>NC_135635.1:24845416-26205000 GCF_053574225.1 Canis aureus
AATTGGAAGAAGAGATTCCTGGAAATGCCAGAAGAGAGAGTCCAGAAAAGCAGAGCCTGGCATAGTTGGGGATGCTCAGTTGTGTCCTTAGCTATAAAAAGGACGTGGAAGATGGGCCACTCGTTTCTGACCATTTAGGATCCCTAGAGAGAATAGTTTGAGGCATAGAGGTGAGGGCTGAGAGTAAATTGATGAGACTTATAGAGGAGGTAGTAGTAGGGCTATGGTGAGCTCCTGGACCCCTTTGTGCACGTTAGTGGGAAACCCCAATCCTAGAGAGAGCACCAACCTTGCACCCAGACACATGGACCAGCTGGCAGGGCACTCCCACCACCATGTGCCCAACACCATGAATTATTTTAGGCTAGTGAGACCAGAATACAAGGACCAATGGAAAAGTCAGTCTAAGACAAAGGAGAAAAGATCACCAGTGGGGTACATGCAGGATGCAGAAAGAACATGCCTTAGAGTTTAGGAAGCACAGTAAAGGTTTGAAACAGGACAAGAAAACATATTAAGGACAAGAAAAGCAGTGATCTGATCTGTATTGGTACTGGTGCCACCAATTGTGCAGGTATGTAATTTTTTTCCATCGGCGCTCAGAAGCTCAGCAAAAGAAAGCAAGCACGTGGTTAGCTTCATCTTAACATGTTTTAGAAAATTACAAAATGCTTCACTACCCATTTTAAAAATTGACATCAATCACAGAAATCTGAACGCTAGGAAACTAGAGGAAAAAGAAATTGCAAAAAAAAAAAAAAAGAAAGAAAGAAAGAAATTGCAAGTTGAAAAAAAGAGAGAAACCTGGGAATGTGGATAATAAAAAATATAAGGGGAAAAAAAAAATCAACCGATTACAGTGCAGGTATTTTATCCGAATACTGATTCCAAAAGACCAATTTAAGATAATATTTAAAAATTTGCATGGGGGAGGCATTGGAAATTTGGACATTAACTGGATTTTTGTAATATGAAGGAATTGTTAGCATATTTGGAGTCATATTGGCACTGTTTTGTTTAAGAGTCTCATGTATGAGAGATATATACAGCCGTATTTACGGATGAACTTGTTACAGAACTGGAGCTTGCTTCAGTAAAATTCGAAAAGCAGGGAAATAGGTGAGGATACGGGTAAAATAAGATTGGCCATGAACTGATAACTTCGTAGCTTGAAAATAGGTATACAGGGCAAACACATTATATTATTCTCTGCCCTTTCATACAGGTTTGCATTTTTCTACAGTATGTTTTGTTGAATTCCATGACAAAGCTCTATTCAGTGACTAACAAAAAAAATCGCATTACTTCGAATGATGGCCAGTTAAGGAGCATACGGATAAGGAAGGACATAGAAGGCAGAAAAGGGCAGAGAAATTAAAAGCACTAACACACAGAAAAATAAAGGCATAAATAGAAAACGAGGAAGCGACCAGAGTTGTGTAATGGACAGACTTGTGTAATGACATTACCACCTTGTGGTCTTTTAGGATATTGCCCTCCAATATGCAAACCATGATGTTTTTTCACACCTGTAGGCATTTGTGGGGTTATCGTGCCTACACCTGCACCAGATATAACTGAGCTAAAGGCCATCCCCAAGCTTCAATCTGGAGGTTTCCTGTCTGTGACTTAAACTTTCTTGAATCTCCTAATATTTTCAGATTGTACCTCCGCTCATTGTCACAAGATCCCCACATTTACTCAGGTTTATTGTCAGAAAGTTCCTGTTTTACCTATTCATGGTTAGCTCCTAATTTGGTATTTCAGGACTTTATGAACACACAGATCCTTGTTCACTTTATCCAAATCCCTAATGGAACACACAGCTTTACTGAGGTACAACTGATAAACAAAAATGGACATATTTAATATATACCATTTGACGAACTTGGAGATATGCACACACCTATAAGACCATCACCACAATCAAGGTAATAAACATTCATCACCTCCATTTATATCATCTTTTCATCCTTTTCTCTCCAACCTGACTAATCTTAATTTCTAAGTCCTCTTTGAGCTTCCTTTTCACTTTTCTCTAACCTTTTCCAACCCCACAGAAGTCATTTTTCTTGCAGTGTATGACAAAGCAGCATAATGTATTCATAGAGCAGGGCAGGGAGGTGGACCATAAAACAAAGGAAAGGGTTAGGAATGTAGAGCCAAAGGGATTCTAAAGCTAAAATGGCCCCACTACCCAGCCAGCTGACCCACCCCAGAACACTCCACTTCCCTCACACTCAGCCCAAATAGCCCAAATGCTTTACCACCTGTGTTCTTTTGAATCAACCCTCCTCTCTGTCCACATTCTTTCTCTGGGAGCAGTTGCTGTCCTGGCTGCGTGGACTAATGCACTAGACTCCTCGCTGGCCTCCCCGCTTCCAGACCTCAGCCTCTTCACTTGACCCTACTCTCCATGTTGCATCTAATTACTTCTCCAAAATGCAGGCCTAACCACGCAACTCGCTTTAGTACCTTCTGGCACTCCTCAACACCTACAAGCAAAGAATCCTAAGTGCTGACAGCCAACCCCTGGCAGCCTTCACAACTCAGTTTCTGTTGCTTTCTACTCTCACTCACTGTCCTTCCCCCACCTTACACACTCCTCTCCAGCGGTGCCTGGCTACTGCTGCTCCCAATCCGTGCTCCGTGCTTCTGACCTCCTTGCCTTAGCACACATTGTTATCTCTTTCCCAAAACCCAATTTTATGCCTGGCTAACACCTGCAATCTTGGTTTGTCTTGACTCTGAGACTGAGTTAACACTCAGACCTAACCCTCACTCCTGAACTCACTTCCCGATTGAGAGTTCCCATAGCTCATTCATTCTTTGCTTTTTTAAGATTTTATTTATTTCTCTGACACAGAGAGAGAAGGCACCACTGGGGGGAAAGGGAGAAGCAGGCTCCCTGCAGAGCAAGGGAGCTTGACATGGGCCTCAACCCCAGGACCCTGGAATCATAACCTGAGCCAAAGGCAGACACTACTCAGGCACCTCCCCACTACTGCCATTACTCTTAACTCACAGTATTGTAAGAATGTGTTTCCTGGTCTCTCTAAACCCTTGTCTTCAGTCCCCTTAAACTTAAATGCAAGGTAACCTGAACAATGCTATGCGGTAGTTCCTCCTTACCCACATGGGATATGTTCCAAGACCCCATGGATGCCAGAAACTAGAGAATACTGAATCCTATACATACTATTTTTTCCCTTTGCATATAGACATGTGATAGAGTTTAACTTATAAACTAGGTGCAGTAAGAAGTTAACAATAGCTAATAATAAAAGAGCAATTATATCAATATACTGTGATCAAAGTTATGTGAATGTGATCTCTGTCTCTCTCAAAATATCTTATTGTATTTTGCTCACCCATCTTCCTACGGTGATGTGAGACGATTAAAACGCCTAGGTGATGAGATGCAGTGAGTGAGCAGCCATTATGACATAGTATTAGGTACTATTGACCTTTTTCCCATTAATTAGTAAAAGGGAGATCATCAGTTTCTGGACTGCAGTTGACCAGAAGTAACTAAAACCACAGAAAGAGAAACTGTGGATAAGGGGGGATTACTAAATTTACTTAAGCATTCCCAGAATTTAGCCCAGTGCCCGGAAAGGCATGGGTATGCAATAAAGATTGGCTGCCTTCTATCTTACAGCTATTTGTGGGAATCTAATCTCCAAAATATAGGGGGGTGAGAAAGCATGAGTGGCCAATGCTTAATGAAGGAAAGAAGATAGCATTTGGGACTTATTAGGTTGGGTTGTTTGGTTTTTTTGTTTTTTTTTTTTTTTTAATCATTAGAATTGCAAGGATCTTCAAATTTCAGGTAGGAGTAGAAATTTGTTCACGTCTTCTGGAAGTAAATACAAAATAATATTGGGGAGCCTGGGTGGCTCAGTCGGTTAAGTGTTCCACTCGGTTTCAGCTCAGGTCATGATCTCAGGGTTGCAAGACTGAGCCCCAGCTCAGGTTCCTGCTCAGCATAGTCTGCATGAAATTCTTTCCCTTTCATCCTCCCTCCCACCTGCTCCTCCCACTGCTTGCATGTGCGCACATGCACTCACTCTCTCTCACACATACATAAAAATTAGTTAATTAATTAGTTAATTAAAATAATTTTTTAAATATGCACATCATCAGACTCAGAATTCTACTTGTAGGGATTGCAAGTGATAATGTACACAAAGATTTAGATATAAGGATATTCGTCACAGCAGTATTAATAGTTTTTTCTAAAATCTAGGAGCCCAAAATATCCAGAATAAGAGCTTAGCAAAGCACATTGTGGTATAACTATAGAATGGAATCCTAGACAGCCATTAAAAATGATATAGTATGAAACTAAAAATGATTCTCCTAAAAAGCAAAAAACAGATGCTGCTTATAAAACAACTGTGGGGGGATCCCTGGGTGGCTCAGCGGTTTGGTGCCTGCCTTTGGCCCAGGGCGTGATCCTGGAGTCCCAGGATCCAGTCCCACGTCCAGCTCCCGGCATGGAGCCTGCTTCTGTCTCTGCCTCTCTCTCTCTCTCTCTCTCTCTCTCTGTGTCTCTCATGAATAAATACAAAAAAAAAAAAAAGAGTAAAGTTTTAAAAATAAATAAATATATATACATAAATAAAACAACTGTGATCAGTTGTAGTGTGTATGTGTGTGTGTGTGTATTTCTATAATGGGTTAATGCAATACATTTATGTACGTACATGTACCTATAAACAAACACAAGATTACCATGCATAATGGAAGTTTGGAAAATATATATACCAAAATGAAAATAATTTAAACAATTTGTTCTTAAACAATTTGTTGACTTCCCTATTTTCTGATTTTTCTCCAGTGGACAGGTTTTATCTTTATAATAAAGTGGTGGATTTTCTTTAAAAGAAGAGGAAGAAAGAGAAGAAGGCCAAGTCCCTGAGGCCATCAAGAAAGAATATAGGAAGCTGGCCTGAATTTAAAGGAGCATCTGAATCTTAGTAACAGGAAAACCTATGGAATTTTACAGAAGGTTAAGCCAAATGGCCATACGTATTATAGTGTCAAATACCCAGATCAATATGTACTTGAGGTCAGTGTCAGTGAATGGAAATGATCTGGAGAGGAGGGAGCTAGGAAGAAAAGGTGATGTGTGTCAATATTAGGGGTCAGACTATTCACATAAGCCTTCCTTCCTTGGTTGGCTGGCCATACCCCCGTATCCCCCAACTCTGACTTCATCCTTACTATAGGGACTTGGAGAATACTAGAAACTTACCTTTGTTCATGGAGAACAGGAAGGGTATCCATGGAATTAGTGCAAAAAGAATATCTAGGTCATGTGCCTTTCCAGTGTATCTGGATCGGATTCACTAGACTTGTGCTTCCCTCTCGTAACCAGAGGTGAGTGGACAGATCGATTCTTTCCAAGTGCTTGGAAACTATTAGGTTTAGTTTACCAAAAATTTTACACTAGTCAGATTTACAAAGACAACCAATAAAGAAACACTCTGCTCTCATTAGAATGGATATCACATACTCAGATTTAAAACCTTTTGTTCTGACAAAAAAATAAAAATAGAAAACTAAAACCATATTAGACGAACGAGGAAGTTGAGGGTTATAATGGTTCATTTTATGTGTTAACTTGCCTGGGCCAAGAGATGCCCGGATAGCTGGCTAAACATTATTTCTGGGTGTGCCTGAGAGAGTGTTTCCAGAAGAGATTAGCATTTGAATTGGTAGACTGAGTAAAGCAGATGGCCCTCCCCAGTGTGGGTGGGCATCATTCAATCTGTTGAGGGCCTGAATAGAACAAAAAAGGCAGAAGAAGGGAAGATGTGCTCTCTATCTCACTGTTTGAGCTGGGCCATCAATCTTTTGCTGTCCTCGATGCTCTTGGTTCTCAGGCCTTCAGATCCAGAGTGGCACCTACACCATTGGCTCTTGGGCTCGCAGGCCTTTGAAGTACACCACTAGCTCTCCTGGGTCTCCAGCTTGCGGATGGCAGATCACAGGACTTCTTGGCCTCCATAATCATGTGAACCAATACATCATTATATATGTATATAATAGATTTCGTATTGGTTCTGTTTCTCCAGAGAATTCTAATACAAAAGTGAAGAAGTGGAGATGGCAAGAGTAAACTCTTTCAAGAACTTTGGCTATGAAGTTAAATATAGAAGTGTGCAGGTAAAGGGAGGTGGTTACTTATTGTTATTTTGTTTCTCTGTTTTAAGGTAAGAAACTTCAGTATTCTCATGTCCTGGGAGGAAAGCTATTAAAGGGGAAATACTGAACATAAAGGAGAGGACACAGAGGGAGGCACTGGTATTGAACGAGATAAAGAGCATTAAAGCATCCCTACTTCTAAAGCTGCAGAAAAGCAGATGATGAGGATACATAATACTTGTAGTTTTGAAGATGTGATGTGGTGGGACTTTTTGATTCTTTGTTAAATTGGAGGCAAGATCAACTGCTACAGAAAGAGGGAGGTACAGGGGTGAAATAGTGGTTTTTAGGAGCATGATATATTTTTGGAAGAGCCACCACAAATAATGCCTTCTTGGAAAAGACGTGTCCCAGGAGGTGTTCTCTAGGAAGCAGATACAGAGACCGAGTTGGGAGTACAAAGGATCACTGGAAAGTAACACCTATGAAAGAGGACTTAGGCCATTCCAGAAGTTCAGTGTTGTTCTCTTTTGTTGGTTGGACATTCAAAGCCTGCAGGTCCAACTTGGTAGGTAGGAATTCGTGCTATTAAGCCCATGCATAGCCTCCATCACTGCTAATATGGCCACTTCATGTGTCTATCATGCTAGATCCAGGGTGGCCACCGCTGAAGGCTAGCTAATGTCAGTGGCCAAAACCATTCTGTCTACCTGGTTGTTTAGTGCATCTTCGATGATGGATTCTATCTGGGGTATGTTAACGTATAATAAAAAGATCTATATTCTTTTGTCACTCCCATATATTCATCTATACGTCTCTATCTCAGATCTTTTCACAATCTCTCAATCTTTTTTCCCTTTTGACCAGCTTTCACTACTTACTAATCCTTATATAGTGTAACTTCCTTCCACCCAAAGTGGATAGCCTATTGTTCCAGAAGGTACTTTGTCCACTGGGAATGTTTTCACCACTATTTCTCAAGACCCCCCCTAAGTGGTCACCCTGGGTAGAGCAGTGATTCAGATGCTGTCCACATCTAGCTTGCATGCATGTGGCACACATATCAAGCCAACCAGTCTATAAACCAAGCTGAGGCTCTTTGTCCTTCCTTTAATTGGTCATACAAGACCTCCCATAGGTGTGAGTTGGAAGAGGGACAATGGTGCAAATACAATAACATAGCGGATAGGTTCTCTGCTCAATCTCCTTATATCTTTTTTTTAAGTTTTTTTATTTATTCATTAGAATACACAGACAGGAGAGAGAGAGAGGCAGAGACACAGGTAGAGGGAGAAGCAGGCTCCATGCAGGGAGCCCGACGTAGGACTCGATCCCGGGTCCCTAGGATCAGGCCCTGGGCTGAAGGCGGCGCTAAACTGCTGAGCCATCCGGCTGCCCTCCTTCTATCTTTTGGTACTGTTCATATTTTGTTCCAGATGTAATATTGCTATCAAAAGCCAACCTCCATGCTTTGGAACCAAAATACAACACAAAGACAGAGTTTGGGATAAAGAGGAACAATAACTTTATTGCTTTGCCAGGCAAAGGAGGCTGCAGAAGTCTTCAAAAACTGTGAACTCTGCAGAAAGCCATCCACTTTCTGCAAGAGCCAAACTGCCAAATTAGAGATGTGACAGGGTCTACCATTTCTGCATTCTTTAGATCTTTAAGAGTGGACTAATCTCCGTCATCTTCCTCAGGATACAATAATATTTCTCACTATTTTATTGGCTTGGGTGGGGGCAGTGCCAAAAGCTTCCACATGGCCTTTCTCACTATGATTTTTTAAAGATTTTACTTATTTATTCATGAAAGACACACAAAGAGAGGCAGAGACATAGGCAGAGGGAGAAGCAGGCTCCCTGTGAGGAGGGAGCGTGATATGGGACTTGATCCCGGACCCTGGGATCAAGCCCTGAGCCGAAGGCAGATACTCAACTACTGAGTCATCTAGGTGTTCCTCCCACTATGACTGATACCACCTCATAGGCTGAGGATCCAACATGGAAATTACTGCAACTCCCAAATGCCTCAATTCCAAGTTTTCAGTGGGTACTGGAAAATTATCAATGAATCCAATACAGTCAGACTTTAACAAGGACTCCCCTTGGAGCATGATTTCCATATGTCCCCATTCCAATGGGAGAACCATCATGATCCTTCTGTCTCCAGTTATTACTTTATGTTCAACAGACCTCAGATTTTCCAGGCAAATCCTCTTTCTCCAATGTACAGTCTCAATGTAGTTCCCTTCAAATAAGGACTAGTGAGTCATTACAGTTTTATTTAACTATGGTGTTGCACTTACCATCCCCCTAAATATGAGGCCAACTCTTTTGTAAATGGATTTCAGATTTGAAAACTGTTCCTTACAATTGGGCAGGAAATTTTTATTAGCAAAACTGTCCTCAGGCTTCTGCTCATCCAGTTTTGCTCTTATTTACATATAGAATACGCACCTCTTTTGCCCTAGGGGATGCTACTTTCTCTTAACCATCTTCACCAGAGCCAATTCTTAGGTTTGTAGGGTTCTGAGCAAACATTTTGTGGAGCGCAGTCTGTATTTAAATTAGATTTAAAGTGTATTACAAAATTCATGGGCCCATGTGAAGTACAGTGACTTATCTATGAAGATTTAGAATAATGGATAGAGAAGAGGTAATTACATATTGTTTTGCTGCCCAATCAGTGCATATAAGAATTCTTCATAGTGTCCAGAAACCACCTCTTTGTGTTTAGGTCTACGAACTATTTCTTAATGTTCTTTATTCTCAAATGAACCATTACTGGCTGATTTCAGATCCTCTACTGTTTAAAAAAAAAGTAACAACACTTATTAATCACAATGTGATGGCTCTTCTGAGTGTTTGCTTTGAAACAATAAAGATCTTCTTGCCTCTTTCTACAGTTCCTTTATACCATTTTTTTAATGCTGGTTACATCATTACTTATGATCCTGCATCATCCTTTGTAGTTTCCATGAATACTGGCTTCCACTGACTCTCTCAAATTTATCCCTGTGCTTTATTGATAACTTCAAATGTGAATCTTACCCAGAGTATGCAAAAATATGTGAACAATAATGTGTTAAAGTTAAACTTGGGTTTTATAGCAAAAATGTAGATGTATCTTCCAATCATGTCTTCTCTTGAACTCTTTAGTCCATATCAGCACATTCCAAGAAAGTAGTCCCTTTTTATTTGATATCACTGTCTTCAATGTACTACCACCAGCAGAAAGAATAAATGAGAAACCCATGGGAGTAAGGTGAATGGTCTTATTCGCAAAAGGATTGTCTTTCATCTGACATGGGTCAGATGTGATCCAAGTTAATCAGAGGCAAAAGAAGACATCAGTCAGAAGGACCCTTTGTTATAACAGAGAAATAGTTTTGAAAACCCTCAAAGGAGAAAAATTCAATCACCTCAGGAGAACTACCTGAGCCAAAACAGGGAGTAGAGTGACCACTCTGGGTATTAGCAGGAGGAAGGCTAGCAGAGTAAAGGATGCTTAAAACCATGACAACTGCCCTTGGGTGCTGTGGAATAGAGCTGGTACTATGGTCAAAACATATACAAGTGAGAGTCAATACACGGCTCTACGTGTGGTTCAAACCCAAGAATCAGGGATCCCTGGGTGGCACATCGGTTTGGCGCCTGCCTTTGGCCCAGGGCGCGATCCTGGAGACCCGGGATCGAATCCCACGTCAGGCTCCCGGTGCATGGAGCCTGCCTCTCCCTCTGCCTGTGTCTCTGCCTCTCTCCCTTTCTCTCTCTGTGACTGTCATAAATAAATAAAAAATAAAAATTAAAAATTAAAAAAAAAAAAAAAACAAACCCAAGAATCAGCAGTAAACCATTTGTAGGCCAGAATCCTACACTCATTCTGGTCCTACAGGAATCAGTCATGCCACAACCAGTGTGTCAGAACTATTTAGGCAGTGGTCTTTTTCTTTTTTTTTTTTTAATTTATGATAGTCACACAGAGAGAGAGAGAGGCGCAGAGACACAGGCAGAGGGAGAAGCAGGCTCCATGCACCAGGAGCCCGACGTGGGATTCGATCCTGGGTCTCCAGGATCACGCCCTGGGCCAAAGGCAGGCGCTAAACCGCTGCGCCACCCAGGGATCCCTAGGCAGTGGTCTTAAATGATCTATTGATATGCTAGAGGTGGTTGGTACTAACTCATGAGAGCCAACTGTTAACATCCCTTCCCAGCTCTGCATTCAGTGACATCGTGGTAGTAGCCTCAAATTGGCCATCATGAGAATATTTACACCTTGGGAATCAGTAAACTTCAGGGCTTTTTTGTGAGAGAGCTAATTGTTAAACATTTATCAGCACACTGCTGACATGATCCCATAAGAAAATACCATAATGAACAAGAGTGATCTGTTCACCTGGCTGGCCTCCTAGAAATGAGGCCTGGCCAAAGGGCTCCAGGACAACCTCAGAAGCATGAGTCTCCAGGCTTGTCGGGGCATCTGGTTGATCCCAGAGGTAGGGTAGAGGGCCAAAGAGCTCTAAAAGGGGAAAAATGAGAACTGGAGCCAGTGGGACCTGGTCTAGTCTTCCAGTATCTTGCCTGGATGGCAGTCCCAGCCCTAGAGCTGGGACTAGGCACCAGAGGAAGACTTAAGGTACTCCAAAGCACAGGGCTCATGGCAGGGGCCCTACTTGCTCACATCTAATGGTGATAATAATCTCCATAACTTTCAACTGGTCAGGCTCCCTTGTCTGCTACCTCAGGCTTGTTTGCTTTGATAATCATGACCACCTAGTTAACCATCACCATCTGGCCTATACACTCAGGAGCACTATCATCCTTGCCTATCACTGAGACAGGTTCTGTGATAGCTTCTCCTACTATCAACCCTAGCTTCCAGAGGAAAGACATTAACTGAACTTCTTGGTGATGCTGGTGACCCTTTCACCTGCCCATTCCTGGTGGCCTTGGTGAATGCTGTGTCTTCCAAGCCTCCTTGTGAAACATACTGTTGAGGCTTCTGGCCTCATATACCTAATTTCAGGATGTACAACTTGCCAACCCTTTTTCTAATGTCTACCATGGCAATTCAGGCAATTCAGGCATTTCAATCTCGCTCATTGGGCCACTGCTTTCTGCAGCTTCTAGGAACCACCCTAGCAGTAAGTTTGCATCAACCCCTGGAGCCCTTACTAAGAAATTGTATGTCCCAAGATACAGATAATGTTCCCCCCACCACCACCAAAATCAGTCAATTCATTGCAAGCCGTCAAAGTGATAAACTCTATTACTTGGTTTGTAATCCCCTGTTAATTGACCTTAGCTTTTCATTATCCAACTGCAGAGTGTCCATGCAATTTACTAACAACAATCCAATTCTATTATATTCAGATTTATCATTCTTCTTGTTATTTCAAACTCCTGAACGATCATACTGACCATTTCCATCCACCATTTCCATCCTATTTCATTATCAGTGAAGCATTATCAGTTAGTTTGCCACTTAGTACCAGGGTCTGTCTGTGTACCACCTACTAGGATAGTGAGTGAACGAGCTCCAAACTCCTATCATATTGCTTTCTTGGACAACTCATCACCAACTGTTTCAGGTTGGGTTTTCTGGAAAACAAATGCCAAGACAAGAGTTTGAAATGTAACAGGCTTACTATTGGGGAATATCACCTATGAAAGAAAAGAGGAAGAAGCAGGATTTGTCACACAAAAATCACAGACCATGAGGCAGACCTGACAGTCTCTGCTACATCAGTGGGGAGCTCCAGCACAAAGACTCCCCACTGAAAGAGTCGCACACAGTGCAGAAGTCCTTAGGTTTTTCTACCATTGGCTGAGAGCTGCCCTAAAAGCAATGTGATGTCAGTTTGAGGCAGAACCTAAAGAAACTAACAGCTGGAGACTATGAGCTAATCACACTCCATACAGTTTTTTCTTGGAGATCTGAGCAGCACATTTCCAAATCTGCCATAAATATACAAATATTGGTAGTTCAAATACTTACCTAGTTAGGATAAATATATATGAGCATGTTTGTAATTAAAGTTAACCATCTTAAGAATAAAAATAGAATATATAACTTTTAACCCAGCCATAGGAAATTTTATACATATAATAGGAAATAAAACAGAAAGTGCAATACATAAATAATATGAAATACTGAGATAGAACTAAGTTTTAATAATTGTACCAAAAGTAAGTGTCTTATCTCACCAATTAAAAGCGACTTGCAACTGGGTGACGGGCACTGAGGGGGCACTTGACGGAATGAGCACTGGGTGTTATACTAATATGTTGGCAAATCGAACTCCAATAAGAAAAATAATTAAAAATAAATAAATAAAAGAAACTCTCAATGAATTTCATGATAATAATATGTTGTATTCAAAAGCCATGCAGAGCAAGAAAGACACAGAAAGGTTAAACATGAACAAGGGAAAAAGATATACCAGGCAAATATGAACCGAAATAAAGGTAGGTAACTTATAATAGCAGGTTTAACATCTGACTCTACACACACCACACACACACACATAAATATATATATATGTATATATATTCTTTTGAAATAGATGATGATGGATAGGAAGATATAGATGCAATAGAAATGTTATTCACGAATAAAAGGAGCATTAGAACAGTCCAGAGAGCTATCCAGCTCTTCTTGATCAAAATAAATATATGCATTCTCTATGACGCAGCAATTCTCCTCCTTGCATATATCCCAATGAAATTATCACTCATGTTCCACTAGTGCAAGGAAGTTCATTATCATATCACTGTTGGTGGTGGCAGAGTTGGAAGCCACCTGGCTATCCATCACTGGGAGAAAGGAAAGTGAAATGTGTTGCATGAGCACTATGAGGTATTATGTAGCTTTAAGATATAGTACTTTAGAGGTACATATTCACTTAGCTACACAGATTAATCTTTAAAATATAGTACTTGGTGGGGTGCTTCTATGGCTCAGTCAGTTGAGCATCTGATTCTTGATTTCAGTTCAGGTCATGATCTTGGGATTATGAGATTGAGACCCATGTCGTGCTCCACACTAAGTGTGGAATCTGGATTCTCTCTCCACCCCTCTCCCTGCTTGTGCTCTCATTCTCTCCCTCTAAATAGAATACATACATACATACATACATACATACATACATAAAATATAGTATTTGGTGAAAAAGAACAGAATGAAATCAATAACATTAGTTATGTGAATTTAAAAAATGGTCACAAAATTACACATATATTGTAAAACTACATTCAAATAAAAATTTATACAATAAAAATGGTTGCTTATGAGGAGTAGGGAAATAGGAGTAAAGGATATGGATAAAAATGGAATAAATGTAAAAATTAAAGAGTGAACTAACTAAAAGGGCTTCATTAGGACCAACAGTGTTAACACAGATTTAACAGATGAATACATGGGACACCCGGGTGGCTCAGCGGTTGAGCATCTGCCTTCAGCTCAGGGCATGATCCCGGAGTTCCGGGATTGAGTCCCACATCGGGCTCTCTGCATAGAGCCTGCTTCTCCCTCTGCCTATGTCTCTGCCTTCTCTCTGTGTCTCTCATGAATAAATAAATAAAATCTAAAAAAAAATTTAAAAAAATAGCAGATGAATACAATTAACTCAGCCCTCTGCTCTGGAAGCCAAGTGGTCTTAATGGCCCAGGCTACATTAGAGATTTTGGAACTAACTAGAAGCATCAACTAGCAGAATTGTGTTACCATGCAGGACCAGCCCCAAAAGTAGGAGTGGATGAAGCACATGGTTGGACGTAGCCAAGTCTAAAGATTGGCTGGACAGTGGTAGGAGAAAAATGGAGGTGGTCAATAGTTGAGGATGCCTGGCAGGCAGGTGATTTCCCAGTGTCTAGCCTAGGCAACAGTGATAGGCCAGAAGAGGGATATTTAAACACAAAAAGAAGAGGCCCCAGTTCTGGAGGTTTTAATGAGCTAAAAGAAAAGGTAAAGTGGAACCAAAAAAGGAAGGACAGAAAGATGGAAGGAAGTGAGGAACGGAGGAAGGCAGGTCTAGATAAATAGGAAAATGTAACCAAAGACTGGTATAATAAAGTTTCATATTTATTTGAAGTGAAATATGAAATGTGGCACATTTTCAGATGATGAATGAGGCCCAGACTTTGACCATGCAGATCGGCTGTTGATATGAAATGAAAATGAAGAACACTAAAATTTGAAGAAGCCAAAGAACTTTCAGCTTGAGTTAACTGGAAGGGATATTCACAGTACAGCAAAGTTTTCTGTGGTGATGGCAGCGGAGAGATAAAGAGAGGACTGTGGCTCAGATACTGAAGCCCTTTATAAGTAAGAAGGTGTAACAGTAAGGACAACTTGAGTATCATATAACCATGTTTCATTAACTTCACATAGGGCAGGCGTTTGTTGAGGAGAAATAGCAGTGAGAGGCTAAGAAAATATCCAGTGTTCTGAGCCCTAGACACAGGCCATAATAAAAGATTACACAGCCTTGGGATGCCTGGGTCCCTCAGCCATTGAGCGTTTCCCTTCAGCTCAAGGCGTAAACCTGGGGTCGGGGAGCGAGACCTGCATCAGGCTCCTTGTGGGGAGCCTGCATCTCCCTCTGCCTATCTCTCTGCCTCTCTATCTCTCATGAATAAATAAGATCTTAAAAATAAAAAATTTAAAAAAAAAGAATACACAGTCTTTGCTTTGGGGACTGTGACTAAGTGGTATCCTCAGGAGAAAGGTTATTCTCAATTAAGGCAAGAAAGAAAGTACCCTGTAAAACAGGTAATATTTATATACTCCCATCCTTAACACACACACACACACACACACACACGCACGCACACACACACACACACGCACGCACACACACACACACACACACACCTTCCCTTATATACTTAAAATAGAAAAATCCTAAGACAATCCAGGTTCCTACCATCTGTATTTGGCTCCGGCTAAACAAAATGCCATAGACTGGGGGGCTTAAACAACACTTATTTTCCCAGTCTAGAGGCTGGAAGTCCATAATCAAGGTGCCATTTGATTTGGTTTCCAAGAACTCTCTTCCTGGATTGTAAATGCTGTGTGCTCACATGGCCTTTCCTCAATAAGTGTGTCCTTGGAGAGTAAGGGAGCAAGCTCTCTAATGTCTCTTCTTATAAGGATACTAATCCTATCAAATCAAGGCTCCACCCTTCTGAGTTCATTTAACCTTAATTATTTCTTTAGACGCTCCATCTCCAAATATAGCCACACTGGAAGTTAGAACTACAACATATAAATTTGGGGGCAATACATTCAATTCGTAACAATCCAGAAACTAGATAAAAATGGCCCCTATTCAAAAAAAGAACCTAATACTTCACAGCTCTCTGACTGAGAGCTCCAAAGGTACCTCCCCGTGTTAGCCAGTGTTCTGATACAGTGGGATTGTCAGTTCATGTACCTTCTGAAGGAACTGGAATTTTAAGTAGGGAATGCAACAAAGAAAAAAGAGGTGATATGCCAAAGTGACAAAATTATACGAAAGTGTCCCAAATTTTTTATGACACCTTTTCAAAGGTATTTTGGTTATACAATGAGAAAACGAAGCCCATAAAACTCATAGTCATTGGGAGTTCTTGTCATCTATTCAGGATCCTTCCATTACCCAAAATTTACTTCTAGTTTCTGGCTATTTCCAATGGGATACTCTGAGTTGACAAGGAAAAAGAAAAGCAGAAACTAAATTCCACTCAACCATTACAAAGTCTGGTGCTATTAGCAAGACTAATAATAGATATTATTTATTTGTTTGACAGAGAGCGAGCGAGAGCGCACATACAATTAGGGGGAGCAGGAGAGGGAGAAGCAGGTTCCCCGCTTAGCAGGGAGCCCAGTGAGGGGCTGGATCTGAGGACCCTGGGATCATGACCTGACCTAAAGGCAGATGCTCAACCAACTGAGCCACCCAGGTGCCCCCAAGTGGTTATATTTTCTTCTTTGTTTATTTTTCTTTCTAGAATATTTCAAAGTTGGAACTCAGAAATCTTTTTTAACAGGATTGCTTTGGGTTCTTGTTAGGGATGTCACTGAGACAGCCTTTTACAAGGCACCTACACAGCCTTCTGCTTCCATGTGAAAAAAAACTGCTAGAAGCACAATAAAATTTTAAATTCTTTCCAAGTGTTACAAAACTGGGAAAAAAGGGAACAGTTTGAGTTAGATTCTTAAAATGTGGCGAGAAGATTAAAATGGCAATCTTTTATCAACTAATTATTAATATGTTTTTATAAGAGACTAAATAAATTTTCAACTATTAAGATTCACAATATAGTTGAGAAAACCAACTAGAGAAATTACAGTAGAAACTAGGATGTCTGTTTCATGATCTTATGTTTAATTAAAAGAATACAGTAAAAAAAAAAAAAAAAACCTGGTATATCAAAGAGTAATTTTATGCTGATTCCTCTTTTGTTATATCCCAGCTAAGAATAGAGGATATAATACAATGCAACTGCCAAATCTTTAGAGAAAAGTAAGTTGTTCCCTTAATAATGAATTATTAATGATGGCCACTTTAAATAATAAAGTTCCAGTATAAGTCAGTGATGCTTGTCTTGGGTTTTATTGACATTTACACAGTATTATGAGAATAACAATTACAGATTTTGACTGAAACTCATGTAAAGGAAAGAAGTCTTATACTACTTGTCTCAATGTTATAGACATATATTTTTAAAATTATAGTCTGGGTGGGACTTGAAAAGCCTCTGGCATACTAGGTTCTAAGAATACTATGTTCTGGACACTTCTAGGAAATCAGTGACAGTTAAGAAAATATCTACATACTTCTGTAAATTTTGGCTCAACTAAATAAATTAAAGCCAAATCGTGCAGAAGTATATAGTAAAAAAATAAAGTAAAAAAAAAAAAAAAAAGGATCTCTAACTTCCAAAATAGTTAAGTACGGTTTCCTCAGTGAAGTAGCTTTTCGGGTATCATGTCAACTCAGGAAGTTATTCTAGCTATTTCTAGTTATTTCCAGCATTTATCTCTCTCCAAGACCTAATACTGTCTTATTTTTTGTTTAATTGGAAATATTTCCTAATTTGATTCATTCATTTAACAAACTAAGTGAGGTCCCATTATGTAACCTAGCACCATGTTCTAAAGAAAGCTCACGTTGTTAAGGAACATAAAATCTACTCAGGGACGGGCGCCTGGGTTAGGCGTCTGACTTCATTCAGCTCTGGTCATGATCTCAGGGTCCTGGGATCGAGCCCCACTCCGGACCTACCAGGGGTCGGCTTCGCCCTCCTCCACCCCACCCCGTGTTCATGAGCACGCACGCTCTCTCTCTGTCTCAAATAAATATCTTTTTAAAAAATTTATTCAGGGAGGCAAACTCATAAACAGCAATGAGTTAAGTTCTCTAATACGAGGTGTTCTTGGGCACTGCAGTGAGGTGAGGGAAGAGGGCCAGAATTGATGATTAACCAAGCAGAGATGGCTTTCTGGAAGTGACACTTCCCGAGAAGTTTGAGTATCTTTTAAAAGCTTTAGCAAGTAAGAATTAACCTGGTCAAGAGGATTAGAAGCATGAAAATAAGTACAAGTAAGTGAATGTTCAAGACTGGTATGGTATGTGCCAGAACTATAAGCAGACAGGTGTTGCTCTATCGCAAAGTATAAGGCAAGGGGTAAGAAGATCCGAAGCTGAAGAGAACTGACAGTAAACCAAGCAAGCCTTCAGTACTATGCTTGAAGGTCATTTTAAGCAGTGACAATGCCAACAAAAGCACAAAAATGTAAAATATGTGGCACTAAATATATGGTGAAAAGGACATTTTAAGTGTCAGTTTGTTCAACTTCAGCTGGGAATGTGCATGTTAGGCACTCAGATCTTTCATCCCTCTGCACGTGTGCATGTCTGCAAATGATTACAAAAGAGCCCCAAGAACTGACCTTGGGGTTACAAATAAATTTCATCAAAAAAGCAAATTCATAAATATGGAATCCATGAATAGTGAGGACAGACCGTATTTGTGTGTCTAACACCACACCCTGACAATAGAGAATATACCTTCTCAAAAATACATTGAACATTCCCAAAATTGGATTATATATTAAGTCAAAATATCAATACTTTCCATCAAGTAGAAATATTACAAAGACTTGAAATAAATCAAGAGGGACGCCTGGGAGGCTCAGCAGTTGAGTGCCTGCCTTTGGCCCAGGGCGTGATCCTGGAGTCCCCAGATCGAGTCCCCCATCGGGCTCCCTGCATGGAGCCTGCTTCTCTCTCTGCCTGTGTCTTTGCCTCTCTCTCTGTGTCTCTCATGAATAAATAAATAAAACCTTAAAAAAAAAAACCAAGATATTAAGAACAAAAATCAAAAAGGTCTTTCCACCTAGAAATTAAACAACTTTCTATTAAACAACTCTTGAGTAAAAAGAAACAAATTACACAATTCCTGAAAATAGTAATTAAAACACTGCAAGTTAGAATATATAGTATTTGGTTGAAAGTATATTTAGAGAAAATTTCAGAGCATTTAACATCCATACCAATTTAAAGTATCAATTATATTCCCAAATAAAAAGGCTAAGATAAAAAGACTCTACATCGAATGATAGAGGAGTAACTCCTATTGGATCAGGGTTCCCAGAGATAACCATAAACTTGAGATATAATACATAAAACTATCTAAAAGCAGTAAAGAGCAACCAATAGCAAAAAGAAACTAGAGCAGAATTTACACTTAAAAAGAGAGACAGACAGACACGGGGTTTCCCATCTTACTAACATTATGCCTGAGGGCAAGCCTTACAAGTCAGAGATTGTGGTGTCACTAAAACTCAGAAACCCTGTAGTCTTACTTGAAGAAAGAGGACAGAGTTCAAGGCAACCTCAACAGCTGGAAAGTATGAAAAGAAATTCCATGGGATCCCTGGGTGGCGCAGTGGTTTAGCGCCTGCCTTTGGCCCGGGGCGCGATCCTGGAGACCCGGGATCAAATCCCACGTCGGGCTCCTGGTGCATGGAGCCTGCTTCTGTCTCTGCCTGTTTCTCTCTCTCTCTCTCTCTGTGATATGACTATCATAAATAAATAAAAAATTTAAAAAAAAAAGAAATTCCAAAAAGACCCAGAAAGAGATGGCACTAAAATCTGCATATATCTACTCTGCCCAAATCTCTGACCTTTGAACTATGCGTGTGTGGGGCATACTCCAAGCAGCCAAGCTAAAGCTAAAAAAACTGAAAATTTTATCTTATTTTTGTATTTTTCAACAACTAAGTTGAAATTAGTGGATGAGGATTTTAAAACTATTACAGCTATGCTCAAAGATGTAAAGATGACTCTGTGCATGATAAATAGGAAATCTCAGGAAAGAAATGGAAACTTTAAGAATAATCAAACGGAGATTCTAGAACTGAAAATAATGATACCCAAAATGAAAAAAAGCCACTGGACAGGCGTAACAGCAGTCTGGAAATGAGATGGGAGAAAACATCGGTGAAATATGAATACAGACCAATAAATACTCCAGCCCGAAAAAAAGAAAATGGATATTGGGGGTAAAATGAACAGAGCATTAGTATGACCTGTAATACAACATCAAGCAATCTTTGGAGAATCACAGAGAAAAGAGAATGGGTCAGAATATATACCTGAATAAAAGGTGGAAATTCCCCCCCAAATTTGGTAAAAGATAAACCTACAGATTCAAAAAGGCTGAAACCTAAGCAGGATAATTCAAAGGATGCACATTTAAATACATCATAAATTGTTGAAAACCAACTAAAAAGAAATCTTGAGAGCTAGAAAAAAATACACTACATACACAAGGAAAAATGGAGGTGAAAAGACAATGTTCTTAGGAAATACAAGTATTGAGAGGTAAATGAGATTTATGTGTGCAAACTGCTCTCAAATAATTCGCCAAAAGAAATAAAAAGAATAGGATAAAGAAAAGGAAGTGAAATATTGAGGGTCTTTTGAATAAGGATGTATGGCATTGCACTGAACTATTCTTGTGACTTTTCTATAAGTTTTAAATGATTTCAAAATAGGGCAGCCAGGTGACTCAGCGGTTTGGCGCCGCCTTTAGCCCAGGGCGTGATCCTGGGGACCTGGGATCCCCAGGTCCGGCTCCCTGCATGGAGCCTGCTTCTCCCTCTGCCTGTGTCTCTGCCTCTCTCTCTCTGTGACTATCATAAATAAATAAAAATTAAAAAAAAAAAATTGAAGTGTACTAACAATTCGTAAAATATATATTTACATACAAATGTGTGTGTTTCCTTGCTCTGTCTGTGATATCCCAGAATTCATGAGCATAACTAGTTCTCAGATTTAAGTTTCTAAGTATTATTCTCAAAACACACACACACACACACACACACACACACACACACACCAGTTCCTTGGAAAAATGGCTGATTCCAAGGCTCCGAAAGGTTCCAAAATTAGTATGGAACATCTTATTTTACTATAAAGTAAGGAAGTGCTCAAAACATGTCTGGTACATCAAAAGGAGCCAGATCTGATGGGGCTCCCCCAAGCCAAATCTCAGACATTTTAACATCAATGTAAATAAGTATAGTAACAGATTATAATCTACTAAACAAAATAGAAACCTAAGAGTCTATACTTTAAAAAAAGTCACACAAATGGTAGATGATATATAGATACACATGGAGGATTCCTTATAATAAAATGATATATGTGTACCATGTAGCAGAACTGAAAAATGTGTATCTTACAGCTATCATAAAGATTAGACAATTATCAAGTGTTGCTAAGTGAGAGAAGAGAAATGGGACCTTTGACAACAAGCAAAATACTAAACATAATCTTAAAGTTTCTCTCCACAGATTGCTTATTTCCCCACGAGGGGAAAAATAAACACTACAGAGTGAAGACACAGAATACTACTCTGACCAAGTGTTGAAAATCAACATCAATAATGAGTTCTTCAGATGTGTTACAGTCACTTCAGATGTGTTACAGATGTGTTACTTCACTTTTGTAGTATTTTGGCTGGTGATACATACCTCATTCTAATAGAAATTTATCTAGAATTTTATCTAGAATAGAAATTTATCTACCTATTTATCTAGGAAACACTAGATAAGCCCAACTTGGAAAATATTTTATAACGCACACAAATACACACACAGAACTGACTATTTTTGTTATGGAGAACTGATCTTCATTACTATCTGACAGTACAGATCATATCTTTGTATCTCCACCATCTATCACATTACCTGATAATTAAAGCTTAATAAACATTGATTAAATGGATACTCTCTGCCTAGACTAAGATGCTAATAAGTCCCAGACAGTGTCTTTTTTTTTCCAGTGTCTTTATCTGTTTCTCACCCTAATTGCAGTGAAGATACAAAGTATAGTGGTTAAAGGAATAATAAATTTTTAAACTAAGTAAACAGAATTTGTTTACTGAGTTACATAATATTCTACACTCTCACCTCAACTAAGTTTCTGAAAGCAAACTTTTTTCAAAACTTAATACTATATAAAATCAGAGAATTAGAAATTTTAAGAATCAGGGCGACTAGGTGGCTCAGTAGTATCTGCCTCTGGCTCAGGGTATGATCTCAGGGTCCTGGGATCAAGTCCCACATTGAGCTCCCTGCGAGGAGCCTGCTTCTCCCCTCTGCCTGTGTCTGTCTCTGCCTCTCTGTGGGTGTCTCATGAATAAATAAAAATGAAAAAATGAAAAAAAAAATTTAAGAATCACATCAAATACGTAATTATACACTAACTTTAAAAAGTCTTGTTTTCTCCCCCTTGAAAAAGAAAAACCACGAAAATAAGTTGATATAACAAGATTTATGGTACACTGCAGTTAGAACCCAACTTTATTGTTACAACCAATTTTTATTTACAGAATATAAATCTCTTCAAAAAGATACATTCCTTCATTTAATCAATGGTAAAAGGCCTTATTAAACAGAAATAAAGCCAAAATGTCACTTATATTCAAACAGAAATACAAACAACTTCATTAAAAGTTTATGAACATACGGCAAAAATGTATCTTTACTTAAGCAGTTACATGAATGAGGCTGTTTTTCATTTTCTTCACTGGCAACCCCATTTTTATCCACAGAACAAATTTTACACTTAAATTAACAGTAGTAAAAATGTAAAAATTAAATTTTAAACATGAAAATATGCAACAAAAAACAGGAAGTATCTCCATTACCAAACAGATTAACAAGTTCTCAGACACTCAGATACTTTCTGAGGCATATCAAAACACCTACATCAAAATTTGCATTCATTTGAGAGGTATCAATACATTTTCAGTGCTGAGACTATTTGTAGCACTTACAGTATATACAAAGCAGCATTATACTACTATGGTTCACATTTGATAAACACAAATTTAAGCTTTATGCCACAATTTTCCAATTCAACATACAGCTAACGCAGTGACAATTATTCATTTTGTTTTTTTCTTCTGAAACTCAATAAGGAAATTATCACTTGAGAACATGGAATAATGCCATGTCTTATTTCTTATGATAACAGTATATTTTAAAATTCAAATACTTCAAATCATGGAAACTTCACCCAGCTGTAAAAAGGTTCCTAAATACAGTACAGTTAAAATTAAGTTTCCCCTTAGCAGATTCCACCAATTTATAGTTCGTTTAGTACACATAAATAACAGGAAACTTCTTCAGATTACTGAACAATAAAAACTTCAGTGTGTTACTACCAAAACTGAAGTAGCACACCACAACCATGGCAAGTAAATCCTCTTGCCTCTTCCACTGCTTTTAGGGGTTTTCTCCAGATCATAAAAGCTAATTTACATGGATACTACCAGGTCTCAACCTATCTCTGGAAACTCCTTTATTAAAAAGTCTTGGAACTTAACTAATGAAACAATTCAAATCAGCCAGCTTCTTCTTACCCTTCACCAACTAGTTCCAATATAACATATAATGTTTTCAATTTTTATAAACATTTTGTTAAAATGATTAACGGTATTTATACAATTAATGGGTAGGATGTAAACAAAAATATGCCTATATTTAGGAACTAAGAGTATTTTACAGAGCAATTTTTCATAACTAGAAAAGCTGAAAGATTCATAATGAACACAGATTTTATTTAACCTGCTATTTGATACCATCTATAGCATAGTAAGTGCATTAGGTACAGGAAAAAAGAGAAAGCAGATTCTAGGACAGAAATCTACTATAAAAAGTTGAATTTGGGATGCCTGAAAAACAAAACAGTATTTGTCTATAAGCCTATCATTTTTTGTCCAAAGAGTTGAAATCTTCTATTTCAAATTATGATGCAGAAATTAAAGTTGTTTGTATAAAAACTGTGTTCAGAAAAATCGAATTATGTAAGATACCTTACTAATTTCAGTTTTCAAGTATTCAAGTAATCCAAACCCAAGTATTTTCTTTTATAGCAACACACTCACAGACTAAGCTTCAAAAATGGGTAAAAAATCATTTAAAATAATTGCTATGCCTTTCTGTCCAAAAAGTATCAAACCCAAAACATAACACTGTAATCACACAAGTGATATGTAACTTGAAAAAAAAAAGTTGATTCAATGTAACTAACATCTTTAAAAAAAAAAAAAAAAACAGATTATCTTAATATATAACTAAAATATCCAAAGGACATTCTAAAATCTAATAAACTAAGGAAGAAAAATCAGAGCTAATCAATTTTGAAATAAAGAGAAAGCTGCTTTACTACACACAATTTATTTCCTTCGTGCACAATAATTGTGTTTGCCTTTTGAGGAAAGTAGTAAAGTTTACTGCCAATAACAAAACTCTCCTCCTAGCATAAAGCATTAGTGATTTTGTCTTATCAACTGAATGATTAATATTAGAAGCTTAAATATGTATCACTTTGGAATGCATCTGAAATGCTTATTATAAGCAATTTAAAGCAGAAAATCAAACTGATAGTATTCTCATTCTTTTATGAAGGAATTTAAAAATGATACAGAAAGCTTTGTGTAATGTAAAAAAAGAAAAATGTATATAATTTTTAAAGTGAAAGTTTTTAACTTTTAATTGAGAGTGCTTGGGGAACTTTTCTGCTTCAAATCTGGAAGCTTTAGTAACATTTATAAGCTGAAATAAATATTTGTAGTTTAGTGAAGATGAAAATAGCAGTCATTAAAAGATTACTCATGACTTATGTCTTTTCTTTTATAATCCATAATGAACAATTTTACATTTAGAGAAGCCAACTGAGATACGCTTAAGTTGAACTAAGATCTATTATCATATCTCATATATATGGGATTTAGATTCACACAGAAATATGTAAAATTTCAAGGTTTTTTTTTTGTAGAAAACAGTTAACAACCTTGAAAACAGGAAAAGGTAATACTTCAGACTGCAATCATCACATTATATTTTTAATTTGCTTTAGCTCAGAATCATGACTCAAAGAAAGGAGCTCGCAGTGTATTTATTTACTGCTTATAGGAGTCTAATGTCATACAAACTAATGGCCAACTAAAGAATGAAGAAAAGTCGTATTAGGCACTGAGAGGCTAAATAAATAAGTACTGACATTAACAAAAACTGATAAACCCTATTTCCAGTTCCTCTTGTTATCCCACTGTGCAGCCAGAATTTTTGGCTATTTCCAGTCTAAAACCAAAGAGCTGTATCATTTCCTTACCAAAAACAAAACAAAACAAAAAACAAACAAACAAAAAAACACCTACAAAAGAGAATGCAAAACAATACACAATCTCATATGCAAGATACAATTCACACTAATTTACAAATTTTTATTTACACTGTTTTATATACATTCCAGGCAGACCTAGTTGAGTTTTGTGCTCATGTTGATCTCAAATGACCATGTGAACAGTATGATTTACTACCACATCTCTTTGATTTCCAGAAAATCACGTGGTAGCATAGGGTCAACAGGGGGGAAAAAACAAGTATTACTGGTCAGGTAAGATCATACAAGTACGTAAGGAACAAAAGGGGGAAAAATGTGGAATTTTGCTTATTAAAGCATCCAGGCCACTATGGTCTATTGACTGACAATAATGAGTATACATGAATGCCACTTCTCTAACAACCATTTTCATATTTACAAAATGAGCTTACTACCAGCTGAGTTATTAGGTAAGGCATTCAAGTTCCTTAGCGTAACATAAAAGGCAACAGACATCTCAGCAAGCCATATGACAAATTTTAGAGGGATGTTTCTCCTTCAGAAAGAATCCTTTAAATGGCCAATAAAAAGGGAAGCAATTTTGAACCCTCTTACTAGCCTGCAGCATGATCCCAAAAAACCTGTACAGGTAGTGGGAGCATCACAACATCCAAAATCTAGCCATAATGTGGGGAAAATATCTTAAATGTCTCATTTTGTTTCCAACTTCCACTGCATACTCCTAGGGCTAAAGTAAGAGCCTATACTCCCCTTTACATTGAGTTCTATATGAATCTCTCTAAACACAAGAGTATCACAGCCAGCAGCTATGTGCACTCTACCAGCAAAGGCTCAGTGAATCTCTACTCAAAATAATTTGAAAAATATGGAGTAAGATAGAAAACTGATCTTCTCTTCTCCCATAGTACTCCAAGATATATACTGTTGCACTTTAAAAAGTCAGAAGTCCAAAAAAAAAAAACATTCAAGGGTATTACATATTATTCATTGTCCTAAGAAAATGTTCCAAAAAAAAAAAAAAAAGATAATGTTCCAACCAACCACAGATGAAAATTCTACCAAAAACAATTTTTCAAACTCACTCTAACATTATGTAAAAAGCTATTAATTGTTTAATTGGTTCCATTCGTTTAGTCAATTAAGTAAAATTCTATTGATCCTACAGTAATATGATTTATAAAAACAGAAGTGAACATTTGTAACATTGGGGAGGTAGAAAACAAATCTTAGCCTAACACTGTTATAGACACAAGCAGATTTTTAAGATTCTATTTATGTAACTAGAATTTACCATTTAAAATGGCCTTTAAGTGTTTCTGCTTATTAGCTTTAAACATCTTGAGATAATCCAAGTATTTTAAAGCATTTATCTGAGAATATAAGTCATTTGGAATAATACATCAAACTCCCCAGAAGATTTCTCAGAGGATATGTTTGTAGTTGCATATTCTGAATATGCAGATTCATTAAGTCAACTTTGTACATGGGCACTTATGTGACCAAAGTGCAAAGCTTGTCAGACTAATTTTCTAAGTAAAGTTAACCATGACTGCTCAACTCCACACAGCAGCAGTCTTCAAAACGTGAACCCTACTTATCGCAAAGATCTAACTTCCTTCCATTTAATAATTGCCACCTTCTCACTCCCAAACAAAATTAAAAATACACAAACAAAATAAAGAGAAACTAAAACAGAAGCCCTCCTACCATGAATATTTAATTCACATTTTGTTAGATTATAAGTGTAGTAGATCAATGTCCTAAATGTTCCTTATTTAACTGCTTTTAATTTATTTCTCTGAACCTACATGTATCACGTAATCATTTGCTATCATTCTAAAGACACTGGAGCCAAATGAAAACATGAAACCAACTGTTAAGGAATGAATCTGGGAAGGTAAAAAAGAATATCTAAATGACATTTTCTTGTTCCCAAGTATGATAAACATTCTTTGTTTCAAAAATTAGCATTTGTTCTACCAGCTAAACAGACAAAAACACCGAATACCTCACTAAGTAAAACAAAATTTTTGGTAAAAAGTAAAGTGATATTATCAAATTTTAAGAACTAGCAACCTAAATGACCATATTTAGTATGTGAAAACATTATTTAATGCAGATTTTGGTAACTGTATCTATTCCAGGATTATACAATAAATGTTAATATTTATACTGCCAGATATGTAGGAAAAGGAGAATTTTAAAATATATTCCCCCCAAGAAAAACACTTTCCAATATTCTATTCAAAATGATGTACCACTAAACATAGACAGTAAATACAGTTTACCCTCATATACAGATATTTTTTTATGAATACCCTAAGTTATCTATACCAGTATCTGGCATTTCAAGAGTGATGATTCATATTTCTTATAGTGTATCAAGATAAAAAGGTTATACTAAACATCTAAACTGTTTGCTAAAATTAATATTATTAAAGCAAAACTTTAAAAAAATTTCTCTGGAACATTTTCATTGCTTACACTCAACCAACAGATGAAACAGATGAAAGCAGTCACAGAATTATGTTAAATTTATAATAAATAATTCACATATAACATAGATTAAATTATCAAAGGATTACTGACATATTTATACCTTTTTGCAGATTTAACAAACTTCTAATCCACCACAAACTGATAGCAGTAGGTATACTTCTTGACATCATTCAGTCTATTTAAAAAATAGATGGTTGTTTAGAGGCATAATTTGTAAAGCAAGATAACCAAATTAAACAACAGAATTTTAATATTGGCTCTTCAAAATTTCTTAAGAAAAGATACACAAGCACTGTTCAGCTACTTGAAAATAATCAAATCTCTTCTTTACTCAGGCACTTTTAATGCAGTAACTTCAGGCTTCATTTTAAAGTATTGGTTAAAACGAACAATTGCATACCTAGTGAGAAATGAATAACAAGAGAATTAATAAAAAATGAAAAACTTAATCCTTCCCCTTCATTTTCCACTCACCCTTCTAAGCTGATTTTAGTTTTAAGATTTTTCAAAGGACTTATTTTTAGTTTATTGCACCATCTACTGGACAGTTTTCTAATACAGTATTTAACAGATTGTACCAGATTTCCTTGCAGACCAATTATTAAATATATGCAACCCTTATAAACATTTGACTGAAAATAATAACTACAGTGTATCCTAGGAGTTGTGTGTATATCCAAAAAAATTTAAAAAAAGGAGAGACAAATGTGATGTGTAATGCATATAAGTACAATTAAACTTACCCAAGGAAATCAAAATCAATAGTGGAATATTTGGCTTGAATCAAAGCCCATAATCCCCAAAAGAAATGAGAAGCCTAAAGAGAAAGGAAGGAAAATCAAGAATTATGATACACATTTCTTTATAAAATAATTATCAAATAACTAATGTTTTTCCTTTTTCACCAACTCCATGTAGAATACTGTCTTAAAGCTTTTTATATATAAAATACTTAAAACACAGGTAATACTGAAGTGTACAGTTACCTAGATGGCTATAGATCACTTCTGTTCACATCCAAAAAGGTCAGAATATATTATAACCACTTGAAAAATAGAGCCCAATTCTTGTAACTGCTTTGCAGAGACAGAGTTCAGCGTAAGCACTGATAGATATTGGTTAAATGTTTTTAATGATTATAATCGCTAACAGGCTTTCCTATAAAATACATAATTACCAAAGCATCTGGGGTTTTTTATGTAAAAATGTAAACAAAAAGGAAAATCCAAATCTCAAAAAATATATATTTAAATATGAAAAATGTTCTAGGCATGAAACATCTGAAAACAATTTTTATTGGCCCAACAATTCTGCATAAGCAACCATGACATAAAGTAACATGATTTTACTTATGTCAGAGAAAAGTGGGTCTTAAGACTTAAGAGAAAAACAGATGACCATGTAGGAGCTCTAAAATAACTACTTGTGTGTGTACTTTACAATCTATTTCTAGTTAAACATGAAAATATTTTAAGATTCTGATAATAACAAAACTTTACTTCCCATGAGGTCATCTATTATAACTAGAAATATTATTACTAGAGAAAAAAATCTTAAAAGAAAAGGGTTTTATATTAGCTAAATTCCTTATCATGGGACGTCTGGGTGGCTCAGCGGTTTAGTGCCTGCCTTTGTCCCAGGGCGTGATCCTAGAGACCCAGGATCAAGTCCCACATTGAGCTCCCTGCATGGAGCCTGCTTCTCCCTGTGCCTTGTCTCTGCCTGTCTCTGTGTGTGTGTCACTCATGAATAAATAAATATTTTTTTAAAAAAAATTTTAAGCCCTTATCGTAACAGAAGTTATTTAAAAAAAAATTACTCCACAGCTGTGGTATTACCTAACCAAGTCCGATTTGGTTAGTTAAAACAACACAGTACATGAGAAAGGATTTTAAATTTTAATTGAGAACTATGAGGGTTTATGTCCAGGTTCTGTCACTAACTCCTTTTGCAACCTTCATTAAGTCACAAATTTTTAGTCATAATCATCACTTAAAAGATGAGAAACTATTAGCCTTCTGTATTCCACAATAGGATTGTTTTAAAGATTAATGGAAATTATATATATACACACACACACACACACACACACACATATACAAAAAATTTGCCCTCTAAATTTAAAACTAAAGAGGTCTTTAAAGTACGTTGCTGTAAAAATATCTATTTAAGGGCAGCCGCAGTGGCCCAGCGGTTTAGCGCCGCCTTCAGCCCACGGCGTGATCCTGGAGACCCGGGATCGAGTCCCCATGTCGGGCTCCCTGCATGGAGCCTGCTTCTCCTCTGCCTAGGTCTCTGTCTCTCTCTCTCTCTGTCTTTCTCATGAATAAATACATAAAATCTTTTTTAAAAAATCCATTTAAAAATTACTCTTGCACTTTGTTTTTAACTTCCTTAAAAAAATCACTATCGGGATATAGAACTTCCCTTCATTTTTTTTTTTTTTTAAGATTTATTCATGAGAGACATGGGGGGGGAGGTGCAGAGACACAGGCAGAAGGAGAAGCAGGCTCCAGGCAGGGAGCCCGACGTGGGACTCAATCCCAGGACTCCAGGATCACACCCTGAGCCGAAGGCAGATGCTTAACCACTGAGCCACCCAGGCATCCCTAAAACTTCCCTTCATATACAGATAAAGAAAAGAATAAATGATGTAGTAAAGAGTAAACAACTAAAGTACATGCACATGAGCCCTAACAATTAACTTAAAGGGGGGAAAAAAAAGCTGAACTCTGGAGTCAAGTTGAAAAAAATTACTAGCTGCATGGCTTTGAGCAATTTAATTAACCCATCTGTACCTTTATTTTCTCATCTGCAAAATGCAGATGTGATATTATGTTTTATAAAAGAATTACATATTTGGCCTTCATCCACTGTTTCTGGATTATAGTTCCCCAAATCCTCAGAATTTCCTAAACATAAGAGCAATGGCAACATCTTGTTAATAACATTTGATCTCTTATCCTAAGTTTCCGAAATAGTTCCAGAACAATAAAAGTATAAGTAATGAGGAGACTTTTGGAAACCCCCTCTAGAGGACTGGATCCAGGGGAACTTAACCATGTGATTGTAGAGGGATGGATCTTCCAGCCCCTTATTTCACCACCTTCAGAGAAGGGAGAGGGGCATGAGACCGAGTTCAGTTTTCAATGGCCAATGTTTTCATCAATCTTGCCTACGTAATGAAGTCTCCATATAACCAAAGGTGGGGGTTCAAAGAGCTTCCAGGCCTGGTGAACCAGAACACATTCACATGCTGGAGGGTGGTATGCCCTAACCTCCTAGAGAACCGAAGTTCCCAAGCTCAGAACTCTTCTGGACCTTGCCCTATATACCTCTTCATCTCACTATTCCTCTGTTTCTTTATAATAAACCAATAAACATATTTAAAAGCTTCTCTGAGTTCTACAAGCCACTCTAACAAATTAATTGTATCCAAAGAGGAAGTTTCAGAAACCTCCGATTTATAGCCAGTGGGTAAGAAGAACAACTGAGACTTGCAACTGACATCTGAAAAGGAGGATAGTGGGGTGCAGTTTTGTGAGATTGAAACCTTAACCTGTGGGATCTGACACTTATTTACAAAATTGAAGCTCACACAGTCACAGCTGAGAATCAGAGAACTACTCAATGGTGTGGAAAAAACACATATCAGAGCCTAGTCTCTATACCTAGTATATAACAAACATTCAATAAAATGTTAATTAATACCATTATATAAAATAAGGATGATAAAAATAAATTTTTTCAAAAATGGTTTATTCTACCTGAGGAAGTCTCAGGTATTGAGAAGTGAATTATGAGAGGAGATGCGCCTTCCTTCTTTTTAAAGTCTAAAAGAATGGCTCCCAACCATGGGAGATTACTGAGGCCCAAAACTATTTTTTATAATATTATTAATATGTTACTTGCCCTATGACTATTTTAATATCTGCACTGATGGTTTAAAAGCAATGGTGGGTGAAGCTATCGGCCCTTTACAGTGCATCAAGGCAGTGGCAGCAAACATTCACACACACTCACATCATCTCTACACACAGTAAAAGGCCAGTCTCACTAAAGAATGTCCTTTATGAAGCCAGTGAAACTATTAATTTTATTAAATTTATACCAAGAGAAAGGTTCTTTCAAGGAAAAACATTTATGACCAAGTTACGAGCTGAATTTGTACATTTTTACTGGAACATCATTTTTACTTGAAAGAATTAAGTGACATTCAAACTAGGTATTAGAGTTGGGCAGTTAGCAGATATTTCTCAGATTAAAAAAAGGGGGAACTTCTCATTTCAATGAAAATAATTGACAGTATTTGTTGCCAATGATGGTCTTCAAGTATTCAACCTAAAATTAGAACTTTGGAAAACTTGTATTTGATTCTGTGAGCTTAGCAGCTTCTCAAAACTTTTTCTGATGATACTGATTGTTATCAATGGATGTGATATTTTTATATCATATAAGATGTTTCAACAAAGATCTATACAACTCAATGATCAGTATTTTCCAAATAACACTTAATAATGTTAAAACTACAAAATCATGTACTGCTAAAAGAACCATTCAAAGTGCAACATAACCAATGGATTATAACGTACTGGAGTACAAAAAGTTAACTGATATTTTCAGACTGCACATTACAATTAACCTTTAAGAAATAATCACTTGCTGACTTTTGGTGAAGTATCAAAGAGAATATCCACAACTATCTGAAAAGGCAAAATATTCATCTCTTCCAACAACATGTGGGTGAAACAGAACGTTTTTTATATACTTTAACCAAACCATACATTGCAACAAATGAAATGCAAAAGAAGATATAAGAATCTAGCTTTTACATCTGTCTTCAGGCTCAGGTCATGATCCCAAGACTCCCCACATAGGGCTCCCTGCTCAGCAGGGAGTCTACTTCTCCGCCTCTCCCTCTGCCTGCCACTCCCATTTGTGTGTGCTGTCAAATACATAAAGTCTTTAAAAAAAAAAAAAGGAATCTAGCTTTTATTAAGCCAGTAGTACAGAGATTTGCAAAAGTGTAACATAATGCCATTCTTTTGTTTTGTTTTGGGAAATGGTTATTTTTCATTTTCAAATGCTATTTATGGACACCTGAGTGGCTCAGTGGTTGAGCGTCTGCCTTTGGCTCAGGGCTTGATTCCGAGGTCCTGGGATCGAGTCCCACATCAAGATTCCTGCATGGAGTCTCCTCCCTCTGCCTATGTCTCTGCCCCTCTCTCTCTTTCTGTGTCTCTCATGAGTAAATAAAAAAATAATTAATAAATAAATAAACAAACAAATATTAAAATCGCAGATAAATAAATAAATTAATTAATTAGTTGCTGTTTGATGTTAACAAGTTCATTTTTTAAGATTTATTCATTTGGGGAAGGGAGAACAAGTGGGAGGGGCAGAGGGAAAGAGAGAATCTCAAGTTGGCTCCACGCTGAGCATAGAGCCCAATGTAGGGCTCAATCCCACAATCCTGAGATCACAACCTGAGCCAAAACCAAGAGTGAGACACTTAAAAGACTGTGCCACCCTGGCACCCCTACAAATTTATCATTTAAAAAAGATTTACTTAATAAATATTTTCAATTTGTTTTAATTTTCAATAAGATAAATACTGATAATTAACCTAAATAAACAAAAGCTCATAGAGGTCCTCAAAAAAAATATTGAAAGTGTAAAGAGAATCCTGAGACCAAAAAGGTTAAGAACGCTAATCTAAACCACCAGGCATATTTTAAGTGATATAAAAATCATCTGTGGATGCTATTGTAATTTCTTCCTATTAGGCTGGTTTTATAAGCAGAAAAGACTGAAAGTGGGAAATTCTACACCTAAAAATAACATCAAACCAGCTCTTCTTACCATTTCAAGCAGCATTCATTCCTACAGTAGTGTAAAATAACTAAATGATTCTACACTAGAGAAGGATTATACTTAAAACTTCACAAAAATCTCATCTTGGCAGGTAGTACCTTTTTGGGGGATGAAAAATGAAAAATTTAGATCTACCATTAGACTCTTAAATGGATGAAAAGGAAATGTAGGAAACAGTTTTTTCATCATTTGCATTCCCCAAAATGGCAGAGAAAATTTAAGTCCAAATAAAATAATGTAATATTCTGTGTGATTTACTTATACTATTTCTTTCAGACTTGGAAGTTATAGATATGTAAGTCTATCAAAGGGCATTTTAATTTCTAGGCTACTCATCTGTTGGAAAGAAAAATTCAAGGCTTTATATGATGAATCAGTAACTAACAATGTATCCTTGAACTGTTTCCTGAAAAACCCCTAAAAACTCTTTAAGATTTCACTTAGAAATAATCTGAAGTCTGAAAACAATGTGCCTAAAAACTCTGCACAGCTTAAAAAATCCATATGTACACTTTATTTGATTTTATAATGCAAATACCTACTTTTGTTTACCATCTTAATATTAATTATAGTAAACAATCAGAAACACGTGAAATCTTTTAATATTTCCAAGTCTGCTCACGCCCTCAGCAATAAACAAATATTTAACCAGCCATTTATTAAGAAATATCTATATCCTAATTTTAGTCAAACCTCTTTTCCAGGGCACCTGGATGGCTCACATCATGATCTCAGGGTTGCAGGACACAGCTTCGGGTTCTATGGTCAGGTTCCATGCTCACTAGGCATGGAATCTACCTGGGATTCTCTCCGTCTCCCTCTCCCTCTCCACCTCTGCCCCTTTCCCTACCTGTGTATGCCTGCATGCACTCTCTAAAAATAAACAAAATCTTTAAAAAAAATTTTTTCCCACTTATCAAATCAGATTTTTTTTTAAAGATTTTATCTACTTATTTGAAAGAGAGAGCATGAGCAACGGGAGAGAGAGAGAGAAAGCAGGCTCCCTGCTGAGCAGGGAGCCCAACGCAGGACTCAATCCCAGCACCCTAAGACCATGACCCGAGCCAAAAGAAGATACCTGATGACTAAGCCACCCCAGCACCCCTCAAATCAAGTTTTAGAAATTATGTATATGCCGTCTTTGTGACAAGTGATCAAGGAAGGAAGAGTCCCAGAGGAAGAAACAGTATTTAAGACATGTCCAAATGGAGTAAGAGGAACTTGCCAGAGGATGCAGGGAAAAGAGATTTTATTTATTGGGGCATCTGGGTGGCTCAGTGGTTGAAGCATCTGCCTTTGGCTCAGGTCATGATCCCGAGGCTCCCCCACATAGAGCCTGCTTTTCCCTCTGCCTATGTCTCTGCCTCTCTCTGTGTGTGTCTCTTGAATAAATACATTTTAAAAACTTAAAAAATAAAATAGAGAATCTTACAAAAACTCTTTCATTGTTTATATTTAAACTTACCAACGCAAACTGATTGACCTGAATGAAGAGTATTTCTACCTCCTTTTCAGTAACTTCAGTCCCAAAGCCTTTATATTCTTTGTAGGCTTCAAGGTAAGAACGCAGCCACTGGCCCTGTAGTTGTCTGTCTGGATAGAGACTATAGTCTACATCACTCACACCTAATACGGAAAAAAAATACACTTAAAAGATTTTTAAAACACAATGTCTTCTATATGCTTTAATAACCCCTAAAGAAATCCTAAATAATTAGATGTTAAGTAAATAGCATTAAAATAATAAACAAAAATACATAAAGTATTCCAGCTTAAACTCTAAAGCACAATACATTTCATCATCATGAAATCAATTCTCATTGCTTCAATTTCTTCTGAGAGTGTGAAGCTTGAACCACCAACCATAAAAGCCCCAAATCTTCATTTAATAAGTACTTCAGATTATTATGCAAACTAATACTTAGAGCATTTCCTAGAACTGCAGCTCTAAAAACATTTTTGACCATTACTCATGGGGTTAAGAAATACATTTCATATTGAACTTTGATACACTCTACTGGTATTAAGTTCCACAAAACAATATCGACCCTAACTATACACCTTCCAACTTGGATATTTTCTATTTCTTTTCTATTCTGTACTTTAAAATAATTAACCCACAAATTTGATTTTAAGATAAGCAGTTTAAAAAAAAATGCTAATCTAAAAAATTAAGTTCATACTTTTTTTTTTTTTTTTAAGCCTCGCACTCAAAGTTCTACATAACTTGGTCCAAACTTTGCTTCTCTGGTCTTATAACCCAACCCCTGTACTCTCCTTCATGAGTTTTACATCCTACAAACAGGTGCACTCACATTGACATTTTCTTCCTCCTTCCTGTAGTGCTTTCCTTTCTGTTCTATCTGCACATCTCAAATTCTACCTAACTTGCAAGCTTAGCTCAATTTTTCCTACACAAAATCATATTAGGACCACTGGAGAGTTTCCTATTTCATACTGACAGCAGTGACTACACATTATACTAACATGGATTTGGTGATGTCCCATTATATGCACAGCTGCTTTCCCTCCCGACGATAAGTGAAAATATGTACAGCACATGTGTGGGGATATAGCATGTATATGAAAAGTCTGTTGTAGGGAAATAACTAAAAACATGTCAATTAAAATTAATTAATTAATTAAAATAAAATAAAAAATAAAAACATGTCAATTAAAACCCCCTCCAACTTTTTCCCAGTCTGATAACCTTAAGTAAATGAAAAAAATAGGAATGCATGAATGTATACAAATAAAAATTCAGCAGTGAAAAGTCCCTCCTAAGTATAAACCATCCAGGGGAATTTCCTAATCTTTAGTTTTAGAACATTCCTTGTTTCCAAATATAATCATAAAATGTGGGATAAATAAATAAATAAATAAATAAATAAATAAATAAATAAATAAATAAAATGTGATCTTGCTAAGTTACTTTCTCCATTTGTAAACTGGGAACATAACCTAATTGACAGGAGGAAAAAGTGAGATGAGATTACTGGAGGAAGGAGGAAGGAGTGTAAGGTGTTACACTATGTCAATCTAAGTCACAAGTATTATTTTTTTCTTATTTTCCTTAAGGAATTAAGGAAAGGGTCATCTCTTCTCCCTCCTCCAATAATAAAGAAAAACAAAGTACAAGGTCAAGAAGGAATTTTTAAATGTTGGCCCTGAAAAAAAAGAAAAAAAGAAAAAAAAAAAATGTTGTCCCTGGAACGTCCCAGGTGAACTTCTCTAAAGAAAAACTATAAACCAAAAAAACAGTTCTCAAATAATTATTTCAAAGTTATATATGCTGCTCCTTTAGTTATACCCTCGATTTTACCTGCAAATTCATTGAAATGATTTCCGATATCATATGCCAGGTAGTTGTATCCAGAATATTCATAATCAATGAACTGTACATCACCTATGTGAGACACAAAAACAAAGACATAAGAAATCATATATAAGATCAGAAAATCCCTATGCTATTTGTAATTAAATAGCTTCCAAAATTTTGTCTCATTGTATGTGCTTGGTTACATGCACTTCTGAGACAATACAGGGTAAGGCTGTGAATTTTATGGCAATGAGCTTTACAAAATTCAAATTACATATTGTCAACAGCTTCTTTGTGAACACTAATGTCCACTGTATTAAAGAAAAGTCAAAATAATCATTCTCCAAATTCAGACAAAAGCAAAATATCTCTTTCACCACAAGGGGGCATCAGTTACTTAAAAATTCAAGTTTAATGAGAAATGAATACTATCTCTGGAAATTAATAATCTATGCAATTTTAACAAATTATGACACTCCCAAAGTAAACTGACAAGCTACTTTACATATACAAATCAAATATAAACTTTGAAAGACTTGAATTCTGCAGATCCTGCAGTTTTGCTATCATACTTGATCAACTTGACAATATCCCTAATTTAAGAAATTAGTTGCTATAAACTCTTATTTTCCTCCAGTGCTACATAACTAATATTTCCAATAGCATACCTGAGCAGCATTACGATGGTGGTTTTATCTTTTAAAAAGAACAAAGTTACAAAGTTGCTTGTAAACTTTTCTTTGAGAAATTTTTATATTAAGATAGATGCCTATACTAAATTAATGGTAAATATATATGCATATTTCAATATTTACTTAAGATAGATGCCTATTCTAAATCAATGGTAAATATATATGCATATTTCATTACATTTCTCCAAAGACAATCCTGCTCTACCTGACCAGGGGACATGCTCCTGCTCAGGAACATTCATTTTTGAGTACTAAGTATTATAGAGGGTTTGTCTGAACAAAGATATAGGTCTTTTTTAAAAAGAGACAAGAGAAAAAGTTTTATTAAAAGAGAGAGAGAGAGTTAGAGACATTAAAAAAATAAAAATAAAATGGGTCACTGTCGACACCAGGCATCACAAACTCAAAGGCTTACAGGGCCATACGATTAAAATGGATACACGAACAGAGATGGCTGTAAGAACAGTTTCTAAGCAGCTTATATTGAGAAAATGCATAACAAATGCCTAGTTACACTACTGTCTTTTAAACATCAAAATGAATTAACAAAACAAACTCCTGGTCTACACACACTGGCATTTTCTAACTAAAAGAGTTTTTGAACTATAGTATCTTGATACAGAGATACATGTTTAAGTTAGGGGTATATGCTGATTATATCCAAACTCAGAAAAAGAGAATTACATGACAGAAAAGTATCATGGCAAATGGAATATTAACAAAGCAAAAAAATTTTCATGTAATTGCATTTAATATATAATTCTAAACTTGTATAAATAATAATCAAGTCTAGAGTAAATTAAGTGAGCATTACCAGAGTATCAAAGCCCAGTTATCAAAATCTACATGCATACTGACAAAATAAATATAAGGTTTTAAAATGTTGGTGACTATAATAAATCACTGCAATTGAACCACCATAAGTATTATAGTCTTGAATTCAAAAAACTATCCCAGAGAAAGTCTTAAAGTTAACCAAATTACTGTAGTAAATTGCAGAATGGGAAGTGAAAACATGTTTTAAAGTTTGTTCTAGATACCACTGGGAATAAGAGGGTGAAGACCACCATCATGACAAAATACTCTGTAGCCATGAAAAAAAATTTCATTTTCAAAAATTGATGACCAGGAGAATTACAAATGTTATATGAAAAAAAAATACAAAATAGTAAACACAGTGATCCAAATTATTAAAATATTATGCCTGGAAAGAGAGAAAAACATATAATGCATAGGGGGAAAAGATGAATGGAAATTAACCAAAACAATATGTTTCAACTGGTTTCATTACAGGTGATAGACAAGTGACCTTTTTTTCCTTTTATTTTAAATCACTAACAATAGACATTACTTTTAGAAGGAAAAAAAATGACAGCTCAAAAAGATTAAGATGAATTCTCTAAACAAAAATTGTCAATAGGTAAGAGACTAATAATGATTTGGAATAGATCTATCCAGCCAGTCTTTAAGAAATCAGGACTCAAGAAGATTCAACAAGTCGCAAAACTGAGTCAACCAGTTTTAATATAGTTTTTTAAATTGCAGCTGTTGATTGCTTTAACTCTTTAAACACAAATTCTTGTAGAGCTCATATTAACTGTTACATGCCAATAAAAATACACAGCCCAGTCCTGAAGCTTACTTTTGCCACATAAACAAAAGCTTCAATTTCAATTTTCAAAATTATATTTAGAATTTGGCGACTATAGTTAAAATGGCAGGTAAAAATGCCTGCTTGTAGAGTAAATACAATTTAAATAAAGCATAGATCATCTTAACATAAGTTAAAATCTGTTTCAGTATGAAAATTTTAGCAATGACTTTTTGTAGTAGCATTAATTCATTAAAACTAGCCTTTATTTTTAAATGCAATGTTGAGTTTATAAATAATGAAATTTAAAAAATAAGAAAATGAAGCTAACAAGATACAGATGAGGCTGTTACCAGGCTCCGTGCATGTGAACAAGTGATGCGATAAACCTCCAGTCAGTGCGTTTAAGAAGCACGGGGTGCGCCGCCACATGGCAGCAACAATGGCATACCTAATCTGTAGCAGATGAAGAAAATTTGGCAAACTCACATTTTACAAGACACAAAGCTTAAAAGGAAAAAATCTTTTTTAAAAAATCTGCATTAACTATTCTTTTTTCAAACTATTGCAAACAAAGTGGAACTCAACCTTAAATTTAATCTTCTGCAACAAAATAAAATTAAAAAGGCCTACTTCACTTATTTTGGGTGCCAGAAAAATCAAATTACTGGAAAATGCTTTCCTACCAAGAGAAAATATACTGAACCTTTTTCTTGTACAAATTTAACTTCTGGTTTCTAAAATTTCCAATTGTTTAGAATATCCACATCACTATCAATATAGTTCATATGGCACAACTATCTTTAATTCTTTAAGACATTAATTTTTAATTGTGGTTTCAAGGATGAAAAAAATGAGACTATTCCCAAAATTTTTTACAAAATTTTATATGTTCATTTTCTGAGGGCATTCTCAATTTTCCAGATCACAAGCGATCCCTGACCTCTAAAAAAGTAAAGCAGCACTGCTTTAGTGGCTAAGATTATATATTCCTTATCTTTACTTAATTAATACATTGACTGCACATAATGGGTGAATCATAAGATTAATGAATAAAGTTATAACTCAAATTTTAAGAGCTACATTTTTCTTTTTATTACTTTATTTCTTGCATATCTTCAGTTATGAAATCCACACATTACTGAGTTTAATTGTTCAGATCTCAGTATAGCTGAAAACAGCCAATTTTTAAAGTACTTTAAACCAAAAAGAATTAGTTTATTAACTAAGGCTATAAAATTCACATGCTACATTTGTTTGGATTCCTTTATTTTGTAGTTAAAGAGAAAGAGATAAAAATAAAAAGCAAAATAACCAATATGAGAACTTGAAAACTTTTTCAACTCCCTCTACTTGCTCTGCAAGTATTAGGTAAGGTAGAGAGAGAACAAAGAGAAAAAATAACCACAATTACACTACTGTTAGCAAAAGGCTTTTTCTCTCATACAGAAAAAGTATTGGAATAGTCTGCTCTGAGAAACTTTCTCTTCATCCCTCACTCTGGCGTCCAGGATCTGTATATACCTCCACCACAGTGCTCATCATTCTGAACATAAATATACTGTTTCATGATCTGACTCCTCCACTACATGGAATATGGCTTCCTGGAAGGACAATAAGTCCCTTTCATCTTTCATCATGCAATCCACAGAGTAATCAATATCTAGCACATAGTTAAGTATTAAAATGCTTATAAATGGAGGGCTTTGCATAGAATGCTGAGACACAATGATAACACACATGTTTAAATGGGTGGTGGGGAAGAAGGAATAAGCATGAAACACTAAGAACAAAGTATGGCATTTCTGACATTCATGTACAGGCTTGAACATACAGTGGGAATGAAAGTATGAGTAAAGAAAAAACACTAAGCTAATAACTTTTAGGCAGCTCTTCCTTCATAGTTCAGGTTTTACAGTCCATTCAAGCTTTTAATAACCGAACTTAAGGACGTTTTATTTTATGCTAAGTAGTAATCCAGAATTAAAACAAGGTTAAGACTATCCTTCATAAAAACTCCACTTTGGAAAATACAGGTTACCAAATGCAAAAATAAATTTGTATTTACTTAAATTTTAAAACAAAACCAACAACTGCAACAAAAAACCCTATGTCATTAAAATATCAATGAAACAACCAAACCACAGTATCTTTCATGAGTAATAGAGTGGGTAAGACTTAAAGCCAACCAAGTGACTGAGAATGGTGCCTCACACATTTTCTATTTACAATGTGTAAAACTCTAAAGAAAAACCTGGTTTACATTATAATTCCCAGAATAAGTTTCATTTTTCTTTCACTCATTTGTATTTCTTTAAATAACTGTAAATCAGCAAGTTGTATTTCACTGACAGAGAAAATAATCAATGACTGTCATTACTGAATTTTAAAGTTCTATATTAAATCTTTATCTGAGCTTTTATGAAAAAATGGGGAGGGGGGAGAAATGAAATAGTCACCAATAAACATTCAGACAGAGCATCAAGACATGAGAGAACATACTCAAAAGCTTTAGCAATTACTTCTAACATGGCAGCAGTTTAAGGGTTAGTTGAAGTTACAGTATTAGAATTCAAGTCAGTTAGTCTATAAGCAATACTACAATTTATTCTACTTCATATAAATTCTTTTTAAATTAATGATTAATTTAAAAGATGACTGACAGCTCTGGAAGCAAGAACCGCTGCTTCCGGTTTTCTTATTATGTAATAAATTCTATCATCATATCAGTAAGCATTCTTTCCTTACCTTTTTAAGATGTCATTTCACTGAAGGCAAGGAATGGGCCGCTGTTTACCAACCACCTAATTCCTGGCACTAACTTTTCAAAAATCTTGACAGCTACCATCACCTTCAGAAAGGAAGCTCACTCTTCTCCCATATTCCTGTGTCCTGTCAACTGACATGGTGAAAACAGGTAGAGGCAGTATTTCTTCCTGTGATGCCTACCATCTCCTGTAACATTCACAGGTACAAAAGCCTATAAACTGCAGGGTGCTCAAATCTTTGTGTATATGTATGTGTGTATAAATATGTACTTATATGTTCATAAACACATACATATATACATTTTTAAACTTTACTCACTCAAGTTATAGTTAGGATAAAATCTGGAAGCTGCACTTAAAGACAAACTGATTGTCATCTCATACCTATGAGCCATAATTCCACTAGTTATAAGACATATATGTAAGTCAACCACTGGCTTATAATAACTATTTTCACTTCTTCAGAATCAAGTATATTTTGTAAAATGCATCCTGTAAACATAATAAAGGGGTTGGCGAACTATGTATATTCATGCCAAATCTAGACCACTGCGTGGTCTTGTAAATAGTTTTACTGGAACACAGTCACACTCATTTATTAATGTATTATCTATGGCTGTGTTTGTGCTACAACAGAGCTGAACAGTCACAATGGAGACTATAATATGGTACACAAAGCCTAAAATATGTGCTATCACACCTTACAGAAAAAGTTTGCCAACCCCTTTTATAACAGCAGCAGCCATGAGCTGCTAAGTATATACTCCAATGCTATATACTTTATACACATAACCCAAATTTTTGTCAGGAATCACCTAAAGCATATTAAAAGTTCTAGATGATCAAAAAGTATAAGCACTGCATGGAAACCTGTTAAACATGCAGATTCCTTAGCCCATCTATGAAATTCCTGTTCAGTTAGTCTTAGATGGGACATAGAAGCCTGCATTTTTTTCCAAGTACTCTGGGTGATTCTGGTGCAGAGAGTCAAGGATCAAATATAAACAATAAAAAAATAAAATGGGGGTGCCTGGCTGGCTCAATCAGTGGAGCATGCAACTCTATATATCATGGTTGTTAAGTTCAGGCCTGATATTGGATGTAGAGATAACTTAATGATAAAATCTTTAAAAAGGGAAAAAGGGAAAATGATTTGTCTAGTATCACCTACTTGCACATGTGATTGAGCAGGAATGTGAACCTGTGTGTGCTTGGTTCTAACATCTACATTTTTTCCAATTTCTCTTAGTTGTAACTAAGCTCTTAATACATTTGCTTTCTAAGAGTTACTCAGAAATTCTTAATCTAGTGACAACATACAAAATCTAAGTTATTACAGTTGAAAAATACATGTGGAGACTTCAAGATGATCCACTATAAATTCATAGTTTAAAATTTGCACTTCTGAAAAATGAAGGGTATGAAACATATTACGGAGAGAGATACTAAGTTTGATGATGTTAAAGCCAGTACCTTGGCTTTCATCTTATTATGTTTACATATTTATAACTCAAGTGGGTACAAAATACTGAAGTTTTAAACTCAAATCACATGAATCACTCAACAAGTGATAACAAATTAAACACATCTGTGAATATAATATGCAATATAATCATTTACCCTATGTAGAAATTAATTGAACCTCAAAAGACTGCACCCTTGGCTTAGCCAGTTAAGGTAAAGAACTTCTGCAATCCCTATTTCTATTTTTAATTATCATCTTTGAAATTGCAGCTGTAAGTACTAATGCTACAGTCTAACTTTTTGCTCATTAAATTTACTAAATTTACAGCGTTTACAATTATTAAGCATGGTATATTCTCCTTATATCTAAAAGCAAGTATGTCATACAGTTACATTACTTTAAAACCATTAGCTCCTAATTTCAAACAGATAGAAAATAATAACAAACCTCTTGCCACACTCTCATGAGTTTTAGATTTTACTTGAACATTCCAACTGTATTTTCTTAATCCTATGTATCAACTAATCACATAGCAATGGACTTTTTTAATGGATGCCATAAAGTCCAAACTTGCCTTCCTAAAAGACACTATAAAACCACTGTCAAGAAAAAATAACAGAACATATCCATAACTAACACACAAACATAACCACAATGACAAGAAGAAACAAATGGTACACAATAGACTTCTTAAAGAAAGAAAAACTAAAAAATGTATCAAAATAGTTACATTTGTTGAACTGTGAAATTCATTCTTCTGTGTAGGGAAGAAAAATTAGGCACAAAAATATGATTTAGGTAACTTCTGGTAAAACAAATGAATAACCTTGAAATCTTAAGAGTCAAACTGAAACAGAAAGATTTTGTTTGAAAATATAAGAACTTTTCATATCACTGACAACAGTTTAGATAAGCAACTGATTAAAAGTAAAAATGCATTTTTTTTAACTTAAGACAAAGTAATCTGATTTTTTTGGTCCCTTATATTTTAGTTTTATAAACAAGTTTGGTCTGTGAAATGAATATGCAAAAGAAACTTATAAAATAAAAATATGAAAAGGTAAAATATATTCCAAAGGAAATAAGATTCTCTTTGATTATCTTGCAGTTAAAAATAAAGCTGAGTGTCCACTTCAAACGTAAGATGAAGTCCCTCACTTGAAATTCCATTATATAAATTGTGTTATTTGGTTTTGCACTGAACTTAAAAGCTAATACATCGCTTTAATGTATAACTAATACTCTTGTCTCACAAATGGCCTTGAGATTTGGTTACTAGTATATAATGAGTATACATGTGACAATTATATATAATAAATGGATAATAAATAATAAATAGGACACTGTCAAGCACTCCATGTTTTAAGGTACACCTTTTAAGATTTTTTTAATGTTTCCACAAAGACCTCCAACATTCAAAATAAAGATGTCAGCTTAATGTATTCTAAAAAATAAAACTTCTAATCCACATTAAAATATAAAATATAAAAGGTACTCGAACATGTTTTTAAGAATATATGCTTCAGTCTACCATCCTTGACAGTGCTCTTTGGTTAATTTTCTTCAAGTCAAAGTCAGTTACAAATATGAACAATCTTTGCATTTGAATAGTCTCATGTTACAATCAAGTAAGAATGGTCATAAATAGTAATTTAATAGAATTATGACCATTTCATCAGAATTGTTTGGCTTTAGCATTCTCACAAAAGCACAATTTTGATTTAAAATAATCTTCCAACTATAATGACTATTCTCAAAACTGTTTCCTTTAAAATGAAAGTTTCACAATTTCAGACTTTTTAAATTAATACTAATCCTTCAACCATAATTACATTTTCCAATTTCAATTTATTATTGAAGGGGCATCTATATTTTAGCAACCAAACCTCAAACCACTTTTATCCAATAACGTAATACAACCACAAGTGTTTCTTAAATATGTAAACAGAGAATTTGAATACAGCAAGATATGAACAATTACAGAAAACATTTCATCAAAAATATCACTGTCTATACCTCAAAAAATGTTAAAACTATTTACCAAAACTTCTTGATTACTACTTTAATAGATATAAATTTCAGCAAGTACAAATAACATTTCCTCCATCTGTAGCTCTCTTTAGCATCAAAATATCTTAACAAATCAGCACAATAAACAAATAGAAAACCTGGAGACAAATTTGTTTCTAATACTGTCGTCCTTCCCAACACTGAGAAAATTCTGTATTTATTAAGAGCACTGCAATGTCAGTTGGTTTTTCAATAACCCCCATTACAAGAAGGTACATTTTCAAACCATGAATTAATAGATTTTACAGTTAAATTTAAAAACAAAGTCATTTTATCATTTTTCATTTAAGACTCTTAACAAGAATCACAAACTCTAATAAATGTTTTATACAAATATATAGAGAATATATATTAATTTAGCACAGTTACCACGATTTTATAACCTAAAAGAAAATCTTTAAAGACTTCATGAATATTTTTAATCCTTACATCTGCATTAAATTTATTTACTGATACAAAGATCAAAGGACCATTAAGAACATCAAAGGAATCAACTTTACTTACTGGTAAGGTCAGATACCTACCTTGTTTCTCATTGTAGATTATATTCTTACACAATAGGTCATTATGGCAAAGCACAACAGGTGAGCCCAGGTTGGAAAGAATCTCCTTCATCCAAGTCATTTCTTCCTGAAGAATCTGAGAGCTTGGGATATCACTTAAGAACCTTTTAGTTAAAAAAATAAAATAAAATAAAGTTATATATTGCTTATATTAATGACTTTTTTCAAGTTTAAAGATTAAAATCTATTTTTTAAAGATTTTATTTATTAAAAACAAAGAGGGGGGAGAAGAGACACAGGCAGAGGGGGAAGCAAGGCTCCATGCAGGGAGCCCGATGTGGGACTCAATCCTGGGTCTCCAGGATCACACCCTGGGCCAAAGGCAGCATTAAACCGCTAAGCCACCAGGGCTGCCCTAAAATCTATTTTTAGTAAAATCTTTCCATTCAAGTGCATAGACTCCTGAATTAAACCGGCCATTACAAAAGTTGGAATAAAGGAAAATCTTATTTCATGAACTTAATATGAATAAAAAGAAACTAAGCAACTTAAAACACAGGGCAGAAATGTAAAAAATCAATTATTACAAAATTGAAGGAGGAACTCCCGGGTGGCTCAGTGGTTGAGTATCTGCCTTCAGGTCAGGTCATAATCCCAGGGTCCTGGGATGGAGTCCCGCATCAGGCTCCTTGCAGAGAACCTACTTCTCCCTCTGCCTCAGTCTCTGTCCCTCTCTCTTGCTCTCTCTCCATGTGTCTCTCATAAATAAATAAAATCTTTTAAAAAATACAGGAAGGAAAAAAAAAAATACAGGGAGGAAATATATATATTTAATGGCTAGAATTTACTAAGCACTATTCTAAATGTTTAACAGTTATCTCCAAGACACAAAGTTTATTTTTTAAAGATTTTTTATTTATCTATTCATGAGAGACAGAGAGAGAGGCAGAGTCACACACAGACAGAGGGAGAAGGCTCCTCACAGGGAGCCCGATGCAGAACTCGATCCCCGGACCCAGGATCCCACCCTGAGCTGAAGGCAGTGCTCAACCACTGAGCTACCCAGGCGTCCAAGATACAAAGAGTTTAATAAAAAAAGAGGTTTAAGTATATTATTTAAAGTTATAAAGACAGTTTATTAAAAAAACTAAAATGTCTATGGGAAGGGTGAATGTAGTACAAATCAGCTAAATCTACCTATCAAAGTCAACAGACTATCACTATTAATAAACCTAATCAATTCTATGATAATCATCAGATATTGTCTATGAAATCATATCTAGAATACTCCATTATCTATTATAGAAATAGTTTCAAAGTAGTGAGACTGGGAAGTCTGGTAGGCAGAGTAGCAAAGAGGACTAGAGTTCATGGCTTTTTTAATCCTACACTCTTCTGTACTATTTATTACACTATATTTATACTCATTTGATAAAAATAAAATGAAACAAAAATAGAGTGCTACCACTCATTCCTCAATAGCACCATCTGGCTTACAAAATTGCTGTTAGTTTATGCTTCCTCTTCCCTTAACACTTTAAGCCAAGTTTTCTTCATTCTTTCTCTACACTCAAATTAGCGCCTTACTTTTCCAATGTACAATATAATAAAGACTGTCAATGAACTTAATTTTAATAAAGTGGCCTACTTAGATGGTTGCTGCCTGTATTTGCCAATATTGCATTCTTCTCTAAACACAGCTTCCAAATACAATCCTTATACACTCTTTTCAAAATGGTATAATTGTTCAAGAACCTATTTAAAAGGTAAAGAGTTGAACAGAAATAATAGAACTCAAAGGATTGAACATTATTACAATCATATACAAACAAAAAGGAACAGAAGAAAATATGAAACATATTTCTAATATTTTAACTGTTTTTAACATTTTCGTTGTATATTATCTATTAGGGCAGAGTGCTTTTTGCGCTCTGTTCTACATTGTACATACTAACCCAATGAGCTGTCATAAAAACTCTAAAAGGTAAATATACTACTCTTATTTCCATTTTACTTCTGCCCCAGCTTACAAAGCAGAACTGTTAACTGGCAGAATTAAGGCTTCATCCTAGGCAGGCTGCCTCCAGCATCTTGTGCTCTTAATCCACACAATACTACACTATCTCTAAACTGCATTATCTTAAAAAGTCGAGAAAATCATACATTCACTATTGCCAATACTTCATTATTTTTAAATTTTTCAATAGAATTCTTCAATAAAATTGATATTTCAAAAGAGGATTTTGTGTTTTTACACTATCACTTCTTAGAATCTAGCACACTGGACACACTTAGACAAATGTTTATCTATCCCAGTTAATGGCTATCTACTATCCCTAACAAATTCAAAGTTTGACAAACCACCTGCAAATAAACACATATACACTGAGTGAATCAAACTAATCTCTAAAATAATCCAATTCAACAGAATAATACAGCGATTTTTCCCTAATAAATAGTAAAAAGAGGGATCCCTGGGTGGCGCAGCGGTTTAGCACCTGCCTTTGGCCCAGGGCGCGATCCTGGAGACCCAGGATCGAATCCCACGTCGGGCTCCCGGTGCATGGAGCCTGCTTCTCCCTCTGCCTATGTCTCTGCCTCTCTCTCTCTCTCTGTGACTATCATAAATAAAAAAATAAAAAAATAAAATAAAATAAAATAAATAGTAAAAAGAGAAACATGAAAAACTCTATAGGTCCTCTCTGTCTCTATTGTTCTTAGATGAAAATTTCCTGAATACAAAAGTTGGAGTATGTTTTAGACATAAGAAGAAGAAAATAAAATTCCTAATTTTTGTCCTAGTAGTAATCAGACTATAAAAATATGTTCATATAAGATTCTAAATACTAATTTACAGGATGCCTCGGTGGCTCAGCAGTTGATCTGCCTTTGACTCAGATTGTGATCCTGGGTTCCCGGGATCAAGTCCTGCACTAGGATCCCCACAGGGAGCCTGCATCTCCCTCTCTGTCTCTGCCTGCCCCTCCCTCCCTCCCTCTCTCTCTCTCTCTCTCTCTCTCTCTCTCCCCCCCCCGTGTGTCTCTGTCATGAATAAATAAAATCTTAAAAAAATAAATCAATAAATAAATATTAATTTACAATTTTTTTATACAAAGAATAATAAAATACCTACTTGGAACCTGGGGAGTCAGTTTTACAAAAGCTGAGTAAGGAAAAAAAAAAAAAAAGCTGAGTAAGGGCAGCCCAGGTGCTTCTCCCTCTGCCTGTGTCTGTTCCTGTGTGTGTGTGTGTGTGTGTGTCTCATGAATAAATAAAATCTTAAAAAAAAAAAAGCTGAGTAAGACTCCTGTAACTGAATTTTCAACCTCATAATAGATTTGAAGTCTCAGTAAACTAAGACAATCCAAATGTTTTCACACTCCAATATTACTACACTGCACCAATGTAAATCTTCTGGCATATTTAAAACAGCTTTGAATAGGGATGCCTGGGTGGTTCAGTGGCTGAGTGTCTGCCTTTGGCTCAGGGCGTGATCCCAGGTTCCTGGGATGGAGTGCCGCAACAGGCTCACCTTGGGGAGCCAGCTTCGCCCTTTTCCTATGTCTCTGCCTGCCTCTGTGTCCCTTCGTGAATTAATAAATAAAATCTTAAAAGATAAACAAATAAATAATAAACAGCTTTAAACAAAAAGAATTTTTTAAAAAGGGCTCCATCACCAACTCACTCCATGCATGAAGTACCATTCCTAGCAATCATAACACTATGTTTACTTCTAAATAAATATATTTGTTTCTTGGCTGGGTACCTCTACCCACTCCCTACCCCTGGCTTTTGTAGAGTGTTTTTTCTGTTTTGCTTTGGTTTTGAGTTGGGTGGGGGGAGGGGCAGTTATATTTCCGTAGTGCCACCTGAAGGTCCAATGAATCAGGGCTAATTTAATCAAATGTGAAAAGAGCAACCAAACCAGACTTTATACACAAAAATCTTGTAAGCTCTCTCTGAAACCTTTTATGTATAGAAAAACAAGGCTAAAACAATTTCAAATGTAAAAGTAAATTTACCTTTTATTAAGGTCTTCATCTGCAAATCCTGTGGGAATGAGAGAGAAATATTTTCCCATCTTTAGCCATAGATTAGATTTGGGAATCCAGCCATTGTGTGCATGGATAGCATGGATTTTAGCAAGCTGACGTGCTATGAGCCTGTTTTAAAACAAAACAGCATAAAAAGAAAACATTAAGCATCATAGGGTTCATGAGTAAACTAAAATAACTTAGTATGCATTTGATAACATGATTTCATTTTTACCTAGTATAAGAGTCAAAGTAATTTGTGTCAAGTCAACGCTCACAAGAACAGGCAAACAAATGTTTCAAAGCATCAGTAGGAAGAAACACCTACAATTAATTCAGTCAACAAATAATTATGTCCAAAAGAGGGTGAGCGTCTGGAAGTAGGTGGTCTATTCTGATTACATAAGCAATGGTTAGGACCAACAGGACAATACATAATTACAAATTATTTCAAGGCCTATATTACACATTAATCAGATACATTTAAATTCCACTGAGTCCTTTGAATTTTGAGCCTTTGTAGTCACTGAGGTTAAAGGACAAAAGAAGACTAAAGTAAAAAGGTCACTGGCAGGTAAATGGGTTTTTTTTTTGTTGTTTTTTTGTTTTTTTTATGATAGTCACACAGAGAGAGAGAGAGAGAGAGAAGAGAGAGAGGCAGAGACACAGGCAGAGGGAGAAGCAGGCTCCATGCCCCGGGAGCCCGACGTGGGATTCGATCCCGGGTCTCCAGGATCACGCCCTGGGCCAAAAGCAGGCGCCAAACCGCTGCGCCACCCAGGGATCCCCCGGTAAATGGGTTTTAGAAGTTATTTTCTACAACTGTGTTAAAGACAAATTGCCTGAACAAACATTAAGATTTCATGATATCAGAATCAATCTCCTGGAACCAAACAACAAAATAATTTGAAACTGTATATACCTGTATCCATGCTATCTTTGTATCCTGTAGAACCCAGAAGAGCACATGCTAATATAAGTATATAAAATAGAAATAAGTTACCAAACAGCCTATATAGACTAGTAGGTAGGAAAATGACTTAAAGTACTACAAATTAAAGAACTTAAAAACTGGCTGGTTTGAAGATGCTCACAATCTAATGTAATGCTCCTCGCAGCATTACATAGTTCTAGGACCAATAACATAGAGCCACCTAGGAGTGTCTGAGGCCCTACTTCAGATCTACTGAATCACAATCTTTGAGAGTGGGCCCCAGTTCACTGCACTTATTTTTTTAAAGATTTTATTTACTTATTTGAGAGAGAAAGTGAGAGCATGAGCAGGGTGGGAGGCTGAAGGAAAGGAACAAGCAGATTCCCCACTGAGTAAGGAGCCAAAGCAAGACTCAATCCCAGGATCCTGGATCAAAGGCTCAACCAACTGAGCCACCCAGGTACCCAGCAGCATTCTGCATTTTAAACAAGATCTCAAAAAACAAACAAACAAAAATAATAAAAAAATAAAAAATAAACAAGATCTCCAGATTACCTTAATCCACTGTAAAGTTTGAGAAACACTGATATAATGAATGGTCAGATTCTGCAGCATGGCTCCATACGGAAAACAAACTTTGGAAACTTAAAAAAACAAACAGAGGCATAGGTACTACCTCTAGAAATTCTGACTTAATTGATCTAGAGTATACAGCCAAGGCATCAAGATATTTAAAAGCTCCCTGGAGTGCCTGGGTAGCTCAGTCAGTTAAGCACCCAACTCTTGATTTCGGCTCAGGTCATGATCTCAGGGTTATAAGATTGAGCCCATGATAGCTCCACACTGGGTATGGAGCCTGCTTAAGATTCTGTCTCCTTCTCCCTCTGCCCCTCCCTCCACCTTCCTCTAAAAAAAAATGTTTAGTTTCTCAAATGATTTAATATGCAAAAGTATTTATTTGACAGCTGTTCGATTAAGACATACAGAGAATCTAGCATTGCAGTATTGTGATTAAATACACATTTTTATACTACAGTGAATATTATTTACCTAGTTTCTAGTAGCAAAGGAGTTCTGATTATCCTTTGGAGAAAGCTTCATCCCCTTCACTTTTAGTTCATGGGTTCATCCAGAACTGACCTCAATCCAAACTATCCCATCTGCAGCACTAATTTTAGGAGTTAAGATAGAACACAGACTTGCCCAGAGCATTCCATCCTTCTGTATTTGTTCCCCAATGATTGGTTCTGAGCATATTACTCAAACTAAGCCAAAAGGTTTGATCTCAGGAACTCTGACTGATGCTATTGATTTGGGCTGAAGCTATTATTAGAAAAAGAATGCAGGGCAGACTGGATGGCTCAGCGGTTTGCCTTCAGCCCAGGGCCTGATCCTAGAGCCCAGGGATTGAGACCCACGTCAGGCTTCCTGCATGGAGCCTGCTTCTCCCTCTGCCACTCTTGCTCTCTCTCTCTCTCTCTGCGTTTCTCATGAATAAATAAAATAAAAATCTTAAAAAAAAAGAATGCCCTGTTCCCTACTCTCATCCCATCATGGCTGAACTGATCAGATAAGCCTGTAACTGCATAATTATAATTGCCATCCCTTTTTTTTTTTTTTAAATATTAGTGGGAATGTAAAATGGTGCAGTTGATAAAAATAGTATGGTAGTTCCTCAAAAAAAATAAAAATAGAATTACCATATGATCCAACAATTCTACTTCTGGCTATATATCCAAAAAAATGGTGGTTTAGCACCACCTTCAGACCAGAGTCTGATCCTGGAGACCTGGGATCGAGCCATGTTGGGCTCTCTGCATGGAGCCTGCTTCTCCCTTTGCCTGTCTGTCTCTCTCTCTCTCTCATAAATAAAATCTTTAAAATAAATAAATAAATAAAATAAAATCCCATCCTCAATAAAGCAAAACATTTGAAAATTTGAAGGCTTCAGAGAATTTTTTTAAATATCCACTAATACTAATTGCCCCCACTCTTGGAAACTTTTAAAAAGAGCATTATAATAATAACAGGAATTTTTTTAATTGAGAAATAATCCATAATCCTACCACTCCAATAGTTTCATTTTTAACACACTCCCTTGGATTTTCACATAAGCAAATTATTGTGTGACTGTAGCCACAGTTCAGTTATTAAGCTGATTTCTTCCTCTTAGCTTTACATCAGCCATTCTGCATATTTTGGACACTGTTCAAACTTATCATTTTAATAGCATATTTATTTGTGCTGATGTGCCTTGGTTATAACCAAATATAAGAACTGTTATAACATAAACATACTTTCTTTTATAAATTACATATTATATCATATATCGCCCTGACTTCCAAAACTGCCAATATTACTTGTAACTCACGATATACCAGTTCCACTACAATACACGTTCCAGCACTGGAAGTCAGTGATTTCTAGTTATGCTCTTTGATAAGTGTGTAATAATTCATTTTAAACTGCATTTCCTCCCATCATGTCTGTTGTTGGGTAGTTTTTAATTAAACTGCAGGCAGGATTCCTAGTAAAAAGCAACTTTCAGAGAAACATCTGATGAGAAAAATTCCTAAACATCTGTGAATTTTTATTTAAACATCTGTGAATTTTTTAAAATTTTCTGAAGGTCTCTGTAATACTTGATTGCCACAGAAAAGTTCAAATAAAACAAATTATGATAAATTTCTATTAACTGAATTACTAAGTGTTAACCTGGTACAACTCATCTTTATCTATCATACCGTTCCCTCACAGTCTCTACCGTGCTCTGCTTCTTCCTTTAAAGTCCAGTTCAGGGACACCTTGGTGGCTCAGTCAGTTAAGTGTATACCTTTGGCTCAGGTCATGATCATAGGGGTCCTGGGATTGAGCCCTGCATCAGGCTCCCTGCTCAGTGGGGAGCCTGCTTCTCCCCCTCCCTCCCCTCGCCCCGCACTTATGCTGTTCTCTTTCTAATAAATAAAATCTTAAAAAAAAAATTTTTAAAGTCCAGTTCAGAAGTGATCTCCCTGAAACACTGCCTGATTTCCCCAGTATACCACAGTAAACTCTATAGATCTTTTCTGAAAATCATTTCTGTTCTTCTGTGTATACTATTTAGCTTACTTTTTTCTTTTTTTAAAAGATTTTATTTATTTACTCATGAAGAGACAGAGAGAGAGAGAGAGAGAGAGAGAGAGAGAGGGGCAGAGACACAGGCAGAGGGAGAAGCAGGCTCCATGCAGGGAGCCCAATGTGGGACTCGATCCCGGGACTCCAGGATCACGCCCTGAGCCAAAGGCAGATGCTTACCCACTAAGCCACCCAGATGTCCCAGCTTACTTTTTTCTAAGATTATTGTCACACACTACAAATTACTAGGAGAGCATGGACAGTCTGAATTCCTTTTCTTTCTCTAAACATAAATATAAATCAGATTTCTTATATTCCAAGTAGATACTCTTACAATCACAATACAGGCAAGTAGCTAGGTCAGAATGAACCAAAGCAGGAGAGCACTGTAGACCTTGACCTTAGGCTCAATCAACATTTACTAAAGCTATGATTAATCAGTCTGGATTACTGGCTGCAGATCAGCTTACCTAGTAACAATGGCTCAAATGTGACACCTAAGTAATCTGAAATTAGAAATAAGCCTTAATAATTAATAAATCAAAGACCCATTTTTATCATAAATATATGAAATTCATTTTTTAAAGGAGAAAAGCTAAATATAAGTACGTCATCCTAAATTTAGATCCCTAACCTCTTCTGGAGCTCTAGAATTATCATTTATTCAATTGCTTACTTGATATTTTTTTAAAAGTACCTCACTGTACATATTTGAAAATAATAAAACATTCCTTTCTAAAATCATTTACATTTCAACTATTTTATTAATATGCCCTTCCCTCGATTAGCTCTTTCTATACTCTGTTCTCCAGTAATTAACAAAACCTTCTGAACACTTAAATATCCCATGAGAGAATTACAACATAATCTGAAACCAATTTAATTGCAAAATAAGGATAAATAGCCAGTGTAACTACTCATAGTGTTAACTAACCATAATCTATCATCTTGTTTTGCTTCCTTTCTCAACCCCCATTCTATTGTTTTTCAAAATTGTGAGTCAACTCAATATAATTGTGAATCAACTTCATTGTAAGCCAATTGTCATAGAACTTAATTAAAAGTATTGCTTTTTGGTCTCTAACGACATTCTTTTTCAAATGAAATGTGTATATGACTGTATTAATATCATAAATGCGTATTCTAAATAAGTAGATCTAACTGAAAGTATAGGAAACGACTTCTGGTAGACTGTTTTTTAGAGCAGTTTTAGGTTCACAGCAAAAACTGAGAAGGTTCAGAGATTTCCCATACGCCCCCTACCCAAAAGAAGCTCCCCTCCTCCATTATCCACATCCTCCACCATAGCAGTACATTTGTTGCAAAAGAACCCATATTGACACCCAAAGTCCACAGTTTACATTTGGTGGTGTACATTCTATGGGTTTGAACAAATTTGACAAGTATCCATCATTAAAGTATCATACGGGGATCCCTGGGTGGCGCAGCGGTTTGGCGCCTGCCTTTGGCCCAGGGCGCGATCCTGGAGACCCGGGATCGAATCCCACATCGGGCTCCTGGTGCATGGAGCCTGCTTCTCCCTCTGCCTGTGTCTCTGCCTCTCTTTCTCTCTGTGTGACTATCATAAATAAATAAAAATTTAAAAAAAATAAATAAATAAAGTATCATACGGACATTTTCACTCCCCTAAAAATCCTGTTTCATCAATTCATCCCTCCCTCCCCACTAATCCTTAGCAACCATCAATCTTTTTAGTGTCTCCAGTTTGGCTTTTTCAGAATGTCATATAGTTGACTTAATGCAAACATGTTTATGACGTGGTATCAAACACCAAAGCGAGCTTTTGCAAAACTTCAGTATTCTTGATCTGGTGGCTCAGTCAGTAAGCATCCAACTCTTGATTTCAGCTAAGATTATGATCTCAGGATTGTGAGATCAAGCACTGTGTGGGGCTCTGCACTCAGCAGCAAGTCTGCTTGAGATTGTCTCTCCCTCTACCTCTCTCACCACTGTCCTTCTCCATCTCAGGGTCGCTCTCCAAAATAAATAAATCTTTGAGACTCCTGGGTGGTTCAGCAGTTTAGCATCTGCCTTCAGCCCAGGGTGTGATGCTGGAGTCCCAGGAAGGAGTCCCACATAGGGCTCCCTACATGGAGCCTGCTTCTCCCTCTGCCTGTGTCTCTGCCTCTCTCTTTCTGTGTGTCTCTTATGAATAAATAAATAAAATCTTAAAATAAAATAATCTTAAATAAAAAAGAATGTCAATGGGCAGCCCAAGTGGCTCAGCGGTTTAGCGCCTGCCTTTGGCCCAGGGCGTGATCCTGGAGACCCAGGATCAAGTCCCACGTTGGGCTCCCTGCATGGAGCCTGCTTCTCCCTCTGCCTGTGTCTCTGCCTCATTTGTCTCTCTCTGTGTCTCTCAGGAATAAATAAAATCTTAAAAAAAAAAAAAAAGAATGTCAAAAAAAACTATAATTATTCTTTTTACTTAAGATTACTTAAGACCAATTATGCAAAGCTTTCCTTCTAAAAGAGAAATTCTATAGTAAACTTAATGACAATTATTTAATTATGAAGAATAATCACAAATCAATAAATAGGATAAAGTCTGCATTAATTTTCTTGAGTCTTTTCACTTCAATTCTACAAATTTTCATGTAACTTTCTCTATGTGATGTAACAACGGCCTTACTATTTTCCTTACACTTTATGATCTTTTCTCAGTAAGTAAAAAGATTTACTCATTGTTATTTTGGGGGATATACTTTCACTTAGCCACATGACCTTAGGCAAATTACTTAAAATCTTTACACCTTACTTTTCTCATCTATTAAAGTGAGATCTTAACATTATCTATTCCCTAGAATTATTATGAGTTGAATTTATTAATATACATAAAATATTTTGGGGCACCTGGCTGGCTCGGTCAGTGGAGCATGTAACTCTTGATATCGGGGTCATGAGTTCAAGCCCCATACTGGGCATAATTTACTTAATAAAAAAAAATATTAAAATATACATAGGGATACCTGGGTGGCTCAGCAGTTAAGCAGCTGCCTTTGGCCCAGGGCATGATCCGGGATCAAGTCCCACATTGGGCTCCTTGCAGCCTGCTTCTCCCTCAGCCTGTGTCTCTGCCTCTCTCTCTCTCTCTCATGAATAAATAAATAAAATCTCTTTTAAAAAATAAATAAATAAAATATAGATATAGCGGAGCCTGGGTGGCTCAGTGGTTGAGCTTCTGACTCTTGGTTTTGGCTCAAGCAGGTCATGATCTCAGGGTTGTGAAATGGAACCCTGCTTCAGGTTCAGTACTCAGCAGGGAGTCTGCTTGGGATTCTCTCTCCCTCTGCTCCTCCCCTACCACTCTCTCTCTAAAATAAATCTTTAAAAATACACACACACACAGTGTTCAAAAGTGTCCTGCCCATATTAAGCGCTGTATCAGTATTAGCCACCATTATCAGTTTCACAATTTCTCTAATTAATAAGAACTGTAACATACCCATTACTACCTTTTCCTTTAGGATCAACTAAAAATAAAATCTTGACATTTTAATATAAAATCGTCTCCTTGAGGCAATTAAAAGAAAAACCCCAAAAAGAGGACTACTCATGGGTAGTTAATACATAAAATCACTTAGTTAAGTAAGATTCTGAAATCTCATCTATGTTCAGAACTAAAGAACTCCAAGATTGGTTAGTTTTGTCTGTCACAAACAAGAAGGGGGGTTTAGTGGCAATAGTTACTTGGTATGCTACATCTACATGCTGCTTGCGTACATCTTAAGGAATACTACATATTATAATAAATAGTACACAAAAGTAAAAAATCTGTGAATTTTAAAATTCAGAAAATGTCTCTAAAAGCATAATAAAGCCAACTGATTTATAACGTCCATAATTTGCCTAACTACTTTAATACTTTCTTGTCCAGGTTGTTAGAAGCTCTGCCTAAGTCACATAAAATATGAAAAGTCTTGCAGAAAAAATAGTAATAATTATAAAAGCTAACATTTACATAGTGTTTAACATATGCCAGGTATTATTCTAAACTTTTTACATATACTAACAACTTTAATCCTTACAACAACCCTAGAAGTAAATACTATTATTTTCATTTTTTAGATAAGAAAATTGAAACACAAAATGTTTTAAGTAATATCCCCAAATTCACATAGTTCGTAAGTCTGAAGCAGTCTGGTTTCACTGTGTATCCTTAGCGGCAGAGATATAATGCCATATATAGAATTTCACATGGCTTTAGATTTTATAACTTTCCACAATCACTATAAGAGAAAAAAACTGCCCTAGACCTCCAATATCAATCAAGAGAAAAATCTCCTGAATGTGAACTTTTTGACCAGCACACAGCACCCACTGACAATAGTTCAAATGCAGTTTAAATTTTGTGTGTTAAAGACAGCATAAGAATGTCAACATCAAATAAATAAAGTATGGGTTTCACAAAGCAATTAAAATGGGTACACCAGGCCAACCCGGGTGGCTAAGCAGTCTAGCACCGCCTTCAGCCCAGGGCCTGATCCTGAAGACAGGGATCGAATCCCACGTCAGGCTCCCTGCATGGAGCCTGCTCCTCCCTCTGCCTGTGTCTCTGTCTCTCTCTCTCTCATTCTGTGTCTCTCATGAATAAATAAAAAATAAAATCTTAAAAAAAAAAAATGGCTACACCAGTAAAAATGGTTACAGACCCTAAGTAATTTTCTTCTTAAATCTTTTGGACACTGACTCTTAAAACTAACATTTTTCAGGATCCCTGGGTGGCACAGCGGTTTGGCGCCTGCCTTTGGCCCAGGGCGCGATCTTGGAGACCCAGGATCGAATCCCACGTCGGGCTCTCAGTGCATGGAGCCTGCTTCTCCCTCTGCCTATGTCTCTGCCTCTCTCTCTCTCTCTCTTTCTATCATAAATAAATAAAAATTAAAAAAAAAAAAACTAACATTTTTCTCTCTGCTTTGGTTACTAGGAAGCTCATATGGACCTTCTCTAACAACCTTATGGAATATACTTTTTGTATCTGAATCTAACTCCAGCTTTTCCTTTGACCTAATTTGTGCATCTAATCACTTTTAATCCTGTTATATAGATGTATCTCAAACATTGTGAACAAAACTGAAGATTTATGAGGGAGCCTGGGTGACTCAGCTGACTAAGCCCCATGTCAGGCTCCCTACTCAGCAGAGGAGTCTGCCTCTCCCTCTCCCTCTGCCCATGTTCTCTCTCTCTCACTGACTCACTCTCTCTCATATAAATAAATAAAATCTTTTAAAAAATTGAGGATTTATAAATAAATCTGATACAGACACGCACACAAACCTAAAGACCAAAAAAATGTGACACATAAGAAAAAACATAATATCTATTAATCAGGTCCTTCAATATATTCTAAACAGTACACTCACATAAGGAAAGAGACTATCTGGTTAAAAACTGGGGTTTGAGTAAATAGATTTCTCTGCCAAAATATTTTTAAATACTATTTGAAACCAGTTTAAAATAGGTAAATACTGTTCTACTCCATTTTCACCAGTGTGTTAACGAAGCAACTTTATAATGTGATCCAGGCTCTCCTCTCTCAAATAAATAAAATTTTTTTAAAAAAGAAGAAAGAAAAAAGAAGAGGCGCCTGAGTGGCTCAGTCAGTTAAACAACTGCCTTCAGCTCAGGTCATGATCCAGGGGTCCTGGGATAGAGTCCTGCATCAGGCACCCTGCTGTGAGGAGTCTGCTTCTCCGTCCTCTCCCTTTGCCCTTCCCCCTGCTCATGCTCTCTCTTACTCTCTCTCAAATAAATTAATTAAATTAAAAATATATATATGATCCAGGATCCCTACAGAGTCAAATCTATTCAGATTTATGAAGTTAAAACTACTTTCACAAGATACCATTTACCTTTTAAACTCTAATTCTCTCATGAGTACATGGTGCAGTTTTCAAGAAGTTACATATGTGATAATGTTATCACACTGACAGCTAATAATGTGAGCTTGATATTCTTATATTCAAAAAACGTTTTAATTTTTAATATGGTAAACATTGATAAATAAAACTCACAAAAACTCTAAGCCCTCAATAATCTGGAGTTGTAAAGGGATCTGGAGAACAAAATGAGAACTTCTGGTTGAAACAATGAATGAATTTGCAGTTTTGTGTTTTTTTTTTTTTTGAATTTGCAGTTTTTAAATCAAGCTCATTTACTAGTTTTTTAGAGCAGAAAGAGAAATATAAAAAACAGTAATTAAAAAAACTAATTTTGGAAAAACGAGGTAGCATATGCAACAAATTTTTCTTACAGAAAACATAATACACTGAATTAAAGTTTTACAAGTAACATAATACACTGAATTAAATAAAAAGTTTAAAAAGTAACAGTATTAACAGAATTGAAAGAATCTTAGCAAAAACTCCAAAAAATATGAGCAACTGAATTACAAAAGTTAGTAGTAAGAAATGTGTAATGCTTTAATCCAAGCACTACTTTAAAAAATTAAGGGGACCGGGATCCCTGGGTGGCTCAGCGGTTTAGCGCTTGCCTTCGGCCCAGGGCGTGATCCTGGAGTCCCGGGATCAAGTCCCGGGTCGGGCTCCCTGCATGGAACCTGCCTCTCCCTCTGCCTGTGTCTCTGCCTCTCTCCTCTCTGTCTCTCTCATGAATGAATAAATAAAATCTTTTTTTTAAAAAAAATTTTTTTAAATTAAGAGGACCACTTCACACCAGTCAGAATGGCTAAAATTAACAAGTCAGGAAACAACAAATATTAGCGAGGATGCCAATGTTGGTGAGGATGCAGAGAAAGGGTAACTCTCTTACACTGCTGGTGGGAATGCAAACTGGTACAGCCACCTGGAAAACAGTGGTTCCTCACAAAGTTAAAAATAGAGTCCCCCAGCAATTGCACTAGGTATTTACCCCAAATATTTACAGCAGCAATGTCCACAACAGCCAAACTATGGAAAGAGCCTAGATGTCCATTGACAGATGAATGGATAAAGAAGATGTGGTGTGTGTATATATATATATACACACACACGCACAATGGAGTATTACTCAGCCATCAAAAAATGAAATCTTGCCATTTGCAATGATGTGGATGGAACTAGAGGGTATCATGATAACCAAAATAAGCAGTCAGAGAAAGACAATTATCAGTGGTTTCCCTCATGTGGAATTTAAGAAACAAAACAGAGGAGCACAGGGGAAGGGAGGAAAAATAAAACAAGACGAGATCAGAGAGGGAGACAAACCATAAGAGATTCTTAATCACAGAAAACAAACAGGGTTACTAGAGGAGGGTGGTGGGGAGAGTAATTTGGCAATAGGCATTAAGGAGGTCACGTGATATAATGAGCATCAGGTGTTACAGACAACTGATGAATCACTGAACTCTACTTTGAAACTATGTTAATTCAATCTAAATGTAAAGAAATAAAGTAAAATAAATAAAATAAAAAATTAAGGGGAAGCCTTGACACTGCAGCAGGCTAATCTAAAACCACATCTCACAGTCCTTTCTTTTACAAAGACTCAACGATGAGACAGCAGACAGAAAGGATTTTCTTTCTTCAGGAAAAACAAAACAGAACCCTAACTAAAAAAAGTTTCTAAGTTAACCAAATAGTTGCTCAAAGGAAGAAAAGGCAGTTTTAAAAAATATTTCGTTAGAGCACTTAATACTCTTATTTTTCAAAAAGATAAATTATTTACAAAAAGAAATGTACCTGAATATGGCAGGGTTGCAGACATGCTTTGGATCCAATGCTTCTCCCTGTATAAATTCATAGCACAGTCCATTATTGAAGGTACAGTAGAGTTGTGGTGCACAGCCATGAGCCTGTAACACTCGGAAACTCTTCACTTCCTCATCTCGATCAACCAGTAACTCAGTCTTATTGCCATAAATTCGCACCAGGACTACATCTTCCATTGTATTGCTCACATAACAGCCAATAAGTTTATTTGTGATTCCATCTGTGAAAAGCTGTCAAAAAAAAAAAAAAAAGGAAAGATAAAAATGAGGGGAAAAAGCAATTGCATACTTTTAACGAATGAAATAGCAGATAGCTTGAAAATAAATAATTAACATAAAAAACTTTTATTTTTAAAGATTTTGTGTATTCATTCATGAGAGACCGAGAAAGAGAGAGAGGCAGAGACACAAGCAGAGGGAGAAGCAAGCCCATGCAGGGAGCCCGACCTGGGATGCGATCCTGGGTCTCCAGGATCATGCCCTGGGCTGAAGGTGGCACTAAACCGCTGAGCCACGGGCTGCCCTAAAAAACTTTTAAATACAATTTTGCCTAACATGTCTATAATTTTAATTCTAGATTTAAACAAAAAAGAATGCTGTAATTCCTATATAACATTGTCTTTCTTGATCCAAAATGTTAATTATTCAATCTCTGGTACTCCCACACAATGTTTTGATACCTATTGTATCTCAAAGTATGCTTGTACTTCAATCACTGCAGTACACACACACACATACCTCTCTCCTATGTCTAATAAATTGGAAAGTCTCTAAAGACAAGACACTGCCCTCCTCCAGCATGGCATATAGCATATAAAAGGTCTTTACCAACAATCACAAGTATAAATATACAAATATAAATCTACCATAAGTTACACATTATGGTAAATCTCATAGAAAAAATTTAATTTTAAGTGTTAATTTTAAAGGTTACTAACATGCGTTAGAAATTGTTTTAAGGGCAGCCCTGGTGGCTCAGCGGTTTAGCGCCTGCCTTTGGCCCAGGGCGTGATCCTGGAGTCCCGGGATGAAGTCCCACATCGGGCTCCCTGCATGGAGCCTGCTTCTCCCTTTGCCTGTGTCTCTGCCTCTCTCTCTCTCTCTTTGTGTCTCATGAATGAATAAATATTAAAAAAAAAAAAAAAAAAAGATTTTCAAGTTTTTTTATATCAACACAAATGGTACATTAAAAAAAAAAAGCAGATGATTAGCAGTCTTAGTTCAAATCTACTCAAAAATTGCAACCTTCATCTTCCTCTGATACTAAAATTAATTTTTCTATTTGCTCAACAATTCAAAGCTCTTGGAGGCTTTCAGGTGGAACAAAGGGATAAGAGGTGAAAGTGTAAGCAAGAGTTAAGCACATTTTTTTTCAAGAAAACTGGCAAAAAACAAAAGGTAAAAAGCCAAAATATAAGTTTTAAATGTACACATATTTACCTGATGCCTGAGAAAGAATATAAATGCTTCTAATTCAATTTTTGTAATGATAAATGACATCTGAAAAAGCTTTACATCTTCAGATGAAAATTTCAAAGTATTTACCAAAGTATTATACAGCTACTAGTTTTTATATAATGCGCTTTTTTTAATTATATACAAAACTTATTAACCTTACTCACCTAATGCAGGTAAACTGTATGACCTAATGTAAAGAGATTTATTCCAAATATCTACTTTTTCAGGTATGCAGAGACATACAAGTACTGCTTCCCACCTAGATTTCACAAAGACTTGTATGCAGAATTGACAAGAATAATATGCACTTAAACTAAATGTGAATCATTTTATTAAAAACTATGTTAAAAAGCATGTTGTTTACTACAAAGGCATAGAAATTTACACATGTTATTCTGTAACTTCTTCAGATGTCATGTACAGATAAATATCTCAATTTACTGTAACAAAGACTGAGAAACCAACTCCAAAATTCTCTATGTACAACAGCCACATACTTCCAATGAAATGACAGTCACAATAAATCTTTAGGGTAAAAATTAAATACATGATGGATGGCTCATGAGTGGCTCAGCAGTTGCGCGTCTGCCTTCAGCCCAGGGCGTGATCCTGGAGTCCCAGAATTGAGTCCCACATCGGGCTTCCTGCATGGAGCCTGCTTTTCGCTCTGCCTATCTCTGCCCCTCTCTCTGTGTGTCTCTCATGAATAAATAAAATCTTTTTAAAAAAATGCATGAATAATATAACTTCACATCTATAAAATATTATATAAATAAGGATAAAAAAGTCTGCAAAGATATTCGACAAATATTAGGCAGTAAATCTTGGTTTTTGTTTCTTGTTTCTTGAATTTATTTTTTTTTGTTTTGGCTTTAAGTATGTTTTCTCACTTTCTTTTTCCTGCAATGAACCATAGTTTACATATGGAAAATTAAATTACTAAAAGAAAAGAAGCCCAACAGCTAGGAACTGACCTGGCATTCATAGTAAGGCCCTGTGGTTCTGCTGAACATAAACAATTTCACAGAACACCAACATCAGATGAAGCCATTCTGACCACAATGGATCAAGACAGAAATAAAGCCACTCTGCAATCATGTCCGAACATATACAAATTATAAAATTTTTTTCAAACCACAAAAATGACTAAATATCCCCTTATTTGAGCTAATATGAATGACAGCTTTGGCCTTGCTTCGTTCCTTCAGTCCTCTAGGTAAGATTAAGATATCCAGTCATAGACTTGCCCCACTTTCTTCCTGACAGACTTAATCCAGAGGAAAGCCTGCTTCCTTGACACTCTCCCAAATCAGCAAGCCCAAATTCTATAATAAGTTCTTTCTAGCACCCACTTACTGAGATCCCTACCATTTTGAGTGATATAAGCTTTCTCTTAAACCCAACGTGTTCAGCTATCAGTGTGTTCCTGATGGTCACTGGAGAACACTGGCTTTAAAGATGGAAAGATAATGGTTTTTGCCCTCCAATGGTTCCCACTCCGCATTTATACCAACAAGAAATTCAATGTGCTGAACAATCTGAAATATACAATAATATATACTAGATACATACTAGATATATATACTGTAGTAGATATATACTAGAAATATCAAATGTTGGGGCACCTGGGTGGTTCAGTCAGTTATGCATCTGCCTTTGGCTCTGGTCATGATCTCAGGGTCCTGGGATACAGCCCCGAGTTTTGTTGGGCTCCCTACTCAGCAGGGCCCCTGCTTCTCCCACTGTCCCTCCCCCCTCCTCATTCTCTCTCTCTCTCTCTCTCTCTCTCTCAAATAAATAAATAAGTAAAATCTTTTTTAAAAATGGGGGAAATGTAAAAATTTCATCTCAATAAAGGTGGGACAAAACTAATAGAAATCTCATGGAGGGATCCATGGGTGGCTCAGCGGTTTGGCGCCTGCCTTTGGCCAAGGGCGTGATCCTGGAGACCCAGGATTGAATCCCACATCGGGCTCCCGGTGCATGGAGCCTGCTTCTCCCTCTGCCTGTGTCTCTGCCTGTCTCTCTCTCTCTCTCTCTCTCTCTCTCTCTCTGTGACTATCATGAATAAATAAAAATTAAAAAAAAAAAAAGAAAGAAATCTCATGGAGCTCCTTTTCTTAATTATCCTGCACTGTTTATCAAGTATTTAGGATAGTACTAACTCAGATGATGAGCTACAAAGCAAGACTTCTTTGAGTCTGAATTCTAGCTGTATTATCTACGGCTGCATAACCTTAGGGAAGTCACTTAATCCCTATGTGCTTCATTCTCCTTATATATAATATTAACAGACTGGAATCTATTTCATAACGTTATGAGGATTAATGACTTAATACACATAAAAGCTTTAAAACAGTGACTGGCATACACTAAAATCTTAACATGCATGTTCTATGCATGTAGAAAACTCCATATTTACATTTTAATAAAAGATGTAGAATTCACAACAGAAGAGTGAGTTAAGACAAAATGTATGTTACAGGGACCCCTGAGTGGCTCAGCAGTTGGGCGTCTGCCTTTGCTTTGGGCATGATCCTGGAGTCCTAGGATCGAGTCCCACATCAGGCTCCCTGCATGGAGCCTGCTTCTCCCTCTGCCTTCTCTCTCTCTCTCTGTCTCTCATGAATAAATACATAAAACCCTTAAAAAAAAAAAAAAAAAAAAAAACCTATGTTACAGATTTACAGATTAGCCTAGACTCTAAGCTACACTGGTCCCACCTAACAAACCTTAAAGACCCAAAAGACTCAAAGTATTCCCAAATAACTACAAAAACTATTCAGTACTTAACAAGGTAAAAATTCACAATGTCTGACATCCAAGTGAAGATTACTAGGCATGCAAAAAAGCAGAAAAATACACTCATGAAGGGAAGGGGGGGAATCAATTAATCGAAACCATCCAGAACTGACATAAATGTTAGACTCAGCAGACATTAAATCTATGTTCTACAAATATGTTTTGTATTATATAACAAAAAGTTATGCAGAGACATTGCATATAAAAAAAAAGACCCAAATCAAGCAACTCAAGACATCTAAGGAGAGAAATGCACTAGACAGATTTAACAGTAGGTTAGATACTGCCCCCAAAAACGCAAACTTGAAGAAAAAGCAATAAAGGGATGCCTGGGTGGCTCAGCAGTTGAGCGCTGACTACAGCCAAGGGCATGATCTTGGGGTCCCGGGATCAAGTCCTACATTGGGCTCTCTGCATGGAGCCTGCTTCTCTGTTGTCTGCCTTTCTCTCTATGTCTCTCATGAATGAATAAATAAAATCTTAAAAAAAAAAAAAAAAAGAGCAATAGAAATTAGAACAGAACACAGAAATAGAAAACAGAACACAAGAGGGGAAAAGAAAAAAAACTAGCTAAACTACAGAGCAAGTGAGCATGAGTGAGTGAGCAGAGTATCCATGAGCAAAGAGAACTTCTGTCCCCCAATGGAGAAAAGAGAAAAAAAATATTTTTAATGGCCAAAATTGATCCAAATTAGATGAAAATCTATACACTGAAATATTCAAGAAGTTCAATAAGCCTGAACCCAAGAAATAAAAAAAAAAAAAAAACAATATCAACAAATATAACAAAATTGTTTAGAACCACAGATGAAACATGTAATGGTAATAGTACCCATTCATTTTATTTTCCATGTACTCAAGCAAATTTCTGAGAGTCATCTTTGACCCCTCCCCTCTCCAGCCCCCACACAAAAAGTTCTGTTCCTAGATAATTCTTAAAACTTGTTTCTTGGGGGGAAAAAAAAAAACTTGTTTCTTGGGCAGCCCAGGTGGCTCAGCGGTTTAGCGCCGCCTCAGGCCCAGGGCCTGATCCTAGAGCCCCAGGATTGAGTGCCATGTCAGGCCCTCTGCCTGGAGCCTGCTTCTCCCTCTGCCCGTGTCTCTGCCCCCCCCCCCCCGTGTCTCTCATGAATAAATAAAATCTTTTAAAAAGAAAAAAAGAAAAAAAAACTTTTTTTGAGAGAGCTTAACTCATTAAGTAGTTAGTTACACTAAATGTGAAAGAACGAAATCCATTTAAAACACTGTGAAAAACATATATTTATATATGCTGCTTTTACAAGAGACATGCAAAAGAAAGCTGACGTAGTTACACCAAATTAAACAAAATAGTCTTAGCAATATGTTCTGGGAAATAAACAGACATTTTATAATAATGAAAAAATGGACCCAGGAAGAAGATGTAACAATTCTAGATGTGTAATGCATCCAATAACACAGCTTCAAAATATATTTAGAAAAAACTGACAAACGGGATCCCTGGGTGGCGCAGCGGTTTGGCGCCTGCCTTTGGCCCAGGGCGCGATCCTGGAGACCCGGGATCGAATCCCACATCGGGCTCCCAGTGCATGGAGCCTGCTTCTCCCTCTGCCTGTGTCTCTCTGCCTCTCTCTCTCTCTGTGACTATCATGAATAAATAAAATCTTTAAAAAAAAAAAAAGAAAAAACTGACAAACTAATTGGATAATTGGTTGAATCTTAAGTACGTTTCTCAAGAGCTGATATTTTTAAAAACAGACAAAAATCATTATGCATACAAGTGATCTAAACAACAGAATCAAAACCCCAACTTCCTTGACATACACAGAACTCTGTATCCAACGATAATACACATGCTTTTAAAGCCTACATGAGGGATCCCTGGGTGGCGCAGCGGTTTGGCACCTGCCTTTGGCCCAGGGCGCAATCCTGGAGACCCGGGATCGAATCCCACGTCGGGCTCCCGGTGCATGGAGCCTGCTTCTCCCTCTGCCTGTGTCTCTGCCTCTCTCTCTCTCTCTCTCTCTGTGACTATCATAAATAAATAAAATTTAAAAAATAAAATAAAACAAATTTACTAAAAAATAAAAAAATAAAAAAATAAAGCCTACATGAAGTATTAGCAAAACTAACTATAAGCCTGATTATAAACAAGCCTCAATAAACATCAAAAATCAGAATATTTTCTCAAACTACAAGAGAATATGTGCTAGACATCAATAACACAAAGTGCACATTAACTGTTATTTATGTGGGATATGTTATTTATATTGGGATATACATATCCCAAATAAAAATGATTAAAATAGTAAGTTTTATGTTGTTTTTTACCACAGTAAAGAAAAGACTTTAGGGCCCCTGGGTGGCTCAGGTCATGATCCCAGGGTCCTGGGATGGAGGTCTGCATCAGGCTCTCTGCTCAGCAGAGTCTGCTTCTCCCTCTACCCCTCCCCCTTGCTCATGCATGTGCGCACACATGTTATCTCTCTCAAATGAATCTATTTAAAAAAAAGAAAAAAGACTTTAAAACTCTCCCATTCATTTGAAATGAAGCAATAATGAATGTGTAAATAATCCATGGGATGAAGAAAAAAAGATAATTAGAAAACATTCTGAAGTGAATGATGATAAAAATATTTCAAAACTTGTGGGCACTTTCAGGATCACGTAAATGAAAATATTGAGAAAAAAAAAAATGGGGAGCCTGGGTGGCTAAATTGGTTAAGCACCTGCCTTTGGCTCAGGTCATATTCCCAAGGCCCTGGGATCAAGCCCACATCAGGCTCTCTGCTCAGTTGGAGCCTGCTCCTGCTTCTCGTTCTCCCTCTTCCTCTCCCTCCCCCTCAGCCACTCCCCTGCTTGTGCTATCTCTCTGTCAAATAAAATCTTTAAAAAAATAAAGGCAAAAATAAATAAATAAATAAAGTAAGTAAGTAAATATAAAGGCAGAAAAAAATAAAATAAAATAAAAAAATAAATAAAGGCAGAAAACTGGTGACATAAGCTTCCAGCTTAAAAAAAAACTAGAAAAATAACAGCCAGTTAATCTTAAAAAAAAAAAGATTAGGAAGAAAATAAAAGGGCAAAATTATCAATAAAATAGAACTCAACAAAAAAAAAAAATAGAACTCAACAATCAAAATTATTCTTTTTAAAGATAATGTTGATAACTTCCAAGCAAAATTATTAAGAAAAAGAAAACAGTTAATAAGATACCAAAACATGCCAAGGACATTACAAGAAAATAGTTGCAAAAATCCTTATCAAAATATTAACTAGGAGCATCTAGCTAGCCCAGTCAAAAGAGGGTGAGACTCTTGATCTCAGGGTAGTGATTTTGAGCCCCATTGTATAGAGATTATGTAAATAAATAAAAATGTTTTTTAAATATTAGTAACGAATACAATATAAAAAAAAAAGAACAAATCGGAACCAAATGGGGCTTACTCTATATAAGCAAAGACTTTTAACATTCAATTTTTTAAAAAACTCAATGTTATTCAGCTTAATAACAGAAATTTGGAGGAAAATATGTAATCATCATGAGATGCAAAAAAGAAAAAGCACATGAAAAATTCAATACCCATGTATGATTAAAACATTTGCAAACTAAAAATAAGATGAAAACTTCCTTGGAGCCCCTAGCTGGCTCAGTCCATAGAACATACAATTTGATCTCAAGGTTGTGAGTTAGAACTCCACACGGGGTGCAGAGATTACTTAAAAACACATACATACATACATACATAAAGAGGAAATTTCCTTAATCTGACAGAGTATCCAAAGAAAACCTACAGACATCATCATACCTCATAATAAATTACTGAAAGCATTCTCCCCCTGAGATTGGGAACATGATAAGGATGCTCACACTATCACCTTTTATTTCAACATTGTGCTGGACATCCTAGCCAGTGCAGTAAGGCAAAAAATAAATAAATAAATAAATAAAGGAAGAATAGGAAAGAGAAAAAATATATGTATCATCATTTGCAAACACAGGGAAAATACAAAAAGCATATACATTAAACATTAGAACTCATGTTTGAAAATTTCAATACATAACAATAGATTGAATTTCTATATACCAACAATTCATTTTTTTAATTATACCTTTTATAATAATATCAAAAAACATCAAATTCCTAGGGGGAAAAAGAAAAATAAAATGAAACATGCAAGACCACCACACTGAAAACTTCAAAAGTCTGAGACGCCTGGGTGGCTCAGTGGTTGAGAGTCTGCCTTCAGCCCAGGGCATGATCCTGGAGTCCCAGGATCAAGTCCCAACATCAGGCTCCCTGCATGGAGCCCACTTCTCCTTCTGCCTGTGTCTCTGCCCCAATCCTCCCCCCTCGCCCCCCACCCCCGTGTCTCTCATGAATAAAGAAATAAAACCTTAAAAAAAAAAGAAAAGAAAACTTCAAAAGTCTGAGAAGGGGTGCCTGCTGGCTCAGGCTGTAAGGCATGCAACTCTTGATCTCGGGGTCATGAGTTTGAGGCCCACATTGGGAGTAGAGTTTACTTTAAAAAAAAAAAAAAAAAGTTTGAGAAAAATAAAAGGACTAAATAAATGGAATATTCCTTGTTTATGGATTTTAAGACAATATTATTAACGATTTTTACTTCTCAAATATCTATAGATGCCACAAAGTATCAAACTCTCATTCAGTTTCTTTTTGTGAAAATTGAAAAGCTAAGTCTGCAATTTATATGGCAATTTAAAAAGAACAGTCAAGGCAATTTTAAAGAACAAATTAGAATCCTATACCAAGGAGTGCAGTAAATATACAACATATCAACACCTACAGCAATTAATCAGGTTCTACACTTGATGTGTGCTTTTTATTATGTGTATAACTTAACATCAAGCAGACTGTTATTAGAGTTAATGTGACATCCACATCAGGAAGAATGTACCTTCACATAACCTTCTCATTACCTTCAGCTCTAGGTAATCTTAAAGAAAATTCCCCAAAGCTTTATAGTTTTAAAAACTGAAAAGAAATATACAAGTACTTTTGCACTTTCTCTAATTTCTACCTTAGTATTTTAAAGAAGAGGTATAGATATAGACGGACAAATGGTCCCCAACTTAGGATAGTCTGACTTACAATTTTCCAACTTTACAATGGTGTAAAAACAATATGCATTCAGTAAAACCATACCCTGAATGTGAATTTAGGATTGGCAATATACAGTATGATCCTCTCTCATGACTATGGGCAAAAGCAGCTCCAGCTCTCAACCAGCCACAGGATTATGAGAACAAACAACCAGTACATAAATAACCATTCTATACCCATACAACCATTCTGTTTTTCACTTTCAGTACCATATTCAATAAATAACATAAAATATTCAACACTTTATTATAAAATAGGCCTGTGTTAGATGATTTTTGTCCAACTGCAGGCAAATATCAGTGTTCTGGGCATATTTAAAGTCGGCTAGGCTAAGCTATGAGGCTCAGTTGGTTACGTGTGTAAAATGCATTTTGATTTAGGATATCTTTGACTTAGTGTGTAAAATGCATTTTGATTTAGGATATCTGACTTACAGTGGGTGTCAGGATGTAACTACATCTAAGTCAAAGGATACATATATCTATGAAATGAAATAAAATTTCTTACTCTATTACATGCATTCTCAACACAGCTATCACTAACAAAGAAACAAAAAAAAAATCTTAGGTATTACAATGGTTTGTGGCTCATCAAAACACAATCCTGACAAAATTTAATTCTTCAGTACATAATTTCTGTTAGATAGAAATCAATAAAATTTTTAATTTAAACTTTCTGTTTAGGGAGAAATTATTAAAAGGGTCGAGAAACAATGGCCTAGAACACAGGCATATTCAATATATGTTTGCTTATATATAAATTGATTGTAAAATACCTTAGAAATGATCAATTTGTAGAATGAAAATCTATGGCCTAGGTAAGTTCCCTTACTTATCCAAAGTCACAATGGCAGAACAGGTCTTAATCTGTTTCAAGGATATCAAAACCTACCTCAAGTTCACTAGTATAATCCTAGACTCACTATAATATTGCTAAAGCATCATTTGGGGGAAAAAAAAGGTTAGAGGATGATAAATCCCTGACGCCAGGTGTTTGCCAAATCACCCATAGTATTAAACAGTAGGCATGCTGCCATCTGTTACAGGAGGTAAAAATAAATGGAACCTAGCAATGACAGATCCAACCTCAGAGGAGTTTAGTCACTGAATCCACAATAAAATGCAAAATGAGAAATTGCCTAAATGCACAATTCACTGGCTATTGTTAGCATACTACCTAGAACAGAAAGCCAGACACTTTTAGGGTGGATTGTGACGTTACACAGACCCAGATTCCAACTGGTCCAGTGCACCATCAAGTTGCTAACCTCAAAACCATCATAAAGGAGAAAAATCATGCTGAACAGCAAATTTACAGCTGTTTACCAAAATGATTCAGGAGGCAAGGAAACAAAATCAGGAAACTAATAAAACCAGGGGATATAGTGTAAAAGTTGTCTCATTTAATGGCTCAAGATAGCTAGCTCCCTAAAAAACCTTTTTGTTTTTTTAATTTTTTTAGAGATTTTATTTATTTGACAGAGAGAGCACATGAGCACAAGCAGGGGGAATGGCAGAGGGAGAGGGAGAAGCAGGCTCCCCACTGAGCAGGGAGCCCAAAGTGGGGCTCAATCCCAGGACCCTGGGATCATGACTTAAGCTGAAGGCAGATACTTAACCAACTGTGCCACCCAGGCACCCCTAAAAAAAACCTTTATTAATACAACTCATAAGAATGGTTAAGTTAGCCTGCTTCTCCCCCTCCGTAGCTCCCTCTGCTTGTGCTTGCTCACATTCTCTCTCAAATATATAAAAATCCTTAAAATAAATTTAAAAAAAGAATGGTTAAAGTAGAAGCAGTCTATGGTTTGAAGACCATGGCACGTTTGTGATAATACAGGACCCACAGATCACTACTGTTATTCCTTAATGGCAATGACTAACCCAAACAAGAGGGCTAGCCTTGTACAATGAATGAAGTGGCTAGAGAGTTTGTTTATCCTGAGAAGAGGAACTGTCCTGTCCTTTGCATGCAAAGTGGAATAGTCCAGATGAAGTGGTTGATATGCTGTACATGCAGGCCATACTAGATTTGCTTTATAGTGACCAAGATATTCAACCACTTAATATATCCCATCCCCAGGTCGTGGTGAATACTGTGTATAAAAATTACTCCTACTACATGGGGACCCATGTAACTTTACTTTTACCAACAAAAGAAACTGTTCAGGATGTTGGATCAGAGTTGCTGTCTCAAGCTTCCCGTCACAGGTCAGGAATGATACCAAAAAATTAGATGGTTCACTAACAAGCAGAAAAGACAAAGGAGATGGCAAATCTACTTGCCCCAGTAGAATGGAAGGTTTTAGTGGTTACCGAAAAAACCAGATAAATAAAGCAGATATTGATAAAGTTGGCAAAAGTTTTTAACCCATCATTATCAGATACTGAGTGGACTGATAGGAGCTGCTACTTAGTCTCCCAATATTGAAAGGCCCCTAACAAATCTACTCTATTTACTCTAGTTTGGAGACCTTAAAAAGCCAGAACACAGGGACACCTGGGTGGCTCAGCAGTTAAGAGTCTGCCTTCGGCTCAGCATGTGATCCCGGAGCCTGGGGATCAAGTCCTGCATCGGGCTCCCTGAGAGGAGCCTGCTCCTCCCTCTGCCTATGTCTCTGCCTCTCTCTCTGTATCTCTCATGAATAAATAAAATCTTAAAAAAAAAAAAAAAGCCAAAACACAAAGAGGAAAAAAACTATGATATTAAGCATGTGCCATCAACCTGGGGATAGTCAACAGATCAATCAAAGATGAAAAATGACTGTGAAGGTAGAATCTTAACCCTCAGGAGCCAGAGACCCGAGACCAAATGAACATATGTGGGTAAAATGGCCTAGAGCGGGAGAGAAGAAACCTTTTTGAGACTCCTTGACATGGAAGCCCAATGAATCTAACACCTTCATCAGAGACTCTAAAAGGAACAATAGGTAAAACTTGAGATACGGGGATGCTACTGTTGATGAGAAAATTTTGGATGCAAATTAGTGTTGGAACAGATATATGAGGTGATTTTGTCTCCTCTGCCAGAATGTATTACTGATTAGATTATGTTTTGTGGAAATGCTTCCTTTAGCTTTATAAAATAGAAGACACATAAATTTACCCTGCAGTCTGGACTAATGGACCATACCAACTGGGAACTTACAAAATTGCCCAAACCTGCCACAGATGCTATTTACAGCAATATAGAACACCTGGTGGGCAAAAAGAGTTTATAGCTTTAATGACACCTTAGAAGCTAAAGTGACATCAATAAACTTAAAGGTCATTTTGAGACCCGCAAAATACAGTCCAATACCTTCTTTCGGTATGTGACACTGTCCTACAACTACAAACCCTGAGGTGGTAAAAGTATTAAACTCTACTTAGTCACTCTTGAAATTTCTTTAATCCTAAGGATGATTTAAGATACCAAGCAGAGGGACGCCTGGGTGGCTCGGCAGTTGAGCGTCTGCCTTTGGCTTAGGGCATGATCCCAGAGTCCCAGGATTGAGTCCACCAGCAGGCTCCCTGTATGGAATTTGCTTCTCCCTCTGCCTATATCTCTGCCTCACTCTCTCGCTCTCTGTCTCTCATGAATAAATAAAATCTTAAAAAAAAAAAAAAAAAAAAAAAGATACCAAGCAGGGAACCTGTTTTGACATACACTTATGATCTAGGATAACTAATTACTGAATTTAAATGAATAAACTCTTTCAGGTCAATAAAATAAAAAGTTTCAATTAAGATAACGGTTACTACACAAACAAAAAGCCTAGAAAGGTGGAAATTAATACTTATCAGTTAACTGTTTTGTGGGGAAAGTGGGGAAAAAAAGTCATTGGGTTCCATCATCTTCCAAAATAACAAAAAGAATGTAATGAACAATACCATTTTTGTGCATCCCACTAACAAAAATTTTTTAATTTTGTATCAGATTGGACAAGGTATAATGAAAAATGTACTCTCCAATACCATGTTGAAAACTATAAATTAACACACCTTTCATGACAATTTGGCAATATTAAAGTGAGAAACAGCATGATAGTTTTATGTGTCAACTTGGATTGGCTATAATACCCAGTTAGTCAATGAAACACTAATCTAGATATAGCTGTGAAAGTATTTTGTAGATGTACTTAACAACTACCGTTACATGAGTGGGCCTCATCCAATCACTTTAAGTAATATAAAACAAGTTTCTTAAGTGTTCCTGAAGAAATCTGCTTTAAGGGACACCTGGGTAGCTTTGCCTTCGGCTCAGGGTGCGATCCTGGAGTCCTGGAGTCCCGGGATCGAGTCCCACATCGGGATCGAGTCCCACATCGGGCTCCCTGCATGGAGCCTGCTTCTCCCTCTGCCTGTGTCACTGCCTCTCAATATCCCTGTGTTTCTCATAAATAAAATCTTAAAAAAAAAAAATCTGCTTTAAGATTGCAGCATCAGGGGCATCTGGGTGTCTCAGTGGCTGAGTGTCTGTCTGCCTCTGGTGCAGGTCATGATCTTGGGGTCCTGGAATTGAGTCCCTCATCAGGCTCCCAACGAGGAGCCTGCTTCTCCCTCTGCCTATGTTTCTGCCTCTCTCTGTGTCTCTCATGAATAAATCGAAAAAGGAAAGGAAAGGGAAAGGGAAAGGAAAGATTGCAGCATGGGGCGTCTGGGTGGTTCACTCGGCCAAGCATCTGACTCTTGATTTTGGCTCAAATAAAGATTTTATGGGTTGTGGGATCAAGCCTAGCATAGAGCCCCCCATGGAGCTCCACATCACACTGGGCTCCACACACAGCAGGGAGCTTGCTTGTAGATTCTCTCCCTCTGCCTCTCCCCTGACTTGCATGTACACAGGGACGCTTTCCCTCTCAAATAAATAAATTTAAAAAAAAAAAAAAAAAAAAAGACTACACCATCAACTCCTAAGTTTCTAACCTACTATCCTGCCCTACAATTCAGACTTATCAGCCTCTACAACTGTTATGAGCCAATTCTTTGAAACAAAGACTATATAGTATATATATGAAATTCTGTTTCTCTGTAGGATCCTAACTGGCACATAGTTTTTAACCTTTTAATCCCACTAATAAGGTTTAGGGACACTTGGGTGGCTCAGTCAGAGGAGCATGTGACTCTTGATCTCAGGATTGTGAGCTCAAGCCCCATGTTGGGTGTAGAAATTACTTAAACATTAAAGAAAAAAAAAGGCGGGGGGGAGGCAGCCGCGGTGGCCAAGCGGTTTAGCACCTGCCTTTGGCCCAGGGCGTGATCCTGAGGCTCCGGGACCGAGTCCCACATTGAGCTCCCTGCATGGAGCCTGCTTCTCCCTCTGCCTGTGTCTCTGCCCCTCTCTCTCTCTCTCTCTCTGTCTCTCATGAATAAATGAATAAAATCTTTAAAAACTATACATATATATATATAAAAGCAGTTTATGCAATACTATTTTTAATATGCAAAAAATAAAACAATTCTATGATGTTTAAAAAACATGGGGCAGAGGTACCTTGGTGGCTCAGTCGTTTGAGGCTCCAACTCTCATTTTCTGCTCAGGTCATGTTCTCAGGGTTGTGAGATGAAGCCCCACATCAGGCTCCATCAAGCATGTAGTCATATTAAGATTCTCCCTCTCCCTCTACCCCTCCCCCCACTTGTGCAAACATGTACACAGCACATGCCCTCTAAAAAAATTAATTCTTTAAAAAATATATGGGGCAGATTATACATACTGACACAGGAGGATGTCTAAGATACATTATTTTAAAATGCAAGATACAGGGCAGCCCCAGTGGCTCAGCGGTTTAGCGCGACCTTCAGCCCACAGTGTGATCCTGGAGACCAGGGTTTGAGTCCCACATCAGCCGCCCTGCATGGAGCCTGTGTCTCTCTGCCTCTCTCTTTCTGTGTCTCTCATGAATAAATAAGTAAATAAAATCTTTTTTAAAAAATTAAAAATGCAAGATACAGAATAACTTTGTGTATATAAAAGGAATATAATTATATTTGATATTTATTAACATAGGTGATTTGTGCCCTAATAAATCCATATAATCTAATTTTTTGGATGTTCAAAAAATTGCTCACAAAATTACTGCAGGGAGAATGAATGAGTTGGAAGTTGAGGGAGTTGAACTTTCTACTTTTCGTCTTATAGCCTTGTATAAGTTTTAAATATTTTATAAAGAGTATATATTATTTTTTAAACAATATTATTTATATTTTTTAAACAAAATCAACAGGTTTAGATAGGATATGAGCCTTTGTAGTTTTCTACTCTATACTCTCTAGCTATTTTTAAGCTTCATTTTAATAATTAAGTCACATGATGTTTAACATGACCAAATATTATGTTTATAGCTATCAAACATTATAGTCAATAACATACAAGCATGTAGAAGTGAAAGGATGAAAAACAGGAACTCAAAATTGTACATGTGGCATGATCCTAATTATGTAAAATATGTATGGCAGAAATATAAGGTAATAAAAAACGGTCCTTTTTTTTTAATAAAATACGAATAGAAAATGGTTTTTCTTCCTATTCAAAGTTTCAATATTGTGAAATGTTTAGTAAAACTAAATTATTTCATGTTCATGCTCCCTATAAAAGAAAATTAATAAACTTAATATATTATTTTCTCATAGTACTGACTTGTAAAAAAAATGACTAATTCAAAATACTGTTAGTTTAAAAAAACAAACAAAAACAAAAACAAAAAAACAACCTGCTATTGTGACTTCCACTAGAGGGAGGGAGAGATTAGGACCAGGAAGGAAAATAGAGAGATTCTGGATTGGGGATATTTTCTTTCCCAGGGTTCGGTTACACAGTATTTGTTAACCAACTGAGCCACCCAGGAACCCCTGTATCTCATGACTTTTAAACTTTTTTTTTTTTAATTTTTATTTATTTATGATAGTCACAGAGAGAGAGAGAGAGAGAGGCAGAGACACAGGCAGAGGGAGAAGCACCTCCATGCACCGGGAGCCCGACGTGGGATTCAATCCCGGGTCTCCAGGATCGTGCTCTGGGCCAAAGGCAGGCGCTAAACCGCTGCGCCACCCAGGGATCCCTCTCATGACTTTTAAAAGGGTCAGGGACACCTGGGTGGCTCAGCGGTTGAGCATCTGCCTTCTGCTCAGGGCGTGATCCTGGAGTCCCATGATCGAGTCCCACCCACATCCGGCTCCCTGCATGGAGCCTGCTTCTCTCTCTCTCTGCGTCTCTCATGAATAAATAAATAAAATTTAAAAAAAATAAAAGGGTCATAAAAAATATTTTTTATCAAAAAGCAAAATAATTCCTGAGAAGACAAAATCATGAGAAATAACCTGATTCCTTAAACACAGATCTTCCATTACTTCTCTATTTTTTGTCACCGACAGAAAAATAAAGGGAAAAAAAAAAAACCCTAAGCTTGCCTTTTCCCTCACCTGCAAGCAATTAAGTCCTGCATATTTACTTTCTGAAATGTCAAATCTGTTCTTTATTTTCATCTCCAAGGCAGCTGTCCTAATTTGGGTCACAGCACCTCTTGTCTGGACTAACTTAACAGTCTCTCCTAGGCTAAGTCTTTCTCATTTTTTTTTTTTTGTTTTTTTTTTTTTTTAAAGCGTATTTTTTTTTTTAAAGATTTTATTTATTTATTCATAGAGACACAGCTAGAGAGAGAGGCAGAGACACAGTTAGAGGGAGAAGCAGGCTCCATGCAGGGAGCCTGACGTGGGACTCGATCCCAGGTCTCCAGGATCACGCCCTGGGCTGCAGGCGGCGCTTAACCGCTGCGCCACCGGGGCTGCCCCTCTTTCTCATTTTTTAATGTGATATGCAGACAAAAATACACATTTATCATCTAATTCAGTACCTACTTTCATATGAAACTAAAACAAGCTTCACTAAACAGCCTTTACTTCATTGTTTGCAAGACTCTCTGATCTATCCTATCACATCCTATTTTAACTCATCTTTTTAAATTGTAGCGGTTTCAATTCACTTTATTGATTTTAACATCGAATTAGTGTGGGTAACCACCAGTTTCAAAACCAATATCCTAGGTGATCACTTATTCCCTGATTCAAAACACCTCATTCAACTACTGCTGCCTTCAATATAGTCTGCCACTGCTCTAAAAAATATACAATATAACTCACCTGCTTAAAAATATTCACTGGCTTCCCCTTATATCCTAGATAATAAAATACCACCTCCTTAATGAAGCACAAAACCTTCATATCTAACAACTCCCTTTCTCAAAAATCAGTCCCACTTCTTTTCTTGTTCATACTCCATTCTGCCCCCAAAATACTCATAGCCTAGCTTTGTTTTTTTTTTCCCTCATAGTCCAGCTTTGTGAAACTAGGTTTCATTACCCAGAAATGTTTCCCCATACCATCTGACCACATCTTTCCTTCAAAGCTCAGTTCAGGTATCCCCTCCATAAAGCCTTCCCTCCTACATTTTCCCATGCTTACCTTGTTATAGTTAGTTGTACAAAAGAATGCTGTTTAAAATCAGCATCATCCCTGCTACAAAAAAAAAAAAAAAAAAAAAAATGGGGGATCCCTGGGTGGCACAGCGGTTTAGCGCCTGCCTTTGGCCCAGGGCACCTTCCTGGAGACTCGGGATCGAATCCCACGTCGGGCTCCCGGTGCATGGAGCCTGCTTCTCCCTCTGCCTGTGTCTCTGCCTCTCTCTCTGACTATCATAAATAAATAAATAAATAAAAATACCTTTAAAAAAAAAATGTATCGGGGGCACATGGATGGCTCAGTTGGTTAAGCATCAGGCTCTTTATTTTGGCTCAGGTTATGGTCTCAGGGTGTGACATCAAGCCCTGCACTGGGCTCAGTGCTGGGTGTGGAGTCTGCTTAGGATTCTCTCTCCCTCTGCCCCTCCTCACTCACACATGCACAAGTTCTTCCTCTCTAAAACAAATAAAGCTTTTAAGATATATATACACACATATGTATATGTCTATATATATATATATAACAAAATTACTGAATTTTAGGAGCTTACAATTCTTTCGGATCAAGTATCCCATTTACAAATGGGAGGGGCTGCTGAGGGAGATGGGAGGGAAAGAGTTGGAGGTATGTAGTATTAATATATACTATGCATAACTTTATGTATTTCTCAGGATATTCTATTAGTAGTAAAGTAGTAAAAACTGGTGCTGGTTGTAAAATTACCATTAGTAGTAAAGCGTTAGAGTAGTAAAATTCTATTATTTTCTACTAGCCTATTTTCCAAGGTAAATAGTAATCCCATTTCACAGAGATTTAAAACTTGCCAAAGGTTGTACAAATGGCTGGTATCAGGATTCAAAAACCAGCCTCTTTCCACCACATTATGCTGAGGCCCAAGAGAGGTCAAGCTGTTTTAGTCCAAGTCACACAGCTGTAAATACCTGAAAATGAACTAACATGTTAGGCTTTTCTGACATTTTAGTCATAATAAAAGACATGGGAGTCTATCAAACATTACATATCTTTGGGGAGCTTAGCTAGTTCAGTTGGTAGAGCATCTTGCTCTCAGTGTCATGAGTTCAAGGCCCATGGTGGGTGTAGAGATTACTTTAAAAAAAATATACACACACACCTTTAATAGGAGATGCCTGTCAAACATCTGTTCTTAGCTATACTCAACAAAGTATTAGGGCCTACTACCCATCAAATACATTATTATAAAACACTGATAATCTCACAAAAAGAAAAGGCATAGGAAATGGAAAACTGGACCTAACTGCTGATATTAAAAGTCATGTTGAATAAAAACTATAACCTCTTTGGGAGGCCTGGGTGGCTCAGCGGTGGGGGCGTCTGACTTCGGCTCAGGGCATGATCCCAGGGGATCGAGTCCCACATTGGGCTCCCCGCGGGGGAGCCTGCTTCTTTCTCTGCCTGTGTCTCTGCCTTTCTCTGGGTCTCTCATGAATAAATAAAATCTTAAAAAAAAAAAACCACTAAAGGAGACATAGTTCAAAAGAACTGTATATGTTTTTGTTTTGATTCTTCATTTAATACATTATTAGATATTAAATATCAAATATCAATATTAAAATAAGAAATATTATAGGTTTTGTTAATAGGGTATTTTAGCAACCATCTCCAACATAACTAAATAAAGAGAAGGGGATATAAAAACTGCTATGTAGCTACACAACCAAACACAAAAATAAAAAAAGGGATAACAAAACTATGCATCCAAAAACATGAAAAAAACTTGTAGTACAGCAGGAAAAAAACAGTATGCTTTTTAATTGTTCTTCTGTAGTCTTTAAACATGAATATGAACGTTCATTCCAAAAACACTATATTATGATTATTTTATCCTCCCTAGTAGACTAAGAACTTCAGTAAATATTATGAAATAAAAAACATCGTGGGGGAAAAAAAAAAAAAAACAACACTGTGACTGGTACTGTCGTTTCGGATCTACTTTCCAGTAGGGAAGAGTAACTTAGGGTAGCTAAGCATTAGGGTACACTCCAAAAAGCTCAACAATCTTCTCATAATTTTTTTCAATCTTGTGTGAATAGGAAAATAAAAAAATTAACTTGTTAAAATTCCATCTGAAAGAAGATACAGCATTCCTTGTGTGTGTAAGTTTTGAGCAAAGATTGAGCCCTGTATCATTTTGACTGAATCAGTCTTTTTTGTTTGCTTTTGGATTTTCCAGTATGTTCTGAATAGTTTAGCTCATGAGTAATCATCAGGTAAAATAAGTATTACTAGACTAAACTTCTAAGGTATGTTTAAAGCATATTTTAATTACACAAAATCTTAGAAAAAAATTTCTTTGAAAAAATAGGCTATATACCCTCTTTTTTCTAAAAAAGATTATTTGTTTATTCATGAGAGACACAAAGAGAGAGGCAGAGACATAGGCAGGGGGAGAAGCAAGCTCCACGCAAGAGTACCCGATATGGTACTCGATTCCAGGACCCGGTATTATGACCTGAGCCAAAGGCAGACACTCAACCACTGACCCACCCAGGTGCCCCAGCTATATACCCTTATTAATCTGTTGACTATATGATACATACTTCCCCTTCTGAAATGTTAAGTATAATTGTTATCTTTATACTTCAAAGGAAATAAAAGCAAATCTCAAAAGAAATATTCTCATTGAGATTTACCAAAAAAAATCCTAGGGCAGCCCGGGTGGCTCAGTGGTTTAGCGCTGCCTTCAGCCCAGGGTGTGATCCTGGAGACCCAGGATCGGGTCCCACGTCAGGCTCCCTGCATGGAGCCTGCTTATCCCTCTGCCTGTGTGTCTCTGCCCCCACCCCCATATCTCTCATGAATAAATAAATAAAATCTTTTTAAAAAAAAGAGAAGAGAGAGAGAGAGAGAGAAATCCTAAAGCATCATAAAGAAGAGTCTGTAATGACAGAATATGGGAGTCAGATTTTCTCAAGTTGAGAAATCACCAATGAATGACTGACTACCAATTTGAGTAATAGTTGTCTCAGCTTCTGTATCAGAAGCACTGCTTGCACAGGGAAGAATTATATTTCTAATAATCATTCTTACAGCAAAATAAGCAGTAATATTTACCTTCACTGACAAGCATATTGGAAGTTTGGATTATGAGTCCAAAGGTCTTAAAAGTGAAAAGTTGCTGCATAAAGAATAACAGGTAGGATTCAATCCCAAGTACTTTCTGACATCAAAAAAGTTTGATGTTACTACATTTTTTCCCCTTTTTTACCTATACCCTGGCTTTATTTCACTGAGTTTCATTTAAAAAAGGGGGGTGCGGGGCAGGGGGCAGCCCGGGTTGCTCAGTGGTTTAACGCCTGCCTTCAGCCCAAGGCCTGATCTTGGAGACCTAGAATTGAGTCCCACAACGGGCTCCCTGGATGGAGCCTGCTTCTCCCTCTGCACCCCCCCCCTCTCTCTCTCATGAATAAATAAATAAAATCTTAAAAAAAAAAAAAAAAGCATCTACCCTAATATGGTTGTTTGTAGGATTAAATGATAAGATATATACATCACCTAACTCACAACCTGGCCCATTGGTACCTCAGGGTTAACTGTTATTTACTGTTCTACAGACAAATACATAAACGGAAACACCAATCTTCAAAGCTTTTCAAACTTTAAAGTCTCTGTGTTAAAAGTAGCATAGTTTGCCGGCACCAAAGTTTCCCAGGAAGCAGCACTGTCTTTAATTAATATCGGTTTAGTTTATAATTGGCTGCCAGAATAGAAATCATTTTAATGAATATAAAACTCTTCTGTAATAAACTACAAACAAGTTAATGAATAATAAACTAATGAAGTTCAGAGTTTCAACTTGGGAAGTTTCAATTTTGGAAATTTCAATTAATTTAACTTTCTTAATTAAAGGAAAGAAGAGTGGGCGCCTGGGTGGCTCAGTAGTTGAGCGTCTGCCTTTGGCTTGGGTCGTGATGCAGGGGTCCTGGGATGGAGTCCCACATCAGGTTCCACGCAGGGAGCCTGCCTCTCCCTCTGCCTGTGTCTCTGCCTCTCTCTCTGCGTCTCTCATGAATAAAAAAATATTTAAAAAAATAAAGGAAATAGAGATTACTAATTTTTTTTAACTACACATGAAAATCATTCTGACTTCCCTATGTTTAGTCAGCTAAGAGTCCCTTAAAATTTCAAAATTTTTGTCTAACAATTTTTTTTTTCCCAAAACACATGGGTCCTTTTAATATGCTCAAAACTCTTCTACGCAACAAGAACTGAAACTAACACTTCTGAAAGCCCAAGTGTCAGGAACCGTTCTGGGCCCCAGAACACTGTTCATGTTTTATTCATCTTTGTATAGGTGACTACTTTAGCAAAGAATCTGAAATAATATTCAGATAACACTGCTGAATAAATTAGTCGACAAAATAAAGCAGATAATTCGGCCACTTCTTACAGTATTGCTCATATTTGAAACAAAGCCCAAATATCTCAGCTTTCAAAATTACTGACTTTATTTTGTGCACGCAAGGAAAATGGAGGTTCATTGTCCTAGATCCTGAAACTCCGAAAGTTAAATTAATATTCAAAATAAATGTCGTATGTACTAAATCTTAATTTATTAGAAATAAGTTAGTACAAAACACATAGGTCCCTAAGGACTTTCTCTCCTAATTTTTGCCTATGAATACAATGGCACACTGATCCATCTAACATCAAATACGGTTAATTTTACTAACGCGACTAAAAAAAATCAGAAACATCGATTCGAATAAAATATGTGTAAGTGCTACCTTAGAACCCAATCGAGTAATGCATGACCACAGTTATTACTCTGAAGCCGAGTACTCTCGCCAATCCGAGGATTTGAGAAGATAAAACGCAGGGTGAGACATCAATAGGAGTAAACCGCCGAGGGGGGAGGGGCGGGAAGGGAAAGGAAAAGATCAGAAGGATTAATTACTGCATTATCTGTGGAAGGAGAGAAGGTAACTGGGGACGAACGGAGAGGACCCCCTCGCAAGGGGGCTGGAAAAGGTCCCTTTTGCAGTGAGAAGGGGCTGGGGGAGTGGGAGGAGGGGCAACGAGCAACAGGAATTTTCCCGGTATGAATGGGTGCGTCACTTACGTCGCTGCTTCCAGAAAGAAATTTTGCCCTGAGGACAACCTCCAAAAAAAGCAATTGTGGAGGAAGGGGGAGTGACCTTCGTCCGTGGGATGGAGGAAACACACGGTCACTTCCCAAAGGGCCGAGGGAGAAGACGTTCCCGTTGGTTCTCCCTCGATCACCGGGGAATCGAGGGATTGTGGGAGCCCCCGGCCCCACCCCCACCCCCGGCGTCTGCCCCGGCGTCGGCCCCGGCCCCGGCCCGGGCCCAGTCAGGGCTGTGAGAGACCCCGTGCTGAGGTGGGCGTTACCTGCAGGGTCACCTCCTGAGGGTCCCAGTGCGGCCGCAGGTGTTGCAGGAGGCTGAGGGCCCCCTCCCGGCAGCGCTGCTCCTCCTGATCCTGCACCGTGACGTCCAACTTGGGCACCTCGGGGGAGCCGGGCGGGACGTGGATGTAATTGGCCATGGCCCAGGCGACGGCAGAGACTACCACCACGACGACGGCGACGGCGACCACGAGAACGGCGGGCGCCGACAGGCTGGTGGCTCCTTCCGTCCCGGGGCGCCCTCGCAGGAGGGCTAGGGGCGCTCAAGCTGACGGGCGAGCGGTCGGAGGACGGCCGGACGCGGCTCTCTCGCCGACCCGGGTCTGCACAGCGGCGCAACGGGGCAGGGGATGTTCACGCGAAAAAAATTCCGCTCGTCTGCGCTCCACCGCCGGCGGCCGCGGAGCATGCCGGGACTGGCCTGACGCTGGCGTCATGCGCGGGGCGGGGCCTGGCGTCTGCGTCACAAGCCGCGGGCGACTTTCTAGCCCCGAGCACAATGGGCCGGCGGCTGGGAGCCGGCGCTGTCGGGGCTGCCCCGCCGCGCGGGCTGCTCCTCGGGCCTGAGCTTGAGCTCGGACAAGCCCCGAGGGCGGGGAAGCCTTAGCTCAGCTGCTCGGGAGCGCGCGGGGGGCGGGGTTCGAGTTACGGCTGCGTTTTTCCGGGAAGCGAGCTGCATGCCCCGGAGTAACCCCCGGAATAGCCTCCGAATTTGGCCCGAGTCCGGGTCTGGGGGAGTGACCGGGTCGCCCCCGCTGGGCCGCGGAGCCGCTCCGTACGGGCGACCGCGCGGTCGCGTGGGCAACTAGACCCCCATCCGCCGTACGCGGAGAGAGCTCCTGGCGCTTGGGGCAAACGTGAGTAAGACATTGGTGTAAGGCAACGACGGCGCTGCAAGGTTGGTTTGGAGGCCGAAGGTCTGGCCGCACCGAGAATCGTGCAGAGCCGGGGAACAGCCTGAGGATGAAGAGGAAAAGGAAGGGAAGAAACAGAGTTTTGAGGCTCAGCGCTAGGATGGCCCCATGCCTGCCGCCTGCTTCAGGGTATTTCCTGCGCGGGCCTTAAAACAGCCACTTTGAAAACTTGTAGCTTCAGGGCAGCCCCGGTGGTTGTGCGGGTTCGCGCCCCCGCCTTTGACCCAGGGCGTGAGCCTGGAGACCCTGGATCGGGCCCACGTCGGGCTCCCCGCATGGAGCCTGCTTCTCCCTCTGCCTGCCTCTCTCTCTCTCTCTCTCTATCTTGAATAAATAAAATCTTTAAATATATATATATTTTTTTTTAAAAAAAAGATAGTGCTGGAAACTGGATAACCCCCAAGTAATTTACTGGTTCCTCCTAATTTTCTTCTTGATTGAGGAAAATGGTCCGAGATGTGACTTCGTCACCTGTCTTCCCTGAAACACTTAGGGCATGGTATGTTTATTAGGGGTAAATTGAATCACTAACTGGGTTCGGCTTAATTAACACTCAAATGCTTAATTACCTCCTTAACACGAGTTTACATTCTGATTGTTCACAAGGAACCTACTTAGTTTTGTAAATCACAAAATAAATAGCTGTCAAGAAGGGCAAATTCATAAGCTGAAAGGAAGAAAAAGAGGGGTACCTGGGTGGCTCAGCTGGTTACGTGTCCAACTCTTGATTTTGGCTAAGGTCAGGAACTGAGGGTGGTGGGATCCAGCCCTGTGGGGAGTCTGCTTGAAACTCTCTCCCCCACCCCCCATCACCACTGCATGTGTGCATGCCTGCGTGTTTGTGCTGGCTCACAGTCTCGCTCTCTCTCTCTCTTTAAAATAGGTAAATTTGCGGATCCCTGGGTGGTGCAGCGGTTTAGTGCCTGCCTTTGGCCCAGGGCACAATCCTGGAGTCCCGGGATTGGGTCCCCCGTTGGGCTCCCTGCATGGAGCCTGCTTCTCCCTCTACCTGTGTCTCTGCCTCTCTCTCTATGTCTATCATGAATAAATAAATAAAATCTTAAGATAAAATAGGTAAATTTTCGGGTGTCTGGGTGGCACAGTGGGTTAAGAGTCTGCCTTCACCTTAGGTCATGATCTCAAGGTCCTAGCATGAAGCCCTAAGTCCGGCTCCCTCCTCAGTTGGGAGTCGGCTTCTCCCTTTCCCTCTGCCCCTCTCTCTGCTTATGCTCTTTCTCTCTCTCACTCTCTACTTCTCTGTCTCTTTCTCTAAAAAAAATAAAATCTTTTAAAAAATAAAATAATTTTTAAAAAAGAAAAAGAAAATACAGTGTTATAATACAGCAAGGGACTTGAATCAACATTTTCTAGACTTGAGCTTTTTTTTTTTTTTTTTTTATCACGTTCTAAAAAAACATGCATTCTTTCCAATTTGGAGAGAAGTAATATACTAATGCTTTCACATTCCAGATAGTATCTCCTGTATTTTTGTACAATTGGTATGTATTTCATACTAAACAGTTGACATGTCAAGAAATTTAAAACTATGCTTTGAATTGTAAAATGACCTAATAGCAAATTATTAAAAAATTATTTTGAGGGGTACCTGGTTGGCTAAGTCAGTAGAACATGAGACTCTTGGTCTTGGGGTTATGAGTTTGACCCCCATGTTGGGTGTACAGATTAACATCTCTAAAAAAATTATTTTGAGAACTGCACAAGTTTATAATTTTAAGGAAGCATCCATTAGCAGGAAAAAAAGAGAGAAAAAAAACTATTAAGTACCTAGGAATAAAACTAATAAAAGATGTGCAAGCCCTTAATGGATGAAATTATATTAAAGGACAAATCTTTTCATAAACAAGAAAAGAGGGATCCCTGAGTGGCTCAGCGGTTTAGCACCTGCCTTCAGCTCGGGGCATGATCCTGCAGTCCCAGGATCGGGTCCCATGTCAGGCTCCCTGCATGGAGCCTGCTTCTCTGTCTGTGTCTCTGCCTCTCTCACTCTTTCTCTGTGTCTCTCATGAATAAATAAATAAATAAAATATTTTAAAAATAATAAAATAAATAAACCTGAAAAGATACTTCTAAAGATCTCAGTTTTCACTGAACTAATCAATAACCATAATGCATGTGTAATTAAAATCTCAACAGGGTTTTTCACAGAACGTGTTAAAATGACATTAAAATTCATACCAAAGCTTAAGGTCCAAGAAAAGCTGCTACAATTTTTTGTAGGGAAGGGAAGATTGAAGAATAGGTCGGAAGAACCCCTTCTACTAGAATTTACTGTTTAGGAGTGGGCAAATAGGCCAGTAGAACCTAATAAAGTTTCCAGAAAAAGGTCTACACGTATATGAGAACTTTGAATATAACAAAGGTGGCATTAAAAATTAGGAAAGGATGGGCTCATCAATAAATAGCACTGGGACAATTGCTAATCATTATGGGGGAAAAAACTGATCCACATTATGTGTAAAAATTAATTATGAAAGATTAAAAACCTTAATGTTATAAGCAAAACTTTAGAAATATATATATGAGGAGTGCCTGGTGGCTCAGTCCATTGGGTGTCCAAACCTTGATTTAGGCTCAGGTCATGATCTTGGGGGCATGGGATCCAACTATTTTGTCAGGCTCCAAACTCAGCAGTGAGTCTGCTTCCTTACTTTTCCCTCTCCCTTTGCCTCCTCCCAGCTCATGCACACATGCCAGCACACATTCTTTCTAAAATAAATACATAAATCTTTAAAATATATATATATATAAAATAGAATTATAGGGATCCCTGCGTGGCGCAGCGGTTTGGTGCCTGCCTTTGGCCCAGGGCGCGATCCTGGAGACCCGGGATCGAATCCCACATCGGGCTCCCGGTGCATGGAGCCTGCTTCTCCCTCTGCCTGTGTCTCTGCCTCTCTCTCTCTCTCTCTGTGTGTGACTATCATTAAAAAAAAAAAGAATTTATGTATGTGTGTATATATATATATATATATATATATATATATAAAAGAAATGTTCATTCCTATCAACTTGATCTACATATTTGGGGCAGTTCCAATGCAAATTCCATCAAGTCACTTTTGTGGATATTGACAAACCAATTGTAAAGCTTATATGGAAAGGAAAAGGACCCAGATTAGCCAATGAAATACTGAAAAAGGAAAAAGTCAGAAGACAGACACTACCCAACTTCAAGACTTACTATAAGGCTGCAGTGATCAAGACAGTGAAGTATTAGCAAAGTATAGATAAATCAGTGGAACACAATAGACAGTACAGAAAAATAGATTCATATAAATATAGTTAACTGCTCTTTGAAAAAAGAGCATAAGGCAATTCAATGGAGAAATAATAATTTTTTTCCATAAATAGTGCTGAAAGGACTTTATTTCCACATATAAGAAAACATGAATCTAGACATAGGCTTTATATCTTTCACAAAATTAACTCAAAAAACTATAGACCTTAATATAAAAACTTTAAAATTCTTAAGACAAAATGTAGGAGAAAATCTAAGTGACCTTGGGTTTGGCAATGACTTTTTAGATACAACATCAAAAGCATAATCCATGAATGAAAAACTGGTGAATTGGACTTCATTAAAATTAAAAACTTCTGCTCTGTGAAAAACAGTTAAGAAAATGAAAACCAAACCACATGACCAAAAGAATATATTTGCAAAACAGTTATCTGATAAAATACTTGTATTCAAAATATACAAAATCTCTTAACCATAGGTTAAAAAAAAAAAAAAAAAACAATTTCAAAATGGGCAAAAGAGGGGCTGCCTGGGTGGCTCAATTGGTTAAGTGTCAGACTCTTAATTTTGGGTCAGGTTGTGATCTCAGGATTGTGAAATTGAGCCCATGTCAGGCTCCACACTAAACACAGAGCCTGGTTAGGACTCTCTCTCTCCCTCTCTATCTGCCCCACCCCATACATTCTCTCTCTCTCTCTCTCTCTCTCTCTCTCTCAAATAAATAAATAAATAAATCTTAAGAAAAAATAAAGAATTTATTGCAATAACGAAAGTGATGGGAAGGTCTCCCTGGGAACAATTTTTGGGCCTGATCTGAATGATAGGGACATATGTAGAGAAAAACCAGTAGGAAGAAACCACAAGGAAGCAAAATCAGATAATTAGAAACAAAATAGAGATAAAAACAGGTGGAGAGAGAAAAGACAGAGAAGCCAACTCTTCACAAACTAACCAGAGGTACTGTTGGATTCCCAGAGCTACTCCTTGATTTCTGACTTCTGAGCCACTGCTATCTCCTAAATGTATGCATAAACACATGCGTATATTCCACCTGCCATCTTTATTTTGTTGTAAGAGATTTTTATCTATCTTTGTCCAATCATTTCCCTAAAGAAGGATAGCTCAGTTGCTAACAGATTTAGATACTTTGAACAATACCGCAATACACATTCTTGCACACTTTCTCATGTATACATGTGAGGGGCAAAAGGAGAAGGATAGGGAGAAGCAGCTGAGCAGGGCTGGATCCCAGAACTCTGAGATCATGACCTGAGCTAAAGTCAGATGCTTAACCAACTGAGCCACCCATGCTCGCCCAAGCTGTTTTATTTTTTAGGTATCACTTATCACTATGTAAGTTATGTTGAAATCAGCATACTTACTTTTTTAGAATCTATCTTTTGTGCTACAATGTTACCTCCAGGAGAGCAAAGCCACAGCTTATCTTGTCTATTGCCACACTGCCTGGAATAGTGCCTAGAACATAAAACATACTCAATAAATAAGTGCTTACGCCCACCTGGTTAGCTCCTGAAATTCTGCCAATCTCACATAAGAATAGTTCTCAGTCAAGGGTTGTATTTGCTCATCCCCGTAGAGTACTCTGATTATGTTGAGCTGATTACTTCCTAGACCACAGGCCAGCCCATAAATTGTCTCTGGCTTTGGAACAAATTCTTAGCTTCGGGGTATCATTAAATCTGCCCAGCACTTTGCAACAGATCTGGAATATAGAAGATAGTTGTGAAAATATAATATCGATGTAAAACGTCCGACCTGTTTTAGTCCCCTTCCTGTATTTAGCATGACATTGGGGTCTCCAGTACCTGCCCCCATCTCTGTTTCTTGAAGTCCCACTCATTCTTCGGAGCTTAACTGTCCAACAATCATGTTCATGGAGCTGAAGGGAAGCAGAATTCACTATCTCAAAATATGTCACTTTGGTATGAGGATTATTTTGAGCGAAAGGCAATCAAAACCCAGCAGATTCAGGAAAAGCTCTTAACCTCCCCTTCAACTGCCTGAATTTACATTGGAAAGGGGGCTTATACTGGGAAAAGAGCTATTCCAGAGGTATCTTTTTTTCCCTAAGAAACTTATCTGCATAGCAGGACAAGCTATGTTTTCTAAATATCTCCTCTGACTTCCTATGAATGGTCTTCCTCTCCTTCCTCCTCTTCCTATTCCAAACCACTAACCCTTTCCTTAGCTCAGGATATTACATGACCCTCAACTACCTGGCTGTCCTTTGAGTCTTCACACCTTTATGGAGCTTCCATATACATACTTTTGTTTGTTTTTCTTCTGTTAATCTGATTTATATCAATTTAACTAGGACTAGTCAAAGAATCATAGAATGGAAGAAGAGAAACTTTTCTATCCCTATAAAGCCTATCTGGATTTTCCTAAATCAAATTTACTTCTTCCTTTTATATATCTTTTAGAACACCTAACAAATTCTGCCATATGCCACCCACATTGTAGATGTAAGTCATAAAGATTGTGCTACACATAAAAGACTAGTAAAAGGTTTATAACTTGTTACATAATGAGCATTTTGTATGAAGGAATGAAAGGATCATTGAATATAATTCTGGAGGCTCACTCATAATTTTTTAAATTACAGTGGAGTTAACTTTAGTTACCAGACTAATATCACAAAGAATTTGCAGAAGAGGGATGCCTGGGTGGCTCAGCGGTTGAGCATCTGCCTTTGGCTCAGGGCGTGATCCTGGAGTTCCGGGATTGAGTCCCACGTCAGGCTCCCTGCATGGAGCCTGCTTCTTTCTCTGCCTGTGTCTCTGCCCCTCTCTCTCTGTGTCTCTCATGAATAAATAAATAAAATCTTAAAAAAAAAAAAAAAAAAAGATTAAAAAAGAATTTGCAGAAGAAAATATTCTGTAAAATAAGATTATGTGGTCAAGTCTAATAGCTACATCAGACACTAAAGTGAAATCCTGTTTAAAATGAATCACTCAAAAAAAAATAAAAAATAAAATAAAAAATAAAATGAATCACTCTTGGGCGCCTGGGTGGCTCAGTTGGTTAAGAAGCTGGCTCTTGGGGGATCCCTGGGTGGCGCAGCGGTTTGGCGCCTGCCTTTGGCCCAGGGCGCGATCCTGGAGACCCGGGATCGAATCCCACGTCGGGCTCCCGGTGCATGGAGCCTGCTTCTCCCTCTGCCTGTGTCTCTGCCTCTCTCTCTCTCTCTCTCTCTCTCTCTCTCTCTCTGTGACTATCATAAATAAATAAAAATTAAAAAAAAAAAAAAGAAGCTGGCTCTTGATTTCAGCTTGGGTCATGATCTCAGGGTCGTGAGATAGAGCCCCACATCAGGCTCTCAGTGCAGAGTCTGCTTCAGATTCTCTCTCTCTCTCTCTCTCCCTCTCTCTCTGCCCCTTCCATCCCCCTAAAATAAATAAGTAAAAATCTTAAATAAAAAAAAAAAAATGAGTCACTCTTCTGTGCCCAACAGAGAATCAGTTATATAATGTCATTGTAAAGTGAACTGAAAATTCAGAAATCCAAAACATCTGTAATACCTGACAATAAAAGATGTGCATGGGGCATCTGGATGGCTCTGTCAGAAGACCATACGACTCTTGGTCTTGGGCTCATGAGTTCAAGCCCCATATGGGATATAGAAATTACTTAAATTAAAAAATAAACTTTAAAAAAATATAAAAGACATGAACACTCTGTTCCTCTATTCCCCCCACCAAAATAAAAAAGAATTTCTAAATGCTTAGATTTTCAGAGCTGCTACCTAAGAATGAAACTGTACCTGTTCCATACTTCACAACTTTAAGGTAGCCTAAGGGTTCTGGCCATGTATAAAACTACTATAACAACCACACTAAACATCTGAGAAAAATTGTGTTCCTTATATGCAGGCTCAGTTATAAGAGCTAATAAATATTTAACTCTATAAAACATGTCTATTGGTACTTGTTCTAGCTTGCCTCTTTTTCATATTCCTAGAATCAGATTATTACTCCATTATTTCACACAATGGAGAAACTCCTTAAGAGCGAGAATTCTATCATCTTCCTTTTAATATCATTTTCCATGGCCTCAAGGCAATGTCTTGCACACTATAAATCACAATTATGGATTTAATTGAATATAGAAATTTTCATTCATTTGAATTTGAATTTTTCTATCTAAAATATATAAGGGCAGGGGCACCTGGGTGGCTCAGTGGTTGAGTGACTGCCTTTGGCTCAGGTCATGTTCTGGGGGTCCTGGGATGGAGTCCCACATCAGGCTCCCCAAGGAGAGCCTGCTTCTCCCTCTGTCTGTGTCTGCCTCTTTCTCTGTGTCTCCTATGAATAAATAAATAAAGTCTTTACAAATAATTAGAAATAAAATAAAATATATAAGGGGAAAACTTTTAAAAATCAGTATAACAGTGGGACACTTGGCTGGCTCAGCAAGTAGAACATTAGACTCTTGATATTGGGGTTGTGTTAGAGCCCTGTGTTGGGCAGAGAGATTACTTTTAAAAAATAATAAAATAGGGGCATCTGGGTGGCTCAGTTGGTTGAGCGTCTGCCTTCAGTTCAGGTCATGAGCTTGGGGTCCTGAGTCAAACCCTGCATCAGTGGAGAGTCTGCTTATCCCTCTGCTCCTCCAACCCACCCCCCCCACTCCCACTCATGCACTCTCTCTCAAAATAAATAAAATCTTTAAAAACTAAAATAAAACAAAGGGCTATTTGTTTTTTAAAATCCTTTTAGGAGTAATAAAAGGGGATACATTGGGGGATCCCTGGGTGGCTTAGCGGTTTAGTGCCTGCCTTCAGCCCGCAGTATAATCCTGGAGTCCTGGGATCGAGTCCCACATCAGGCTCCCTGCATGTGTATCTCTCATGAATAAATAAATGAAATCTTAAAAAAAGGGGGGGGGGGAATGCATCTTACCAAACGTTGAATCATTTTGTAAAGCCATAAATTGTGAGGCTGACACAGGAATGAATAGATCAAAAGAAAAAAGAAGAGAAAGAGAAAAAAAAAACAAGCATATATGGGTAGTTAGTATGCAATAAAGGTAATATTTTATTAATTTTTTAAAAGATTTTATTTATTCATGAGGAACACAGAGAGAGAGAAGCAGAGACATAGGCAGAGAGAGAAGCAGGCTCCATGCAGGGTGCCCGATGTGGGACTCGATCCCAGGACCCCAGGATCACACCCTGGGCTAAAATCAGGTGCTCAACGGCAGAGCCAGCCAGGCATCCGTAAAGGTAATATTTTAAATCAGTGGGGAAAACAGATTACTTTGAAAATATGAAATCATATTTTTCATAAAGTTTGATAAAGTGGGTTTAGCAGTCCTTATTATTGTTCTTTAAGTGGTATTATTTTTTTTCTTTAAATTAATTTTCTTTTTTTTTTAAATTTATTTTTATTTTATGATAGTCACAGAGAGAGAGAGAGAGAGAGGCAGAGACACAGGCAGAGGGAGAAGCAGGCTCCATGCACCGGGAGCCCGATGTGGGATTCGATCCCGGGTGTCTCCAGGATTGCGCCCTGGGCCAAACTTTAAGTGGTATTAATTAAAAGTTCACGAGTGCTGATCAACGCTTCATCTTAATTCCATATAAATAAATGACAAAAACATCATCTTACAGGTGAAAGAACAGATATTAACTTATTTATATCGTATATTTTCTTTTTAAACCCATCTTTCCCAGGATTTGGCTGATGATTGACATTTAATAGGCACTTAATAATTCATCAGATGAGAAAATGGGTGACAGGATAAATATGTTCTGTATTATATATTTTTTAAGATTTTATTTATTTATTTGTGAGAAACACACAGAGAGAGCCGGAGACATAGGCAGAGAGAGTTGCAGGCTCCCAGCAGGGAGCCTAATACAGGATTGGATCCCGGGACTCTGGGATCACAACCTGAGCCAAAGGCAGATGTTCAGCCACTGAGCCACACAGATGTCCCTGCATTATAGGTTTTTTTTTTTTTTTATTGAGTTCAATTTGCCAACATATAGCATAACACCTAGTGCTCATCCCGCCAAGTGCCCCTCTCAGTGCCCATCACCCAGTCACCTCAACCCTCTGCCCACCTCCCCTTCCACTACCCCTTGTTCACTTCCCAGAGTTAGGTGTTTCTCATCTTTTGTCACCATCACTGATATTTTCACTCATTTTCTCTCCTTTCCCTTTATTCCCTTTCACTAATTTTAATATTCCCCAAATGAATGAGATCATATAATGTTTGTCCTTTTCCAATTGACTTATTTCACTCAGCATAGTACCCTCCAGGTCCCTCACGTCGAAACAGATAGTGGGTATTTGTCATTTCTAATGGCTGAGTAATATTCCATTGTATACATAAACCACATCTTCTTTATCCACTCATCTTTCGATGGACGCCGAGGCTCCTTCCACAGTTTGGCTATTGTGGCCATTGCTGCTATAAACATCGGGGTGCAGGTGTCCTGGCATTTGCACTGCTGGGGATTTACCCCAAAGATACAGATGCAGTGAAACGCCGGGACACTTGCATTATAGTTTAAAACAATTTTTTTTAGACTCCTAAGATATGCTGATTTGAATAATCACTGTATATTTTACTACCATTTCAACTTCCCCAGATGTCCCTAATTACTTTAACATCAATTCCTAAGTTAAACATTTAATATCTTTCCTCTTATGCCTATTCCATATCCAATAAGGAGTATTTGAAACAATATTTTGGTAGTCATAAGTTAGGATTTCAGAGCAACTCTGTATGCACAGAAATTACAAAAAACTAATACCTGCTCCCTATGTAATCACAACATATGAAAAACACACATCAAATAAGGACCACTTTCTGCAGCTTGAGATTTTATTCTATCTTGCTCTAAAAGGCACGGTTTTGCTTCATAGCTCTTTATATTTATTTATTTATTTATTTATTTATTTATTTATTTATTTATTTATTTATTTTGCTTCACAGCTCTTTAAAGCATACTATACAGAGATGAGAAAGGTAATGAAGGAGTTTAAAAGGATTTGAGATTTGTAGTTAGACCTCCTGCTACAGAATTTGAGCAGTTAGTTTATTTCATCTTTTAAACTTCAGTTTCCTTATCTTCAAAACAGTGATAATAACAGTGATGTCAGGATGCCTGGGTGGCTCAGGGGTTGAGCATCTGCCTTTTGGCCCAGGGCGTGATCCCAGAGTACCGGGATGGAGTCTCACATCGGACTCCCTGAATGGAGCCTGTTTCTCCCTCTGCCTATGTCTCTGCCATTCTCTCTGTGTGTCTCTCATGAATAAATAAATAAAATCTCAAAAAAAATAACAGTGATGGCAAGAAGATTTAAAGATTGTATTTATCTATTCATTCATGGGAGACACAGAGAGAGAGAGAGGCAGAGACACAGGCAGAGGGAGAAGCAGGCTCCATGCAGGGAGCCCAGTGCGGGACTCGATACTGGGACTCCAACATCACGCCCTGGGCTGAAGGAAGACCGCTGAGCCACCTGGGGTCCCAATGTTTACCTGAATTAAATGAAATGGTACATAATAGTTATTAGTGAATGAGGTGGTTCTGTTATTATTAGATAGTAGAAGGTAAAAGACTTTCTTAACCCAGGGGAATTGTTCCAGTGTTTTGACATTAGTTCAGTAAATGGGTTTCAAAATCCAGAACTGAGTTATGTCTTTGGAGTCTGCCTATCCCAAGGATGTTTCTTCCTCTTCTCTTGAGATAGATTTATCAGAACTTAAAGGAGAATATTCTGGAGGAACAGTAAGGAGAATATCAAGGACCTACTTTCACTGGCCCTTTGTAATCCACTAGGTCCTCTCATCTTACTCTCCTTTTCTTCCCATTGTATATTTTAAAGCTGCCCTGAGTAACATGACCTGGAAAGAGACACAATAGCAAGAAATGAGAAGTGACATAGTGACTGGTTGCTCAGTGATAAAGTCTGCAAGTCACCTAAACACAGAGCAGATGCAGGGAGATTGGCCATTGTTTTGGAGGATTTATGGATATGAAAATTAAATGAAATGCCAGTTGTTTTTTGTTTTGTTTTGTTTTGTTTTGTTTTGTTTTAAGACAAAGATGGGAGGAATGAGCCCTATTAATTGTAAACTGGCAAGATAAACTAGGCTGCCTAGGTAACCACTAGATAAGAGCTTATCAGGCAATCCAGTAATATAACAATCCAGAAGAGCTTAAAGTAGCAGGGCTAAATCCTGATGGCTTAAAAAGGACAAAGCCTACTGAACTAATTAATTAGCTTTTATAATGGTGTCAGGCCATTAGTGACTATAAGGAAATGTTGGCTTTTATGTATTTGGACTTTAGTAAAATGTGATTCTTTCTTCTTGTCAACATATTAAGACCATAAGGTCTAGAATTCAGTATTATGCAGTAGAGAGAATTATACAGTAGAGAGAAAATTGATTGAATATCGTATCCAAGTGGTTTACAGTACCACTGCTGTCAAAATGTGCCAAATGGGGCTGCTTAAGAATCAGTCCCAGGGATTTTCAATCTATGTGACGAGTATGAGGCATTTTACAAAAACCAGTAGTAGCTTCTACCCACTCCTACAATTTTGAGTCCATGTCTGGAAGTCATAATAGCCAAACCAAATTATACCTTCATGACCCAAAGCCATATGTCTGAAACAAATATATGAGAGGTGGCCAATACACAGACCTTCTGGTGGAAAAAAAAATTTTTTTTATTTTTAAAAAAAAATTTTTTTAATTTTTATTTATTTATGATAGTCACAGAGAGAGAGAGAGAGAGGCAGAGACAGACACAGGCAGAGGGAGAAGCAGGCTCCATGCACCGGGAGCCCGATGTGGGATTCGATCCCAAGTCTACCAGGATCGCCCCTGGGCCAAAGGCAGGCGCCAAACCGCTGCGCCACCCAGGGATCCCAAAAACTTTTTTTAATTGGTTGGGGGGATAAATGAGAAGAGGTAGAATGGTAGAAAAATCCGATTAACATAAAGTGTACTAGCTACCCATAAAAGAAATATAGATACAAATTGATTCTTTTAAAGTTAATTGTATTTTGCATTGATCATAAAACAATAAATGTTACAACAGGACACATGCCAAGTCATACAGAATCAAAGTTATTAACTTGTGGTTGAAAAGAAGGGTCAAAAATTAAGAAACAAAGAAACATTCTTCTAAATAAAAACTGAGTCAAAAAAGGACATTTAAAATACATTAACAATATTTGTGAAATAATTGATGTGAACACAATATACACAATATAAATCAGAACTTATACTTGTGGGTTGACTTATGACTATTTTGTCATACATAGGAAAAGAGATAATAAGCCCTGTGTTCATCATTTGAAAAACATCCTGGGGGGGCAATTGGGTGGCTTAGTCAGTTGAGCAAACAACTCTTTTTTGTTTGTCTGTTTATTTATTTGACAGAGACAGAAAGCATGAGCAGAGGGAGAAGGAGAAGCCGACTCCCCACTGAGCAGGGAGCTAGGAGCCCAGTGCAAGATTGGATCCCAGGATTCTGGGATCATGACCCAAGCCAAAGTAAGACACTCAACAGACTGCCGCACAAGCACCTGAGCAACCAACTCTTGATTTCAGCTCAGGTCTTGACCTCAGGGTTGTGAGTTTGAGCCCCATGTAGGGCTCCCCACTGGGCAGGCAACCTACTTAAAAAAAATAATAAATTAAATTTAAAAACATCCTAGGGAAGGGAGGGCAGAGGCACAATGAGATTCATAAAATCAATCTTTCTTTGAGCTCAGCCAAGCCTACCTTAGTTTTAAAAATGTATGGGATATCTGGGTGGCTCAGTCTAACTCTTGATTTTGGATCAGGTCATGATCTCGGGGGCCTGAGATTGAGCCCCATGGCTTAAGATTCTCTCTCTTTGAGGCACCTGGTGTCTCAGTGGTTGAGCATCTGCCTTTGGCTCAGGTTGTGATCCTGGGGTCCTGGGATCGAGTCACACATGGGGCTCCACACAAGGAGCCTGCTTCTCCCTCTGCCTATGTCTCTGCCTCTCTGTCTCTCATGAATAAATAAATAAAATATATAAAAAAAAGATTCTCTCCCTTCTTCCCCCTTTGCTCCTCCCCATTCCCCCCCCAGCTCATAAATACTCTTTGTCTCTCTTTCAAAAAAAAAAAAAACCCAAAAAACAAAAAATGTAAATGGAATTCTATACACCACCAATAACTAATTTGGAAGAAAAAAATGTTTTAAAGATTATGTTGGCAATTGCAGCAAACAGAATAAATTACCCAGAAATAAAGATGTGCAAGAATTCTTTTTCCTAAGTACATACTAATTTTTAAAAATTATAAAATATTAATATGTATAAAGAAAAAGTCCTGTATTTTTTCCTACTCAGAAATAATTCTCAATAACATTAGCTTCAGATGATTTGTTTGAGATAATTTAATCAGGAATGGCTGGGTGGTTCAGTGGTTGAACATCTACCTTCAGATCCAGGCATGATCCTGGGGTCCTGGAATCGAGTCCCGCATCGGGGTCCCCACAGGGAATCTACTTCTCCCTCTGCCTATTTCTCTGTCTCTCTCTGTGTGTCTCTCATGAATAAATAAATAAAATCTTTAATAAAACAAAAAAACAGAGAGTGGGACGCCTAGGTGTCTCAGCGGTTGAGCATCTGTCTTTGGCTCAGGGCGTGAACCTGGAGACCCAGAATGAAGTCCCACAATGAGCATGGAGCCTGCTTCTCGCTCTGCCTGTGTCTCTGCCTCTCTGTCTCTCTCCCTCTGTCTCATGAGTAAATAAATAAAATATTTTTAAAAATACAGAGAAGGGTAATTTAATCAAAATGACAATTGGCCAAAACATATTCCCAATAACTTTAATTTTCAAACATGATGCCTCATTTAACAATTTCTCAGTAGTTATTTATATTATTTTTATTTATTGTTTAAACCATGAAGATTTGGGGAACTCTATGTTAACTGCAATAAAACCCAATCCATTCTGAATAAGTTGTGACTCAAACAGTTTTCAGATTATTGTACCAAAATGTTTAAGGTTTAGGAAACATTTAAATGGCTTTTGAGACTTCATGGCATAAGATAAAATCTAAATGTGAATCAAAAGCTTTGTATCGGGGAGCTAGTCAAATTTTACAATGATTTTTTTTTTTTTTACAATGATTTAAAATGTCTTTTGGAACCTCTGAAATGGAAACACAAGAGACCTTTTGTGAAGCAGATAAGATGAAATTGGTTGTCAAATAATATCACTAAGTGTTAAATTCTGCCAAGATACTAGTAGAATTTACACGGGAAGCTTTCCTTTGAATCCTATTTGAAATTCCAGAGCCTAAAGTAAAAATGATTCTGACCATTATGGGTTAAACTATATAACTTAGTTGTTAATAACTGGACCTTTACCAAAGTTCTCAAATTCCAAAAGTTCTAAAAACCAAAAGTTTTTTTACATTTGCCACAGAGTAATTAACAATTCAAAGCTGAACTGAAACCAAATTACTTGGGACACCTGAGTGGCTCAGCAGTTGAGCTCCTCCTACCTTTGGCTCAGGGAGTGATCCTGGAATCCTGTGTTTGAGTCCCACATCGGGCTCCCTGCATGGAGACTGCTTCTCCTCTGCCTCTGTCTCTGCCTCCCTTTCTTTCTGTGTCTCTCATGAATAAATAAAATCTTTAAAAAAAATCAAATTACTTATAGTCATCATTTGTTCTACTTGGTGTAAATTCATAAGTTTAAATCATATTCATTTCTTTGTTTATAGGGAAGTTCCCAGATTCTGCTGGAAATGTTAAACAAATTTGCTGTATGCTCTCATTTACCTTTCTAAAATCTGAAAAATTCTGAATTCCAAAATACATTGAATTGAACCTCATGGGTTTTTGATAAGGGGTATTGATTGAGCTATAAATTTTAAGGTTTTTTTAAATGATGTATACTCTATACCAGACTACTCTAAATGCTTTATTTATTTTAACTTAATTCATCTCACAATACGTATAAGAAAGGTACAGTGGTTATTTCTATTTTACAGATGGGGAAACAGACATAGAGAAAGGTGAAATAACTTGCAAACTAGTAAGAGGTGAAACCTAGATTCACATCACCACGTCAATGGGACAGCTGGACTAGCTCACCTGGCTTTTGAATCAAGCCTTTCTTAGTAGGTAGGTAAAACAAAGCTAGTTTAATGACTATTCATACTTAGTTTTCTCATTGTAAAATGACATGGATATTACTAACTAGCTCATCAGATTATTGGCTTGATTAAATAAGACAGGTAAATCGCTTAATGCAGTGGCACATAGTATCTACTTAGTATGTTTGCTATTGTTAATAGGTTTGGTCAGTTAATGTTAATCTGAACTACCAACCACAATGAGGACCTCGAAATACTTAAAGGCAACTTTTTTGCATTAGTAAAAAGAAAATATCTGGGGTGCCTGGGTGGCTTAGTTGGTTAAGTGAATGCCTACGTCTCAGGTCATGATATCTGGGTCCTAGGATCAAGCTCTGAGTCAAGCTCCCTGCTCAGCAAGGAGTATGCTTCTCTTTTCCCTCTCATGCTGCTCATGTTTTCTCTGTCTCTCAAGTACATAAATAAATAACATCTTTAAAAAAAAAAAAAAGAAAAAGAAAATATGTTTGAACTAGACTGTGTTTATAACTTAAAAATATATATATGCAAATGAAATCCACTTTTTTCCTTGTACTATGGTTTATATAACACAGTGTCTGATACAGAGTAGATAATAAATATTTTTTGAGTGAACAGTGTTGCAAAGTTATAAAGAGGCAACCACATGCTTCAAATTGTGAAATGTTGATTCTGAGTCCATACAAGATACATATCACTGAAAACCTTCGTTGATAATGGTAGATCATAAAATGTTAATGAGTTCATTGACTTCCTATAAACAAATAGTAGAGTCCACAGTACATATTTCATTAGAGTTATGTTGAAGAACATCTTACCACTTATCTGGCATGATGTCCAATAAAGAGGAAAAAGAACAGAGCTTACCTTCTCATTTTAAGTCCCCCAGGCCACATGGGACGCCTAGGTGGCTCAGCGGTTGAGCATCTGTCTTTGGCTCAGGGTATGATCCCGGTGTCCCAAGATCTAGTCCCACATTAGGCTCCCTGAATGGAGCCTGCTTCTTCCTCTGCCTGTGTCTCTGCCTCTCTCTCTCTGTCTCTCTCTCTCTCTCTGTGTAGACACACATGAATAAATAAATAAATAAATAAATAAATAAATAAATAAATAAATAAATAAGTAAATCTTTAAAAAAAAATCCCTCAGGCCACAAACTGGCTAACATGGAGGAGAGGAGACACCCTGGTGAGCGGAACCCAGATCTGATGCTTGAATTTCAAGTAACGAAATATAACTAGAAAGCTCTGGGATCTGACTGAGATATCAGTAACAGATGAATCAGGTGATTTTGATGGAAGAGTTGAAGTCATTTAGAAAAATATGTTTTATGTTTATACCATAGTGAGGGGACACTGCTTATTAAAGTAGTTAGTTATTGTATATTTTTCTGGTAAAAGGGCTTTGAAAAACTTTTAGAGCCCTTAAAGATTTTAAAAGCCCACAAAATACATCAGAATATATTTATTTATTTATTTATTCATGAGAGATCTATCATAAAAGCAGTGGAACACCAGAAATATGTCCTTCCTTTGGTTTGTGCCCCCCCCCCAACTCCTACCCATATTTCAAGATCAATACAGACCAATAAAATGAAAAGGCACAGGTGTCTGTTTGGCTCAGTCAGTAGAGCACCAGACTCTCGATCTTGGAGTTGTGAGTTGAGCTCTTATCTCGTTGGGTGTAGAGATTACTGAAAAATAACATCTTAAAAAAAAAAGGAAAATGAAAATGAAAAGGCCCCCTTGAAAGGGTAGAAAATATTTGCAAACTCTATATCTGATAAGGATTAATATTCAAAGAGCAGATTGGTCATTGCTTGGGAGGTGGAGGGAAGGGGAAAGAATAAGTGAAGCTGGTTGAAGAGCACAAACTTCTAATTATAAGATGAACAAGTTCTGGAAATCTAGTATACAGCATGGTGATTATGGTTAACAATACTGTATTACAGACTTGAAAATTGCTAAAGTAAATTTTGAAGGTTCTTATTACTTAAAAAAAAAGTAACTGTATGAGGTTATACAGGTGTTAACTAACCTTATGTGTGTTAACTAACTTCGTTTCATGATATTTGCATATATCAAATCATATTTTGTACCTTAAACTTACACATTATGTCAATTTATTTATTTTTTTAAAACAGTATTTTTTTAAATTTTATTTATTTATTCATGAGAGACACAGAGAGAGAGAGAGAGGCAGAGACACATGTAGAGGGAGAAGCAGGCTCCATGCAGGGAGCCTGACATGAGACTCGATCCAGGTTTCCAGGATCACAGCCCTGGCCGAAAGTGGCACTAAACCGCTGAGCCACCCGGGCTCCCCTATATGTCAATTTATATCTCAACAAAGCTAGGAAAAAAGGAAAGGAAGTATTTGGAACTAGATAGAGGTGATCATTGCATAGCATTGTGAATGTACTAAATCCCATGAATTATTCAGTTGTGTGTTTTTTTAAAGATTTTATATATTTGAGAGAGAGAGAGAGCGAGCATGAGTCGGTGAGAGGTGCAGAGGGGCAAAGGAAGAGGGAGAAACAGACTTCCTTCTAAGTGGGGAGACTGGCCTGGGGCTCAATCACAGGACCCTGAGATCATGACCTGAGCTAAAGGCAGATGCTTAACGACTGAGCCACCGAGGCACCCCTGAATCATTTTTAAAAGCTTTATTTATTTATTCATGAGAGACAGAGAGAGGCACAGACATAGGCAGAGGGAGAAGCAGGCTCCCCTGGGAAAGCCTGATGCTGGACTCAATCCCAGGACCCCGGGATCACAAACTAAGGCAAAGTCAGATGCTCAACCACTGAGCCATCCAGGTATCCCTATAAGAGGCATTTTAAATAAAATTTTAATATTGGTGGCAAAATAGTACCCGATTATATGTCCTGCATTGTTTATATTTTAGAACCTGTGACAAATGAAAATGTCTTTTCTAGCTGAGAAAATAAACTGTGTTTTATGATTAACAAGATTGAAACTCATCTGGACTTTGAGGAATAAACAAATCAATTTGGTTTTAATTATTAAAAAAAAAGAAAATGATTGAGTTAATTAAAGAATTAAGTAAGTTACATGTATTTCTCATCATGAAAGCTGAAGTTTTGGATGGCCAGTACATTTTAGAAAAGTCATTGATGTTCCTGAGCATGAAGTGTCAAATGAGCCAGGTTATTTAGACCTTTCTCGTAATATTACAGGAGATTGACCTCACAGAGTTGATAATTGACTTTATTTCTTGCCGAATTGCAGACACTCATATACCTGTTAAAATTATGAAAAACATCTAAGTCTGTTGGCTTTTTATAGATCACTTTGTTTACTTCAGACTGTGATGAATTTATTACTGTAAAGAGAGTGAAACAGTTCTAAGAGATCTTCATTTCCTGGTAAGGTGATAGTGAGCTGGATGGGGGAATATGACCTAAGGCTTGCAATTCTACACGATTGTTTCACTTCAAGTAACTCATTAACTATTTGTACTGTGAATATAAAATGCCTGATGATTTTAAAGTAACTAAGTAGAACAGTAATTGTTTATGGAAATAGGAAATTCTTCCTAATTTTTTGCTCTTAGAGGGCTCTACTGCTTGTGAGTTGTCTTTCATTCACTGGGATATTCCCTCAAGTATTTCCTTTGTGTGTAACTATTCCAGCCTCAAATGTGATGTGGTTAGGGTTGTAAAGCCTTCATTTGAACTTTGTTTTGTGATTCATTTCTCATAACAATGGAACTTTCAACTTGGCACGTGCTCAAATATGTGCTTGGAAATATTCTTCAAAGAAATAAACATAGTGATGCAGTGATGAATTCAAAAAATAGTCTAGTAAGAAGCAAAGTTATATTGTTTAGTTTAGGTTCTTATACATAATGGTTTGCGTTTAAGATTTTAACTAACGTAACATTGATATTAATATGGCTATATTCTCAGCTTTAGGAGCCTGGCTACAGGTCTCCTTCTCTCTGTTGACTTGCACAACTTGTCTAATGTAAACAACAAATTTCCTCAAATAAAGGTGAAATATTTTCAGAAAAAGTCTTGTTCATCTTTGGTTTCTTGCCAAAAAAAAAAAAAAAGAACCTGAACTAATTATTTTACAATTTAAGAGTATCTGTAATGAACTGCAATTTAAAAACCTTCATTGATTTTGATATATGTTTTTCACACATGGATGAGTATCTCAATGAAAGAAAGTAGTCGTTCCTCTTAACTGAGTTCAAATCAGACCCTTATAGGATTGTTATTAATTTATAATGTCATTAAAATAAAGACAAAAGAATACTTTTTAAATGAGGGTGTGGATAAATATAACCAGAAAATCAAGGCTGATTATATGTGTGCCTCCTGGGAGCTAAAGTAATGTGTCAGTTGCTAATATACAACTAACATTTATTAAACATTATGGCAGCCAATGTTCTGCACACTTTATGAACATCACTGATCTTCATAAGCACTCTATAAGAGAGGACCATGATGAGATACACAGCTCTCTTCAAGGAGAGAAAAACATTTTACTAAAACTTGTCAATATTAGGGGATGCCTGGGTGGCTCAGCAGTTGAGCATCTGCCTTTGGCTCAGCGATCCAGGAGTCCTGGGATTGACCCGCTGCATTGGGCTCCCTGCGAGGAGCCTGCTTCTCCCTTTGCCTGTGTCTCTCCGTCTCTCTGTGTCTCTCATGAATAAATGAATAAAATCTTAAAAAAAACAAAAACAAAAACAAAAAACTTGGCAATATTAGGCAGCTGAGTCTATTCCTAAAAGATATTTCCAATTATTTTCAGTTGTAGTTTTTGTAAAGGCTGCTTTTAGGCAACAGGCTTGAGCAATGAAAACTTGAGCAAGGCATAAGAACCCACAGTGACCAGGTGAATGCAAACAAGTTCATTAAGCCATCCTCCTTGAAATAGCTGTAATTTACCAAAGAGCTACTTGCGACCAGGCACAGTTACCAAAAAAGGGAGCTTTCCTTATATCCTCATACTCCCTCATTCTGTCTTATAACTGGAGCCCCTCACCAGCATCCTGTGGCAGTCTCCTTTGCTGTCCTGTTTGCCGCTCCCTTGACGTGTGTTCGATAAACTACAATTTTCGTTGTGCTTTGGGGAAGACTTTCACTGCCTGTGCCACTTTTGATCTGTGGTCACATATCCCTTTAAGGACTGCCCTGAGCCAGCAAGACCCCATTCATGACAATGATCACCTGACCTTTACTACCTGACTGCATGTACCCACCAACCTAAGGATATATATATATATATGGATATATATATATATATATATATATATATATATATATATATATATAGAAGTATTTCAGCACTTTGGAGACAGTCTTTGAGATATTAGTCTGGTGTCTTCCTGGTGTCACCCTCACTGAAATAAATTCCTTTCCTGTTTCACTATCACTTGTCTCTGTGCCTTTGGATTTTGTGAGCAGGAAGTGGCTGAACTGGTCTGTCTGGGACTTCTGGAACTGGGTGTTTTTACACTCCTGCATCCTGGCTACATCTTATATTACTTTGCATTTACCTCTTAAAGTAATTTTTGATAGATTATCCCCATGTATCCCTCCTTTCTGCCTCTCTTCCAGTCTCCCTCTCTTCTTCCCTCCCTCCCCTTATTTCCTTCTTTTCTTTTCATTTTTTGGTAAAGCTCTTTACATTATTTTGAAATACATTGTAAAAGAACAAAAACAAACTCTGCCCCCTGGTAATGTTAATCTCAGTGCTTTCAGCCTCACAAAGGGACCTCATTCACGCACTCTCCCTTTCCCTTTCCCAAAATGTCTTTGTAAATCTCCAAAGTCAAAGGTCACAAATTTGGCAAAAATAACTGTAGCATTTAAAATGGCAATCCGTCAGCTACCCGCTATTCCCCTTTCTCTGCTTTGTTTCTCCATCTTCTCACCTTCCAGCACACCATATAGGGACTTGTGTATGAATTTATGGTTCTACTCTCTGTGCTAATACCTAAGCTCCATGAAGGCAAGGGTTTGTGTCACTCTTGTTCACTGTTGAGTCCCCATTACCCAGCACAGGGCCTGGTACACAGCCAACGCTCAATAAATATTTGTTGGCTGCAAACAAAGCTGCTCTGTTGTTTGGCTCCATGCAAACGTCATCACTTTTTTCCACTGCACCACCCCAATAGCAGTCTGATCACTCATGGAGAGTGTGGACTCCTGCTACAGCTTTCTGATTGGTCTTTCTGCTGCTGCCTTGCTCCCAGCCCTTCTATGCAGATGATCAGATGAACCTTCAAACACGCAGTAGATCACATCACTTCCCTGTTTAAAAGAGTGCAGTTTTTTCCCATTCCACTTAAAATCTTCTTGGCCTATATACTTTGGCCTTTGCCTGAATCTCCAAACACATCTTACACTACCTTTCCTTTACTACCTTCCAGCCTTAAACACCACCTTTTGGGGAGGTTTTGTGTGTGTGTGTGTGTGTGTGTGTGTGTGTGTGTGAGCCAAACTCTTTTTCTGAAGATTTTATTCAGTTATTTGAGAGAGAAAGAGAAAGAGCACAAGAGGGGGTGGGGCGAGGCAGAGGCAGAGGGAGCAGCAGACTTCCTGCTGAGCAGGGAGGGAGATGTGGGGCTCAATCTCAGGACCTTGAGGTCATGACCTGAGCTAAAATCAAAAGTTGGATGCTCTACCGACTGAGCCACCCTGGTGCCCCTTTTTAAAATGTGATTGTTTTCCTGATTTTTATTATGCTTGCCAAATCATAAGATTGGATCTTCCTACTGGGAGGATTTACAACTTGGATGCGACAGAAAGGAAGGGATTGGCCTTGGGCGTCTTTACTCAAACCCCGGGGGCCTGCTCCACAGCCACTGGGTTATTTAAACAAAGAGCTTGATCTGGTGGCCTGTGGCTGACCCGCTTGTCTTAGGGCAGTGGCTGCCACTGCCCTCTCCCAAAGCTATGAAGTATCACTCTGGAAGGAACCCTCCACCCTTTCCCATGCGATAGGTAGTGGGTGTGACTGGCGGGTGGAAATTTAATCAGATCAAAGCAGCCGACACCAAAGAGCCCATAAAAACTCTTGGATTTATTTATTTTTTAAAGGTTTTATTCATTCATTCATGAGAGAGAGACAGAGAGAGAGAGAGAGAGGCAGAGACACAGGCAGAGGGAGAAGCAGGCTCCACGCAGGGAGCCTGACATGGGACTCGATCCGGGGACCCCAGGATCACACCCCGGACTGAAGGCGGCGCTAAACCGCAGAGCCACCCGGGCTGCCCAAACTCCTGGATTTAAACACCAAAATGGCAACCCTCTTGGGTCCCCTCCTTCCATGGGAGCTTTGTACTCTCGTTTAATAAACTTTGCCATCTGAGGGCTGCTGGCGGGGATGGATGTGGGGGGATGGGTTAACTAGGTGATGGACATTAAGGAAGGACATGATGTAATGAGCACTGGGTATGACATAAGACTGATGAATCACTGAACTCTGCCTCTGAAACTAATAATACACGCAGAAAATAAATAAGTGAACTTTTCTATGATTCAATACACTTTTCTTTGTTGTCCCACGCCCTTCATCTGGTTTACCTCCTCATTCTTCTAAGCGGTGTGGTGTGACCAAGAATTGGAAGCACTAAAGGAAAAGAAACCAGGCCAATCTATTATCAAAAAATATGTTTTCAAAGAATATGTACCAGCATAGAAAATTATTCGTTGATAAATGGAAACATTCTCGTAGTTTAAGTAGCCAAATATTTTTAAAGGAATCCTAATAATAATTTACTTAGCTCTCCTCTAAAAATTATTTTTTTCCTCTAAAATTTTTAATAAACTTCTATTTATATGCCCCACCAGCACTTCCCACATCTCTTTTTCTCTCCTTTTGATTTTCCATAACCCCATGTTATTCTGGAGCCACTTACAGACAAACTATATTCAATATTTTCTTCCCTTTTTCTCAACTGCTTTCCCTTCCTCTCCATCACCTCTGTTTTAAATGACTCCAGTTAATTAGTTTTTCTTTTATTTCCATCCTTCCCAATCTTGAATTTTGCATCTCAAAAGTCCTTCAATCCAGTAGGGCAGAGTGACCTTTTCTCTGGAGGAAAAGCGTGGGAAGCTAGAAGGGAGAAGAAGGAAAAAAAAAGCAGTCAGCATTTGCATTCTATCTTTTGGCAGAGGGAGGGTCACTTCTACATTAAGAATTTTTTATCCTGTTCAGTTATGAACTCCCTAATAGAACTTTAGATACCAAATATTGAAACTTAGTATTCAAGTATTATTGTCAAACTGCACATTGGTTTCAATGTATCAACTTAACCATACTCCCACCAGAAATTCATCATCATCTGTATCTTTATCAACATGAGGTATTTCTTCATCTCTTTCTTTATGTGAAACTAAGAAAAATTATTTTAAGATACTGATACACTCTTATTACATGAACTATATATATGGGCCATATATTCTAGTCCACTAAAGTAACATAAGTAGAAGTGTTAAAATAAAAAAGAATAGGGATCCCTGGGTGGCGCAGCGGTTTAGTGCCTGCCTTTGGCCCAGGACGCAATCCTGGAGACCCGGGATCGAATCCCACGTCAGGCTCCCGGTGCGTGGAGCCTGCTTCTCCCTCTGCCTATGTCTCTGCCTCTCTCTCTCTCTCTGTGACTATCATAAATAAAAATTAAAAAAAAAAATTAAAAAAAATAAAAAAAATAAAATAAAAAAGAATATAAAGGTCTCCCAGATAGAAGGGCCAGGATTTTGCTGTAAAAATAAAAACTTATATTTGAATTGTGTTCTAGGATCCTGCCAATCCCTTATGGTTTATATAGGTATGATTTACATATATCCTAGTTACACTGAGGGGCCAGAGTGCCAAGAAGTAGCCAGTGGTTAATAGGGAATAGGTCAAGAGGAAGGAAACGCAGAAGTAAGGGCTTAAAATTGCTTCCTTGTTTTTGATTTTTAAAAAATTTCCATTTCTAAATATAATGATATTACTAGAGCCCTGCTGCTCTCTTTGATTAACTGAGAAAAGATTAATTGCTACACTTTGCACCTCACTAGATACTTCCTGTAATATCCTGTTTTCTGTTAACTACTTGATAATTCAATTAAAAATCAGTAGAATTATAAGTAAGTGAGATGAAGTCTCATGAGGTCTTAGATGTACTTTAAAATACTTTAGCAACAAAAATAAAGTAAAGGAGGGTAGATGAAGCTACAGTGGCAAAATGTTTATAATTTTTAAATCTGGGTGTTGCATGTATTAATTAGCGTTCAGTGTACGAGCCTCTTCACTTTTGTGTTAGAAATTTTCATAACATTAAAATCACTGGTTACATTGAAAGCAATCAAGCTCTTAGCTTTAAAGAATAGTTTCATGTTCTACCAATGAAGAATTTTTTTGGTGGCATCTTAATTTATCCAGAAGAGTATTGAAAATTTCTGATATCTGAAAATTTTCTCTCTAAAGACAAAAAAAAAAAAAAAAAAAAAAACAAAAAACCTATGCAATGATAAATATCAGATTCAAGACATTTTGGGATTCAGCATACTTAATAGTGACACCAATTTGTACTTGTCACAAGTGAAAAATCTAACTGCTTCTGATACCCAGATTCTTTACTCTTTCCCACCTCCCACCCCACCCCTCTTCTTGTTCTTGTACTTTAGTCTTAGATTTAGCCTTAAACACTCTTTTACTTTACTTTATTTCTCTTATTGATTTACTACAATGGAAAATAAGCTACATAACATCCGAGAGAAAGAGACTCTTAGATCAAAAAGAATTTTAGAAGAACTAGGACAAATAATAAGAATGGTGGTAAATAAAGAGAGAAGACAAAGGAACTAACAGGTTTCAAATCCTCCACTGTGGACCAAGGCAGTATTATGGATATTTTACATATAGCAGAGTAAGACATTTTTTGGCATTGTTTGTAAGAAATGCTTATTATTTATTTCTTGAAGAGTCACTAGAATGGCCCTATTCTTTATATAAATGTCAGGCAGGCAGAGATCTTTAATGAGGGTATAATGCTCTGTAATAAGAGTATAGCAAATATCTTTCATTGCTTCATCAAGTCTCTCACTCACTGTGACTCCTGAAATGTAAAGCTGGTTACTTAGGGCAGAAGTAGATTAATTTGCATAAGGAGCTCAGAGTCTTCTGGGAGAAAATAAACCCCAAATATTCTCTCTGGGGATATCCTATCTTCTCTCTGAGAATGTTGCTGGAATGGAAAAGGCAGGCTTTATTCATCTAAGGGCCAGTGGTAAGGATAGGCAACATGTCTCCTAAAATAAAATTAATGTAGAGAAAGGAGTTTATCTGTCCTGGTGGCTCTAACTCATGACACATAAATAATATAGAAGTAAATAGAGAAAGGGGCTCCTGGCTGGCTGGCTCAGTCACTAGAGCATGTGACTCTTGATCTTAGGGTTGTGAGTTTGAGCTCCATGTTGGGTGTGGAGCTTTTAAAAAAGAAAGAAGTAGAGTAATAAACATATTTATACTGTTTTTCCACATAAAACATTAATTGGTACTTAACATCCTTCCCTTGAATAAGACAAAACTTTTACCTCTCTTTGGATTTTCCCATCCTTCACCCTCTGCTGCATTGAAATTATCTGGAAATTCAGCTGTAAATTATTATTATATTTTTAAAGATTTTATTTATTTATTCATGAGAGATGCACAGAGAGAGAGGCAGAGACATAGGCAGAGGGAGAAGGAGGTTCCATGCAGGAAGCCCGATGTGGGACTGGATCCTGAGACTCTGGGATCACACCCTAAGCCAAAGGCAGACACTCAACCCCTGAACCACCCAGGTGTCCCAACCTGCTGTAATTTTTTTTTCACCATACTTCTACTTTCTTGGGAAAATTACCTATGTATAAACAAGTGTGGCTTGTATTTTAAAATTAAAGGAAAATTATTTGGAGTCCACTCTAGTGGACAAAGCAAGAGGTATTCAAATCTCATACAATCTGCTATAAGTTCCCCAACTTTCTCATGTTAAACCCTGACTTAATTCCCACCTTCCTTTCTTGTCTGAGTAGTTCTCTCCCTTGATTCCCAATACAAGGTGTCATTTTCCCCTTGAAATCTCTCCAAGCATCTCACTTCACAGAGATTCTTTTCTGCCTCTGAATCCCTATTATCTTTACCATTCATTTTCATATTATTTTCTATTGTTACATTTTAAATATATACATAAACTAAAATGGAAGGTATTTGAGAGCAATGACTGTGTTCTAGATCTCTCTGTACTTTCAAAGGGCTTAATGTAGTATTTTAGATACAGGCGAAACATTAGACTAAAACTAATTTGGTCGGAACACATGAGTTCTTCCCCTACCTCTCCTTGGTTCTTTTTAGCTTAGTAACCGTCATGGACAACTGAATGTGAGTCTTATGGCTTTTATTGGTCTACCTAGCAACCAGGAGGGTTCCCAAGGATACAAACCCTGAAGATACACGCTTTTGAAATGGTAATGAATGGAACTAAGGAGGTAGTCCTAAAACAGAGTACATTTCCATATAAACTGAAATCATATATCAATATTAGAACTACTGTATAATCAACTGTGGTTTATGATCTCAGTAGGAACTATTATTGCCCTCTTTATAATCAAACATTTTATTTTAGTCACATCAAGCAAACATCTCTAACTTTTATTTTTAAGATTTTACTTATTTATTTGAGAGAGACAGAGAGGGAGAATATGAGAAGAGAGAAGGAGAAGCAGACTCCCTGCTAGGCCACCCGGGGATCCCCCATCTCTACCTTTTAAAAATGAAATCATGAGGGCTGACTAGAGGGATACCAAGAACAAAATTACAACCAACCATGTTCACATAAGGCAGATTTAACAAATACTGACATTCAGCCATTTTTCTTAAGAAATAAACATTAAAAAGATGAAGCCCTCTAGCCTTGTTTTCCTTTCTCTTTCCCCAGAACAGCTATCCCATAGTTCTATGTATATGTGTATATGTATATTCTTCCTATCCATGTTTATATATATTTTGCCACACATGTATATATCCATTAATACTGTATAATATTATTCTGTATGTTTACGAATACTACACAAATATTATATCATATATAGTATTCTCCAAACCGGTTTTTCATTAAAAGGTATGTGTTTGAGATGTAAGTATGCAGGTACATGCAATGGATTCATTTAGATTGCTACATAGGATTCCATACAGTGAATAATATACAATTTGCTTATATATTCTCTTATTGAAAAGCATTTAGATTATTTCCAGTTTTGGGGGAGCACCTGGTTGGCTCAGTAGATAGAGCATGGGACTCTTGATCTTGGAGTTGTGAGTTCAAGTCCCATGTTGGGCACAGAACTTACTTTAAAAAAAAGATTGGGGCACCTGGATGGCTCAGCTCGTTAAGCGTCCAACTCTTGATTTCAGCTCAGGTCATAATCTCATGGGTCATGGGATCTAGCCCCAGTCGGGCTCAGAGCTCAGCAGGGAGTCTGCTTGAAGACTGTCTCCCTCTGCCTGCCCCCACACATACATGGGCTCTCCTGTGTTCTGTCTTTCTCTAAGATAAATAAATAAATCTTAAAAAAAAAAAAAAGAGATTATTTCCTTTTTTGTTTTTTTTTTGGAAATTAAACCAAAAGAGCAGCAGCAAATGTCCTTGCACCTGACTTGACATGCATGAGATCCTTTTAGTATAAATATTTGAACATGAAATAATGTTAATGTGATAAATCATTACAGATTTTCTGATGTTAGATAGACAATGCTTATGTTCATGGAATAAACCTTATTTGGTCATGACTTTTTTTCAAGCTTTATTTATGACTTTGGCTCCGTATTCATAAGTGAGGTTTGTCTATGATGTTATTTTCTTGTAGTGTCCTTACTTTTGTTACCAAGGTTATAGAGCCTTCTAAAATAATTTGAGGAGCTTTCCCTCTCTGTTTCTAAAATAGTTTGATTACAGGAGAATTTATCTCACATTTAAAAAACACTGAGGTAGGATGCCTGGGTGGCTCATTGGTTAAGCGTCTGCCTTGGACTCAGATCATGATCTCAGGGTCCTGGGATGCAGCCCCACATCAGGCTCCCTGCTCAGTGGGGAATCTGCTTCTCCCTCTTCCTCTGCCTTCCCTCCTCCCCCCGTTTATGCATGCACACTCCCCTCACTCTGTTCTCTCTCAAATAAATAAATCTTTTTAAAACAAACACTGAAGTATTCTTTGTTTTGTTGATATTTTAGATTTTTCAAATACTTTTTTCAATAAATACTGCAAAATTAATTTTTTTAACATTTTATTTATTCATGAGAGACACAGAGAGAGAGGCAGAGACAGAGGCAGAGGGAGAAGCAGGCTCCCTGTGGGTAGCCTGACGGGACTCCATCCCAGGACCCTGAGATCAGAACCTGAGCCAAAGACAGACACTTAACCACTGAGCCAACCAGGTGCCCTACTTTTTTCTTTAAAAAAAAAATTTTTTTTTTGAGAGTCAGAGAGGGAGGAAGAGAGGAAGAGAATCTCAAACAGGCTCCCCGCTAAGCAAGGAGCTTGACATGGGGCTCACTCCCATGATCCTGAGATCATGACCTGATCTGAAACCAATAGTTGGACACCTTAACTGGTTGAACCACTCAGGTGCCCCTATTTAGTGTTCTCTTATGTAAGAATCCTGAGGTGACTAGACCAAGTTTTCTGGCTGGTTTTGCTCTAGACAGTCATTAAATGGATCTTAAACTTTGCATGCGGTATCTTCGCCATTGCCTAGGGCAAGCTTTTTTTTTAATTGAAGAATAATTGGCATACGGTATTTTTTTTTTTAATTTATGATAGTCACACAGAGAGAGAGAGAGAGAGAGAGAGAGAGAGGCAGAGACACAGGCAGAGGGAGAAGCAGGCTCCATGCACCGGGAGCCCGACATGGGATTCGATCCCGGGTCTCCAGGATCGCGCCCTGGGCCAAAGGTAGGCGCTGAACCGCTGTGCCACCCAGGGTTCCCTAGGGCAAGGAATCTTTTTTTTTTTTTTTTTTTTTTTTTTTTTTTTTTTTTATGATAGTCACAGAGAGAGAGAGAGAGAGAGAGAGAGAGAGAGAGAGGCAGAGACACAGGCAGAGGGAGAAGCAGGCCCCTTGCACCCGGAGCCCGACGTGGGATTCGATCCCGGATCTCCAGGCGCGCCCTGGGCCGAAGGCAGGCGCTAAACCGCTGCACCACCCAGGGATCCCAAGGGCAAGGATTCTTAACGATTTTTGTGCTATAAACTCCTTTGGCACTCTATTCAAGTATATAGACTCTCTCTCAAAATGATACATAAAGTAAAATACATTTTTTAATGCATAAGATGAAATACATTTGGATTTAAGGGAAACAAAGTATGCTGGATTATAGTTATCAAAATAGTTTCCTAAGTAGTTATATAATAATAAGTAGACTTAATTCACTAAATGACACACTCTAACAATGGGTCTAATAATAACCATAACTTTGAAGTATGCTTAAGTATAAATGATATTTAGAGATATCTGAAAAAAATGTAATATGATATGAAAATATTTTTATTTATTTTATTTATTTATTTATTTAATTTTTTTTTGAAAATATTTTTTTGAGTAGGAAATTCATAGGTATTACTAATACCACAGTGTGATTTGTTGTCTACATTCATAATTGAAGAAAATATTAATTTAGCTAGAGGCTAGTGATGACAAGGATGGTAATATTTTCCTATCCAAGTTCATGAACCAAAGATTAAGAACCCCTGCCCCTAAGTGTGTCTTTCACTAGAAGCTGAGTCTTAGGCAGTGATCTCACAAAAAGGGGGAAGAACATGAAAAAGTGTACACTCACTGTCTTATTTATTTATTTTTAATTTTTTTGCACACTCAGTGTTTTGAAGTTCTGCTCTGAAAGTGGTATATATTACTTCTGCTCACTAGGACTTAGTCATTGGCCACTGCTAGCTATAACATAAGCTGAGAAACACAGTCTTCGACTAGGAGCCACATGTCCAAATACAACTGTATTACATAGTAAGTTAGTAATTGGCAATCTCCTCCATGCTCTTATAAGAAAAAATAATTTTTACAAGTTTTAACTTATAAACAGATATATGGCAGGGTGGGATTCCCTGAGCATTTCTTAGTGTGTAAACTTCATAAGCATTTTAAGCATTTTTATGTTTTAGTTAGATGAAATATATTTTTAAATTGCAAACCAAAAGCATATAACCTAAGCTAGGGTGGAAATGGAATTAGCTCACCACAAAGTTGTGAATTAGGTAAAATTTATTTCTGTCTTTCTTTTTTTAAGATTTTATTTATTTATTTGAGAGAGAGTGTGTGCACAAACAGGGGGAGCAGTAGTGGGGGGTTGGGGGGGAGCAGGCTCCTCACAGAGCAGGGATACCAATGTGGGGCTCCATCCCAGGACCCTGGGATCACGACCCGAGCCAAAGGCAGACGCCCAACCGACTGAGCCACCCAGGCACCACTATTTCTGTCTTTACATTTTCATTTGTACACCTGTTTTAAAATATCCTCTCCTCTTCTCTCCCGTTTTAAGAACCTGCATCTTTTAGCCTTTATTTCCATTTTATTTTGAACATTTTCAAACATACAGAAAAGTTGAAAAAATAGTATAATACCTATATATCCTCCACCTAGATTCAAAAAATGTTAATTTTTAACATTTACTTTATCTCTCTTAAATTTTTTTTCAAAGATTTTATTTATTTATTCATGAGAGACACAGAGAGAGAGAGAGAGAGGCAGAGACACCTGCAGAGGGAGAAGCAGGCTCCATGCAGGGAGCCTGATGTGGGACTTGATCCTGGGACTCCAGGGTCACGCCCTGAGCTGAAGGCAGATGCTCAACCGCTGAGCCACCCAGGCATCCCTATCCCTCTTTATTTTATATTTATATACACATTTGTCAAGAGATGTATATATACATCTGTGAATGCACAGATATGAGGTGGGCCTTTCCACAATGTAGGCTTTCCTAAGTCATAAAGCAAGGCTGAAGTAATTATAAAACAGTTTCAGGATTCCAAACTCAACATTTTGTTATGCATTTAATTTGGTTTCATGCACATTACACAAAGCAAAGCACAATACAAAGTCACACAACAAACAAGATACAACAAGAGGCGAGGAGTTAGCCCATGAGTACACAGTTGAGATGAGGTCCAGGTCCAGTGTGTACTGTTTATTATGCTCTAGCAGTGGAGGATCTCTATTATGTTCAGAGATCAATCAGGCAGAGGCTTTGGCACCAGTTGCCTTTTCAATGTGGTCAGATGTGAAAGGGTCAGTATCTGGAGTCTATTTGCTGCAAAAGTCCTTCCTTTTTAAAGGAGTTTAATCAGTCTTGGGCCTTTGCAGGCCTCTTCTGGTTCTTCCCCTTATCATTATGGGGCATCGATGGGGCGTCTGTGCTGATTTCAGAAATAACCAGTCTTCCAGTCTTAGCTGCTACGCCCTTGGCTACATGACATGAGTCATTGCTTGACGTGAATGATCCATCTTGCTCTCTACAATATTTTTAAACAATTTGAATGTAAGTTTCAGATATCATGAAACATCCTCCCTAGATACCTCTGCATGTATCTCCAAAGAAATAAGGACATTGCCCCATATAATTATATTATCACTCTTAAGAAAATTAACAATATGGGGTGCCTGGGTGGCTCAGTCAGTGGGCATCTGCCTTTGACTTGGGTCATGATCTCAGGGTCCTGGGAATGAATTCCACATCAGGCTCCCTGCTGTATGGGGAGTCTGCTTCTCCCTCTCCCTTTGCCGCCCGACCCCCGCCCCACCCCTTATGCTTGCTCTCTCTCTCAAATAAATAAAATCTTTAAAAAAAGAAGAAAATTAACAATAATTCCCTAATATTTAATATCTTTTCCATATTTAAATTTCCTAATCATTTCAAAAATGTTTTGGATACGGGTGCCTGGCTGGCTCAGTTGGTAGAAAACGTGACTCTTGATCTCATGAGTTCAAGTCCCAAATTGGGTGTGGAGCCTACTTAAAATAAAATTTTTTTAAAGATTTATTTATTTATTTATTTATGATAGACATAGAGAGAGAGAGAGAGAGAGAAAGGCAGAGACACAGGAGGAAGGAGAAGCAGGCTCCATGCGGGAGCCTGACGTGGGACTTGATCCCGGGACTCCAGGATCGTGCCCTGGGCCAAAGGCAGGTGCTAAACCGCTGAGCCACCCAGGGATCCCCAAAATAAAAAAAATTTAAAAATGCTTTGTATAGCTAATTTTTCTCTAATATGCATCTTTTAGTTTTCAACTTTGAATGAAGCTCCTTAACATCTAAGTAATATCTGTGTTTATCTAGACTTATTTCTACTTGTGCATCCAATTAATACAAAGACAGGAAGGAGAAGACTTGGGTTTTTTCCATTTTATTAAGTGGATCTTTTGCTTGTACCTAATATTAAATTAGACCTCATGCTGTTGCTAAAAGGATACAGGTCTTAGTTACTTTAAATAGGATAAGGTAGATTACAGGGTATTCTGGGACTATCTGTGCCCATTTTAGGCCACACTTGACCTCTTAGCTTTCTTTTCAATTTTCCAAGATTTTCAAGATTCTACCAATGTTTATTGACTAGTCAATATGTGCTAGTGACATATAATTAAGATAGACATGGTCTCTGCCCTCAGGGAGAGAGATCACTTAATAGTTTCAATAAAAAGAAAACAATCATGTTTATTGAAAGTGTACTACACAAGAGGCTCAGAATTTGTATTCCCTTTAATCTTATCCTGCAATCTTCTTGCATTCCCTGGCCCTGAGATCTCCACATGTCAGACATCTGGGTGTCATTATTACACACCATCTCCTCCCTGTAGTGTCAGCCTGGTGTTCCAATTTTCCAATCCTGCAGCATTGGTGTTATATTTTCACCCCTAAAGCACCAACATACAAGTTCTAGGCACAATGGTTCTGGAGCCTCAAGCCCTTTGGCCCCAAGACTCTTAGATTATGACTGTGAGGATCCCTGGGTGGCGCAGCGGTTTGGCGCCTGCCTTTGGCCCAGGGCGCGATCCTGGAGACCCGGGATCGAATCCCACATCAGGCTCCCGGTGCATGGAGCCTGCTTCTCCCTCTGCCTGTGTCTCTGCCTCTCTCTCTCTGTGACTATCATAAATAAAAAAAAAAAGTCTTTAAAAAAAAAAAATTATGACTGTGAAAAAGAAAGTAACTGCTCAAATGTTTTAGTCAGTTACTGCTGCAACAATGCTGCAGAATACACCACTCCAAGCTCAGTGGTTTAAAACTACAAGCATTCAAAAATAAATAAATAGGGGTGCCTGGCTGGCAAATAGCATGTGACTCTTGATCGAATAGCACGTGACTCTTGAACTTGGGATTTCGAACCTCACACTGGTGTAGAAATTACTTAAGAATAAAATCTTAAAAAAATAAAAAAATTAAAAAATAAATATAAAGCTACAAGCAATCATTTTTCTCTTACAGGTCTGTGGGTTGCTTGCTCCTTAGCTCTTCTAGGCAAGAATTCTTTTTTTTTTTTTTTAATATTTTATTTATTTATTTGTGAGAGACAGAGCGGGGGCGGGGGGGGGCAGAGACACAGGCAGAGGGAGAAGCAGACCTCATGCAGGGAGCCTGACCTGGGCTTGATCCCAGGTCATCCAGGATCAGGCCCTGGGCTAAAGGCTGCGCTAAACCGCTGAGCCACCCGGACTGCCCAAGATTCTTTTTTTTTTTTTTTTAAGATTTTATTTATTTATTCATGGGAGTGCAGAGAGAGAGGCAGAGGGAGAAGCAGGCTCCATGCAGGGAGCCTGATGTGGGACTCAATCCTGGGACTCGATCCGGGACTCCAGGATCACGACCTGAGCTGAAGGTAGACACTTAACCTCTGAGCCACCCAGGCGTCGTCCCTCTAGGCAAGAGTCTTATCTCTGATCTCTGGGTTCCAAGTTCCAGGTTGCAGGTTGGGTTCAGGAATGCTCCATATGATTCTACAGCAGCCATTCAGGTCAAATCACCACAGCACAACAGGACAAGATAAGCTTTGCATACATCTAAAGCCTGTGCTCACATAATTTACTATTTCATCATCATATACTGTTGATTAAAGCAAGTCACATGGCTATCCCACAAATCATTAGGACAGGGAAATAGAGTCTATGCGAAGTTGGAAGGAGAGTGGAGTGAATTTTTGTGGAACATAATGTATTACACCAAGATTTCCAGGAAAAGAGGCACAGAGGGGGGCAGGACACAGAAAAGCTGAATTCTGGGCATGATTAGAGATGGAAAAGCCCACCCCCCCCAACACTACCTATCAGGAGATAATATGGAGGACCCACCTCAGTGAGTGTAATGATAATAGTGATGAAATAATATATCATAAAAAATTCATTGATCTAGAGTGAAAACTAAAATACTAGAAATAAAATAAAATAATATATTTAACAGCTATTTTGCAGAAATTAACAGGAAAAAAAGATTAAATAAAAGGATAGATTAGATTGGATTAAAGAGATGGATAAATCCAAGATTTTTTAAATTATTTATTTATTTATTTATTTATTTTTGTATATTTTTTATTGGAGTTCAATTTACCAACATATAGTATAACACCCAGCGCTCATCCGGTCAAGTGTCTCCTCAGTGCCCATCACCCAGTCACCCATCCCCCCACCCAACTCCCCTTCCACTACCCCTTGTTCATTTCCCAGAGTTAGGAGTCTCTCATGTTCTGTCATCCTCACTGATATTTCCCACTTATTTCCTCTCCTTTCCCCTTTAATCCCTTTCACTGTTTTTTATATTCCCCGTATAAGTGAAATCATACAATGTTTGCCCCTCTCCGACTGACTTCACTCAGCATAATACACTCCATTTGAAACCACTGGAAGCAAATGGTGGGTATTTGTCGTTTCTAATGGCTGAGGAATATTCCATTGTATACATAAACCACATCTTCTTTATCCATTCATCTTTCGATGGACACCGAGGCTCCTTCCACAGTTTGGCTATCGTGGCCATTGCTGCTATAAACATCGGGGTGCAGGTGTCCCGGCGTTTCGCTGCATCTGTATCTTTGGGGTAAATCCCCAACAGTGCAATTGCTGGGTCTTAGGGCAGGTCTATTTTTAACTCTTTGAGGAACCTCCACACAGTTTTCCAGAGTGGCTGCACCAGTTCACATTCCCACCAACAGTGTAAGAGGGTTCCCTTTTCTCCGCATCCTCTCCAACATTTGTGGTTTCCTGCCTTGTTAATTTTCCCCATTCTCACTGGGGTGAGGTGGTATCTCATTGTGGTTTTGATTTGTATTTCCCTGATGGCAAGTGATGCGGAGCATTTTCTCATGTGCTTGTTGGCATGTCTGTGTCTTCCTCTGTGAGATTTCTCTTCATGTCTTTTGCCCATTTCATGATTGGATTGTTTGTTTCTTTGCTGTTGAGTTTAATAAGTTCTTTATAGATCTTGGATACTAGCCCTTTACCTGATACGTCATTTGCAAATATCTTCTCCCATTCTGTAGGTTGTCTTTTAGTTTTGTTGACTGTTTCTTTTGCTGTGCAGAAGCTTTTTATCTTGATGAAGTCCCAATAGTTCATTTTTGCTTTTGTTTCCCTTGCCTTCATAGATGTATCTTGCAAGAAGTTGCTGTGGCCAAGTTCAAAAAGGCTGTTGCCTGTGTTCTCCTCTAGGATTTTGATGGATTCTTGTCTCACATTTAGATCTTTCATCCATTTTGAGTTTATCTTTGTGTATGGTGTAAGAGAATGGTCTAGTTTCATTCTTGTGCATGTGGCTGCCCAATTTTCCCAGCACCATTTATTGAAGAGACTGTCCTTTTTCCAGTGGATAGTCTTTCCTGCTTTAAGGTTTTTTTTTTTTTTTTTTTTTTTTTTTTAGATTTCATTTATTTATTTGAAAGAGAAAGAGAGCACACAAGCAGGGGGTGCAGGAAGCAGACTCCCTGCTAAGCAGGGAGTCTGACATGGGGCTTGATCTCAGGACCCTGAAATCATGATCTGAGTTGAAACACTTAACCACCTGAGCCATGCAGGATCCCCAATCCAGGATATTTTTGTATACAAATCTATGTGACTTCTTAAAGTACAATAAACAAAATCCAGAGAGTTGTGAGGGGTCTGAGAAATAATCAGTGGTATTGTGATTTTTTTTTAAAGATTTTTATTTCTTCATGAGAGACACACAGAGAGAGAAAGAGAGAGGCAGAGACACAGGCAGAGGGAGAAGCAGGCCCACGCAGGGAGCCTGACACGGGACTCAATCCCGGGACCCCAGGACCACGCCTCAGGCTGAAGGCAGGCGCTAAACCGCTGAGCCACCCAGGGATCCCCCGATATTGTGATTTATAATAAAAAAATATATTTGGTCTTTGTCTCATTCCTGGCACAGAGCTCCTGAAACCCTTGTAAATTCCTAAGAGATAAGAGCACTGGGAGAATCTTTTGTTCTAATGAGGCAACTCTAGGTGGGCTCCTGGATGGCTTCTGGATGCAGGCTGATAAGATTAAGCTATGATTGGAAATTTGGAATTTTCAGCCTCATACCCCACACACCAGGGGAAAGAGGCTAGAAATGGAGCTAATTATTGATCATTAAATATATGAGGAAGCCTCCATAAAATCCCAAAAGTATGGAGTTCAGAGTGCTTCCAGGGCTGCTGCATATATCCACATACCCCAATTCTACAGAGACAGAAGCTCCTGTGCTCAGGGTGCTCCCATACCTCACCCTATGTATCTCTTCATCTAGCTTTTCATCTGTATCTTTCATCAAACTACTTAATAAACTAGTAAACATGTTTCATTGGGTTCTGTAAGCCACTTTATTGAATTAACTGCACCAAAGAAGGGGTCATGGGAACCTCAGACCTATTGCCAGTCAGAATCACAGGTGACAAACTGGACTTGTGATTGGCATTTGAAGTGTGGTGGGAATAGTTTTGTGGGACTGAGGACTTAAGCTGTGGGATCTGATGCTATTTCCAGGTAGATAGGGTCAGAATTGAATTAAATGAAATCGTAGGACAGCCAGCTGGTGTCAGAGAATTGCTTGGAGTGGAGAAAAAACTCCCACACTTTGAAATTGGGTGCAGAATCTTAATCTTCAAAAATAACTGTCAACTATTCTTCTCAATCCTATGCAACACATGATGGTTCTCTCATCCAGATTGTCTTGTGACTTGTTTTGACCAATGAACTATGGGCAAAGTTATACTGTGCAGTTATGCACTTTTCCTTTAAGGGGTCATCTTGAACATTTCAGCCTCAACTGAGCTCCCAGCTGAACGTAGCTGTTAGAGTAATCCTACTCAATACCATATTAACAGATTTGCTATTCACTTCAGTCTAGCCAACTCACAGGATCATGAGAAATTCTAAAGTTTTTAAGCCATTAAGTTTGGGGATAGTTTGGTACTCAGTAATAGATACTTCATAGAGAAATTGGTACTGGGCATGGAGTTCAGTTATAATAAAAAGCATAAAATATGCAGTGTTAGCTTTTGGACTGGGTGGTGGGCAGAGAATGGACAGATACAAGGACTGTATATTGTAAAAGCCTGGAAAAGCAGTGAGGAGACTGTTGATAAAGACAAGACAAATATCAAAAATAATATTTAGTGGAAATTGGCAAAGATTTTATTACTGGAGACTAGAAAAAGAGAATCCAAAGTATGTAGTAGTAGAACAATTAGCAAGCCTGCCATCTGAGTAGCTTGGAAGAGAAAAGTATTCAGTGAACCTATAGATTTATTTGTGGAGATTTCCAGACAGAACATTAAAAGCATCAATTGGTCTCTTTAGCAACAACATATGATAAAGTATTACAAGAGAAAGAGGAGGGTAAAAAGGGATTGTTCAGTTTGCAAGTGGAATTTAAAGGACATACACAAGGCTATGACAGTCTTTCCAGTAAGCAAAGATGTCTCAAGGCAAGAAATGTCTTCAGAACAAAGTTAAAATGCAGAGTTCTGCCAGTAAAACACAGTCACAATCAAGGCAAGTGCAGCTGTAAGACCTTTAGTTAAGGCTTCAAAACGAGGGATGCCTGGGTGGCTCAGCGGTTGGGTGTCTGCCTTTGGCCTGGAGCGTGATCCTGGAGACCCGGGATAGAGTCCCACAACAGGCTCCCTGCATGGAGCCTGCTTCTCCCTCTGCCTGTGTCTCTGCCTCTCTCTGTGTGTCGCTCATGAATAAATAAATAAAATCTTGAAAAAAAAACAAAAAAAACAAGACCTCAAAATGAGAGGGTACCTGGCTGGGTCAGTCAATAGAGCAGGTGACTCTTGATCTCAGGGTCATGAGTTCAAGTCCCATGTTGGCTGTAGCACCTGCTTAAAAAAGGGGGGGGGGAACACTTGGGTAGCTCAGTGGTTGAGCATTGCCTTTGGCTCAGGTAGTGATTCTGGTGAACCTAAGTGAATCTTAAAAAAAAAAAAAAGACTTCAGAATGACTTAAGGAAGTGTCTTGTAAATTCATAGATTTCTATGGAAAGGTATTTCTAAGAATCATAGGGGATCATCCCATAGTAGCCTAATATGCCCCAAGTAGAGAAAGGGCCGTCTTGTTTTTTTTTTTTTTTTTAGATTTTATTTATTAATTCATGAGAGACACAGAGAGAGAGGCAGGCAGAGACACAGGCAGAGGGAGAAGCAAGCTCCATGTAGGGAGCCCGATGTGGGACTCCATCCGGGGACTCCAGGATCACACCCTGGGCGGAAAGCAGGGGGCCAAACCGCTGAGCCACCCACGGATCCCGAGAAAGGGGCTATCTTGCAAACAACTATCAAAATGGCTTTTGAAGCCCATATAGAATGAACCCCCAAAAGATTTTTTTAAGGTTTTATTTATTTATTCAGGGCTAAACCACTGAGCCACCCAGGGATCCCCCCTGAAAAAGATTTACATACAACTTCCAAAATCATTAAAAGAATTGTCCCAGCAAAAGCATCATTATCTTATACCAAGGGATAAAGTTAACTTTGAAAGAAGCCTCTGGGCCCAGACCTTTTTTTTTTTTTTAATTTTATTTATTCATGAGAAACAGAGAGAGAAGGAGACTCCATGCAGGGAGCCCGACGTGGGACTCGATACCAGGTCTCCAGGATCACACCCCTGGTGAAAGCAGCGCTAAACCACTGAGCTACCCTGGGCCCAGAACTTCTGATGGAAGAAAGCAGGCTGTGAGAATTACTTATAGAAAAAGAATGATAATTTAGGCAGACCAAAGATAGCACAGAGGCCAAAACCAAGAATCCATAGAACAGTGAATTCAGAAAACTTTCAGAGAACAGAAGTAGGACCCATCTCTGGAGGTTGGGAAATGGCTACATGCACTTCCCAGATTTCAGCAATGGACAGTGACTAGTAGGCGTCTTCTATTTCCTGCTTTTAGGACATGAGCTTCTCTTGTAGTTATCCTATACTTTTCTCACTCATATATATAAGTGTAGTCAGGTGTAGGGCATGGGGAGACAGGTGTTTTTAACTCACAGGTCTCCAGATCAAGATTAACTGAACCTGGGGAGTCTTCTCCACCTTTGGACTTAGATGACAAAAGCTTAGTTTTTTTTTTTTTTTTTTTAAGATTTTATTTATTTGGGCAGTCCCGGTGGCTCAGCGGTTTAGCTCCTGCCTTCAGCCCAGGGCGTGATCCTCGAGTCCTGGGATCAAGTCCCACGTCGGGCTCCCTGCATGGAGCCTGCTTCTCCCTCGGCCTGTGTCTCTGCCTCTCTCCCTCTCTGTGTTTCTCATGAATAAATAAATAAAATCTTTAAAAAAAAATCACCAAATTACTGGGGTGGTTTATTATACAACAATAACTAATGAAAACAGGATATATGAGAATATTTTTGGGATGGTGGGACACATTTAGGGAAATAATGACAATAATTAAGGCTTCAAAAAAAAATTAAGGCTTCAAACATGTTGAATTTGAGATAAGAGTGGGATATATAAACAAATGTTCTGCTATCAAATTTATAATGCCTTTAAGAAGAGTAAAACAAGATTATATATTTATATAATATCTTAACCAATTTATGCAATTATTCACTGCTAATCTATTACGTACCAGGGGTTGAAAGATAATGTATTTCAAGAGACTTAAACTATTTTAGCCAGTTAATAATTTCTGAATATTTTTGTAAATACTGGTAGCTTCTACCAATGAAAAGTAGGCATGACTATTTCTCCACTCTCCTTCCTTCTTTTTTTTTTTTTTTTTCACTCTCCTCCCTTCTTAACAGACTTGATATCAGTGGTATCAAGTCATAGACCAAATTCTGACAAATGCATAAGATATAGGAATGGTCTTTCCTTGACATGAATGCAAAATTCTAAAAAAAAAAAAAATGACTGCAGAATTCTATCTAGAAACATATATTAAGATGGTAAATCTTTTTTTTTTTTTTTTTTTTTTTTTTAAATTTCATTTATGATAGTCACAGAGAGAGAGAGAGAGAGGCAGAGACACAGGCAGAGGGAGAAGCAGGCTCCATGCACCGGGAGCCCGACGTGGGATTCGATCCCGGGTCTCCAGGATCGCGCCCTGGGCCAAAGGCAGGCGCCAAACCGCTGCGCCACCCAGGGATCCCTAAGATGGTAAATCAAACCAAAATCATAGTATTAATATTTTATGGTAGGTTTGAGAATATGCTCTTCATCTTTGGTTTATTTTAGTGTTTTCAGGGGTTTGAAAGATTTAATATTTTATAGATTATCCTCATGATTCTAATATGAAAAGCTTCATAGGGGCAGCTGTGTGGCTCAGTTGGTTAAATATCCAACTCTTGGTTTTGGCTCAGGTCATGATCTCAGGGTTGTGAGATCTCAGGTCATGATCTCAGGCTCCATGATCAGTGCAGAATCAGCTTGAGATTCTTTTCCCCTCCCTCTTCCTCCCCCTGCTTGTGCTCATGTGCTTTTTCTTCCTCTCTCAAATAAATAAATAAATGGTAAAGAAGAAAAGAAAAAGACAACATCAAGTGCTGGAGAGACTATAAAGGAACTTAGGTTTATAGATTTCTGTAGGGAATGCAAATGGTGTGACTGCTTTGGAAAAGTTTAGCTTATTTTATTTTTTTAGATTTTTAAATTTATTTGACAGAGTGAGAAAGCTCAAGCAGGAGGAAAAACAGAGGGAGCCTGATGCAGGGCTCAGTCCCAGAACCCTGGGATCATGACCTCAGTCGAAGGCAGACACTTAACTGACTGAGCCCCCCAGAAGCCTGTAGTTTGGCATTAAAAATTTTTTTTAAAAGATTTTATTTATTTATTCATGAAAGGCACACAGAGAGAGGCAGAGACACAACACAGACAGAGGGAGAAGCAGGCTCCATGCAGGGAGCTCGATATGGGACTCCATCCTGGGACTCCAGGACCATGTCCTGGGCGGAAGGGAGGCACCAAACCGCTGAGCCACCCAAGGATTCCCTGGCATTTTTTAATTTTTAATTTTATTTATTTATTTATTTATTTATTTATTTATTTATTTATTTATTTATAAGATTTTATTTATTTATTCATGAGAGAGAGAGAGAGAGATAGGCAGAGGGAAAAGCAGCCTTCATGCAGGGAGCCTGACATGGGACTCATCCAGGGTCTCCAAGATCACATCCCGGACTGAAGGCGGTGCTAAACCGCTGCGACATCGGGGCTGCGCCCTGGCATTTTTTTTAAGAAACAAAGTTAAGCATACATTTATAGCACAACCCAGCAATTCCACGTTGGTATTTATCCAAAGGGAATGAAAACGTTTCATTTCATTTCATACCTGCAAAAGGACTTGATCCTGAATATTCAAAGCAATTTTATTCTTAATAGCTCTAAACTGGACCCAACCCAAATGTCCATCACGAAGTGAATGGAGGGGTGCCTGAGTGACTCAGTCATTTGGGTGTCTGACTCTTGATTTCAGCTCAGGTCATGATATCAGGGTCGTGAGATGGAACCCCAAGCCGGCTCCGTACTGGGCATGGAGTCTTCCTCCCTCTCTCACTGCCCCTTCTCCCCTTCTCTCTTTTTTTTTTTTTTTTTAAAGATTTTATTTATTTATTCATGAGGGACACAGAGAGAAGGAGAGGCAGAGAGACACAGGGAGAGGGAGAAGCAGGCTCCACGCAGGGAGCCCAATGTGGGACTCGATCCCGGGTCTCCAGGATCAGGCCCCGGGCTGAAGGCGGCGCTAAACCGCTGAGCCACCCGGGCTGCCCTCCCCTTCTCTCTTAAAAAATAAAATAAAATAAAAATAAAATAAAATAAAATAAAATAAAATAAAAAAACCTAAATGGATAAGCAAACAGGTTTCCTTTTATTGCTAAGTAGCATTTCATTGTATGGATGTACCATTGAACGTACTATTTTTGTTTCCTATTCTATCTCTCTCTAAACTAACTAAATAAATCTTTAAAATGGCTATACCGGGGTGGCTCAGTTGATAGAGTATGTGACTTTTTTTTTCCCCCAGGTGCCCTCGGCATGTGACTTTTTTTTTTTTTAAGATTTTATTTATTTATTCAAGAGAGACACACAGAGAGAGGCAGAGACACAGGCAGAGGGAGAAGCAGGCTCCACGCAGGGAGCCTGATGTGGGACTCGATTCCAAGACTCCAAGCTCACGCCCTGGGCCAAAGACAGGCGCTAAACCGCTGAGCCACTCAGGGATCCCCTGGGCATGTAACTTTTGATCTGAGGTTTGTGAATTCGAGCCCCACAGGGGATAGAGAAGTTAAATAAACTTCAAAATAAATAAATAAATAAATAAATAAAATGGCTCTACATTTTGCACTTCCACCAGCAATTCCTAATTGTTATGAACTGAATTGTGTCCCCCCACTCAAATTTATGTGTTGAAGCCCTAAGCCCCCAATGTGAGCATATTTGTACATAAAGCCTTTAAAGATACAATAAAGGGGCGGTGGGTTGGGGCGCAGCGGGGCAGCGCAGCCTGCTCTGAGGCGGCTGGTGGTTGGGCGGGGAGTTGCGAGGGGGGTGCTCAGGGGAGCGGGAGTGGGGGGCGGGGGCGGCGTGCGCGGATGATGGCCAAGTCTTTGGACAAGCTCTACTGGGTCGAGTACGCCTAGGGCGGGCGCGCGTCTTGCAAGAAATGCAGCGAGCGCATCCCCAAGGACTCGCTGTGCATGGCCATCATGGTGCAGTCACCCATGTTCGATGGAAAAGTCCCACACTGGTACCACTTTTCCTGCTTCTGGAAGGTCGGCCACTCCATCCGGCACCCCGACGTGGAGGTGGACAGGTTCTCTGCGCCCAGGTGGGACAACCAGCAGAAAGTCAGGAAGACTGCGGAGGCTGGAGGCGTGACAGGCAAAGGCCAGGATGGAGGAGACGGCAAGACAGACAAGACGCTGGCTGACTTCGCAGCCCAATTCGCCAAGTCCAACAGAAGCACGTGCAAGGGCTGCCTGGAGAAGATAGAAAAGGGCCAGATACGCCTGTCCAAGAAGACGCTGGATCCAGAGAAGCCCCAACTAGGCATGATTGACCGCTGGTGCCACCCAAACTGCTTTGTTAAGAACAGGGAGGAGCTAGGGTTCCGGCCTGAGTAGAGCACCAGCCAGTTCAAGGGCTTTGGCTTCCTTACTCCAGAGGATAAAGAAGGCCTGAAGAAGCAGTTCCTGGGAGTCAAGAGTGAAGGGAAGAGGGAAGGTGTGAGGTGGATGGGATAGATGAAGTGGCCAAGAAGAAATCTAAAAAAGAAAAAGATAAGAACAGTAGGCTTGAGAAGGCCCTGAAGGCCCAGAACGAGCTGATCTGGAACATCAAGAACGAGCTAAAGAAAGTGTGTTCTATGAATGACCTGAAAGAGCTGTTCATCTTCAACACGTAGCAAGTGTCATCTGGGGAGTCTGCGGTCTTGGACTGAGTGACTGATGGCATGGTGTTCAGTGCCCTCCTTCCCTGTGATGGAGGAATGCTCGGGCCAGCTGGTCTTCAAGAGTGATGCCTGGGATCCCTGGGTGGTGCAGCGGTTTAGCGCCTGCCTTTGGCCCAGGGCACGATCCTGGAGACCCGGGATCGAATCCCAGGTCAGGCTCCCGGTGCATGGAGCCTGCTTCTCCCTCTGCCTGTGTCTCTGCCTCTCCTTCTGCCTGTGTCTCTGCGCCTCTCTCTCTCTCTCTCTGTGACTATCATAAATAAATAAAAATTAAAAAAAAAAAAAAAAAGAGTGATGCCTACCACTGTACCGGGGATGTCACTGCCTGGACCAAATGTATGGTCAAAACATAGACACCCAGCTGGAAGAGTGGGTGACCCCAAAGGAATTCCAAGAAATCTCTTATGTCAAGAAATTGAAGATCAAAAAAGCAGACTGGATATTTCCCCCTGAGATCAGTGCCCCAGTGGCAGTTGCACCCCCGCCATCTACTGCCTCGGCGCCTGCTGGCGTGAACAGCTCTGCTCCACCAGGTAAGCTGTTATCCAACATGAAGATCCTGACTCTTGGGAAACTCTCACTAAACAAGGATGAGGTGAAGGCCATGACTGAGGAACTCAGGGGAAAGTTGACGGGCACAGCCAACAGGCCTCCCTGTTCATCAGTACCAAAAAGGAGGTGGAGAAGATGAACAAGAAGATGGAGGAAGTGAGAGAGGCCAGCATCCGAGTGGTGTCTGTGGATTTCCTCCGGGACGTGTCCAATTCCACCAGGAGCCTTCAGGACTTGCTCTCTGCCCATGTCCTGGCTCCCTGGGGGGCCAAGGTGAAGGCGGAGCCAGCAGAGCCTGCGGCCCCTAAAGCCAAATTGGGAACTGCGTTCTCCAAGAACAGCAAGGGCCCCGTCAAGGAGGAAGACGTCAACAGATCTGAGAAGAGAATAAAATTAACTCTGAAAGGTGGTGCTGCTGTTGATCTGGATTCGGGTCTGGAACACTCTGCACACGTCCTGGAGAAAGGTGGGAAGGTGTTCAGCGCCACCCTAGGCCTGGTAGACATCGTGAAGGGAACCAACTCCTATTACAAGCTGCAGCTTGTGATGACAAAGAAAGTAGGTACTGGATCTTCAGGTCCTGGGGCCATGTGGGCACCATGATTGGCAGCAACAAACTGGAGCAGTTGCCATCCAAGGAGGAAGCCATGGAGCACTTTATGAAATTGTATAAAGAGAAAACTGGGGATGCCTGGCATGCCAAGAACTTCACAGAGCATCCCAAAAAATTCTGCCCTCTGGAGATTGACTATGGCCGGGACGAAGAGGCAGTGAAGAAGCTGATGGTGAAGCCTGGCACCAAGTCCAAGCTCCTCAAGCCCATGCAGGACCTCATTGATGATCTTTGACATAGAAATTATGAAGAAAGCCATGGTGGATGGAATATGAGATTGACTCTCAGAATATGCCCTTGGGGAAGCTGAGCAAATGGCAGATTCAGGCTGCGTACTCCATCCTCAGTGAGGAGCAGCAGGCAGTGTCCCAGGGCAGCAATGACTCCCAGATCCTGGATCTCACAAATTGCTTCTACACCCTGATCCCCCACGACTTTAGGATGAAGAAGCCCCACTCCTGAACAATGCAGATTGTGTGCAGGCCAAGGGGGAAATGCTGGCCAACCTGCTGGAGGCCTACAGTTTGCTCAGGGGTGGCTCTGATGACAGCAGCAAGGACCCCATTGACGTCAACTATGAGATGCTCAAGACTGACATTAAGGTGGTGAACAGAGATTCTGAGGAAGCAGAGACCAGCAGGAAGTATGTTAAGAACACTCACCCGACCATGCACAACGCATATGACCTGGAGGTAGTTGATATTTTTAAGATCCAGTGTGAAGGCGAGAGCCAGCACTACAAGCCCTTCAAGCAGCTGCATAACCGGAGGTTGCTGTGGCACGGGTCCAGGACCACCAACTTCACGGGGATCCTGTCCCAGGGCCTCTGGATAGTCCCCCCCACCCAGGCCTGTGATAGGTTACATGTTTGGTAAAGGGATCTATTTTGCCAACATGGTCTCCAAGAGTGCCACCTACTGCCACACGTCCCAGGGAGACCCCATAGACCTGATCCTGCTGGGAGAAGTTGCCCTAGGGAACATGTATGAACTAAAAGCACACTTCACATATCAGCAAACTACCCAAGGGCAAGCACAGGGTCACAGGTTTGGGCATGATGACCCTTGACCCTTCCGCTAGTATTAGTCTGGCTGGCGTAGAAGTCCCTCTTGGAACTAGGATCTCCTCTGGGGTCAACGACGCCTGCCTGCTGTATTACGAGTACATTGTCTACGACTTCACTCAGGTCAATCTGAAATACCTGCTGAAGCTCAAGTTCAACTTCAAGATGTCCCTGTGGTGAGCTGGGGCGAGAGGCTGAGGCATAGCCCGGTGGCAGGGATGAGGATGCCCAGCACCCCGCACTGCCTGACCGGGCCAAGGCCGCCACCCCGCCGCCCGAGATCCACCTCCACTCAGTCTCCTTAGGAAGGATTTTCTATGACTGTTTGCTCACGTGTTAAGCGATGTTTGCCCACTTTTCAAATCCCTTGTTTGTATGGGTCTGGGAGTCGGGCATGGGTGGGGTCCCCCTGCGGCCAGCACCCTGGTGGGGACGACTGACAGTAAGAGAGGAAGGGGGTTCTAGACTAGTCCTGCAGGAAGAACCCTGCGCATCACAATGTCTGCCTTACTCACTGGCTTCCTGGGGGGTGGGGGGAGGTGGGGGTGGAGGGACTATTCCTTCCACCCTTCTAAGTGTTCACGTTTAGTTCAGTTTTGGAAAAATGTTATGCATTTATTTTGAGGTAAAAATAAAAACTAATTTCATACTAAAAAAAATTAAAAATATATAATAAAGGTTAAATGAGTTCATGAGGGTGAAGACCTAATCCAATAGGAGTAGTATCCTTATAAGAAAAGAGACAGTAGAAGTCCACACACACAGAAGAAAGGTCTAGTGAGGACACAGAGATAGGGGAGTGATATAGTGGCCATCTGCAAATTAAGAGAGGCTTCCCCAGAAACTAACCCATCAGCACCTTGATTTTTGACTTCCAGCCTCCAGAACTGTGAAAAAAAAAATTGTTTTAAGTCTCCTCGACATATTCTGTGATAGCAGCCAGAGCAGACTGATATAGGTATATAGCAGCATCATTGTGGTTTTAATTTTCATTTTCCTAGTGATTAATAATCTGATACCTCTGTTTGTATATTTATTTGACATCTCTAGCTCCTCTTTTTTTCTTTTTAAGATTTTATTTATTCATGAGAGACACAGAGAGAGGCAGAGACACAGGCAGAGGGAGAAGCAGAGGGAGAAGCAGGCTCCATGCAGGGAGCCTGACGTGGGACTGGATCCCGGGTCTCAAGGATCACACCCTGGGCTGAAAGAGGCACTAAACCTCTGAGCCACCCAGGAGTCCCTGCTCTACAAATTTCTTAATGTTAGGATCATTATTTTTACCATGATTCTGTGATTCATCAGCATTTGTATTTGCATATTCTTTGTAAAAATTCAGTTTCAATGTTGAAAAAATTTTTAAAGATTTTATTTATTTATTTGATAGAGAGCACAAGAAGGGGGAGTAGCAGACAGAGGGAGAGGGAGAAGCAGACTCCCTGCTGAGCAGGGAGCCTGATGCAGGGCTTGATCCCAGGACCCTGCTGAAGGCAGACACTTAACCAACTGAGCCAAATGGTGCACTTCTACTTTTGTAAGTAAATAAGAAATCAGTCAATAAAAAAATGAGTAAGGATGCGTGGGTGACTCAGTCTGTTAAGCATCCACTTTTGGCTCAGGATCGAGCCTCACATCAGGCTCTGCTCAGTGGGGAGCCTGCTTCTCCCTCTCTTGTTCCCCCTTCTTGTGTTCTCTCTGTGTCAAATAAAATTTTTTTTAAAGGTTTTATTTATTTATTCATGAGAGACACACACAGAGAGGCAGAGACATAGGCAGAGAACCAGGCTCCTTGAGGGGAGCCTGATGTGGGACTCAAACCTGGGACTCTGGGACCACGCCTTAAGCTGAAGGCAGATGCTCAACTGCTGAGCCACCCAGGCATTACCCACCACCCCCCTTTTAAAGATTTTATTTATTTGAGAGACAGAGTGTGCAAGCAGGGGGAGGGGCAAAGGGAGAGGGAGAAGCAGACCCCCCATTAAGCAGGGAGCCTGATTTGGGGCTCCATCCCATGACACTGGGATCATGACCTTAGCCAAAGGTAGATGCTTAACCTACTAAACCACCCAGGTGCCCTGTCAAATAAAATCTTAAAAAAAAAAATCAGTGAAATTAATTGAACAGTCATTTGATCCAATGCATCACATAGTGATAGGTAAGTGGGCTTTCTACACCTGCTCATGTTAAATTTTTGTCTTTCAGCATAGTCTTTAAAAAATGGTACTCACTTTTGAAGTAGATGCCAATGCTTCTTCAAGTGATTTGTCTTCTGGATTTTCAGTAGTCAGTACTATCATTAACTATGGCCCCCATGTAAATAGTGAATGTAAATAGTGCCATACACATTGTGCAAGTTACTATTCCATCATCAATGGAAATACAGTACTTAACTTTTCACTAAACATGCATGTTATGGTTGAATTACGTTGTGTTCTTCTCCAAGATTCATATGAATTGAAGTCCTAGTCTCCAGTACCACAGAATGTGTTCTTATTTGGGTCTGGGGTTTTGCAGATGTAATTAGTTAAGATACAGTCATACTAGAGTAGGGTGGCCCCCTAATCCAGTATCACTGGTGTCCTTATCAAAAGGCTAATTCTGGATATAAGCATGCACACAAGAAGAATATCACGAGAAGATAAGGAAAGAAATTGGGGTGATGGTTCTAAATGCCAAAGATACTAGCAAACCACCAAAAGCTAGGGGACAGGCATGGAATATTTCTCTTAAATAGCCCTCAGAAAAAAACCCTACCCTCCCATACTTCTTTTTAGACTTCTAGCCTCCAGAATTGTGAGACAATAAATTTCTGTAGTTCAAACTGCCAAGTTTGTGGTATTTGTTATGGCAGCCCTAGAAAACTAATAATTGAGTCCATGTGTTAGAGGTAATCACATAATGGGAAGTTCTCTTCATTTACTATCATGTAGAAGAAAATGCTAATTTAAAAAGGAATAAAAATGTGACATTTGAAGTTTATATATGTATTATTAAAACTTAATAGTAGTGGGACAGCTGGGTGGCTCAGTCAGTTGCGCATCTGACTCTAGGTTTTTGGCTCAGGTTGTGATCTCAAGGTCATGAGATGCAGGCTCCACGCTCAGCAGGAATTTGTTTGGATGTTGTCTCCCTCTAACCCTTACCCTGTTAGTTCTTCCTCTCACTCTCAAATAAATAAATCTTTTTTAAAAAAACACAACCCGGGACGTCTGGGTGGCTCAGCGGTTGAGCGTCTGCCTTCCACTCAGGAAGGGATCCCAGGATCCGGAATCGAGTTCCGCATCGGGCTTCCTGCATGGAGCCTGCTTCTCCTCCCTCTGCCTATGTCTCTGCCTCTCTCTGTGTGTCTCTCAAGAATAAATAAATAAATCTTTAAAAAAACAAAAACAACACCCCCCCCCCCAAAAAAAAATTTAGTGTCCTTTTGGGACTCCTGGCTGGCTCAATCAGTAAAGCATGGGACTCTTGATCTTGGGGTTGTGAGTTAAAGCCCCACATTGGGGATAGAGTGTAGAGATTACTTAAAGATAAAATCTTAAAACAACAATAAAAAATTCAGAAATAAAATATTAAAAAAACAAATAATAAATAAAATAAAATTCCCCTGGCAATATACCCGCTTTGTGCCCATTCCTAGGGTAGGCTGCTCCCACCATCTTATCCTTGGCACACCACTGATCCACATCCTTGTTTAGTGCCTTCCTGCATTGTTCTAAGCTAGACCTTATGATTTGCTTTGGCCAATGCAACATTAGTAATCATGATAAAAACAGAGGCTTAGAAAAACACTTATACTTTGGGGCTAGCTCTTTATTTGTAGTCTTGAGATTGCCATGTGAAGAAGTCTGGACTAGTCTGCTACATGGGGGATCACATGGCCCTACCAACAGCAGCACTTACAAGACTTATGAGTGAGCTCTTTTTCTCAGTTCATCCCTGATCAGGTTACCAGATGACTGTAGACAAATGAGTAATCCTAGGTAAAAGAAGCAGAAGAATCTCCCACTTAAGCCTAGCCCAAATTGCTCTGATCCATGAATTATGAACAAATAAAATGGATGTTGTTCTAAGCCACTAAATTTTGGGGTTGATTTTTATGCAGCAATAGATAACTAAAGCATCATCATAAAGATTTTGGCTTTTAGTCTAAATGAAAAAATGGTTTTATGAACTGAATTGTGTCTTCTCCCTGCCCAACCCCCCCATTCACATGTTGAAGTACTAACCCCCCATGCGACTGTATTGAAGATAGAGGAAAGTAAGGTTAAATGAGGTCATATAGGTAGGGCTCTGATCCAATAGTATCAATGTCCTTATTAGGAAAAAACACCAGAGATCTTCCTCACATTTTCTCTGACATGTGAGGACACAGTGAGAAGACAGTCAAGCCAGGAAGGGAACTTTCACCAGAACCCAACCAGGTTGGCACCATGATCTTAGATTTCTGGTTTCTAAGACTGTGAGAATATAAAGTTCTGTTGGTTGAGCTATGCAGTTTATGGCATTTTGTTATGGTTGCCCAAGCTGACTAATACCTATAGGAAGATAGTTTTTGAGCCAAGGAGTGACATGATCTGATCTTTCAAAAAAATTATTCTGGCTGCTACCATGAAGAAAAAACAAACAGAAAACCCATAGGTAGCCAAGGGAAGAAACAAGAAGACCAGTTAGAAAGGTGGTGGAATGATCTAGGTAAGATATAATAGAGGCTTGGACCACATGGGTGGTAGCTGTGCAGATGATGAGAAATGGTAAGAATCTGATTTCTGAATCTACAAACAAGGTTGCTGACAAAATGAATGTGAGGTACAAAAGAAAGACAGTCAAGGATGGCTCAAATAATTTTTGCCTGAGCAAGGAAACAGATAAGATCATTTAATGAGAAGGGGGAGAATACAAACAGCAATTTGGGGAGGATGTACTAGTAAGATAAGGAATTCTGTTAGAGAATATTAGATTTGAAATACCTATTATGTTTCTGCACCCAATATTGATGTGTGGGTTTTTCCCCCCACAATTTTTTTTTAAAGATTTTATTTATTTATTCATGAGACACACAGAGGCAGAGACACAGGCAGAGAGAGGAGAAGCAGGCTCCATGCAGGGAGCCCGATGTGGGGCTCAATCCCAGGACTCCAGGATCACACCATGGGCCAAAGGCAGATGCTCAACCACTGAGCCACCCAGGCGTCCCTCCCCCCACAATTCTTTCAATAACAGCTGGGTACCCTACAACCTAACTCATTTCTGACACTATCTACTTGATAATAGTCTTAGATCCCATGGGATAAAGACTCAGTCCTACAAGACTGCCCTCCCCCCACTTCAGATTGCAGTGCAAATCCAGGTTGTCACTTCTGTTTCTGACCAAATGACTATAGTTTAGAGATTCCAACAACCCCCTCCTTGGGTTTGATTAACTTGCCAGAGTAACTCATATACTTAGAGAACCATTTGCTTGCTAGATTACCAGTTTCTTATGAAAGGATAATTCAGGAGCAGCCAGATAGAAGAGATGCATAGAGCAAGGTATGTGGGAAAGAACATGGAGCTTCTGTATCCTCTTCAGGAGTGCTACTCAAATTTCCATGTGTTCATAAACCTGGGGACTCTGGCCCTGGTCTTTAGGGTTTTTATGAAGACTCCAATTCTGTAGGCACGATTAAATCACTGGCCATAGATTTAGCTTCCAGCCCTCTTCCCCAGAGTTCAGGGGGATAGGACAGAAAATTCCAACCATCTAATCACCAGGTTGGTTCCCCTTGCAGGCAGCACCCATTCTTAGATGCTTTCTAAAGTCTTCTCATTAGCATAAACTTAGGTGTGGTTGAAATAGGTTTGTTTTGAATATCAAGATACATCATTCTTATTACTCAGGAAATTCCTGATTTTTAGGTGCTCTAGGCCAGAAGTGAGATGAAATCCAAATATACATTTCTTGTAAATCACAATATCTATACACATCTAGTCTACAGGAGAAATATTCAGGCTGGAGACATAAATTTAGAAGTCATGAGGATAGATAATTTAAAGTCACGAGACTAAGGATTTTCTACGAACTTAGAATAAACTGAGAAGGGAAAATACCAAGATTAATTCCTGGGACACTTGAATATTAAGAGTGACTCTCAAATTATGATTTGTGGCTTCATGGGGTTCTCTTGAGATTTTTATATGGGGTCCTGGAGGTCAGACCTATTTTTGTAATAATACACAAACACTATCTGCCTTTTAAAAATAATGGTATTAAGAATTGCACTAACAATGGTGGGTAAATCTGCTGCCACTTTAGCACAAATCAAGACAGTATCATTGAACTCTATTAGAACCCTTTGTACTTTTCATCATTGCTCTTGTAGTTAAAAGTACCAGTTTCATTGAAAAATGTTCTTGAGGAAAGAGTAAACATTACTCATTAAATCTCAACCCTTAAGTACATATTTAACATCCTATCAACATGGAAAGTCTTTTTATAGCACTTTTAGTACAAGCCAAAGAACTACGCTTATCTTAAAGAAAGACACTTGTGTCATTGTTGAACTAAATAATATTATTCATGGAACACAATTTTTATTTGAAAAAAAAAAGACTAACAGAAAAAAATTGTGCCTTTTCAGACTTGGGTTCTTAATAGACATTTTCTTGAAAAGGAACCAAGTGACCTTGGCACTTCGAGGAAAACAACTGATGGCATTTGTTGGCACTGGTAAAATTTGAACTTTTTTTTTTTTTTAAATTTGAACTTTTAAACAAAACTTATACTTTTGGAAGATTTATTTACTTATTTTTAAAGATTTTATTTATTTATTCATGAGAGAGACACACACACACACAGAGGCAGAGACGCAGGCAAAGGGAGAAGCAGGCTCCATGCAGGCAAAGGGAGAAGCAGGCTCCATGCAGGGATCGAGTACATGAGACTCGATCCTGGGTCTCCAGGATCACACCCTGGGCTGAAGGTGGTGCTAAACCACTGAGCCACCCGGGCTGCCCTAATTTTGGAAGATTTATAGCTGCCCCTGAGCTTGATAGGTTCCCAATACTTGTTTGATGAGATGGGTGGTGATAATAGCAAATCTGATTGTTTTGGATATCATACGAGATGTGTAAATATTTGGAAGATCTGCACAATTCAGGGAAATATTTTCTTTTTTTAAAGATTTTGTTTTTTTAAGCAATCTCTACACCCAATGTGGAGCTCAATCTCATGACCCTGAGATCAAGAGTATCATGCTTTTGGGGCACCTGGGTGGCTCAGATGAATCAGTGTCCGACTCTTGGTTTTGGCTCAGATCATGATCTCAGGGTCCTGAGATGGAACCCTGGTTATGGGCTTCATGCTCAGTGGGGAGTCTGCTTGAGATTCTCTCCCTCTGCGTCTGCCTCACCCCCTCAGCCCCTCAGGCTCTCTCTCTCTCAGATAAAGAAATAAATCTTGAAAAATAAATACTCCTTTTTCCAAATACATATCTGTATGAAGTCAGATTTTCTTCATTTGCTTCTGGAGAAGAGGAAGGTGATGGTATCTAGAGAGTACTGGTTGAAGACTGCTTTAAATGAGTGAAAAGTCCCTCTTCTGTTGAAACAAGAGGTAGTAAATAGAGGATGAGGGCAATTGCAGACAAATTTGTACGTGCAGAAGCAGGAAACTGAAGGAGTATCAATCTGATGGCTTCTATTTTCACTTAGAAGTAGGAGGTGACGCATCTGTTGAGATGTGGGGGTGAAATGTTTGGAGGCTTTAGAGGAGGAAAAAAAAAGTGAAAGGCTGAAGAAAAGAAAGCTGACTTGGGAAATTAGAAGGAAGTCTAGGTAATGTTGAGTTTCCAGGTGGGGTTTAGGATCATGCATCATCCAATGCACCAGTCTGTACAATTGTTGGTTTTTCCCTAGCAAATATTTAACAGTCCAGGTGTTAGTACAGAGATTACAGGCAACAGACCTGCTGGACAGGGGTAGGTAAGTTTTGTTTCTGTAAAGAGATAGATAGTACATATTTTAGGATTTGTGGGCCAGATGGTCTCTATCACAGCTATTTAACTCAGCCTCTGTAGTGTGAAATCAGTCACAGACAATGTGTAAACGAATAAGTATGACTATATATTCAAATAAAGCTATATATGGACACTAGAATTAGAATTTAATACAATTTTCATGTGCCATAAAATATCCTTATTTTGAGTTTTTTAACCAGTTAAAAATGTAAAAATAATTATTAACTTGTGACCCATAAAAAATAGGCAGTAAAAAAAAAAAAAGGCAGCAGGTAGATTTGGTTTGCCCATAGTTTGTGAATCTCTGCACAAGACTGTGGCAGATTAGAAAAAAGTTGCACCCTCAGGGAAAAACTATCTCAAGACCTTGAATAGAGTCTATTTTGAGTAGGTTCCACGTGCAACATGGGGCTTGAACTCATGACCCTGAGATTAAGAGTTGCATGCTCTACTGACTGAGCCAGCCAGGTACCCCGACATGCATCTATTTATATCATGGTCCTTACAGAGTCTATCAGGTAATATGACAAAAGGAAACTAAGTATGGGAATTGAGATTGATACAGAATGTCTGAAGTGATGCACAGCTGCAATATAAACAGGATAGAAATAGAAGTGAAAGTGGAAAGGAGCTCATAGGCGTCCATGTCAGAGTGTCAAGGGCAATTAAGTCTTGATGAGCTCAAGGAACTGATGGATAACGGAGTGACTAAGGGAAGAACTGGAAGGAAGATCAAAGTCCTAGAGTGGTATGTTTGCATGTAAGATTTTAGAGTCAAGGAACTCTGGGTTAATAACAGGATATGGATGGCTCACAGGGGTCAAAGTCTTTTATGAGAAAAAGGTAATGACCAAGTTGTCAATAAGTGACCGTACCAACAAAGGTTAGAGTTTGATGTCATGAATCATAAAGGAACAGAAAGGTCTGAAGTGTAATGAACTGAAAATGGTTCAAGGACAAAGGGAAGATCCATCAGTGCTTTAACACATGCCTGACATTCTCTGGTCATCTCCCTTCCAAAAATTAGCTCCCGAGCTTTTGCTCTTGTACTCTAAGGAATTAAGTTCTTCAAGATCCTTTTCTTCCCTTCCATAGAACTAGTCTGGCAGGAAGACAGTAGTGAAGAACCTTAGATGCTAACAGGTGAGGGAGCAGAAAAGTTTGGTATAATAATTTTTGCTTTGTTATGTTCATATTTTTCACCTGCCTACAGGAATCCAGTTGAATGTATTAGATTCTTGTTAAGCTCAGTATGTACAAAATAGAATTTTGTTTCCTCTTTGACACACTTTACCCTTTCCCCTAACTAAACTTTTGCTTCCCCTTCAGTATACTCTCTTAGACAAGGGCCAGCCCTCACTGACACAATTCCTTTCATAGCAATCCTTAACCCATCCAACTGTCTTTATTGCCACTGTTACTTCTCTGCTTCAGACTCTCATCATCTCTCACATAATAATTTCAATAATTTCCCTAATAACTCTGACTTTATTTGCAATTTTCATAAATTGTTCATTGTGGATTTTTTTTGCATTAATTTTGATTTTTTAAAAAAGATTTATTTATTCATTCATGAGAGACACAGAGAGAGAGAGAGGCAGAGACACAGGCACAGGGAGAAGCAGGCTCCGTGCAGGGAGCCAGACGTGGGACTCGATCCAGGGTCTCCAGGATCACACCCTGAGATGAAGGCAGTGCTAAACTGCTGAGTCCCCTGGGCTGCCCATTAATTTTGATTTAAAAAAAAAAAAAAATTCATTGGGGCACCTGACTGGCATAGTCAGTAGAGGGTATGACTCTTGATCTCAAGGCCCTAACTCTGAGTCCCATGCTATATATAGAGATTACTTAAAAATAAAAATCCTAAAAAAGTATATTGCATTAAAATATCATTTATCTTGTTTAGTGAGCCTTTTAGTTCCTCCTTAAATTGTGCATACAATGCAAATGCTTTCTTTACTCACTTCACCCTTGTCCCAGCCCTACTTCCTACTACCACTATCTTGTCTTTTTTTTTTTATTTTATTTTATTTATTTATTCACGAGAGACATAAGAGAGAGAGGCAGAGACACAGGCAGAGGGAGAAGCAGGCTCCATGCAGGGGGCCTGACATGAGACTGAATCCCGGGTCTCCAGGATCCCACCCCAGGCTGAAGGCGGCACTAAACTGCTGAGCCACCAGGGCTGCCCTCTATCTTGTCTTTTGTAATCTGTTTTCCATTCAGCAAGGACAGTCAACTCAAATACATGTGTAGTGATGCCACATTTCTGCTTAAAATTCTTCAATGAAACCCTCTCAGGTTAATTCAACAAGACCTGCCTGTCCTTGCTTACCACGATTTCTGGTTTCTGCTTACTATTTTAGCCTCTTTTGTAGATTTCCTCCCCCTCATTACACATGGGCACATAATGAACACATTGTTTTTAGAGCTTAACGTGTATTATTTTATCCTATATGATGAGGTGGGGTAAATACTCTTATTTTACAGCCAAAGACATTTAACTATAAAGTTCTGTAATCCTCTCATCTAGGTCTGTTTTAAGCTTTTTCAAATGTTTCCACTGCCTGGAAGACTCTTCAATCTCCTAATCTAGTTACTTCCTATGGTAGGCTAAATAATGCCCCTTTGCCCACGGAGACATCCACATCTTAATCCCAAGAACCTCTTACCTTACAAGGTAAAAGAGATTTTGCAGGTATGATTAGGTTGAAAATTTAAGAATTTTGAAACAGGGTGATTATCCTGGATTATTTGAAGGGGTTCAATGTAATCACAAAGGCCCTCACAAGAGGGAGGCAGGAGGATCAGAGTGAAAGAGAAGATGTGATATGGAAGTAGAAGTCAAAGTGATGCCATTGCTGAAAGGGGGCCAATGAGCCAAGGAATGTATGTGGTCTATGGAAGTAGGAAAGGATAAGGAACAGATTCTTCCCTAGAGCATCCAGAAGGAATATAGCCCTGTGACAGCCTGATTTTGGACTTCCAGTGCCCAATGACCAGAAATTTGAAAGAAAACAATTTGTGCTGTTTTTTTTTTAATTGTTTTTTTTAAAGACTTTATTTATTCATGAGAGACACAGAGAGAGAGAGAGACACAGACAGAGGGAGAAGCAGGCTCCATGCAGGGAGCCCGATGTGGGACTTGATCCCGGGACTCCAGGATCACGCCTTGGGCGGAAAGCAGGGGCCAAACCGCTGAGCCACCCAGGCATCCCCATGTTTTTTTTTTTTTTTAATTGTTATATAATTGACATATAACATTACATTAGTTTCAGGTAAGCAACACAATTATTTGATACTTATATATATTGTGAAATAATCACCATGATAAATTTAATTAACATCCATCACCACATATATATTTCCTTTCTTGTGATGAGAGCTTTTAAGATCTATTCTCTTAACAACTTTCAAATATACAATACAGTATTATTAAGTTATAGTCACTATGCTGTACAAATATATCTTATTTTAAGCCACTATGTTTATGGAAGTTTGTTACAGTAGCAATAGGAAACACTTCCTCAGGGAAGCCTTTTTTTTTTTTTTTTAAGATTTTATTTATTTATTCGTGAGAAACACAGAGAGAGGCAGACACAGGCAAAGGGAGGAGAAGCAGGCTCCATGCAGGAGCCCGATGTGGGACTCGATCCTGGAACTATGGGATTACGTCCTGAGTCAAAGGCAAACGCCCAACTGCTCAGCCACTGAGCCACCCAGGAAAGGGAAACCTTTTTTAATCCCCCCACCCCAAACCGGATTAGCCATTCCCCAATGTTTGCTCAATTCCTTGTCCTTGCCTCTCCCATAACATTTGACTTGATGCATTGCATTTCTCTGTTAGAAGCCCATCTCTATGTCTAGGCTGTATGTTCTTCCAGTAGGGATCATGTTGTTCCTCTTTACCCCAGAGCCTAACTTAAAGATACACACTTAAGGCTCAATAGGTATTTGTTGGATAAATGAATGAATATGACTTCTCAATCAAAGAGGGCTAAGATTATGTATTTATATTAAAATCATTATGTCGTGGCTATTTAGTTTGAAATGGAACTGAACTTGTCTTCCTAGCAAGAAAAATAAAAATAAAAAAGGCACAGAGTGGACTTTTTCTTAAGTGCCCATGAAAATAAAAGGAAGAAGTGGTTACCTCGACAACCGTGAGAAATCTGCTTTCCTTAGAGAAATGAAGCAACAAAGTAAGAGAGAGAAATAATTAAGAAATGTTGAGGTTTAGCAGGGGCTTCTAAGTTATTTACAGAGTGAGACATAAGCTTAGACATGACATATGTGCCAGCTGTCAGAAGTTTTTATTCATGACAATAGTGAATTAAACGTGGCTCTGCTGGGTTTGCTACTACCATATATGACTCCATCATGAGTCAGGGCCACATGACATTTTATTTATTCTTATTTTCCTTATGTTGTAAATCTTTGTTATGCCCTAGTTTCGCAATGTTAATTTTAGTATGCTAATTTTCAAAGGCAGAGGTCACTACAGAATTGTGAGGGGTCATTACTGGGTCACCTGAGTTTCTCATCATCTACTTCATCACCTGTTCAGAAGTCTGGCATGGTGGCTGGGTTCTCTGCTCAGGGTACTACAAGGCTGACATCAAAGAGTCAGCTGGACTGAGTTTCTATCTGGAGGCTCTGGGGGAAATTTCACTTCTAAGCTCACTGCTATTGTTGGAAGAATTTAGTTCCTTACGATTGCAGGACTGAAGTTCTGTTTACTCACTGGCTGTCAGCTGGGACCCGCTCTGAGCAACTAAAGGCTGCTGTTAGGTCTTTTCCCCGTGGTCACCATTGTTTGTTTGTTTGTTGAAATGAACATAATGTCAAGATTTTATTGTCTTCATAACAAAATATGAAGCTTAGAACTGGATCACTTTCTCTTATCTCCTCCCAGTTCAAAATGCTTGCATCTCTTAACAGCCAGCATCCTCTTAGATCTGCAGTTGAGCTTGACACATTCAAGCCTCAGCACAATCTTCTTGTAGTTTTAGCCTTTTCCTGGAAAATTGGCTTAGTCTGCCCACAATAGCCACTCTGCTTCCTGCCATAACGCCACTTTCCCTGGGCATAAAGAGAATCTTTGCCTTTCTTTTCTCTCTCTCTTTTTTTTTTTTAATAAGGATTTTATTTATTTATTCATGAGAGACACGGAGGGAGAGAGAGAGAGAGAGAGAGAGAGAAGCAGAGATACAGGCAAAGGGAGAAGCAGGCTCCATGCAGGGAGCCCGACGTGGGACTCCAGGACCATCCCCGGGCCGAAGGCAGGCGCCAAACCGCTGAGCCACTCAGGGATCCTGCCTTTCTTGTACTGTGTCATTTTGAGGGGTTGGTGCTTACCACACTTCTTGCAGAAAGTCCAGCGGGTTTTAGGAACATTCACCAACTTTGCGAGAGCGCTATTGGCACGGAAAGAAGCCCGTGGTCACCATTGTTACTCCACAACATGGTATGTTTGCTTTCTTCCAGGCCAGCCAGAGCACAGTTCTCAAATTTTGCCTTCTACAACCAGCCAAAGAAAACTCCCTACTTTTTAAAGAGTTCATATAGTTAGGTCAGGCCCACCTAGATAATCTCCATATCTCAAAGTCACTTCTGCCATAGAAAAACATAATTACAAGAGGAAAAGTCATTATATTCACAGTCCCAGGAATTATCAGGGCATTTATAACATATGGGTGGAAAATTTGGTGCTATAGTGAGAGTTCTGCCCACCATACCACTGCACATGAAAGTTTATCAGAATGGGAAAAGGGAGTATATTTTGAAGACAATGCAATCAATAAGTCATCAAAAATACCTAAGATTTTTCTTAGTACTTTTCCCCACAGTCCCAAAGAGAATCATTCCTTTAATGGTATTAAACTTGAACAATTCACACATATATAATTAGTTTCATTCAGCGTGATTAATATGACAAACCCAGTTCTTCCAGCATGATTCAAAACTTAACTGGGTCATACAATTAGCTTGTGCAGGCTACCCCTGCTGGCCGGTGAGTGCAGGTGAGCTAGATAACCCATGAAACAATAAGACATTCTTTTGAAGAGCTAACAGTATCAGGTGGTAGTTATGTTATTATGCTAGAGTTTTCCAAGGTGCTGCTACTAGGGGAAACTGGACAAATGGTACATGGGATTGTGAATATATAAGTTTCATCTCAAACTTAAAAGTTTAATTAAAAAAAATCCAGGTTTAATATGGTGGCGAATTAGATCTAGGTGCCCCATGTCAGATATCTGAACGTAGGTATTGGTTTTGCTCTTTCCAGAGTAAGAAAGCTTGACCAGAGGTGGGATAGATCTGGAAGCTTGAGGAATGAGAAGGGCGTTTGGATCTCTCTTAGTGAGGAATCTGATAAGAGCTCAATGAATGATGAACAAAAGCTCCAGATAAGCTCTTTTTTAGCTGATGTAGCAGTTTCTAGATTTCATAGAGTGGATACGTGTTCCTTCAATTCATATTTTGAAATTTGTGCATTGTTCAGAAGATTAGAAATCCTAAGTTTTTGCTAAGTTTTCCTTCTGTTACTCAGAAGTACCACATGTCTTAAGCAACACCTGTGTGTTTTGTAATGACTTAATAGAGAATGATTTAAAAAAAAAAAAAAAGCCACAAGGAACAAGGTACCTATTTTCTCCTAGATACCATTTCTGTAATTCCAGTCACCATTACCATGTGACAAGGAGGCCCATCAGTGTTTTCTTGTCTGTAAATAGGTTACACCCTGGTAAGATAAGAGAGCTGAAATGAGACTTTGATTCAGTCAATTATGATTTTGACTATAAAAAATATTTTAGGGGATGCAAGGGTGGCTCAGTTGGTGGAATATGCAACTTTTAATCTAGGGGTTGTAAGTTTGAGTCCCATGGTGAGTGTAGAGATTACTTAAAAAAATATTCTTTTTTTTTTTTTTTAAAAGATTTTATTCATTTATTCATGATAGTCACACAGAGAGAGACAGAGAGGCAGAGACACAGGCAGAGGGAGAAGCAGGCTCCATGCACCGGGAGCCCGACGTGGGATTCGATCCCGGGTCTCCAGGATCGCGTCCCGGGCCAAAGGCAGGCGCCAAACCGCTGCGCCACCCAGGAATCCCTTAAAAAAATATTCTTTAAAGTATTTAAAAATAACTACTAAATTTAGATTTTAACTTGTTACGTAATGAAACATCAAAGTATTATATCCTATGATCAGCTTCATTCTTTAGTTATTCTATTTGATCCCAAGCAAAAAATTTCCAAGCAACTTTCCAATGTCATCCATCAGCTATTTTTTCCTTACCTCTTAGTTATTAAATCTTCATGTGTTGCTACTCTAAGCCTGTAGTAATTGAGGAAATTGACTAAGTGTCCTCATTCTGCTAATGCGTGCTTATTTTTCACAAAACTACTAATCCTCAGGGAACATCTCAAACCATCACTTCTATTTCTTGAGTCAGAAAAACAAAAAAGTAGGGAAAGTTGTGGATGACAAGGACTCTTGGAACATTAGATAATCTACCTTTAACTAGAAAGAGATGGATTTGATAGACTGTTTTAGAAGTTCAAGGTGCCCCTTTGAGGTGCCTGGGTGCTCAGTCAGTTAAGCCCAGTTCATGATTCCAGGGTCATAGGGTGAGCCCTGCATCAGGCTTCCTGCTTAGTGAGGAGTCTGCTTTTCCCTCTTCCTCTGTTCCTCCTGCCTGCTCTTCCACATCCTCCTCCCTGCTCGTGTGCTCTCTCCCTCTTTCTCAAATAAATAAATAAAATCTTTTTTAAAAAGTTCAAAGTGCCCCAAGGGTAGGATTATTTGATTCTCAATATATAAGTTTTAAAAACTAAGACAAAGTTGAAGGAAAAGAGTATAAAGGATGTTTTTGTCTTTGTATCTTACTATCTGTCATGAGAATTTTTGTATTTATGCAACACTTCAATTAAAGAAAGCCTACCTTTCAAGGTAGGCTAAACATAAACATAAAAAACAAAACATTTGAATTTGATGTCATTTTAGGCATCAAGGTCACTTTTCAAGGAAAGAGGTGCCTAGCTCATGACTATGGGTCCTGACCAGAGATGTACTTTTCAAACTTTGGAAACAATGAAGGCAATAAATTTCACTAGCAGGTAGCTTTTGCCCTATTGGAATGCTGCTTGAGGCCACCATGTTAGAGCCAATCTATCCTGCCATAGGATGGCAAGCCATGCAGAAGAGACCCGAGACCTGACAGATATGCAGTTACATGAATGGGTCCAGCAAAACCTACAAAACTGACATAGGCAGGTTGGGTCTGAGGACCCAGGGGGTGTCCCACAGGACCAGCCAAGAGGGTTCTTGGCTTCACACAAGATAGAAGTAAAATTCAAGTTAGGAGGAAGTGAAAACAGAGTTTACTGAGTAGTATAAGTGATAGAGTATAGCAAATGGAGTGTTTGGGAGACTCGGAAAGGAAAGGAGAGTGAGTCTCTTTATTGCTTGGGGTTACGGCTTTAAACTGGAAAAGGGTACAGGGTGTATGTTCCTTCAGGAATCCAGGGTAGGGTCTGACCAAAGGTGACTGACAGGTGAACAATAGGTGTTATTTCACATATCATTGAAGGTAGAGGGTATTGATATCGGTGTCAGCTGAGATTTGTTCAATGCTAATGTACTGGAACACATTTGAGATCCAGTTCTTCTTGGATGTCATCAGGTGTTTGGGGTCCTAAGATGAAATTCAAAGAATGACTGTCCTGCTTCCTTCTTGGAGTGGGAACATAGCTTCTTTGATTTATTCAGATGTAAGATGAAATATGGAACATGAGGAAATGCAGCCTAGCAGAAAAACAGTAGAGATGGAATCTTTCTAAAAATGAAGTCTCTTTAGTTTCCCCTCTCAGAGCTATCCAACCAACCCACAGAACTGTCAGCATAATGAATTCTTATTAAGTCACCAAGTTTTAGGGTAGGCAAAACAGATTAAAATAGTTGAGCAAGATTTCATGGAACTCAACATGGAAAAAATCAGACTCATTTTTCTCAACTTTCAGACTTCACTTTTTCTAGTAATGATGCCACCATTTCTTTTACTCTGTTTTGAAACAGAAGCATTTTTTTCTTCCTTTTTCTCCCTGATATATAGTGTCTAATTCTTATCAATTTTTCCTTAATGATTTCCATCTCAACTCTCGTTTCTATTACCACTGTCACCATGTTCATGCTAATTTAATAATTAAAGTACAGCAATATTTTGCTTTCAGTCTCCAGCAGTTCAATTAATCCTGAATCCTCATGTGACTATCATTGTACCAAAATATTGTTCCACCAATTATGCTTCTTTCCTTTTTTTTTTTTAATGCTTTTTTCCACCAAAAAATTCTTCAATGGCTTTCTTTGCCTACCCAAGAAAGTTCTTGATCATCAAGCCTTATCTATTGAATCATCTCCTTCCTAATTCTGATTGCTATATATATTTCCAGGCATAGCCTATCTTTCTCCTAATTATCATTTTTCTCCAAAAATCCCAACTCCAGCCAAACTAGCCTACTCATAGTTTCTACACTATGCCATAAGCATTTAAAAAAAATTTTTTTTTCTAAATGAATTCCCACATATCTAGAAGTGTTCCATTCAAATTCTACCTTCTATATGAGGTTTCTTCCCTAATCATTCCCAAATTATTTTTACAAAGTCTATTAATATTTTATTGTCCAAACCATTCAGTTAATACCCACTACTATATAGTCATTCATTATAATTATATTTATTATGTATACATGTTTTATCTACATGCCTTATAACCTTCTGTTGATCAGAACCTTCTGGAGATCAATGTTTACATTTTATGCCTTGTACAAATATAAACTGTTGGGCAGCCCCGGTGGCTCAGTGGTTTAGTGCCGCCTTCAGCCCAGGGCGTGATCCTGGAGACCCAGAATCGAGTCCCACGAGTCCCACGTCAGGCTCCCAGCATGGAGCCTGCTTCTCCCTCTGCCTGTGTCTCTGCCCCTCTCTCCTTCTCTGTGTCTCATGAATAAATAAAATCTTAAAAAAAAAAAACAACAAATATAAAGAGGCAGTAAGATTTGAGTGGGCTGGGGGGAGAGAAGGCTCATTCTAGAGGAATAGGAACAAGTGATAGTATGTATGGTTTATTCCAGTGGTGGGAAAGATAGTATCAAATAAAGGGTCAATTTATAATTACCTAACAATAACAACGACAATAAAAGCAGCACTCAGCCAGACAATGATGTTCATTTATGCCTCAGGACTTTATACTGTTGTGGAAAATATGATCACAAAAATAGAAATTTAAAAATACTTTGTTTGCAAAAACTGTGTTACAGGAAGGAAAGAGGGGGAGTGTTCACTCACTGGAGGCAAATTACCACCATTTGCCAGTTCCAGGATCTATTTTACACCTAAGTTCTCCTCCCCATCCCCCAGTTGTCTAGTGGTTAGCAGAGGAGGAAATACCTCAAAACACCCAGCAGGGTGGGGGGAGGGTGGGCCCTGTAGTCAAAAGGAGATCAATGCAGATGGCATAGGCCAGTGGAAGAGTCATGAAAATAAAGCTAGTATTGTTGGTAGGGGACAGATAACATGATTTAACAGAGTCTTATAGTCTAGATGTTAATTTTTGGTTTTTAACTAAATAGCAGTAAACAGGTACTGAAGAGTAGTATGAATTAGGGGATGTTTGAAAAATCCTCCCTTAGCTGGGGGAGGTGGTGGGTCAGTTTCTTTATTCATATGGGAAGCATCTCCTGGTGGTCAAGACACTAGGGGAGTAGCAGTACGTAAGGTCCCAGGGTATGTAGCTGGATTTAAATTTGGAATATTTATTCAAGTCCCAACATTTTTATTTATTTACTTTTTTAACTCCTAACATCTCCAATATTAAAAGATATGTAACTGACTTACATATTACTTATGGAAACCACTTAAAATTTCAACTTCACTCCATCTTGATTGCAGTGGCTATCTGTAATTATAGCACCAATAATATGTAAAACTACTCCCTCCTGTGGGAAGCAACATATAACCTGTTTAAAAATCCCTTATCCAGCTATCTAGAACAGACTGGATAGGGTTCATTTCACCATAGGCTATACAAGGTGCTAGCCATAAACTCAGCTCACTTTTTTTCTTGCAATCAATTGTAGTAATTAGTAACCACTCGTCAGCACTCTTCTGTTGAATAATGCTTGTCCACATTGGAAGCTGAACCTTGCTCATGACAACTTTAGTAAATATAGAGCTCTAGCTTTGCTTTCCAAGGTACATTAGATGGATTACTGGACCCTCTAACAACAGGAGATTTGAAGTTAACAAAAGGGTTAGGAAATTATGTATCAATGTAAATCCAATTAACTTAAGTGTTAGTGTCTCTGTGAAAATAATGGCTTTTAGGATCATAAAAACTCTACTAGTGCCACCTAATTGGCAAAGGAAAAATGGTATGTTAGAAGAAATACAGTGTTAACTTTAAAGGGTCAGGCATATAACTTAGATCCCATGAACTGAGGCGAACTGAGACCTACTTTCGGTCTGTAGATACTGAAATGGAATGATTCATTTGAACAACAATTCAGTTGAAATGGAATGATCAAGTGCTAGGTGATAGATTAACATAAGGGGAAGTAGGCATAGTTTGACTTTAAAAAACCCAACAAGGCAAAAATGAATGAAAAATCCACTTCTGATGTCCTGCTCTTGAATCTCTGAACATTTTTACTTTCTTATATAGAAAAGGGTCTGACAAGAAAGAATAAGGGATCTTTGGCAAAAAATTCCCCTACAACAGAGTGATGTAAATATATTTGTTATTTAAAAAGATCATTTGCACTACTTTATGGTGAATGGATTGGATGAAAGTGAGAGTGGAAGTGGGGAATGCAGTCTTCCAGGTGAGAAATAATACTGGAAAATAGATGGATTTGAGAAATCTCTTAGGAGTTATAAACAATAAGACTTGGTGATTAATTGGGTGTCAAGGGTAAGAGAAAGAGTCAAAGATAATTGTCAATTGTGGCTAGGGTTTTCCACAAAGGCCTTAAGTAGATATAAGTGGAAAGCCTCTAGGCATTGCAGTACAGGTACAAATGAGAAGAGCTTGTCCTGGTGCTGGTACAGTAAGTCAGTCCATAACCTTCCATTACCCCTAGATGACATAGATCACTGAGTGCATTGATGGGTACTGATATGAAGCAATGTGTTTCACTTCAGTAATCTTCCAATCTAGAGAACTTTTTAAAAAATATTTTATTTATTTATTCATGAGAGATACACACACAGAGAGAGGCAGAGACACAGGCAGAGAGAGAAGCAGGCTCCATGCAGGGAGCCCAACATGGGATTCGATCCCGGGACTCCAGGATCACGCCCCTGGCCGAAGGCAGGTGCTAAATCGCTGAACCACCCAGGGATCCCCTAGAGAATGTCTTACTTAATGTGGCCATTGTGCCTTACATACATGAGACACTCCTTTATGCGATACAAGGGAACCAATGGGAAGATAAGCTGACCTAGCTAGCTATTTAACTCATTTTTACCCTTTACTCAACTGATTTGCTGCTTTAGAAGGAAATCAAAGTAAAAGCACCTGAGAGTTCAAGTTGTCATGTGTATCTATCCTCAAATTTATATCAGTGAGTTTCCGGCTTGAGCACTTGACTAGGTAGCTGGTGTTCCGTAATTCAAGATGGGTAACATAGCAGAGAAGAATCAGGTTTTTTATTTTGTTGTTGTTGTTGATGATGGTGTAATTGTTGTTGTAGTTGTGGGAGAGATAAATAACTTCAGTTTTGGATGTTAACTTTAAAGTCTTTTTGATATTCCAAACGTTTTTTTTTTTTTTTTAATTTTTTTTTCAATTTTCATTTATTTATGATAGAGAGAGAGAGAGAGAGAGGCAGAGACACAGGCAGAGGGATAAGCAGGCTCCATGCACCGGGATCCCCGATGTGGGATTCGATCCCAGGTCTCCAGGATCGCGCCCTGGGCCAAAGGCAGGCGCCAAACCGCTGCGCCACCCAGGGATCCCTTTTTTGATATTCCAAATGGAAATTGGAGGCTGGGGATGCCTGGGTGGCTTAGCGGTTGGGTGTTTGCTCAAGGTGTGATCCTAGGATCTGGGATCAAGTCCCACATCGGGCTCTCTGTGAGGAGCTGCTTCTCCCACTGTCTATGTCTCTTCCTCTTTCTCTCCGTGTGTCTCATAAATAAATAAAAATAAATCCAAAAAGAAAAGAAAGAAATTGGAGCCTGAAATTGGAATATATGGGTCCAGATACCAGAAAAAGGTTGTGGGCTAAAGATAAAAATGTCATAATCCTCGGCTAAATAAATAGAAATTGAAATTAATTTCTACCTATTCAGTTAACTAATTGAATGAGATCATCAAGGAGACAGTATAGTTAGAAGAGAAGAGGTCCAAGAACTGAAACCCTGAAGAAAATCCCTATTTGTTAAGGACAGTGAGGAAGTTTAGAAGGCAAATACATATATATTGCAACAGATAAGAGAAGCATGGTATCTGAATATGAAGCAGAAAACCATTTCAAGGGGAACATGATTAACAATGTCAAATGCTACTGGGAGTCCTGTAAAATGAAAACTGTCCACTAGATTTAGGAATCTAAATTATTGGTTATTGATAGCTTTGGAGAAAGTTGCGGAGGAAGTTATTTTGGTAGATTGGTGGTAGCTAAAGTCAGAAATGGTTGTGTTTTTTTTTTTTTTTAATTTAGAGACAGTGAGAGAGAGAGAATGCACATATCGGAGTGGGAGAGGGAGAGAGAGAGAATCTCCAGTAGACTCCATGCTGAGCACAGTGCCCAACAACCCTGAGATCATGACCTGAGCCAAAATCAAGAGTTGGTCACTCAACGGACTAAGCCACCCAGGCACCCCAAAGTCAAAAATTGTTTTAAGAGTGTTTGTGAAGTGAGGAGAGGGCATCAAAATCCTTGAGAAGTTTAACCTTGAAGGGTAGAGAGGGATTCAAAGGAATATCTTAGGAAGTCAGAAAAGAGAGAGCAAGGCAGTAAATGTATATGTGTTATTAACATTTAATTGCACAGGCTTTTGTGGATTACAAGAAGAGCACAGAGAGGAAACTGAAAATTGAAAGATGGACAGTAAACAGTCCTTCCCTTCAAGGTGCTCAAAGTTTAAGAGGATAAAGAAAGATACATAATTATGTATATGGGCTGCACAGTAATAGATATATTAGATTTAGTGGTAGCATAGCAGTGGAAGTGAAGAGTATGTTTATCAGGAAGGCAATAAGGGAAGACATTAGATAACATTTAAATTTTTGCTAGGATGACTATGAGAAAGAGGGAAAAAAGCATAGCTTATAGGAAACTACACATAGCCTTTAAAAAGGGGTTCTTTTTTTTTTTTTAAATTTATTTATGATAGTCACAGAGAGAGAGAGAGAGAGAGAGAGAGAGAGAGACACACGCAGAGGCAGAAGCAGCTCCATGCACCGGGAGCCCGACGTGGGATTTGATCCCGGGTCTCCAGGATCGCGCCCTGGGCCAAAGGCAGGCGCTAAACCGCTGCGCCATCCAGGGATCCCTAAAAAGGGGTTCTTAGAGTCAAATTGCCTAGATATAAATCCTGCCTCCAACATTACCCGCTCTGTGGCTTTGGGTAGTCATCAAGTAAGCATTACAAAGCTTCAAATTCATCATCTATAAAATGAAGGCTGATAATTCCTATTCTATAGGATTTTAGACAGCTTTATTATTATTATTATTTTTATTTTTTGGGGGGGATTTTAGAGAGCTTTAAAAGCTATGAAGCACTGAATTTAGTGGCTGGTACAGAGCAAATACTCAATATATGTTAACTTTTGTTATTATGGGATCTAAGATGCAAAAAGAATGGAGCAGTGTGATGCTACAGAAGCTAATTAGGAACCAGATCATGATAGATTTGTCAGGAAAGTTAACACTGTTCCCAGCGTTAATTAAAACAAACTAGTATAATTATTAGAAAACAAACTGAAGTCAGGCTTAATTCCACTAAAAAAAAAAAGTCTTCAGGAAACATCTTAATTATAATCTCCTGTTAATGAAGCCTTAGGCAACAGGTATGTACAAGTACCTTATACTTGTACTTGATACTAATTAGGAGATTGAGATAGCTAACCCCTAATTGTACAATTTGCAAATATATTTTTATATTACAACATTTTGTACTACAAAGCATTATTTCCCATTAAGATTGTTGCAAAACTTCAGTTTTCTAATTTTTTTTTTATGTTTCAGTACTTTTAAAATTTTTTCTCTTAGAATTCTGATTTAAATTCTAGTTAGTTGGGATGCCTGGGTGGCTCAGAGGTTGAGCATCTGTCTGCCTTTGGCTCAGGGCATGATCCTGAAGTCCAGGGATCGAGTCCTGCATTGGGCTCCCTGTGAGGAGCCTGGTTCTCCTTCTAGGTCTCTGCCTCTCTCTCTGTATCTCTCGTGAATAAATAAATAAATCTTTAAAAATAAATAAATAAAATAAATTCTAGTTAGTAAGTACATTAACTAACAGTGCATTATTGGTTTCAGGAGTAGAATCCAGCAATTCATCTCTTAATACAACACCCAGTGCTCTTCATAACAAAAGTACTCAATATCCATCATCCATGTAGCCCATCCTCCACTGACCTCCCTCCATCAACTCTGTTTGTTTCCTATCTTTAAGGGTCATTTATGGATTGTTTCCCTCTTTCTTTTCTGCCCCCCCGTTTATCTTTTTTTTTTTTTTTTTTAAGATTTTATTTATTTATTCATGAGAGACACAGAGAGAGAGAGGCAGAGACACAGGCAGAGGGAGAAGCAGGCTTCCTGCAAGGAGCCCAATGTGGGACTCAATCCTGGATACCAGGATAACGCCCTGAGCTGAAGTCAGACTCTCAACTGCTGAGCCACCTGGACTGCCCGAACTTATGCCTTTAAAAGAGAATTTTGCGTCACCACTGCCTGGAGTTAAATTAACCTGTTTAGTATTTTTTTTTTTTCCTTTAAAGAAGACTTTATTTTTAAGTAACTTCCACACCGAATGTAGGGCTGAAACTCACACCCCCAAGATCAAGAGTCACTGGCTCCAACCACTGAGATATCCACACGCCCCAACCTGTTAAGTATTTTTATTTTTATTTATTTTTATTTTATTCATGAGAGACACAGAAATAGAGAGAGAGAGAGAGGCAGAGATACAGGCAGAAGAAGCAGGCTCCATGCAGGGAGCCCGACGCGGGACTCCATCCCGCGTCTTCAGGATTAGGCCCTGGACTGAAGGCGGCGCTAAACCGCGAGCCACCTGGGCTGCCCTGTTAAGTATTTTCAAAGTTTAAAAGGTGTCTCAGGGGATCCCGGGGGCGCTCAGCTGTTTGGTGCCTGCCTTTGGCCCAGGGCGTGATCCTGGGGACCCAGGATCAAATCCCACATCGGGCTCCCAGCGTGGAGCCTGCTTCTCCCTCTGCCTGCCTCTCTCTCTCTCTCTCATAAATGAATAAATTAAAAAAAAAATCTTAAAAAAAAAAAACAAAAAAGGTGTATCAGTTTAGGGCACCAGGATGGCTCAGCCTGTGCATCCAACTCTCGGGTTTTAGTTCAGGTCATGGTCTCAGGGTCCTCAGGTCCAGTCCTGCAAAGGGGTCCAGGCTCAGTGCAGAATCTGCTCTGGGTCCTATCCCTCTCCTTTTGCCTCCCCACACCCCCATGCTTTCTCTCTCTCAAATAAAGAAATCTTTTTTTTTTTTAATTTTATTTATTCATGAGACAGACACAAACAGAGATGCAGAGACATAGGCAGAGGGAGAAGTAAGCTCCCCATGGAGCAGGGAGCTGGATGTGGACTCCATCCCAGGACCCCAGGATCAGGCCTAAGCCACCCAAGCAACCAAGATAAGTATCTTAGAGAAAACGTGTATCACTTAAAAAAAAAAAAAAAAAAATCATTTGGTCATGTTCCAATCCTGTTGAATCCAGTGGTTAAAACAACAACAACAACAAAAAACTTTCTATGGGAATTGATAATGGTGATTTTGGTATTTGATATAGTATATACTGTTAATGCTGTTTTTCATATTTGGCGTAGGGGGACTTGTGTCACATCCCGTGCGTGTGCCTCAGTTTCCCAAATTTTTTCCTGATGGTTTCTTATAGATTTTGCCTCTTTTTTTGCATGTTTATTTACACATGTAATTAGGCCGATTGTTCAAGCGGTTTCATTAAGCTCGGCTGGTTCTTTGCAGTTGACTAGAAACTTCAAAAGGTAGGAGGTCCTGACCTCCGGCCAGTAAAGCAGGTCGTCGGCTTGTTGACGCTTAATAAACGAACTGAGCCTATGCAGGCATGCAGGGGAAACTCCTTCGGTGGCTTTGGATTTCAAAGTTCTGTTTTTCCCCAAGACCTACAGTAACACGTGTATACGACTGAAAAAATAAAAAATGTTGCTATGTATGCAATACTTACTTGACCAGGACCCAAGATGTCCCTGAAATTTCTTACCCTCCTTCATATGCGACAAGAACTGCATCCCTTCCAGGCAGAACCAGGTAAACTGATTTTTACAACCCACTGAGGAGGACTGGTGGCTACAGGCCGCCTGAAATCGCTTCTCTAGCAGTCTGCGCCGCCGCTCCTTCGGTCACACCCCTCGAGAATGCGGCGCTCGCAGCCGGGAAGCCACCGAGACCTCCGGGCACCCCGCCCCTGCGCGACCCGGGCCGCTCCGAGGCAGGCAGGCAGGCAGGCGCCGACCCGCCGCGCCGGCTCGGTGGATGATGCAGGGCTCGACCAACTTCCCTGTGCAGTCCGCCCCGCCCCCTCCATCTGCTCTCGGCGAATTTAATTCCTCCTCGGCGAAGCGGGCCGAGCGCCGAAAGATCGATGCTTCCCTCACGCCCCGAGAGCCGCCATTTTGGGGGGAGGAAAACACCAGGACGGGTTGGCAGAACCTGCGCGGGATGCTCATGGGCTTTTGCTTCTCTCGCCAGCGCTGTGGGGCCGGGGTAGAGGAATCCTCCGGGGCCACTCCTCCGGCTGCCTCTCCGGCATGAGGCCTCAGCGCCCGCGCGGGACGGCCCCCTCATTCATCCGAGAGTGAGTGGCGATCGGCGGCGTGGCGCGCCCTCGCGCGCCCTCGCGCGCCCTCCGCTATCAGTTATCCCGCGCGCCCCGGGCTGCGCGCGCGGCTCCTTGCGCGCTCCCGCCCCTCCCCCGCCCGGCGCGGAGCTCGGCGCAGACTCGCTTGTTTGTTTCTGCAGGAGCCCAAGAAGAGGCCGAGGCCGAGGCCGGGAAGATGCCTGGGAAGCTGAAGGTGAAAATCGTGGCCGGGCGCCATTTGCCAGTGATGGACCGAGCTAGTGACCTGACTGATGCCTTCGTGGAGGTTGGTGCAAGGTCCTGTCCCTCAAAACACAGGGAGAGTCAAGCCCCTGTGCAGGAGCCTACCCACCTCGCCCCCAGCTCGTCAGCCCATTCTCCTTCCGACTGCCGTCCTTTGTGCGGTGCTCGTCCAGCCTTCCCTGGAGGGCCGACTGCCCAGACTGCAGCCCCTGTGATGGGTGCACCGCTCCCGGGCATCTGCGGCGTCCTCCGCCGCGCGGGGAGGCAGTTCCTGCTCTGCATGCTGGGGTGACCCTGAGGTCAGGACTCCTAACAGGCCAGCTGCCAGTCGGCAGGAGATCCCGAGGCGTGGCCGCTCAGCCACCAGAACGCGCGCGCACACACACACACACACACACACACACACACACACCTGTGTACGTTCTTCTGTTTAAGGAGGGGTGGCCTCTCAAACCAAAGTAATGCAGATCACGTCAGGATGGTAGATACAGCCCGTTATGGGCACTTGCTAGGTCTCCAAGGCGAGGCGATCGCACTCTTGAGCGTAACATTCTCTGAGTCATCAGTGTTAAGTCTTAAAAGACAACCCCAGCGCTTTCTGCTCTTGTATAGACTGGTAGATCCGATGAGCTGTTTTAGGGTAATTTAGTGCCTAGAGGTAGGAAGCCAATTAAGTGCCATGGATTTCAATTGCAAAATTGCTTTTTAAGCCAGATGATTAGTTTAAAACTCATGCAAATTAGCACAGGCCTAGGGCCCCGGAAAGTAATAACCCAGAGTCTGAAGGAAGCCAAGTAAAAATTGTAATAAAAACTGACTTGAGGGCAGCCCGGGTGGCTCAGCGGTTTAGCGCCACTTCAGCCCAGGGCCTGATCCTGGAGACCCCCACGTCGGGCTCCCTGCATGGAGCCTGCTTCTCCCTCTGCCTGTGTCTCTGCCCTGCTCGCGCTCTTTTTCATATTAATAAATAAATAAAATCTTAAAAAGAAAACCTGACTTGATGAGCCAGAGCATTAGAATGATAATCATCTGGGCTGGTAATGCTTAGAGTTGACAGCTACAGGATAATAAACAACCTTCTTTCATCTCAACATATAATATTCTTGATGTTCCCTAAAGGTTCTCTGACTTAATAACTGCAGTTTCTTACCCCCCCCCCCCCCAACATTGCTGTGGTAATTCTTAATCCCAGCTTCATTTTCGCTTGAGAACCAGATGCTGAGTGTGTTCTTGGGCCAGATGTCAGGTAATGGGGATACACGGATTACCAAAGCGTAGTTGCTTTCAGGTAGCTCAGAGACTGACTCATGCAGTTTAGGTTAATTAATAGTTATCGTGTTGAGTCTCATTATAGGTCTTTGCTAACTACTTTTTAATTCTAACTCCTCATAACAGGCCTGCTATTCTATTATCCCGTATTATAGTTAAGGTAACCGAGGCCTAGGAATAGTAAATAATTTGCCTAGGGTTTCTTAACCTAATAAATAAACTTGTGGTCTGTTCTCTTAACCACCGTGCTAACATTACCTCTCTAGACAAGTTGATGAGTGTTGTACAATATAGAAACTTCATTCTGTCTCTGAAGGTTTAGGAAGTTTTCCTAAGAAAATGACATTTGACCTGAACCTTGAACGTTGAATGACGATCAGGATTTTACTAGGTAGAGGGAACATCAAAGGCACAGAATGAGGTACATGGTATGTTTACGGAACTATCTTAATTTGAGATGTGTCTGGAGTAAAAGGCAGTAATTGGGCAGTAGAGGTTATAGGGGATGAGGCTGGAAAGGTAGGTTGGTGCTAAATCTCATGTTCTGTACTGCATAATTTTTCTTTTCTATAAGCAGGGGTAAGCAAAGCAATTTTTTTTTTTAAAGATTTCACTTCATTTATTCATGAGACACACACACACACACACACACGGGAGGGGGGGCAGAGACACAGGCAGAGGAGCCCAATGTGGGACTGAATCCTGGGACCCCGGGATCACGCCCTGACCCAAGACAGATGCTCAACCGCTGAGCCACCCAGTTGTCCCAGCAAAGCACTTTTTAAGAAGAAATGAAATATGATGCTGTATTAGGTTGTTTATAGGAGGACTTGTGTGATAATGTTATTGATGGACTGGACAGATGAGAGATGAGACAGGGAGATGAGTTGAGAAGGTGGTAAGATTATCCAGGCAATATGTGCGTGTCAAGAATGGCTGTGGGAACTGATTAGAGGAGAAAAACATGAGGGACATAGGTAAAATCATCATGTCTTGGTAATAAATGGTTTTTGCTGCTGAGGGAGGGGTTTTATTCAAGAATGACTTTTTTAATTTTAATCTTAAAATATTTTATTTATTCATGAGTGACACAGAGAGGCAGATGTAGGCAGAGGGAGAAGCAGGTTCCCTGCAGGGAGCCTGATACAGGACTTGATCCCAGGACCCTGGGATCTCACCCTGAATCAAAGGCAGACGCTCAACCACTGAGCAATGCAGGTGCCCCAATAATGGCTTAATTCCTTCTGTCAGCAAATAGCTATTGAATGCTATTTACCAGGCCCATTGCTAGTCACTGGTATAGCTTGATGCTTATATGATGGTGAACAAAGTAGACTTGGTTCCTAATATTAAGGAGTTTATATTTTGGTGGGAGAGACAGACATTAAAACGTAAAGAAATGATTAAATAGGCAATTGTATTGAGTGCCATGGAAGAAGACAATAGAGAGTAACAGGGAACATCTACTTTAGATTGGGTAATCGGGAGACCTCTGAGGAAGTGTCAATCAGACAAAGACCAACTGAGGAGCCAGCTGCTCTGGGAGTATATTAGGAAGTGAAGATGGGTATGGCTGGCATGTATTAGTATAGGAGACAGTGGTGTAAGATCAAAGTTGGAGAGTTAGTCAAGGAGCCAATCGTGCAAGATCTTAGAGGCCATGATTAGGACTATGAATTTTATTCTAAGTTCTTTGGGAAGCAGTTGTTGAGATTTTTTTTTTTTTTTTTTTTTTTGCTATCTGAAGTATGGACTGAAGAGGGAAAGAAGCTGAAGCAGACAGCTAATTAGGAGATTCTATAATACTTCAGAAAAGGAAAAAAAAAAAAAAAAGCTCAGAAAAGAGAAGGTAAGAACCAAGATGTTGGTTTGGTAATGGAGAGAAGTGAATGGATTCCAGATATACCTTGAAGATAGACTCTAGAGGATTTGTTGGTTGACTGGAGTAGGGGACCCGGGAAAGGGAAACTAAAAGATGATTTGTAGCTGTCTGGAATCTTTGGGGTAATTTTCTGAGGCTTCAGGTGGATTGGTAGAGATTGATTGAGTAGGTGGAGGATCAATTTCCATTGAAGTGTGTTGGGTTTGAGATGTTAATTGGAGTTGTCCCCAAGGAAGTTAGATTTGTGAATATGGTGTTCAGAAGAGAGGTGCAAGTTAGAAATGAGTTCATATAGGCCAGTGCTTTTCCATTCTGTGAGACTCAGTGCCCCCTTTATTAGGTATTTTGAAATCCACACTTTATTGTGCTGGCATGATATTTATGGCCAATGTAACCTATTCTCACAATTAAAAAAAAGTCAATATATTACTCTATTAGTATGACAAATGAGAGAATATTTTTAGTACGCATTTTAATACAGAAGTACTTGTTCATGATCACAGTAGAAGGTACAAAGTAATCAGATTGAGCCCATGAAATTTATTAAGCCTTTGAATATATCCATCACAGTACTGGGTATATAGTATAGTGTGCTGGGGATATAGTAGTGAATAAGACAAAAATTTCTTTAATTATGGAACTCACATTTTAGTGGGAGGATGGAGTTCATAAAGAAGATAATTAAAAGATAAACTGATAGATGGCGAGAATTTAGAGAAAATAAAGCAAGGATACAAGATAGGGAGTATCTCACCTATCTGTAAAAATCACATGAATCTGACTTCTCATACAGAGACAATTGTGCAGTTTTGACATCTCAGATAGGTCTTCATTGCTATCTGATTTTCCAAAATACTCCTGGGAAAAAGCAGAATTTCCCCTTAATTTACATAATGATTGTATTTCTTGACAAATTTGTAAATGAAAACTGCATTACAACACTTTTTTCCCCCCATTACAATACTTTTATCTGTAAAATGAGTTAGATTTTTAATCCTGTGTGATTATCTGGTAGAACATTTGAAAGTCATGACAGGAGGCAACTCTTCATTGTAGGGAACTATTTCTTGTATTACAGGGTACCTAGCTTCTCTTGTCCTTCCTTCTAAGTATTAGAACTATTCCCCACAAATATCCCCATAGAAATATCTAAAATTCCCTTAGGAATTGGCCTTTCCCTTTTGTAGACCTCTGATTTAGGGGGAGAGAGGAGGCATGGATCCTTGAGAAAAACTTGACATGAACATGTTTATTAGAGGAGGAGGACTAGGGGGAGAAAGCAGATTATCAGCGAACGGGGAGAGAGAAAAATCAGGAAAATAATGTCTCAGAAGCCAAGAGAGGGTTTTTAGAAAGAGGTAGCCTCTTCCCATTAAATTGCACTGAGAGGTCAAGTAAAGAGAACAGGAAAATCAATGGATTGGACAGTATGGAGGTTGTTATGGGAACCTGGGAAGGGGAGTATCAAGGAATCTCATACTGTAATGAGTTAAAGAGGGTTAAAGTACAAAGGGAGATGAGGAAGAAGTGTGGATGAATAGACAACGGTTTTGAGAAATGGGGCTGTGAAGAGGAAAGGAAAAATAGTGTGGTATTTGGGGAGTATGTAACTTTTAGTACTTAAGAAGATAAGCTAGATGATACTAGAACATATTTGTGTGGTAATAGGGAAAATCTGTCAGGAAGGGAAAGATTAATGCAAGAACAAGGGGATAATGAAGGATTACGATATAATAAAGGGATAAATTGTGTGATGTAGACAAGTAACTGTGTAAGATCATAGGAAAGGGAGATAATGATGCCTGAACTGTTCACGAGAAGTCTTTGTGCTGGGCTTGGAGGATGGTAAAATTTATATAGGCAAGGAGGAAAAAGGGGCATTTTTTTGGATGAATAGGACAAACTCGGAAAAGCAAAAGGAGAGGGATAGAGCTTACGTGGAAGGGTTTTTGTGGGGGAAAAGTTTTTGCTAAGGGGGGATGCAGGTTATTGAACGTTCTGAAAACTAGGGAGGAGGAGTCTGTACAGTAGAAGCTCTCTTAAACAACTTCCATTAACTAACTTAATCATAGTTCCCAGTGCACTGCATTCCTTCCATAAGCATATTCTTGAATACCCCCCACATTGCTAGATTATTCTCCAATGTGCCTGCTCCTCCCATCAGTTGGCTGGTAATATTTTACTAAGAGGCAGTTATGTTTTTTCCCCAAACCTGTTTAGTAACTCTATTTGTTACTGTAATTTATTTAAACCTTATGTAAACTGATGAAATAAGACTGAAAATGAAGTTGATAATGCTATGTAAAGACATATGGATACAGTCACTAAACTTTACTCTTGAATTAGATTGTAAGAAAACTAGGATTCTGTGTTCATATATTTTTACAAGCAATTTTAAGTTCTACCACCACATAAAAAAACGCAAACTGGAAATCACAGATGGTACATTATGGGTGTGGTTTATGCAAAAAATATGATGCAGAACTTACCCTGGACCCTTACTCAAAGAGGCCTTAGCCATACATTCAAATATAGAGGAATGAATATTTATATGTTTTATCTTAAAATGTTTACCATTTGTATCTTTTTTGCAATAAAGATTTTATTTATTTATTTGAGAGAGAGAGCATAAGCAGGGGAAGAAGCCAACACCCTGCTGAGCAGTGAGCCCGACTCGGCCCAATCCTAGGATCCTGAGATCATGACCTGAGTGGAAGGCAGACACTTAACCCACTGAGTCACCCAGGTGCCCCATTTGTATCATTTTTAATGATTCTTTGATTTAACCAAATTACCAAATTATTTGATGAGCTGATCAGATACCAGTTGTGATTGCATTGGTGGAAGGAATTTCTACTATATACAGCGTGAGGAAATTAGGAAGCTAGTGAAGACCAAATAGTATGTATGTAGGTATTTAAAGATTTATTTATTTTAGAGAGAGAGAATGAGTAGGGGGAGGGCCAGAGGGAAAGAGAGAGAGTTTCTAGCAGACTCTACACTTAACACAGAGCCCAGAGTGGGATCATAATCTGAGCTGAGGCCAAGTTGGTCGCTTAACCAACTGCGCCACCTAGGCGCCCCACCAAGTAGTATTTTAAGATAATTACTCTTGGCAGGAGTCTTCAAGATGGGTGAGATGATGAAGTTCTGTAGAAGAGAAGTATTAATGGAAATTTATCCCATTATTAATGTGCATGTTACAAACTGTTTGGCAAGCTTATTACCATTTTATGTGTATCCAGGAGCCTTTTGGGGAACAGGGAGATGAAAGGAAATTAATATTTAATGATATACAAGACATTTTGCTAGGCTTCTAAATGCATTTTCTTCTACGATACAACAATCCTCCTTTCAGAGGAGGAAGCAACATTAAATAACTTTCTCAAGGTAATTTAGCTAATGAGTGGGGAAAGAATGCTTTTACTTTACTAGGGAATCTCATTAAAATCTCTGATGTTCTTTAACAAAGTTGTAAGGCATTCATTTAATTGCTGGGTAATAAAATCTCCTTTGAATTAAATAAGACCAAATGAACTATGATTCTTCTTTAGTAGAAGAGGAATCATCACAATTTGGCAAAGTCCACATTCAAACCTTTTTCTTTTTCTAAAATCTTATTTGTTTGTTTGTTTAATGTAGTTTGGGAGCTCTCAGATCTTTATTATATCTGGAATGAATAGTTGACCAAAAGAAGAATAAAAGGCACAATATAGCAGTACAGTATAGTGGGACAGTCTTGAAGAAGGCTGAACGCATAATTTAAAGAATAATATAGTAGGGTGCCTGGGTGGCTCAGTCAGTTAAGTGTCTGCCTTCTGCTCAGGTCATGATCCCAGGGTCCTGGAATCAAGCCTTGCATTGGGCTTCCTGCTTAGCAAGGAGTCTGCTTCTGCCTCTGCTTGTCCCCATTCCCCCATGCTCTCTCTCTCACATAAATAAGATCTTTAAGAAAAAAAAATAAAGAATGATGTGGTAATTTTGTTGTTGTTTTTTTTAAAGGTTTTATTTATTTATTCATCAGAGACACACACACACACGCAGAGAGAGAGAGAGAGAGAGAGAGGCAGCGACACAGGCAGAGGGGAGAAGCAGGCTCCATGCAGGAAGCCCGATGTGAGACTCGATCCTGGGTCTCCAGGATCACACCCTGGGCTGAAGGTGGCACTAAACCGCTGGGCCACCTGGGCTGCCCTGATGTGGTAGTTTTGGCAGTTGCACCCAAACCTTTGTCTTTTGAAACAAGGTTTTATAATCCTAACAGTGTTTTACTTCAAATAAAGCAGTTATTAGGTAAAGTAAGTACTATTTCCTTAATGTTTTGAATATTAAAATATAATTAAAATTAAATGAGAAACTGAGCAGTAACTTCTATTCTCCCCTGGCTCCCCCTTCACTTCCCCACTAAGTTTAATTTTTTACTGTTTGTGATGGAAAATTAAAAAAAACTTACTGAAGTAATACATGAATAGCTCACATTACAATAGGTTCAACTAACTCAGAAGTGGGGTGCCTGAGTGGCTCAATAGGTTAGTCACCTGCCTTTGGCTTAGGTTGTGACCCTGGAGTCCTGGGATAGAGCCCAGCATCGGGCTCTCTCCTCAGTGGGGAGTCTGTTTCTCCCTCTTACTCTCCCTCTGTGCTCTCTCTCAAATAAATAAAATCTTAAAAAAACCCTAAAAACAACTCAGAAGTAAAACTTCTGTACTTTGTACTTATTACACTATACTGTATTCCCTACACCATGTCAGCCCTTTCTTCACAGGTAATAATTGCTCTTAGTTCTTCAGCATGTGTTCATTTACCCCTCCTTTCCTTAAAAAAAAAAAAAAAAAAAGAAAATTTGCTTACATTTAAAAAAACAAATGTAAACTTGCTTTATATATTCTGTGACTTGTTTTTTTCAGTTATTGTGTCATTGACATTTCCACATGACAGTACTTAAAATCAGCTCCATTCTTTAACAGCAATGCATGTGATTTATTCAATAATTTTTGTGTTGAATGATTATTTAGATTTTTTTTAGTGTTTTTTAGAATGGATACTCATGTGAAAGTGCTTTTATGGGATAAATTCCTGGAAGTGAATCCAGAATTCTACAATTTTAATCAAAATAAAGTTATTATGATTTTTAATTTGAATTTTTAAGTTTTTGAGTTTTAAAATGATACATGTTACAAATAGAAAAAATATGTGCATGGTTCCGAATTCAGACGGCACAAAATAGGTCAACTTCTCTCACACCATGTTTCTTTTACCAAACCTATTCTGTTCTTTCTAGTGGTCACTGTTAACATTTGTTATATGTCCTACTAAAAATAATCTATACTATATATAGGTGTATATCATATGACTTATAAGATTTTGGCATTTATTTCTCCCAAAGAATGCCATACATGCTGTTCCACAGAAGAAAGGTGTATTTTGGTGATTGTTCTGTACCATGTGGAGAGAACTGCTTCATTCTTCTATTTAGCACTATACTTTGTGGCTCTACCATGCTTCATTTACCAATTCCAAATTGGTGGATATCTAGGTTATTTCCAGTCTTTTGCTACTATAATGCTGCTTGCACATGTCATTGTGCACTCCTATATGAAATTAAAGGATATAGGCATTTAACATTTTGATACGTTGTCAAACTGCCGTTCTTAGAGATTGTTTTAATTTATATTCCCACCAACAGACTATTAGAAGACCTCATTAATACTGTTTTCAAACTGTTTGCCAACATAATAGGTAAAAATAGTGGTTTAGTTTGCATTTCTCTATCATTTTTTGATATATAGTTGACTCTTGAACCATGCAAGGCCTTTTAGGGGCAGTTGCATAGTCAGTAACTATGTCAATATTGTCTTAAATGATACAAAACACAGTAGATGTTATACATCTTACACTAGATATCAAAAATGAAAAGATAATGTAAAGTTCATATTTATTTACAAGTATAATTTATACATTGATAACAAAAAAGCAGCAGTATGATTGCTTTATGGTAGCCTGGTATAATTGGTAGGAATGCTTCATAATACACTAACAAGTGAATCATAAAAAAGTTTTATGGCCTACTGTATTGCAGTCATATTTATAATACAGTATTAGAAATGTAACTTAAAAAAGAAACACTTACCTGTGCTCATGGGCTGATATGCAGTTTCTCCAGTTATGAGAGAGGTATATTGCAGTTACATAATTCTTTGAAAACAAAGTTATAAAACAGTAAGAAAACTAATATGATTAATTTTGTACTAAGTATTGCTCACCTATGTCTGTGTAAGTGTAGACTAAGCACTTCATGCAATTCTTGCACACAATGACTACTTAGGTACTGATGATGACATAAAAATACCTCATATAGCTCTTGCTGTATAGTTATTACATTTTCACATGAAGACATTTACACATACACACCAGATAAATTTATTAACTGTGCAGCATAATGAATAGGTACTATTCATTAAGTGGAAGTGAATTGTCATAAAGGTCTTCATCCTTGGCTTCATGATGAGTAGGTGGAGGAGGAAGACGAAAGGTTGGTCTTGCAGTTTCTGGTGGCAGAAGTGGAATAGGTGGAGGAGTTGGAAGGGGAGGCAGTAAAGGCAGGCACACATGGTATAACTTTAGTGAACTATGTTGTAATTTCTGACATTTTTGCCTTTTCATTTTTTAAAAAATACTTCTATACAGTACCACTGTTTGCTTTAGTTTTAGTGCTAGGATCCTAGAAAGGTCCATGTTGTAAAAGAAATCAGTAACAGTCTTGAATAGTCCCGTCCTTTCTGCCAGATTGTCTAATGTCATTTTGTTTTTGGTCACTGCTTCTTCTACAGCTTTTTCTCATTGTTTGGCACTGGTTTAGAAACATTCCTCTCCATCATGTTGTCTTCTTTTAATTCTTCTGGTGTGGTGTTTATTAGCTCTTAAATTTATCCAAGATCCAAATCTTGAAACCCTTTACCTTTTTGGTCATATCCACAAACTCTCCCATTATTCCCTTGATTAGCCCTGTTGTTAATCCTGTGAAGTCCCGTATGACATTCAATTTTCTCTGGCAGGAATTTATTGTATTGGGCAGCCCTGGTGGCTCAGTGGTTTAGTGCCACCTGCAGCCCAGGGCGTGATCCTGGATATCTGGGATCGAGTCCCTTGTCAGGCTCCTGCATGGAGCTTGCTTCTCCCTCCTCCTGTGTCTCTGCCTCTCTCTATGTCTATCATAAATAAATAAATAAATCTTAAAAAAAAGAAAAAAAGAAAAAGAATTTATTGTATCATGTTCATGGCTTTCATGGCTTTTTCTATAACAGTGATGGCATCTGCAGTGATGTAATCCTTCCATACTTTCATAATGTTCTCTTATCAAAATTCTCTATGGTGTTGACGATCCTTTTCAAAGAATACCATGTGTGATGAGCTTTAAAGGTCCTTATGATCCCCTGATCTAGAGGTTAATTATGGAAATCTTGTTTGTGGGCAGGTAGGCCACTTGGATGCCCTTGGTGTTGAGTCATGGGGTTCTAGGTGGCCAGAGGCATTGTCCAATATCAAAAGAACTTTAAAAAGGCACTAATACCTTAGTGGCAAGGTATTTCCTGACTTCAGGGACAAATCATCAATGGAACCAGTCCAGAAAAAGGGTTCTTGTTGTCCAGACGTTCTTTTTTTTTTTTTTTTTTTTTAATTAATTAATTTATTTATTTATGATAGTCACAGTGAGAGAGAGAGAGGCAGAGACATAGGCAGAGGGAGAAGCAGGCTCCATGCACCGGGAGCCTGACGTGGGATTCGATCCAGCATCTCCAGGATCGCGCCCTGGGCCAAAGGCAGGCGCTAAACTGCTGCACCACCCAGGGATCCCTCCAGACGTTCTTGTACAACTGAAAGACTGACAACTGGTATCTATCTTTTCGATAGACAAGGTTTGAGGGTTAGCAGTTTATAGATAAGGGTGGTTCTGATCATAGACCTGACTACATTTGCACAAACAGTAGAGTTAGCCTATCTCTTCTTGCCTTAAAAACTGGAGCTTATTTCTTTTCTCTTTCTTACTAATATGTATCGTTTGTGGCATTTTTTTTTCCCCTCCAGAATGGGGCACTTTTGTCTGCATTAAAAATCTGTTCAGGCAGATAGCCTTTCTCCTCAGTGATTTTCTTTTCTTTTTTTTTTTTTTCAAGATTTTATTTTTATTTATTTATTCATGAGAGGCACACAGAGAGAGAGAGGGAGAGAGAGAAAGAGGCAGAGACACAGGCAGAGGGAGAAGCAGGCTCCATGCAGGGAGCCTGATGTGGGACTCGATCCCGTGTCTCCAGGAGCAGGCCCTGGGCTGAAGGTGGCGCTAAACCGCTGAGCCACCCGGGCTGTCCTCCTCAGTGATTTTCTTGATGGCATCTGGGAACTTGTTTCTGCCTCTTGGTCAGTAGGAGCTGCATCTCCTGTTACCTTGACATTTTTTAAGCTGCTCCTCTTTGTAAAATTATCATCCTTTGCTGGCATGAAACTATTCAGCTTTAGATCTTTCACCTTCCTTTTTGCTTTACGTTGTCATATAATGGCTTCACTTTTTTTTTTCGATTCATATGCCTTCTTTTTTTTTTTTTTTTAAAGATTTTATTTATTTATTCATGAGAGAGACAGAGAGGGAGGCAGAGACACAGGCAGAGGGAGAAGCAGGCTCCATGCAGGGAGTCCCCTGATGTGGGACTTGATCCCGGAACTCCAGGATCACGCCCTGAGCCGAAGGCAGATGCTCAACTGCTGAGCCACCCAGGCGTCCCTGAGTATGCCTTCCTAATAGCAATCTTGCATCCATATAAAAGTGACATTTTCAATATGAGATAAAAAGGTATTTTGCAAAAAGTGTAGGTTTTTGCACCTGTTGGCATAGATGCAGCATTGGCTTCATGAGTTTTCTTTTTTTACAATGGCCCTTATGCTGGATTCATTTATCTCTTGAAGTAGCCGGCAAGTGCAGCTGTAGACCTCTATAGTTCATATCAAGCAGTTCAGCTTTTTCTTGTAACGTCATGACTTTTCTTTGATTCGCGGGAGCACTTCAAACAACAGCACTAGTGGTACTTCATATGGGTCCCATGATGTTATTCCAGGCTTATGGTATTGAATGAATACCATTCAATGAATACCATTCAATGAACAATATGCACGAACTGCAAGAGGTCACTTTGTACTTCAGTATGCAAATTACTGGAGAGGTGAACCCCGCTCATGCAGAGATGGGTAGTATTAGTGTTTAAAGCAGATACTAGCAACACTTGGGCTCATGGCAGTACCAACAGAAGGTGGTATGAAATTATTACAGTATTATGGTATATGTTACAATTAATTTTATGCAGTTATAATTTAATATCGCATCTTTACATTCATTTACATTTCTCTGAACTGCTAAAGGCATCATGTGTAGTCTGTTACATATTTCTGTGTATGTTTTGATCAATTTTAACTATATAAATAGGGTATATTTTATGGTAGTAAATGATAAAATAGACTAGTATTTGCATATATTTTAGACATTCATGACATAACTATTTCTTAGTTTTTTTGCTATATTTCTAGCTACATAGTTTGTATGTGAGTTTTTTCAATTTGTCACAAATCTCCAAAATATTTTCCAGTATATTTATTGAAAAAATTCTACCTATAAGTGGCTGTGTGCTGTTCAAATCCATGTTGTTCAAAGGTTAACTGTGTTTTAAAAGCATGTGTATTAAAATAAATAAAAACATCTATGTTTCCATTTATTTGAATTGTCTGTTCAGGTCTTTTGCCTATTTTTTTTTTGTTGGGTTGTTGATCTTTTTCATATTGCTTTATAGAAACATAGTAGAAATGGAAGAAAATAGCTCTTTAGTATATATTTAGCAGATACTTTTTCTTATTTATCTTTGACTTTCATATATTCTTTACTGTGCCAGAAGTTATTATTTTCACATAATTTTTTTAACCTTTTCTACCCTCTAACTAACCTGCCTAGGTACCAAAATGGTTGGTACCATGTCTGATAATTCAAATTAAATGATAAAACACCTAGAAAAAAATACAGAAGATAAAAATAATTATTGTTTTGGATATTTTGATTTTAGAAAATTTCCTGGACTGATAAAACAGTAAAATCAGCAAAATATAATACTGAAGGAGAAAGGACATTTCTTTTTTTTTTTTTTTTTTTTTTTTTTTTTTTTTTTTTTTTTAATTTTTTTATTGGTGTTCAATTTACTAACATACAGAATAACACCCAGTGCCCGTCACCCATTCACTCCCACCCCCCGCCCTCCTCCCCTTCTACCACCCCTAGTTCGTTTCCCAGAGTTTGAAGTCTTTATGTTCTGTCTCCCTTTCTGATATTTCCCACACATTTCTTCTCCCTTCCCTTATTTTCCCTTTCACTATTATTTATATTCCCCAAATGAATGAGAACATATAATGTTTGTCCTTCTCCGACTGACTTACTTCACTCAGCATAATACCCTCCAGTTCCATCCACGTTGAAGCAAATGGTGGGTATTTGTCATTTCTAATAGCTGAGTAATATTCCATTGTATACATAAACCACATCTTCTTTATCCATTCATCTTTCGTTGGACACCGAGGCTCCTTCCACAGTTTGGCTATCGTGGCCATTGCTGCTAGAAACATCGGGGTGCAGGTGTCCCAGCGAGAAAGGACATTTCTTTCAAAAAGGAAAGGAGGCTTCATAGACTATCTGCTTGAACTAGCATTTCCTAAGAATCTACAGTGTGCAAAACTGTGTGCTGGATATTGTCTTAAAGGGAATAGGCTTTAGTGAATTTAGAGGTTAGGAAAGATAATGATAATAGCTAATAGAATTAAGGAAGAGATCAGATTTAGGAAAGAGATCAGATTTAGGAAAGATGAGGCCACCTAGGAAGTAGTTCCCTGGCTGTTTTGCTTTTAAGCTTCCTGACCACTTCTCAAGTTCAGTCAGATTTCATAATATACATTCTAAGTTGGAAGCAAATCCCAGGGATTTGGTCTGCTTTCTGCATTCTTTATTCCCTTCTTCTTAATTATTTTCAGATCTTTGTGATTTAGTGTCTGCTAAGACTGGTTGTGAAGTAAGGTAGTCTCCCCAATCCAATCCCTTTCATTGTTCCTGAGGATAAAACCCTTAATGATCATGGTTTGTTGCTGATCACTATGCATGTGCACAGATAAGCGTTTAAAAAAAAAACAAAAACAAAATAGGGAAGCTGGAAAATAGGATATATTTCCAAGTTCTTACAATAATGGGCTCTAGTTCTAGATTCCCAAGCTGAAATGGTAAAAGGATAGTCAGCTGACTTTTTTACTTTCTGATTTTTTGCTGGTCCTCTGCCATCAAGATTCCTCTTTTGTCTGGGCTTTTGTTCCCTGAAGGCTATATTGACTCCTTCTTTCATATTGACAAAATGGTCTGTTTTTAATTTTTGTGTAGAGCTAGTCAACCAGAATAGTAGGTAATCTTTTATTTCAGATGTAACCTACAAACTTATTGAACCCACCTGTACTTTCTTTTCTTTTTGTTTCAGGAGATAGTTGTCTTTTTTTTCTCTCTATGGTTAATCTTGTTATTGCTTGGCTGACATTAAAATGTACTTTTATTCGCATTTTTGATGTTTATATTTGGATTGTTTATTTGTTTTTAGGTAAAATTTGGTAATACCACCTTTAAAACAGATGTGTATCTCAAGTCCCTTAACCCTCAGTGGAACTCAGAATGGTTTAAATTTGAGGTAAGTTTTTTTAAATTTTTATTTTTTAAAGATTTATTTTATTTGTTTATTAATTTAATTAAAAATTTATTTATTTATCCATGAGAGACAGAGAGAGGCAGAGGAAGAGGCAGGCTCTTTGGAGGGAGCCCGATGCCGGATTGGGATTCTAGCCTGGAACTGGGATCCTGCCTTGAGCTGAAGGCAGACGCTCAACTGCTGAGCTACCCAGGCATCCCAAGATTTTATTTATTTGAGAGAAAGCGAGCGAGTACAAGCAGAGGGAGGGGCAGAGGGATAGGAATAAATAGACTTCCCACTGAGCAGGGACCCCACTTGAGCTCGGTCCCAGGGTCTTGGGATTATTACCTGAGCTAAAGGCAGATGCTTAACCAGCTGAACCACCTAGGCACCCCTTGAGGTAAGTTTTTAAATGTCAGCATTTTTTAGTATACTTTTTGGATGTGATAGCTTCCCCCAGGAATGATAGGAGTACCTTTTATTTCTGGTGTAGTAGTTCTCCTACACCATAAAAATACTTTTCTTTTTTGCTTAACTTAGATTATTGAATTTTTAAAAAAATAATGTTTATAGTTAAGAAAATACAGTGTATGAATATAAGAACACAAATTAAAAAAAATAGAATCTTTTAAAATATCATATTATTATTACTGTAATAGTCTTTGGGTTTTAGCATGCACCAAAACCCACTTAAGAATAGTATACAGATTAGGGATCCCTGGGTGGCGCAGCGGTTTAGCACCTGCCTTTGGCCCAGGGCGTGATCCTGGAGACCCGGGATCGAGTCCCACGTCGGGCTCCCGGTGCATGGAGCCTGCTTCTCCCTCTGCCTGTGTCTCTGCCTCTCTCTCTCTCTCTCTCTGTGACTATCGTAAATAAATTAAAAAAAAAAAAAAAAAAAAAAAGAATAGTATACAGATTAAATTTAAAAAAAATTGTATTCAAAAGTGTGTGTCAAAAATAATGCCATTTTAACCATTTTTAAGTATAATTCAGTAGCATTAATTACATTCACAATGTTGTGATAGCATCACTACTATTTCCAAAACTTTTTCATCACTCCAAACAGAAACTGCTCATTCAGCAGTAACTCCCATTCCCTCTTCTCTGAGCCCCGGTAATATCTAACCTACTTTCAGTCTCTTTGAATTTGCCCGTATTAGATATAAGTGGAATAATATGATATTTGTATTTTTGTATCTGGGTTTCACTTAGCATAATGTTTTCAAGGTTTATCCATGTTGAATAATGTATCAGAATTTCTTTACTTTTTATGGCTGAATAATATGTGTGTGTGTGTGTGTGTGTCACATTCTGTTTATCCATTTATCTGTTGATGGACATTCAGGTTGTTTTAACTTTTTGGCTACTGCAATGAACATTACTGTACCAATATCTGTTTAAGTCCCTGTTTTCAGTTCTTTTGAGTATATGCCCAGAAGTAGAATTCCTGGGTCACACGGTAAATTGTATATTTAGCTTTTTTTTTTTTTTTTTAAGACTTATTTATTCATGAAAGACACAGAAGGAGAGGCAGATACATAGGCAGAGGGAGAAGCAGGCTCCCATGGGGAGCCTGATGTGGGACTCGATCCCAGGACCCTGGGAATCACTCCCTGAGCCAAAGGCGTCGGCCATTGAGCCACTCAGTGCCCTTTATGTTTAGTTCTTTGAGGAACTGCCAAACTGTTTTCCATAGTGGCTACACCATTATACATTCCCACCAGCATGTATGAGAGTTTTAATTTTTCTACATCTTTGTCAAGCTTTGTTATTTTCTGTTTTTTTTTTAATAGCCATTCTAATAGGTGTGAAGTGACATTTACAGTGTAATTTTAATATGCATTTCTGTCCTGAATGAGGTAGCATGAATTTTTATGGCTAAGGACCATTTGTGATTCTTTTACTTTGAACTACCCCTCATATTTTACTCCCCCAAAAAGATATTTAGAGATGACATTATGAAGGTAGACTTCACAGGACTTGGTGACTAGTTTAATGTGGAAAATGTAAATATGATGTGATATATCATTGGTTTTGATTTTCATTTACCTAATGACTAATAATTTTGAGCCTCTTTTCTTGTGTTTATTGGCTGTTTGTATGTCTTTGGAAAACTGTTTAGGTTCTTTGCTCATTTTTAAGTTGGGTTTATTAATTTCATTTTATTGATGATGCAGTACTAGTAATTCTTAAAGCTGCAGAATACTGAAGTAGCGTAGATAACTTTAAAAAATAATATCTTTGTACTTTTCTGAAATAAGGGGCTTTTATAATGTTGAGATTTAGTAACTAAATTTATCAGCCATTTCCCTTAAAATTTACTAAGTTTACTACTATTTTGGCTAGTACTTATAGTAATAATGTATATTGTGTGAAAAATGTTCCTAAACTTTGTGTTTATAGTTAACATTAATTATAAACTTTTTTAACCTTGTTTGTTGTGATTGATACTAGTTTATATGTTGTGAACTCTCAAATATCATGAACAAATGGATGTTTAGTTTTTCTTGTTTTTTTTAATGTAAAAGAAGTATTAGGCCAGGCAGTGTAATGATATTTGGGAGCTCCATGCAATGATTTGGGACCCAGGATCCTTTTGTCTTTTTTCTCCCTCATCTATCACCTGTTGCTTCCATATTGATGATCACATTAGTTTCCGAGTTAGTAGCTGGAGTTCCAGTGATCACATCGGTGATCTAGGCTAGAAGAAAGAGCTGAGTAAAATGGAGTATAGGAAGAGCACCTGGATGGCTCAGTGGTTGAGCGTCTGCTTTCAGCTTGACTCATGATCTCAGGGTCCTGGGATCAAGTCCTGCATCAGGCTTCCTACAGGAAACCTGCTTCTCCCTCTGCTTATGTCTGCCTCTGTCTACGGAGCCTCTGTCTCTGTGTCTCTCTTGAATAAATAAATAAAATCTTAAAAAAAAAAAAAGAAATGGATTATAGGAGAAGTGGTGATGGGTTTATATGTATTTTTCAGCTGAGCAAGCCCTGTTTGAGAAATTTTTCCTTACCCTATCTAGTGTATATGATTTATGCTTATATCTTAGTAGTTACAAAGAAGGCTAGGAAATTTAGTCTTTTAGCTGGGCATGTAGCTGTGCAACTAGAATTTTTAAACACTTAAAACATTTCTGAGAAAGTCTTTATAATATTTCATGATTTGATATTGACTCAATTTAATCTATGAAATATCCTTAATTACTTTATTGAAATTAATTAAAATTAATTTCTGAACTTCTCTCTTCAAATTATTTCTATTATTAACTATCTATATATATCATCAAGAATTCTAGTCGCTTGGTTGGTATAGAGCCCTGTAGTGTCAGGGAAGGAATACTGTAGTGTACTAGTACGTAAGATGAGGGTACTCCTGGGTAAATGTGTAGATGGTTAAATAAGTGTATACAAAAAATGTTATTAATAGAGGTAAAAATTGGAGGAATGTCTTTGGAGCAGCAGTTAATGGCTTAGTTTATGATTCTTTCCCTTTTACTAAGAATATAAGTTAATGTCATAGTGTCAGATGCCATTGATGACATGTGATTCAGAATGAACTGGAAATCAAAGTGATTATTTTGACATTTCACTATGTTTTCAAATATGCATAAAAATAGGTTACATATCTATCATTTACCTTTACTTTTACCTATGCATTGTACTGTTCTTGTTTTATCTGTTATACCACCCCACACTTGGCAGGAATTTTAAGACAAATGCAAAATATTATGCCATTTCATCCATAAAATTTTAATTATATTTTTCATAGAGAAGTATCCTTTTTTTTCTTAAAAACAAATCATCCAGTTATATTATGGTATCAGTAATAACAATTCTTTCTTGTACTGTATTTATTTATTTATTTATTTATTTATTTATTTATTTATTTAAAGATTTATTTATTCATTCAGAGAGGGTGAGAGGGAGGCAGAGACACAGGCAGAGGGAGAAGCAGGCTCCATGCAGGAAGCCCGATGGGCTCGATCCCGGGTCTCCAGGATCATACCCTGGGCTGCAGGCGGCGCCAAACCACTGCGCCACCAGGGCTGCCCTCTTTCTTGTACTTTAATTCTTAAAATAATCCTCAGAGTTTGGGTTATTAGCCCAAGGCCAAAAACAAATGGAATGGGGAAAGGCATATTTCATAGTTAACTTTAAAAAGTTAATCAAACTATATGGATTTGCAGAGATACCACTTGACCAAAGCATATGTAAGGAGAATGTAGAGATTTTAATTAATGACAAACTCTGTCTTAATGAACAGAGTGGTATGTCTGCTGTAACAACAAACATTCATAGGTTATGTTTAAGAAGTATATTTTAGTAATAGGATATAATAATCCTTTTATCTTCCATCCTTACAAATATCAGTAAGATTGTGTTCCATCTAGCCATTGCATTTGATGAGGAGTACTGGCAAATTAGAGGATGACATGGTATCTAGAGTGTGGCAGCTGAAATATGAACATATCTTCCATAGGGGAGAAATGTTTTTTGTATCATGCTTTGCCTCAGTTTGGGGTACCATAACAGAATGCCATAGAATGAGTGGCTTAAACAATAGCCTTTTACTTCGACATTTCTGAATGCAGGGAAGTCTGAGATAGTATACCATCATAGTTTTGTTTTGCTGAGGTCCCTCTTTCTGATTTGTAGATAGCAGTCTTCTTCCTGTGTCCTTACTTGGCAGAGAATCATCTCTCCCCATCTTTACTTGTAACGTGATCCCATTTGTGAGGAATCTGCCCTTAAGACCTAAATAACCTCCCAAAGACCCTATATCGAAATATTGTTATACTGGGGATTAGGACTTCCAGATACAGATTTTCAGTGGGTAGAAACATTTAGTTCACTCCATTCTCCATTGTAGTTCCTCTTTCTAGCTGTTGGTTGGCATGTGATAAGTAATTAAGAATAAGTAAAAAGAGAAAATAAACATTTATTTCACTTAATTCATAAACTTAATTTTTTTTCTTAAATAATATGTTTTCCTACTGTTTGTTTTGTGAAATTGCCTTTAGAAATGATATCATTGTGCTCCTTATCATCCTTACTCTCCTGTGAATAATATATGGACTCTATTATGACATTCTTTAAGCATTTTTGCTGGATATTAGTAGTAAAACACAGGATAATATGTAGAAAAAGAAATAGAAACTTTGGGTGTTAATCATTTTATCTTTGTGCCTGGAGGTAAACCATACTTTTATTTATTTATTTTTTAAGTAGGCCTCATGCCCAGTGTGGAGCCCAACATGGGGGGGTCTGAACTCATGACCCTGAGATCAAGACCCAAGCTGAGATCAAGAGTTGGACACCCAACCAGTTGAGCTACCCAGGCGCAAACTTTACTTTTTTTCTTTAGAAAATTTCAAATTTCTTTAGAAATTTGTCAGCTTTTATTTTTATTTTTATTTTATTTATTTATTTTTAAAAGATTTTATTTATTCATGAAAGACAGAGAGAGAGAGAGAGAGAGGCAGAGACACAGGCAGAGGGAGAAGCAGGCTCCATGCAGGGAGCCCAATGTGGGACTCAGTCCTGGAACCCTAGGACCACGCCCTGGGCCAAAGGCCAGCACTAAACCACTGAGCCACCCAGGAATCCCCTGAAATTTGTCATCTTTTATAAAAAAAAAAAAGGATTATAATGTGTGTGTGTGTGTGTGTGTGTGTGTGTGTGTGTGTGTGTGTAATTCCTTTACCTTTGTGCTTAGAGATAAATCTTTTTTTCCCCTAGAAATAAGTGATCTTTTACATTTAGTATATGTATATATTTATGGTAATGAAGATTTAAAAATGAAAAGATGTAATTTTAAGATATACTTTTAGGTGGATGATGAAGATTTACAGGATGAGCCTCTACAGATCACAGTTCTTGACCATGACACTTACAGTGCAAATGATGCCATTGGTAAAGTGTACATTGATATTGATCCTTTACTCTACAGTGAGGCTGCAACAGTCATCTCAGGATGGTTTCCAATTTATGACACCATCCATGGTAAGAAAATAAATCATAGTTCAAAAAATTTTTCCTTAAAGACTTCTGTACTACTAGTTTTAAAATAAATATCTTTAAAAAAAAGTTTTCTTTTTAATAAATAGTCATAAAGTATTGTTGGTAGAAGTGTTATTTTTCTGAACATAATTTGAAGTAATCTCTGCTAAATTTGTACAACATAGTAAATGCATTATTTAAAAATCATGTTACAAGTGTACAGTGGCGTTTTCTAGAGGTTTTATGATATATTACCACACATTGAATGCAGAGCAGAAATGAGAATCTAACTGTATTTCATGAAGCTAAATATTATAGAGAACTACAAAAATGTGTTATTCTTATTACTAGTTTTTTGTTTTTCAAAATATAGTAATTTTCATAAAAATTTTTATAGTAATTTTTATAAAAATGTTTATAATAGTAAATATTTTTTGTAAGTATTTTTCAAAATTCTCACTTTAATTTTCATTCTCAATTTTCATTTGACTTTTTAATTTTTGATTTTTAAAATTTTAAAAAAGATTTTATTTGAGAGGGAGAGAGAGAACAAGTGGTGGGAGGGGCAGAAGGAGGGCAAGAAACAGACTCCCAGAGAGTGGGGAGCCAGACACGAGGCTCAATCTCAGGATGCTGAGATCATGACCTGAGCTGATGTTAGACACTTAACCGACTGAGCCACCCAGGAGCCCCTCTCAATTTAAGTTTTAATTATAACATGGTAAATATTGATATATGACTCATATAAACAAAAACTCCTTGAAGTTCTCAGTAATTTTTAAGATTGTAAAAGTGATCATGTCATCAGAAAGTTTGAGAACTGCCAGCCTGAAAATATGCCATCTTTTTAGAAAGGCAAATGGACCCATAAGGAACTGGCAAATGTTTCTCTTTATAGTCTAGCGCTGTTCTGCCTATTTTTGACCTGGCAATTCCGTTGATAGCAGCTTATTATAAGAATAAGAAACTGAGATTTATGTAAAAGTATATTGTGATACTATTTTTTATTATTATATTAATATTTGCAATGGTAAAATAAATTGGAAAAGATATACTTAAATAAATTAGAGCATACATAGACCTTGAATTATACAGTTAGAACAAAATGCGTGTTTTGGAGTACAGTGGCATAAGGAAATGTGTATGATTTATAAAATTGTAAAATTCTGTAAAATTCAGATTATAAAACATTATTATAGGATGATTCCATATTTGTTTTAAAAAGATTATAAAAAAATAAAAAAAATAAAAAGATTATAAGTATGTGATATGTGATAAATGGACAGAAGACATGATAAAATACTAATTTTTTTTAAAAAGATTTTACTTATTTGAGAGAGAGGGAGACAGAGATCGAGAGCATGAGTGGGGAAGAGAGGGAGAAGCAGGTTCCCCGCTGAGCAGGGAGCCTGATTTGGGGCTCAGTCTCAGGACTCTGGGATCATTATCTGAGCTGAAGGCAGTTACTTAAGTGACTGAGTCACTCAGGCACCCCATTCTTTTTTAAATTTTTTTTTAAAGATTGGTTTATTTATTTTAGAGAGAGTGTGAGGAGGGGCAGAAGGAGAGAATCTCAAGAAGACTCCGTGCTGAGCACAGAGCCCTATGGGGCTCAATCTCAAGACCCTAAGGTCATGACTGAAGCTGAAACCAAGAGTTGGACAGTTAACTGAGCTACCCAGGCGCCCTGATAAAATGTTTATTCTTGGATAGTTTTATTTCTGGACTATAATCCTACTTTTCCTCTTGCTTTTTTTTTTAAAGATTTTATTTATTTATTCATGAGAGACACAGAGAGAGAGAGGCAGAGACACAGGCAGAGGGAGAAGCAGGCTCCATGCAGGGAGCCTGATGTGGACTCGATCCTGGGTCTCCAGGATCACGCCCTAGGCTGAAGGCGGTGCTAACCCGCTGCGCCACCGGGCTGCTCTGTCCTCTTGCTTTTTTTATGATTCTCTACAATGTAAGTATATTATCTTTGTAGTCAGGAAATAAAATCCAGTCCCAGAGTATATTACTAATAAAACAGGCCACTGGAGAAATAATCTGGGTTTGGATTAAAGGCAGTAACAATACGAATGAATGAATTTTTGAAATACTTTTTATTAAATTGGTTTATATATGTTTATATATATAAGTATTTTGTATTAAGTTGGCTTAGTATGTTTATGGCCCCTCTATTAGGAACATAATTTATTATTATTTCAATGGGTAAATGAGCAAGTCACTCTTTTTAGAAGGCCTTCCACAACTATGAATTTGCTTGACTTGCAATCAAGACAGTCCAGTAAAAATACTTAATAAATGTTAGAGATAGAGACTGGGTCATTTTTATTTATTAGGGCGTGTTCTGAAAATCCCTTATTTTTCAAATTTCTTAGCTCAACTTACTATATTCATTGAAAAAGAATAAAACTTTTGTCTTAAATGAAATTCTAGAATTAGCTGATAGGACAGTTTAAGAACTGACTTCTAATCCTGGCTGTACTACTTAACTATTATTGACACTCTGCAAATTACTTAACTTTCATTAAACTTTAATGTCTTCCTCTATAACATGAGGATGATAATACTACAGAAATTACCTTACTGGCTTGGTATGAGAACTATGAAATACTACATGTAAGGCATTTAGAACATTATCTGTGCTCAGATGTTACTATCATCATCATTATTGTCATCAGTTTAATTGCAGCTCCTTCTAGTTACTCATGATTTAAATAAGTAGAGACTTTCAGTAAAAATGAAAAATTTATTCATTCTCTAGTGTATACGTGTGCTTCAGAAAATGTAAGAAACTACTTAGAATAAAAATAATAGGAAACAAAGGAAAACAGCATTGCTGTTATGATTGATACGTTATTTTAGATTCATCAGTTGATATTCGTTTGCTGAGTTACTTAATTGTGCTTTGTTTTATTAAGGTAAAAACTTGATTTCCCTTTTGAAATTTTAGGTATCCGTGGGGAAATCAATGTAGTTGTCAAAGTAGACCTCTTCAACGATTTAAATCGATTTAGGCAGTCATCATGTGGAGTCAAATTCTTTTGCAGTAAGTAAATGCATTTTCTCATTTAACAGGAAATTTAATTGTTAAATATAGTGAATCAAATTAATATTTCAGAAACCTAATGGAAAATCTATTATACTTTGGTTTTAATGCCAAAAAGAAAATTGTTAATTTTTCAGAAACAATAACTGTAGCTTTGGGGACTATTTATCTGATTTTAAAGTAAATGAAATTAGTTTTTTATAAGTTCATAGAAATTTTTGTTAGATAGTCCATTGGAGCATGAGGTGTACATTGACCATAAGGTCAGAGGAGTTTGTGGGGCAGTAGGAAGGAGACCACTCTTTCTGACCCTACACTGGCTTGTACTTCAGACTGGAACATTGCTGGTAACAGTTGCTTACTGCTAGTAGAAAGAGTGACTGCTGAAGATCTTGGATTCTTAACCACAATTTTAAAGAAGAATCCACGTATTAATGAAACAATTTAATCTTGTTTACTTAAATCTTACATTAGTATTGGGCCCAAAGGTGGAGAATTGATTGTAGAAGCACTACATAGTAGTACAAATCTGAGATATCTAAGAATGACTGGAAACAAGTTTGAAAATGAAGGTGGAATGTGTTTTGCAGGAATGCTATAAATTAATTCATCCTTAGAGAAATGAGATCAGAGTGACTTGGTCTGGAAATGTAAAATGTGATAGCATTTACAACAGTCCTAACTGAAAATCAAACAACTAAGGGAGTATACCTAAATCTATCTAAACTGTATGGTGAATAGGAGGAGTCCACAGTTCATCTAGGCCACATACTGAAAGAAAACCACTGCCTTGTTGCACCTTTCATGTATAAGCTATACATGCTATACTATAAAACAGGTGATGCAGTGTATCTGAACAGTAGCCTATATGCTACCTTGATGTCAGCTGATTATTAGCAGTTAGCAACATCATCGGGAGAGATGGACTTGTACTTTCAATGAAAACAAATCCCACACTCTATAATATCTACATTTGGGGAAACAAATTTGATGAGGCTACATGTGTGATATAATCAGACTTAATGCAAATGGGCCATCTAAAATTAGGCAATACAGATGGAGCATTTGTGGTGGGTAGACGTGTATTTTGCAGAAGTCTCCAGTGGCCTTTTAAAGCATTATTATCAGACATCAACTTACGGAGAAGTTTGCAGCCACTCATCCAATTCAGGTTTTACTCTCTCTTTTGAAAGAGAGAATTTTCAAGCAGACTCCCCACTGAGCACAGAGTTTGATGCTGGGCTCCATCCCTACCACCAATGAGGTCATGACTTGAGCAGAAACCAAGAGTTGGACTCTAACTGACTGGGCCACCCAGGCACCCTACAGGTTTTATTCTTCTACCAATAAGTCAACCTCCATGAAAAACAAGCTCTGATATAATTTTCACAGATTTATCTTACTACTTTCATAGCAATGAATATTTTATTGCCTATTACATTTTTCTTTTATAAATTAGAACAAGTTACCTTGTTAATGTGTAAAAGATATGACTATATGGAACTTCGTATAACTGTCAAAAAATACAGTGGTATTTTATTTTTTAATTTTTATTTATTTTTAAAAAATATTTTATTTTTAAGTAATCACTATAGTCAATATGGAGCTCAAACTTACAATCCTGAGATCCAGGAGTTGCATGATCTACCAACCAAGCCAGTCAGGTACTCCTCCAATGGTGTTTTAGTATAGGACATTGTAATAAGATAGGAGCAGAACACTATAGCCAGACAGTGTGATGCTATCCAAAATTAAGTCAGCATTTACAGGTGCAGTTCCTCAAGTGCCATGATATGTGGGCTGGTATTTGGCAGATGTGGGCACTCACAGCCAGCCTGGGTTAATAGGATGGAAACTCCTAAGTAGCTGAGTTAACTTTAAGGCATGGATGTCTGTTTTAAGAGACTAATTTGGTATAGATGTTCTCTGGTTCTCCCTTTGTTGTTTGGTTTGGTTTGTGTTTTAGGTTCTCCCCCCGCACCCCTTTTTAAAAAAGATTTTATTTATTTGACCCAGAGAGAGAAACAGCAGAATCAGGGGGAGGAGAGGGAGAAGCAGGCTCCATGCTGAGCAGGGAGCCCCCATGTGGGGCTTGATCTCAGGGTCCCGGGACCATAACCTGAGCCAAAGGCAGATGCTTAACCACCTAAGCTACCCAGGTGCCTCTAGGTTCTCCCCTTTTTGAATCTGAATAGATCTTATTTTAAATCTAATGACATTTGGTGTTCTATATATTAAATTAGTTTGTTACATAGTATAGTGACTATTGAACCAGTTGGCTTTATGGCTGTGGATTATTGGAAATTGCAGGGCTATAGGACTCCTCAGATTATGTCAGAAAGGTAATGCTTTGATTGTTGAGGCTGCACTATGTGTTGTACAGAAGAACTTTTTCCAAGGGCTTTGAATAAAGTTTTTTGTATTTTTTACCCACTTTTTACTTAACTTACTATATAATGATTACCTAGCTGACTTTCACTTTGATTTTTAAACTTTGTATTGAATACTATTTAAGGTTGTCTGTGGCTGTTTTCTAAATTATAAAAATACAGTTTATATCTACTGTTTACTGTGAGAAAGACAAGAGGTTTCATGAAAGAAAATGATTATTTCTAAGAATAATATGGAATTTAGAAGACTGAAAGTATAGCATTATAATTACATTGAAATTAGCACAGTAAAAGGTGTTCTTGTATTATATATCCAAAAGGTAAGAACTTAGTTGTACGTTTTTTAAAAACTGAATTTAACCTTATGATAAATAGAAGCATAATGGACAATTTCTTTTAACAGCAACATCTATTCCAAAGTGTTATAGAGCTGTAATAATTCATGGCTTTGTAGAAGAGCTTGTGGTCAATGAAGACCCAGAATATCAATGGATTGATCGAATTCGTACACCAAGGGCATCAAATGAGGCCAGACAGAGACTCATTTCTTTAATGTCAGGTATTAAAAAAAAACCCAACTTTGTTACTGACTTAATTAACACTGTTATGTTTTTCATTTCCTTTTTTATGCTACCTGAAATTTCACAATGAAAGCTATAGATTATACATGACTGATTTCCCTACCCTATCTTTCTGGACAAACATGTACTGCCACTTTATAAGAGGAAATCTGAATCAGAAGCTTATACTTCCTTCTTAACTAGGTAGTAAAAGGAATTTGTGCTCATGAAGTGGCATAATGGAAAGAACCCTGAGCAAGGAAGTAGGAACTGGGTTCTAGTTTTCCTTTTCTAGTATTTATTTGTAGTCAGAGTTTAGGTAATACCTCTTAATGTTTTTTGTTGCCTTTTCATAGCCCTTCTCTGACAACTTGTTTTAGCTCTCTCTACTTCTTCCTACCATTCTTTTTTTTTTTTTTTTTTTTTTAAGGAGTTTATTTAAAAAAAAAAAAAAGAGGTCATTTATTCATGAGAGACACAGAAAGAGAGAGACAGAGGCAGAGACATAGGCACAGGGAGAAGCAGGCTCCATGCAGGGAGCCTGATGTGGGACTCGATCCCGGGACTCCAGGATCACGTCCTGGGCCAAAAGCAGGTGCTACACCGCTGAGCCACCCAGGGATCCCCCCTTCCTACCATTCTTAACCTATTTTCTTTATTTTTCTTTGAAGAACTTGTTTACCATTTAAAATTTATATGTATATATGTTTGTGTGTATGTGTATATATACATATATATATACACACACACTCTCACATGTATATCAGACAATAAGTATACATGTTATATTTAATAAATACAAATGTTATACTTATGTATAATAAATTTGTTTTAAATATAAAATATAAATACATTTATATTATATTAGTATATATTTATTAATACTTATAAATCAGTATAAGTATATTTATACTTAATATAATATATAATGTTATATTTAATATATTAAATAATATATCTTTTTTGTTCACCTCTGTATTTCTAGCACTTAGAAGAAAGGAAGAATGCCAGGCACATAGTACACAACCAAAAATTATTTGGTAAATGAATGCATGAATGAGTGAATCTTAATATATCGCATCTGTAAAATGCAACTAGTAATGTCTTACCTCCCTGAAAGTAGGAGGCTGGAGCAGATAATCTTTTAGGTTCTTTTCAAGTTCTAAAAATCTATGATTTTTTTTTACTCTTTTTTTTATTGCTATCCAGCTTTATATTATGTAATATGAAGATCTGAAGCAGAATGAATTTTCTTTTTTTTTTTTTTTTTTTTTGGTAGGTGAACTGCAGAGGAAGATTGGCTTGAAAGTACTTGAAATGAGAGGAAATGCAGTTGTTGGGTACTTACAGTGTTTTGATCTGGAAGGCGAATCTGGGTTAGTGGTACGAGCCATAGGAACAGCTTGTACACTGGATAAACTAAGTAGCCCGGCAGCATTCCTTCCTGCATGTAATTCTCCATCCAAAGAAATGAAGGAGTAAGTATGAATCAATGAATCATTCTTATGGAGCTTTTTATCTTTTACCTGTATGTTTTCATTTGATTTGAAATATTCTGGTAGAGTTGTTTAACATACATTGTTCCCTATGGTGATTTTTTTTTCATATGGTAATTTTTATTATCAGAGATAACTATGAAAACCTGAAGCTTTAATCTGTTTAGCTATTCCTAATATTTTATTTATAGTGTCTTAATATGAAACTCAAGTTAAATAATGTAAAACCAAACTGATTTCAGATCTTTAGGCACTATATTTAAAGCATAAAATGGATATTTATGGAATTTTTATTTATTCTTTGGGGAGTGCTTAAAACCCATTATTATACCTGATAATCCAATTATGCTTATTGTTACCAACATAGTATAGAAAGGAAAAGTATAGCAGGAAAGATTGACCTTTGCAGGGTTCTCAAATGCAAATGTCTATGAAGGCCAGACAGTTTATATAAATAAAATACTAGAGTATAATTAAATAGGGAGTACTAAGGGTCATGTAAAGCAGATGTTGGCAAATTTTTTCTGTGAAAGGCTGGATAGTAAATATTACACGCCCTAGCCATATAGTTTCTGTCTTTGTTTACCAGAAAAAGGAGTTTACTGATCCTGATCTAAAGGAATTTAGGCTCATACATTTTTAAAAAACAGAGTGTGATTCAACAAAAACACTTTGGTTGGCTGGATTTGGCTTAAGTGTTATCATTTGTGTCTAAGGCAAAAAATTCTCAACGAGGTGGTGGTGCTGTCTACAAGGAATGTTTAAAATGAAAATTTTCTGTCATAATGATTGGGGTGAGGGGGAAGATCCTGGTTGAGGACTAGAAGTGCTGACGGTTCTGTACAGCAAGGGACAACTCTGTACAATGAAGACTTGTTCCATCTTAAATACCAGTAGTACTTCCATTGAGACCCACTGATATAGAGATTCTTCTAGATCCAGGGTAACACATTTTTTGTAAATGACCAGAAGATATAGGTAAATAATTTAGTCTTTGTTAATAACTACTCAGCTTTGCCGATGTAGCATGAAAACAGCTATGACAGTATGCAAATGAATGAGTGTGGTTGTGTTCCAATAAAACCTGATTATTTACAGAACAGATAGCAGGATGGATTTGACCTGTAGGGTATAGTTTGCCGACCCCTGCCCTATATCATCAGGGAGTCAGGATTCTGTAGTCAGAAAATCCAAAATGCTTCCCAGATTAGCAATAGCCAAGAGGAGGTTGACTAAAAAACAATCACAATCTTTTTTTAAAAAAAATTAAATTCTAAAATAATTGACATACAGTGTTATATTAGTTTTACATGTACAATACGGTGATTCAACTTTTTTTAACAATATATTTTTTTAACCATATTTTTTAAAGTGAGATTTTCCTCTTAAGCTTATTTTCTGTTTAATTATTTCCTTTCTGTTGGCCTTCAGATACATTCTGTTCCTCTCTGTTGGCCTTCTAATACGTTCAGTTATTAGATTAAGTTTTAGTCACAAGAGGGAGCACAGTATTAGATATATTGCTTGATCTTATTGGGAAATACCTTGACAAGTGAGATGAATTGTTTTAAATGGATTGAAGAGTGAATTTGCTTTATATTCCATTTAAGATATGTCTTAAAAAGATATGAACTGCTTGCTGCCACAGGTAAAATCAGATTGCAGGTTTAACTTTTTGAGGGATTCAGTTATTTTCTTTTTCCACATCAAATTTAAGTGAAGACCTAGGTCCCTCCTTTTCTTGCCATCCTCCGGGTTTATCTAAATTGCCTGAAGGGGCCTGACTTTTGCCTATGTGATGTCTGAAGTTTTCCTCTTCTCACTAAATTACTTAGTGGAAAGAGAATAATACTATATTATCTGTTGGTTTCTTACACAATGATATATTGATAGTGGAGTACGTTTTACCTACATTTAGGAATAGTTCCATTAATGTAAATCTTCTGGGGTTTTGTAAGTGTTCTCCTTTTCCAATTTTGTTGTAGCCCATCTGCCTTAAGTTGTCAAATATTCACAACATGAAGAATTTAAATTGCTTCGTTAAGATTTTCTGAAAGGCATCTTATTACTGCCTCAGTCATGCTATTTAAAAAATAAATAACTCAGTACTCTGGCTGCTTTATTTCATCCAGGTTCTTTGTATTTTTGATTATGACTCAACTTGGGTGCTAGTATCAATTGTTTTATGATTCAACTGATTATAATTATTATGATGTTTAATTATAATGTTGATTCTAGACAGGAATTTGATAAAAGATAGTTTGGATTATGTTCCTGTTTGAATGGATTTAATATTAGAAATGTCACTAGGGTATTATTGCAAGATATCTTTAATACAAGGAGGCTGATAAGAATTAGAACTCCAAGAATACATATAGTGATACTCTCTTGTATTTGGATTTTAATTAGATGTGATAATTTGAACCTTTTACAGTGTTCATTTTATTTTACCTTTATTAATAGTGTGTTCTGGGATCCCTGGGTGGCGCAGCGGTTTGGCGCCTGCCTTTGGCCCAGGGCGCGATCCTGGAGACCCAGGATCGAATCCCACGTCAGGCTCCCGGTGCATGGAGCCTGCTTCTCCCTCTGCCTGTGTCTCTGCCTCTCTCTCTCTCTCACTGTGTGCCTATCATAAAAAAAAAAAAAAAAAAAAAAAATAGTGTGTTCTACCCCATTGGGTTTTTCTTTCCTTTCAGATATTTATTGTAATGGATAATATAAATCTCTTTGGCATTTCCTTGCTGAGCTATCTTGATGGTAGAGAGTGCATTTAAATACAATCCACTGCTTCTCTACTTAAAAAAAAAAAGTAGTCTCTAAGAGAAATTAATTGTAATTTCTCCTCTACAGCACTGATTCTTAGAATTTTAGCTTCATCAGTGACTTCAGAGAAAGAAAAAAAAAATAAAACCTCATTCAGTTGTTTGTATACAAATAGGTCATCAATGAAATGTTTGATTTTTATCAATTGTATTAAACACATTTTTATTTTAAACTAGCAACAAAAACAGAAACATTGTCCTATTGTAAAACCAGTGATATTTTCAGAAAATAGTCTGTAGATGTTGTGAAAGACCATTATTGCCAGTTAATGATAGCTTATATTTGAACTGTGACAAATTGTGATTGTCGGTAATGTTCACTGGCCAGTAGAAAAGAAGAGGCAAGGAAGAGTTGAGCTCTTGATCTGCTTAGTTTGCATTCTAAAAAATGGGGATAGGATAGTTTTTTAGAGTGTATTCACATATGATTCTTTCCCCTTTTTATGCATAAGCAAAGGCACTGCTTAGTGAAATAATTGCTAATATGAAGTACAGGATTCTTAGTTGTCTGTCATTTTTCTCCATTCAATGTAACTATGTCCTTTTAGCAAAATTTCTTCATGGAAATTTAAATTTTTTTTTTTTTTGGAAATTTAAATATTATACGTGAATATGTATCTGTGGATGTGATCTAAATATATACCTATACTTACATATAGATATGATCCATTGTAGGATATCAGTTGATACTTATAAAATTTCAATTCACAATGTAGTTTAATAAATTCTATTTAAGTTTAAATAATATATTCTCTTTGAGAGCTAGACAAAAGTTATCTACATTGTTTTATTAATGTGTTTTGAAAAGCAGTGTCCCCTTGCTTTGTTTTGTTTTCCAGTGTAGTCTGGAAAGCACTATATTTGGAGTGCTGAAGTCCTGGAATGTTTATATTTGCTTGTATCCATTTAGTTCATTTTTTTATGCTGTCATTTTTCATATTTTCTATTACCAATGTCTTGTGATTATAGACAGAAATAGTTCTGTTAAACTTTTTTAATAGAAAAATGTCATTACATCAATTCAGTTTCAGAAGTAATATAAGAACTTTATATTTGACTTTTCACTTTTATGGGTGTAGTAAGCTTTCTGGTGATCAAAATAATAACAAGCATTTTAAAGCAACTTAGAATCCAAATCTTAGTCTTTTTCTTATTTAATGCCACTATTTCTGCTTGCTGTTTTTCTTATTCACAGTCCTAATTATTAATCTGATCCCTAAAACTATAACTGTATCCTAACAAGTTAGTATTTAGCAATTCTTTTTAAATTAAAATTTGATTTTTGCATGTTGAGGATTAAAAATTCCTCTCCCCTAACTAAAGCTCCTTTGAAGTTATTTTAACATAACTTTGCTATCTGTTGTATGTATTGTTTTCTTTTCTTCCACTTTGACTACAAATTCCCTCAGGTCTCCGCTGGTTCATCCTCCAAGCCATGGATGCCGCTCGACTCACAACAGCCCAATTCACACTGCTACTGGCTCACGACTTACTCAGAACTTCTCTGTGTCTGTTCCCACTCTCATCTATACTGGTACGAGACTGCTCAGACTCAAGAGCTGGGGAAAGCAGGCCACAGACAGAGTGGCTGCAAAGGGCAGGCAGGCAGGTAGCATAGTGTAGGCAGGTACCACAGGTCTTTGCTTCCTCCTTTTCTTACTTGAAGTCCAGCTGCAGTGAAGAAATCCAGTATTTAGCCACCACAGAGGCTGTAACTACTTGGAAGTGAAAATGTTCTTCTAGCTTCCAAAGTCTCTTCCATAGATCCTGTAAGAACCCTATCTTACATAGGCATCCTGTAAGTTTTTAGGAGAGTCCTCCAGTATGTATTTTTGCCATTATTTCTGCATTTGGTTAGAAATAAAATTGATGATTGGATTCTAAATGAAATAACTGTCAAAGCTTTTGATTTGCTTATTTTATTTATGTACAAAACTTATTACATAGTAGGGTCTGTTTTATTCTGTGGAAGAGAGCTATTGGAAAACAGGTAAGCAACTTCTGCACAAAATGCAATGGTTCTGTGTAGCTGTATTCATTTTTTTTCACTGCTGTGTTTTTAGCTGTGGCACTCTTGATGCTATAGGATAAGGAAACATTTTTCTTTTGAAGATATCTGTGTGTGCAAATATAAAAACAATTGTGAATATTTACACACACCATTTGCAGCATCATTTTTTTTTGTAACTTAAAAAAGCATTGTTTATTTGAAAGTATTTTAGTCATGTATTTATTCTTTTTATTTTTCCTTTTAATATTTTTTACCCCCTTAGTCTGTCATTTCATGCTTCTTTGCTTTTTTACTTGGCTTATTAACTGTTTCAGTGCAGATAATTTTTTATCTGGAGAATGATGAATGGTTAAACAGCAATTGGTTGTCTTTGGCCTCATACCCAGCTCCACACTTAAGAAATGACTGCTGGCCCTGCCCAATACTTTCCTGGTGTTTGGATCATGCTGCCTTCCGTCAAGTCCTTTGGCACATGATTGCTTAATATTTCTCCACCTTCTTCTGGCAGGATTCCCTTCAATGAAGATCCCAATCCCAATACTCACTCATCAGGACCCTCAACCCCTCTGAAAAACCAAACTTATTCCTTTTCACCTTCCAAGTCCTACAGTCGACAGTCCTCTTCTTCTGACACAGATTTGAGTTTGACACCCAAAACTGGTAAGGCGCTTCCACCCACCTTTTTCTTTTCCTTTTTTCTTTTTTTTTTTTTCTTTCAAATTTGTTTCTGTTCTTTATTAGCTTTCCATCCAAGGCTTTCCTCCTGTTTTTGGCATTTAAGTTAAAAGATAATGTGACTACTGGTCATTTTCAGTTACTATCATTAAAATATGGAAATTTCATACAGTTCAGAAATTACCTTGTTCAAAGATCTGCCATTTGTTGATTTAATCAGTGTGGATATGAAGTCCAGAATTTATTTTTGCATGTAGACATTTTTCATTTCATTATCATATTATGAGGAATAACATCTTAAAGCTTTTGAATAGAAAGTAATACTAGTAGCTTGCAATCCAATTCCTCATGCAGTGGAGACATTTTCAAATTCATTTTTCTGTCTATTTCTGAGTTTAATTCTAAGACTTTATTATAAAAAAGTTTGGAACATTTGAAATGGTTATATTGGAGTGCATATATCTATTTATTAACTTTGTGCTATTTAAAATGTTTGGTTTTGCTATTCTTACTCTTTAGGTTAGAAAGTAGCATTTTTACTTATTCTTACATATTTCTCAATGTTTGAAATTTATGATTTTTCCCTCTCCTATTTGTATTTTGATGAATAATTTCTGTGAGTTTTTATGAATGTTTTATGATAAAAATTGTTTAAAAAGTCAAAATATTTTGTTACTTCTTAAAGTAGAATTAACCTATTTAAATCATTAAGTTAGTATTGTTAAGGAAAGTAAAATGTAAAAAGTCAAAAAGTTAGTAGTTAGCAATTTTTGTAAATATTGTTTTTGTCTGGTGGTTTTTTCACCAGATTGATGAAAACATCTTGCATAGTTTCTGTGTCATTTTTACCATCTTTAATAAACTTTTGTGTGTTAGGAAAGAAATTTATAAAATGATCCTAGATTTTATGAAAACAATGAAAAGAAATTAATTCAATAGCCAGTGCCACTTCTAAAATAAAGAAAGAACATTAAAAAGAAAGCCTATAGATTTAGTATCTATTTGTATAAGTGTAGTCACAAAATGTGAGGAAGAGAAGTATGAATACCTAATTCTTTAAAAAGAATAGCTTATTTTTTATTTATGTAAACATAACATGAATAACACCTAAATATCATGAGATTTAAAAAAATATTTATTTTAGAGTGAGTGAGCATGTGCCCACGTGCACATGGAGTGGTGGGGAGCAAAGAGGGAATCCAAGCAGCCTCCCTGCTGAGCATGGAGCCCTATGTGGGGCCAGTCCCACAACCCTGAGATTGTGACCTGAGCCAAAATCAAGAGTAGGATACTCAACCGACTGAGCCACCCAGGCCCCCCAAATCATGAGATATTTGATAGTAAAGCTATGGAGTGTGGCATCTTAACCATATTTATGCCATAAAAACTGAACCAAAGTGTAGTTTCTTCTTCTTCTTCTTTTTTTTTTTTTTTAAATAAAAGGTGAGATTCTGGCCTTCAAATTCATACCTATCAAAACAAGAAAGGCTTAGGATAGTATTTGAAGAATAAGTTTTCTTAAAAATATTTCTTTAGGCTTTGACTCTTGGCGACTTGTGTATTCCAGGTAACTTTCTGATATTTTAAACTTTATTTTTCTTTACCGTGCCACAGATAAATTTTTAAAAGTATTTCCTTGGTCTATTTCCTTTCTTTTAATACACCAGAAGACCAAGTCTAAAAAAGATGGTCAAATAAAACTTAATTGAATGAGATTTGTCTTCCCTTAGCTTTCTTGTAGGCAATTATCAATGAAAACTTTTTTGCATTTGATTTTCTAGCTCCAAAGTTCTAGTTTTTAAAGATTCATTTATAATAGTAATTATTCTCATGTATTTCTATATTAGCTGCCTCTAAATAAATTATTTTGTTTTTCTACTGCATATGCTATTCACTATCGTTAATATATATTTGTAGAACATTAACGATTTTTAGTATTTTGGCCTTATCCTCAATCCCTAAATACCTTTGAATATTCCTGAGGAGTGTTCTGGAAGAGATTTGAAATGGCAAAATTATGATTTTTTAAAAATTTCTAAAACTATAATTGAATATGCATTTCATAATTCTCTGCTTTCAAATTTATCTGTATATAAAATCAGTCTCTTGAGAAATAGTGGGGATAGGCTGATTATGATTGATTTATTATATGTAAACTGGGAAACCAAAAATAAATAAAGCATGGAGAAAATTCATTTTCTATTTGTAGTTAAACTGTTGTTTTTTTTTTCAGATAAGTCTAATTTTAAAAAATGGATATTTCTGTAGGTTCTGATTTTTGGCATTTTACAGGTTTCATTTTCATATTTTTTTTTTCAAGTACTCAATTAGTAGGATTGGAATTTTAGAATACTAGTGTTAGAGTATTGATCTGACACTGATTCAAGCTAATTTTTACTTAAAAAAAAAAGGCTTTTAACCATGTATATTTTTTGTGATTTGAGAGTATTTACCCCTTACATACTCAAATCTTTAAGTGTGAACAGTGTTATGATCAGACTTGAATAATTAAAATTTTAGAGGAAAAAGAAAAGTAGTAATATCTCAAAGATGGACAGGAAGAAGTTAATATTTCAGATTAATGATGGCAACTGTTTAATGTGGTACTATTTTTTTATGGGTATTCAATTAAAATACTCATTAGTGATAAACTTTAGTAACATTTGAAGAACTGTACTTTGCCACTTTAAATCATGTTTATATTTGAGGCAATAAGTTTCTGGCTTTAAAAATGTTTAAGATGGGGGTGCAGCGGTTTGGCGCCTGCCTTTGGCCCAGGGCACGATCCTGGAGACCCGGGATCAAATCCCACATCGGGCTCCTGGTGCATGGAGCCTGCTTCTCCCTCTGCCTATGTCTCTGCCTCTCTCTCTCTCTCTGTGTGACTATCATAAATAAATAAAAATAAAAAAAATGTTTAAGATGTACATTTTAACTTTATACATTCTTAAGCAAAAAAAAAAAGGCAATTTAGGTGTTTTTGAAAAATCAGCTCCCAAGTGATTAGAATGGTATAAAATCCCATGTTAATGATTTAAAAAAATTTTTACAAATGCAAAGTTTATAAAGGTTTGGCTAAATTTTAGACTATACCTTTTATTTATATTGTGTTGGGTAGATGGTCTTGCTAATGACTTCATATGCTTAGTGTAATTTATGTAGCATTTTAAAACCCATTTTTACTGTTATGTTTTGTTTCATCATTGCTTTCCTTATTCTGCATTTTCTGGTCATCTTCTGAATCTGCATCTTTTCTCTGCTACTTTCCTCCACAGCACCTTACTTACAGGGGCCTAGGATTTACCTGTGTCCTAGCTCCCCCTCTCTCTCTTGTGGTTCCCTTCATCTTAAAAAGTCCTGTCTCCTCCTCTCGGAATCTAGCCTTCCCCCTCATCCTTCTAGCCCTGTCAGCCCAGTTCTGAGGAAAAGTGTTTCTTTCAGTGAAGAGCTGTTCCTGGCTGCTTCTGGTAGGATCACATTATGTCAGCTTTTTAATCCCTTTATTTTAAATCACCTTTGAAAACAGTTAATTATTTCATACTATAAAGAAGTATTGGGTATCTTACATAGGGCGTACTTCTTATTTTTCTTATTGGTGGACAGAGTTAAATGATTATGATGATTGTGAGGACATGATTGAAGGTTACTTGATAGATAATTATGAATATTCTGAAATTATTTTATTTATTAAAAAATTATATGTCCGAGGACATAGATCTGTCTATTTCCAATGATTTTAGGCTCTCATTACTAGAATTTCTGTTTTAGACACTTTACTTTCTTTCCCTTCACACCAACTCCATTCACTTCGGTCCTGCACCATCATATTGCTCAGCCATATGGCTACAGTAGTAATTATTCTGTTTGAATCAATTTAAGTCTCATTTGGTGATATTCTTTCATTATCCATTTTTTTCTGTCCATTGCATTAATTTTCAAAATATTCTGCTATATTTTCAGATGTTTTATTTATCTCTACAAAATTACATTTTATTTTATGGCTTTCAGTATGCTTCATATAAAGATCTTAGTTTCATTTCTATGTTTAGTATTGTATAGTCTCTAAAAACCGTATTTAGATTACTACAAGAAAAATGCTTTCTTTTTTTATTTTTAAAGAACAGAATGGGACTATACATATGCTAACCTTTGTTTCCTTATCCAAGAACAGCTAAAAATGTATAAGTAAATTAGTTCCTTTTTTAAGTCATTGCAGTAAATCTGACTGTATGTATCTTCAGTTTTGAAAGGGTGGAATTGAACTGTTAACTTCAGTTTATAGAGCACTGGCTTCTTATCTGTCCCCTGCTTTCTATAATTTTTTTATCATAATTGATCAATTGGTACTATCAAAAGGATAAAGTAGGGAAAGAAATGAGAAATTAAGCCTTTAAAAAATACATCTAAGAGCTTGGGAAATATACTTTTTTCATTCATAACTATGTACATTTGTGATGTGTCTAATATGTCTGATTTTTAGTTTTTAAAGGTATATTATGTTGATTTTTGCAAATGAGTATTTGAAAACTATGAATGTTAATAGTGTTTTGTCATAATGTTATGTTTAGGAATGGGAAGTTATCAGAAATTAGATTTGCCTATATTTCAAAACTGCCTAAAATTCATGCTCTTAGAGAATTTTGGAATATTTTTAGTAAGCCCAATTAAAAGTGCTTCTCTTTATTTACTTTTAAACAAACATTTGATGTTTCTCTATTTCTTTTAGTATTCTTAAATTGTTACCATAGTAAGCTTACAGTTGACCCTTGAGCAATAGGACCCTGCATAAGTTGAAAATGCTCATATAACTTCTGATTCTCCAAAAGTTCAACTATTAATAGCCTACTATTGACCACAAGCCTTACTGATAACATAAATAACACATATTTTGTCATGTGGATTATATACTGTATTCTTGCAATGAAGTAAACTAGAGGAAAGAAAATGTTATTAAGAAAATCATTAGGAATAGAAAGTACATTTACAGTTCTGTACAGTATTTATTGAAAATAATTCATGTATAAGTGGACTTGTGCAGTTCAAACCCGTGTTGTTCATGGGTCAAGTGTAATTGGTAATATCTTGATTATTTTGTATTAGAAGACTCGACTTTTAAAAATTGAATATTATACAAAAATTCATCACATTAAAACATACTTTAAAAAATAGGTTTTAGAACAGATTGAGTCTAAAACTAGCTGTGATCAGTATGGTTTTGACATCTTGTTTCTAAAGAAAACTTTGTGAATAAAATAGAGTAAAATATGTGCTAATTGCCATGTCAAGTACTCTAAATGTTTGGATCATTTTAAGAGATTTTGACTCATGATATTTATAAAAATGAATGCAGTTAAACCTTCTGTTTCTATAGTTGTTTTTTGGTTGTTATTTATGTACTGATGTTCTGTAGGAATGGGAAGTGGTAGTGCTGGAAAAGAAGGGGGGCCATTTAAAGCTCTTTTAAGACAACAGACTCAATCAGCACTGGAACAAAGGGTAAGAGACACTCAACATTCTTTATTCTTACACTGTTAATATGATTTTATTAACATGTTTCCGTGTATTTATAACTTAATATATGGTTATATAATATGGTTTTGATCATGTATCTGTAATGTAATTTCAAAGTCCAAAAAAATTTATTTAAGATATCAAAGAAATTTGTTTATGAATAATTAATTTTAATTTGGAGTAATTTTGTAACTTTTTTGTTTTATCCTCCCATCTTTTATTAGAAATAGTCTTTTTGGAAATAGCCATTGAATGATGAAATCATTTCTCATTTTATCTTAAAATTATAATTTATAGAAGGAAATAGTAGACTTTTTCCAGAAAAAAATATTTTAGTTGTATATTGAAGATAATTCTTGGGACCACCTGAGTGGCTCAATTAGTTAAATGCCTAGCTCTTGATCTGAGCTCAGGTCTTACCTCAGGGTTGTGAAGACAGGGCTCTATGCTGGTCATGGAGCCTCCATAAAAAGAAAGAAAGAAAGAAAGAAAGAAAGATAATTCTTTAGTATATTAATATATTTATATGCTGTGATTATTTTTATGGGTGGCCAATCTCTGAGGGGTAAGAAATGCACAGATTCGGTATTTCTACAGATTAACATAAACAATGTGTATTTGGTATGTGAATACATGTCTTTTAATTATTATAAGTTTAATCTTTAGTTAACTATGTTAAATGGGAAATAAATAGTTCAAATTTTTGGATGATTTTTCTCTTTTTATTTTTATTTTTTTGTGTGTGTAAACTTCATTGCTAAGGGAGGATCGCCTCATAGGTTCTGTAGAAGGCGGGTATGTTTCTGAACATGTGTGAGAGCCTATTTCTTGTATTGGTAGCTGTTCTAGTTTTAATCTTGATCATTTGTTTTATTTAAGCTTTAACAAATGTTGCCAGCTTTATTTCTTTCCGTAATGCAATTTTTTTTAACTTATTAGCACTATGAGGCTCATTTTTTTTCCTACTTAACTAATACAGTGCATGATTATTTATATGTTATGTTAGTTATTTTAAGGCACAGTTCCACAGCTTTCATTGTGTCTGATTTGGAAGTTTATAGCATTTACAGAATTTTCTTTTACATGTTCTATTTTACACTAGCATTAAAAAAAAAAAAAGGTAAAACCTAGTAAATACTTATAAATGCATTCTATAAAACAAAGATATTTCTTCTCTAGAGATTAGCTTTTGAGAATAGTGTTTTTAGATTCTATTACTACAAACAATAGAACGGTTTGCTTTTTTTAGACTTTCTTTCCTATGTGGAAAGTATCTGTATGTACTGTTTGCCTTTTAGACCAGGCTGAGGGAAAGGAGAGCTGAGCTAAACAGATTGATGAGACTTCAGCACCACAAGCTGTTTGCTTTATCCCCTTATCAGGCAGCAGTTGCCCTTGAGCTACTTTAACACCTTGCAGGCATACCAGCTCCTGTCATGCAAAAACCCGCTTAAACAGTGGAACCATTTATTAAAACCAAATACTGAAAGAGACTGAAAACAGAGAAGTGAGTCAGGGTGAGGTATGTGTTCACTTAATTTTTTAGGCCAGAATGCTCTTACTTCCCCCCACTCCAGTTTTACATTCTCTACAGAGTTCCTTACACTAGGAATATTTCCTTGTAATTATCATTCTAGAATTCATAAGAATAGAAAAACTGATACGAGATCAGAGATTTTGCCCATATGTCTGCCTGTGACTGTATTATCTATATTAAGAACTTTTGAAAACATCTAGCTTTATAATAGAAAAACACTAATCAATAAAAATTGTTTCAGATTTAGTTTGGATAAAATTTATGTTTTCAGATGTGCTTTTTAACACTCTTAAAGTTTTGGACACGTTGGGCATACATTACTAGTTAATCTTTATGGAATTAGCGGTAAAGTTGTGGGAGAACTATATAGTTTTCATTTACAACTTTGTAAAACCTGAGTTGGCAATATATTTATGTACCTAACCTGTAGTAGTTACTTGAGTTAATGAGATTACCTCTCTATCCTGAGTATGTAATAAATAGAACAAGCATCATCTTTAGCTTTCCCATTCACTAATGTGAGTTGCCATTAGTATGTCTTTGTTTTGGGAAAAAATTTGTACAGAAGTATGAAGAATTCTCCCCATATGTGTCCAGATATGACTTAACTCTGCCAAGTTGAATACTACATCAAGGTGAACATATGATATACTTAATGCCATTTTTATATTTATTTTTAAAATATTAATTTATACCCCTTGCCACCTTTAATAAATTGTATGGCTTTTTTTTCTTGAGGCAAAGAGAACCTTTGTCCAACATCTTTTATTTAATGGATTAATCAAGTAGCAGTTCTCAAAAAAAGAAGTGTTCTCTTTTTTCTTTCACAAAATCAGTGAAAAGTAAGTTGATAAAATCTTGGTGATAGAGGTCAGATGATTAGGAGATAAGATGTAGAGGTAAAAAGCTTGATTAGATTTAGGTTCTACCTATGAACTATTTGATGTAAAGCAAATTTATTTTTCGGTATGATTCTTCTTTCACCTGTAAGAAAAATGAAGTTACTTTTCAGCTGCTGGGATGTATATTTTTCTTCAATAAAGAAACCTGGTTGACTTGGTTTAACCTAGGGTTTCCGAAATATATTTTACAATGAAATCTTCTATGTGAAATACGTATTAGTATGGACCACACTTCGGGAAACACTGGCATAAAGCAAACTCTGTTGATAGATTATGACCTTTTTAGAAGTGGAGTAAAATTATACAATAAATCATAGTAGGAATTTGGCATGGAATTTTTTTTTTTTAAGATTTTTATTTACTTATTCATGAGAGACACAGAGAGAGAGGCAGAGACACAGGCAGAGGGAGAAGCAGGCTCCATGCAGGGAGTCGGGTGTGGGACTCAATCCTGGGTCTCCAGGATCAGGCCCTGGGCTGAAGGTGGCGCGGCGCTAAACCGCTGAGCCACCCGAGCTGCCCGTGGAATTTTTTTTTTAAGATTTTATTTATTTATTCATGAGAGACACAGAGAGAGAGAGGCAGAGACACAGGCAGAGAAAGAAGCAGGCCCCAGGTAGGAAACCCGACGTGAAACTTGAACCTGGGTCTCCAGGATCATGCCCTGGGCTGAAGGCAGTGCTAAACTGCTGAGCCACCCGGGCTGCCCCTCTTGAATTTTTTTTTTTCCTGGAATATTTTTTAATCTCAAAAGTTAACTCTGGTTTCTTGGGATAATAAAGGGACTATTTTTTTTTAAAGGGACTATTTGATTAAAAAATAAACTATTTAAATATATTCTAAGAAAAATTCTAGTTAAATGTTAAAACATTACTCCCATCTAGGTGTTAAAAGGGTTAGTCTTGGCTGATCTTAAGGAAGCTGTTCTTTTCAGTGGAAGAGAACCTATAAATTTATCAGGAATAATGATAGACTAGAAATTAAAACCAGCTCCTTGCCTCACTGTTTTAATCAGAAATTTCAAGAAACCAGGTTTATAACTCACAGAGGGCTGGCACTTTTGTAAGTACTTCTAGTAGTCACTATATATTGGGGCTGGAGATGATAGGTATTTAACAATGGGTATCAGCTGTAGTTCTTCTGAAAGAATTATCTGAAGATGGAGTTTTGGTTGAATAGCCATGCCATTTTTACATGCTCCAGGTTAGATTTTGTGTGTTAAAGTAAGTGTGCTGATTGGACGGGTAGGCCAGTTTAAGTTGACAGAGTAGGTGTCTGCCTCTTTGGACAGCCATTCCCCTACTTTTTCTTCTATGACCAGCAACTCTGGTATGATACTTTTCCTCTTGTCCCTTTATCTCATCTTCTGGAGAAGAGTCAGAATCGCAAGTAGAGAAATCATTTAGGTTCATTTTTAAACCTTCCTAAATTCTGATATGCAGATATTTTCCAATATGTGAATTTACTGAACTTCTTTCTTTTCAGAAAGATGTGCAGATTTCCATTTAGCTTACAAAAATTTTACTTTCAGTGTCTTTTGTCTAGAATATTTAAAAAGTTTAAGTATAAAGATTAAATGTAAAGTGCTTTTTTATGCTATGCTTCAGTACTTTGAGGAAATTTAAAAACCGTGTACTTAAAATTGAAAAAAAAAATCATAGATAAGATATTTAAGTTTCTGATAGCATAAGCTTACTTGTATGTTTCTCATTTAAAACTTATATTTAAAAAATTCAGGTGGAAATGAGACATTTTGACTAAACATTTTATAATACATGTAAGTGAAATTCCCCTCCTAGCCTCTCCCTTTCTTCCTTTTTGCTTATCAGCAGGACCAAACCTATCCATTTCCACAGATTGGTCTTTACTTTTTTTTTTTTAAATGTAGCCTAGGTTTTTATTACCCTTGTTAATTTAAATATTACTTTTAAATTCTAACAATTTATTTCTAAATTCTCTATATATTTTATACTATATCTTCATGGGTAACTCAAATGTGCAGGACTGTTTGCCTTTGTGCTACATGACTCCAAGTTGCTATGCTTTGTGAATTATGCTTTGGTGAGTGTATTCTCTGTGCTTTAAGCAACCAGTCAGTAACCTTGCTGTTTTACATGTGCCTGCTTCTAGTAGTATATTCTGTATGTCTTTATCTCTTAGCTTTTATTTGCTACATTTAATCTGCTATGGTCCAGAAAAAAAAGATATTGCTAGATTTTAAAATATGTTCCTAAAATTATGTATTTTTAATTACTGTATGACATAGTATGGATATAGTCTATAGGGATTTCTTATGAGTCAAGTAAATAAGTTTTAGTACTTGGATATATAGCAGTTCTTTTGACTGTTGAGAGCGCTGTTTTGCTTATTTTCCAGCTCTCAGTTATGTTCTGAATAGCTGAGGCTACTGGTAAGTGACTTCTGGTTAAGTGAGCTACATTAATCTTATAGCCAGATGAGGCACATATTAAATTTTCCTTGCTTGCATCCAATTTTGTGTAATATGAGAGGCCTCTATATTTGGAGAGTCACAAGAGCTTCCCTTTTTTCCTGGGTTCTATTTCAGTGAATTTCCTTTCTCTGTTTTCCCATTTCTCTCTTACCTCTAAATTGATGATATTGATGTCCTTGAGAGAGAACGGGAGAATGAAACTTGGAAGAACTCCTGGAATTTTATTTCCTCCCTTTCTGTCATCTACATTTTTCTCCCTTTTCCTTAACATACATTTATGTACTTAAAATTCTCTCCTGCTGGGGTTGGTGTTCATAGAGTAAATAATCTTACACAGCGATTCTCTACCCAGTAAAGCTTGGTATTTGCCCTTCACATTTCCATGAATGTCTTAACCCTCACTGCTTATTCTCTCACTCTTCCCTCAGTCCCACATTCTTACTGATCTCTTGGACTAGGCCAGGAGTCTTTACCAGTAGCCTGGAATTGAGTAAGTGTACGTCAGGGAGATTTTGCCCCACTGAGAAGTAGTGGTTGAATAGAAGGGCAGGAGAATCCTTGCATCTCCCTGTTAATTTGCTTCTGAGTAGGAGATAGAGAGGAAGGAAGAGTGTGTTCAAATATCCCAAAACTTTGAGAGCCTTTTTTTCTCATTGAAAATCGATAAAGAGAGTGTTTGGATATTGTATAACATGATATATATGGGGAAAGGATTAGGAACTCTAAACATCTAAGAAAACTTTTAATTACAAAGCATGTATAATGTGTAACTAATTGGTAGCCTTTTGTTAAGGGATAGGATTCATATTTCATAGGATGAATATAATCTATGGGGATCAGACTTTTTAACAAACACATTTTTTGTACTTTACACATGGTCAGTTATATTTTCCCCCCTTTCTTTCTACTAGGAATTTCCATTTTTTACCTTGACGGCATTTCCTCCTGGATTTCTTGTGCATGTTGGGGGTGTTGTTAGTGCACGCTCTGTGAAGCTTTTGGATCGTATCCACAATCCTGGTATGTCCTTTAAAAGTTTGTTTTCAGTATTGCATTTACTTAAACTGTGGTTATTAAAATTAATTTTTATAATTAAAAAAAAGTCAAATCTAACTGAGAAATGAAAAAGAAAATATAAACTGGCGCATGTTGCTTTAAGTATTTGCAGTAACCCTAATGGAAAAAAATCAAATAAGTAGAAGTATATTCTAGTTAGCTTTTTATGTAAAGAAAGAAATCTTGATTAATTTTTTTTGGCCAAAGCATCACTTTGAAGGAATCCTTAAGTAACTTTTGAGTCAGCTCTTTTTCTTTGATCCAGGCAGGTAGCAAATTTTGCAATTTGACCATTTTCATAAGATGTTAATTCTTTTAACTAGCAATAATTCTCTGTAGGTTATTTTAGTAATTTCCTTATTCCTAAAAGAAGTATTCCTTTGAAATGTAATTATAAACATTGTGTAGTATCTAAGAATTAAAAAAAAATAGTTCTGTCTGTGTATTTTCGGTTTCTTTTCTGAAGCTATTTATTCTATATAAGTAAACAAATAAGAATGGTAGCTCACCTCTTTAAAACATGGGATCATGATCATAAAAGAAGAAAGGCATCAAATCAGTTTCAATTTCAGGCCCTTGGTTTAGGAATGCTTTGATGGTTTTTTTAAATCCCAAATACATGATAAATGTGGTAGAAACTTTCCATATGGAGTGTTCTTGCAGTTCTCATTGACTGGATTCCTAGTAATTTGCTCAAGTCATTTATTATTTTGATGATATACTTTCAAGCTGAAGTTATGTTACTGTTTTTATTTGGCATATATACGTACATATTTTTGAAAAATTTAAATTGTCACTTCCAATAACCTCTTCCTGACACTTGTACTAATAGCTACAAAAAGTAAAACTTTTCGAAATTATTTTATGCAAAACATTGCAGATAGTGATTTTGGGGATTCAGAACATTACCATTCTTTTAAATTTAAGAAAAAATGTAACCTGTGCCTTGTGGTTTGATGTCATTTCAGTTAATAATTCCAGAGAAACAGAATGGAATTTTTTCCAGAGCTGGAACGAGATTTTCAGAAGAATAATAGCTAGGATTATTTAACTCTTAAAGCTGAACAAATACATCTTTTAAGCATTAGTCTTCTCTTTTTCTTCTCTGGTTTATTATTTTTTCCCACTATTTCTTATTTTTTTCTGGTCAATTTGAGATCTTTTCTTTATTCTGTAGTAATTAAAGACATATTTAGATTGATGCCAGTTTAATGTATTGAGACATTAGAGACTTCAAGTTCCATATCTTTGTTTAGGAACTTGTATTATTTGGAAAGTTCAAGGAATTACTGAGTTAATATACCTGACATTAACTGTGTGGCCCAAGGCTTGTTGCCTGTGTTTCTTTGGCCTGTTGACTCAAATATTTTAATAGATTGCACCCACTGATAAGCTCCAAAAATGGTTTCAGGAATATATTTAACTGTTGGTGATATCTTCTGTTTACTGAAAACATTATGATTTTATTGTTGCTTCCATGTACTCTGAGTAAGCCATAGAGTCTGGGAGAACAAACAAGGGTGACTTAAAAAAGTTTAAGTAGAGAGCTGTATTTAAAATCCCATTACTTTTGACAAAAAACTCTTCTTTTGGGGTTATCATTCTTGCCAGTGTATTCTAGTGGTGTGAGAAATGTAAGAATCTAGGCCCAGGGAAGAAAACAGGAATTTTTATTACAGAATACATTTTGTGTATTGCAATTATCAGCTTATTCATTCTCTTACTTTGCTCCCCTTTTTGGAATATTTTTTTCAATTTGCATTTACAAATTCTCAGTTATTAATGTACTTATTTCCCAAAAGATTATGGGCATATAATATAAATGCTTTTAATGATACATAAATTATATTTTAATTTTGATTTATTTTCAGTTAAATACAAATCGACTATATATTCTAATGGTTTCATTATTACAGTATTTTGATGTAAATATCACATTCTTTGGGTTTTATATATGTATTATGCATAAAAGATTTTAAGAACGTTTTATTGATGTTCTTAATATTTCATAAATAATTATTTATGAAAAAGATTTAGTTTGTTGAAAAAAGCTGAATGTTAAAAAACCCCTCTAGATTAGCATCTACCATGATGATGATGTATTAATTTTATGTCACTGAGTTACTTTGCTGAGAGAAACTTATGATGAATCGAGATGCATGTGCTAATGTTTAAAGTGCTGTATTTGCACCTTCAAATGAATCTTGCAGCTATTTTTTTGTCTAGTGAATATGGGAAATTTTCATTTTACACTGAGCATAGAAGGAAAAAAATCTTATTTTAAAACCACTACCACCTGCTAATTATGGATTATTATTATTTCGAGTTAGCTCTTAGAATTTTCTCCTTTCTTAAATATTAAACACGGAAAAGAATGGAGTGGTTTTAAAAATCAAGGTCATTATCTTAAACAACTCAACTTTAGTTGATATTAGATTATTATAGCATGCTCCTTCTTCTCTTTCTATTTCTACTTCTTATTAACTCTGCTGTCTGTGTCTTTCCAGTTCCTGTCGAGTGGTGTTGTCAATTATGTTCTTGTTTGTAGTGTTTTTTTTTTTTTTTTTCCCTACTATTCTGCACCTAAAACTGATCTACTAATTTGCTGTTTTGAACTCAGCCTTTGTCGGAATTATGGGTAACACAAGATCTTACAAACTGCTAGACTGGAATAGTTTCAATTCAGGTATTTTGATGGTCATTCAGTACTACATATGCTGACAAAAATTATGGCAGCTCAGTGAAGTTTTTAGAAATGTTTTAGATTAAATAGGTTTAATGTCAATTCAGTTATACAGATAAATTCTGCAGTACATGTGTTACAACTCTTATAGTTTCCAGGGAAATGCAAATATAAAAACGTGTTAACTAAAATGAATTAACCAAAACCATAGAAATACCATAAATTACAAATGGCTTTTGTTAGGTGATTAACTTTCAGAATACTAAATTTAAATTATATTTATTACATTTTGGGCAGTTTTTTCATATTAGGTAAATGACATAGACATTAACTTTACGATTAAAGAAATATTGTTAAATATATTGTGTTAAATGGCTAGTTTGATAAGCTTAAAGTATGTTTAAATGTTAAATTAAATTTGAATATAATATATTTAGTAGTCTATAAATACTATAGAAGTATAACTATTACCATTTTTATTTATAATTCTAGAAGTGTTTCAAAATTTGGTAAGTAAGAGCAGATTTGGGGGGAGATTAACAGCTTTCATAAGCTCCCTTCCTTCCCTTTCCACATAAGAATATGATTTTTCTTTTTAAGTAATTTTACATATGGATATAGTTTGTAGTTTTAGAGAAACTTAACTAAGGTAAATTTACAGCTGATGATGTGGTTTAGAGTCAAAGCCAATTTTTCTTTTTGGTAAAAGTATATTTTTTTAATATAACTATCTAAATTTTTGTGCTATTTATTTTTGGAATTAAATAATAGAACCATTTTGATTCAGTATCAGGAGCTGATATTTTGCCTAAAGGATTTTACCAGTATATCTATTTACAGAAAAATAAAAACACCAAGAGACTCAGCATTTTAGATAATATCCCATAATCTTTTCAATATTGTAAACTTTTTTTGTTCTTAGGAGTCCAGGATATAAGTTCGGATGTAAGTAATGCATGTTTGACTATGAAGTATCTCATGTACATCATGCAGATTTACCTAAGTTTAGTGTAGTAAACAATCTGATCAGTTCTAACCTTTGCAGATTTAGACTGACATCATTTGGTAAGTCTTCAGGGAAATTACCTCTATCTCCTATCCAAGTTTTTGCCAGTATGTTATCATATTGATTAGAATTAAAACAATCATTTTTAATGTAATGCGTTATACTTAGCTTTTAGTGAGAAAAATACCCTGCTAGATTCATTTAATAAAAATAAGAATGTATTTTTAAAATGTAGGCAGATTAGTGTATGGGCAGTGAAGAAGCTTAATTATGTAAGAAAAGGATATTGGAATAGACTGATCGTTAATAATATAAGTAGCTTAAATGTTGTCAGGGCAAAGATGTTTAGGGTGAGATGTGTGTTAGATGAGAGAACAGCCTTGGAAAGTAGAAAAGCCATTAAATCTTTTTTTTTTTAATCATTAAATCTTATAGGTATAATACTTTGTTCCCATAAGCAGAATTGCAGAATTTGGCGAGGAGAAACATGGTTGAGGAAGCAGTATATCTTGCCATCATTTAAAATAAAGTCAGGTAGTAAGTGTATGAAAAAAAGATGGATATAAGTAAACAATATTAAAATCAAAGCTGACACTTTCAGTTTAATGTTCTCATAGCTCTGTGCTTTTGACTGAGATATTAGAATCTTTATGGTAATGGTACATATTCAGAAATCAGGCTGATTTTGATATTAGGTTAAGAAAAATAATGTGATAGTTCTGAAAAATAATGTTAAGAATGTTATATTTGATAAATATATACCAACAATTAACGTATTCTTTTCTGTAATTAGGGAATAAATTAGCGATTACTGTCTTGTATTACCATAGAAAATCAAGAATTGATCATGTCAGTAAGAAAAATTATTGTTGATATGATTTTTATTAATGTTAGAAATTGTTCATCAATACTGAGTTTCCTGAATTCTCTGACACCATTTATTATGTGAGGTATCACCAATTTAATAAAAGCTTTCCAAGAGAAAGGAGAAACACCACTACCATATTAAATATATTGATTAATTATTTAGATATTTTTATTTCAGAAATATTAAAGTGTAGAAAGATATATGAAAGCATTTTTATCACACAACAATATTTCATGAAATATATATCATGCAAGCATCTACTAGAATCAATTTTGTGCCATGCACTTTGCTAGATAATAGGCATGCAAGGATGCCAGCCAGTCACTGTTTTCATGAAGATCATATTCTGGAAGGTTAGAAAAAATAAGTTGATGGTTTATTGTGTGTTGTGGTGTGGTGTGATACAAGATACAGAATTAAAGAGGAAGAAGGTGTGATTAACTATGTGGCAAGGAAACTTGGAAAGGTAATTCTTGAGTTCAGTTTGAAGGATATATAAGAGATTTACATAGATACAATTTTCAGGGGCGCCTGGGTGGCTCAGTGGTTGAGCGTCTGCCTTTGGCTCAGGGCGTGATCCTGGGGTCCTGGGATTGAGTCCCACATCAGGCTCCCTGTAGGGAGCCTGCTTCCCTCTCTGCCTACGTCTCCACCTCTCTCTGTGTCTCTCAAGAATAAATAAATAAAATCTTTAAAAAAATAAAGATTTATTTTTCAGACAGTATATTTAGAAGCATATTGTTCCATCCTTTGAATGTAGTTCTGAAACTTCAGGTGTACGTTGCAAAACAAGACCCTAGCCATTACCTGTTTGATGATATTTACGTAGTTACTCCATACCTATTGTTTGCCCTTGAATATAGAATGTCTTGGTTAATTGAGCTGTGTGTGTGTGTGTGTGTGTGTGTGTGTGTGTGTGTCTCCCATTTGCTCCTGCTTTGCTGTCTTAGGTTGTGTTAACTATAGTGATAGAAAATATTTTTGTAAAGCAGGAGGAAGAAAACTCAATTACCTGAAAATTTATTTTAAAGTTACAGTATTACCTTTTCTTATCTTGCTTCTATGTTATTGTCCTGGTAACAGACTTCACGACAGACAAGATGAATCTTCTACTAGAAAGGAGGAAGCAGGATTTGCAGCTCTGTGTGTGACGTGCCAGGAACAGGCTGCATAAGAATAAGACTGCATATCCCATAGTCACATTTGTTTTAGATCATGATTATAGGATGGAGAATGGATTTAAAGACAGCAAGACAAGAGACAGGGAAGCTACTTAGTTGACTGCAGTATTCCTGGCCAGATAGGTGATTTAGGATTTGGTGATGGTAGGAGAGCTAAAGTTTATAGAGCACTTACTGTGTGCCAGGCACTCTTCCAAGTGGTTTATTGTAGTAGGTTATTTAATTCTCAAAACATAGATATGAGGTAGGTATTTTTCCTATTTTGTGGATGAGCAAAACGAAACAATTTTCCCAAAGTAAGATACAAACTTGTTGAGCTATACTGTGAACCTAACTACTCTGGCTTCAGGGCTTATACTCTTAACATAAATTTATAAAATATTTTAAATGTGAAATCATAGGAGTTGGTAATTAGTGGAATGTGGCAAGTAAAGCAGTGTCTTGGCAACTTTGAACTGAGAGAAAGAGGTGGATTAGGATTATCCCACATAGCTACAAGTCTAAAATCCCAATGAGTAGTTGAATCCTACGTTTTAGAAACCCAAGTCTGTTTGAAAATTGAGTTGTAAAAAATATTCTAAGAGTAAGTTTTAAAAATCATAGCTCAGTGTTTCTCAGATGGCTATGCTTTTTTTTTTTTATTCTTCTGAATTTACCACTGAAAGTATTTCTGCATAGCCTATGGTTATAACTTTTAATTAGGAATAGTCTCAGTGTAGTTGAGGAAAACTTGTTATTCTTTTTTCATGTACGATGCATGTGAGGTTAGCTATTTTTTCAGGAAGTCATAAAAGGAAATATGAAGAAGACATATAATGTGGTTTGAAAAAAAATAGCTTCCAAGCTTAGACTTAAGCTTAGACTTAAGAGTGAATGGTTTACTTAGTGGACAGCTTGTTTGAAACTAGGTAACTTTCCTTTGTTTTGAGAATATTTTAGAAAGTTTTATTTAGATTGTAAATTTAAGGACGTATTTTACTTACAACTTTCTCAGTCTTACAATGAATGAGTTTTTGCTAGTATTAAAGTCTTACAATGAATGCATTTTTGCTAGTGCTAAGCTTTACTTGAGTGGTCTGAATTTAGAAAATGTTACTCTTTTTTTGTTAGTTATCTGAATTCTAGTTGTTTAGAAAATTTACCTTCCTTTGGGGGCAAAAACCAATAAAACCAAGAAAATAAGTATAATTATTACATTAAACATACTTAATTTTAACAAAGTGATTAGCAGTTTGATAATCCAGATTTTTTTTTCAGTTTTAAGTAAAAATCTTTTTATTCAGTGGATGTTTGTGGTGTGCCTACCATGTCTTAAGTATGATGTTGGGGATTGGGAACACAATTGTTCCCAGACAGCCTGTTTATATACCTAATCTAGGTTATTTCTTATACTATTTTGCTGTGCTTGCGTGCGTGTTTGTGTGTATGTGTGCATGTGTGTAGTAGTTAAATGGAGATAGGCTTTCTTAGAACTTGAATTCTACTGATGATCGCAGCAGTTATTTTTACCACATCTGGGAGGTACTCATGAGCAGATGTGCAAAACTAAACCCAAAGTAGTTGGTTTTAGCAGCTTTTGGTTTTAAGAATTTTAATAAGAGTTTTAGGAGGTAGATATATAGAGTTCAAGAAGACATAAACATAGCCATGTATGATGTGCGAGCTTCTCTGTATATGTAATACAACATATAAATGTAATAATTTTCTGTCTGTATATAATATAACTGGATATTGATTACTATCCATTCTTTATTATTTGTAAAAAGTCAGATGTATAATTTTCTTACTTTTGAAATTTTGCTCTCTATATATCTAATATAACTGGATTTTAATTACAGTATTATGTGACATGTAAATATAATATACAATCTATATATAAAGAGGGAAATCTCACATATAAGGAGGAATTATATATCTGACTTATTTTATAAATAATGAAGACTTCAGTTTGATCTAACATGGATTATATCCCAGTTACCATCCTAACATCCCAAATTATTGCAAGTTGGTGTCTTCTCTGAATTTGCATATCATTTCCTCTGTGAATGGACTGTTCTTCCTAAGTTGGTGTTGAATCCCCACCTAGTTTGAGGTTGTATACATACTTAAATCTGAACTAATTTCTTTTTCACTAGGGGAAATTTATCTTCAAAAAGTTGTTTTGTGTTGGAATAATACTATAAGGTGTTTAAGAATGTGGCTTTCTTATGCTGTCCTTTAATGAGATAGATTATCACTGTACTAAAAATGTTTATTTGAGCTCAGTTAACACTTTATCTCTTCTTATTTATTTAAAAATTAGATTGGATATTGTCCATTTCCTTTTTTTTTTTTTCTTTAAGCCAGATTCAAAGATTCTCAAGGGCAGAATTCATTCTTCTCTTCCAGAGCTATGTAAAAATAGGATTAAATTCAAAATAGGATTAAATTCAACATTTAGGGAGTCAGGGTTTCTTAGTTGCAAGTGTGTTATTGCCTAAAATCTCAAAGAGATTCAGTTTTATAAAGTCATATTATGTTGAATTGTTCACTTCTTTACTTTCTGAGATATAAGCATTTACTTCCATTTTAGGAATCTTTACCAGTTTCACTTGCACTTCAGAAATAAGATAAAATGTTAAAAAGATGGCAAGATATCAAGCTATGGCCATGCTCTAGAAAAGTAACAGTAGTAAAATGAATGAGTTGTGATGTCAGCCCAAGTGTGCAGACATTACCTCTAAAAGAAGCATTAGTGAGGTATTGATCTAGAGCTCAGTTCATGACTACGAATAAAAGGATATATTAAAAGATTTATGGGGCATCTGACTGACTCAGTTGGTGAAGCATGTGACTCTTGATTTTGGGGTTGTGAGTTTGAGCCCCAAGTTGATATAGAGATTACTTTATAAAAGAAAGATTTGTGATATTATCTATGAGGAGTTTTGACCCATAGAAGAAAAATATAACATTGTATGAAATATAGTTTATAAAATAAATAAATTTTAGTATCTCCTAAAATAAGATCTTTTTAAAATTATAAGTAATTCTATGGATTTTTGGGAGGAGCATGGTATTTTAGAGAAGAAACGTTTTTCTTGCATCTTTGAAATGTTGATTAATTGAGACCTTCACATCTCAGCTGTATATCCTTCAAATGACTAAATTGTATCCAGTTTTATGAGTGGCATGTATAATTGCCATAAATTTTTAAGCCAGACTCTTTGTTTTGCCTTTTACAGGAGTATGGTAAATCCTCAGTTTTGACCTCTGGAGAGTGAATAAAACAATTCAAATTCAACTAGTGTGTTTCCTAGAGGAATACAGTTAACAGTTGTTAAGCTTTAAAAATTCCACTATAGAATTAAATACTGTGATATTTCTGAATTTTCAGTTATAGTAAGTTAGGCTGAATCATTACTGTGTGAATATTCTCTGGCTAATCTCTGGCATAAATATAATATAGGTTTTGAACATAAATTTAATTTTTTCTAATATTAAATAAATTGATTATTCTTAATTTTATTTTAATTAAATAACCCCTAAATTTAATAGCCAACAAATTCATCCTTTGGCTTCTTGCTTACAGTTATAGATAATTATTGTTAATTCAATTCCTAGTTTGTGATGAAATGCTCTTTACTGTATGCTTGCCTTGCTTTCACCTAGAATCTAGGGCCATTACTTTCTGTAACCATTTCAGTGAGCTGCCATAGTTTTCAGTCTGTACTGTCACCTGATCCAAGCATGCGCCAAAATATCCACTGTTTCTGGCTCCTGTCTGCTGAATCTGCTTTGCAAAACCCTTTGTTCTCTGAGCTTTTGCTTAAGCCAAAAACAAAATTTAACAAATTCTTTGGAGTGTGGACATATGCCATTTGCTTCCTTAGCTCCCATGTTATGTAACTTTAGCTTTTATTAAACTTGTAAATACTTTATTAAATACAACAATGGCATCCCCATGTGCAATTGTGTGGCTCATGTGTCAAAATAAAGGCTGCTTGTGACCTTGTCAGAAGAGTATGAATGCTCCACTTGCGCTGCATTCAGCTTTTTGTTTCGTTTATTTTTTTTTTTAAATCAGCCACTTATTCTTTCATAGTGTTTGGTTTAATTATCTGATTATTTTAAGTGTTATACCAAGGTAAGTTTGATGTAAATAAACTTTGTATTCTATGTGGTTATATGTATTTCATAGTAATTATTACATACTTTTCCATGTAGACATGCTAGCCATTTCTAAATAAATATATCCTGAACTTAAAATAAGTAACTTCCTCCATTTTTTAAATTAGTTTAAAAAACAATGTCATGGATCACTTTCTGTAAAATTCAATTTAAAACAGAAAGGCTGCCATGTATTACTTGTGGCACAGATGTAGGAGAATCTAATATGAGAAAATCTGTTTTTATAAAAGCATAGTATACAATTATTTGCTTTAGCAAGTAATATTTTAAACTTCCAGAAGAGTTTAGAAAGTAAATAGCAGGTCCTACTAGTGTTTTTAAAGAAAAGCAAAACTTTATTACAGTTTTTCAGGGAAAATAGTTATTTTCTAAACTGAGATAATATTTCTTTTATTATTTATGATATCCATTTTTAGAGAATCATAAATAATTTGATAGATTGAGCAACTTTTAAGTTTTTGTCTTATGGTAAAAATTCCCTTATTAGGAAAGGAAGATGTTAAATAGATGCCCAAATTGTTTTGGAACCATATGTGCCTTAAAAAGAGAATGGATTTGAAAGTGTATTTGTGCTGTTAATGTCTATATTTCAGGGGGAATATGAAGAAATTCTTTAGCATAATAGCATATGTGCAATATAGGGTTACCTAATTGTGTTACACATTTCTTAATTCATAATATTGATTGCTAACACCATATTGTAGTCTTTTCTATTTCTCTTCTTTATTTTATCCCGTCTTTGGATCTTTTCCTCAGTTTCCTAGAGGTTGCATTTCCTTGTTTTTTTTGTTTTTTTTGTTTTTTTGTTTTTTTTTTGTTTTGTTTTGTTTTGTTTTTCTGAAAGAAAGTTTTAGTGTAGCTCTGTCTTGGATCCAAAACTTTATTACAAGAATTGACTGGCATCATTTGTAGCTCTGGCTATTATCTCTTCATTTCTCCCTTTTGCTGATCTCCTCCCTGTGGAGGAAACAACATTACATCATAGGAATGTCAGCTATAACAAGCTTTTTAACCTTTCTTTACTTTGCTGTCTTCAGTATTTTACTAGTGAGTATAATTCTACTTTTTCTTCTTTTTTAAAAAACATTTTGAAAACTGGATATGTACTGAAATTCAAAAAAGAAAGTTTATGGATTGTTTGATTTTCGGTTTTAATAGTGCCTTCTATGTGGAAAATTCACAATAAGAGGTTAGCATCCTGTTTAGAGTTAGATTAAGTTTTTTCTGTCCCAAATTGCTCCCAAATGGAATTGGCCACAAAAAGAAACAAATTAGGATATGCTCATTATAGACTGTTTCTGTTTTTAATGTCTTTGCTCATAAAATGTTACTATAATTTGCAGCTGCTGTTCACCAGTAGTTTGCCGCTAAATGCAAGTGATTAGGAAGTATGTGTGCCAGATGCTCCATTTATAATGCTCTATTACAAGCAATATTGGACTCTTCTGTGGTAATAAAATGCAATGCTGTGATTTTAAGGCATTTTCTTCATTATAGAACCATATATGAAGTTACAATGTACTAACTGAAATTCGTCCTTATATTTGGTTAGTTTTCATTAACCAAATTATTTGTGTTAATCTTTAAATGTATTGTTTTTTTTTATTTTAAATTGGCTAGTCCCTTCATTTCTTGTTACTTTGCTTTAGGACTCACAAGGATGGCTACATGGCTTTTTCTTTTTTAACATTGACAAACTGTTGCCTTGTAAGACTATAGAATATAGTGGGTTATAAAAAAAAAATAGGTCCCTGGAAATGAAATCAGAATTTTAAATTAAATTTATGGGTATGACTCAAAATGTTCTCTGAGCGAAGTGAGTGAGACATAGATAGACATAGAATATCCTCTCAGTTTAGGATTAGAATCTGGAAGCTCTGTGTTGACATTTTAAGTTGCATCTAATGAAATACATCCCTCCCTATAGATGTCCCCTAAAGTAATAAAGCAAATAGAACTAGTTGGCTTATTTTTTATCAATCAAGTTTAGAGTGTTAAACTTTTTCAGAAGTAACATGAAAATGTTAATAAGCATTTTGAGAAATAACATTTTAACATGTGAAGTTAGATTCAAAATCTGTTGTAGACCAGTATGTCTTTGCCTTCCAGAGTACATTTATTTTGAACATTTCTTTATCGTATAGACAATGTGCTATTGAGTAGTGAACTGATTTAAAATTTATTTTTCAGATGAACCAGAAACTCGAGATGCGTGGTGGGCAGAAATCAGACAAGAAATAAAATCACATGCTAAAGCATTAGGCTGTCATGCTGTAGTGGGCTACAGTGAATCAACTAGCATCTGGTAAATGATAATAACTTGATTTTCTAGATGCTGTAATTTACAGATTGTCATCTGAAAGGGTAAAAAATTTATGCAAGTATAGGAAAAAGAATTATGGAAAGTAAACTTTGGAGTACATTAGACTGGGGTCCACATGCCATTTTTACCAGTTAATTGCTTTGAAACGGGAAAGTAACTACTCCTCTGAGCCTCCATTTATATGTTGAAATGGGGATAATAACCACCTATCAATTAAGACTATTGAATAATTAGATGAGAATTGATACTGGCACATAGCAAGAATTAATTTTAGGCTGACTTGACTTTATGACCCCACTGACTCCTTCTTCTGGAATATTTGGACCCTTGATGTGTTGTAAATGAACTGCCATTTGTCTTTTAAAGTTTTTCTGTAAACTCTGTCTTCTTTTACTAATCGTAGCTTAATTTTCTCTTCCATCATCCTTCCTAGCTCTGCCAAGTTAGGAAGGGACTTCCATACTCTTACTCTCAATTCTTTTCTCTTCTACCTTTCATTTGAACCACCTCTCTTCCTTTAAAGGCCTTGCCATTCTACAGTTCAGACTTTTCTACCTCCAAGCATTCTTATGCCTTTCTTAATTCTTTGCTATCTCCTGCAGTTGAACATGATTACCTTCCAACAGCTTGACCATGTGCTTTCTTATTCTCAAGTCCTTCTCTTTCCCCCCATTTAACTTTCTGTATTTTTTAAAGATTTTATTAATTTATTTGACAGCACAAGTCGAGCAGAGCGCCCAATGGGGGCTCAATCCCAGGACCCAGGAATTATGACCTTAGCCAGAGGCAGATGCTTAATTGACTAAGCTACATAGGCACCGCCCTTAACTTTCAGTCACATTTTGGACCTCATTATTGCTCAAAGCTGTTCCCTTTTAAAAATTTGAAACTATAAGTATTCGCTTTTGGACCACAACTTAATGTTTTCCACCCATCTTGTTTGTACATTTACACCTGCTTTGTTTTGACTCTTACCTTAACCAAGACTTTGCCCAATTTCTTACTCAGGTTCTGAGTTAACTTGCTGTCATTGATGAATCCTACTTTTAGCCCCTCAAAAAGTTTATAATAGATATCATCTAGAAACCATTTGACCTTCTGCTGTTTTTATTTTTCCACCTAATCTTGAGTAATTCTTACTGTCAGCTGTAACATGGGTAATTCTCTTGTTCAATATAGTGGTCATTATTATTAGAGAAAAATAATTAGACTCCAGTAAAAGTAGATATTACAGAGCCATGCTGTTTCTTCTTCTTAGGGCCCTTTCTTTTCCCTTGCAGACCAGGTATGATATCCTTGGGCCTTTCTGTCCCCATTGTAGCTATTCTACTTCTGCTAAACTAATAACTTTGTTACACTTTTCCCACCCTACTCCCCATTGATAGCTTGGTTCATTCATAGATTTAGTGCCCTATGCTTTCAGGTCCTAGTGTTACGGTTTTAAAAGACGTTAAAAGGTGGTTTTTGTTCATTTGTTGTTTGTTTTTTTAAGATTTTATTTATTGGGGCACCTGGGTGGCTCAGTGGTTGAGCATCTGCCTTTGATTCAGGTCATGATTCTGGAGTCCTGGGATCAAGAGTCGCACCGGGCTCCCCTCCCAGAGCCCGCTTCTCCCGCTGTCTATCTTTCTGCCTCTCTGTGTCTCTCATGAATAAATAAATAAAATCTTAAAAAAAAAAAGATTTTATATATTTACTTGGAAAGAGAGCAGGGAAAGCGGCAGAGAAAGAGAAGTCAGGCTGAACACAGAGCCTGACTTTGAGGCTCAATCCCACAACCCTGACATCATGACCTGAGCTGAAATCAAGAGTTGGATGCTTAACGAAAGCGCCCCTGAAAGACATAGTTCTTGTTATCAGATTCATATTCTACTGGAGGATTTTGACAAGTTTAACACATTTTATGACAGAAATATCCCATGATGCTATGGGATCCAGAGGGATCCAGAAGTAAGATTAGAAGAAAGTGTTAATAAAGTAACTGAAACTTTAAATCTCAGGGGAAGAGTGTGAGTTATATAAATGAGGAGGCATGAAGGGAGTATTCCACGCTAGAAGAATAGAATGTGAAGAAGGCTAGTGGTGTAGATTCAGAGTGGCAGGAGATAGGTCGCAGATGGATGCAAGGGTCTACAGAAATGAGTCAATTTATTTAGGAGTTTGAATTCACCTGATATATCAAGGCTCCTTTTTTCTCACTGGACCTCAAAAAATCTTTGTATTTAAATCTTAACTTTACTAATTTTTTGTTGTTGTTGTTGTTCTAGTCCATCCTATTTACTATTACTGGATAAAACTCTTTGAAGTGGGCAGCCCGGGTGGCTCAGCGGTTTAGCGCCACCTTCAGCCCAGGGCGTGATCCTGGAGACCCGGGACCAAGTGCCACGTTGGGCTTCCTGCATGGAGCCTGCTTCTGCCTCTACCTGTGTCTCTGCACCCCCCTCCCCAATCTCTCTCTCTCTCTCTCTCTCTGTTTCTCCCATGAATAAATAAATAAAATCTTAAAAAAAAACAAACAAAAAACTTTGAAATGTACTTCTGCCCTCATAGTTCCTTAATTCAGTACTTTTTTTTTTTTTTTAATTCAGCTCTTTTAGTGGCTCCACATTATTTCTTGACATTCTCAGTGCCCACTTGAACATTTTGAGCCTGGCCTCTCTCTACTCAGTGACAGATCAAGTGACCATTTGTTTCATGTCCCTTCAGGCTTCTGGTTTATTTATACTTTGTTTCCATCATTTTGTCCATAGGCTGCCATTTTCTCATTAGCTTTGGGTGATCTCATTCAGTAATTTTGTTGATTATTTAAAATTAGGTGATGGTAGTAAACTATTACGTAGTTTAAGAATTCCAAAGAATTCTTTGGAAGTTACTTTTTATTCTGCATTATAATGTAGTTTAAGCTCCATTTAGTATGTAGTTTAAGCTCCATTTAGTATATTTTGGATATTACTTGTTTCAGATACCTTTTGTTATTAAGTTTAAATTAAGCTTAGCAATATTGATATTGATAATTACATAAATAAGCTTTTAAGGTAAACTTAAATTAAGGTAATAAACTTTATTTATTTTTATTTTTTATTTTTTTAGGTAATAAACTTTAATATGCATTTATAGAGTACTTTAATATAGTTTTATGGGTTACTGCTGAATTCAGCAGTATAATTTGTTGCTATTTTCATTTTGAAACATTCCTGTTATAAAATCTTAAAAAAAATTTGTGAAATATTCCTGTCTTTATCAGTTTTAACATATTTTAAAGAAATTTATTGTCATCAATATTATACCATTTATCTTATACTTTTTAAGTAATAATTCTTGCTCTTTTTGTTTTAATAATGTTATATTATTTCTATTTTTTGTTCTAGGATAGGAGATAATCCTATGATATTATTAATATTTAGTGGAGTCTAACTTGAATTTAAATTGTCACCCTCATAATCATTTTGATATTTAACATTTTCCAAAGCTAGGTTGCCTGCAGATATTAACTATTTTATATTTTTTTCCTTTATAGTGAAGAGGTCTGTATTTTATCTGCATCCGGCACAGCAGCTGTACTCAACCCTAGATTTCTGCAGGATGGCACCGTGGAAGGCTGTTTGGAACAGAGGTTGTCATGGCAGCCTTGCTTATTTTCTTTAAAGGCAAAAAAAGGAGAAGTTGATTTTTAACTTCACAGCCAGGATAGTTCTGTATAAGGATGGGTTACAGTGGTACAATGTAGAAATCAGGACCAGACACTTTACTAATTTTTACATAACCTGTAGCAACATAGATGAATTGAATTCTGCATTATATGACACACATTATTATAATTTTCTGAGTATCTTGATAAAATACATGTCTGACTCAAAGAATTTCAAGTATATATTTTTTTGTCTGTGACAGTATAAAAATTTTTTTTATTTTTCTCTTCCTTTCCTTTTGTCTTACCTCTGGCATAGAAAAAGGTCATGAATAGTATAGGTCAGAAAAGGTTAGCAAATAGTATAAATTTGCAAGTCTCTGTATAAGAAAAATATTCTGGCTCAGGTAGGCAAACAGAAGACCTTGGTTGGTTTCTTCTTTAGTTTATATCAAAAATGGATTTTGACTGTAATATATTACAGAGCATTGAAAGTCATCACAAATAGGAAAATAGAGGTGCAACATTTTGAAGTATATTAAAAATCAGAGTGTTCTATTGAGAAAACTGCTGGCTGGTAAGTTGTCCCAGTGTTGCAATATAGTTCTCACACATGTCAGTAGATTTCTCTTGAGTAGATAGAAGCCTAATAGAACAAATGACCTTCCCCTTGCAGATTGATTATTTTTGTATTGTGGCTTGGATAGATAAAATGAATTCTTTTATATGGTAATCCTGTGCAACAGATACTGTCCCTATCTGTAAAAGAGGAAAATGTCTTTTTTCCTGCTATAAAATTATTTCTGTTTATAAGAATTTGAAAAATAATACAGGAATAGAAGGAAGAAAACATGCTCCATGATCTCAGTATTCAGAGACAATCCCTTTTGTATATTTCATATTTCCAATTTAAATACTTCTGTTTTTATTCCTATGATATTATATCACTTATGTTCAAATTTCTGTGAGATAGTTAGTTAAAAATTATTCCAGTTTTCATCCTTTCTTGCCCCTTTGTAACAGGGGCTTTGATTCAAACAAACTGACCTTAGAATCTGAGGTCTGCTACTAAGTATTTACTATGGCTGAACAAGTTACTTAATGTCTCAGGTTGGTTTCAGACCAAGAAGAACTAGTTTTTGTTGCTGTTTGCAGCAAACAAAACAGGGATGTTTTGTATTTTGGGGAGGGGTGTGTTTAGCTATGTTTTCTTACTTAATCTTCAAAGAAAAAGAGCCTTTGTTAGTAGATATTGTTCTGGTTTTATAGGGGAGGCTCTGAGAGGTTAAATGACTTATTCAAGGTCACATAGCTCTGTTTAGGATCTATTTGACTTCCCTGTTACTTCTAACGTACTAGAATGCCATCTTAACAATAAAAGAATAATACATACCTGAGAGTAATTTGATTTAGAAGGTTATGGTGGATCAATTCCGTGAAATAGTATGTACAAGGAATCTGCAAGAAGCCTGACTCATAGTATAGTATGAATTTCCTTTTCTTTTTTAATTTGTCCATTTGCCAAGGTTCAACTTCCAAAAGGTTGCTTTAGATTGGAGCAAATTGAGAATCCACATCTTTCTAGAGCCCTAGAAGGTGTAGCTGTGTGAAAGTCTGGAGTTCTCCATGAAGCTTCCTTCTGCTTCCATTTTTGTTCTCTGAATTTCCTCAGATTTGATGAGTGAAAAAAATACTTAAATCATTCAAAAACGAATTCATAGCCAACATTATTATAACAAACATTTTACAGTGATCGGGAAGGTTGTGTTATCATTTCTGGTTTATATAGGATATGTATATTATTTGTGAAACAGGTATTATGATTTCTCAAGAAATGTTAAAGCAGTCATTGGAAATTAGAAATGTCAGATTATGCCTATTTTTGACTTTTAAATTTTTATTATTTTATTTTAAAAATATTTTTATTTATTCATGAAAGGGGGGGGGTGCAGAGGGAGAAGCAGGCTCCATACAGGGAGCCTGGTGCGGGACTTGATCCTGGGACTCTGGGATCATGCCCTGAGACGAAGGCAGACGCTCAACCGCTGAGCCACCCACGCGTCTCTTGATTTTTTAAGTTTTTAAATAGGTTTGTTTTTAACCATAATCTTTTTTTTGAAGTTGTTAGATTGTCTAGTTAAAGAGGTTTTTTTCCCTTGGGAATTTTTTTTGTAATTGTATTTGAGTTATATTTGTCACAGTAGGAAAATGTCCCCCATATCCAACCACTTGTTTTTATGTTCTATCACAAAGAACAAGCTTTGGGATAATAGTGGCTTTTGTCAGGTGGGACATCCTTAAAAATATGAATTGATGCAATACTGTGACTACTTGTGTAAGTCTTATTTCTCATATGGAAATGTATGATTTTCATTTGATGGTCATCTTTAATTCTTAATAGTCATAGTGGTACTCTCATAGCTTACTGTGCTAGAAGTTGTGTAGTTTGTATACAAGTACTGTATGTGAAAAATAGGTTTTTGAGAAAATGCATGGAATTTTAAAAAATGCTTCATTTTTTTCTCTTGATATTTCATATAGGCTAGAAGAAAATTTGCCTGCAGGCTGTGGATTTTGCCACATACCATATGATGAACTGAATATGCCATTTCCAGCTCATCTCACATACTGCTATAACTGCAGGAAACAAAAAGTTCCTGATGTTCTCTTTACAACTATAGACCTCCCAATAGATGCAACAGTTATTGGAAAAGGCTGTCTTATTCAAGCAAGGTATATTTGTGCAAACCGTATTTGAGGTCTCTGAAAGTGTATGGAGTATGGAGTCAAACAGATCTGTTTTTTACATGTCTTCTATGCTGTTTCCTACGGGTGTGATCCTGGGCAGGCTGGGCAATGATACCCGAATCTTGTATTTATTTAATCACATGGAAAATTGGGAGAAAGAATATCCTCTTTATAAAACTAAAATAAGTTTATATGTAAAGACAATTTTAAACATTTAAATTCTGTACAGATGTTTATTATTTTGAGGATTACTAAGTAACCTGTTGTGGCTCTGTTTTAAGGATATTAAATATGTAATACATTTTAGAAATTGATTTTTTTTTCTTTTAAAGAACAGTGCCATGCATGTAGTGTTCCTTTCATTATCTCATTTAGCTGTTAACAGTTCCTTTTAAAATGTGCTGGAGTAGGAAATGCTAAGTTGTGGTTGACATACAGGAGCAGCTATAACTGTCTAGGTCACTAACAACTACCAGGTTACCAAATCCATTGAACAGTTCTGTCCTCATCTTCTCAGCAGCAGTCACACAGTTCACATCATTTTCTCCTTCATACTTCTTTGACTTCATAGTACTCCTGGCCACATTCCTTGAACCCCAGCTTTTTCCTACCTCTATGTATAATCCTCAGTCCGTGTTGATTTTCTCCTTTTCTTGATCCCTGAAGGGCCATGGGTCTGGACCCTCTTCTCAAAGCTCTCTCCCCAGTTGAACTCATCAACTCCGATAGGTGTGTGCTTTCTATAAGTCTGTGACTTCCAGATTTACAACTGTAGTCCAAACTTTTTCTGAGCTTCAGGCTTGTATACTTTCATACTCCATTTTGAAGTCTTGTAGGCATCTCATATTTGTTCCAAATTGAACTACTAATTTTCTCCACTTTTTTCATATTAGCCTTCTTTATTTTAATGAACGATCAATCACTCTATCCAATTCTTCATGCCAAATATGGTGTTCTTTGACAGTCCCCTCCTGCCTAACCTCTCTCCATCAAAGTTATCTTACAAAGTCATGTTGTGTTTTATTTTCAGATATAATTCTGATTCATTTACTTTTGCTTTCATCTTATATCTTAGACCTTCTATTTGGGATTGTTTTTCTTTTGCTAATATCCTTTAGTATTTATTTTGGTGGGTCTGCTGGTGGTAAATTATCTATGTTTGCTTATCTGAAAATATTTACTTACCTTGAAGAGATATTTCGGGCTGCCATTTATTTTCCTACAGCACACTAAAGATACCCTTCCCTTGCCTTCTGGCTTTCATTGCTACTGTTGAGAAATAACCTATTAGATTAACTTTTATTCCTTTGAGGATACCCTCCCCACCCTTGTATATGTGCTATTCTATTTGTCTTTGGTTTTCTGCAATTTCCCTATGAAATGTTAGGTATGGACTTCTTTTATCTTAATTGCTATATATTGAATTTCTTGAATCTGTAGATTATTTCATGTGCTTTAGAAAGTTTTTAGATACTATTTCTATGTTTCATCTCCTCTCAAATACTAGTTCTATGTTTCATCTCTTCTCTCTTCTTGATACTGTAAAAATGTTAGACTTTCTCACTGCTTCTTCTAGGTCTGTTATTCTCTTGTCTGTATTTTCTATCTTTTTGTTTATGTCATATATTGGATATTTTCTTATCTATCTTTCAATTCTTTAATTTTCTCTTCAGCTATCTCTAATATTATAGTAAGACCAATAATTGGGGATTTACATTTTTGACAGTCTATTTTTTTTAGAGAGATTTTATTTATTTATTCATGAGAGATACAGAGAGGCAGAGATATAGGCAGAGGGAGAGGCAGGCCACCTCACAGGGAGCCCAGTGTGGGACTTGATTCCAAGACCTCGGGTTTATGATCAGAGCTGAAGGCAGACGCTCAACCGCTGAACCACCCAGGTGTCCCTTGATAATCTATTTTTATTTCTAGATGTTTTATTTTTTTATTTTTATTTTTTCAAATCTAATATTAAATGTTATAGCCTGTCACTGATTCTTTAACAGATAATTTTAATAACTATTTTTTTGTATTCAGTTATTTCTTTTCATTATTATTCATTGTGTTTTATTTCCTTAGACTGTGATAGATTCTTAGGAAGTTGCAAAAATGGTACAAAGAATCCCATGTACCATACTCCATTTTGAAGTCTTGTAGGCATCTCATATTTGTTCCAAATTGAACTACTAATTTTCTCTTCACCCAGTTTCCCTCATTGGTGACATCTTACATAGCTATAGTAGAATATCAACTAGGAAATTAACATTGATGTAATACTAATTAAGTATCCTAAGACCTTACTCAGTTTTTACACTTTTTTAAACTTGCATTCATTTATGTATTTGTGTTTATTTGTAGTTCTATGCAACTTCATTCCAAAGTAGATTTGTGTAACCACCACCATAGTCAAGATGCAGAACTGTGTTCCACTACCACAAAGAACCTCCTCATACTGTCCCCTTATGAGGACCCTTGTCCTGGTCCTGTGATGCTTTTAAGAAGATTCTGAAAATTCATAATTTATACAGTTTATTCTTTGTTTGCTTTAGGTAGAAGGGAGTTCATGTTCATCAGCAGTTTTCAGAGTGTCATCCCTAGAACAATCATCACCATCCTTGGGAGAATTTATAGAAATGCAGATTCTCAGGCCTCCCTCCAGACCTATTAAATCAGAAACTCTAGGGATGGGGGGCTAGTAATTGTTTCTTAATGAGCTCTCAAGCTAAAGATTGATAACTACTAGCCTAAACAGTCCAGTTTACAAGTTTGGGGATCTTTTCTTCATCTTTACTGCTACGTTTTTAGTCTAAGCTCTCATTGTCACCTAAATTGCTTTTTGGCTACCATCCCCTCATTAATTCTGTTATACTTATTCCATGCTGTGTGTAGTAATATATACGATATCTTAAAACATAAATTGGATCATGTTACTACTTAAAAGCTATCTGGACTTCTTATTGCTGGTAGAATAAAATCAGACTCCTTACCATGACCCTTAAGCCCCTAACATGATCATGCCCCTGCTTAACTGCATCCCCATCCGTACTACTCTCACACTTGCTCACTTCATTTTAGTGTCGTAGTCTCTTTTTGGATCTTCTAATATGCTAACCCCATTCATAAGTGTCTTTCTCTAACTCTCCTGGTTCCATCTTGATTTTATGATCTCAGGCCAGGTATAATCTATCCTGTGAGGCCTTCTCTCTAGTTTATTCCCACTTATTTTCACCTGGTTCATTTTCTTTAATTCATGTCTAAAGAAAATGAACCAGGTGAAATAAGTGGGAATAAATGATTCTTCAACATAGTCTGAGGCTAACTTGTATCTTTGCTTATTCCCACTCTCCTCCACTGGAATATAACTGCGAGAACAGGAACTCTGTGTTTTGTTTATTGATCAGTGCTCACCATCTAGAACAGTGCCTGGTACATGGTAGATACTCAGGAAAGTTTTGTGTGCTTTTAATGAGTAAATTAATTTTTTTTGCTATACATTCATATGACCACATGGAGTTATGAAACCTCTAAGATTTTAAAGTATATTCTCTAGTGATTTTGATGGGTATTTTCTTCATTTCTAGAGATTTTGAAATTTTTCTTTTTCATTTATTAATGTAGGACTTTTAGCAAAAGCATACACAATGAAAAAAATGGCAGAAAAGGTTATTGATATAACTTAATAAGCCCATTTGAAACAAATATTTTATCAAATACACTTACAGAAAGTTTTAAAAATTGTACAGTTTTTAAGATGGCATCAAGAATACCATCTAGTGGGCAGCCCCAGTGGCTCAGCGGTTTAACGCCGCCTTCAGCCCAGGGCATGATCCTGGGGACCCAGGATTAAGTCCCATGTCGGGCTCCCTGCATGGAGCCTGCTTCTCCCTCTGCCTGTGTCTCTGCCTCTCTCTCTCTCTCTCTGTCTCTCATGAATAAATAAATAAAATCTTTAAAAAAAAAAAAAGAATACCATCTAGTGACTAACTTATTTTCCTTAACAGATTATGTCGCTTAAAAAAGAAAGCACAGGCAGAAGCAAATGCCACAGCTATCAGTAATCTGTTGCCATTCATGGAATATGAAGTACATACACAGCTAATGAATAAACTAAAACTGAAAGGAATGAACGCTTTATTTGGACTGAGAATTCAGATCACAGTGGGTGAAAATATGTTGATGGGCTTAGCGGTAAGTTTAGATGTTTTGGTTTAGTTTTGTGATTCCGGTAGTTTAGTAGATTCTGTTTTGTGTGATTCAAAGAGTCTTTTAAAAGGACTTATTTGAAGAAACTGGTATTAAGACCTTGGAGGGTTGGGGATATTATAAGAAGTAAAAAGTCTGATAATAGGCTTTTACATTTATATATGAATCACTGTTTAAAATTAATAAATTATATAAAATTTATTTATATTTATATTATTATATTCTGATCATAATCTCAGTAGTCAAATTTCTGAAAATTATCATGTGTAGCTTATTTAGTAAGTTGGTCATCATTGTTCTGTATTTTATTATTTTTTACACATTGCTAAAACAGGATTTTTCCTCAGCACTGACGTTTGGGACTAGAAAACTATTCATTGTTAGGGGCTGTCTGGTATATTACAGAATGTTTAGCAGCCACCATGGCCTCTGCACACTAATGGCTTCCCTTTAGTATGACATCCAGAAATGTTTCCAGACATTACTAGATGTTCCTTGGGGGCAGAGTCACTCCTGAGTGGGGAGGACCACTATGCTAAAACAATCTTTAGTTATATGGAGAAAATTAAGCAATACATATAAAACTCTGCCTACTGCGGGATAAGAAAATGTTTCATCATAAATGTGCACCTATGGTCAACGGTGGAATGTGCAATAAAGTATATGTTCCTTTTTCTTTTTGTTTTTTTTTTTTTAAGTTTGTGTTTCTTAAGTGTTGATAAATTGTGAGGCAGTAGAGGGACACCAGCGTGGCTCAGTGGGTTACGCCTCTGACTCTTGATCTTGGCTCAGGTCTTGATCTCATGGTCGTGAGTTTGAGCCTGCATTTGGCTCTACCTGGGCATTGAGCCTACTTATAAAAATAGAAAATGAAAATTCATGAGGGAGTGGGACGCTCTTTATCTCAGCTTTACGTTCACTGTGACTTATTAGAAAATAAATTTTGACTACAAGTTGTCACTGGGGAAAGCAAGAATTGTCTTTGTAAGTCATCTAAGACCCAGAGAACTAGATGCCTGCAAAATACATATTTATCAGGTAGAAACTGATTCACAGTATTTATGGAAATCCTCTCCTATTTTAGACACTTCCTTAGCCAGGATCTTCATCTGTGACACTGGCACTTTTCAAATTGGAATTCTCTGCCATATTTCTGAGATACATAAAAATTTAATTTTAAGAAATATATAGAAGTTGGATTTTTTTTCCTCAGTATGCATTTGTAGATAAAATGCTAAACTATTTCCTGTTCATACATTTACAATTATGTAAATTTCTGAATGTAGGGGTAATTGTGTGGTAAAGATAAACTAATCAGGTAATCACGATTTTTTTAACAAGAGAAATTTGCAACAATTAGTTAAAGTAATCTGATTTATATTAAAATTTTTGATATCTAGATTAACTGAATAAAGTGTTCATTATAATTCATTCATCTAAAAACTCACATGCTTAGCAATTATTATAAATGTATAATTTGGACTGAATATAAAACTAGTTATTGGTGGGTGTCTGTGGGAACTAAGAGCTTGATTCAGATTCAAAGATTTAAAAAGCATGGTGGAGCGCAGCCTGAGTGGCTTAGCAGTTTAGTGCCGCCTTTGGCCCAGGGCTTGATCCTGGAGACCGGGGATCGAGTCCCACGTCAGGCTCCCTGCATGGAGCCTGCTTCTCCCTCTGCCGCGCTCTCTCTCTTTCTCTCTCTCTCTCTGTCTGTCTCTCATTAATAAATTTTTAAAAAATTCTTAAAAAAATAAAAAGCATGGTGGCAAACATATCAAATACTTCTAATGGTTGAGCTCTAGGGAACTAGTTTGTGATACTGGTGTAATTTTTTGATGCCTGCCTGAAATATTGCCTTTTCTTATTCTTGCTGATCTTTTCCTTCTTGACTACTAGTGACACTCATTATATACTGTTTGTGATTTTGATCTTTGTGCTGTGGTTTAGCTTGTGCACTTAAATCTCAAGGCCCTAAAGGGATCCCTGGGTGGCTCAGCGGTTTAGAGCCTGTCTTCAGCCCAGGGCGTGATCCTGGAGACCCGGGATCGAGTTCCGCATCGGGCTACGTGCATGGAGCCTGCTTCTCCCTCTGCTTGTGTCTCTGCCTCTCTCTCTCTCTCTCTCTCTCTCTCTCTGTGTCTTTAATGATAAATAAATAAAATCTTAAAAAAAAAAAAAACCCAAAAACTCAAGGCCCCAAGAGTAGCTTCCATGATAATTGATCTCTGCCTACTGGATATCTGGCACTGTGCTACCCCAGAAGTAATGCAATATTATCTTGACAAGAGGGGCAAATGGATGCTATAATAGATTGAGACTAGTCCAAAGTGATATGATGTACTGGAACTGAATTTCAAACCCAGGTTTGTCTTATTCCAGAGTCTGTGTTCTCAACCATTCTGGGCTATTACCTCATTAGTGAGTGCAGTGAAGAACCTGTTAGAGATACTCTGCTAAGGCTTCATATGGCAGGAGGGTGTTCTGAGGTTGAGCATCAGAGACTGAGTCATAGACATAGTCATGGACACTAATGAACAAACCAGGAGAGAGAGCTTCTGAGCATCAATGTCATCTACTGCACAGAGTTCATGTCATCTACTGCACAGAGTTCATCATAGAATATCATACCCTTTTTAGTGTGGGTTTTTACAAAATTGGCATTTGATTAGAAAGAATAATAACTCACACAGGAGCATCTGACTCTTGATTTCAGCTCAGATCATGATCTCAGTGTGTAACCCCCCACCCCAATCTCACTTGCGAGTACAGCCTCAGTCATACTCTCTCTTTAAAAAAAAATAATAACTCACACAGTTCAAAATACACAAATATCCAGAGTTAAATGTCTTTTCTTGTCTACATTCCACTCTTTCTGTGTAAACAATTTGATGTTTATATTTGTATATATCTTTTGCTTTGCTTATATAATAAGCATGTTTAAATGTGGATGTACATAGGGGTGTGTGTGTGTGTGTGTAAATATCGTGTGTTGTATTTCCCTTAATAGTTTTCTAGTACTGATGGCATGTGGTACAGTTAGAGTCAGAAATTAATAGTCATTTAATTAAATATTTAAAATGAATCCGTATTAAGTAAAATTTTCTTTCTTGGTAATTATGGATGTAGTGTGATATCATGAGAAGTTCTTAGATTTTAGAGTCAGAAACACATTCAAATCTCTTCTCCATGTTTATTGACAGTGTGATCTTGAGTAAATTTCCTGTCCTTCCTGAAGTTGTTTCCTCACTTGCTTTGCAAAAGTTTCCCTTTTACTTTTTAATAATTTTTAATCTTTTTTTCCTACACTTTTTCAGTGCAATTTATTTTTTGAAATCATAGGTAAAAATTTTAAAGTGCAGTTGGGTATGCAGTGAAAAGTAAATCCTTCTTTCATTGCTGTCCCTCCTATTTACCCAAGGTTCTCGTCAGAAGCAACCAATTCCTGTTACCAGTTATGTGTTTCTTTTTTTTTTTTTTTTTTTAAAACTGGCAGACTTATTTTTTTAAACTTTATTTATTTATTTATTTATTTATTTATTTATTTATTTATTATTTATGATAGTCACAGAGAGAGAGAGAGGCAGAGACATAGGCAGAGGAAGAAGCAGGCTCCATGCACCGGGAGCCCGACGTGGGATTCGATCCCGGGTCTCCAGGATCGCGCCCTGGGCCAAAGGCAGGCACTAAACCCGCTGCGCCACCCAGGGTTCCCCAGTTATGTGTTTCTGCTCTCTTCCAACATATGTCCCATATGTGCACTGATGCTAATTATCTTTCTCCTGTAGGGCAAAGATAGTTTTCCTAAGTATGAAGACTTAAGGACTATTATTCTTTAGATATTTTTTCTGATTATTTCCCTGTTGTTTTTACAAGTCGGCCACAGGTGTGTATTTAGCAGCTTTACCTACGCCTGGTGGCATTCAGATTGCTGGGAAGACTCCTAATGATGGCTCCTATGAACAGCATATATCTCATATGCAAAAGAAGATAAATGACACAATTGCTAAGAATAAAGAATTATATGAAATCAATCCTCCGGTAAGTAAAATAAATCTATATTGTGAATATATGTTATTGTTAGGGGTTAGTTTATTTTGGGATTACCTTATTTTGGACAAATTTTTTTTCACTGTTAAGATTTGCTCTCCTCATTACTCATTTCTTTTACCTCCTTTTGCAATCATACTCAAATGTCTCCTTTTAGGGAGCTGACTCTGACTACCTGATTTGAAAATTGTCCTCTCCCATCAATTTTTGATACTTTCTATCCACCTTCTGTGTTTTATTGTTTTTTATTTCTCTTATCTGTGTGTGTGTAAACACGAGAAAATATGTTTTTGATTTTTATAACTGCTTGTTGCATACAGAAGAATGAAGCTTCTTTGAGGCTGTATTCCTGAGGCCTAGCATAGTTCCTCCTAGTAGTAGCCTCTTGATAAATATTGCTGAATGATTAAATAAATAGTTTAAATGTTCATTTTTGGTAAAAAAGAAAGATTGCTTATTTAAGATAAAAATGTGAAAGAATACCCCATTTTTCAGTTTTAGTTTCTTAGGATTTTTCTATGAGTAACTTCCGTAGTCATTCTTTGATACCAAGTTTGTAGTAGATATCACAGTTTCTCCTACTCTGAGGATGCCTTATAGCCAGTTTTAAATGAAAGAAGAAAGTGTCGGAGTTAGAATGAATCTATTTGTTTTTTATGAGTCTTTGATAATGAAATACTTATGTAAAAGGAACATGTTTGAATAACATTATTATTGTTATTTGACTTTATACACACTGTCAGAATTTTGGTTGCTTGTCTGGGACAGTGCATCTGCATTCTAGTTTGAGACTTACAGCTTTCTAGCAAAGTTAAGTTGAGAGGAATTTTAAAGATATGACCTAGAGCTACACTGTTAAGTGTGGTGGACACTGTCACATGTGGCTATACAGCACTTGATATGTGTCTGGTCCAAATTGAGAGGTGCTATCAGTATAAAATACGCACTGGATTTGGAAGACTTAATATGAAAAAGAATGTAAATTATCTCATGAGTATTTTTTATATAGATTATATTTTGAAAATGTAATCTTTTGGATATAGTGAATTAAATAAAATTTTATTAAAATTCTATTTCTTTTTTATTTTATTATATATGAGGCTTGCTTTATATTTCTATTGAACAGTGCTGATACAGAGCTTCTTGAAATTCACTAAGAAAGTTAGTATGTTAATATATTAATGCTTAAATAGCCTTTTTAAAGCTTTCCACACAGCCCTTTACTGATGCTTGAAGTACATTATTTTTCTTTTATAATTATGTTTTGATATTTGAACATTTACTAATAGTATTTATGTCTGTTGTGGAAAATGATTTGCAAAGCTTTATGTTAGGGCCCTGTGATATAAGCTGAACTCTTTTACTTACCAGTATTTATCAACTATATGCTCCCATGCTGACCTCTCATAGGAAGTATCTCTGTATACTATTGTATTTGTATATGCTTCTGTCATGGGGCTGTTCCATATTATTGCACTTAGTTTTTGCATGTCTATCTGTCTTTAATATAAGCCTTTTAAAGTCAGACATGTTTAGAGAATGTGAATTAAATTACTTCATCTATTCAATAAATATTTATTGAGCTTCCTGTTTCAGTAGTAGATTGTAGAGGAGGGGATAAATCTGTTATGATTTTTAAAATTTCAACATATATGGGTTTCATGTGTTGAATATGATACAAAAAGATTTATCAATCTATGAATTTTCTAATATATCTCTCCTTATTTCAGATACTGAGTGCATTATAGTCTTTCAGCATAACATCTCAGAATTTGACAGATTCAGTGTAGTAAGCTACTACTCATATCACAATTTTGTCTTTTCTGTTTCTAAAACAATGTATACCTACCCTGAAAATATACATCAGTGTGTTTCTTCTCTTAGGAAAGAAAGGTAGCTCCAGTTGAAGTGAATGTACTTGTTTTTTTTTTCTCAACACTGAAAAATCTTTCTAATGTAGAGCAGTAGTACCACTTAAGTGGAGATCATTTAGTCAACCAAAGGTATCAAAATAAGGTGCAAAACTTTTAGAATAGGGGATCCCTGGGTGGCTCAGCAGTTTAATGCCTGCCTTTGGCTCAGGGCATGATCCTGGAGTCCCGGGATCAAGTCCCACATCGGGCTCCCTGCGTGGAGCCTGCTTCTCTCTCTGCCTGTGTGTCTGCCTCTCTCAATCTCTGTGTCTCTCATGAATAAATAAATAAAATCTTTGAAAAAAAACTTTTAGAATAATAAACAGTATTAGTGGTAAAAACTTTGTTACGAATCTAAGATATATTAAAAACAGAGGGGATCCCTGGGTGGCGCAGCGGTTTAGCACCTGTCTTTGGCCCAGGGCGCGATCCTGGAGACCCGGGATCGAATCCCACATCGGGCTCCCGGTGCATGGAGCCTGCTCCTCCCTCTGCCTGTGTCTCTGCCTCTCTCTCTCTCTCTCTCTCTGTGTGACTATCATAAATAAATAAAAATTAAAAATAAACATTGTATTTAAAAAAAAACAGATACTGGCTTTTATTAGATCTATAATGTAATGAACAGAAGCATAAACAAATTTTAAAAACTGAAAAATTAAAAAAAAGAAAGATGTTATCTGGTTGGAAGAATATTACACTCAGAGTAAAAAAAACTGATCTGGATAGGTTTGTCACTTAACTAGTTTTCAAGGACAGGCAAACTACTTTACCTCTGAACTGTAGCTCTTTTTCATTTTGTAGTCATTATAATAGGTACCCTGTTAAAATTACACAAGGCAAGGTAATTTGGGGTACAAATAAGAGAAATGAATGTGAAATTACTTTATAGATAGCTATTATGAAATAGTAGTCTTCTGTAAGGTATACGCTAGCAATGAACATTTAAAACTGCATTCTTGAAAAAATTTTAGGTTCCTTGTTATTTAAAAACATAGCTCTGTTATGCCAACAATAGTGTAGGCCTTTTTGCATTTGTATAGTCACATTCTCCTGATAGTCCTTGTAGCCAACAGATACTTAGAATCTCTAGTTAGCATTGATCTTTGGCTATGTAATAGGTAAAAGCTTGCAAACTCATATAGGGTTACATCCTCAAAAAGATCATCATTGTAGCTACCAAAGTTTGTTTAGCTTAGTAAGTTGTATAGCAAATATCTGCATAATATATGTATTAATGTGTACATGCACACGTTTATCATATTCCTCATTTTATCATGTGGAGCTTTGAAAAATTGCCACTGGGTAAGAAAAGATAGAAGGTTAGAATCCTTTTTGGGGACTACTTTTATTTTATTTTATTTATTTTATTTTATTTTATTTTTTATTATTATTTTTTATTTTTATTTATGAGAGACAGAGAGGCAGAGACATAGGCGGAAGGAGAAGCAGACTCCGTGCAGGCAGCATAATGCAGGACTCGATCCCAGGACCCCAGGATCTCGACCTGAGCTGACAGACAGACACTCAACCACTGAGCCACCGATGTGCCCCTTGGGGACTACATTTTTTTTTTTTTTTGGACTACATTTTTAAAAAAATGTTTTATTATTCATGAGAGACACACAGAGAGAGGCAGAGACACAGGCAGAGAGAGAGAAGCAGGCTCCATGCAGGGAGCCCAATGTGGGACTCAATCCCAGATCCCAGGATCAATGACCTGAGCTGAAGGCAGACATTCAAACCGCTGAGCTACCCAGGTGTCCCCGGACTACATTTTTTTAATTATTTTTGGGCTGTTTGGTCTTTTAAAGGCTGAGTAGAAAATACTTTCTGAGCTGGAAGGACTGCCAATTCCCTACTTGTTGTGTCTTTTCTGTACACTAGATGTCAGTATTGCCTTGCTGTGTCTGTGACACATCTCTATGTGTTTATCAATTAGTGTATCAAGACTGCTATTATTCATAGAAGGAAATATCCACGTACTCTACAAAAAGATAATTAGTCATAAAAGTTATAATTAAATATAGGCTGTGAATATATTTAGACTTTATTCTTTACAGATATTTATCTGTTAATAAAAATATTTAAAACCGAACTGAAGCATACAAGTATTGAATCATGTTGTATATCTGAAATTAATACAATGTTATATGTCCATTATACTTCCGTAAAAAGGAAAAAAACCCTACGGTTTACAAAATAACCCCAAAACTGAAAAAGACAGTTTTTTAAAAAAATTTTTATTTATTTATGATAGTCACACAGAGAGAGAGAGAGAGAGAGAGGCAGAGACATAGGCAGAGGGAGAAGCAGGCTCCATGCACCGGGAGCCCGACGTGGGATTCGATCCCGGGTCTCCAGGATCGCGCCCTGGGCCAAAGGCAGGTGCTAAACCGCTGCGCCACCCAGGGATCCCTGAAAAAGACAGTTTTATATGATATAAAGCAATTGTATTTCTTTTAGGAGGTATCAGAAGAGATTATAGGATCACCCATTCCAGAACCTAGACAACGCTCAAGACTTTTAAGATCTCAGTCAGAAAGCTCTGATGAAGTTACAGAGTTGGACCTTTCACATGGGAAAAAAGATGCTTTTGTTTTGGAGGTAATACTACATTAGACTAATTTCTTCAAGTTTTTGGAAGATGTACATTTTTACAGTCAGATCCTAAATTGATGTGATGTGATTTTGTATCATTACAACTGTTATAAATATATAAAGAAATTTTATTATAGTGATTACAACAAATATGAAAATATTAGAACATAGTAATATTTTTTGACCAACACCAGATACAATAATTCAAGTGGCTCTGGAAAAATTAATGTGTGGGTTGAAATAAAATTCAAACAATGCTAAACTAAAAAAATAATGCTAAATTCTTAGAGCTTTTGTAAACTTGAAGGAATTTAAGAAATTAAAATGCTTTTCTTTCACTTATTATATCTACTTGCTTCATGTCTTATAACATGTTAGTATAATCATATCCTTTTACATGTGGTATCATAGCACTCCAAATGCTGAGTATAGTGTTTTCTTACTGAATTCAGAAGGTATAGTTGAACTTTCATTATAAAAATACACTCACAACTTTCCTGGAGAATGCATGTGGCGCAGAAGATATATGGAGTCTCCTACCTCACAAATCTACTCCCTCTGCCCTCCCCTGTAAATAGTTAGCTTTGATGGAGATAGATGATCTTCCTTTGGTATTGAAGGAAAGGAAAACAAATGAGGATACTCGGAAATGTTCTGGTAAGGTGCCAGTTGAGAGAAAAAAAATCAGATGCCTTTATATTAGTAAAGCAGGAAGCTGATGGTAAAATTGTATTGAGATGGGATTGGAAGTTTGAAGAATCTAGAACAGTGTCCATGAATGTGATCAGGATGTCAGCCACGGGAGATGCACAAGGCTTAATTAACAGGTGAGAATGTTAATTTGTAGAAAACTCAAACTGTATGAGTATGTGCCTATTTCTCCTATTTTTCTACAATCTGAGAATGAAAAACAAAATGGAGGTTGGTAAAAGAATATGTTGGACTGAGGAGGTAAAAAATTCCATGGTCTTGTTTGCAGTAATGCTACTCAAAGGGTGCTGTGACTGCCTATAGCAGCAGCAGTATCTGGAGTCTTATGAGAAATGCAAATTCTGGGGCCCTTACTTCACACTTAGTGAATGAAATTTCAATGTAGAGCCCAGGAATCTGTCTAACAAATTTTCCAGCATTCTAGAGCATAATTGATCTTTATGGTCCTGGATCCTGACTAAGTAGAGAACAAAAGTGCTTCAGATCTGTGTGGAAAGCGGAGAACAAAGTGCAGATTCAGTAAGAGAAGGAACAGACAGGCAGAACATTGTAGTTGGATTTGGGTGTGGAATGTTTTGGGGAATAGTGGATTGAGGTATGGCCATGACTGTAGCTAAAGTAATGTTAAAAATAGTTCTTAAAGTCTCAAAGGTTGAAGTGTGAGTCCTCCAGACCCACGACGTACTGATGAATCTCAGTATATGTCTAGTTGGATAATAAATAACTAGACATAGTTATTTGCAATGGAATATTGTGGTGTAAGAAGAGTAGGAGTTGCACTTATTTTTTTTTAGATGTACCTTTAAATTTATCCCTATGTAATTCAGTTTTAAAGCATTTTTGTATTTAAGTCAAAAGATCATTTTTCTTAAAATTTCTCTTTATTAACTTATACAGGTAGAGATAATAATTGCTTATGGTATCTTTGTAATAAGCCTTTTGAAAGATGTCCTCATAAAGGCTTGAGAAAAGGCTCTCTTTTTACCTGAATATACTTATAATGTGAAATATTTACTTAGAAGTATTTATAATTACTGTGGAGAAATTTACAGAGATTAGAATTTTTTTTTTCAAGTTTTGAATTTTCATTTAGGGAATAACGGCTCCACTTTTTCTTGACTCTTATGTTTCTATTTATTTAGTAAATAATAAAAACAATGATTTTTTTAATATTTTGAAATTATTATATATTTAGTACTTACGTAATAGCTCTAATCTTTTTATTTTCAGATTGATGACACTGATGCTATGGAAGACGTACATTCTCTACTTACTGATGTTCCTCCTCCTTCAGGTGAACAGAAAAAATTGAGATGAGACTAGTTTTATACATCTTAGTTCATAAGTTCTGAATTTATTTTAAAATACTTTAAAGTACTTTATTTTAAAAAAATTAAAAAATAAGAAAAGTACTTTATTTTAAAGGCTTTATCAGCGTCACATCCTGTTATTTACTTTGCTGCCCCAAAGCTAGAACCATTGTTTAAAAATATTTATGTTAGGACTTAGGTGAACTGAGGGGGCTCCTAACTGGCTCAGTCAGTAGAGCATGTGACTCTTGATCTCAGGATTGTAATTTCCAGCCTCATGTTGGGTGGAGAGATTACTAAAAACTAATATTTTTTTTTAAAAAGGGGAACTAGATTTTTTTTTTAAGATTATTTTTTTATTTGAGAGAGAGAAAGAGTGATCACTTGTGTGAGCAGGGGAGGGGCAAGGAGAAAGGAGAGAGGGAGGGAATCTCTAGCAGACCCCCTGCTGAGCAAAGAGCCCATGGGGCTTGATCCCAGGACCCTGAGATCATGACCAGAGCTGAAATCAAGAGGCTTAACTGACTTGAGGATGGTTAACTAACTTGAGCCACCCAGGTTCTCTTAGCTTAATTGATTTTTAATCCTTTTATGTTCATACATTAAAAAAAAAAAAAAAAAAAAAAAAGGAAAAGAAACCAAACTGATAATTTATTAAGATATTCTAAAGTTTACTGAAGGTAATAATGTTTTAGAAAAAAGAATAAATGGATTTTATAGTTAGAATTCCATGTAATAAGTGAAAAATGTTATTTTTCAACATAAAAGTAGATGAAATATTATATAGTTTAACTATGATTTATTTTGACAGGCTTTTATAGTTGTAATACAGAAATTATGCCTGGTATAAATAACTGGACATCTGAAATACAGGTAAACCTTTCATAATTTTCAATAAATACAATGTATGTGATTTTAGCAAGTTCCTTAATATGTTTTCTCTTTGACCTCCTTATTGCAACTAAAATGTTAGCCTTTTTCATATCACATTATTTATTATTATTAATTATTTGGCAGTTTTATCAACTGTTATACTATTTAGTTAAAAATAATAAAATGACATGCAATTATATCTCCCGTATTTAGATGTTCACATCAGTAAGAGTAATCCGATTAAGCAGCCTTAACCTGACTAATCAAGCCCTTAATAAGAACTTTAATGATCTCTGTGAAAATTTGCTCAAGGTAGGAACCTTTTGACTAACTGTATTTTAGTTAAAACACCTAAGAATTATGAAATTAAAAAAGAAAAGTATATTGTCTGGAATATCTTACACAAGTGTGAGCTGAATGATTTTTACTTATATATTATGTAAATCTTAACTCTCTCAACTGGTAAAATGCTAAAGTTCCCATCTTGATATGCCACACTATAAAAAAATATATTTTAAGTTATTTTATAATTTTAAGCTTCATAGAAATCTATTGTGTATTTGTAAATTTAGAAAAACCATTTTTCTTATATTTTATGACATCGATAAAGCTGATTAAATCTTATTATCTGCTTAAATATTTAAAATGTAAGAATATACAAAATAGAAGTGGACCAGCTTTGTCTTAAACTTTCCTTTTGCCCTGATATAATGTGCAGTGAAAAATCCGTTTTTAAAAAATTTTTAAATTCAAAGAAGTGATATTACTCATATTTTCTGTTATGTAGAGCCTGTATTTTAAACTGCGGTCTATGATCCCCTGCTGCCTTTGCCATGTAAATTTTACAGTATCTCTGCCTGAAGATGAATTAATACAGGTAATTAAGATTCAACTTATTAAGATTTCTAGCTTTTCTGATTTGTCTTAATATTATAAATCTGCCATAATTGAATAAAGCATTTTACTTCCAAATATTTTTAAACAAATATATTAGAATAAATCAGATCATGTATATTTTATTTTTCTAAACTCTAATCATCCGAAAGTAGAATTATATTTCTAGCACATATACAATAGGATGCGTACTTACATGGGATTTCTCCAGTCCCCATATTTTAGAGAAGGTACTTGAGCTCTTTCTGGAATATCTGGGTTTAGTATATATGTCAGACTCAAATGCAGTCTAAATATTTGAGGTTATCTGTAATTCTGGTTGAGAATCTTAACCAGCAAAAGTGAATTAGCCAGTTAGTATAAATTGTTCCATTGTACTGAAGAAGATTTGTGAGAAACTTATTTTGGTGACGATTGTTTTGCTAATATTGTTTCTGTAATTCTAGGTCACAGTCACAGCAGTTGCAATAACTTTTGACAAAAATCAGGCTTTGCAGACCACAAAAACACATGTTGAAAAGTCATTGCAAAGAGGTAAACCTGTGATGGATGGGAGCATAGTTCATGTTTGTCTACATTTATAGTTCAGTGAAAAAAGTTGATTAAATAAGTCACTTGTTTCTTGAAGAAGCAATACTGTCACTTTTTCTGTTTATCTTTTATCAAGATAACTTTGTGAATAAGAATGTTTGACTTGGTATTCTTCACAAATAGGCGTTTGGTATTTGTTTACATAGAGAATGCTGTTATTTTTTAGACTTAGGTTATAGCATATTCTGCAGTAATTTAGAGGTTTTTTTTTTCTGAGGTCTCTGGAGAGGTCCTCAAGACATCTGAGAACATAATTGATGTAGTAAGCATCATGTATTTTTCTTAGGAAAGGTCCTCAGAGTTGTGCTTTTTCCAGTAAAATCTAGGAAGTAACATTCTTAATATATTCCAAAGAAACTCAAATTATTAAAAACCGCTTATGTGTTGTGAAAAAAAGGAGAAGGGAGATAGTATGCTTTCTAAAATTTAAGGACTTACCAGCTAAATAAAATATTCATGATTAGTCTAAATTTTTATAGTGATTACATTCTACATGTAAAACATTGAATTAATGTCAAATAGAGATATATTAAATGATTGTGTTCAGATATTTATCAAAGAAGATAGAAAATAACTGATTTAAGTATCATTGAACTAGTATGGTAGAAAGAATAGAATAATAATAGTTATTGAGTTATTATTATTATTTAGTTATTATTTGCAAGGCATTGTGCTAAGAGATTTACACTTAGTATTTTTTTCTAAATCTTAAAAAACAATCCTATCAGGGAAGATAGCATGTCTCAACATTGTGCGGGTGGAGTGTCTCCATGGGAGAAGCCAGGAAGAAAATAACCAGAAACATTGGAGTGGGGGAAATAGATATATTTCAACCCAGATTCTTACTTTTAAAAAATTAATACTAGATCATTACTAAATAACTAGTATTTTTCTTGCCTCTCAAGCCTCTACAGATAATGAAGAACTTCTGCAGTTTCCACTGGAGCTCTGTTCAGATTCACTTCCTTCTCATCCTTTTCCACCAGCTAAAGGTTGGTTAAGTGAGGGAAATGCAAACACAAATCCTATTTCCTAGTTCCTTTTACTTCTTCATTATAGGCAGTCTTAATCTTGAGATGAAGGTTTATTCTTCATTCCCTCATTGTTTGTTTCTTCATGTTCATAAAGGGGAGAGAGTAGTATTCCTCTTATTTTAATTTCTCAAGTAATCTCATCATAAATTATTAAGGTAATGTTTCATGTGATGTTCCATTCTTATACTTCAAATGTAGTAAAGTTTTATTTTCAGAGATCTGAATTTCCCAGAGTGACTATTCACATGTGATATATTGACATTTATATTATATCTGGTAAGGTTTTATCCAGCCACAATCGAATCTTTACAAAAATTTTTAGATTTTCATAGATGACAAAATACTGATTTTCTTCAGAAGAAATGTGGAGGAATTTGGGTGGGGTACTACAAGTGAGAAAGGGATGAGCTCTCTTTTGAGTGTCTTGGTTACTATGGAGGAACATTATTATGTGCTTAAAGATACTGGCATATTTTCAAATGCAAAATGATAGTCTCTTAATGGCAATAAGTCTACTTAGATCTATACAGTCTTTGGAGAAAAATGAGGGGTAGTATTTTCTATTTCTCTTCTGATTTCAGGGCAATTTTTATTATAAGATTTTTCAGAATTAACTATCTTATTTCATAGCATTATATATAGAATACATGCAGCTTGTGTTTTTTTGTAAATTTTTTATTCTGAGAAATGTTATTTGTAATTTCAAATCAAATTGGCTTTTCTAATTATTACAGTTTAATAACACAGGGACATTTTTTTGTGATTTGTACTTATCAGTTTATCTGATACCAAATTAGTATAGAATAGTTTTATATTCACATTGCATGTATGTGAACAGAGTCTTTACTAAATCAGGGCAAGGCTTGTTTATCTATGTAGATAAATAGATCTTGTCTCATCGTTTAAAGATGAAAAGATAAGCTACTTTCAGATTCTGACCTTCATAACATGGTGATTATGATTCTCTTTGTTTTTTTAATCTAAATTAAATTTTCTAATTTAGAACTCCATAGGGAATTTTAGCATAGTTCAACTCCTATGTTGAAAGAATAGAGATGAAACATCAAATCCAAAGATAATCTGAGTTCAGCTTTATAAATTAAATATAGCTTCTAGAACAAAAAGAACTGTGAAGAATTGTCCTTGAACTGACCAGACAGAATTTCTTTATTTTTTTATTTTTTTCAGACAATTTTTTTTAAAAACACCTACTTTAATACAGAAACTTGTATTTAACACAGGGTTAGTTCCAAATTACTTTAAGGTGTCATTTCATTTATCCTTACCCTGCAGTGGGACGGGTGGGGTGTGGAGGAGGAACCCAAACCAAAAATCTAAACACTAAAAAGATTTGATTAGTTGCTAATCTATGAGTATATATATTTATGGAGATAGGGTCTCTGTTAGCTCAGTTTTACCTTGTTAATCATTAGTGATTTCTGCAGAAGATTGGATTTAAATTCTGTAAATTTGTCATATCTATATCTATACCTTGCAGTTTCTGCAGTAGCTTTCAAAATGTTTTCAAAGGTAATTAAAATTAGTGCTTGTTGAGGTCATTAGTCTATTTTGTACAAATGATACTCTGAACTGAAGAACAACAAAAGAAGAATTTGAGTAGAGTAAGTCATATCTGAACAGTACTTAAAATATTGCAGTTTATTTTATAGTGTGAAGAGGGACCAGAAGGTGGAGTAATAAAGTTAGCAGACCTCAATTCTCATCCCAGTTTTGCTGCTGATAATGTGAGAACTTAGGCCAGTTATCCTCTAATAAACCAATAAACCTCAGTCCCTCATCTGTAAAATGTGAAAAGATTAAGATTCTCTCTATCCTTTAAAGTTCTCTGATTCCTTGGGTTTCTATAATTTATGGTTCTTCAATAATTAATGTGTTTCTGTTATTAAAAACAAGTCAAAAGCCAGTGAATCAAAATCAAAAGCTAATGTTTAAGTTAAATTAAAAATTTCCAAATATCTTCACATCTGTTAAACCAGTAATTTTTAAACTCTGCTTCTCCAAAACATGGAGTTTGTTCAGAGATGCCTCAGGCCTTCTACAAGGTAGGGAGGGAAAAGAGGGTAGGGAGAGTGAGAGGATAGGTCTCTGGAACCCCTACTGCTGAGCTGGAGCAGCTTTGATTCAGTAGGCTTTTACTTACTGATTTTCTATATGTGATTTTTGTTGTAAGAGAGATTTTCAACAAGTTTGAAAACCACTGAATCATATCATGCTGCCATCATGATCATCTTCCTAATGTTCAAGAGCATTACATCCAATACTAATATATAGAAAACTTTATATATGAAGTACTTAACTACAAAACCTATATGCTTTTCCTTGAACATTATGTTTTAAAATAATCAGTAAACACTAAAAGATTTACCTGTACCTTTTCTATAAATAGTTGTGTAAATTGTAGCTTATGTTGGATGCTTATTTATTGTCTTTGCTTTCTCAAATCTTTTCAGGAGGACATGGGCTATACTAAATATACTTGAAAAAGTTACCACAAATTATTTTGGAAGATTTGAGGATAGGATGGGTTTTGACAAAGGTCTGAAGGATGTAATAGAGTGTAATACGTGAATTTAGTGATTGAGCATTTTAACATGAAAGAAGGTTTTAAATAGAGAATAGAAATATATGATAAAAGTTAAGCTTAGTGATTTAGATATAACAGGCAAGAGAGGAAGGTAAGAGTACTAGGAATAAATGCTCAAAAAATTTTTCTACTTATATGCAACCATAAAGGGCTTAAAAGCCAACTACTAATACTGATAAGCAAATAAATATATAGTTTTTATAGTTTTGTTAGGTCAGTTAACTAAGCTGATGGAGCTTTATCCTTTTCTTTTTTTAATTCTGAAAACTTTGTATCCTAATTTTTTTTCATGTTCTTACTATAAACACGGTGATTAAAAATTTTTTATTTCTTTTATGTTGGCAGAGTAGTTTCAAGAGCTATGCACAGTATATTTATTAATACTTCCATCTTTTAACTTGTAGATAAACCTTTCCTTATCTTTTTAAGTTACTGAAAATGAGTGAATATTACATGAAGAAAAGATGCTTCAATTACATGTATCCTAATTCACTGTGTAGAGTAAGCCTGGGCCTGAATTGTCCATCCATGTTCAATTTTTTCCTTTCATCTTTTGTGTTATATTTGGTTTTGTTTCTCAAGGTAACAAAATAGTTTGATGTATGTCTCAAATTTATGGCTGGTTTCGTTACCTTGTTCTAGGTATCTTGATTTTTCTGATTTGAAATATTAAAAGGTGCTGAGCCTGAGTGATTTCTTCCAGGAAATTATCATGTGAACATCACAAAAATTTTTTGATGAATACTATGAGGAACACAGATGATGTGGCATCAATGTAAAAATACTTATATGGGGCTGTAAGATGAGAAAAAGGATGGTATAACAAAATTTTTATACCACTCTCGTGTTTTTTCCCATCAATATGTATAGTTTTCTGAATACTACTTTACTCTGAAATGGTTTTAAGAAACTTTAAAAATGTTATAAAATGATAGAACAAATACAGTAAAAATGGAGAATCTGAGTGATAATAATCTGGGTGAAAAGCTAAAAAATAGGTTTTATAGACTATAGTTAATCTCAAAAATTTTATGCATGTAGCTTTTTTATAGAAGGTTAGCATATTATTTTTGATATATGTCTAAAGACCTAAATCTCAGGTACCATACTGTGGGTCTTATGATCTTAGACAAATGTGTGTGAATTATATGCCACTAGAAATATATCTCAAGTACTTTATAAGTTTAATCTATAATAGGATAATAGTTTTCATTAAAATTCTGAGAGTTTAAGCCTTTAAAAAGGTTTAATTTAGATTTTATATACTGTTGGATAAAACCATATGAAGAAAGGTCTTTTATACCTACCTTGTTCCTGCTTTCATTTTGCTTTATGCTGGGGTGGTAGCTTCATGTTCAATGTCATAAACTATAAACTGGCAGGAGTAGGCTTTCCACTAAGCAGCTGCTGATTAATGTGACAAGTATAGATCAAATTCTGGATTTCAGTATAAAAATAAAACCCTCAATACATTGTACTCCATAATTAGGTATTCACATTTGAACTTTTTTTATCTTTATTTTTTATTGAGGCTGTAAGGGTTATTTTTTTGTTAAGCCAAATTTGATTCTAAAAAGATAGTTTGATTTTTTTTTTTAAATTTAGTGACTTGCCTTCCATTATTTTAAATGAGTGATTAGAAATATAAATCTATAAAAACTACAAAAGTTAGCTTTTGTTTTATCTTGCCAATGAATGGTTCTAAATTCTTAAAACTATTATATAATTCTTTGCACTAACTAAAAGCATCTTTATATATTAACAATTCATCGCATGTCTGTTTTTTCTCTCCCTTTAAAATGTATTTTGTCACTATGACCAAATGGCAAAATAAAAATTCCATGTTATCAATGGCCCCAACAATTAGTAGGAGGTCCTGAAAGGAGAGAGACACTGAGGGGAAGGATATTGAAGGGAAATAGAAATTAAGGAGGGGAAAATGTATGAGGAACTCATCCCAGACATGGGAGAGAAGGAAGGAAAGAATTAATGGAGAAGTAGGGATAAGGAATCTTTGCCTCTTCAAGGTAACTTGAGTTCAGTGAAATCCAGAGTCTGAGGAAGAGGGAGTAAGCAGCAAAGAAAACTGAATTGGGTTACTGGCAAAAATGGCCTTATTTGGAAGAGAAGACCTAAAGGATGGGAGAGAGAGAAGTGGATGCCTAGAAACAGGCAGGAAAACAAGATGGGGATTGAAGAAAACAAGTGGTTTAGGCTATTGTACACCTTTAGTTGGAAGCTTTAATGACCCAAATAGAGAAGCACATTGTCTTTGTCATCTAATGTATGAATTGTGAGGGAAGTTGAGTTTTTTCCCTTAGTGGACCATCCAAATTGAAGCTATTTATATTTTTCTCTGTGCTTTAATGATTCTTAGCTGTAATATGGCAATTTCATTATCAGTCCACCAATATTTGAATACCATTATGGACAGGGTTTATACAGAATGCTTATACACATAATTTAACTCCATCATTAAGCAAGATTTTATAGTTCTAGGACATAGCTAATCAGTGCATTATATATTGATGGAAATGCCTAAAGAGACATAAAACCAAATTTTTATCATAATAACTAAAAACAATGTTTAGGGGTGCCTGGGTGGCTCAGTGGGTTAAGTGTCTAACTCTTGGTTTGGGCTCAGGTCATGATCTCAGGGTAGTGGGATCAAGCCCCACGTTGGGCTCTGTGCTCAGTGGGGAATCTGCTTGTAATTCTTTCCCTGCCTGTCCCCTTCCACCACCCCTGCGCTGCACCTGTGCATGCCCCCCCCCAAATAAAACAAATCATTTAAAAAAGTTTAAAATAAAAAAAAATCTGAGAATGTTTAAATAACTAAATCGTACATTTTTAAAGACTTCAGATTGCATATAGTTTCTTTTAAGCAGGTTTGCACATCGTGGGGTTTAAACTCACAACCCCAAGATTAAGAGTTGCATGCTATACCAACTGAGCCAGCCTGGCACTCCAGATTGCATATATTTTAATCTGCCAGAGAATCTTGAGAGGTTTCAGGAATTTTTTTTTTTTAGTTTTAGTACTTCTCTAAAATAACCAGGTAAGATTATCTCATATTTTTTTAATTATTCAGAGCAAAGGAGATCTGTAAATTATGATGAAATAAAGTAATCTGTATAGAGCTTTATCATAGACAGCTGAATGGTTATGACAAGTTATTTAGGAGAATGGAGTAGTCTCAAACATCAGAGGCATTGGAGCATATATAATTGAGGGAGGAAGAATCCTTACCACATTGTTTTTTTGTTTGTTTGTTTGTTTTTTGGTCATCAATACACTCATTTCCTCTCAACTGCATTTAACCTAGGTTAGTCCCCCCTTCCCACACCAACAGGGCTTGTTAAATATTGTTAGAATGTACTAAGGGAATAATAGAACCTTCTGTTTTGTTTGCCTTGCTGACTTTCTATGGTTGTTCTTTTGTGGATAACAGGGTTATCACTTATTGGTAACTTCTTAATGAAGGAAAAATAATCATTTTCTTGTATCCAGTGGGAAAGGAAATTGTAAAAGAAGTAGGTTGCTGTGTGGCTTGATTGAGACTTTCTGCATGTAGAATGGGGGAACCTAACATAAGTGTTTGTCTCAAACTCTTCAACATAGATATACAAACGGCTGACAATGAACATTAACTCCTTAACAAAGCCCAAAAGATTTTAATAAGACTTCTAATCCTGAATATGAAATATGTTCCTTTTTTTTTTAAGTTTTGACTTAGAGATTGCATATGGGTTTATTTCTTTTTTCACCATAATTGCTAGTTTACCAATGACCCAGGCAGCTAATACTTGCAGTCCCTTCCCTTTTGAAAAGCATATTACCTTGGAAGCCAAACTGTAATTGGAATGGCAGAGTGACTGAGAATCTGAGGTCATTAAATATCTGAGGTATTCAAACGTTTGAGGTGTCGGTGTTCATCTGTTCCCAGGACCATCTCATCTTGGGCCTTTTCTCTGAGAGAAATATTAAGATCGTAGCAAACATGTTGGATGAACCTGCTCTTTTTAAGTGAGATAAAAAATCATCATCTTTAACCTATCCCTTAAAAATAGCTGCAATTTGGGACACCTGGGTGCTTCAGTGGTTGAGCATCTGCCTTCGGCTCAAGATGTGATCCCGGGATCCAGGATCCAGTCCCACATTGGGCTCCCCGTGGAGGGGCTGCTTCTCCCTCTGCCTGTGTCTCTGCCTCTCTCACTGTGTCTCTTGTAAATAAATAAATAAAATCTTAAAAAAAAAAAAAAAGAATAGCTGCAATTTAAACTTTTTTTTTTCTTCAGATTTTAATTCAAATACATTCATATGTGGAGGCAGGAAAAAGACATTTTCCCTAGCTTTTCTCCCCCTCCACCCTTTGTAAAAAAATTTTTTTGGGAGGAGGGGAGTAATAAATGTACATGGTGAAGAATTCAAATCTTAAAAAAATTATATAGTCCAAAATCAAGCTCCCTTCTCCATTCATTTTACTTTCTAAGAGGCAGCTACCCTCAACCAGCTTTATTGTCAGTCTTTGCAAAGATATTGTTTTTTCTTTTTTAAAAAAACATATTTTACAAATCATTATATACCTTTATTTTTTTTTCACTTGCTATTTAGAGATTAGAACAGATACTTTTTACATGTTTAAGCTCTTTTTATGAACATTTGTCATTAGATTATATACAGTTGCTACTAGGAAGTTTCATATTACCCACATAATACTGAGATATAGAAGGTAAATTTCATTTTAGTAATTTTCACTTTTTTTAAGCCTTTTTCCCCCGTTCCCCTTTTAAAAACTTGCACAGAATTCCTAATGCCAACTATATTTTCTGTAAGTCTACACTCGCCAAGTCTGTACTGCATAAGACATAGAGCCCTGGGACTTCCCTGGCATCTGTAAGCTTAGGGTAGGCATTTGTTGTCCCAGCTTCTGCACTACGGCCTTTTTCAGTGCTGGACTAGCTGTCCTTAGACATGTGGTAAGCTTCTGAATGTGAGTTCTGTTCTGGTCACCTTCCTGTAGGTTCTGTCTCCTTCTGGGCTTCTAAAGCTCCTCAAGATCCTGAATCAGGGAGGACTTTTTCTTGCCTAGACCTACAGTCTGAGGGCAGTCAGGGCACAGCCACAGCATGGTATCCTTACAGTCATTTTGTGAACCCTGCGTTGTGGTATTATAAGAGGAATGCCAGTCACTATACACTTTCCAGTATTACCTAGTGGTCAGTTGCATTATAAAAATGGGAAGAGGAGAGAGTATGGAACATTGCATCCAGTTGCACCTAGTTAGCAGAAACCTGTATAAATCTTATCTTAAAAAGGTGTAATGTTTATTAATTTAAGAATATTACCTAAAGATTAACACATTAAACAGATAAAAATATGTTTTTACTTAATTTATAAATTTCTAAGAAAACTGGATGACCGAAATCATCCTCAGTGTTTTTTAGGTGTTATTTCTAACATGGCAACACTATTTTTTCAGTTACAAAAATTTTTGAATCAAAATTCAAGTATGGTAGTGTAGGTTGAGTCAGAACTTCACAAATAGATTATGAAAGTTTTTGTTATGGTACTGTTTAAATTTGTACAATACCTTAAATAGCAATAATAAAAATACAAAATACCAAGGAAAATTCTGGATGTTCCTTTTATGAGGTTACTGGAAAGGGAGTGATTTCCAGTTTGGGATCTAGTTTTGTTCTGTGGGGTACATCACTTTTTAGTTCTGTGATGTCTTGATGCTACCAGATGGAGCTGTTGATAGTGAAGTCCTTGAATGAGGGGGTTTGGTGGTGAGGGGAAAGGTTATGGCTAGTAAGCAGTTTGTGTTTATCTGTGAGACATAGGTCATTGCCTGGTCTGTAATTTTTAATATTACTGGCTCTTCCCTCCCCCACCCCAACAAACATTTCCCTCCATGTTTCATTTCAGATTTTCTTCCTAATACATTGATGCTTTTCTCTGCTCAGTTTTCTCACCCTGCTTTCATCCTACTAACATTTGTTACTATGTCTATATGTTCTTATGTCTATAATGTTTCCTAAACTCTTTATGTTACAGTAACAAGTAATCTTCCTTGGCATGATATTTATTAACTGAGCTAGCTTTCATATATCGGTAGAAACTGCATAAAAACCTAAATACTTCTATTTGGTTTGCTTTTATAATGAAGCCCTAAATATTTCCTTGTATTCATCTGGCTAATAGAGGTATTGACAAACAGCAAAGAAGAGATACCGGCTTATACTTAGCATTCAAGCTAATGTTGTTCATATTGTCTTATTAGAACACCTGGAGAGTGCAAGTTCTAACTCAGGTATACCAGCTGCACAGAGAGGTGAGTTTGTCTAATTAAGCAAATAGTCACCAGAGGTGTGTAATTCTAGTGTGGTGCATAAACATACAGACATTGGAGAAATGCACTGGACAGTGGAATAGACACCAAAATGTGGCTTTATTGTAGTTAGAATGTGTCTTTAAAAATATTAATTAATTAAACCAATAACATTTTTAGCATTTTAATAGTTTCCCTGTTTCTAAAAATAAAATTTTAGCGCTTTAATATTATTTTTTAGCTCGGTAGTGGTAAAAGACTTTTTTTAAAAAGGATAACTTGTTAGACTCCCACCTGCCTTCCCAGTCAATGTCATCAGAAGCTTTGTTGCCAAAATTAGATGTGAAAACAGAATATTGACCAAAGTGACCCTTTGGCTTTCCTGTAACTGATGGTAGAAAGAATGTGTTTTAATAAAGGATAAATCAATTAGTGATTTTTAAAATGTATTCTTCAGCATTTGATTCGCATTATTTTTTTGATTTTAGAGTAAAAGTAGGGAAGAGAATTATTCACAAAGTTTGGATTATAAATAAAGTCCTAAAATATAGACAGTTAAAACATTGTAAAGTTAAAAAAAAATGGGAAATAAAGTTAGTTAAAGCACTATATGGTCCTTTCACTGTTATTTCTATTAGGCCTTGCTTCCATTTCCCCTAAGAGACCACACAACTATGACATTACCAAAAACGCTCAGCCAGCTAATTGAGAACTTGGTTTTGGACAAATCAGTGTCTAAAGCTTGACTCTTTACTGTCTCTCATATCTGACTTGAAAAGGACCATTCTTTTTCTAAGTTACAGTTAAATTACATCATCAGAAGGAGTGTTATGACGAGTAAGAGACGTCATCCATATTTTTTCTTTGTTTTTTCTTTTGTTTTCTGTCTGTGTTTTCAGCAACGTCAGTTGATTACAGTTCCTTTGCAGACAGATGCAGCAGCTGGATAGAGCTCATTAAACTGAAAGCTCAGACCATAAGGCGCGGATCAATTAAGACAAGTAGGCGGATGTTTCTACCACATTATGATCTGAGAAGCATATCCCTGATTTCCCAGTGGTGAAGGCTAGACCTTACTACCCAGTAATAACATTGCCAATCAGTCACATGATGGAGTGTGAAAGCTGCAGACTCTCATGGTCACTTAGCAAAAGTTATTGAAGAGCTTTGTGATTTGTTCATTTTTAACTGTACAGTTGTGTTTCAAAATTTTACTTTTTTGTGAAAATATTCTTCAAAGTGTATAAATAGATATTATATCCTTCTAATGGAAGGAAATGAGCTCTCTTACTGAAGAGATACTCTTCCAGGGTCCAAGCTAATATGTTGTAGATGGCATGTGTTAGTTTACTAAGAGTGATATCCAGAGGGCTAAAAGAATGAGGTATTTCTGAATTAAAAGGAGTTAACTCTTATCGCACTGCTAGAATCTGGATCATTACTATGTGTTCTTTATACTCCATGTGTTTTGGTAGACTTTGAGTCCATGTATTTGAGTGAAAAGAATTTCCATTAAAAAGGAAGGAAAGGATCTTTTAAAGGAAAGATCACAGGATATGGAACCAGCCAGATCTGGTTTGGGATCCTAGAAGTGTCATTTTAATAGCTGTGTGACCTTGGTCAAGTTATTTAACTTCTCTGAGCCACAGTTTCCTCATGTGTAAAATGGGGATAATAATACCTATGTTGCTGGGTTGTTGTAAAGATTAGATACATATACATATATGTATATCTGGCTTATGGTAGTTACTTGTTAAGTGGTAGCTATTATTATTCATGTTATTTTATAAGCAGTCAACTTTTAAACAGCCAAGGTCATTTAAGTTTTTAAAATTATGAGTTTGATCAGAAAGTTTTGGAGGAAAAAACCTATTACAACTAGTTAACGTAAGGTTTATCTACAAGTTGACAATGAAGAAGTCGTCTGCAAAAGATGGAAAAAACTGCACTGGGAAATATAACAACTTTCACACTCTCTTTGTAATAATTTGTTCCTACAGCAGATAATTTTTAATGCTCTACCGCTTTTTCTTTTTCTTCACTTTATAACAATCATTGTGTGTGTAGCTACACCGCATCAACATTTTCTTTTGCAGGAATGCCATTTTTCTTCCAAAAGAATTCCATTCCAGCATTTCTACTTAAGTTTTTCTTTCCCTCTCTTTTTAATTGCATGCAGTGCATGATAATTTCTTTACTTTCATGACATGGCTTAGCCTCACAGACAGCTGAATGTTGTCACCACTTATTTGGAAACCTTAGGGAATAATTAAGTTACCAACACCTGATCTTGATGTTTTTTCTTCTTTCTCCAAATTTAGCTGTGACAGTTGAAAAAGCAAGTCCTATGGGTGAAGGAAATTTCCGGAACCGTTCAGCTCCACCTTGTGCAAATTCTACAGTTGGAGTTGTTAAGATGACACCTCTTTCTTTCATTCCTGGAGCAAAAATAACTAAATATCTTGGGATAATTAACATGTTTTTTATTCGGGAAACCACTTCTCTTCGTGAGGTAATTTTATAACATTGTTTTTGTGAATTTTCTGATTGAAGACATTAGTAACAAAAGCAAATTTCAGATCGTTATTTTTTGCCAAAGCACACACCTGTGTGCACACACACACTTTTTTTGTTATTTTGCAATAACCTGTATAGATTGATTCTGGATTAGACTTAACTAAATTTCATATAGCACACAGTATTATCACAAGAGTTATGTTGGCTTTAATTTCATTTATTATTAGAAATCCCAGATCCTTATCAGGTGATAAATAAAATAAGCAAATTGATCCATGTTTGATTAGAGATTTAAAACAGCCTGAAAGTGCTTGCTTTGGCAACACATATACTGAAACAGCCTGAAAGAACAGCTTAGTTTTCTCAAGTAAGTTACTTGCCAGATACATTTTTTTTTTTTTTTGCCAGATACATTTAAATAACAGTTTTTAAGGATTTGCATTTAGAAATCATGGGGTCTATATTATAGATGGATGTCTATGGGAATAGTTTATCTCTGTTATTTGCTTCCCCTGAAAAAGAATGCAGCTGCTCATTTTATTCCACATCCCTCCAAAAGTACATGTGAAACCATTTATTCAAATTCTACCTTACCCTGGGTAACAGTAGTTACAATATTTTGATGTGGTCAAATTTAAGAATCAAAGTCAGCCTTTTATATCTTTTATTACAAAGGAATTTAAACTCAAGAACATTTTATTTACATCTATCTTAGGTTATGAAATAAGGCTAGAGCAAATTAATATTGTGAATAGGGAAATTTTTTATTGAATACGTATGAAACCCAATAAACTCTTCAGTCAAAAAACTCTTTTTTAAGTGTATGCATTATAAAGATGACTTAATTATGCTTTTTTTCCCATTGTTTCACCATCAGTGTTTCTACACTTCCTTAAAAATAATAGCCCTTTTACTTTTCTTTTTTTAAGTTGGGCCTAGCATGGAGCCCAACACAGGGCTTGAACTTGCAACCCCAAGAACAAGACCTAAGCAGAGATCAAGAGTCAGGCACTTAACCGACTAAGCCACCCAGGTTCCCCCAGCCCTCATACATAAATACATACATACATTTATTTATTTATTTTTAAAGATTTTATTTATTTATTCATGAGAGACACAGAGAGAGAGAGGCAGAGACACAGGCAGAGGGAGAAGCAGGCTCCTTGCAGGGAGCCCTATGTGGATCTTGATCCCAGGTCTCCAGGATCACGCCCTGGGCTGAAGGCGACGCTAAACCACTGAGCCACCCAGGGATCCTCATACAATTATTTAATTAATTAATTAATTAATTAATTAATTTAAATTTTTATTTATTTATGATAGAGAGAGAGAGAGAGGCTTTATTTTTTTAAATAAATTTATTTTTTATTGGTGTTCAATTTACCAACACCCAGTGCTCATTGCTCATCCTGTCAAGTGCCCCCCGCCCAGTGCCCGTCACCCATTCACCTCCACCCCCCACCCTCCTCCCCTTCCACCACCCCTAGTTCGTTTCCCAGAGTTAGGAGTCTTTATGTTCTGTCTCCCTTTCTGATATTTCCCACACATTTCTTCTCCCTTCCCTTATATTCCCTTTCACTATTATTTATATTCCCCAAATGAATGAGAACATATAATGTTTGTCCTTCTCCGATTGACTTACTTCACTCAGCATAATACCCTCCAGTTCCATCCACGTTGAAGCAAATGGTGGGTATTTGTCGTTTCTAATGGCTGAGTAATATTCCATTGTATACAGAGACCACATCTTCTTTATCCATTCATCTTTCGATGGACACCGAGGCTCCTTCCACAGTTTGGCTATTGTGGACATTGCTGCTAGAAACATCGGGGTGCAGGTGTCCCGGCGTTTCATTGCATCTGTATCTTTGGGGTAAATCCCCAACAGTGCAATTGCTGGGTCGTAGGGCAGGTTTATTTTTAACTCTTTGAGGAACCTCCACATGGTTTTCCAGAGTGGCTGCACCAGGTCACATTCCCACCAACAGTGTAAGAGGGTTCCCTTTTCTCTGCATCCTCTCCAACATTTGTGGTTTCCTGCCTTGTTAGTTTTCCCCATTCTGACTGGTGTGAGGTGGTATCTCATTGTGGTTTTGATTTGTGTTTCCCTGATGGCAAGTGATGCGGAGCATTTTCTCATGTGCATGTTGGCCATGTCTATGTCTTCCTCTGTGAGTTTTCTCTTCAGGTCTTTTGCCCATTTCATGATTGGATTGTTTGTTTCTTTGGTGTTGAGTTTAATAAGTTCTTTATAGATCTTGGAAACTAGCCCTTTATCTGATATGTCATTTGCAAATCTCGTCTCCCATTCCGTAGGTTGTCTTTTAGTTTTGTTGACTGTATCCTTTGCTGTGCAAAAGCTTCTTATCTTGATGAAGTCCCAATAGTTCATTTTTGCTTTTGTTTCTTTTGCCTTCGTGAATGTATCTTGCAAGAAGTTACTGTGGCTGAGTTCAAAAAGGGTGTTGCCTGTGTTCTGCTCTAGGATTTTGATGGACTCTTGTCTCACATTTAGATCTTTCATCCATTTTGAGTTTATCTTTGTGGATGGTGAAAGAGAGTGGTCTAGTTTCATTCTTCTGCATGTGGATGTCCAATTTTCCCAGCACCATTTATTGAAGAGACAGACTGTCTTTCTTTCAATGGATAGTCTTTCCTCCTTTATCGAATATTAGTTGACCATAAAGTTGAGGGTCCACTTCTGGGTTCTCTATTCTGTTCCACTGATCTATGTGTCTGTTTTTGTGCCAGTACCACACTGTCTTGATGACCACAGCTTTGTAGTACAACCTGAAATCTGGCATTGTGATGCCCCCAGCTATGGTTTTCTTTTTTAAAATTCCCCTGGCTATTCGGGGTCTTTTCTGATTCCACACAAATCTTAAAATAATTTGTTCTAACTCTCTGAAGAAAGTCCATGGTAGTTTGATAGGGATTGCATTAAACGTGTAAATTGCCCTGGGTAACATTGACATTTTCACAATATTAATTCTGCCAATCCATGAGCATGGAATATTTTTCCATCTTTTTGTGTCTTCCTCAATTTCTTTCAGAAGTGTTCTATAGTTTTTAGGGTATAGATCCTTTACCTCTTTGGTTAGGTTTATTCCTAGGTATCTTATGCTTTTGGGTGCAATTGTAAATGGGATTGACTCCTTAGTTTCTCTTTCTTCAGTCTCATTGTTACTGTATAGAAATGCCACTGATTTCTGGGCATTGATTTTGTATCCTGCCACGCTACCAAATTGCTGTATAAGTTTTGTCAATCTTGGGTTGGAGACTTTTGGGTTTTCTATGTAGAGTATCATGTCATCGGCGAAGAGGGAGAGTTTGACTTCTTCTTTGCCAATTTGAATGCCTTTAATGTCTTTTTGTTGTCTGATTGCTGAGGCGAGGACTTCCAGTACTATGTTGAATAGCAGTGGTGAGAGTGGACATCCCTGTCTTGTTCCTGATCTTAGGGGAAAGGCTCCCAGTGCTTCCCCATTGAGAATGATATTTGCTGTGGGCTTTTCGTAGATGGCTTTTAAGATGTTGAGGAATGTTCCCTCTATGCCTACACTCTGAAGAGTTTTGATCAGGAATGGATGCTGTATTTTGTCAAATGCTTTCTCTGCATCTAATGAGAGGATCATATGGTTCTTGGTTTTTCTCTTGCTGATATGATGAATCACATTGATTTACGAGTATTCTCATACAATTTTTTTTTATTTTTATTTTTTTTCATTTATTTATGATAGTCACACAGAGAGAGAGAGAGAGGCAGAGACATAGGCAGAGGGAGAAGCAGGCTCCATGCACCGGGAGCCTGATGTGGGATTCGATCCCGGGTCTCCAGGATCGCGCCCTGGGCCAAAGGCAGGCGCTAAACTGCTGCGCCACCCAGGGATCCCTCATACAATTTTTTAATGTCATGCTCACCATCCTGTACCTGGCACAGTGCCCGGCAGAATAGACATAAGTACTTTGGTGTAAATGAGGCAGTGACTTCCGGCAGACTGATTGATAGATGTTTCCTTTATGATAAATTAGTTTTTAAATCATATTCTAATTGTATTGAAATGGAAAAGACACTATCAGTATATTCTCAAAACCCTTTTTAATGTAGAATTAAAATAGGTAACACTTTTGAGCCCATTTAAGTTTGACAAAGAAAGTTGGGCGTGAGAAGCTAGATAGATTGGTGAATTAATTTTCCAATTGCTCCGAGTAGTACATGGATATTGCGTTATTTTAGTCCATAATATTGTATATCCTAAGTGCCTCCTCTACTGCTTACGCAGCCATATCCCAAAATGTTACTTCATAGTACATTTCCCTTCAACAGAGATTTTGTAATAGTAACTGTATGGCATAATATCCCAAATTTATTCACTGCTTGATACGTTATTTGCTTTCAATTATGTAATCTTTTAAGAATTACACTTCTGTAGTCTCTGTTACTCTGTTATCAGAATTCTGAGATTTAAAAGGCAGGAGGAAAACAGATACGTAAAAGAAAAAAAAACATGTACTGAGCTATGACTGAGTTGGAAGTAAGCTGAAATACCTCAATTCCTTAATTACAAAGAGAACTGCCTTTATGTGTAGGATCTATATGTAGGATCCTCGGGCTTTTTTAGAAATGTATGATCTGGTCAAATGTGTTTTCTAACAGTGCATTAAATTTTGCCCTTATGTGCTCACTTCTGCAGCACATATACTAAATTTTGCCCTTAACTTCCAATTTAAAGTTGGAAATTTCTTCCTAGATTGTAAATAACCTCCAGTAGAATTCATGGAAAACTTAGGTTGTAAAGCTTTTTAAGCTCTCAGCTAGACTTTGGTTTCTGTTTTATTTTTGAACACTGAAAACATTCTCTAAACTACTGGATTTCATTCCCTGAAAAATATGTGTGGGATACTCAGTGTATGCACCTGTTGAACTAGGTGTTAGCATATAATTATGAGCAAAACAGGCAGCAGTCTCTGACCTGTTGGAATTTACAGGGTAGTGGAACTGGAGTGTGGTGAGCATTAAGCAAATAATCATAGAACTAATGTATAATTACTAGTGTTAGTAAGTAATACAAAGAAATACCACAGAGGTTATCAGAGTATGATAGGGAAACTGAATTTAGATCTGATAGTTAGAGAAGGTTTTTCTGAGGAAGTTACATATAAACAGGGACCTGAGTAATTGAGTAAGTTATCCTGGTGGAAAATTGGGTGAGGAGCCTTCCGGACCAGCATGCATAATGACCCTGAGGCAGGAAAAGTGCTTGATATGTTTGAGAAATGGATACAAAGGCAAGTGTACCTGGAATATGCTTCAGAATGGGAGATAAGGAGAGCAGACAAGTTTTATTATTTATATTTACCATCAATTTCTGTGAGTGAGGGGAATGATTTGATGGAAATGTTGAAGATGGAGAAACAGTTTGAATTCCTGCTCTGCCATTTTTTGGTAGCTACATGGTCCTAGCTAGTCATGGGCAAATGACACATTTCTGACTTCAGTTTCATTATCTGTATTGTAGGATATTAATCGCCGTCACAGGGACGTCTGGGTGGCTCAGCGATTAAGTGTCTGCCTTTGGCTCAGGGTGTGATCCTGGAGTTCCGGGATTGAGTCCCACATCAGGCTCCCTGCCTGGAGCCTGTTTCTCCTTCTGCCTATATCTCTGCCTCTCTCTCTGTGTCTCTCATGAATAAATAAGTACATAAATCTTCAAAAAAAAAAAATCCCCATCACAGATATGTGTTCAGTAAAGGTTTGTTCATTCATGCAACAAATTAAAATGAAATTAAAACGATCATCCATTATATTAAGATCATTTAATATGTTTTAATATAAATTACTTAGCATTTTATATACATAGTTTGATTTTCTTGTATATTATTTTCCAGGAAGGAGGAGTCAGTGGTTTTCTCCACGCTTTTATTGCTGAAGTGTTTGCAATGGTGAGAGCTCATGTTGCTGCATTAGGAGGGAATGCTGTTGTCTCCTACATAATGAAGCAGTGTGTCTTCATGGAGAATCCAAATAAAAACCAGGTGAGTTGTAGTTAAAAACTTCTTTTGGGGGAACCTGAGGATTTCCTCCATGGCTTTCTCATCTACCACTCTCTCCCTATCCCCCACCAAAGAGAATTGTTCTTTAGAACCTTTTCTAGATGCTTAAAACATGTTTTAACGAATATATTAATGGTCATACGTAGATCAGATGCTGGTTTCATATCCTGAGTATTCTTAAGTACCTATAAAACTTTTGCTCCTAAGTTACTGTGAAAAACACCCTTTAGTTTGGACTGTTATCTCTCCAGTTCTAACTGGTATACTGGTGAAGAGTACATTCCAATTATTATTCCCAATAAATAATTCTGTTAGTAGGGCCAAAGGATTGTTGTTTAGGATTAATTTTAGGATAAATTTCTTTTACCAGTATTCTTCATATTAACTGACTTAGAATTGTTAAAGTTTCTTTTGGAAAATGTAATTTTATCAATGGGGTTGTATGAGTGTCCTTTCCTGTGAGTTGCCTTCTTTTCCTTTGTTCATTTTTCTCCTGGGTTGTCTATCTTTTTCATCTATGTAGCGTTGCTCCTAAAATAATAGAAAATTATGAGCAGATTGTTGAGTTGGTGCTTGAACATGTCCTATTGTTTGTATAGGCACAGTGTCTTATAAATGTAAGTGGTGATGCAGTGGTTTTTGTTCGTGAATCCGAATTAGAAGTGGTGTCAACTCAGCAGCCTACTGCCAACTGCCAGCCATCATGTACTGGAGGAGAAGTTACAACCTGAAGTAAATTAGAAAGAAAGAGCTCAAGTAAATGAAATTCATCTGTCTCCATTGTTTTGTCTTTAATTATCTTACTGGACTTTTAAAGGTGAACTTAATTTGAGATAATTAAGAAGAAATTGGTATATTATGAGTAGATTTGATTTATCTGGGATCTCTTGGAGGCATGGGAATTTTCAAATCTTTTCTGTTCGCCAAGCCTGGTCAGGCCCCATGGAATCTTGACCCTTCACTAAGTTCAGATAGATTTCTCAGAGAACTGTAGATGGAAGCTATTTGTAATTTATGTTGACTTTAATTAAATCATACTTTGAAACACAAATGGTAAGATTATCAAGAAACTATAATAGCTATCCTAGTGTAATTGAAAGAAAGTAAGCAAGAAATTTTCCAAATTGTCAATGAGTAAATAATCTGATTTGAGGAATGTGTGGGAAAAAATGGAGAAAAGTTTTGAGAACACTATGTGGGCTTCCTAACAAGTTTTATTTTGATAACAACTGAATTCGGAATTTAGTAACAACCAAAAGGGAAGAGTGCTTCAGCCATCTTTTAAAAAGAAGTTAAAATTCTGCAACTTGTATCCATACTATGTCCTAACTACTGTAAAAGAAGAAGTAATTTATTAGAGCCCGTGACCTTCCTTTGAAAGTTTTTTTAACGTAAGGAGGGAGAAGAAAATTAACTATATAACTTTGTAACTGGCCAAATTTTGTTAGTGTTTAATTTGTCTAAAATAAGCTTGGCTTGCACTGGAAAGAAAAGGTCAGTGAATTTGGTCAAAGTAGCTAAGTACAATTGACCTAGTAGGAGCATAAAATTATTTCTAATAGAATCATACTGCACTCTTACCAAATAAACAGAATTATATCTTAGGGATTTTTGATGGTGAGTTAGATTATATTTGGCATAGAATTTGGAAATGTAACTTGAATGTAAATATGCTGCAAAATGTTGAATGTATACATACAAATACTTTTTTTTGTCAATGCCAAATACCTATTATAAATGAAATTTAAAAAGTACATTCCTCCTTTGCACAATAAAATTTCTTTATAAAACTCATGATTTTGCTCTTTCAGGATAATAAACTACCCAAAAGATTAGGAGTCATTTCCTTGTTATCACAGGTGTCAATATTTTTCTGTATTTTGTTTATAATTTTATTTTTTAAATAAAAAGTTTATAAACTGGAATATTCCTAAATTTCGTTTGCCTCATTTGTGTAGTGTAGTACTGCTGGAAGTCTGAAATCACTTTCCATATGATCATCTCTATTCATTTCTTTAGTTACCAAACATTCATTCAGTTAGCTTCTACTGTAATTATTCTTGTTGCACTTCCATTGTCTTTGATAGGTAGGTATTCACATTCAGCAACCACTGAATGCCTACTAGATCTGAGGGCACAGTTTTAGACAGTGAACAAAACACACCAAAGTTCCTATGATCATGGAGCTTATTTTCAGTGGCTACACAAGTAAATAATTTGTAAAATGTACACACACACACACACACACACACACAGTAACAATTGTTAATGTTTCCTGAATGCTTACTCTATGCCAGGCAGCGTAAAAAACATATTTTTGTATTAATACTTTTAATCTTTACAGAAATCCTGTGGGGTAGAGGTAGATGTTATAGTTAAGCCCTATTTTATAGGTGAGGAAGCTGAATAGAGAGTTTGATTTGCCCAGAGACACAATAAATAGAGTCAAGATTCAAGCAGAGGCAATCTGGCTTTGAAACTACACTATTAAGTGAGAAAATGTGTGTAGCTTGGGATGAAGGTAGCTTCCAAAAGGAAGTAATATTTAAATTGAGTTCAGAAAAATACACAGTTCATTGGAATTGACTGTTCCAATTTTATCCATCCATTCATTCATCTAACATTGCTGAATATGTTTTAGAGTTCTTTCTAGGCAGGGGAATACTACTATATCACTAATTGAGTACTTTGTGCCATATCCTATGCATAGAGATAAACATTATTACTAATTCTTTTTTAAAGATTTTATTTATTTATTTGAGAGAGAGCAAGCGCATACATGTACACGAGCAGGGGGAGGGGCAAAGGGAGAGAGACCGGCAGACTCCCTGCTGAGTGTGGAGCCCAACTGGGGGTTTGATGCAATGTGGGGTTCAAGGTGGGGCTCAACTGGGGGCTCCATCTCAAGGCCCTGAGATCATGACCTGAGCCAAAGTCAGATACCTAAAACCAACAGCCACCCAGGCACTTCAAACATTATTACTAATTCTTAAAGTAGCTGGGTGGCATTAGCTCCAGTTGATATGAACAATTGTATGCTCAACAAAGGCCTGGGCTGATTTCTAGAAAAACTAGAGTTTCCTTAACTACTCAGGCTTGCTCTCTGCTCACATGGGCCATTTGCTCATGTTCTCTACCTTTGAAGCTTAATCAGCTCATGCCAAGATGGGCTCCTTCCAGAAAAGGTAACGTTGCCCTATACCCCAGGAGCTGCTGCTGTTTTATGTGGATTCTCTCAAAATGATCATTTTGAACAGATAGGCTGTGACTTACTCTTTTGGAAAGACTGAGGCCTATCTATCTCTTTAATTTGCTAGCTGCTCCAAAGGTAAACTATACAACTTAACCAATGTTAGATTTGCTACCCCATGTCCTCTACCTCCTCTTCCCTAACCCATTACCATATGGATTCCAGTTCCTCTGCCTTTTGTATGACAATGATACAAGTATTGGATTGCTGACAAGCTTTTTCATATTTCTATTAATAATCTACTAAGGAGTTATTTACATTCAGTAAAGTTAAGTGTACAGTTCATGGGGCTATAACCAATAGGTTCAGCTGTCCAAAGTAAAGAACATCCCCATCACATAAGAGAACATTTCTGTCACACACACATGCACACACATGAAAAAAACAAACCATTTCCATCACCCCAGGAGGTTTTCCTTTTGTCCTTTTGCAAACAGTCCACTTCCCCTTCTGTGTAAACGGGATCTTGTGGCTCAATAGCTTTCACTTAGTGTAGTGATTTCTAGGTGCATCTACATATGGACAACATTTTTGGCTATTTTGAATAAAGCAATTTAAAAAATTTGAGTTGCTGTTTTCTGTGAAAATTGAATTTCTATTCTTGGGAGTTGACTTTTTCTTGTAGATAATTCGCCAGGTGTGTGACAAGTATGTTGTCCATCAACATAGTTTCTGGTACCTTTTTACCATAACCAAACATTTAATTTTATTATGGACAATATGACTGTCTCTTCTTTCTTAGATTTCCTTAGTTACGATGATCTCCCCTTGATTTTTTGGTTATCTTGAAGGTTCATCAAACACATCCTGAATTGCTCTCATCTTAGAGGCTCCCCATTAAACTTGATACCCTTCCTTATTTCTTACTTGATAAATGCCATCACACGCAGCCAGTCTTAGCTTGAGTCAGATACCTGAGGGAGACCCAAAGCCTATACCCTTTCCACTACACCACTCAATTTCATGGAACAAGATTTGTGGGTGTGGAGGCATGAAAATGTATGTTGTTATGAAAATAACATTTATTTACAGTTTTGTAGTTTGTCCCCGCCCCGGGGGGGGGGGTGTCTTTCACAGAGTACTTTGAGAATCTGATCTAGATACTTGAACTTTTCCCCAGAAAAATAGGCATATACTTGAAATTTTTCATATTTTGCAAATTTTGAGGTCGTTCCCACTCCTAGAATGTTCGAGAACCCTAGGGGCTCAATGCAGTCCCCAGAACTTTATACTACTTAAGGAGTATGAAATTTGAAACATTGAAACCCCCTCACTGCTCCCCAGTTTAATCTAGTATAGAATCAATGGAGGAGAATAAGGAATAGGCCGAAGTAAGGGTTAGGAATAAATGGGTAAATGCTATCCTAGAAATTTGCCTTTTCCCCAGCAGGAAAGTAAAAATATTTTTAAGATTAGATTTTTAAATATTAAAAAATCCAGGGGTGCCTGGTTGGTTCAGTTGGTGGAGCACATGAGTCTTGATCTCAGGGTTGTGGGTTCAGGCCCCACATTGGGTATGGAGATTACTTAAAAAAATCTTTGTGGGGCAAAACCACCAATAAACCTATAGTAGGTGGAATAATCCCACCCCCAAGATGTCCACGGCCTAATTTTCAGAACTTGTGAATATATTACCTAACAAGATAAAAGGGACTTTGCAGATGTGATCAAAATGTAAGAACTTGATATGGGAAAATTATCTATGCTTATCTGCAAGGTTCCTAGATTCTAAATATTAATCCTCAAAGGTGGAAGAGGAAGATAGAAGAGCAGGTTAGAGAGATTCTATGAGAGGTGGACTCAACCTGTCATTGCTGGCTTTGAAGAAGGAAAAACAGAGCAACAAGCTGAGAAATGTAGGTGGCCTCTAGACTCCAGAAATGGCCCTCAGCTGACAGCCAGCAAGAAAATGGGGCTCTCAGTTCTATCAACTGCAAGGAACTGAATTTTGCCAACAACTCAAACGAGCAAGGAGATGGATTGTCCCTTAGAGCCTCCAGAAAGGAACAGAGCCCTGCTAATGGCTTGATTTCAGCCTTGTGAGATATCAGATTTCCGACCTATGGAACTGTGAGATAATAAACTTGTTTAAACCACGAAGTTGGCCATAGTTTGTTACGGAAGCAATAGAAAACTAATACAAAACTCTTACAAATTTAAACTATGGCTATATATAAAGTATAAAGTTACAATAGAGTGCTATTTATAGTAAGATGAAATGCTTCACAAACTCAGGATTTCTAAGTACTGAGAATATCTTATTTTTCTAATTACCTTTTTTGAATACCCACCCAACCAATTAGGATGAATCAGAATCTTCCACCTTTGAGGTCGTTCCCACTTCTAGAATGTCCGAGAACCCTAGGGGCTCAATGCAGTCCCCAGAACTTTAAGGGCATCTTCCCCACCCAAGAGTACAGGAGGCTCTTTGGTACACTGTTGCATTTGCTTCTCGCTGCCACATGATGTCGCTGTTGGAACGGGTTCCGCACGATGGAACAGAAGAGGCTGGTTTCTGGCCGCGATGACGTCCAAGTAGCCAAGACCCCTGCAATGCTTTGCATGATTTTTTAGCAGGTAGTCTATTTCCTCCATGTCTATTCCATCCAAGGAAGCCTGCCAAGTTTCAATTCCTACTACTCAAACCCAATTGTCAATGGAGTTGTGAGAATTTCCTATAAATTCTGGATATCAGAGGTTTTTTGTTTTTTGCTTTTTTTTTGATATGTACTTTGCAGACATTTTCTCTTGGTCTGTGGTTTACTTTGCATTCTTCAAACATTGTTTTTGGGGAACAGATATTTTTAATTTTGATGAAGTCGGCTTCATTTTTTTTTTCTTTTGTAGTTTGTGTTTTCTGTGTTCTAAGAAATTTTTGCCTAACCCAACATTGCAAAGATTTTCTAGAAATTTCAGGTTTTGGCTTTACCTTTAGGTACACGATCTTTTCAAGTTATATTTTATATATGATGTGAGGTATGGGTTAAAGCATCCCCCCATTTTTGCATTTGGATGTCCAATTGCTCCAGCACAATTTGTTGAAAAGGCGAACTTCTCTACATTTGATTGACTTGGCATCTTTGTTGAAAATTCATTACCTGACCACATCATATAGATGTACGGGTCTATTTCTAGACTCTCTCATGTGTTCTACATACCTATCCTTTTTCTAATATTACATGGTCTTGATTCTTCCAATTTTTTTTGATTCTTCTAATTTTATAGTACGTATGGCAATCAAGGAATGTGAGTTTTAAAACTTAATTCACACTCTTGAAAGATATTCTTGATGATTTCAGTTCCTCTGTTTCTCCATATAAATTTTAGAATAACTTTATATGAAAAAGACCTGCTTCTTAAAATTGCAATTGTGTTGAATTTATAGATCAGTTGAAGGACAATTGACAACTTAATACTGAGTCTTTCAATCCATGAATATGCTATTTCTCTTCATTTGGGTTTTGTTTAATTTCTTTCATCAATATTTTGTAGTTTTCAATACACAAATCTTGCACATTTGTGTGTGTGTGTGTGTTGTGTGTGTGTTGGGGGGCTTTATATCTAAGCACTCTGTTTTTTCTGTCCTATTATAAGTGGTACTATTTTAGTTTTCCTTTTTCTTTTCTGCAAAAAGCTTTATTGTTTCCATTTGGTCCACAGCTTAGGAGAGGAGGGCCCCAGGGTGGGGAAAATGCTGCCTCTGGGCTGCAGGGAGAGGCTCGGGCACAAGGCCTGGCACCAGGTTGATGCCTCAGGGGCCCCTCAGAGGCCGCCGGGCTCTGGAGGCTTCCCAAGAGGCAGAGACACCCACCGGCCTGCGGAGGGGAGTCAGGTGGTCACCCCCTTGATGAGTTTCACCTCCGCACCCAGGAAGTGGTCTCCATGGAAGAGAGCCGGCTTCCACCTTGGTTTTACATCTTCTAGGGGCGTTCAGGGCCAACTGGCCTCACCGTCTCCAGAGCCCCTGGTTGCTGCAGTGGGAAGAGAAGCCCAGAGCCAGGTGGGTGCTGGAGGCCTGCAGGTGCATGTTGGCCAGGTGGAGGGAGGCGGCCTCCACCTCCGAATGATTCTGAGGAACCTGGGGGCTCATGGGTTGGGCTTGATAGGTAATAAGGAATTAAGCTCAGGGTGTTCCCAGAGGCAGAGGGTGACCAAGAAGATGACTCTGAAGGTTGCCACTGGGAAAAAACGGTGCAGGGTGATGGGAGGCTGGTAGGAGGAATGTCCTTGGGTCTCTTCTGTGTAAACACTGTTGAAGACCCAGAACCTCAGGACCGCAGGGCGCACACTGCCTTACTTTTAATTTTTCAGTGGTTATTTATTTTTAGTGTATACAAATAGAATTGGGTTTTTTACATTGATCTTGATTTCTTCAGCTATGTATTGATTCTAGTAGCTTTTTGGGTTTTGGGGGGGTTTTTTGGTTAGCATATGGGATTTTTATGTAGGCAGTCATTGTGATTGTGCAGGGGGACTCCGAAGGAATTTTATTTTTCTTGGTCCTTACTAAATCGGCCTTATTAATAATTACCTAGTTAAGATATTAAGGGTAATATAAATGGTTTAAATATTAAGTAGAAGGTGGAACGGTAGGAATGGGGATCACAGTCTTCTTCCAGATTTCAGGGAAAGTCATAAAGTCTTTGACTACTCAGTAGGATGTCACTTGTGCATTTTCCCAAGACTTTCTTTGAATTTTGTCAAAGGCTTATTCTCTTACAGAGATGATCATATTAATTTTCTTCTTTAGTTTGTGGATGTGATGGATTATGCTTATTGATTTTCAAATATTAAACCAAATGCTCCATCCTTTTCTATTTTCCTGAAGTTTGTCTGTAATTGATACTATTTATTCCATAAATGTGTGAGACAATTTGCCTTAAAGCTGGCAAATTTGAGTTTTCTTTCTTGGTCTGTCTGTGACTATAAATTGATTTTATCAGTATATATCTCTTCTTATGTAACCTTTGGTAGTTTGTGTCTAGGGAATTTGTCCATTTCTTCTAATTTGTCAAATTTATTGGTAAAAACTTAATATTGTTTCTTTATTTTTAATACCTGTGCTTCTGTTGTGATGTGTCCCCTGTCATTTCCAATATTGGTAATTTGTGGCTTCTCACTTTTTTCTGATCAATTTATCTAGAAGTTCATTTCATTTGTTGATCTTTTCAAAGAACCAGCTTTCAGCTTCATTGATTTCTCTCTGTTGGTTTTTCCTCTGTTTTCAAATTTATTTGATTCTACTTTTATCTTAATATTTCCTTTATACTTGCTTTTGGTCTAATTTGCCCTTATTTTTCTAGTTTCTTAAGGTGGAAACAGATCATTGATTTGAGGCCTTTCTTCTTTTCTAATATAAACATTTAATCTGATACATTTTCCTCTAAACTTTAATAGGCTCTCCAAATTTTGGTGTATTTTCTTATTTACATTAAATTAAAAATATTTTATAATTTATTTTGAACTTCCTCTTTGACTAATGGTTTATTTAAAAGAATGTTGTTTAATTTCCAAGTGTTTTGGATTTTCCAGATATATTATTTGTGGTAAGAACAATTAAGATACAGTCTTTTTGCAACTTTGAGGTTTGTAGTACAGTATTATTGACTATAATCACTATGCTCTGTGTTAGATCTCCAGGACATATTTATCTACTGTTTGCAAGTTTGTGCCCTTAAGCAACATCTCCCCAATTCCCCCAATGCACAGCCCTTGGTAACCACTATACTACTCTGCTTTTATGAATTTAGTGTTTTTATTTTTAAATTTTATTAGTTTATTAATTAACAATTAATTTTATTAATATAATTGACATGTAACATTATATAAGTTTAAGGTGTTCAACATGTTTATTTGATATATTTATATGTTGCAACTTAAAAAAAATATCTTACATATTTATTTGAGAGAAAGAGCATGGGGGGTGGGGCAGAGCAGAGAGAGAAGCAGGCTTCCCACCGAGCAGGGAGCCAGACATGGGTCTCAGTCCCAGGACCCAGGGATCATGACCTGAGCTGAAGGCAGATGCTTAACTGACTGAACCACCCAGGCATCCCTATATATTGCAATTTGATTACCACTGTAGTGTTAGCTAACACCCTCTCACTTCACATAATTATCATCTCATTTTTCTGGTGGGAATAATTAAGATCTAGTCTCTTAGCAAGTTTAATGTTCATAATACAGTATTATTGCCTATGATTGCTATACTGTAAAAGTTTGATATTTTAAAATTATTTTTTAAAGTTCCAGTATAAACATTATAGTGTCAACAATTCCTATATTACTAAGTACTCATCAAGGTAAATGTACTCTTTTTCCTCTTCAGCTATTTCACCCAATCTCCCACCCATCTCCCCACTGGTAACCACCTGTTGTTCTCCATAGTTAAGAGTCTGTTTTTTGGTTTGTCTCTCTCTCTCTTTTTCCTTTGTTCATTTGTTTTGTTTCTTAAAAACACAAGAAACAACAAGTGTTGGAGAGGATGTGGAGAAAAAGGGACCCTTGTGAACTGTTGGTGGGAATGCAAACTGGTGCAGCTACTGTGGAGAACATATGGAAGTTCCTCAAAAATTAAAAATGGAACTACCCTATGATCCAGTAATCACACTACTTAGTATTTACCCAAAGAATATGTAAACACTAATTTGAAAAGACATATACATACCTAGGTTTATTGCAACATCATTTACAATAGCCAAATTATGGAAACAACCAGAGTGTCCATCGACTGATGATTGGATAAAGAAGATATGGTACCTATCCATATCTATAGCTATATCGATGGATGCAATAGAAGATTTTCCAGCCATAAAAAGGAATAAAATCTTGCCATTTGCAACCACGGATGGAGCTAGAAAGTATAATGCTAACTGAAGTAAGTTAGTCATAGAAAGACAAATACCATATGATTTCACTCATATGTGGAATTTAAGAAGTTTGATTTTTAAAAATTTCACATGTAAGTAATGTAACACAATGTTATATTTGTCTTTTTTTGTTTGACTTAATGTCATTTAGCATAACGCCCTTAAGTTCTTTCTTTCTTTTTTTATTTATTTATTTATTTATTTATGATAGTCACAGAGAGAGAGAGAGAGAGAGAGAGAGGCAGAGACACAGGCAGAGGGAGAAGCAGGCTCCATGCACCAGGAGCCTGATGTGGGATTCGATCCCGGGTCTCCAGGATCGTGCCCTGGGCCAAAGGCAGGCGCCAAACCGCTGCGCCACCCAGGGATCCCCCCTTAAGTTCTTTCTGATTTCATTTTATATCTTCCCTATTGGCATATTAGTTATGTTTCTTTTTTTTTTTTTTTTTTTAGTTATGTTTCTTTTTAAAAAAGTTTTAGGGTAGCTGGGTGGCTCAGGGATTTAGCGCCGCCTTCAGCCCAGGGCATGATCCTGGAGACCCGGGATGGAGTCCCATGTTGGGCTCCCTGCAAGGAGCCTGCTTCTCCCTCTGCCTGTGTCTCTGCCTCTCTCTCTCTCTTTCTCTCCCTCCTCTCTCTCTCTCTCTCTCTCTCTCTCATGAATTAAAAGAAAAGTTGTAGTGGTTGTTCTAGACTTTTTAATATATACTTTTAACTTATCACAGTCTATCTTCAAATAACCTAAGTACTAGGTTATGAAGTACTTATGTATGAAACTCCCCCCAACCTACAAAAAAAAGTACAGATTTGTATGAAAATACATTAAGTACTTAGGTATATGTTATAGTATGTCTTACTTCAAATAAACTAGCATAACTACTTTGTGGTCAGAGAATATTCTCTGAATGATTGCAATCAAGTTTATTATTATTTTTTTCATTCTTTCTTTATGTTTTATCAGCTTCCTGGGGTGAATGCTTAAGCTTGTTTATTGTCTTGGTTCGTGATAACTGTATCTAAAGTTATAAATTTCCCTGTGGTTGCTCTTTGATCATTCCACAAGTTGTATGCGGTGTTTTTATTTCTTTTAAATCTGAACATTTATAGCTATTATTGTTAGTTCTTTTTTTTTAAGATTTTATTTACTTATTCATGAGAGACACACACAAAGAGAGAAACATTTATAGCTATTATTGTTAGTTCTTTTTTTTTAAGATTTTATTTACTTATTCATGAGAGACACACACAAAGAGAGAGAGAAAGAGGGAGAGAGAGAGACACAGGCAGAGGGAGAAGCAGGCTCCATGCAGGGAGCCCGAAATGGGACTCGATCCCAGATCTCCAGGATTGCATGCTGGGCTGAAGGCAGCACTAAACCGCTGAGCCACCCGGGCTGCCCTATTTTGTTGTTTTCTAATTAAGTTGCACGGTGATGAAATATTATGATCTAAATGACAAATTCTTTGGAAATTCTTGAAAATTCCTTGTTTTTCTGTTCCTTTTGTATAACTTTCACATGTACTTGGAAAGAAAATTTGTTTATTTGTTGCATACAAGTTTATATATACCTCTGTTCCATCCATTTATCATCTATCAGCAAGTATCTATAAAATGGAGCTTGTTAACTAATTATTAATTCTGTTACATCCTTACCAATATTTTTGTCCTCTTGATTATCAATTTCTAAGAGAGGTAAATGTGGTGTATCAATTATATTGATGGCCCTAAAAAATGACCTCTGCGAAACTCTGACTTTATAGCTCCTCCCATGAAAAGGTGGAATCTATATCTCCATGTCTTCAGTTTGGGCTGGCCTTGTGCCTGCATTGGCCCGCAGAATACAGCAGAAGTATTGATGCATCTACTCTGAGCCTAGATCACAGGCGTACTGTATGCCTGCTTTCTGTCTGGAACCTCTACCATGCCATGCAAACAAGCTGGGACTAGTCTGCTAGAAGATGAGAGACTTCATGGAGCAAAGATAAGTCATCTTAACTGTTCATCTTGCAATTGAATTAATTAGCTAATGAGCAGTTTCATGAATAATAATGACAGTTATCTTAAGCCAAAGAGTTTTGGGGTAATTTTTGTGCAGCAATAACAAACTGACATGTAGCATTAACATTTTCCATTGTACTTATGCAGTTGTTGATTTATCTTTATAATTTAGGTACTTTTACTTTTTGTATTTTGAGTCTAGGAATTTAGGTTTATGTAATTTTATGATTTCATATCATTTTTGTTGTTTATATCTTTTACCAATGTAAATGTGTCTTTTATTAATAAATGTGAAATATATTCCCACAAATGCATTTCTTAAAAATCACATATTTTGAGCAATATGAAAATTGGTGTGCCAGTTTTCTTTGGGTTAATTTTTGTCTGGTATGCTTTTTTTTTTTTTTTTTTTTTGTCTGGTATGCTTTTTTCCCCAACCCATTTTATTTGTTTGTTTGTTTGTTTATTTATTTATCTACTATTTTTTTTATTGGAGTTTGATTTGCCAACATATACTAAAACACCCAGTGCTCATCCGATCAAGTGCCCCCCTCAGTGCCCATCACCCAGTCACCCCATCCCCTGCTCACCTCCCCTTCCACTATCCCTTGTTCATTTCCCAGAGTTAGGAGTCTCTCATGTTTTGTCACCCTCTCTGATTTTTCCCACTCATTTTCTCTGCTTTCCTTTATAATCCCTTTCACTATTTTTTATATTTCCCCTATAAATGAAACCATATAATGATTGTCCTTCTCCAGTTGACTTACTTCACTCAGCATGATACCCTCCAGTTCCATCCACTGGAAGTAAATGGTGGGTATTTGTTGTTTCTAATGGCTGAGGAATATTCTGTTGTCTATACAGACCACATCTTCTTTATCCATTCATCTTTCAATGGACACTGAGGCTCCTTCTACAGTTTAGCTATTGTGGACATTGCTGCTATAAACATTGGCGTGCAGGTGTCTCAGCTTTTCACTGCATCTGTATCTGGGGTAAATCCCCAGCAGTGCAATTGCTGGGTCAAGGTAACTCTATTCTTAACTCTTTGAGGAACCTCCACACAGTTTTCCAGAGTGGCTGCACCAGTTCACATTCCCACCAACAGTGCAAGAGGGTTCCCCTTTTTCCACATCCTCTCCAACATTTCCAACCCATTATATTTAAATTCTCTGTGGATTTTTGTTCTGATTATGTCTTCTTATGTGTGGTCCACCATTCTCTTGCTTCTTTTTGTTTTCTCTGTGTGTTTTCTGTTGAATTCATCAAGTCCTCCACTTTTTTCTTTCACTATCAGTTTGAAAATTCAGATTTCAAAAAATATAATATATAATATAATATAATATGTAATATCTTGTTTTTCCCCATGTATATTCTGAAGCAACTGAGAGAGACAAGAGAGTGAGGCAGACGGAGGTCAAATGCCACTTTTACTACTCATGAAGGTTTTGGAGAATGTGACTTTAATCCATGTCTCTGAATGAAGCAGAATTACTTGGCTCCTAGTAGTGCTGAGGGGGATGAGCAGAGCAGAATGTATGTTCTCTCCTGATAAGCAGATCCCAAGAGAGGAAGGAGATTGGAAGAGTGGCTGAGCTAAGTATTCAGTTTTGTTGGAGGAGGTCATTGAGAGGATCTGACCACTGCTTGACTCATGAGCTGGACCCGGGCAGTCAGAGGCTCCTCACCTCCCCACCCTGTCCTTGGAGTGTATGTTTTGCCCACCATTCCTACAGTAGGAGCTGTTCCAAGAACATAGCCTCTAGAGAATAGGGGTTTTTGAGACCATCTGGACAATATCCATGACTGAACCCAGCTAAGTCCTCCATATAAACTAAGAGTCTGGTGGGCAGGTGCAGGGATTTTCTCATCTTGCAGTAGGCCTCCTGTGCTAGATTCCTTGCTTACTAACCATCCCCTGCCAGTCCGGGGTGGGCTGCCTCTTTGTTCAGTCTCTCCTTTCTCTCTGTATGCAGGGACCAGCTTGAAAACCAACAAATTGCCTTTCCCAAACTGGCATTCAGAGAAGTAATTTTGTCTCTACCAAACAAGAGTGGGAAGGAGTGGTCTGAGTGCCCAGAAATATTCTTTTAATAAAAATCACCCGTAGAAACACAAGTGGAGGCATACGTATTCTTAGAAAATAAATAATATATTCCACATTTTTCTTTTAGTTATCATGCCAACATTTTTCATGTATTAGTTTCCTATGACTGCTGTAACAATTGACACAAATTTGGTGGTTTAAAACAACACACATTTATTGTTTTTTAGATCTGGAGGCCAGAATTCTGACAGCAGCATCCCTGGGCTGAGACCTAGGTGACAGCAGGGCTGTGCTCCTTCCAGGTGCCCTAGGGTGTGAATCTGTTTCCTTTCCATTTCTACCTTTGAGTCCTCCATCTTCAAAGCCAGATGTTTAGCATCTTGCTTCAATCATTACATTGCCTCTGTCTCTGTTCTCATCAGATCTCTTATTTGGACACTTCTGATTACGTTTAAGAGCCATGTGCACAGTCCAGTGTTGTCCCAATTCAAGATCCTTAATTCTATCTTTAGTGTCCCTTTGTCATATAAAATATTATTCACAGGTTCTGGAGATTAGGAAATGATTATCTCTGGGGTCCATTATTCAGCCTAGCACACATACATATACTTAACATTTTATTTCTCTAACAAGTCTAAACTTAGAGCCTTTCTGTCCTTCTCCCAAATAAGCCAGGACTTAATGTTGTCTACAATTTTTAATTCTAACATTTTAAAATATATACAAATTATAGTGTTTTTATATTATAAATATTTATTGATGTTACCAATGTACTTTTCTGATGTCTACTTACTAGTTTTTGCATATCATTCCTTTCTTGCATCTCAAGTACATTTTTTAGATGTAAATTTATTCAGATTTGTATCTTTTGATAAAAAATTTGTATCTAAAATTGTTTTTATTCCACCTTCACTTTCAATTTAATTTATTTGACTGTAGGCAGGAAACAACAAATGTTGGAGAGGATGCAGAGAAAAGGGAATCCTCTTACACTGTTGGTGGGAATGTGAAATGGTGCAGCCCCTCTGGAAAACTGTATGGAGGTTCCTCAAAGAGTGGAAAATAGACCTGCCCTACGACCCAGCAATTGCACTGTTGGGGATTTACCCCAAAGATACAGATGCAGTGAATCACCGGGACACCTGCCCCCTGATGTTTCTAGCAGCAATGTCCACAATAGCCAAACTGTGGAAGGAGCCTCGGTGTCCATCGAAAGATGAATGGATAAAGAAGATGTGGTCTATGTAGACAATGGAATATTACTCAGCCATTAGAAACGACAAGTACCCACCTTTTGCTTCGATGTGGAGAGACCTGGAGGGTATTATGCTGAGTGAAGTAAGTCAATCGGAGAAGGACAAACATTATATGTTCTCATTCATTTGGGGAATATAAATAATAGTGAAAGGGAATATAAGGGAAGGGAGAAGAAATGTGTGGGAAATATCAGAAAGGGAGACAGAACATAAAGACTGCTAACTCTGGGAAACGAACTAGGGGTGGTGGAAGGGGAGGAGGGCGGGGGGTGGGGGTGAGTGGGTGACGGGCACTGAGGGGGACACTTGACGGGATGAGCCCTGGGTGTTATTCTGTATGTTGGTAAATTGAACACCAATAAAAAATTAATTTATTAAAAAAATTTGACTATAGAATTCTAGGTTCTGAAGCTAGGTGGCAGTTAAGTAACTTTTGTTTTTTTTTAGTTTTATTTATTTATTCATGAGAGACACAGAGAGAGGCAGAGGGAGAAGCAGGCTTCTCACAGGGATCCTGATGTGGACTCAATCCCTAAACTGGGATCACACCCTGAGCCAAAGGCAGACCTCAACCGCTGAGCCACCCAGGCATCCCAAAGTGTTTGACTTTTGATTTCAGCTCAGGTCATGATCTCAGGGTGATGAGATGGAGCCTTGCATTGGGCTCCTCCCTGGATGTGGAGCCTACTTAAGATTCTTTCTCCCCCTTCCTCCTAAAAAAAAAAAAAAAAAAAAAAGAATTCTAGGTTCACAATATTTTTTCCTCAGAACTGTACCATAGTTTCTAGCAGAGCACCAGAACCACTGGATGAATGAATGAGTTTTAGAGATAGTAGGAGAACAGAATAGTGAAAAAAATCCCGGATTAAGGGTCAGAAAAACTGGCCTTAATGCCAGATCTTCTACTTATTACAATTAAGCTTTGGCAAAGCCATTTAGCATAATAATCTCACTTGAAAATAGGATCCTAATTTACAACATCCTTGTGAATTTCAAAATAAAATGAAAATAATGAATTTGAAAATTATTTCTTGTCAAATTGTATAATTTCTTGGTAATTGATTAATTATTACAGGGTAATTGATATCAATTGACAAATATTTCCAAAATGCTGATTTAAATCTATATCCACTTATTGAGTTGGTAATGTGCCTTGAAAATTATTTAGAATTTTTGATAAGGTTGGTTTATTTTTTGTTGCTAAACAATAGAATTATTTTAGATGTTTCACAGACCTAACTCTTACCTGTAGAATTTAATTATATCAATTAGTAAAAAGTATACTGCCCACAGCAAAAATAGATATCGTATATTTAAAGATTTTCCTCCAGTATATCAATATAGTGTTTTCATTATGGTTTTTATTTTTATTTTAAAGATTTGTTTATTTTAGAGGGAGGGGTCAAGGGGGAGGGAGAGAGAAACTCAAGCAGAATTTCTATACTGAGCACAGAGCCTGATGTGGGGGTGGATCTCACAATGCTGACATCACAGCCTGACCTGAAACCAAGAGTTGGTCGATCAATCCACTGTGCCACTCAGGCACCCCTCATTATGGTTTTAAAAATAACTTTAAGTATAAATGGTTAATTGGAAAGCTTGATATTCCTAGCAATAATGATTTTTTTTTACAGGAAATTATTTATTTGAGATTGTTTAAGAAAATTGATTATATCTGTAGAGAAGATGACAGATGAAGTCTAGAATGAATAATGATCCAGAATCTATGATGGTTAGAAAAGTTTTTCTCAAAAAAAAAAAAAAAGGACAAGTTTTTCTCCTTTTGCATTGCAGTCAGTCACATAAGCATTTTATCCTCGCAGATAAGATTTTCAATGAAACTACGAGAGATCAGGTTGAGGGAATAAGATGGATTCTTTTTGGCATAAGGACAAAGATAACTATTCCATACCCTATAAGACACAAGCGCATATATATTAGGTTTTAATAGCAGAGTCATCTAGTTAAATTATTCTTGTCTGCTTTGGGGGCATTTGTTAGGCTTCTTTAGGGAAACTGGCTTATCTGCAGATCTCATCCCCATCTCTTTGTCAGTCTCTGAAATTGAGGAGAAATTAATTTCTATTTTTGCCTGGCCACACTTAGTTGTGCTTGATGGGCCTCCTCTGAATTTAAATTAATCAGTTTCCTAATCCTCCACTTTGAAATACAGTACTCAGCTCTTGTTGGTGCCCAGTATAGATATTAGAAATACTTCTTGGTCTATAAGGCTTTCTTCTGCACAATGGCACAAACACATCATTTACCAAAGTGGTTGTAACAGTGGAAATAAAAGCTGAAGCATCAATTCATAATGGGTAAAAGGAGGTGGGTAGCAGCTGGGTTCATCGGGCTGATTGCTGTTTGTTGCCTTGGGCATTTTCCAGAGAGGCCTTTCAGATTGATTCTCATCATGTTGCAAAGGCATGAACCTAAGGGATTGCCACTTAACGGCCCCCACTATAGACCAATTTCCTTTGATACTCAGCTGGATGGACACAAGTACAACTTTACCCTTCAGATTTTAGGTCTTGAACTATTAATAACTTCTTTACAGTGGCTTTCATATTGCTTCCACTAATGTTGGCATGTTCAGGGTTCCACCAAGCGAGCACAGTGATTGGTACATAATAGGGGAAAGTAAATATTTATTACATGTAAAATAAATGAAAGCTTTTATTTCTTCTTTTTAAAAAAAGCTTGAAATGCTATTTTTTTAGGGTCCAAGATAAACGTTTAAGCATAAAGATGTATCTTTAATAGCTTGTTACCATATTAGTGTCATGCTGAATTTTAATCTATCTAGAAGCTACCTTGTTTATCTTTTTTATTAATATTTTACTCTTTGATCAGTATTCCAAAGTCTTTGAACATTTTATCACTTCTTTTGTAGGCTTGTTTTTGGGATCTCAGTGTGATGTTTTAAAAGGTCACTAACCAAGAAGCTTTTATTTGATTTCTTTTATAAACATCCTGGCTTTAAATACCTGCTACCTAAACAATAATCAATCTGGGAAAGAATAAAAAGCCAAGTGAGGTCAGTTATCCCTTTGCCCAAACTCCAAATTGATAATCTTCAATTATCATAGTGGTTTCCTCTAATTATTTAAAACTTTGGCAAAAGTATTAATGGGTAAGAAAGTTGGCATTAAGCCAGCCTGCCTGCCTTCCTTTCTCCTCTTCTCTCCTCTCTTCTCTCCCCTCCTCCCTCCTCTTTTCTTTCTTTCTTTCTTTCTTTCTTTCTTTCTTTCTTTCTTTCTTTCTTCTTTCTTTCTTTCTTCTTTCTTTCTTTCTTCTTCTTCTTTCTTTCTTTCTTTTTCTTCCTTCTTTCCTTCCTTCCTTCCTTCCTTCCTTCCTTCCTTCCTTCCTTCCTTCCTTCCTTCTTTCCTTCCTTCCTCTTTCTTTCCTTTCTTCCTTCCCTTGCCCTCCTCCTTCCTTCTTTCTTTCTCTCCCTCTCACAGAGATGTCCAAGATTCACTCTCACAACATGATTTATTGTATTGAAATTTGGATAGGTTTCATTGCATAAAATACCACCTCTCTAAGACAGTTATGTTTCCATTTGAAATGACCAGATGAAGTAGTTTGCTCTAAAGTCCACATTCACTTTGACATAAAAATAATGCCACCAGAGTGAAATTTTAAAAATAGGCTTTGGCACTATCATTAAGCCATGGTATGCTGGCAAGAATACAGGTATTCAGGAAACTCTTCTGGTTTTGGCTCTTCCACCCATCTTCTTATTATTTCTTCAGCTTAAAGTCACCTCCACAAGATGAGAAACTTGATCATCTGAAGAAGCCTAATTCTAATTCTCTACCTAGCACTTACTACTCATTAGAGATTGTCCTTGTTTTTGTTTTTTAATTATCCTCTTAGTATTTAAACTTTGGAGACGTTACTCTGTCTTTCTTTATGGCTGAATATCCAGCATCTGGAAGAGAGCCAGGAATATACCATATGTTTTTGAATCTAAGATGACATCAGTTGTAAGATTCACCACCATTTCATGTATGTCTGAAATAAAAATGCCACCATGTAAGTTATGGGACAATGCCATCTTGTCACTTTAGACTTTTTGTTTTAACTTACTGAAGAGATCTTTTAGTTCTAATTAGAAAGATCAGACATTTATCATATATCTTACTGCACACTCTAAAAATGAGGACATAAGCAAAATAAATTGGTTAAGCTGTTCCTGAAGCAACTTCTCCCTGTGAGCCCATGTCCTCAGTATCAATTTTCAATGACAAGTTGCCAATATACACTATTTCCCACGTAGTTATCCCTCTCTGAGCCATCAGGAGTGTTGGTGCAGCAGTATTTCTTAAAAGATGGCTTAATTATTGTCTTCTCTGAGATTTTCTGTTCTGATGGTGACAATTCCCTCTGTGAGTTTTGGTGTGTATGGCAGTTAATGTCTGGCAGACAGCAACTCTAAGACTAACCTCCATTTCAGAAATGTCAAAATGTGAAAAAGTATACATCTTGAAGTTTCAAAAATAGGATGTGGGTACTCAATAAATAAATAATTTTTGAATACTTGAATAAATAACTGTTGTCTATACTCTGTGTCCTTGGGCAAGCCAGTTTTTCCTTGAGCCTTATTTTTGAACTATTAAAAAAAACACAATGACTCTGTTCAACCCAGTCTTTTTTTTTTTAAGATTTTGTTTATTTTTTCATGAGAGACACAGAGAGAGAAAGAGGCAGAGACACAGGCAGAGGGAGAAGCAGGCTTCCCTCAAGGAACTCGATGTGGGACTTGATCCTGGGTCCCTGGATCACACCCTGAGCCAAAGGCAGATGCTCAACCACTGAGTCACCCAGGTGTTCCTGTTCAACTTAGTCTTAGAGGGTTCAAGATCCAGGTCAAACAGTAAGACTCCCAACCAGCCCTTCCTTGGATAATTGATGAGAAGTGCAAAGCCGTATGTCAGAGGATGTGTTATGTGAAGTATGAGGATTTTTGCCACATTTAGCTGGCCCTTGTCTCTCTCTGGTTGTACTGGTTGGTATACAGTAGGTAGAACACTGTTATCAGAGAGAGAAAAAATAGAGGATTTTTGAGAGGATTTACATGCAGGAAGAAGAAACGTATGTTTAAACTTTATATAGCTCAGTTCCTAGGATGTAGGGAAGGGATGGCCTCTGGACTCTGCAAGGTTAGAAAATATTCAGAGGAGCCAAATAGAGACTAGACCTCTGCTTGAAGCCACAGACAGACTCTCCAGCCAACATGGGAGTATCTGGCTTAGCTGCGGATGACCCACTGGGCAAAAATTTGAAAATCTTGGTTGTCAAACAAGATCTGTCTGTGCACAGCCCTCAGAATCCCATCTCCAGGTGTGGCTGAATTGCCACTTTGTACATACAGAACTGCTCCTTTCTGAGCCTGAAGCCAGTGCCTACAACCTGGGGGAGAAACTCCATGAACCCCCAGATAGCCTGAATACATGCACACTATCCAGCTGAAAATATATAGAGGCGGTGCTCAGCATGGCTACTTACCCCATTCATCTCCATGGCCTCAAACTAAACTATACATCTCACTGTGTTTCAGGAGGCCTTGTCCTGGCTACAGTGACGTGCTTTTTCAGTCCAAGAACTGAAAGTAGATTAAGGAAAATCAGGATTGGTTTCTACTTTGTTTCTTCTCTTACTGAAAGTATCTGACTCTATTGTCATTAATTGCTTCCTGCCTGTTTCTTTCCCTGAGTTATGAGATACTCCCCAGAGAACTGAGGAAGAACAATAGAGTACATTATTAACTAAAATCAGGGCATTCCTTTTTTGTTTTTTTTCTAAACCATTTTGGAACAGATGATTTATCGTAGTTTGATGCCTCAGGAAACCTTCCATTTTGGTTACATGACACAGGGAGAAGCTGTCTTAAGGACTCCTTCATATACATGGCATGATGCTAATGCTTCACACTGGTGTGGGAATCTTCTCTTCCCAGCAAAATTTGAATTTCTACTTCTAGATCAGAATCACAAGGTTAGAAAGAAGTCCATTTTAATATTTAAAGACCTCTTTAGGAATACTTATCATATCCTGCCAGTTATGAATGTATTGCATTTACTAAAATTTGCTAAGTATGCTGCCAAATTTTTGTTATTATTATAATCAGAGTTACTTATTACTGGTATTTCTGCAGCCACGGAAAGTGCCATGCAATTTTATAAAGAATATATTTTCTCCTTTGAAACTGCAAAGCCCCAGAGGTTCAGTTAATGGCCATGCGCTTCCAGATACATTATTCATTATAAACTAGCTTTCCAGAATCCTACATTATGGAAAACTAATTACATGTCACATTTTAAAACACATGTATGCTAATGTATATAATGAATATTTTGAATAATCTCTCATTGGTCAACTGCTTTCTTTTTTTTTTTAATTTGGACATTTTTTGGTAAAGTTTAAAAAATAGAAGAACAACAAATTAGAGAAATCTAACAAAGGATTCAATGCAATTCATTATTAGATGAATGATGAGTAAGTGAAATGTAGGATGGGTAAGAGATTTATATGCTGAATCAACTGTTAACATATAAGTCTTTATTGCTTTTGATTCTGTATAGCTGCTATCCGTGAAATGGAAGTGATAAGAGATTTGTCTCCTGATTGGGGACATGAAAGACACCACCCACCAGTTGAGAGGATGAGATGGGATGCTTTTGCTAGGTGCCCTGCTCCCTATATATGGAGATTTCCCGAAGCATAATATATTGAATTATATGCCTAGAAAGGGTTTTCAGGTCATCTGGACCAGTCTTCTGTCATTAAGTTCATCCTTTGTTTTTAGGGAAGGATATTCAAGACTAGTCTCAAATACAAGTGTTCAGAAACCCTGGGAAATCCTGAAATATTATCATCCGCAGAACAAATATAGAGAAAAGTTAAACAATAACAAACCAGGTAACATTTTTCAAAAAGATTTATTTATTTTAGAGAGAGAGCGCGTGAGTGGGAGGGGCAGAGCAAGAGGGAGAAAGAGTCTGAAGCCGACTCTACGCTGAGCATGGAGCTTGACATAGGTCTTGATCCCAGGAACCTGAGATCATCACCTGAGCTGAAACCAAGAGTCTGACATTTACCTGACTGTGCCACCCAGGCACCCCAAACCAGCTATTGCTATTGTAATAGCAATATCTAGAATACAGGTTTCCTCCAATCAAGTTCTCTCCATTAACTCCACCACCCTGCATTGATGTCTCATTACATTTAGAATGCAGTTAAAATCCTGCAGGAGTCTATATGAATTGTCCCCTCCCACTCTATTAGCTCTTACCACTCTCTCCTAGGGTTCCTGGCTTCCTCTGCTTCAACTACCAGAAGGTAGCTGCAATCACTGTCTCCTTTACATAGTATTTAATAAATATTTATGCAAGTCTACAGAAAATGGAGAAGTTTCATATATACATTTGAGTATGTGCACATCTATATAAAATATATAATATGTGTTTGCATGTACATATGTGTATGTGATTATTTGAATAGTGGTGCATTATAGTTTTCAAAATACTTTTACTTGTTTCCTTTGATTTTTATCTTGTTTCCAGAAACTTTCTGATAGTTTCTATCAGTTCTCTAAAAACTCCCATATTCTTGATATTAGATTATTATTAGGATATTAATAATTAGAACATTAGCAGAAGGTAGAAGTAATTAATTAAAAAAGCCAAGTCAATCACTCTGGTGTTGGAGGCATTGAAAAAAATAATTTAGTACAAAAATATATGGGAAAAGTTCATTTATTGCTGTCAGAAAATACATGAGAAAGTCAGTGACTCCAGTTAGAAAAGTTAGACAGAATGTGAAATTTTTAGCACAGTCCTGGAGACAAGGTGAGTCAAAGTGCACAGAAACTGAATGGAATGACAGCTGGCCAAGATTCAATTAGTGTAAGACGAAGAAAATGCATTTAGAAATCTCGTGTAGCACTGACAACAACCTCAGACCAAGAGCAAAAAATCATGCGTGTTAGATTGAAAAGCCTGTTGCAGGCAGCCCGGGTGGCTCAGCGGTTCAGTGCTGTCTTCGGCCCAGGACGGGATCCTGGAGACCTGGGATCGAGTCCCACGTCAGGCTCCCTGCATGGAGCCTGCTTCTCCCTCTGCCTATGTCTCTGCCTCTCTCTCTGTCTCTGTGTCTCTCATGAATAAATAAATAAAATCTTAAAAAAAAAAAAAAAAAGAGAAGTCTGTTGTGTCTCTAAGCCTCTCTTGTTTGAAGGTAATGATAGAACTTTCCATCATGGCACCACTTAATGAGAATAGAAAACCCAGGCTCATGTGCCCCCCATAGGAAGAAGAATTAACATACATGTTCAGATTCTGTTTATGCTTCTGCCATAAATGGAAGTCATTTTCTAGGTCGAGTGAGAACTACCTTACCTGCTTCATCCTAGCTCCAAGTTCAGCCTACAGCATGAGCTGGGTGTTGACCACACTAGCTGTGCTCACTTGCTTAGCTCTGAGCTTTCCCTCCCTCACTTGTGATGACAAAACTCAAAGAGAAAGTGCCTATGTGTTACAGGTTTCTGAGATTCAGGTGTGAAATAAAATGATCTGGTTTAAAAGCTGGACCACTTTTTGAAGAATATTGAATGAAGGGACTATATACAAACAGGAGGATGATATAGCCTTCTTCCCCCCGCCCCACAAAGTTTTTATCAGTAAGCATTTAAAAGACCTGATGGTCCAGCTCACAATGGGACTAATCTGCTGTAAGTTATTGTGTGGCACACTGTAGTTTCCAAATTTGACATTGGAATGTTTTGAGTTCCACATGCTCTCCAGACCTTGCCTTTTCCCACCAAGAGGTGATTTAGTTGATTTCCACTTGAAATTGGAAATAGAATAAATTGAATAAATACAGGAGATATTACCCAACTTCTGAGGCTTCATCATAAGAAGGTAATATAGTCAGTTCTCTCTTTCTCTCTCTTCCCTCTCACTGTCAATACTCAGTCTTGGAATCTAGCCACCATGTTTTAAAGAAGCTCAAATGGGGGCAGCCCAGGTGGCTCAGCAGTTTAGCGCCGCCTTCAGCCCAGGACATGATCCTGGAGACCCGGGATTGAGTCCCACATTGGGCTCCCTGCATGGAGCCTGCTTCTCCCTCTGCCTCTCTCTCTCTCTCTCTCTCTCTCTGTCTCTCATGAATAAATAAATAAAATCTAAAAAAAAAAAAAGCTAAAATGGCTGATATGAAGAGACCACATAAAGCAGTCATCAGCAGACAGCCAGCATTACTGCTAGACTTGTGTGAGAGTCAGTTTTCACTTGATTCCAGACCTCAGTTTGTTATGCAGCAATTGATAAGTAATATAGGTTTCATGCTCTCTGCTCATTAACTTTCATTTTGGAAGCTTGCCATAGCCATGCTCTATGTGATTTGCTTTGGGCTTCTCTGTGGATCATACACTTCACTTGGAATGCTCTTCTCTTCTTAAGCAAATGCATATTCTTCATTTTCATTTCCCAGCATAACCCAAAATCTCCCCTCCAGGATCTAGTACTATTCTCCTTGCTCTACATGTCCCTTCACTCAGTGAATTCATTTATATTGTATCCCTCTTCATTCACGTATGTTTTCTTTTTCTTTTTCTTTGTTTTATTCCTCAGGGTCAAGCCCCAAATACTCAATTAGACCACTAATGACTCAAATTACAGGGAGGCAGAGTAGGGTGGTGGGTTAAGAACATTGGTTCAAGGCTCAGACTGCCCAGGTCAGGAGAATGGCTCTATCCCTAACCAGCAGTGTGACCTTGAATAAACCACTAATGTCTATCAGTCAGGGACCTGCCAGAGAAACAGAACTACTAGGAGATCTACACATAAGTGTATACGTACACACACATACAGAAAACTGATCTATTTCTAGGAATTACATGATTGTGTGACCTAGCTAGGAAAATTTGAAATCTATTTTCTTGCCACACCAGCTGACAAGATCCCAGCCCTGGGCCAGGCTAGCCATCTACCTTTTTCTTGAAAATTGGTGCTATAATGATCTCAGTTGGATGGCAAACAATATATAGTAGACTTCATCCCGTCTCTGGTGGGCTCCCTCTCTCCTTCCTCTCAGTAGCTATTTCAAACTTTATTTACTCCTCCCCACTTTGCCAGACGATGGGGATGCCCTCCTCCTTTCCCTAGACAGTCTCTTTGTTCAGTTGTAAATCTCATTCATGCGTTTCCTCCTGGAATTCCTCCCAATTCTAGTCCACCTCTTATTTTTCAACTTTCCTATCTTGATCTTGACATAAATTTGTTCCCACTCTTCCCTATGCTGGCCCTTAGCTACTGGCCCTCCCTTCTTCAGACAAAATTCTTGAGAACGTAGTCCTCTTTACCTCCTCACTTGCTATTCATTCTTCCATCCATGGAAATCTGACTTCTACCTCTACCTTTCCACTGAAGCTGTGCTTACAAGGTTGATGACCTAAACTATAGATCCAGGAGCTGACTAAAAAGAATGTTGAGCAGAGCATCTGGGTGGTTCAGTGTTTGAGCATCTGCCTTTGGCTCAAGTCATGATCCTAGGGTCCTGGGATCGAGTCCCTCATTGGGGTCCCCACAGGGAGCCTGCTTCTCTCTCTGCCTATGTCTCTGCCTCTCTCTGTGTGTCTCTCATAAATAAATAAATAAAATCTTTAAAAAAATTGGTCATGTTGAGCAATTCTGTTCCAGTCTCGGCAGCTCTGGACACTGTTTACCACTCTGCTCTGCATGGACCCCTGTCTTCTCTGGGCTTCTATGGCATCACTTTCTCAAAAACCTTACATCCTTTAATATTCATAGTAATTGCTCAGACCTCATTTACTCAAGTTCTAATGTCCTCTAATCAAATGTGTAAGAACCTGGAGGCTTACATAGTGCAGAGGGGCCACACCTCTGTCTAGGGCCCAGGGGAAGAAGGAACCAAAGACTCTGAAAATCCATTGGGAGACTCATTTTTCAGCTGCTATTACTTCTGTCATTGCCACTCAGCATTCCTGTGAAAAACCTGTGAGTCATGGAGCCTTCAGGTCTCTTTCTTGAATAATGAAAATGCTGACCAAATTGAAAACGTGCGTTTATCTAAAGAGAAAAGAATTAGGGAACTTTAAATGGCCAGTTTAAAAAAAATCCTGTCTAATTGGGCATTATCATGTTTCACATAGATTCACGTCTCAGTTGCACGAAAATTTAAGTATTTCTCAGAATATAGTTGCTTCATGTAGTTTGGACAGAGAAAAGGTACATTTTTATGGTTTCTTGGAGTTGTCAGATTAATTCTATTAGCATTAACTCTTGGTTATTATTTATTGACTCTCTAATTTGGATAGTTCCTGGCTTCTACAGTGTTATTGGTGTTAAATTTGTGAGCTGTATTTAACCTTAGCGTATTAACTTTATAATCCTCCATTTACTATGAAAATAGATGGCTTTTAGGGATGTCAAACTGTCAAGTGTGAAGAAAGCTAAGGAGCCATATAATAATTGCCTCAATTTGCTGATGGGTAGGTATAAGAAAATGCAATCATCGGAAAGGGGACTTGAGTGCCTTGCGGTGAATTGAGTGAATCAGTAGTTTTCCTGAAAAGTAACTCAGAAGAAATACACTAAAATCATAATAGAAGATAGGACATCAGCTCCATGTTTGTTGTCCTTTATTTCCACCTGAACAAACCACAGCAAATACAGCTGAAATTTATATTATGCTTGTTATATACAAATGCTACTCTGAACGCTTTACATCTATCACATTTTTAATCCTCACAACAGTCTTGTGAAGGAAGGATTATACGCTCCTCACTTTTTTTTTTCATGTTTTCTGTGAAGCACAGTGAAAATTATTTTCCCCAAAGTCACAAAGCTAGTAGTAGAAAAACTATCATTTCAATTTAAACTGAGTTTATTGCAATAAAGGCTGGACAGAGCTCTGTGGCTCCATTTTACCAACACGAGTGACCAACAGCTGCTTCTGTTTTTAATTTTAATATCCTTTTATATTGCTTCCTCTTCTGTCACAAGAAAAAGACAAAAAGGGCGAGTGATATTCTAGAACAAACAAGTGCTTCTCCCCAGGGGTACCCTGCTATAAACCACAAGACAACAATAACAAGAAATGACTGATGTTAATGCAAGGCATCAAGGTAGTGAGAGAGGAAGCGGGTGGCTGGCCCAGGAGCTGGGAGGGGGACATGCAACAGTACAAGGTTTTGAGGGCATCTGCAATTCTCCTGAGTCAGCAACATTTTGGATATTTATACTTTTTCAAAAGATGCACAGTGGCTTCTATTCCACTTTAGATCACTGGAAGCTGCTAAAATAGAAATTACTATGAATGCTCAGCAGATGTGGAAAAAAATCTAATCACCCTTAACTGGCTCCATATAAAGTAATGTCTTGCTGATATTCCTGGTGGAGGTTGAGGTGTTTGATATTTGTGCTGTTGAGGTTATAGAAATAATTATTGAATATATTTCCATTCTTAAAAGCAAAACTTTTTTTTTAATGACATGAGTTTTCATCCCCAAATTCAAAGGACTGGCTTTGTCTCTTTGCTCTTTTGAATTGAGATTCCACAGGGCTGTAGATCTTATCAAATGTAAATTAACAAGGAGTTTATTTTCATATTTCTTTTTTTTTTTAAATTTTTATTTATTTATGATAGTCACAGAGAGAGAGAGAGAGAGAGAGGCAGAGACATAGGCAGAGGGAGAAGCAGGCTCCATGCACCGGGAGCCCGACGTGGGATTCGATCCCGGGTCTCCAGGATCACGCCCTGGGCCAGAGGCAGGTGCCAAACCGCTGCGCCACCCAGGGATCCCTATTTTCATATTTCAAGGGTAAACCTCAACAGCCTCTGTTTGAGTAGTTCCTGTGAAAAGAAACTTACTACTCACAAAGCAGCTTATTCTGTTTTTAAAAAGACAAATTGAAGTATCAGAACACTGATATTAAGTAATTGTCTGAAAATGTTTTCATGATGTGTAAGTACATCCTCACTGTTTGTGGCTAAGCAAATGCCCATCTGACAGAGGTATAACCAGAATAGGCTTTTGAATCTATAACTACTCATCTCCTCCTTTCTCCTCACACCTGGGTTTGGACCTGATGTTGCCCAAATGCCAGTGCCCCAATCTGTTCTCCCCCAAGACAGGGATCTGAATTTAGAGATCCACTTCGGGATCCATGGGTGGCTCAGCGGTTTAGCATCTTCCTTTGGCCCAGGGCGCGATCCTGGAGTCTGGGGATCAAGTCCCGGATTGGGCTCCTGGCATGAGGCCTGCTTCTCCCTCTGCCTGTGTCTCTGTCTCTGTCTCTGTCTCTCTCTCTCTCATAAATAAATAAATAAATGAAATCTTTAGAGATCCACTTCGATGCAGTCATGTACTCAGTGTCACTACCCTGCTGCATTCTGATATAGAGCAATTCTTCATGAAGAATGTTTAGAATAGCAAAGCTCTATGATGACATTTCCAAATTTTCCACTTGAAACAGTTTTTAGTTTTTCTGATATTAAGGGCCAGACTTCTAACACAAAGAGGAGCCTTGTTTCAGAAATCCCATTGGGAGCATCTGGGTGGCTCAGTGGTTGAGTGTCTGCCTTGGCTCAGGGCATGATCCGGGGGTCCTAGGATCAAGTCCTGCATCGGGTTCATTGCAGAAAGCCTACTTCTCCCTCTGCCTGTGTCTCTGCCTCTCTTTCTGTGTCTCTCATGAATAAATAAATAAAATATTAAAAAAAAAGAATGAGAGTGTAACAGATACATGTTTGAAACAGTGAAATAATGTATTTTCTTTCCCTTTAAATTATGGTTTCTGGGACTTCCCACTCAATGAACCAGTGGGCTTCGGGCTTCAGAGAACACGCTGTTTCTTCCATGGATGCATTTAAGGCTCTTGTAAAAGCAGGCTACTGAGAGGCAAGGTTTGTTGAGAGAGAAAAGGATTTCTACATTTCCCAACTCCTTGAAGTCTAGGGAGTGCAGAAAGAGGAAGAATACAGTCTGTGATATGGACAGGCTGCTGTTGGTGTAAGGAAGGAAGGAGGGAGATCTCCAGGAAAAAAAGTAATGGAGAAGACAAAAGCAGGGTATGTGATCACATCTATAACTTTTTTCTCCCTGTTCCAGGTCAAGTTCTAGGGTGGAGTACTAAAAATAATCAGATAAGGTTCAGGTATGTGGGAGCAGATGGACTTTCTCCTCACTTCCTTGGGCATAGGCTGGAATTTCAAGTCCCTTCAAAAAAGGAGAACAACCAACAAAGTACATCCCAGGTGACAGGTTGGAATGGTTGAGGAGATGCTCCCAACAGAGGAGAGGAAGGGTCAGCTCCTCTTCTATCCTACCAAGGCCAAGTTCAGATTGTGGAGGGACCAGCACAAGGATCTGGTCAGGACAGAGAAAAAACTACAAGTTTCTGTTCCTGTGGGTTTCTGCAGCACTACCAGGAAGATGCCCAGTGTCCAGGCAGGGTGAGAAATGGCCTGGCAAAGTTCAGGGATGGACAGGAGCACAATGCTGGACCTTCCCCCCAGAGCTCCAGATGCCAGGATCCTTCTCTCTACACTCAAATAGCTCTGAGAGTGGAGACACTGAAGACTGAGAAATTACCTGAAATAAATGACACTAAACCCAAATAGGCTTTTAAAAAATAATGAAGCCTAAGTTACTTTTAATTGGCAAATTCCTCTTTTGCTTAGCCTTTACAGGATAAGGGCCTCAGATCGAGATGAGAAGGCCCCCTTTATTTTCTAGAAAAATAGAGAATGCTACATCTCCCTTTTTATCTTTTTCCTCATCTCACAATATCATAGAAATACTAATTCCTCCACAAAAAACATTTAGATGTATTTGTTAATTTTATTTTGTGCAGGCACTAGCTCACATTGAGAATATTCTGGTTCCAAAAGCAATTTCATATTTTCCATGATCACATGAGCACGATGGCCTGTGACAAGGACATGGCTGTATCCTCCACCAAACCGTATTTCCTTTTGTCTCCTGGGCGCCCAGTTAAATTACAATTAAATTGCATCTCAGCCACCCCAGTAGTAAGGTGAGGTCATATGACTATATGTTAGTCCCAGGAATGTGGATGGAAGTAATTTGGGCCACTTCCAGGCCAGGTCTCTAGAACTTACTATGCAGTCTATGTTGGTCCTTCTCTCACCTGTCAGCTAGATCGAGGTGAGGATTCTGGCTGGAAGAACCACTGGTTGGAATATGCCTGGATCCCTTGCATGACTCTGTGGAACAGAGCCCCAATCTCCACCCATCAAGAATTGTGATAGGTCTGGGATTTTACCCTCCTTGCAAGATAGCAAGTTAACCTGTTCCTGTTTCTTGGATCCTGGAAGAACACCTTAAACTCCTGAGTCAGAGACAAAGGACTTTGTTATTCTTAGCAAAAGTAGTAGCCAGTGCTTCATATTTGCTTGTATCTATTCTTGTCTCCCAAGTCCCATTCAGGCAGTACAGGATACATGAGACATGTCTACACATGCAGTGGACTACATTACAGAAGAGGAATATTGAGCTTGAGGAATATACTGCTTTAAGCAGAAGCAAGATTGCACTTTGCCATGGGGAAGACACTATTTCATTTTTCAAGATTGCTCCTAGCAAGTGTAACTCTGAGAATGGCCCTAGTAAAGAATGGTTGGGGTCTCAATGTGACTAATAAAACTTGCAGTGATACCCAGGGCCTCTGAAGAATTGGGCAGGAAATATATCTTTAGTAGGTTAAGCCACTGAGTTCTTGGGTTGCTGTAGTAATTAGCCTATCCTACCCTATACATAGACTCATCAGGGAAGAACTTTCCTTGCTCTTCCTGGAAATTGAGTGGTGATTCCTTCTTTTCTTCTGCCTCGTGCTTCATTTTCTCTATCTACAGCTGATAAACACCTAGGGGCTGGGTTTTTAGACTGAAGAAAGTATCTGTTTTTTCTAAGGTAACTTTTTTCCCTCAAAAATTATGACTAGAATTCAAGTATCAAGGTTTCAATTTTATTAGACTCAGTGTTAATTTTTTATCTAAACATACATATTTGGAAAATATGGTCAGTGGCAATTCTGACAAATTTGCAGAAATTTTCAGGGTGTCCCAATTAATGATCCATCACTAAGCATAATAAATAAAGATTATTACTTTTGTTACACTAGTGTTTATGTATTAGTAGTAATAATCATACTATTGCCATTATTAAGTTTTATTTTATTTTTTTTAAAGATTTTATTTATTTGTTCATGAGAGACAAAGAGAGAGAGAGAGAGAGGCAGAGACATAGGCAGAGGGAGAAGCAGGCTCCTCGCAGGGAGCCCAATGTAGGACTTGATCCCTAAACCTGGGATCACATCCTGAGCTGAAGGCAGATGCTCAACTGCTGAGCCACTCAGGTGTCCCATCATTATTAAATTTTTAATAGCTATTTCTTTTACTCACAATAGAAAACTCAAGTGCTAAAAATATTATAATAATGGGTATTGTGAAAAGAACTAGCAGGATGATGTTTTGCAAAATCCAGAGTAGCTAGCAAGAACTTTAGAATGTATTTCTTCTCGTGAGCAACTATGGTGAGTTTGTTTAATATTTAATGCTGAACTAGGAAAATTCAAAAGAAGACACATTTTTCTGTGGGAAATAGTGTGAGTTAGTTGTTACTAGGTCCCATATGGTATAAAAGAATTTTATCTCATATCAAGAGTGAAACAATGGATTACATTACTTGAAATAATATTTAACATTTTCCACCACTGATAGGAGTATCATTTGTGTTCATAATGATTGGCTCTCTTTCGTTTTAAAGATGGTACTACTGATCTGCCACCTGCAGAATAAGCCATTTGAATAGCTTTCCAGTAATAGATATAAGTTCATATATTCCACTTCCTCCCACCCCCTTTCTATTCTACCAAGGGCAAATTGTACAATATAACCTAAAAACAACAACAACAACAAAAACTGGCCAATCAGGGGATTAAACATACAACTTTGATCTCATTACTGGCACCATTTTCTATTCAAAAGAGCAACCTTGGCAAGATAATAGGTTCCTGACCCTGTAACAAGTATGTTCTTAATCAATTTTCTATTATCACAGCATTTCAAGCAGACCGCACTATGACTGCATCACACTGAGTTATATTTCTGTCTGAATATAGAGACATGTTTTTTTTTTTTCTACTAGAATTGATCTTCTGGGATTTTGCATTTTGTAAAAATAAGAATTTCCTATCTGGATTTCTGGATGACTTAATTTATGACTATCCAACCAACTTTGATGTCTGATACCTACTGTGGCAAAACTAGTGACTGTCTGTAATGATATATGGATGGATGCTATTTCCTGAAGTGATTTGTTGATGTTTATTTCTCCAGCAGATTTATGTTGTCTATTAAGTCTTTCACCACCATCTGGTATAATTAATGACTTGTGAAACTTGCCTCTTGTAGCACAAAATCCATCACATGGCATACAATGCAGATGGGCATTCCATGGATGAGCCAAGATTTTGAACACAAAGCCTTCCTCAACCAGCTGGGAACAGATATATGAAGAGTCTTTGCTACCTGGAATTTATTCTCCTTCTCTATTCATTGTCCCAGAACATGGGGCAGCAGCTAGAATTTGATTGTGGCTGAAACTGAAGCTTTTGGTTAGCAATAGTCCAGACTTATGTCATCATCCAAATGTTGACTTCGGACTTCACTGATATTTGTCAGTATCTTTATTCTTTGTTCATAGCTCTTTAGTCGGTATTTTTATGAAATTCTATGTATTATGTGTTAGATTATTTCCTAGACATTTATAGTTTTATTGCTATTGTTCAAAGTATCCTATTTCCTAGTACATTTTATAGTTGATTGGTGCTCTATAGAGGAATGTTGTTGATTTTTACATGCTAATCTTGTTTTTTTTTTTGTTGTTGTTGTTATTTTTTTGTTAAACTTGTATTGAGTAAACTTGCTGAACTCTCTTATTCTCTGCACCAATATTGGTTATTTTGTTTCTTTTTTAAAGAAACTTAAACTTGAACTCACTACCATGAGATCAAGACCTGAGCTGAGATCAAGAGTCGGACACTTAACTGACTGAACCACCCAGACATCCCAGTAGGAAACATTTCTAGAACCATAATTGCTGAGTGGAGGATGCATTCCTTAAATTTTTGGTAAATGTTATCAAAGAGAGAAAGAGCTGAACATTTATTCATCTTGTTCTGTACATTATTTCAAGTTAACTAGAGACCCTTAGTTGATGAGAGTAAATTGGTTTTATAGAATTCTAAATGAGAATATAGGTAAGACGGTAGCATTATAAATGCATCATTTTACGACTTTCAAAGCAGTAATTGATTCAAACAGTGACCACTAATGAATGTCAAAATCTTGAAAAGTTGATAATTATAATAGAAGGATCATCAGCCACTGTCTGAATGTACTTGTTAATTTTAACATCGACACAGCCTAACAACCAGACTTTATGAAATACACAGAACAACACATGAAGTAGTCTCACAAAAAAGCTTGAACCTGAATCTCGGCTTCTAATACCCAATTTCCAGTTTAATGGGAGATAGAGGGGAAGGGGAAAATTTAAGTAGCACCAAGAGGAAGCAATCAAACAAACCCTGAATGGGGGCACTCTACAGAAGAACCATCCTATTTTATTCACAAGTCAGTGGCATGAATATGAAGGGAAGAAGTGACGTCTAAATTAATAGAGCCTTAAAAAATGTAACATAGCAGTCAAATAGAATGTGTGGACCTTGTTTGGTTCCTGTTTCAAATGAATCTGCAAAGGTATTTTTAAGACAGTTGAAATATTAATATAAACAAGGTATTAGATGATACCACAAAATTACTAATTTTGTTACAAAAGAAAATAGAATTACAGTTATGTAAGAATAGATCCCTATATTTTAGTGGAACTTATGGGAAGTACCTATGTAGCATAAATAAATAATACCAAGGATTTTCTAAAAAATACTGTAGTACCACTCCTCAAAAAAACACACTAAAACCAAAACCAAACCAAAAACAACCAAAAATTTAAAAAAAAAAAAAAAGGAAGACAGGAAGAAAAGAAAAAGAGTAGTTGAAACAAATATGGAAAAATGTTGATAATTTTTTAATCTGAGGAATATGCAGATCAAGTACACTGTTCTATGTGTGCTTTACAACTTTCAAGTTCTTTTAATTATTACAAACTAGCTAAAGTCCACAGGATTTAAAATCTGAAACCAAATTATTTTGCTTTTGTCCATTATAAATACAAAAAAAATCATAATCCAATTTTCTTGATCTTTGAAACTCCAAAGAAATTATAATTCAATGGTCCTAAATTTCTCCCTTTCCCCTCAATTGTAATTTCCCAATCTCTTTTCTGCTCCGTCTCAGCCAGCTGACTCTCGCTCCAGTGCCTAGATAGATTCATGGATTCTTTAATATAGTGATTCTGAATCCTATGTCCAGACTCCTTGAGTTTCTGATTTCATTTGCTTGAGATGAGCTAAGGCAATGGTCCTCAAACTTTACTGTGCCTTAGAATCCCCATGAAGGTTCAATAAAACACAGATTGCTGGACCCTACCTCCTAGTTTGCATTTCTAGCAAGTTTCCAGGTGATGTTGATGGTTTTGGTCATGGTCTAGGGAACCACACTCTGATAATCATTGCGCTATGGAATTCACAGATTTTAAAGGTTTGGAGTTGATTTTAATACCAGCCAATGCTGAAAATCACTGCTAGAAAAGCTGCAATAGGTACTATTTTTAATGGATATGGGCATGGTTCTTTTGGGGTCTGAGAAAGTTAAACATGCTTCATCTTTAAATAACAGGCTACTCAACACAATCACAGTTTCAGCCCCCCACACTTATCCCACCACAAAATTTAAAAAGATAATATTCCCAAACTCCTAGAGAAGAGCTATCTGAAGAAAAATGATGTTCCCAGAACATAGTATTTGGTAAACTCCAAATATGGGAACTCTGGTGAGTGAAGGAGATAGATTGAAGAAAGAAAACTTTGATTTCATGTTCATCAGAATCTCTGTCCATCCAAGTGAGTTGTTTGGATTCCATGATCTGTGAATATCAATTCACCAGAGATAATTATGGTACTTTGTATTTGCATGGGGGGTGGGGAATCCACCTGTGGATACTAGAATCCAGACATTTCAATGATGGCAGACCCAGTTACCAGGTCTTTTGTGGATCTCTGTTTTTGCCTCAATTTCTTCATTTCCATTTACCCTTCGAGTGTAGCATTCTTTGGCAGCAGCTACTATTGTTTTGTTAGCCCACAAATTCAGGTCATGCTACAGAAGCCACTTCAACTTCCTCCTACTAAGGAAGTGCCTGTGAAATCTGCTTACTCTGGAAGATTTTCACATTATCTCCACTTATGTTCCAACTGGAGAATCAGCCTCAGCTGATCCCCCCTCAATCTGTCCAAAAATTTTATTTAGCAAATTCTGAACTGAGTTTCTCCTTGTTGAATCCCAAGGTTTTGACTCTGGGAGTGTAAGATGGATGGATGCTTCTGTCATGTGCTCTTCAAGATATGTTTTCCTCAGCCTTTGTCTCAGGACTTGGAACGACATTTCTTACTCTTATATCTTTATTTTCCCAATTTTGGGATATATCTCAAGTACTTCTTCCCCCTCTGCTCTTCATCTACTCCTTTCAGAAAGGCTCAGCTGAGTCTCTCACCTTTAAATTACTTTTAAAAATCAAAGCCTTTACTTTTCTACTGTAGAAAATTCCCCCCAAAAAATCCATTTTTGTTTTTATTTTTTAATTTTTTCCATTTTTGTTTTTAAGTCTTCTTTCTTCCTAGCCTTACTGATTTTTTTCTCATGTACTCTTCCAGAGTTTGTTTTGTGTGGTCTCCCATTATAAGAGAAATGAGTCATTAAGAAATCTATCTACTAGAAGCATCAACTATTGAAACAAACTTCACCTATCTTCCCCTTTTAAAATTGGCTCATCAGACATATGAGGTATTTTTCCATCAACAAAAAATCTAATGCAGGCCTATACTTGATCTATTGTTATCTTACCTGGCTGGCTCCCTTTAATCTTGCCTCATTTTAGTTGTGTCTTTCCTTAAGATTCCCAAATTCCATGCATTTCTTGGCATGTCCCTACAGGGCATAGCTAATACTTTTACATTGTCCACTTACAATAAACTTTGTTTTACTTTGAAACTCACCCAATAATTCTTTGAATATTTTACTCTAGTCTTGGTCTCCCCTCACAATCTGTCCAAAAATTTTATTTAGCAAGTTTTGTATACTTTTTCCAATCTTCAAAGGTAATTCCCCCCAGTGGATCTTGCTATGGCCTTCCTGAACCTTTAACCCTGTCTCCAGTGGAGGACATGGGGGTGGGTCATTCCAGATGACTCTCTGAGACTTCATTTCTCTTCCTTTGTCAGATTTACTTGGGCTGCAGTCACCCTTTATGCTATAAGACTTGCATGTCTCTCTCTTTTCCAATATCTTTTTTCATTTTATATATATCTATTCTGATCTCTAAAATCTCATTTTCCCTTTTGTGTCTCTCTAATTTGCCTTCTTTCCAACTTCTTAAAAAATATCTTTCTTCCTTCAGTTTAATCAACTTGTTGTTTTGTTTTGTTTTGTTTTTGTTTTTTGTTGTTGTTCTGATAGTAAGTTAGACTACTGGTTTGAAATCTGTGTGTCATGTTTATGTTAAGGACATATCCATAAATTCCTATTTTATTGAACTTTAATTAATTAGACTTTTTTTTTTTTTGAGATTTCACCCATCTATTTGACAGGGAGAGAGAAAAAGAGAGAGAGAGACACAAAGAGAGCAGGTAGAGGGAGAGGAAGGAGCAGGCACTTTGCTCTTTTTTTCAATTTAGTTATTCTTTTCAACTGCAGAATTTCCATTTGTTTTTTTTTTCATAATTTTGTCTCTTTGTTGATATTCTCTCTTTAGTGAGACATTGTTTTCATATTCCCCCTTTAATTCTGTAGACATGGTTCTTTCATGACTTTGGAAATATTTATAATAGTTGGTGTAAAGTCTCTGTCAGGTACATCCAGTGTCTGAGAATACTCAGGGACCATTTCTATTGACTTTTCCCCCTTATATCTGGGCCATAGTTTCTTGTTTTTTTGCATGTCTCATAATTCTTTGTTTAAAACTGAATATTTAAAATAATCAAATGTCTTAACTCAGAAACTATTCCTTTTCTCCCTCCTTAGGGTTAGCTGTTGCTGCTTGTTGATGTTGTTGTTGTAGCTGTTTGTTTAATAACTTTCCTGGACTAATTTCATAAATTTTGTATTGTTTGTTGTATGCAACCACTAAAATCTCTGTTCAGTTAATTTATTGGTCAGATAATGATTCAACAGATATTTCCTTAAATATATTTTTTAAGATTTTATTTATTTATTCATGAGAGACACACAGGGAGAGAGAGAGGCAGAGACAGAGGCAGAGGGAGAAGCAGGCTCCATGCAGGGAGCCTGACATGGGACTCAATCCCAGGTCTCCAGGATCATACCCTGGGCTGAAGGTGGCACTAAACCACTGAGCCACCCGGGCTGCCCTATTTCCTTAAATGTCTTGAACCAGTAAGTATCCTAGTCTTTTCTGATGGGCTTTGTGTGTGTGTTAGCACATATTTTCAATGCTACAGCAGGAAACTCATGACTCTGCCTTAATCTTCTCTTCTTGTTTGTACACAGCCTCAGAGTCTGTCAGGAGTGAGAGATTGGGGGCTTTTCCAGGTCTTCCTGGGATGGAAGCTCTGAACATGTGTGTAGTCTTCTAGATTTTCTGGAATGTGTCAGAGCTATTCAATGCCCCTTATGGACATCTCCTTCTTTTTAATGTTTTGGTAAACTTCTTGTTAGCCCCATGTAGCTGTAACGTTAAGCAACCACCACTGATTGTTTTTAAGAAACACCCTAGGATAGGATCCTTTGCACAGATCAAGTCCTGATTCAGGTAAAATGAAGACAAAATTTGAGAATGAAGCTTTTTCAGAGAACTGACAAATACTGATAATTCTCTGAGTATGGGGGTGTTTGGGGGGTTTCAAACCTATTCTGTTCTCCTCAGGGCCTCTTGGGTCCTGGTTTCACCACTATGACAGTTGTGAGGTTCTTGGTTTGCATGGCTACAGTGCAGATGAGACTAGAGAGTTAAAACATCACAAGGCTCACTACTGTTACTGTGATTCAGCCTTGAGTAAATGACCCATGGATTGTTACAACCCAGTGGTTAAATTCCAGAATACTGAAAAAGTTGACTTTGACAATATTTTCTTTTATGGAGGACCTGATTTTCAGAGGTCCTTATCCCACAATCTTGAAAGTACTTCTCTGCCTGCCATGTTTTAAAAATATTTTCAAAAAATGTTAAATTTATTTTTCTCATTGTGAATCTTTGATTTGCTGTAAAATTTCCCAATGAATTTTCCTCCTCTTCCTTCTTCTTTATAGTGCAGTTTGTTTCTTTTTCTTCTCTCTCTCTTTTTTTTTATTAGTTTCAGGATCCCAATGAGTTTTCATTTCAAGAACCATGGTCTTCTGAGTCAATATTGCCTTAGATTGTAAGAAACCTTTCAATTTCAAGGAAGTATCAATGAAAAAATAAGTACTATTATCTTTATGAAATTCATTATTATGAATTATTATGAATTATTAGAAGTTCTGTTGGCACCCGTTACAAATCTGTGGGACCCTCATTATAGTTTTCTGATTATTACAGATACTTAGACACTAGTTCTTTAGGTTTTAAGCACAGTAATTATAGAATTATATTTCTGATAATTTCCATATATTATCTCTTTTCATGCCTGTTTCTGCTGTTATTTCTGCTGGCTTTGCTCATTTGTTCCTGTTTCCAGTGATTTTGGTGTGTGATTGAAATTCTCTGATACCTGAGGTAAACATGAATTTTCACAGAAAGGATTTGCCAGTCTCCAGGGAATGCTGCAACCTGAGATAATTTTAAACTAAATTCTTAACTTAAGATGTTTTCACAATCCATGAAATATGAACACAATCTGATGATCCATGTGTACACTCATTTGTGTTTCTAGCTTTTCAGGCTCATTCTCATTGCTCTCCTTTCCTGTCAAACTGAGATGCTGTTCTTTGTGAATGTTTCTTAGGTTTGGGCCAGTAGAGAGGGTTGACATTGTTTTTACACATATGGGGTTTAGAATTTCTTCTTAGTCTCTGGAATTTGTCAATGTAATGACCACAAGCTACTATAGCCAAAATCCTGGTGGCTTACAAAAAATAAAAATGTATTATTTTGTTCACATCACAGTTAAATATAAGTTAGATGTCTCTCCTGGGTTTATTTCCTTCACAGTCTCTCAAGAAACCTTTCACTTTTAGATAAGGAAGCTGAGGATCTTATGGATTACCTTAAGTGCTAGGCCTGGAAGTGGTGTACAGAAGTTCCATTGTCCAAAACTAGACACGTGCCCTCAAAGAAACTATGAGTAGGAATAGGCACAGCCTTGTTCTTGTGGATTTGAGATGAAGAAAGAGGATATGTGAGCACATCTGCTCTATCTCTCCATCTAGGACCATATATCTCTGGAAGCAATGAGAACAAAATCACAGGTTCTCTAGGTTGAGGAAATAGTCTCAGGCAAAAGTATTCTCCTTGCTTGGTTTCCTTCTTAGTTCCTACCTTCATTGACATTTAGGCCTTGGAATTGCTTATCATCTCCTCTTCTCATCAATGCTTTTAAGATGAGATGAAAACATGTAAATTATATTCAGCATTTATAGTTGTTTCAGCTGGAGTGATGGATCAGGTATCCAGCTAGCCTGGGTTTCAGAAATGGAAGTCATAACAACATTTTCCACTTTTTTTTAGGGATACCCCATTTATGTGATTCTGAGAAGCTTAATTACCCAAAATTAATTATTTGTTTGGAGCTGATAATTATTAGATTCTTGTTTTGCAAATCTAAATAATATGTGTGTGAAGATAGAACAAATAACATTACTTAAGTTTTAAGTGATTTTACCTCTAAGCCTCATACTAGCAATTTTTGGAAGGGCCACTTTGTCTTTCTAAGTGAATGGAAAGACCCTTGCCCTACCCTCTATTACCTGGACCAAAGATGATCTGCTTTTTGAGGCTAATAAAAATTACAGATGGTTTCTGACTTACAGTTAGAATTTTTTGACTTTATGATGATATGAAAGTGATGCACATTTGGTAGAAATTTACTTCAAATTTTGAATTTGGATCTTTTCCCAGGCTAGCAATATGTGGAATGAACCTCTCTGGTGATGCTGGGCATCAGCAGCAGCAGTCCCTGGCCAGACACATGATCACAAGGGTAAACAACCAGTATACTGACACCACTCTGTACCTGAACAACCATTCTGTTTTTTACTTTTAGTATAGTACTCAATAAATGGCATGAAATATACAACACTCTATTTTATTTTGTTTTTAAGATTTTATTTGAGAGAGAGAGAGAGAGAGAAAGAGAGAGCACAAGTGAGGGGGAAAGGGAGTGGGAGAAACAGACTCCTTGATGAGCAGGGAGCCTGATGTAGGGCTCAATCTCAGGACCCTGAGATCATGACCTGAGCCAAAGGCAGATCTTTAACTAACTGAACTACCCAGGTGCCCCAGCACTCTGTTTTAAAATAGGCTTTGTGTTAGGTGATTTTGCCCAACTGTAGGCTAATGGTTCTGAGTATGTTTAAGGTTTAAGGTAGGTTATGCTAAGCTGTGATGTCTGGTAGGCTAGATGTATTAAATGCATTTTTGACTTATGATATTTTTACTTAGTGATGGGTTTATCAAGATGTAACCCCATCATAAGTAAAGGAGGAACTGTACTCATTCTAGTTTGCATCTACCTTTCACTCTTGGGCAGTACTCTGTTTCTCCAATTTTTTTCTGATTTTTTCTTTTTAAATTGGTTCTGTCAGGTTGGCTGTGTCCAAGCTCTACATATGCAGGGGTGGGGAAAACCTCTGTCTTGCTGGAGTTTGGATATCACACACCAGCTTTCAGTTTGAGGACCTTCTTATCTCTCACTTCTTTTTCCAGGTTCGTGGTACCCGAAATTCTAGTGCATTGACTAACTCTGATAACATATTTTTTTCTTTGGTTAACGTCACCCATTTCCTATCTCTTTCCTTTTATGAAAGAAGGTAGGAAAAGAATAATTCAAGCCTCAACTTCTTTGTTAAATAATTCAGAACCCTCAGAAACTGTGGCCTCCATGCAAGGTCTCAAACTAACCTAAGTCATATCATTTTTTTTCCCACTGCTTGAAATATCAGATCTGGATATGATGCCAGATTGTTTATATCATAGTTTATGAAGACCATCCTTAATAGAAAAGCAATAGAATATAAATATTTAAAATAATGACAGAGTAAAATAATAGACAATCTTAACACTCCAATTGCCTTTTTCAGGGCCATTTTCAAATTTAGTAGAATAGATCTCCCCCAAAATAGTGAAGTTTGTATAAGGTCTCAAAGACATTTAATCTGAATAATATTCTATTTCGCTTGGCCTTGTGCAAACAAGGGTTTAAAAAAATATGATGAAAAAAATAAAAAGATATGATGTTATATATACTTTAGCAATGAATTTCTAGGAATCTATTGAATATCTAATTCAAATAAAGAGGGCAGCCCGGGGGGCTCAGTGGTTTAGCACTGCCTTCAGCCCAAGACGTGATCCTGGAGACCCGGGATTGAGTCCCACATGGGGATCATTGCATGGAGCCTGCTTCTCCCTCTGCCTGTGTCTCTGCCTCTCTCTCTCTCTCTCTCTCACTTTCTCGAATAAATAAATAAAATCTTAAAACAAACAAACAAACATCTTTAAGGTTGTCTTTAAAGAACAGATTTTTCTTTGAATCTAATTTGTTTGTATAAATCTCAGTGACTCAGGCCAGGGTTGTCACAAAAGAGAACAATTTTAATATTACACTTAAACAGAATTTGTTGAAAATATGAATTTATGAACCAGAATTGGAACTGAATTATTTTCCCATAATTAGCCTTTTTTCATGATTCTCAAATGTACAATATGTTTTTATCATTTAATAGTTCAAAATGGAAAGACTAGAGACCATTTTCTTTTTTAAAAAAATATTTTATTTATTTATTCATGAGAGACACAGAGAGAGGCAGAGACTTAGGCAGAGGGAGAAGCAGGCTCCATGCGCGGCAGGGAGTGCAATGTGGAACTTGATCTCGAGACTCCAGGATCACACCCTGAGCCAAAGGCAGATAGATGCTCAACTGCTGAGCCACACAGGCGTTCCTCCATATTCTTTATAGTAAGAGGCAATATGTCTCTTGGATACAGATTGTGTGGTGTGACCTGACCCTTTCCTCATCTGCCATGTGTACACCTTGGGTAGTCACTTAGCTTTCCTGTGCCTTGATTTTCCTGTCAACAAATTGGGTTAAAGAATAGTAATCCATTTCATAGTATTGATGTGAGTGTTAAGAGAGTTAGTATATGTAAAGCATTTAGACCAGCTTTATGCATAGTAATGTTAAATTGATGTTACCTGTTATGATGACTGACATAAGGAACATTTTATTAACCTCATTGTTCCATATAAGCAACTTATTATTACTTTAATAAAAGTAATTTAAAAATGTTGTGTTCCCAAAACCATAGGCCTCAGACTTTTTGGTATAGTGCCACTACCCCTTCCAACTTGGGTAAGCTATTAAACCTCTCACTGAACTAGCTTTTCCATTCACAAAAATGGACATCACAGTAGTGTCCACTTAGAAGGTTATTTGGAGGACCAGTTGAATGAGTATGTCAAGCTCCTAGAAGAGGGTCTGGTATATATTAGGCATATATAACAAATATAAATCATCTCCACATCTTTGTCACCACCATTGTAAAAGTCCTTATGTCTCCTTTCATCTAAATCTTATCTCTCTTGGATCTATTTGAGTACTAACCAGAAATCAGGGATATATATCTTATGTTTTATTTTCAACCTTGTAATTTTTTTTATTTGTAAAATGTACTAATATTACAGAAAATTTTACTAAAAGTAACTATGCATTTTTTTTTCAGCATGGTGAAGTCAAGATAAATTTCAAAAATTTTTGGTCAGTATCCCTTCTGATTTTCAGGATTGGGTCTCTAAAATGTAAAAAAAATCATTAACTATAGAGCACAAACTGATGGTTACCAGAGGGAGGTAGGTGGGAGGATGGGTTAAAAAGGTGAAGGGAAAAAAGAAAAAAAGAAAAAAAAAAAAAGGTGAAGGGGAGGGATGCCTGGGTGGCTCAGCGGTTGGGCATCTGCCTTTGGCCCAGGGCGTGATCCTGGAGTCCCAGGATCAAGTCCCACTTCAGGCTTCCTGCATGGAGCCTGCTTCTCCCTCTGCCTCTCTCTTTCTCTGTGTCTTTCATGAATAAATAAATAAAATCTTAAAAAAAAAAAACAAAACGGTGAACGGGATTAAGGAGTGCACTTGTGATGAGCACTGGGTGAGGTATGGAAATGCTGAATCACTATATTATACACCTAAAATGAATATTACAGCGTATGTTAACTAACTGGAATTTGAAAAAAAAAACTTTAAAACATTGAAAGAGAGATGTAGAACAACCAAAACAAAACCAAACCAACCAACAAAAACCCTCTGCCTATTTTGGGGTATAGCAAAAAGGATTTCAGTATTTAGAGTAATATAATAATGTTAGCCATATTTCACATATTATGCCAAACCCTTAAAAATATTGTCTCACTTATCCTTGTAGCAGCCTTATGGGGTAGGTTCTGATGTTATTTCCATTTATTATATACTGAGTCAGAAAATGATTAAATAAGTTAAATAATTTGCCCAAGGTGACACCACTATTAAATGGCTGAGTCACAGAAATTGAACCCAGAGAGTCTGGTGCTCAAACATGGACTCTTAAACAAAATGCTATGATTTAGAGGGAGAAGGATTTTATTTTAAAGAACTCAATGTTTTATATATGTGTGTGTGTGAATATATATATATATATATATATATATATATATATATATATGTATTTAAAAAGGTTTTTTTAATCTCTTCACCCAACATGGCACTTGAACTAACAACCCCAAGATCAAGAGTTATGTGCTCTACCAACTGAGTCACCCAGGCACTCTGAGAGAAGAATTTTATAATCTACTTTGATTTTCTTGGACAATTGCTTTCTCTTTTCTTAGGACAATATAATCAGATAGACCTGAAGTTGAGGCAGACACCATGTGATATTTTGTAAAACAAGCGGTTTTCTGGAGGGCTTTGTATGTACGTAGATGAACCCTCATTTTTTTATTTGTTTGCCAATTAATGTCTGTTTAATCCTTAATACAGTTTTTTTTTCAAATATTCACATATGCTTTACACAACTGTAAATAAAAACTTATTTATATAGCCAATTAAAATTTCCAAATATTTTAACATAGATTGTAATCCTATTTTCATAAGTCTAACATAGAAAACTTTTTAAAATGTTCTAAAGTCTTTTAAGAATAAACATAAAGCAACGCAAGATTATAAACAAATTTTTTCTTTATTCTTATATGCAAACAAGGGTTTAAAAATTTTTTTAAAGATTTTATTTATTTATTCATGAGAGACACAGAGAGAGAGAGAGAGAGGCAGAGACACGGGCAGAGGGAGAAGCAGGCTCCACGCAGAAGCCTGACAAGGGACTCGATCCGGGACTCTGGGATCACACCCTGGGCTGAAGGCGGCGCTAAACCGCTGAGCCACCCAGGCTGCCCTGCTATTATTTTTAATAAGTGCCACAGAAATATTACTACTTTCCTATGGAGACCAGGTGTGCAATTCTCAGAACTGTGGAAGTTTCCATTGCAAGTCACAGGGTCTGTTCCTTTTCAGAGTTTATGTGGCTACATAGACCAGTGCTCTGCAGCTTGACAGAAACTGCAATGCTCAATATTACCAAAAACTTCTTCCCTGAGTCTCTGAAGAGTCTGTTAATGGAGCTTGCGGTCTCTTACAAGAAACCAAGCATACTTATCAGAAAACCCAAAATATCAAAACTATAGAAACCCCAAATAAGGGATGCCTGGGTGGCTCAGTTGTTGGGCGTCTGCCTTCGGCTCAGGGCGTGATCCCAGGGTCCAGGGATTGAGTTCCGCGTGGGGCTCTCTGCAAGGAGCCTGCTTCTCCCTCTGCCGGTGTCTCTGACTCTTTCTGTGCTTCTCATGAATAAATAAATAAAATCTAAAAAAAAGAAGGAAGGAAGGAAGGAAGGAAGAAAGGAAGGAAGGAAGGAAGGAAGGAAGGAAGGAAGGAAGGAAGGAAGGAAGGAAAGAAGGAAGAAAGAAAGAAAGAAAGAAAGAAAGAAAGAAAGAAAAAGAAAGCAAGCAAGCCCAAATAAGTACTTGATACAAAAACAGGTACAGATAAGGATATGGATGTTAAGAGTTACAGATAACAGTTTCCTAACTTTGGCACTCTTGATATTTTGGACTGGATAACTCTTTGTTGTGCAGTCTTGTGCATTGTAGAATATTTAGCAGCATCCTGTGCCTGGCCTCTACCCATTAGATGCTAGTAACACCCTCCCCCCATTTATCACAGCCAAAAATGTTTCCATCACAGCCAAAAATATTTCCATCCTAGCATTGTCAAGGGTCACCTGGAGAACAAAATCTTCTGGGTTGGAAACCCCTGATACATCATGTCATAATCCAAATGTATGCTGCTATACAGAGAATCAGACCCAAGTACAAGTTTTTTAAAAAGCTTCTCTTCCTTTGATACTGCTAACTAAAGACGGAGAGTAGAGGATTCTTAACACTCTTCTTGCCTCTTTCCCTACTTTTGTGATTAATACCACATCTCCTGGCCCTTCACTCTTAATTGCTTTTTTCTTAAATAGCTTGATTGATTAATAGAGAAAACGACTAGCTGATAAATTTTATTAGCCTGGATGCCTTTCATTAGATTTGGCAAAATCCTAACTCAAATGGTCTAATAAACATAGTAAATTTACTCGCTCAAAAACTGAGTTCAAAGGTAGATCTACAGAAATAGATCCAGAGACTTGCATTAGGATACGGTTAGGATGCAGTCTCCACACACATTTCTAAGCTCTGCTTTCTCTGTGTTAGTTCTTTCTCAACTATGTCCATGTGGTAGTAAGATGGACACTAATATCTTTAGATGTACACTCTACTAGTTCAACTTTAGTACAAAAAATCTTCCATTCCCTAATAGTTAAAAAGGAATCCTAATATAGAATCTTATTAGCTCTCATTGGCCTGGGTTGGGTCAGATGCCTATTCCTGAATCAATCGCTGTAGTAAGGGAGCCACAGCATTCTGATTGCCCATGCTTAGTTCACAAGCCTAATCCTGGAGTGGGCTGGAGTCAACTTCACCTGAGTTACATGGACAAAGACTAAGGAAGGCTGGCTGTCACTGAGCTAGGACCAGAAGAAGGGGATTAGAGGTTGCAATAGAGAAAAACCCCTAAAATGTCTATTCTAAGTGTGCTTATTGGGAATACCAGGAAGAAGAGACTGCCATGTTTTGGTTCATAGGTTGAAAAATATGATGTATAGTTCAAGACTGTTCTTATCAGTTCATCCCAATAAACAATGCAATTCGTGGAAATTCTCAGATTTTGATCTATTGTCTTCTCTTAGCTTTAATTTATAGTGTACCTAGAAGTCTCTGTGTATTTTCATTGGCATTTTAATAAATACAATTTGATTGGAACTGTTTGGTGTTTTTTTTTATGACAGTTTCTTTATGCCGTGAAGATATCAATGCCACATATATTGTTGTAAATGTTAAAGCACCACGTGGTTTATTGATAACTTCATGGCAAATAACCTTTATCTGGCTGATAAAGTTGATTTCAGTGTTATTTTAAGCTTAATATCTATGGAGAAAGTAGTTTTTCTACATTTAAAGGATATGAGAACCAGTATCGGACATACTCAGAAGAAAGCATTTAGACAATTTCATTTTCTGACATAGTCGGTGATGTTATATATGCAAGCTCTAAGGGGGAAATAATTGACAATATTTTTGTAAGAAAGAAGACTTTAAAAAAATCTGTTTCATTGTGTGAGAAAGTTACTTCGACTTAGTAAAAGGCAGTAACATTTAGTACCCAGTTGTATTTGTGTTTGCATTTATATCTACATTTCCAGAAAGAGAAAAAAATTTCATACACTCCATTTCTTCCATTGTATTATTTATTTCCATTGTATATTTTTCTCTCTTTATCTTGTCTTTTCTTTACAACTCTCTTTCCTCTCCCTTTTTGCACTATATTATTCTTTTATCTTGTGCCTTTTACTTTTCCTTTCTTTTCAATCTGGTCCCTTTGGGTTAGTTTCTTTAGCTCTTGATAGGTTATTGAACAACCTGTGAAGGTTTTACCTAGTTTCTATAGGGTGAGAAATTGCTACAATTTTTTAAATTCTATCACTTGAAAAATCTTAAGCTTTCATCATTTCTTTGTATAGAAAAGTATTTTTGCTAGTGAATAATCCCATGCAGATTTAAAGTTTCTGTGGTGGAGTCTAACGTTTATCTAGAAGAGTCTATTCTCTCCTTGTAATAATTATTGCTGGATGCAAGGTTGAAGAGCTCTGGCATAATTAAAAGTACATGGACGTAGGATCTAAAGCAAGGTTTTATCTTAATTTATTTTAAAACTTATTTTTGTCATAAGATTTAATTTTACATACAGTAAATTTGGGGGGAATTAGCAATTTAATAATATTGATTCTTATACTCTATGGACATTGTGTATCTCTCCATTTATTTAGGTCTTTTTTGACTTCTTTCATCAACATTTAACATTTTTTTCAGCATACTGATCCTGCACATGTCTTCTTAGGTTTATATTTACTTCATTTATTTATTTTTTTGATGTTATTTTAAATGGCACTTTTCCTTCTCAGTTTTGATTTCTAGTTGTTTATTGCTTGCATATAAAAGTACAATTAATTTTTGGATCTTGTATCTTATCACCTTGCTATACTCATTTATTGATTCTAGAAACTTTTTTATACTTTCCTTTGGATTTTCTACATAGATAGTACATGCTATCTGAAAATAGAGACAGTTTTATTTGTCCTTTCCAATCTGTAGGCTACTTATTTTTTTCCTTCCTTTATTACATTAGCTGGGATTTCTAGTATGATACTGAGTAGGAGGTGCAGAAGCAGACACTCTTGCCTTATTATTGGTCTTAGCAGCAAAGTTTTCAGTCTTTTATTAGTAAGTCTTATGTAGGATGTAGGGTCTAGGGAGATGTTTTTGTACATTTCATTATCATGGGAAAAACATTTCATCTTTTTCTAGTTTGCTAAAGATTTGTATCATGAATAGCTATTGGATTTTGTAAATTCCTTTTTTCATCTGTAGAGATGACTATGTAGTTTTCCCTCTGTTAATATTGGGCAGTATATTAATTAATTAATTCTGTGTTGAAACAGCCTGGAATTCCTAGAAAATACCTACTTGGTCATGATTAGTGTCCTTTTAACATGTTACAGATTCTATTTGCTCATATTTTGTTGAAAATAATTATGTTCATATTCATGAAGTTCCATAGTTTTTATTTCTTGTAATGTCTGTCTGGTATTGGTATTAGAGTAATGCTGGTCTCATAAAATAAGTTGAGAAATGTTCCTTTCTATTCTATTTTCCTGAAGAGGTTATGTAGAATTGGTATTATTTCTTCTTTGAATGTTGGTAGAATGTTGGTAGGGCATGGAGTTTTAATTTTTCTGTTTCTTCTTGAGTGAATTTTGGTAGTTCCTTCAAAGAATTGGAATTAAGATTCCTTGGAAGAATTATTAATATTCTATTTTATCCACATTTTCATATTATAGGCATGGAGAAATAGAAATAGCATTCTCTTATGAACTTTTTGTTGTCTGTGTGGTCTGTAGTGATATCCCTTCTTTCTTTGAGATGTTAGTCTTCTCTTTTTTTATCCTGATCAATCTAGTGAGAGTTCTATCAATTTCATTAATCTATTCAAATAATTGATTTTTGGTTTCATTTATTTTCTCCATTTAAAAAATTTAAATGTCATTGATTTTGCTCTTTTGTAACTTCCTTCCTTTGACTTGCTTTGGTTTCGATTTCCTCTTCATTTTCTAGTTTCTTAAGGTGGAACCTTTTTTTAAAAAATTCAATTTAGTTAACATATAGTGTATTATTAATTTCAGGGGTAGAATTTAGTGATTGATCAGTTTCAAAGAACACCCAGTGCACATTACATCAAGTGGCATCCTTAATGCCCATGACGCAATTACCCCATTCCCACACTCCCTCCCCTCCAGCAAGTCAGGGTTTTTTTTTGCTATAGTGAAGAGTCTCTCTTAAGGTGGAATCTTAATTAAGATAATTTACTTGATTTGAGACCTTTTTTTTCTAATACAACCTTTTAATAATCTCTATGTACCTGTATCTGTATCTACCCATCTATCACCCCTAATCACTGATTTAGCTTCCTGCTACAAATTTTGACATATTACATTTTAATTTTTATTCAGTTTAAATAAGTTTCTAACTTTCCCACAACTTTCTGTTTACCCCATGTGGTATTTAAAAACAAGTTAATTTTCAGTTAATTGGATATCTTCCATTTATGTTTCTATTATTGACTTACAGTTTAATTCCATTATGGTCAGAGAAATAATTTATATAATAGAACTTCTTGCAAGTATATTAAGGTTTGTTTTATGGCCAAATATATGGTTTGTCTTGGTGAATGTTCATGTAAAGTTGGAAGAAATGTGTACTCTACTTTTGGGGTAGAATATCCTATATTCTATAAATATCTATAAATGTCAACTAGGCCAAGTTTGTTCATGGTGTTGCTCAAATCTATATTCTTTTGGTTTGGCTGCCTTCTTGTTCTATCAATTACTAAAAGAGGACTCATCAAGTCCCCAGGTATAATTGTGGGTTTATTTATTTCTCTTTAAGACATATAAGTGTTTGATCCACAGATTTTAAAATTCTACTATTAGGTGAACGAAAATTTAGGATTCTTACATATTTTTGGAGAACTAATCTTTTATAATTATGTAATGGCCCTCTTTATCCATACTTATCTTCTTTAATACAAAATAGCCTTTTTCCCATATTAATATAATAACTCCAGTTTTCTGTGCTTTTTTAAAAGATTTTATTTATTTATTCATTAGAGATACACACACACACACACAGAGAGGCAGAGACACAGGCAGAGGGAGAAGCAGGCTCCATGCAGGGAACCCAATGTGGGACTCGATCCCGGGTCTCCAGGATCACGCCCTGGGCTGAAGCCAGCACTAAACTGCTGAGCCCCCAAGCTGCCCAAGTTTTCTGTTGATTAATAATTGCATGGTATATTTTTTCCCCTCCTCTACTTGTAACATATCTATACTATTGTAGTTAAAGTGAATTTCTTGTAGACAGTATATAGTTGGGCCTCATTTTTTTAATCCAACCTGAAATTCTTTGTGCTTTAACTAATGAGCTTAGTTTATTTATATTTTATACAAATATTAATCTGCTTATGATTCAGTATGTTATTTTATTATTTTTTCCATTTTTCATTTTCTATCTTCTTTCGGATTGCTTAATTTTTTTAAAGACTTTATTTATTCATGAGAGACAGAGAGAGAGAGAGAGAGAGAGTCAGAGACACAGGCAGAGGGAGAAGCAGGCTCCATGCAGGGAGCCTGACGTGGGACTTGATTCTGGGTCTCCAGGATCAGGCACTGGGCTGAAGGTGGTGCTAAACCTCTGAGCCCTCCGGGCTGCCCCAGATTGCCTAATTTTAAAAAATATTTTATTCATTTCATATTATCAGTTTATTGGATATGTATTGTGTGTGTGCATGTGTGCACATGCTGTAGGGATTACAATATACTAACCTAACCTTTCACAGTCTACATAGAGTTAATATTTTGCTACTTCAAACAAAATTTAGAAATCTTCTCTTTATCCTCTTTTTTATGTTATAGTTGTCGTGTTTTAAATATAAATAACTGAAAACCCACATCAGAAAATATTATAGATTTTTCTTTTAATGACTATACATATTTAAGGAACTTAGAAGAAAATAGTTTAAAAAATATTTATCTAAATGCATACCCATTTTTGTTGTTCTTCCTTTTTCCTGAAGTTTCAGTATTTCCCTGATATCATTTTCTTTCAGCCAGAACTCCTTTTACCACTTATTTTAGAGTAAATCTGTGGACAACAATTCTCTTAGTTTTCTTTCATTTGAGAGTATATTTATCTTGTCATTATTCCTGAAGGATATTTTCACTAGGCATAGTATTGTAGGTAATAGTACTTTTCTTTCAGTACTTTTAAAGAAATTATTTCACTGTGTTCTGGCTTCCCTGGTTTATGATAAGAAATCTACAGTCATTCAAATTGCTGTTCTTATATATACAGTGTGTCCTTTCAAAGTTTTTCTTAATTTTTGGTCTTCAGCAATTTTATTATGTGTTTGGGCTTGATTTTCTTTGAGTTTGTCTGAGTGTTGTTTGCTGAGCTACTTAAACACATAGATTTAGGCCTTTCTTCAAATTTGGTAAATTTTCAGCATAATTTCTTTAGCTATTTTTTCTTTGCTAATTGCTTCTCATCTTCCTCTGTGATGCCAATGATATGAATATTAGACCATTTAATATTGTCCCATAAGTCCCTAAGACTCTGTTAGTTTTTTTAAGAAAATATTTCATTTATTTATTTGACAGATAGAGCACATCCCAAGGGAGAAACAGAGAGAGAGGGAGAAGCAGACTCCCCACTGAGCATAGAACCTGACACAGGGCTTGATCCTGTGACCCTGGGATCATGACCTGAGCTAAAGGCAGATGCTTAACCAACTGAGCCATCCAGGCACCCAAGGCTCTATTAATTATTTTCTATTTCTTCCCTCTGTTCTTCAGCTTGGATAATTTCTCTTAAGTCTATTGTCTACACTCTTCATAATTACATCTCCATTCTGTTATTGAGCCCAAGCACCGATTATTTTTATTCCCAATATTGTATTTTTTGTTTCTAAAATTATTTCATTTGTTTTTATAGTTTCTATTTCTGTTGTGAAAAGTTCAATCTTTCTATTCATTTCTTTTTTTTTAAATTTTTTTGGAAGATCCTTGAAATTTATTTATTTATGAGAGAGAGAAAGAGAGAGAGAGAGAGAGAGAGAAGGAGGCAGAGACACAGGCAGAAGGAGAAGCAGGCTCCATGCAGGGAGCCCAACGTGGGACTTGATCCTAGATCTCCAGGACCATGCCCTGGGCTGAAGGTGGCACTAAGACGCTGAGCCACCCAGGCTGCCCAAGGTGATTTTTTTTTTAAGTCTTTCCATTCATTTCAAGAGTTTTTACCTTTACTTCAGAGCATAGTCATAACATTAAAGTTATTTTTCTGATAGTTTAATATCTGAGTCATTTAAGGTTGTCATCTCTCTATTGTCTTTCCTCTCAATAATTAGGCACATTTTTCTGGATTTTGGTATTTTGTTAATTTTAGATTGTATCCTGGACATTTTGAATAGAATGACATGAACACTGAGCTCTGTTAAAATTCTCTGATGAAAGTTGATTATTTTTTTTGTTGTTGTTTTAAAGATTTTATTTATTTATTTGACAGAGGGTGAGGGCACAAGCAGAGGCAGGGGCAGAGGCAGAGGGAGAACCAGGCTCTCTGTTTAGCAGGGAGCTTGATGCAGGGCTCTGTCCCAGGACCCTGGGTTCATGATCCAAGCTGAAAGCACATGCTTAACCGACTGAGCCACCTAGGCACCCAATTATTTTGTTTTAAAAGACAATTAGGGTTTCTCTGTTTGGAAGACAAGATGGAGTAGACAAACTTTTCCTTAGTCTTTCTAATAAGTACAAAATATATAAAGCAAACATAGAAGACTTTGGAAGGTAAAGAGAAGGCAGGAAGACTAGGGACATGGGGCATGCAGAAAATAGTCCCTCTTTGTTGATTTTACTGTTCTTAATGATTCATATACTCTGGACTGGATGCTGAAGAGGTGACCTGGAACCATTAATGGACATAGACAAACAAAACAAAACAAAACAAAACAAAAAACCCTAGGGAAAACTGCCTCTTTCTAGCTAAAGTAACAGAAAAGTGGCAGATTAATAGGAAAGAAATCTTTTACATACTAACCACGGGAATGCAACCATTACAGCCCAGAATAAATAACGGTCACATCCTCACTGAGTAAAGGAGGCTAGACTTTTCCTTTGTCCAGCTGTGAGGTGCAGTAGAGAACACCTGGGAAGCTTGGACTTCCATCCCCACCTGGGAGTAGTAGGCAGATTTATTTATTTGAAAGACAGAAAGAGAGAAAGAGAAAGAGAGAGCAAGGGAGAGGAGGGGCTGAGGCAGAGAATCCTCCAGCAGATTCCCTGCTGAGGGAGAAACCCCCATGCAGGGCTCAATCCTGGGGTCTGGGGATTATGACCTGAGCCGAAATCAAGAGTGGGCTGCTTAACCAGCTGAGCCACCCAGATGCCCCTCCAACAAGGAATTTAAAGCAACCATCATAAAAAGCCTTCAACAGACTTACAGACATATTTGAAATAAATGAAAAAAAAAAAAAAAGAAAGTCTCAGAGAAAATAGGTAATATAAATAAAAGCCTATTTTCCTAGTCTTTTGGCAAGAAAAAGAAGATTTCTCTTTGAGTGTTTGTTATCTGTGCCTCCTGTGCAGTGGGCCGCCCTTGGGTTAAAGCAGAGTGATAAAAGAGGGAAAAGATCAGAAAACCCACTGCATTGCTAGTCATTCACTGAAATTTTAATTTCTTTTCCTAATATACCTGCTATTATTTAATTATCAGAGCTCTCAGGTCGTTGCTTTTTGTATCATCCTAGTTGTAATTAGGTAATAGTAGACTTACTCCATCTTGGTCAGTATGGAAATCTAACGTTTTGAAGTTAGGGTGGTTGCCAACCCACCCTGGATTCAAGGTAAGGAAAGGTCTGTAACAGATTGCCAGGGGGCAATTCTTATCAATGGGATTTGGATGTTAAAATTGACTCTTAAAGAATTGGGATGATGCATGAAGGAGAAACAAAATGAGGAAGACACTGCCAGAAATACAACCCCCTGGCTCCAACAAACTGCTTTAGTAAAAGTTAAGTCACTGATGGGGCGAGGGAAAAATAAAGTCAGACAACATCAAGTTAAAGTAGTATTTGGAAACAAAAGAAAAGCATGTCAACTTTGCACATTGCCAAGTTGCACAATATTGCTTGCTAGAAGGAAGAAAAACTTGCTTCTGCACAGATGAGCACCTTGCCGAAAGACTCTTGTTAAGTTCACTCTATGTACTCCAGCATGAATAAATTTAAATTCCGTAATATTGATGAAGAGTGGAATAAGAATGTGTTAGAGCCGAGTTTACTCCATCTATTAAAGTGGTAAAAGAAAAGATGCTTGACTTGAATCCCAGAAGGATTTAAATGGATTAGCCTTGGGGTGATGGAATTATAGCATACTAGTGTGCAATGTTCTGCAATGCCTGCTATATGGTGGTAGGAAAAATGTCAGGAAACCAAAAGCAAGTCTTTAGGGGTATGTCAAAATTGTGATGTTATGTACTAGGGTTATGGCAAACCCAGTGTTTGGAAAGTGAGAAAATAAACAACAATCACAGCAAAGCTAATAAAAAAAACCCTACATGCAAAAACTTGCAGTGGCATTCTCTATACCCAAGTGCACAAGTAGAATAAATGTGTTTGTGTATGGAGGGCTTTGCCATTGCTGGCAATTCTGTTTTTTGCTTGATTTCAATTTGTCATATTAATTAAGAATTTTAAGATTTGCCTAAACCCTCCACCATCTCTGGCCTGTGAAAAAAAGTGGGCGACTCATGGAAATTAGCTGCTGTTTATTGGGCTTAGATCAAATAGTTCTACGGATAACTCCCAGTGTGTCAGACAAGGGGAAAGCTGTGCAGGAAACCCAATAGGCTAAGATGATTGAGATGCTGTGGCATTCTTAGCTAATGCTTTCTTTTCCATCCCAATTTTAGAAGCAAGTCAAGCAAAATTTCCTCTTCAATGAGAATGACTGATAGACATTCAGCATTATTTTCTAAGGATAACTGAATTCTCCTGTGGATTTTGACAACCTGGCAAGGTGAGGTTTAGACTCAGTCACAGTCAAATGCAAGTTAATATATGCATTAATGATATTTTTTGTGGGGCGTTTGGCTGTGGGGAACATCATACACTGTTTCTGGGCATCTTGTTAACCCTAATATGTTGAGTAGCAAGAAAAATATATCTGAATTTGAATGATACACAAAACAAAACAACAACAAAAAAATAGGCTTTAAAAACCTTGCAGAGGACTATAGCCTGAACGGTATCATTTGGGTTGGCCTAATGCCCAAATTGTCTTGGAGGCTTTTACTCTAGAGATATGCAGACTGGAGTCTCTTGCAGAAGTCTTTAACACTATCCTCTCTTCCCCAAACAGTGACTTCTGGAATACTAGATTTATAGTTACACGAGGCCAAGAAGCGATATGGCCCTTTTGAGAAACAATTATTGGCATCTTACTGGGATTTAGTGGAGGTTGCTCCCACTAATCAGGGATTTTAAATTACTCTGAGACCCAAAACACCCTTCTATCTTGGGTAATGTCAGATTCACTTCCCATAAGAAAGGAGCATCTCAGAAGAGCTCAGTGTTAAAATGGAAATGGTATATGGATATAGGAGTACCCCACTGGCCGTGGCCCTCAGGATTATAGTGTATCCATAACTATATTGCCACCTTGCCTTTAGAACCACAAAAGGAACTTCCAAAAGTGGCAGCTTTCAGTGCTAGATGGTCTGAATCATGTTTCTCTCCCTGGTTTTTAATTTCTTCTTCATTTTTTTTTTTTTTTAGAGATTTTATTTAAATTGGGGCACCTGGGTGGCTCAGTTGTCTAAGCATCTGCCTTTGGCTCAGGTCATGATTGTCCCAGGGTCCTAGAATCAAGTCCTATATCAGGCTCTCTGCTCAGTGAGGAGTCTGCTTCTCCCTCTCACTCTGTCCTCCCCGCAACCCCCCTTGTGTTCTCTCTCTCTCAAATAAATAAAATCTTTTTAAAAAAAGAGTTAAAAAATTCAACTTAGTTAACATATAGTGTATTATTACTTTCATGGATAGAATTTAATGATTCATCAGTTACATATAACACCCAGTGCTCATTATATCATCTTCTCTCCTTAATGCCCAATTGCCCAATTACCTCAACCTTCTACCTACCTCCCTTCCCTCTAGCAAATCTCAGTTTGTTCCCAATTTTAGTGTATGTGCTGCAGAAGTGAGCACAACTCAGTTTGTTCCGTATAGTTAAGAGTCTCTTATGGTTTGCTTCTCTGTTTTTATTTTATTTTTCCTTCCCTTCTCTATGTTCATCAGTTTTGTTTCTTAAATTCTGCATATGATTGAAATAATACGGTATTTTTCTTTCTCTGATTGACTTATTTCTCTTAGCATAATACATTCTAATTCTACATTCACGTTGTTGCAAGTGGCAAGATTTCATTTTTTTGATGGCTGAGTAATATTCCAATGTATACATACACACCACATCTTCTTTGCTTCTTTCATCAGTCAATGGACATCTGAGCTCTTTCCATAGTTTGGATATTGTGGACATTGCTGCTATAAGGTTTCTTTCCTTGTTAAAGCAAAGTAAATTTTCTGGTTTACTGATAAAAGTTCCCAAATTGAGAATGAAGCACAGTCTAGAAGTTTGTCTCATTTGATCCCTGAATCATAAAACCTTAGCTGAAGAAGCAAGGGTAATTTTGAATAATGGTCAAAATTTAGGGTGGTGCATACATAGTACTGTAAGAACTTGACCTTGCCAAGGTCCTGATGTATAGTCTGGCAATTCTTTTTTTTTTTTATAATGACAATTCTTTTTTATTTTTTTTTTATTTATTTATGATAATCACACAGAGAGAGAGAGAGAGAGAGAGGCAGAGACACAGGCAGAGGGAGAAGCAGGCTCCATGCACTGGGAGCCCGACGTGGGATTCGATCCCGGGTCTCCAGGATCGCGCCCTGGGCCAAAGGCAGGCGCCAAACCGCTGCGCCACCCAGGGATCCCTAGTCTGGCAATTCTTTATGGAGAATGCAATTATATAAATACCTGTAGGAATTCCAGGGGTGAATTGAAATGGGATATGAAATGCCAACCAGAAAGGCCCAGCTGATGGCTCAGAAGGAGACCAGAATATAGAGGCTGTCCTTGTCCAGCCCCTGGACATAGCTACCCCATTACTTGAACTGAGCAGCATAAAGATGCCCACGTTATGAAACACTGGATGGAAAAATGACAACTTCCTTTGCTTCCTGCCAAAACTTTCTAATGAGGTCAGAGACTGTACAAATGTCAATAAGAAAAGAACCACCTGAAGAATGACTTTGGATAAGTCTCTCTGAAGAACCAGCATTTAGGTGGCAAGTGAATACATAGGACTTTCACTAGTAGTCCCAGCTGGTTTCAAATGGGTCCTGCCTGGAGTCAACATGTACTCTACTTTGGTACATGTTTACCCGGTGACCTAAGCAGTGGTTGAGAATACCATTCATGGTATGGAGCACCAGGTTGTACATTAATTGGTTCCTCAGATTTCATTGGATCGAAGCATGCATTTAGCAGCTGGCAATGTACAAAATGGACTACAGTGAGTCATAATGAATGGATAGATATCATTGACTACACGCAAAGTAAAAGTTTAATTGAGAACTGGAATGCGCAATTAAAATACTTATTAGTAACATGGGGGATGATAAGGAAAAGATCCCTGACTCAGTTTGATGAATGTATCTTTCATCTGACTCTATGGGTAGTAAAGGGGAGACACTTTTGGACAGGTAAAAGTGGAAAGTGGAATTGGGACAAAAGGAGTGGGATTTGAAACAATCACAACAATCCTGCATTCTTTCTACCTCATAGAATTTCTCTTTGTTTTTCTGTATCCATATTAAATGGCTCTGGGACTGCCCTTGTGTGTCTGCAAGAAAGAGATAGTATTCAGAACACTGTTTTAATTTCTCTGAATTTGACTCAGTGCTGTCTCACTGGTTAGTAGTAGAAATAGTCTCATCATCCATAATGTTTCTAACCCTAGTCCTGTTTCCTAGGCAAACTCTGGCAAGACTGTGCCTACCACCTATGCTGTGGTTGGGCAGAGAGTCCCACTCAGGAAGGCTGAAACAAGGTAATAAATGGAAACTGTGGGAAAGGAGTCTGTAACTGGGTAATGATGCTAGGAAAGGGCACCATCACTTCTTGAGAGCAAAGCCCCCAGATTTGTTTTCTCCTGAAAAAGAGAACTGGATTAAAGCCATACTACAAGATTCACCCAAAGAATGTAATTGGAAAATTTAGAGAAAAGCTATTAATCAGGATCTTATTATGGCTCATTTGAATAAGAGCAGTTTGCAATTGCCGTTATGGGTAATGTTATGTTGGTTGTGTTTATTGAACTGGGTCTTTTGCAGTTTCTAGGGAAGACTATCACTGAACTGGAGGATACATTGCAGATTTGGCACCTGCAGCTGATTTGGTGCCTTCCTGTGACCTGAGTTGACAGCATGTTAAGGCAAGTGGGCATGATGAGAGATAATCTGAGGCCATCAATGCCTTCCTTGCATGTCAGGGTCTACTTTGCTCTTTTGAAAATAGATAATGTAGTTTTGGAATATAGGAGAGGTTTGAGGGGGTGAAGTCTGGAGCCAATGACCAAGAAAGAATTCTTGAGACATCTTGGTGCAAGATGGTAGTTTTATTAAAGCATAGGGACAGACCCAAGGGCAGAAAGAGCTGCTGCCCCCTGGCTTATGAGGGGTGGCTGATTATATACTTGGGAGTTGGGGAAGGGAAGGGAAAGAAAGATTTCAAAAGGATTTTCGTATGCTAAAGAAGACTCACAGGATATGGAGGCCTTGCCATTATCAATTAAGATTGGTTTTCCCTTCTAGCAAGGCATTAACCTTAAGATAGTTGAGAGCTAAAAAAAACAACAACAAAAAAACAACAACAAAAAAAGATAGTTGAGAGCTTTTTAGAAGAACATTTCCCTGTGCTTCAAGTTATCTGTCAATGGGCTGCAGGTTGTAAGGACATTTAATTGTATCTACATTTCCTTTTGGAAGATAGGTTATTGATAAAAATGCTTAAGGCAGCCAGGAGTGCCTGAGGAATGTCATACATATCCCACTTGGTGTGGGGGGGGGGTGGTTGCAGGGTGTCAATTTCTGCTTTGTCCTCAGCTTGCCTTCTGTTCCTTCATCAATACCAGATGTGAATGCAGACAGGATGTATACAAGTTTGTTTTGATGGAATCAGAATGGTGCCCCAAAAGGTGAATATTGGCTTGATAAGATTATCAGATATCACTGATAGTTCATTCCTGGAACTTCAAGAAGAAAAAATGCATACAGTGGCAACATCAACATTTTTTGTGCCTTAAATTTTGGCCACGATATACTAAGTGGGACTTGAGGGTTTTGGGAGTTGGACTTGGCATGTGGAGACAAGTGGAGACAGCTTTTGTGGAGGCTTATCATGATAGAAAAGACCTGTTAAGTCAGACAAGAATAAGCAGTGAGACTACTGCAGTCTTCACAGTTGGTCTGAAAAGATGATGAAGCAATGTGAGAATGGACTTTACGTATTACTAAATTGATAAGAGGATCGGGCTTGCTAACATCTCTGTGGGAAGGCATGAACCTTGACATATTGCTTGAAATAGAATCTGATATACTTAAAAAGGCAGTGCCCAGGTGTAATGAAGGCTCAGTCTGGAAGAGTCCATTTGTGAGAAAACTATGGCCAGTCTGAATTGGCAAGATATCACTAGTAAGTGTGATATTTATTTTGGTTCCATCACACCCAAAGTATCACCAGTTAGAAAAAGTATTTGTATTGCCCATAGTTGGTTGGGTTTTGACAAATTAAGAATCGTTGCTTACCATGCACAACAGTCTAAATCTTCTGAATCAGAATCTACATTTTAAGAGACCCCCGGGTGAGTCACAAGTACATCAAAATTTAAGAAACAATGACATAGGCTCTCTCTATCCTACTCATGTTGTAGGATTGCCTCTATTTCTTTCAGTAGCTCTGGAGGAGTAATGAGAGACCTTAACCAGTTTTGATATTTTTAAATATATTATCTTGCACAAGAGAGATTTTTTCAAATGCCATATATTTACCCAGAACTGCTAGGCTAAGTTTTTGTTGCTCCATTTGCACCCAAACATTTCTCTCAGTAGGTGGTAGGGTGTGTGTTTTAGTAAGTATAATAGGAATTACATCTAAATCCCCATTCTGGTGTATCCAACCTCACCTTTTCCAAACTCATTGGTATTTTACAACTTGTATTAGAGTTCGCCTGTAAAACAGAACCAATCCTGTAAAACAGAACACAGACACACATACATGTACACATATATATTTATTATGAAGAACTGACTCAAGTCATTGTGGAAGCTGAGAAGTCTACTATTTGCAGGTTAGGGAGCTGGGAAAGCCAGTCCAAGCCTAAAGTCTTTAGAATGAAGGGAGCTGATGGTGTAAATTCCAGTCTAAGGGCAGGAGAAGATCAATGTTTCAGTTTAAGCAGGCATACAGGAAGAAAAGGGGCAAAGTCTTTCTTCCTCCCTTTTTGTTCTGTTCAGGCTCCAGGTGAATTGCATTATACTTACTCACACTGGGGAGAGCTATCTATTGAGTCCACCAGAAATGCTAATCTCATCTTGAAACACCATCACAGACACACTCACAAATAATGTTTAATTTGGGTACCTTGTGGTGCAGTCTTCAAGTTGACAAATAAAGTTAACTATTATGCAACTAAATTTTTTTTCTCTGTTTCTTGTCCTTACTATTTTACCACTCCGATTACAAGTCTAGGTAATATGTATATAATTGTAGAATTCTAGAACTGGAAAGACCCTCAAATTCTCAAGCATAATTCTTTGATTTTAGAAGAGAGAAACATGTGGCCCAGAAAGATTAGGTGACTTTGTAATAGCTGTGGGTAGAATTAGATATGGTGTATGTACATAATGACATTTAGAAAAAAAAAGAATATATTATGCCAGATAACGTAGGCCTTTAGTCTCCACTGGGTCCCGTAAAATAGATTGCTTTACAAAGTGCACAAAGAATTTCTTTGAACATTGCCCTGTAGTAAGATACAAGATTGCTTCTGTATGTTTTTACAGAAAAGAACAAAGATATTCGGGTATGGAAGAGCTCAGAATTTCTTAGATTTTGGACTTTGAGTTTGGGAATACAGAGTTATCTTGATAAACTTTTTTTTGTGTGTGTGTTCCATGGACACTGTATAATGTAAAAGTCTGTTTCATGGTACACTAGTAGGAGTCGTGGGTAGACACAGTCACTGAACACAGCTTTATCTCCACTAACACACAAACAGCTGGCCAGTCCTGAAAAGGGTGAGCCTGCAAACACTGTGTGAATTGGGACTGTCTGTGTATTTTCATAGCTTTATTTTTCTACCCACCTTAGTGGTTCAGCTGTAAAAGATGACCTTTTATTTGTATTTGGTGCCTGCTCTTAAATGCTTTAAAATCTAATGAGAAGGCAAATCATATAAATCTAATAGTCAGATAAAAAAAAAAAAAACAAGTGAAAATTCAAGCCAGCTTGTAATAGTTCTTGATGTATTGATAAATGAAGTTTGTAGATACTGGCATAAAATCACAAAGGGAAAGATGACTGGCCTGGAATGTTGTGGAGAGAAAATAAACACTTATGAAAAGGATGAGATTGTGAAGATGGGCAACATCTGGATAGGCAAAGGCAGTAACAGAATTTCAAACTGGTGAGGGAGCAGAAGGCCAGCTGAGGACAAAGCACAAGCTGACACCTGCAAACTCCTCCCACTCCAACTCCTGGGTGGGATATGTGTGACATTCCTCCAGGAAACTTCCAACTATCTTAATGTTAATGCTTTGCTAGAGGGAAAAGCAAGCTTCAGTTGATTACAGTAAGGCCTCCAGTATCCTGAGGGTCTTCTGTAACATAGGAAAATCCTTTTGGACACCTCCCTTTTTCCTTACCTCCCCAAACCCCATAGTATATAATCACATGCTTCTCACAACCCCAGAGCAGCTCTTCCTGCCCACAGGTCCCGTCCCTGTGCTTTAATAAAACTACCTTTTTGCAACAAATATGTCTCAAGAAATCTTTCTTGCCCTTGCCTACATTCAAAAACTACATCAAAAAGAAGGGGTTTACATGAATGAAGCAAGCACAAGAAAGGTAGGGGCAAAGAGTAGAATGATTTTCTGGAGGCATTTTTATGGGGATATAAGTCTGAGAATCAAGGTTGGTGAGACTGTGGTGCATCCTATTTGCTAGGCTATGGATTTTAGATAACACATAGATGTAACTAGGAGTCTTTTAAACTGCGGATGATGCATTTAAAAGAGTTCTTACAGAGGTTTATAGGTCAGTGGTACACAAGTTGGATGAGTGAGTATTGCAGGCAAAGAGAATGATAAAAAAATCAGAAGCAGAATTGAGATAGTAGCAAAAACGGAAATTGGATTCTAAAGGCACACAAAGAAATGGGCAGAATTTAGTACTAATTAGATGGCATAAATTCACTAATGGTTCATTCTTTCTACCTATAAGCTAGGATTTTCTTAACTTAAAGATGAATATTTATCATGTGTAAGTTTAATAATTATTCTTTTCAGTGTAAAAATATTAACCTATTTTTTGGTAAGATCTTATTTATTTATTTGACAGAACAAGAGAGCACAAGCAGGGAGAGTGGCAGACAGAGGGAGAGGGAGTAGCAGTCTTCCCACTGAGCAGGGGACCCATACGGGACTCACTCCCAGGACCCTGGCATCACACACTGAGCCAAAGTTAGGCACTCAACCACTGAGCCACCCAGGCTTCCCATCACCTAAGCATTTTTTAAAAGTTCATTAAGGTTTTTCTAGGCAGATCTTGAATATGAATAAAGTGGTGTAAATTGTTTAACTTCTACATGCTTCAAATTGCTCCTTTGAAATGGAAATAGAGGGAGGGGCAAGATGATGGAAGAGTAGGGGTCCTTAACTCACCTGGCTCCACAAACTTACCTGGATAACTTTCAAAACATCCTGAACATGTACAAATTCGACTTGAGATTTAAAGAGAGAGCAGCTGGAATGCTATAGAGAGAAAAGTTTTCACTTCTAACAAGGTAGGAAGGCAAAAAATAAATAAATGAAAGAATAACGTGGGTAAGGGGCACCAAGAGTAGCCAGGCTAAAGTGGAGTGGCAAGAGCCTCCAGGGCAGGAAAGCCCAGCCCTGGAGAAGTGGGAACTTTAAAAATCCCCACTGGAGTTTTCCCTGATGGAAAAGTGTTTAGCAGGGAAAATGAGCAGACTCGCAGGTCAGGCAGTGAAGCCTCAAGATTCCCAGAGTCACTTTAAGAGGAGGGGTGCCCTGGGGAAGCTCACTGCAAACCACGGTCCGATATATCGGTGAAGGGCTGAAGCATTGCAGCCCTCCGGGGTATTTAGGAGAAGCCACTTGGTTAAGTGGGCCCGCTCCTGACCCCGTTCCTTTCGGGAGAGGCGGTTCTTGGGAGTGCAGGTCCAGCAGCACAGGGCCCTGGATCCCAAGGCGCCCAAGTGGACAAAGCCTATGATCCTGCATTCCCCTGGGACAGGCGGGAGCAGGGAGGGCACAGGACAGTGAGGACTCTCCTGCTACTGGGTGCCCCCAAGCAGTGCAGATCAGTGCACCCATGCTGCCCCGAGAGCACCTAGGCCAGGGCGGACTGGGAGACTACGGTAGCTACTAGCAGGGAGCTGACTCCCGAGCTGGAGACCTGGCCGCCGCCACTGTGGTTGTTTCTCTTTGTTTCACCTTGTGCCTGGGAGAGGCGGGGCAGCCAGGGAACAGAGGCCTCACGGGGTAAATAGCTCCCACTGAGCCCGGCACCCAGAGGGGGCCAGGGCATCTCCCCCAGGTGCTCACACCTGAGAATCAGTACAGCTGCCCCTCCCCCAGAAGACCAGCTGGAAGGACAGGGGAAGAGCAAGTTCTTGACCAAGCAGCACTGGAGCTCCAGGACTGAGGGAAAATAGTGTATAGAACTAGAAGGTTCCCCCTCCCTTTTTTTTTCTATTATGACCCATTTTTATATCAGACTAAAAATTCACAATATTTTTTCTCTTTTCCCATCTTAACTACAATATTTTACCAGCTCTTCATTTTTAAGTGTTTTCCTTTTTGACTTTCATATTTCTACAATTACATGTCTTAGATGTATTTTTCACTTCTGGATTCCCTTCAAAGTATTTAATTTAATTTTGAGACATGGGTGTTTTTTCCCCCTCATTTTGTTTTACCATGGTGGAAGTTATTACTTCTGAAACATGACCAACATACACCCAGACCCAAGTGGAACACCGTGTTGATTCATTCTGTGGGATTATATTATCTCTTCCTTCCCATTCTGCCTCCCTCTTTTGTCTTGATTATGTTTTGGTGGTCAACGTTGGGGCTTTCTATAAGTATTGCTGGTTTATATAAATTTGGGATTGAGCGTCTTGTAACATACAGAACAAAATACATTCAGAACCAAGAGGATCACCTTCTAGGATCCCTCAGGTAGACTACATTCTCTCTCCACTACCACTTCTTCACCACCACCACTGCTTTTTTCTCTTTTTCCTCTTTTACCTCTTTTATTTATTTTTTTCTCTTTTTCTTTTTTCTTCTTTTTTGGCTTTTTTGGCTTCTTGGCTTCTTGGCTTCTTATTTTTACTACTTTGTTTTAAAATTTGTTTTTCACTGTAGTGGTCCTTTTATTTTGTTCTCTTCTTCTTTTTCTTTTATTTTCTGGTCTCTGACCTCTTTGGAATCATCTACGGTGTATTTTACTCAGGCCATGGTTGATATTTTTGACTCAGCCTGCTCATACAGCCACTCTGCACTGGACAAAATGACCAGAAGAAAGAATTCACCACAAAAGAAAAAACCAGAAACATTACTCTCTGCCACAGAGTTACAGAATTTGGATTTCAATTCACTGTCAGAAATTCAATTCAGAAGTACAATTATAAAGCTACTAGTGGCTCTGGAAAAAAGCATAAAGCACTCTAGAGACTTTGTTACTGCAGAATTGAGATCTAATCAGGCCAAAATTAAAAATAGATTCAATGAGATGCAATCTAAACTGGATGTTCTAACTGCTAAGGTTAATGAGGTATAAGAAAGAGTGAGTGACATAGAAGATAAGTTGATGGCAAGGAAGGAAGCTGAGGAAAATAGAGAAAAACAATTAAGAACCCATGAGGAAAGGCTTAGGGAAATAAATAATAGCTTGAGAAGGAAGAATATACGTCTAATTGGGATTCCAGAAGAGGCTGAGAGAGACAGAGGACCACAAAATATATTTGAACAAATCATAACTGAGAACTTCCCAAATCTGGGTAAGGAAACAAGCATTCAGATGCAAAAGATAGAGAAGACCCCCCACCCCCCAAAAATCAATAAAAACCATTCAACACCTCTTCATTTAATAGTTAAACTTGCAAATTTCAAAGATAAAGAGAAAATTCTTAAGCAGCACAATACAAGAGATTCTTAACTTATATGGGGAGAAATATTAGATTAACAGCAGACCTCTCCTCAGAGACCTGGCAGGCCAGAAAGGGCTGGCAGGATATATTCAAGGTACTAAATGAGAAGAACATGCAGCCAGGAATACTATATCCAGCAAGGCTCTCATTCAGAATAGAAGGAGAGATAAAGAGCTTCTAGGATAGGCAGAAACTGAAAGAATATGTGACCACCAAAGCAGCTCTGCAAGAAATATTAAGGGGAATCCTGTAAAAGAAAGAAGGAGCCCAAAGAAATAATCCACAAAAACAGGGACTGACTAGGTAATACGATGAACTAAATTCATATCTTTCAATAGTTACTCTGAATGTGAATGGGCTAACTGAATCCATCAAAAGATGCAGGTATCAGACTAGATAAAAAAGCAAGACCCATGTATTTTCTGTCTACAAGAGACTCATTTTAGACCTAAGGACACCTCCAGCCTGAAAATGAAGGGGTGGAGAACCATTTACCATTCAAATGGTCCTCAAAAGAAAGCTGGGGTAGCAACCCTCATATCAGATAAATTAAAGTTTATACCAAAGACTGTAGTAAGAGATGAAGAGGGAGACTATATCATATTAAAAGGTCTATCCAACAAGAAGACCTAACAATCATGAATATTTCTACCTCTGATATGGGAGCTGCCAAGTATGTCAATCAATTAATAACCAAAGTAAAGAGATAGATAATAATACACTAATAGTAGGAGACTTCAACACAGCACTTTCTGCAATGACAGATATTCTAAGCAGAACATCACCAAAGAAACAAGGGCCTTAAATGATACACTGGACCAAATAGGTTTCACAGATATATACAAAACTTTCCATCCTAATGCAATGGAATACATGTTCTTCTCAAGTGCACATGGAATTTTCTCCAGAATAGACCACATACTGGGTCACAAATCAGGTCTCATCTGATACCAAGAAATGGGGTTTACCCATTGCATATTTTCAGACTAAAATGCTTTGAAACTTGAACTCAATCACAAGAAGAAATTTGGAAGAACTCAAACACATGGAGGTTAAAGAGGATCTTACTAAAAGATGAATGGGTCAACCAGGAAATTAGCGAAGAATTAAAAAGATTCATGGAAACTAATGAAAATGAAGACACAACTGTTCAAAATCTCTGGGATACAGCAAAAGTAATCTTAAGAGGGCAATACATTGTAGTACAAGCCTCCCTCAAAATAATTGCAAAAAACTCAAATACACAAGCTAACCTCACACCTAAAGGAACTGGAGAAAGAACAGCAAATAAATCCTACACCCAGCAGAAGAAGAGAGATAATAAAGATTCAAGCAGAACTCAATGAAATAGAGACCAGAAGAACTATAGAACAGATCAACAAAACTAGGAGTTGGTTCTTTGAAAGAATTAATAAGATAGATAAATCCCTAGCCAGCCTTATTAAAAACAAAAGGGAAAATACTCAAATAAATAAAATCACAAATGAAAGAGGAATGATCACAACCAATTCCAAGGAAATACAAATGATTTTAAAAACATATTATGAGCAGCTATATGCCAACAAATTAGGCAATCTAGAAGAAATGGAGGCATTTCTGGAAAACCACAAATTACCAAAACTGGAGTAGGAAGAAATAGAAAGCCTGAACAGGTCAATAACCAGGAAGGAAATTGAAGCAGTCATCAAAAACTTCCCAAGACACAAAAGTCTAGGGCCAGATGGCTTCCCAGGGGAATTTTATCAAATGTTTAAAGAAGAAATAATACCTATTCTACTAAAGCTGTTTCCAAGGATAGAAAGGATGGAATACTTCCAAACATGTTTTATGAGGCCAGCATTACCTTGATTCCAAAACCAGGGAAAGACCCCACCAAAAAAGAGAATTATAGACCAATATCCCTGATGAACACGGATGCAAAAATTCTCAACAAGGTACTAGCCAATAGGATCCAACAATACATTAAGAAGATTATTCACCACCATGACCAAGTGGTATTTATACCCAGGATGCAAGGTTGGTTCAACACTTGTAAAACAATCAACATGATAGATCACATCAACAAGAGAAGAAACAAGAACCATATGATACTCTCAATGGATGCAGAGAAAGCATTTGACAAAATACAGCATCCATTCCTGATTAAAAGTCTTCAGAGTGTAGGGATAGAGGGAAAATTCCTCAATATCTTAAAAGCCATTTATGAAAAGTGCACAGCAAATATCATTCTCAATGGGGAAACACTGGCAGCCTTCCCCCTAAGATCAGAAAAATGACAGGGATGTCCACTCTCATCACTGTTATTCAACATAGTACTAGAAGTCCTAGCCTCAGCAATCAGACAACAAAATGAAATAAAAAAAGGTTCAAATTGGCAAAGAAGAAGTCAAACTCTCCCTCTTCACAGGTTCTCACTTGAGATGATACTGTATATAGAAAACCCAAAAGACTCCACCCCAAGATTACTAGAACTCATACAGCAATTCAGCAATGTGGCAGGATACAAAAATCAAAGAACAGAAATCAGTGGCATTTCTATACATTAACTATGAGACTTAAGAAAGAGAAATTAAGGAATCAATCCCACTTACGATTACATCCAAAACCATAAGATACCTAGGAATAAACATAACCAAAGAGGTAAAGGATCTATACTCTAAAAACTACAGAACACTTCTGAAAGAAATTGAGGAAGACACAAAAAGACGGAAAAACATTCTATGCTCATGGATTGGAAGAATAAATATTGTGAAAATGTCAATGCTATCCAGGGCAATTTACATGTTCAATGCAATCTCTATCAAAATACCATGGACTTTCTTCATGGAGTTGGAATAAATAAACTTAAGATTTGTGTGGAATCAGAATACTGAAAAAGAAAACCAATGCCAGGGGCATCACAGCCAGATTTCAAGCTGTATTACAGAGCTGTCATCATCAAGACAGTGTGGTACTGGCACAAAAAACAGACACATAGATCAATGGAACAGAATAGAGAACCCAGAAATGGGCCCTCTACTCTGTGGTCAACTAATATTCACAAAGCAGGAAAGAATGTCCACTGGAAAAAGGACAGTCTCTTCAATAAATGGTGCTGGGAAAATTGGAAAGCCACGTGCAGAAGAATGAAACTAGACCATACACAAAGATAAACTCAATATGGTTGAAAGATTTAAATGTGAGATAAGAATCGATCAAAATCCTAGAGGAGAACACAGGCAACACCCTTTTTGAACTTGGCCACAGTTACTAATTGCAAGGTACATCTATGAAGGCAAAAGAAACAAAAGGAAAAATGAACTATTGGGACTTAATCAGGATAAAAGCTTCTGCACAGCAAAAAAAACAGCCAACAAAACTAAAAGACAACTACAGAATGGGAGAAGATATTTGCAAATGACCTATCAGATGGAGGGCTCTTATCCAAGATCTATAATGATTTTACTAAACTCAATACTCAAGAAACCAAAATCCAGTTATGAAATGGGCAGAAGACATGAACAGCAATTTCATCAAAGAAGACCTACACATGGCCAACAGCACATGAGAAAATGCTCCGCATCACTTGCCATCAGGGAAATACAAATCAAAACCACAGTGAGATACCACCTCACACCAGTGAGAATGGCAAAAATTACCAAGACAGGAAATAACAAATGTTGGAGATGGTGTGGAGAAAGGGGAACCCTCTCGCACTGTTGGTGGGAATGTGAACTAGTACAGCCACTCCAGAAAACTGTGTGGAGGTTCCTCAAAGAGTTAAAAATAGAACTACCCTACGACCCAGCAATTGCACTGCTGGGGATTTACCTCAACAATACATATGTAATGAAACACCAGGACACCTGCACCCCAATGTTTATAGCAGCAATGTCCACAATAGCCAAACTGTGGAAGGAGCCACAATGTCCTTTGATAAATGAATAAAGAAGATGTGGTCTATATGTACGATGGAATATTACTCAGCCATCAGAATGGATGAATACCCACATTTTCTTTGATGTGGATGGAACTGGAGGGTATTATGCTGAGTGAAGAAAGTCAATCAGAGAAGGACAATCATCATATAGTTTCACTCATACGGGGAATATAAGAAATGGTGAAAGGGATTATAAGGGAAAGGAGGGGAACTGAGTGGGAAAAATTAAGGTGACAAACCATGAGAGACTCTTAACTCTGGGAAACGAACAAAGGATTGTGGAAGGGCAGGCGAGTGGTGGATTGGGGTAACTGGGTGACAGGCACTGAGGAGGGCACTTGATGGGATGAGCACTGGGTGTTATACTATATGTTGGCAAATCGAACTTCAATAAAAACAAATGAAAATTTAAAAACATGGAAATAATACAATGTAGTAAATCAGAACTGTTGTAAAGATTAAGTGAATTAAAACATGTTTAAATGCCATACGTGGTATCTCAGTAAATGTTAGGTCCCCATCTCCTACTCTTTCTCCTCCTTATACCTAATGCATCTGAAATATCTTGTTTTGAAATCGTGGAAACTATTGTTGTATACCAACATGTCCATTTCTCTTCAAAACTCTCTCTCTCTCTCTAAATATATATATATATATATATATATATATATATATATATATATATAGGCAGGCCAAGTGAGAGGGAGAGAGAAATCTCATAATCCTGAGCCGAATTCAAGAGTCAGAAACTTAACCAACTGAGCCACCCAGGTGCCCCTAAAACTATATTTTTTAAACGATTAAATATCAACACATGGAGTTTTGATATTCCAATCAGGCCATGATCAGTCCTTTTTGAATCACCTCTAAGATACATCCCATATGAAGGGAGATTTTTTTAAGATTGATTGATTGATTGATTGATTTTGAAAGATTCTATTTATTTGAGAGAGAGAGAGAGAGAGAAAGAGTGAGAGGGAGGGACAAGGGGAGGAGAGAGAAAGTTTAGCAGACTCCTCCCTGAGCTCAGAGCTTGATGCTCAGGGCTCTGCTGAATCTCACTACCCTAAGATCATGACCCTGAACCAAAACCAAGAGTTGAATGCTTAACCGACTGCACCCAGAGGCCCTGAAGGGAGATACATTCTAAACACCACTGATTATGTCTTTATTCAATACTTTATTCCTTTGCCTTCTGTGACGCCATACTATGGATTTTCATTCCCTCTCTTGGGTCAAGCCTTTTCCAACTCTCTTACATACTCATTCTTTTCTATGGGTATTCATAGCTCATTCCTAGGCACTGTTCTCTCTTTCCTGTGTTTTTATCCCCTAAGCAATTTTTTCTTTGTCACCATCTGTGACTTCCAAATATATATCATGCCCAAATCTCTTCACTGAGTTCTAGATACAAATAGATAAATCCCTGTCTAGATGATATTTCTACATGGATGCCTCAAGGGCACCTCAAATCCACACATCTAAAAACAAAACTCAGGTCCTTAGACCGAAATTGCTGGGCTTCTAGTGTCTGCTGTCTTTAAGAATAGCACCTTCTGTTATTTAGTCAGAACCTATGAGTTACCCTCAACACCCACATTTCCCTCTTGTCTTGTTTCAAATTCATCTCCAAATCCTGAAAATTTTATTCCCTCAGTTTTTCTTTTTTTTAAAAAAAATATTTATTTATTCATGAGAAACACAAGAGACGAGAGAGAGAGAGAGGCAGAGACATAGGCAGATGGAGAAGCAGGCTCCACGCAGGGAGCCTGACATGGGACTTGATCCCGGGTCTGCAGGATCAGGCCCTGGGCTGAAGGCAGTGCTAAACCACTGAGCCACCCGGGCTGCCCTCCCTCAGTGTTTCTTAAATCAACCTTCTTCTCTTTATCTCTATTCCAAGCACCCCAGCAGACTTAATGATTTTCCTGAATATCCTTTGGCTCCCTCCAATTTATTTTCTTTCTTTTTAAAATTTACTTTTCATTTTACAACATGAATAAACATATTTTGGAAAGTCAGATAATAGCTTAAAACAGTAAGTAAGGAAATAAATATGTAAATAAACAGACACAAAAATAGTCCTCACTGCTCCATCTCTTGTTTCCTATTCCACAGAGGCAGTCTCTTTCAGTTCATTTTTGTTGTTCCCTTAGGGAGTTACTCCATAAATCTAAATAATGTGCTTCTGTTGCCTTTTCTTGATCTTAAAAAAGTTATGTATTGTATTCTTTCTAATAAAATGAAAGTTTTATTATCTTATACCGCTATCTTACCCCACTCTTAAGCAATATCATTTATGTATGTTTTTTGTTAAATTAGAATCTATTTATTTTATTTTATTTATTTTATTTTTTTACTATTTATTTTATTAAGAATATGGATTTAATTATCAAGATGTTTCTTTTCTTAAAAAAGATTTATTTGTTTGTTTGAGAGAGAGAGAGAGCAAGTGAACATGTGCTTGCATGCAGGGGTGTGGGGAGAGAGAGAGGTAGAGAATCTCAGGCCGACTCCACTGAGCACATGACCTGAGCTGAATTCAGGAGTCAGATGCTTAATGAACTGAGCCACCCAGGTGCCCTAAAATGTCTCTTTTCTTACACAATGTTTTGTTTTATTCTGAGTTCATTAGTGCCTTTGTTTTACATTCTATAAATGTAAAAATTTACATTTACATTTACATTCTTCTGAATACTTACTAATATTTCAGTCCCAAACTAACACAAGTATCTATTCTCAACACATTCAAACATTCTGGGCTGGTCTCTCAGTTTCATCCTGGGACAACTCCTTTCTCAGGTCCTCTATTTTCCTGCTCCAACATAGATCGGTTGCTCTCTTTTCCCCTCTTTTTCAGCAATTTATATGACTCATTTTTTCCTCCTCCCTTAGCATACCAATTATACTTATTTATAAACAATCTTTCGTGGCTACCCCAGAGATTGCAGTAACTGTTTTAGTCAGTTGAAGTCCACCTCCAAATAATGCTATACTGCATTAATTATTAATGCTATACTGCTTCATATTTAGTGCAACGACCTTATAGTAGAATATTTCTAATTCCTTCCTCCTGACCCTTATCACATTGCTGTCACTCATTTCACTTAACCATGTGCTATAATTACTCTGTATTACTATGATATATCAATATTATCAATAATTTTTGGTATTTATCTTTCTTGGTGTTCCCTGAGCCTCCTGGATTTATAGTTTGATGTCTGTCATTATTTTTGAAAAATTCTCAGCTGTTCCTACTTTTTTTTTCTTCCAAGATTTTATTTAAATTCAAGTTAGTTAACATATAGTGTAATATTAATTTCAGGAGTAGAATTTAGTGATTCATCACTTAAATATAATACCTAGTACTCATCACAAGTGCCCTCCTTAATGCCCATCACCCATTTAGCTCATCCCACCACCGCTCCCCTCCAGCAACCTTCAGTTTGTTCTCTATAGTCAAGAGTCCAGAGAATTTGCCTTCCTTTCTGTTTTTATCTTATTTTATTTTTATTTTTCCTTCCTTTCCTTTATGTTCATCTGTTTTGTTTCTTAAATTCCACTTATGCATGAAATCATATGGTATTTGTCTTTCTCAGACTTACTTATTTTGCTTAGCACAGTATCCTCTGGTTTCATCCACATCATGAATCTTGCAAATGGCAAGATTTCCTTTCTTTTGATGGCTGAGCAATATATATATATATATATATATATATATATATATATATAGAGAGAGAGAGAGAGAGAGAGAGAGAGAGATATTGAGATATATATATCTCATTGTGATATATATATATATATATATATATATATATATATAAAACCTCCTCTTATCCATTCATCAGTTGATGGACATTTGGGGTCTCCATAATTTGGCTATAGTTGATATTCTGTTATAAACATTGGGGTGCAAGTGTCCCTTCGAATCATTTTTTGAATCCTTTGGATAAATACCAAGTAGTGCAATTGCTGGGTCACAGGGCAGTTCTATTTTTAACTTTTTGGGGAACCTCCATATTGTTTTCCAGAGTGGGTATACCAGTTTGCATTCCTACCAACAATGACAGAGGGTTCCCCTTTCTCCACATCCTTGCCAACATCGGTTGTTTCCTGTGTTGTTAATTTTAATCATTCTGACTTAGGTGAGGTGATATCTCATCATGGTTTTGATTTGTATTTCCCTGATGATGAGTGAGGTTGAGCATCTTTTCATGTATCTGTTAGCTATTTGTATGTCTTCTTTGGAGAAATGTCTGTTCATATTCTTTGTCCATTTCTTAACTGGATTATGTATTTTGGGGGTGTTGAGTTTGGTAAGTTTTTTTTTTTTAAGGTTTTATTTATTTATTCATGACAGACACAGATTGAGAGAGAGAGGCTGAGACACAGGCAGAGAAAGAAGCAGGTCCATGCCGGGAGCCTGATATGGGACTTGATCCCGGGTCTCCAGGATCACACCCTGGGCCGAAGGTGGTGCCAAACCACTGAGCCACCCAGGGATTCTCCGGTAAGTTCTTTATAGATTTTGGATACTAGCCCTTTATCTAATATATCATTTACAAATATCTTCTCCCATTCCATAGGTTGCCTTTTAGTTTTATTGTTTTTTTTTTTTTTTTTATTGGTTGTTTCCTTACTGTGCAAAAGCTTTTTATCTTGATGAAGTCCCAATGGTTCATTTTTGCTTTTGTTTCCCTTGCTTCCAGTGACAGGTCTAGTAAGAAGTTGCTATGACTGATGTCAAAGAGGTCTCTACCTGTATTTTCCTCTAGGATTTTGATAGATTTCTGTTTCATATTTGGATATGTTATCCATTTTGAATTTATTTTTGTGTATACTGTAAGAAACTGGTTCAGTTTCATTCTTCTGTATGTTGCTGTCTAATTTTCCCAACACCATTTGTTGAGGAAACTCTCCTTTTTCCATTGGATATTCTTTCTTGCTTTGTCAAAGACTAGTTGACCATAGAGTTGTGGGTCCATTTCTAGGTTCTCTATTCTGTTCTGTTGATTTATGTGTCTGTTTTTGTGCTAATACCATATTGTCTTTGTACATATGATTACAACTTTGATTATAACTGTATTACAACTTTGTAATACAGCTTGAAGTCTGGAACTGTGATGCCTTCAGCTTTGGTTTTCTTTTTCAACATTACTTTGGCTAATTCAGGGTCTTTTCTGGTTCCATACAAATTTTAGGATTATTTGTTCTAGCTGTGTGAAAAAAACTGGTGTTATTTTGATAGGGATTACATTGAACTAGTAGATTGCTTTGTGTAACAGACATTTTAACAATATTTGTTCTTCCAATCCATGAGCATGGAATGTTTTTCCATTTCTTTGTGTCTTCTTCAATTTCTTTCATAAGTGTTCTGTAGTTTTCAGCTTTCAGAACTTTTATCTCTTTGGTTGGATTTATTTCTGGATATCTTATGGGTTTTGTTGCATTTGTAAATGGGATCCATTCATTGATCTTTTTTTCTGCTGCTTCATTATCAATGTATAGAAATGTAACAGATTTCTGTATGTTCATTTTATATCCTGTGACTTTGCTGAATTCCTGTATCAATTTTTTGGTGGACTTTTGGGTTTTATTTTTTTTAAAGATTAATTTAATGTAATTTATTTATTTGAGAGAGAGAGCATGAGTGGGGAAAAGGTGTAGAGGGAGAAGGAGAAGCAGACTCCCTGCTGAGCAGGGAGCCTGATGTGGGACTCAATTCCAGGATCCCAAGATCATGACCTAAGCCAAAGTCAGATGCTTAACTAACTGAGCCACTCCGATATCCCTGGGTTTTCTATATAGAGTATTATATCATTTCTGAAGAGTGAAAGTTTGACTCCTTCCTTGCCAATTTGGATGTCTTTTGTTTCTTTTTGTTGTCTCATTGCTGAGGCTAGGACTTCCAGTACTATGTTGAATAACAGTGGTGAGAGTGGATATCCCTGTCATGTTCCTGACATTAGGGAGAAAGCTCTCAGTTTTTCCCCTATTGGGGATATTATCAACTATCATTACTTTAAATATTTTTTCTGTTTCTTTCTCTCTTTCTTTTACTTCTGATATTTCAATTACGTGCATATTATACCTTTTGAAATTGTTCCACACTTTAATTTGGGGCATTTCTATTGACATATATTCAAGCTTGCTGATGTTTTTCTCAGCCATATCCAGTCACTGATAAACTCTTCAAAGTAATTCATTTCCATTATAGTGATTTTTTTCCTAGTGCTTCAATTTGATATTTTATTAGAGCTTCCATCTCTCACCTTATTAGCAATCTGTTCTTGCATGTTGTCTGCTTTTTTCATTAAATCCTTTACAGCTTAATCAGAGTGATTTTAAATTCCCTGGTTAATAATTCCAACACTTGGGTCATATGTTCTTTGCTATGGCTGATTCTAAAACTTTGTCTCTTCAGCCTGTTTTTCCCCCTTTTGTCTTGTTGTATGTCTTATCAGTTTGTGTTGAAAGCCAGATGTGATGTATTGAATAATAGAAACAGAAGTAGGGAGGCCTGTAATATGCATTTGGCTGGGAGTTCAGCTGTATTTAATGTTTGCAGTATCTAAAAGTGCTGGAGGCTTCAAATTTCTTGAATGTTATTGTTTTTCTCTTATTATTGACTTTGGGCTTCCATAAATACTTCTCAGAGAGAATCTATGCTTTGTAACTCATTTAGATGTTCTATTGGATTGTTGTTGGTGTGGTGGGAAGATGTGGGAAAGAAAAAATGTCCTATTATCTTATGAAATTTCAACCTTTCAATGGGCCTGTGTCCCTGGGATGGGATATGCACCTCCACAAGTATATCATAGTTTTTTTTTTTTTTTTTCCCCAGCTTAGGTGAGACAGGAAGGCTATTGGGGTTGAACTGAGAGAAATGCCTTTCCTTCAGGTAGAATAAGATTATGATAAGGTCTTTTCCCCTGGAAATTAGGAGAATTCTTTGGACATCTTTGGACATGTTTCACAATGGTTGCTGTTTTTCAATCCGTGTTACCAAGAGGATGATCTTTCTTAGTTTTTCATGCTGAAAACCTTGTGGGATTTCTGGAGATAAAACTCATAATAGTATGGAGGCCCATCTGACTCCCAGGAACTTCTCTTCCCTATGCTAGTTCACCCTCAGCTTCCAGCAATTCTACTTTTACAATTTCAAACTATCATTGAGCTGTTCCTACCAATTTATGGCTCCAGCATCTCTTGCTCCAGACAAACAGGTCTGAGCCCTCCCTGTGGATTTTCCTATCTCCAGACTGGAGCTGGTAGTTTGCTTTATGACCTCAATTCTTTGATAAGTACAAGAAAAGCTGTTGATTTTCAGTTTGTTCAGCTTTCTTGTAAGAATGGGAGTTACAACTTCCAAGTTTGTCTGAGTTGAAACTGAAAGTAATTAGTTGCTCTTTGACCTGAGGCACAGCTGTCTCCTTACGAATTCCCTCTCTGCTGCATGAAAACCCTGAATTTCTGGATTCCTAGCTCCCTCTTTTTGGTAAAGCTATTATTTTATTGGAGTTCCCAGTATCTTCCCGGTGCATGGGAATAAACTTCTTCAGACTTTGCATTTAAACATGTCTTATATTTTACGTTCACAATCAAATCATACTTGAGCTGAGTGTAGAATTCCAGTTTGGGAAAATTTTTTTACTAAAAATTTTGATGATCTACCTCCATTTTCTTCTAGTTTCCAATATTGCTTTTGATGAGTCTTAAATCATTATCATTTCCACTTCTTTGTATATGTGTGTTTTTTAAAAAATCTTTCACCTTTTTTCTTTTCTAAAACTTCACTGTTATTTACCTTGGTATGGGCCTTTTAAATTCATTTTATTGAGCCCTTAATATACTCTTTAATTTTAGGATTTTTTTTTAGTATGATTTTGAAAAGTTTCCACTTTCTGTTTTTCCCCCCTTTGGATTCTGTTAATTGGATGTTTATTTTTGTCTTTGAGTCTATAATTTATTATCTTAAAAAAAAACCCTTTTATCATATTAGCCTACTTTCTGGGATACTTCGTCAATTTTGTATTTCAATTCTTCTATGAATTATGTATTTGTATGTTTCCCATAGTTTTATATTAAAGGGCTTTATTTTTATTTATCTGAATATTCCTTTTGTTCTGGCTTCATGGATTGCCTCTTATTTCGCTGAAAGTTATTAATCACAGCACTTACTGAAGATTCCTTTTGCTTTCTCTATTATCTTTCCCTCCTCTGGGTTTTCTTGTGTGTATTTCTTGTTTGTTTGTTGTTTTGTCTCTGTGTTCATGTTGGAGATTCTTTTCAAATATCTGGACATCCTGGCTCTCTACTCATATAGAAGAATGAAGCTCAAAAGAAAGGATAGAAGCTCTATGTGAATAGCTCTTGTCTACTGGTGGTCTTTCCCGTAGGGTGTTGGTCACAGATACGGCTCTCTGATTGGAGAGCTGCATGTACCTTCTTACTAGTGCTGTTCAATGTCTCTAGAGAGGTAACCTTGTGTTTTAAACCAATTTGGGGGACAAGATCTAGAGGCTTCACTGCTCCTTTTATTTTTTTTAAATTTTTTTTACAGTCTTTTTTTAATTTATTTATGATACAGAGAGAGAGAGAGAGGCAGAGACACAGGCAGAGGGAGAAGCAGGCTCCATGCACCGGGAGCCCGACGCGGGACTCGATCCCAGGTCTCCAGGATCGCGCCCTGGGCCAAAGGCAGGCGCCAAACCACTGCGCCACCCAGGGATCCCTCACTGCTCCTTTTAAAGACTTTCAAACAAACCTCTTATTTGGTTTCATCTATCACTTCCACCTTTGGGAGTACCAGATGTCTCTAATTTCTGAGCCATTCAAGATTACTGTAGTGCAAATTAGCTTGATTCTCCTTTACTTCTGTCTATACTCTCCCACTCTGTGCCAACAAACAGACAGACAAACAGACACACACACACACCATCACTTGAAGGCTCAGAGTTTTCTACATTTTGGTAAACCAGTTATCACTTGTTCAATTGCTTACCTGAGTGTAAATTTTTGGACATCATATGTCTTCTTTTGTATCTCTTCCTTTTCTTTTGTCCTTTTGAGTATATGCTTCTTTTATTCCTTTATTGTCCTTTTAGCGGACTCACAAGAGGGAGTGGAAATAAGCATTTATTCAGATAAACTATATTTATATCTCTTTTCATTCTACAAGTCTATTTGCTTTGGTGTTGTAACTGACTATAAAAAAGCCATATTTTAATGCTTTTGTCTCTCCATTTTAAGCCATTTTGACAAGAAAACGAGAGGAGACTGAAGAGAGGATGACTTTTAAATTTTTTATTTACCTGAAATCTCTTACAATTCTATTTAATCTTTTAATGAGAGGTTTCTATGTGACTATTAACATTTGTCTTCACACCCATTAGCGTCCAAGTTGGCTTGTATATTGCTTGTGTCCCATTTACCCTGATCATCTTTCCACATCTTGGTCTCTCTAGACTTCTCAATGAGGATTTCTCTTTTTCCTCTCTTTTCCATGGCTTCCAATCTGTGGTCCCTTGTACTGGCTTCCACTACAATGCTGATGTCACAAAAGTGCCCCCATCAAGTTTACTTACAGCATAAAATCGCTTTGCACGTCATGTTTACTGGTTCAGAAAACAAACATTTACAGAATTTTAAAACTTGTTTAGTTCCTGAGCAAACCCTATTGTGTACTCAGATTCAGACATAGAAAATAATACCTAAGCTACCTACTAAAAGTCATTTAGATCAAAAGCCCAGGCTTGCTCTTTGATATACAAGACCAAATATTCTTACTGCCCAGTTGTTAAGAAAAAGTTGCACATAAAAAATGCTAGCAATACAACACATCTGAGTGTCTTATTTGATGGAGCCGGCAAATACTATAGACATTCAGAGCAGGAGGTCAAAGGGAATTGGAGCATAAACCACAACATTCACTGAATTCCTATCCCATGAAGCCTATTTTAGGTGGTTTGGGAACACAGTGAGGGAGAAATTTCTAGCCACTTGGGTTGGCCTTTAATGATGCATTGGATGTGTATGGAAATACGTCCCATTCAAGAAGAAGGTAGACCCCAAAATGCAGTGCCAAAAATCATGCCTGTGTGACTTGGAAAGGTGACGGCAAGGCCTGTCTACATTTGGTGTTCATGCTAAGGAAAAACAGGGAATGAGGTTGGATTGTAGGGTAAAGGAAGAGCCAACAAAGGTAAGAGAACTTTAGTTTTCAGAATAAGGAAAAATAACACATTGCATCACACAAGTCTCTCAATGTAGGAAACGACTTTGATGCATTTCTATGTTAAATGAGGATACATTTACATAGCCCCTTCAGAACTGTAGTGTCTTATTTTTGTTTGTTGTTTATTTATTTGCTCTGTGAGTATCTCTTTTACTTGGGGAAGAAGAGAGAAATTGGTATGGTTTGTGTTCTATTCATATTGTAGGAAAAAGGACAGCAAGTGATTTATCCATAGCCCTGGCAACAAGATCCTTCGCCTTTCCGGACGGAAGAGGGTAGATTGGTTGTTTTGCAGGAGTCCAGCTGATCTTCATTTCAGACCGTCTTTACTAGACTCCAACATGCTAATGCAGAACTTTGGAAATTCACAGTTTCCGTCCCTAATGATTTACCTAAATAGAGGTTTCTGGGGCATGCCTGGTCATGAAGGACAGTGGGTCATTCTCCTAAGAGGCCTTCCTTGTGTTGGGGTATTGAGTCTATGGTGGTCGTCGGGTCATTTTTGTTTGGTAAATGACTTTGCATCAACTTCTCAAGTTTCACCTCCCAGTGGAGAAAGATGCTGGAGAAAGATACCAGGCCTCTTAGCAGTCAGCAGAGACTGCGCTCGGGGCGCTGCAGCCTGGTCAGCTGAGCAAACGGAGCTATGGCCCTGGATTTGGGTTTCGTGATGACTAAGCTGACCCGGTTAGTAGGCGGCTGGGTTTCTTTGTCCCTGCACACTTTCTGCTTGATGAGATGCTTAAGCAAACGGAATAGGCAACCGCTAGGAGGTACCCGAGCTATGCGTAGACCGCCGGGGCGATTAGAAATGGCTAACTGTGGGTCCCTCAGCCCCGCGGGTACAGGCTGGTGGCCTTCTTCCAAGGTCGGGATTGCGATTACCTTGCGGCCGGGGCGAGGCAGAGGTCTACGAGCAAACGGCCCTTTAATCTAAAAGGCGGAGGGGGTGAAAGGGCCCCCAAAGCATCATCACGTGCCAAGGGCTGCGCGCTTGGGCACCAGCTGGCTGCACATCTGGATGCAGCAGCGCCTTGCCCTGCAGGGCGGAGTCGAGGCGGAGGCTCCCGGTGTGCACGCACCTCCCCGTGCGCGCGCGTGCGGGCCCGTGAGCCTCGGAGAGTGTGTACAGGAGGGTGTGAGCGCGCGCGCGCGCACGAGTGTCGGCCGGAGCGCGGCTCGGGGATCGGGTAATGGGGGTGGGGGCCCGGGAGGGGACAAATCTCCGCCGGCCTCCCCGAGCCTCTGCGGGTTAATGACCAACCAGTTAGTAGGGAGACGAGGGTGACGGCGGCAGGGTGCAGCCCCGGCGCGCCGGCTGCGAGTCGAAAGGTCGGGTTCTGTCAGCCGGTCTCCGCTGCGCTCCGATGTATCCATGCATTGGGGGTGGGGGGGATTTTTTTATTGTTTGCCTCTATCTCCGGAGAACAAGGGCGGGAGGGAGAGGCGCGCGCTCCAGGCGGATCTGAACGGGTCGAAGGAGGCAAATTTGCGGGTGGGGGAGGGAGGGGGAGACCTTGATTTCCACCAATCCCCGGGCGTTTGTCTGCGAAGTCCGGGGCGCAGCGGAAGGCTGCGGCGCGCCGCTGAATTAACTGATGAGAGCGAGTTCTTTTCTTCTCCGGGAGGGGTGGGGAGCGGGGGTCCCGGCGAGCGAGGCGGAGGAGCCCGGGGCAGGATAGCGGTCCCGGGCCGCGGTGGAAATTTCCGAGGACTTGGCGCGGCGCGGGGAGCGCGTCCGGGGGTGCCTGGCGGTGCAGCAGCGCGGGAGGCGGGGAGAGGCGGGGAGAGGCGGCGGAGGGCGCAGGAGCATCTCCCCGGAGGGGACGCCGCGGGCCAGTTGTCTGGGAGGGAGCCCAGCCTCTCCCCGGACCCGCGTAGGGCGACGGTGATGCTGCAGAACCGGCGGGAGCGACTCGCCGCGGCCGCTCTCTGCGCTCTCGGAGACCCCAGCGCCCGCCTTCTGCAGGGGAAGCGACCATGACCGGAGCTCGTGACTCGCCCCCCGGCCACCTCCCCTAGAAAGAAACCCTTGAAAAAGTTGCATTTGGAAAAAAAACCCTTGCGCTGACCTTTGGGGCCGTGGGGGCCCGAAGAAACGTGCGTGCGAGTGCAAACGAGAAAGCGGAAGGCGTGTGTGTGTATGGGGGGCCGGCGGTGGGGGGGACCCTGCGCTGCCACTTTGCCGCACGCTGTGTTGAGCTCCCCCCGCCCCCGGGCCCCCGGGGCTGCGATGAGCCCCTGCGGGCGGGCCCGGCGACACACGTCCAGAGGGGCCATGGCAATACTGGCGTGGAAGTTCCCGCGGACCCGGCTCCCGGTGGGAGCCAGTGCCCTTTGCGTTGTGGTCCTCTGTTGGCTCTACATCTTCCCGGTCTACCGGCTGCCCAACGAGAAGGAGATCGTCCAAGGGGTGCTGCAACAGGGCACGGCGTGGAGAAGGAACCAGACGGCGGCCAGAGTCTTCAGGTACTCCTCCCCTCGCGGCTCCTCCCGGCTCGTGTCCTTTACTCCCGGTGCGCTGGGGACAGGGTCACGGGCTAGCACCGCCTTGCAGAGGCATCTCTCCCCCAGTCCTCCTTGTCCTCCTCCCCTCCTTTGCCATTTCTAAACCTGAAGACTTTAGTCGGGGAGGGGGGGGGTCCTTCCCCACCCCTTACACCAAAGAGATGTGCAGACACCTGCTTTGCTCACGTAAAACCTGTAAGCATTCCTTCCCCAGCCTGATCGTAGTCAACGATTCGCCCCATAACTGGTGGGAAGGAGAATCCAGGCTAACTTTGTCCTTTGCACTTAATGAGCATTTATCTCTTGGGCTCTGTAGGTGTTGGAAGCCATAGAGAACTAGAGGAAGGTAAGAGGCATCTCCCTGAGGCTAGGTGAGTGGTTGGTAACAGAAATCACTAATGAGGGAGTAATGGGCAAATCTTGGGCAGGAAAAACATGGACACCTAGCCAGGATCCTGCAGCTTTGTTCAGAGGGCCCACGAGGAAACCCAGAGCACTTAACTGATCCCCCACTAAGAGCCGGGCACTGTGTGATTTTTATTGAAAACTCAACAACTTTCTAATAACAGTATTATCCCCATCTTACCAACCACAGACTGAGTCTTCAGAAGGAGGAGTTACTTCCCCAAGGTCATGTCATGTCCCTTTGAAGTGTGGGAACTGAAATTTTCAACACATAAAGCTCCTCAGCTCCCAGCTCTTTTTTTTTGGGGGGGGGGGGGGGTGGAGGGGGGTCGCTTAGACTGTGGATGCCTTCTGGAGAATGGGAGATGGACTTTAGGTAGGGACTTGGAATCAGAAAACAAAAAACTGAAGCCAGGTTGGAAATCAGAATGCTGAGGATCGCTCAGAGGTTGTAGTTTCCCTTCCTTTCTGGGAATTTCAGCTTAAGTGTCTAAAAATAAGTTCTTGGCAGCAGGGGTTGTGTCGTTAGATTGGAGGGAAGGCAGTGCTGCTTCCCCTTCCTCTCCACTTTCCTGGGCATGTTCAGGGGACACACAAGGGCTTCTATGACTGCCAGGTGCCCCCTTCCCCTTCATTCCCTGGGGCTTGAAGATGCTGCAGTTGGCTTTCCTGAGATTGTAGTGGTCTAGGTGAGGAGTGCTTTCCTTTGCTCTTCTGCCTAGGATCTTTCCAAGCTGTCTATGGGCAGCTGAGAGCCAACTTAAACATTTTCACTACTGTTGGTTACAAATGTTCAGAAACATCTATAAATTTCAAAAAAACTTTTTAGACGTATCATTTCCTTCTCCTTCTGGGGCCTGCTCCTGGAAAGAAGGTCAAAGAGATAATAGCCAATTCTTTCAGGGGAAGACATGAAATCTTTAAACGGGGAGGGAAGACTTGCCTTCTCTCTTGTTCTTTAGAATTCAGCTATCATTAAGCTTGAAAATAATGCTACACCCTTAAAAGTAAATAAGGGCTAATTTTCTCTCGCCTTCACAGTATTGATTGTTGGACTCAAAAGCACCCAAAAGGCATATAGCATCCAGCAATTCTTTTCTCTAAAGACAGGAAGCACTTTTACTCCAAGTGATATAAGGAAATGAATTAAGAACTTCCCATTGGTTCGTAATGAAAGAGTCCATTTTTTTGTATGGGAGGAAGAATAAGAAAGCTCTGTTGCTTCCTTAAATAAATTTTTTTGCAGGATATAATCGAGTGGAAAATGCTTCATATTATGAGAAATACATGCTTTTCATTTCTGAGACACACTTGTCCCTTGCTGTCTGTAGCCTGGGGTAATCTTTAGTGTGTTTGGCTGTCATTTGGTGTAGTCTCTGTGCAGAGAATTACTAATAGAATCCACACACTATAAAAAACTGCTTAAACACATATCCCTTAAAGTCAGTGTCTGTAAAAGTGTATAAGATGCACCATTGCTTGTTGAAAAGAGTTTGGGCTTTGGAGTAGAATTCTACACTAGTAGGATTCCTAGACTGAGGGTGCCATGACTAGATAGATAAGCAGCAGAGTATCTTTGGTAAGCCATTCTGTCTGAGTCTTAGTTTCCTTATTTATAAATGGGGATAAGAGCATTTACCTTGCAGGGTTGGTAGAGGTTCAAATAAAAAAATAAAAAACAACTACTGCAAGTGTTTGGCACATATATCCAGTCAATGGTGCTATTATAATTGTCATGAATTATAATTCTCTGTATACATTACAACTTATATAAGGACTTCTGGCCAGCCCGTAAGAATTTGGAATGCTTTGGGCACCTGGGTGGCTCAATGGTTGAGCATCTGCCTTTGGCTCAGGTCGTGATCCCGGGTCCTGTTATTGAGTCCTCCTCGGTGGGGCTCCCTGCAGGGAGCCTGCTTCTCTCTCTGCCTGTGTCTCTGCCTCTCTCTCTGTGTCTCTAATGAATAAATGAATACAAAATCTTAAAAAAAAATAAAAGAATTTGGAATGCTTTGCCAGCCAAAGTTGCAGAGAAGCACTACTGGTCAATATTTTGCCCCCACCCCCCCGTTTCTTTACACTGAACCTAGTAAATTGGGACGAGGAATTTTAAAAAAGTATCGTGGTTTGCTAAGTCAAAAAATTTTTTGTACTCTGCATGTGTAATAAAATCTGTTTTTTTAAGCATATGGATTGTTAGTATGTGGGCAGTAGTGTATGTTTTTAAAATATTAGACAGGTCAGCCAGAGGCCCTTATTATGTTAAGAAAGAATAACTTTTGCAAACAGGTGTCTGTGTTTTCCAGTCTAAAATATCTTCCACACAACTAGAAATGTATATGAATGCACAGTTTGCACTTTTGTGTGGAGATACACGCATATTTATTCATAAACTGTGGTATATGTCATGTATATGTATACATTTATACACATATTCATATATACACACATACAAATAATTGCAGTCAGTCAGTTGACTAGTATTTAATGAATGACTCTAATACACCAGATTTGAATTAGGCCCTGGGGGTTAGCAGTAGCCGGGATGGGCAGCTTGCTTTCTCTGAGATGGCTTACCTCCTACAAGGGGGTGACCGACAAAAACAAAGGAGTAAAGCAGTCGGATGATTTAAAGTACTGCTAAATGCTCTGAGAACAAAGGAGAGTGTTTCATTATGTTTATTAGCATTAGAGTTGCAGATTACATTTCGCCCTCTGTGCTTTCATTTACTTCTGTGATTTTCTTCTCTTGGCTCAGACTTTAAGTACGACTACTCAGAGGGGGAACCTTGGCAACTTGCAAAGGAGAAGGCAGCAAGAAAAGTCACAGAGCTGCAAGAGCTTTAAACTAGATAGGAGGTTGTCTAACATCCACATGGCAACGGAAGGATAAAGCAATCAATTGACCCTAACGTAGAAATATTGGAGAGTTTCTCTGCAACTCTTGTTGCTTCTGAATGAGTAGTCAAGTGGTGTGGGGAGATGTTGAACCAAAGTGGCATTTGTCTCTTCCATCAGGGCCTTACCCACTTCATTTGTTTCTCTGAAAGGAACTTCAGTTCACAATTTATGCTCAAGACTTTATCTTTGGCATTGGACATAGTAATAATGACAACAAGAACAACAGCAAAACCGACAAATTACCAGGAGCCTATAATGTGCATGGCACTAGGCTGAGTGCTTTCAATGTACTGTCTCATTTAATTCTCCTAACAATCTTATATAAATGGGTATGTTATCATCCACGTTTATAAAGAGGAACATGTCCAGGCCCCTGCCAGGGATTTGCTGTACTTCCAGGGACAGGCATATGTGTTTATAATTAATTAACCAACTGGACATAGGGGCATCAAAGAGAGGCAGTATAGCAGAGAGAAAAACTTAGGGACTTGGGAGCTGCCAGAACATGGTTGGAATCCCAGCTGTATCCCTTTCTGATTGTATGATCATTGGTAAGTTCAACCCTCAGAGCTTCAGTCTCCCCATTTGTAAAGTGGGATGTGTAATGATTTCTTACAGACTTGTAGTGCACGTTGCATGGTGGCATAGAGGAAGCACCTAGAAAGATGTTTGCCACATACTTCTGTTTAATATATGGTCATTATAGAAATAGAAACACAAGCAAAGTGCTGGGGAAGTTCACAAAACATGGCTGTTAATTCTGCTGGAAGGGGGGAAATCAGAGAGGAGGTGGTGTTTGCACTAAGCCTTGAAGGATGCTAAAGTTGGGTAGTAGTAAGAAGTGAGGGCAGAAGGATGTTCTAGGCAGGGAGAACAGCCAAGGCCAAAGCAGGGAAGTGTGAAAATTCTTGATGTGCTTCCTGTATGGAAAGGCATTAATTTTTCCCACAGAGAACATAGTAGGAAGGTAGACTCAGAGGTACACAGCGGCCAAGTCACACTCTCTGAATGGGCTTAAGGTGAGGTTTATGAAAAATGAACCAACACCAAGCATCCAAGGGCACTGGTCATGTGTCAGCTGTCAGCAGAGTTGGCACACTGCTGTTACTGGTGGATTGCTGGATATAGGATAACACTCCAAAGAGCTTTGAAAATTCTCTATATTCACTGAGTGCTAACCAGTACTCTAAGCCATGATGTTCCCCTTTCCTTTACCAAATTCTGAACGAAATACTGCTCTAAGCATTTTGAGCTTTATGTGCCTTCTTTTCTGTCCATAGTTTTGAATCTGTGGATCCCAGAAGCTTCAGGTATTTCCACAGCTGTCCTGGTGGCTGCAGAAGGGCACCGGGGGTGGAGGGCTGAGAGGCAGGTGCAGCCTTCGGTATAGATGGGATTTGAGGTTTATGTTTGTTAAGGTAAAGATTTATGTAATGCCCTCTGAAAGGAGTTTAGGAAGAATATAGTTTATAGTAAATTTTGGTGTTTAAGAAAATAAGCTTCAATTATGTTGTGCATTTACAAATGAGAAAAAAATTCATTAGCAATAACTACAATAGCAAAAAGAAATCATTAACACTCATTGGCCATATAAGATGACCCAGGCCAGGTTCCCAGTGCTTATATTTCTTAGCTTTTGTCCTCACAGCTACTTTACAATAGATATTTATACGTACTTTGTTTTATGGATGAGAAAATGGAAATTCAGAGAGACTCATTAACAAAATGATGGGTCACGTTTCCAACACAGAGCTATTTGACTCTAGCCTTATTGGCTCGTTCCCTAATAATCTTAGATAAACGAGGCACTGCTGTCTATATCTCTTATGATGTGGCCATGAATACTTCTCCATCATTATCTTCATCAACGTTCCTCTTTTGGTATAGTAATGCTGAAACAAGCCGGGCTGTGTTAGTTTTGTGTGTATCATTCCCTCTGCCTGAAATGCCTTTCCTTCAAGGCCACAACTCCTTGCCCTTTACCTGGCCAATTCTCACTCATCTCTTGACAGTGCATTTACTGGTTAAGAGCAAAGATCCTAAAAGTCAGTTGCGCTAAAATTCTGATTCTACCATTTGCTATGTTCTGAGCAAATCAGCCTTTGCTGTCCGTTTCCTCATCTGTAAAATGTGACAGTGGTTGTTGCTGTGGCAGTGGTGGCAGTGGCTGCTGCTGCTGCTTCTCCTCCTCCTCCTTTTTAAAATTTATTATTTATTTATCTATCTATTTATTTTCCCTTTAAAATTTTTTAAAATTTTTATTTATTTAATTTATTTTTTATTATTTATTTTTTTAATAAATTTATTTTTTATTGGTGTTCAATTTATCAACATACAGAATAACACCCAGGGCTCATCCCGTCAAGTGCCCACCTCAGTGCCCACCACCCATTCACCCCCACCCCCCGCCCACCTCCCCTTCCACCACCCCTAGTTCATTTCCCAGAGTTAGGAGTCTTTATGTTCTGTCTCCCTTTCTGATATTTCCCACATGTTTTTTCTCCTTTCCCCTTTATTCCCTTTCACTATTTTTTATATTCCCCAAATGAACGAGACCATATAATGTTTGTCCTTCTCCGATTGACTTACTTCACTCAGCATAATACCCTCCAGTTCCATCCACGTCGAAGCAAATGGTGGGTATTTGTCGTTTCTAACGTCTGAGTAATATTCCATTGTATACATAAACCACATCTTCTTTATCCACTCATCTTTCGATGGACACCGAGGCTCCTCCACAGTTTGGCTATTGTGGCCATTGCTGCTATAAACATCGGGGTGCAGGTATCCTGGCATTTCACTGCATCTGTATCTTTGGGGTAAATCCCCAGCAGTGCAATTGCTGGGTCATAGGGCAGGTCTATTTTTAACTCTTTATGTGGGTCCTTGTAGTATTGTTGTGAGCATTAGAATAGATAATGTATTGAAAAATGCTTCTGGCATATTAGTGCTTAATCCATGTTATTTCTCTTCAAGGTAGCTTACCTTACTCTTTTCTTCTTCCCCAGGCTGTGTTAGAAGCTTCTCCTCTCTCTTTCTTTCTCTGTTTTTTTTTTTTTTTTTTATTGCCTTGTGCATAGTATTGCATTTCTTTTTTTTTTTTTTGCATTTCTTTAATCATCAAAAAATATCTACTCTGTGTGTACTAGTTTTATCATAGAAGATGCTAGAACTATAGCAGCTAACTTAAAATTTACTTCCTTGAAGTTTATGGACTAATGAGGGAAGACATAATGATGGATAAAAATGCAAGTGTCGGGTAGTGACAGGTGTATTTTTCATGATGCTGCATTAAAAGTACCAATTTATTTGTCTGCCTTTTCTGTTGGCTCATTCATATTTGCATTCCCAGAGCTGAGTGCGATTTCTGATTTTTGTTGAGTTACTGTGTGATGAACGTGCCAGCAAGGTGTGAGACTGGACAGCTAATCGGTGGGTCAACAAATACTTAATGAGGTCCAATATTCTGGTTGGTCATGTGGAGACCAAAGGAGGAAATGGCATCTACTCTTTTGAAAGAGCTCTTACTGAAGAGCAGAGTTTTCAGTCTCAACACTACTAACATTTTGAGCTGGAAGATTCTTTGTTGTGGAAGACTGTCCTGTACATTGTAGAATATTTAGCAATGTCCATGGCTCTGTCCACTAAATGAAACAAATCAATATGTCTCCAGATTTGAGAAAATGTCTTTTGGGGGGCAAAATTGCTCTCGGTGGAGAACCATTTTCTTTGGAGAAACAAAATCAACCCATTGACAAGATTTTTAAAAATCCCAGAAAATACGCAATGAAGAACTACATCTGGAAACTACAAACCATAAATGCTTTGACTGCGGGAAGGGAAGTGGGTGAACTGTACTTTGGTGGCCAGCTCTTGGTTAAAGAAGGATAGCAAGAGGGCATACATTTTGGGAAATTTACTTAAAGCAGCTGTCTCTGTTGAAAGCTTGTGTGAGAGGTGCCCAGGGTTCTCACCAGTGCCCTGCTTAGACCCTGGCAAGAGGAGCAGGGTGGGGAGAGGGGGCTCACTCTGTTTCTCCTTTGTTCTCAGCTCTTTGCAAAGAGGAAGGCATCTCTGGGGCCTTTGTAGAACAGGAATTCCCTACCCAAATGACCCAAGCTCCACGTCCACAGCCTGCTTGCCTGTGTGAGGAGTTCCCCATCACCCACCATCAGGGTGGCTTTTCCCATTGCTGTGAGCACTCCTCGGCCCAAGGGATGGCCAAGGAACAGTTCTTCGTGGGAGGCAGAGGCTGTGAAAAGAACTTGGAGATGGGAGTGGGGGTTTCAGGTGGACACATGGTGGTGGCTACCTGTGTCCCCATGTTCCAGTATCCAAATGCCTAGAGTTTGAGAAGCCTAAATTGAAATCTGGTCTCCCAGTTTGTTTACACAGGTATATTTGTTCAGGGAAAAGAATAGGGAGTTAGGACATATTTTTTTTATCCGTTTGTTTGTTGATTTGATTGTAACTTTTACATATTTAGATACATTTGTGCTTTTGTCCTCTGCCTTGCAAATTGAGGGGAGTTTTTGCACCTTGGAAGTCTATTAGTCTTCATTTTGGAGAACAGTATTTAGGGAGCTAGTTGGATCAATTGAATAATTTTATATGAGTGTAGAGTATGGCCGGATTTTCTTTTGACAGAGTTGTATTAGGAAGCCAGAACTGGTGAATAATGAACATACAGATTATAACCCACTGAATGAGATAGTACAAGCCACTCACGCAGGGGCAGGAGGGTGGGGGTGGTAGTGGGGTAGGGGAGAACAGATATTTCCCTCTGCATCTCAGTTCCCACTTTGGGGAAGGGAAATCCATATGGGTCATTTTGATTGAAGATGCAGCTTTCAATAAACCCCAAGGGAAGCAGTCACAAGATTGATCAGATTCTAGAATCCCGGGGGCTCAGTGAGCTGGAGGAAGGTCTTGAATGAGCAAGAGAATGAGCGCAGGGTAGCAAGCACCTAGGACTTTATAAGGTGATTGGAGCAGGGGTCACTAACGTTTTTTGGGCTTGACTCTAAGTGGTTATTTTATTTTATTATTTTATTTTAATTTTAAAAAATATTTTATTTATTCATGAGGGAGAGAGAGAGAGAAAGAGAGAGAGAGAGGCAGAGGGAGAAGCAGGCTCCATGGAGGGAGCCTGGCGTGGGACTCGATCCCGGATCTCCAGGATCACACCCTGGGCTGAAGGCGGCGCTAAACCGCTGAGCCACCCGGGCTGCCCCTAAGTGGTTATATTAAAAGGTTCCCCAAGAAAGGTAAAATGGGAACTTATGTCAGGAATCCTAAACTTAAGTTCTTATCTAAATGTCCAGACTGTGGGTGTGAGCAGGGTTATCACACTGTAAAATGTTTAGGCAGCAAATCCGGAAAACAAAAGTTTTTTTCCTTAAAATTTGTTTTTCTCATCACAGTTATAAATCATCTTAGAAGTGATGCAGACTATGTATAATTAGTGCAATGTCTTTGGTGGAGTTGATAGATTTCTAGGAAAATACAGTACTTTTTAATCTTTTCATTCTATTTTTGCCTCTTTTGGGAGTTGTTGACCTTGGGCAGGCTGCTAAACCTCTGTTCCTTTGTTTTGTTATCTGAAAAATGGTATATAATATGCTAACCTAATTCCTAGGTATATGATAAGAATTTAGATAGTTTGTGTAGAATCCATAGCCATCCTCACCTGGCTGCATGAGATTACGGGATGCTGGTTCCCACCTAGAAACAGTCTAGATCTCAGAGCCCCAGAGAATCCGTTTTTTTTTTTTTTTTTTTTGTAAGATTTATTTATTTGGGCAGCCCCGGTGGCTCAGCGGTTTAGCACCGCCTTCAGCCCAGGGCCTGATCCTGGGGACCGGGGATCGAGTCCCACGTCGGGCTCCCTGCATGGAGCCTGCTTCTCCCTCTCCCTGTGTCTCTGCCTCTCTCTCTCTCTCTCTCTGTCTCATGACTAAATAAATAAAACCTTTAAAAAAAAAAAAGATTTATTTATTTATTCATGAGAGACACAGAGAGAGAGTCCCACAGATGTGGGACTCGATCCCGGGTCCCCAGGATCAGGCCCTGGGCTGAAGGCGGCGCTAAACCGCTGAGCCACCCGGGCTGCCCGAGAATCAGGTTTTGATACTGGTTGTGTCATTTATTAACTTTGTGACCTTGAAAAAATTACCTGGCCTCTCTGAGCCTTAGCTGTGGGTGGCAGTACTTACCTTAAGAGGATTAAGTGTTGAATTATTGCTAATTATTAAGCCATAATGATGAGAAAAGCTGCTTCCTGGGACACAGCTTATGCCTATTACTGGTACTTTCAGTAATGGAATATCTAATGAAAGGTGACCTTATTACACACTCTCTTCTTCAATAGTGTTAGTACTAAGGATGCTGTAAAACGGGCAGTAGAATTTTAAGGAAGAGAACAGAGTCCAGACATAAATCACTGGTTCATTCATTCATCCACATTTACTAAATGCCTGTTGTGCACCAGGTAGGGGCTGGGATACAGCGATGAAAGTTAAGACATGGTTCCTGATTTTATAACATTTACAGTCTGGCCTAGTGACATTAGTTAAGTTAGTAAGACTTGAGTAATGTAGTGTTCCAAGGGCTACGGTTGGTCCGTTTCAGATAATTTTGCTGAGTTTCGAAGTGATTGATTTTTTCCCCTTTCTGTTGGACTGTCTTCCAGCTATGGCATTGCGTAGAGGGAAGCAGCCAAGACCAGAGGAGCTGTGTCACTCCTTTAATTAGGTGCCAGGAGGAAGCTGAAGTGAATTCAGAGCTACACATTCTCTATTATTCAAGGCTTAAGTAACAGTACACTACCAGAGATTTCCAAGTGAGTGTAATGAGAACAGGCTTTTGGAGGACAAATTACTTATCTCAATTATTGATACAACAAATATATACATGATTTTATGTCATAACCTCGTGCTTATTTAAAAAATAATTATTTAAAATAATGTTCATTATTTGTCTGATTTTGGAAGCAATAGATACTGTAGAAAAAATTTAAATGTAGTGAAAAAGGAGGAAAAAAACCCCTCATAATTCCATCCCTCAGAAGTATTTCACTGTGAACACTGTTTCTTTTGTGCATATTTGTTTGCGTTTGCGCATTACTAAATTGTATATATTTGTATATTTAGTTTTATGTTCTTTTTTATCCATTCAGTGTTACATCTTTAACATTTTCTCATATAATTAAATAATTTTGAACTGCCAAGCTTGTGATAAGATAGCATTATGATTTTCATTTTGGAAAAAAAATTATTTACTGTAAGTTTTTAAAAATGTTAACAATTTGGAACAAATTACTTTCTTCCAAAGAATCCTTATAAAGGATATCATATTTGCACATTAGATTTTTTTTTTTAGATTTTTCTTTAAATATTTTTTCATATAGATTTGGTAAATACTGAGCATGGGAAATCAAAAAGCCTCTTTAAAGAGTTTTGCTTTCTCAAAGTTGGCATTTAAATGACAAGAGCAACACTTTATAAAAGTAATTGACATTTAATCACCTAGAGACAAACATTGCTAATATTTTGGCATATAGTTTTCTAGAACATTCAGTGCTTCCTCTGTGTGTGTTTATCAAACAAAAATATAATGAATTTGACAGTATATTGTAGATTTTTTAATGGCAATATATATAGATTTACATCATCCCTTTTTATTTTTTAAAAAATTCTTTATTTAAATTCAATGTAGTTAACATATACTGTGTTATTAGTTTCAGGGGTAGAATTTAGTGATTCATCAGTTGCATATAACACCCTGTGTTCATAACATTAAGTGCGCTCCTTAATGGCCATCACCCATTTAGCCCACCTTCCCCACCCACCTCCCCTCCAGCAATTCTCAGTTTGTTTCCTAGGGTTTGGAGTTTCTTACGGTTTGTCTTCCTCTCTGTTTTAATCTTATTTTTCCTTCCTTCCTGCTATGTTCATCAGTTTTGTTTCTTAAATTCCACATATGAGTGAAATCATATGGCATTTCTTATTCTGACTTATTTCGCTTAGCATAACACACTCTAGCTCCATCCACAGCATTGCAAATGGCATGATTTCATTCTTTCTGATGGCTGAGTAATGTTCCATTATAAATATATATACCACTTCTTTGTCCATTCATCAGTTGATGGACATCTGGGCTCTTTCCATAGTTTGTCTGTTGTGGACATTGCTGTTATAAACATTGGGGCACATGTGCCCCTTTGAATCATTATGTTTGTATCCTTTGGATAAATACCTAGTAATGCAATTGCTGGTTCGTAGGGTACTTGTATTTTTAACTTTTTGAGGAACCTCCATACTGTTTTCAGAATAGCTGCACCAGCTTGCATTCCCACCAACAGTGTAAGAAGGTTCCCCTTTCTCCATATCCTCACCAACATCTGTTGTTTCCTGAGTTGTTAATTTTAGCCATTATGACTGGTGTGAGATGGTATCTCATTATGGTTTTGATTTGTATTTCCCTGATGCTGAGTTATTTTGAGCATCTTTTTGTGTGTCTTTTGGCCTTTCGTATATATCATCCCCTTTTAATGGCTGTAAGATTTTCCTTTGTTAGTATAGTCAATGATTTATTTAAGTGATCCACTATTATTGAATATTTATGTTGATGCAGTATCTCACCTTTGTAAATAATGCTGTGAAGAACATCTTTTTGTATACATCTTAAATGTTTAATGTTTATTTTCTTAGTTTAAATTTCTAGAAGTAGTTTCTTGACAATTTCTTTCCCCCTACCATCAGTTCTTATTACTGGCTTCTTTGGTTGTTTAGAGAAATTCTTCAACTTTGGCTAAGGGCAGATTTGAGTTTTCTTCCATTTCAATGTGGACAGTGATTGCGTAAATAGAAAACATACAATGATTGTTAACATTAAATGATGAAATTCTCTTTTAGGAATTTTCAAGAGGCAGGGAAGCAACTGGGAAAGATTCCCGTGCAAAGGATGTGTACAGTGGCAGTGACCTCTGTATGAGGAATTGAGGACTGTGGTGACCTCTGTATGAGGAATTTATTTAGTGCACTGGAAGATGTGCCTTTGTTATGGCTATTCTCTTCATTACAGAACAATTGATAACTAGCTCAGTGTTTCATTTTTGTTTAAAAAGAAATGACTTTATGGGACCATTTGTACTATTTTCTAGGATTTAAGCAATTAAAAACCATAATTTAAAAAAAGAAATATACCTTTTCCTAATGACAAGGTAGAGATTTCAAGGAAAAGGATTAATGTCTTAAATTAAAAAATAAAGCAATTATATGTCATGACTGTTTTTTAAAAAGTCATTTTCCTATTCACTAAAATTGAACATCTTGGGGGGAACCTAAGTGGCCCAGTTGGTTGACTGTCTGCCTTCTGCTCAGGTCATGGTTTCTGGGTCCTGGGAATTGAGCCCTACATGAGCTCCTGGCTCAGTTGGGAGTCTGCTTCTCCCTCTGGCCCTGCTCACTCCCTCTCACATCCACTTGTGCTCTCTCAAGTGGATGAATAAAATCTTTGAAAAAAAACTGAAAATCTTGGACTTGAAACTAGAACAGATTATATCCATCTGTGTGGAGGGTAAGAGAATAGTAGAAAGGCACAAAAATCCCATGATGATATTTTGCTGGGTTGGTTTTTTGGAAGTTGAGTGTTAGTGATTGATTGTGTTGACACTGGACTAAATCATCTCTATCCTATGTTCTTGTCCTCCTTTGCACTTGTTTGAAACAGCTATACATAACAGTTTGCTTTGGTGCTTTAGGGTCAGACATTGAGTCTTGTTTATATTTGTCTGCCTCTGATCCTTCATCACAGTCTTACTAATTGCCTAACAAATACTTGTTTTATGAATGAAAACATTACATTTTCTACAAGGCCTGTAGATAGTTATCTGAATAGTTCAGTGGTAGTTCATTTATTGTCTAATATTGAGACTCTATGCTATCAGTATTCACTACTAATTCATTTGTTCACTCCTTCACTCATTCGTTTGTCCAATAATTAACTATTCAGTGCTTTCTGTGTGCCAGGTACTGGTACTAGGTGCTGAGAATCAAATAGTTAGCCAAGAAGACATAGGCCTTCCTCTCATAGAATGGATAAGCACATAGTATACATTTTAAAAAGAACAGTGGGGATCCCTAGGTGGCTCAGCGGTTTGGCGCCTGTCTTTGGCCCAGGGTGCGATCCTGGAGTCCTGGGATCGAGTCCCACGTCGGGCTCCCGGCATGGAGCCTGCTTCTCCCTCCTCCTGTGTCTCCACCTCTCTCTCTCTATGTCTATCATAAATGAATAAATAGATCTTTAAAAAAAAAAAAAGAACAGTGATATTCTCAAAAAAAAAAAAAAACAGCTCTCAACTCTTTTTTTTGTTGTTTTTTTCAACTCTTTTTTATGGAAGAAAAACAAGCCCATGTTTAACTTCACTTTTAGCATTTAGCTGTGTCTGTATTTGTGCCAAAGTCCCTCCTCTGGTCCACTCTGTTTTTGGCCTGCACTGTGACTGTGAAGCCAGAAGTCTTTGTACAGTTTAGTGGTATATCTTTTGATTCTGTTTAACTTATGCAACATCTGAAATATTAAGAGAGGAAAAAGCCCTTTGAAAAATTGCTAAAAGATACGTGAGTCCATGGGGGAAAGCAAAGCTTAGTTACCAGTAGAATAAAAGAGACCTAGAAGCAGGCTGGCTTGGATGGGGATTGTTTACTTTGTAAGCAACTGGTCTTGACTCAACCAGCCACCTTGCCATAATATAGAAAAGGAGAGGGTATTTGACAGGAGCGGGTGGAAATAGAATGCTGTGAATTGAGGAGTCTCATTGTGGTAAAAACAGTCATTTTTTAAAAAATATTTTATTTATTTATTCATGAGAGACAGAGAGAAAGAGAGAGAGAGAGAGAGAGAGAGAGAGAGAGGCAGAGACACAGGCAGAGGGAGAAGCAGGCTCCATGCAGGGAGCCTGATGTGAGATTCAATCCTGGGTCTCCAGGATCATGCCCTGGGCTGAAGGCAGCGCTAAACAGCTGAGCCACCTGGGCTGCCCAAAACACACACATTTTATTTTTTCCTAATAACTGCTCCAACCGTGCAATGGTAGACCTAACTCCTGACCTCCACTCCCCACCCCACTTAGCTGGCTCTAATGGGACTTTGGCTAATATTGCCAAATTTTATCAACTTTTATCCATCTTGATTATTGAGACAGTCTATTCTGGTGCTTAGCTCAGTTTTGTTGATTTTATTTGTTTATTCTTTAAAGATTTACTTATTTGAGAGAGTGAGAAAGCGCACATGAGCAGAAGGAGTAGAGGGAGAGGGAGAGAGAATGTCAAGCAGACCCCAGGCTGAGTGCAGAGCCCCACGTGGGGCTCTATCCCACGACCCTGAGGTCACAACCTCAGCTGAAACCCAGAGTTGGGCACACAACTAACTGTGCCACCCAGGTTCCCCTCAGTTTTAGTTTATTTTAAAACACAATGAAAGCTCCCATGGCTACCATTTCTGTCTGCTTTGGCTCTACCTGAAATTCCAGCAGCATGTAGTAGCAGCGTGAAAGGTATTTGCTGGGGTGGATCCCCACTCCACCCACTTCTAGGAGCTATTTCTTCCCCATTGGACAGGGAGGACATGAATATTCACAGTCCCTTTCCTCTCTTGATGATTGTGGCTTCTCAGGTGAACCCTGAGAGGCTGCCCACCTTTTCTAAGGGCAAACTGGCCTGCGTTCCTTCACCTGGTGTGCAGCCTCGTAGGCGGAATACTGGTAAGCACTCCATCCACCGGCAGTTCCCCATTCTTGCCACCCCAAAAGGATTTTTACAGCCCACTGCCTCACCATCTCTTTCCACTTCTGTTTCTTCTCTCCAGCGTTGTCCTTAAAAATAAGAGTTATTTTACTAACAAAAATGGGTTTATTTGGAAATAGTGTAGAATTGCAATTTGGAAAAAGCAAGGGATGCTCAAACTATCAAAGGAGGGAAACGTTATTTCATGGAAAAGAAGGAGGAAGTTGAGAGGGGTTGTTCTGAAGGAAAGTCCATTGGAAAAGGCAAGAGTTCAGGACGATGATGGTTTCCCATTGACTGGGTTGCAGGGGTAATTGATTTCTTGTAAGAGATGCAATGTACATCTTTTCTTGTTGGGAATTGTAATGGATGATTCTTCCCTGTTGATGATTCTTCTGTTGTTGGTGGTGGTGGGGGGGTGGGGGGTGGGGATGGGGGTGTTCTGTAATTGATAATTCTTGAGGTAGAGTGTTACGATGTGAGGGCTCCCTCTTCTGGCCTCTCCACTCCATCGTAGTGAGGTTTTCCTTTGTTAATTTTCACAAGACCTATAGCACAGGGCAGCACAGTGCAAGCGCAGCAAACAACCCAATCATAAAGTGCCTGTGTCTCCTTATTGCAGACCCTCATTGTCTTTACAAGTGATTCTTTTTGAACATCCCCCACCCCTCTTCTTTCTTCGTTGGCAGGGAGGGAAGGCACTTGTTCTAAAGGGGTGGAGAGAGTAGCCTCCTGAAAAAACATGGCACTCACAAGTCTGTGCCTTTCTCCTGGTCCTGCTCCAGTGTGAATCAGCTGTATGGTGAATAGGACTGCTTCTTGGTCTAGTGCCACTTAGAGAACCTGTAGAGAGGTGGCTAACTCCAACTTCTGGCAGCTTTCTGAACCTAACAAATAGTGTTATTAGCACATGTTGGTCTTAGTTTTGGTTTCTGACCATCATTCCCAGATAAGAGAAGAACCTCATATTTTATACTTGTTTCCTGCATAAGTTTTTGTACTCAAAAAATTCAGTCATACTATTTCTTAAAGGATCCCTGTGGGCCCCAGAAATAGGGAAATGCTCAACTGGGCCTGTTCACTTTCATATTGAGCAGGTGATCAAGGTTTTTTAACACAGACAAGGCATTCAAGATCTCCCAACCCCCTGTTTTGGGGGCTTATCACTAATGTCTCCAATTGTCACCATGCCATTTAGAATCACTCTTCTACTGCCAATTCTTCCTCATTTCCTTTTCTTTCTGCTCAGGAAGCTTGGGGGCAGACCGCCAAGTATGGTGGCTAAGCAGACTCCAGCTGGGGAATATTATCCCCTTGGGCAGGCACTCCCAGTCTTGATTTTCTTAGGTGCTCCCTCCTCTTCAGGAAAGGGAAGAAGCCCCACTAGTCAGCAGGTTCTTCTCACTCCTAATTTCCCTTTATGTTGACCAGGGTTGAGGGGGTAGTTGTGCGGTGGGGCTGGATTCAAATCACCACCACTCCCCAGTGCTGCTAGGGGGCTGGCCTTGTAACTAGTGGCCCTCTTGACTCAATGAAGGGTACTTAGCAGCTATGTCTCCAGCTTTGGACTTGAACCATGATTCCAGCATAAAATCCCACTGAATATCCTGTTATAAAAGGAAAGAACCAATAAAAAAGCCAGAAGATTGCTCCTAGAGTATCAATTTTCAAGATTTATAACTTTCAAGCATTCTGAAAAACTCTCTTTGGGCTTTTAGTAGAGATGAACTATGGAAACCTAAGTTCATATTTAATGAACATTTCTTGAGCACCACTTATGTGCAAGTACTGTGCTAGATGCTTTCACGTGCAAAGTATCAGTCCATCTAACTCTGGATTTTAAAATCAGCTCCATTTCTTAGGCAATAATGATATTTTTAGTAGAATAGTTGTTATTTATTTTGTATCTGCCATATGCCAGGCACTATTTTAAGCACTTTACACAGTGTTATCATTTAGCATTCACAAGTACTGTATGAGGGAGATATTATTATCCTTATTTTACAAAGAATCAGGCTGTGAGTAATTATTCTTTAAGACCACTTAGATCGTAGGTGGTGCTGACAGCTGGCATTTAATGAGTGCTTACTATGTGTCAGACCCTCTTTTAAATACTTTATGTATGTTAATGACCCTATAAGACTAATCCTTTTTCCCCTCTGAAACCACACAAACTTATTATTTTATCTTTCTATAGGACAGAAGTTTAACATCAGTTTCAATGGGTTAAAATTAAAGTGTCAGCAAGCTGTATTCCTTTCTGGAGGCTCTAGAAGAGGATCCATTTCCTTCCTCATCCGGGTTGTTGGCAAAATTCACTTCCTCGTGGTAGTACGACAGAGATGGTCATTTCCTGGTTGGCTGCTAATTGAAGGCTGACCTCAGCTTCTAGAGGCCACTTTCATTTCTTGGCTCATGAATCCTTTCCTCCTTAAAAGCCCCCAAGCACAATTTGGGTCTTTTTTTTATGACATAATTTTTCTAGGGCAATTTTAGGTTCACAGCAAGATTAAGAGGAAGGTTTGGGGATTTTCTGTATATCTCTGCTACACATATGCATAGCCACAGGTATTATCAACAACTTCCCCAGAAGGCTACCTCCATTGATGAACCTACATCCACACATTATAATCACCCAAAGTCTATAGTTCATCTTTTCATCTTTGGTGTTGTTCTTTCTAAGGGCTTGGACAAATATATCATACAAAGTGTAGCATACAAATATACAAATGTGACATTGTCTTTTACATATAAATGTAACATAGAAAGTGGTTGCACGGATCTAAAAATCCATTGTTCTCCACCTATTCATCCCTCCTTTCTCTCCCAACTCTGGGCAACCACTAATCTTTTTTAGTGTTTCCATAGTTTTGCCTTTTCTAGAGTCATATAGTATGTAGCCTTTTCAGATTGGCTTTTTTTCTCTTAGTAATAAGCATTTATGTTTCCTCTATGTGTTTTCATGGCTTGATACCGCACTTCTTTTTAGCGTTGAATAGCATTGCATTGTATGTATCACACTTTTTTTTTATCCATTTACCTACTGAAGGATGTCTTGATTGCTACCAAGGTTTGGCAGTTATGAATTACAAAAAACCACAAACTGTTTGCCCTCACAGACTTATGGCATTGGCATACTGACTCAATAAATATTAAATAGGTGCATGCCCATCTAAGTGAATATATAGCATAATAAACTCCTTTAGGGAAATATCAAGGAACTTGATCATGATTGTATGATAACAGTATGTTTAAGTTTGTAAGCAACTGTCAAACTGTCTTCCAAAGTGGCTGTACCATTTTGCATTCCCACCAGCAATGAATGAGAGTTCCTGTTGCTCCATATCCTTGTCAGCATTTGGTGTACTCAGTGTTCTTGATTCCAGCCATTCCAGTGGATATATAGTGGTATTTTATTGTTGTTTTAATTTACATTTCCCTGATGACTTGTGATGTAGAACATCTTTTCACATGCTTATTTGCCATCTGGTGAGGTGTCTGTTAGGGCCTTTAGTCTATTAAAAGAATTGAGATGTAGTTGGTATATAATGTTATATTATTTTCAGATGTACAACATAACAATTTGATATTTGTGTATCATAAAATAATCACTGCAGTAAGTCTAGGTAACACCCATCATGACACAGTTAGAAAATTTCCTTTTACTTGTGATGAGAACCTTTAGATTTACTTTTTTAGCAACTTTATTATTTTTTTTAAAGATTTTTATTTATTTATTCATGAGAGACACAGAGAGAGAGGCAGAGACATAGGCAGAGGAAGAAGCAGGCTCCCTACATGGAGCCTGATGCGGGACTCTATCCCAGGACCCCTGAGCCAAGGGGAAATGCTCAACCACTAAGCCACCCAGGTGCCCCTCTTTTAGCAACTTTAAATATACAGTGCAGTCCTATGAACTACTGTCACAGTGCTGTACATTACATCCATGGGACTTATTTATTTGTTTATTTATTTTGTTAAGGACTTATTTATTTTATAACTGGAAGTTTGTACCTTTTGATCATCTCCACTCATTTGCATACCCTTCATTTCTGACAACCACTAGTCTGTTCTCTGTATGTCTGAGTTTGGGGTTGTTTGTTTTCCTATTATTGAGTTTTAAGTGTTCTTTGTATATTTTGAATAACAATTCTTTACGAGCTGTGTCTTTGCAGATGTTTTCTCCCAATCTTGTCTTGTTCTTGTCTTGTTCTCTTGACATTGTCTTTCACAGAGCAGAAGTTTTAAATTTTACTGGAGTTCAGTTTAACAACTCTTTCTTTCTTGGATTGTGCCTTTGGTGTTGGTGTCTGAAATATCATTGCCATACCCAAGGTCTTTTAGGTTTTCTCTTAAGTTATCTTTTAGGAGTTTTAGAGTTCTATATTTTACATTTAGGTCTGTGGTCCATTTGAGTTAATTTTTGTGAAGGTATCAGGTCTTGTCTGGATCATTATTATTATTTTTTGCATGTGGATGTCCAATTGTTTTAGCAGTATTTATTGAAAAAACTAAGATAGTCCTGTTTTATTGATGGAGAAATTGAAACAAAAAGAGCTTTAGGACTTCACTCAAGGTTATGCTGCTAGGAAGTGGTTTTACTGGCTCTGGGGCTCATGGGCTTTGGAGCCCCTTACTATGCCAGAGTGCCTCTTCGCAGTAAGATCCACATTGACATTCAGGGCTTCAGATTAAATCCTGACACATCCTTCTGTTGTAGTGTCTTATTACCAGAATCTCAGACAGACAAAGGTGAATTAAGTCTTGCTGTATTTGACTATTGTTAATATCCAAGACTGTCTTCACTACTTACTCCTCCAGGATCCTGAAAATAAAGCAGCAGGCTACAGTCATGGACAAGGTGTCTCTTGCCTTTTTGTCTCTGCCCGATGTCCCTGATTCATGCCAGTGGCTTAATTTTAGAGGTTTTTTGGGGGCTTTCCTATTTAGTTGTCATAGCCCACTTGGTTATTTCCCATTTATGTTTGTGAGTTGGATGCCAAGAAATGCTACAAATTATGCCATGGTCAAAGGGATCAAAAGCTATGCAACTGTGAGAAACAGGAGTGGAACAGCCACTGTTTGGAGACTTTTTCTATGTTACTAAAACAGGAAGTTGTTCTGTCTCTTCTCTCCATTGCTGAAATCCCCAGAAACTTTTCTTTTGAGCTGAATCACTGTCTCTGAAGTGGTATCTGTGTGACAATATTTTGAGCTATTCTGAAAGAATATGCAGAGGTCTAATTCTGTTAGAAGTGCACTTTCTAAAAAAAAAAAAAAAAAAAAAAAGAAGTGCACTGTCTGCTTTTTGAAAATTTTTTGTAAGGTAATACATTTTTATTGTAAACATCAAAACTCTGTACAGGTGTAGATTAAACAAGCATAAAAGTCTTCTCAATCTCATTCCCTAGAGGTAAACAATGTTCATGTTTTGATATTACTTTTATTCCAGGCCAGAAGACATAAACTAGGACTATTTCAAACTAATGAGGATGTATAATTCCCCTACTATGTATGAGTTTTAAAAAAATCTATAGAAACATCTGGTTGTAGTCTCTCTCTCTCTCTCTCTCTCTCTCTATATATATATATATATATGTATACATATATATTACATATATTGATAGCTTCTAATATGTCTCCTAATGAACTCCACCTCCTGGTATTCATGTATCATCCCTTCCGTTTGAGTGTGGGCTAGATTTAGTGACTTACTTCTAGAATGCAATAGAATGCTGCAGAAGTGATGACATCTGAGATTAGACTTAGAAAGACAGTGACTTGCATTTTGCATGCTCTTTCACTCTTGGGTCATCTGTTCTGGGAGAAGCCAGCTGCCATGTTGTGAGGACACTCAGGCAACTTGGAGCTGATGTAAGGCACTGGTAGGGAACACGTGGTAAGAAATGAGGTGTTTGGTCAACAGCCAGCAAGGAACTGAGTGAGGCCACCAACAGTCACATGAATGAACTGAGAAGTGGATCCTCCAGTTTTAGTTGACTGCAGCTCCCAGCCAATAGCCTTACTGCAAGAGGTCTGCAAGAGACCGTGAGCCAGAACTATCTAGCTTAGAGACTCCTGACCTCAGAAACTGTGTTAGAAAGTAAATTTTTGTTGTTTGAAGATGCTGAATTTTGGAGCCATTTGTTACATAGTAATTGATAACTAACATATTTATTAAGTAGTATTCGAATCATATGAAGATCGTTTTTGACAACATCCTCTTTTTTCTACCCATAGCATATGGGTCAGTGGGTGCCTCATTTAGTATGTGTAGCACAAAGCAACAGTTTCTCATTTTTTTAAAAAAAGGGTGGAAATAATATGAAATTCCATTTTAGGGTTGACCATGGTATTTTTCTTTTCTTTTCTTTTCTTTTCTTTTCTTTTCTTTTCTTTTCTTTTCTTTTCTTTTCTTTTCTTTTCTTTTCTTTTCTCTTTTCTTTTTTCTTTTCTTTTTTCTTTTCCTTTCCTTTCCTTTCCTTTCCTTTCCTTTCCTTTCCTTTCCTTTCCTTTCCTTTCTTTTCTTTTCTTCTTTTCTTTTCTTTTTAAAATGAGAAATGGCTTAGCAAACATTCTAGAATATGTTTTTCTGCTTCTGTAGTTATCTCTACAGGATAGATTCTTAAGAGAAAATTTCAGGGTCATGAAACAACACATTTAATTTTAAATTGATATTTATGAATTGCCTTCTGATTGAAGTCATCTGTTTTGTGACCAAGAGTCTGTTGGTCTAATGTTGAATGTAATTAACCTTAAAATGTTTTGCTAATGTATAGGTGAAAAATGATAATATTAATTAATGAGATTGAGCTTCATTTTACTTTTTTATTATGATTATTCCTAAAGAGTTCTTCTCCTATGAAGGGCACTTCTAGGTGTTTTGCCTTTTTTCTTCTTGAGTGTTTCATCTCTTCCTTTTTGAACCTAAAGTGTCCTTTGTTAAAGGACTGTAGCTCTTTGCCATATCTGTGGCACATATTTTTCCCAGTTTGTCTTTGGTTTACTTATGTTTATGTTTAAAGTATTTTTTGTGGGACACCTGGGTGGCTCAGTGGTTGAGGGTCTGCCCTCAGCTCAGGGCTTGATCCTGGCCAGGGTCGTGGGATGGAGTTGGGCATCCAGCTCCCTGCATGGAGCCTGCTTCTCTCTCTGCCTATGTCTCTGCCTCTCTCTCTCTGTGTCTCTCATGAATAAATAAATAAAAATCTTAAAATGTATATTTTTTGTGAAGGCTTTAAAAATAATCAGTAATCAAGTTCATCAGTTTTTTTCTTTCATGGCTTTTGAACCTTTTTGTCAGGATTCCTGTAGCCCAAGATATTTTCATCTTGTATTTTTGTGATTTACTTTTTTGCATTAAAATTTCTGACCTATCTGTGATTTATTTCAGTATAAAAAAGTAGAGATCTAATATTTTCCCTGTATCTTCTAGCATCATTACACAACAACAGAAACAAAAATCTTACCCCCTTCCACTCATTTGAAATGCCAAGTTTATCCATGCTAGATAATCCTATCTGTGTGGGTCTATTTTGGAAGTCCCCCTTTTCTTCCATAGCTTTATCTGATTCTATTCTACAGCCATACTGTATCAATTACTATAGCTTTACGAGTATATTTTAATATCTCATAAGGGCAGTTATTGTGTTTTTGCCAGAATTTTCTTTGTAATTCTCTCATATTTTTCTCCTAGATACAATTAAGATTGCTTTTCAAGTTCAAATGATTTATGTTGACATTTTTATTTGAATTTCATTGATACATTACTATAAAATTGAAACTTTCATCCAAGAATAAGATATATTTACTTATATATTTAATCCCTATTTCATTTCCCTAAGCATAGTACATATATTTTTGCTTTTAAATCCTGCTTGTTTATTTATTTTTTTCTTAAAGATTTTATTTATTTATTCATTAGAGAAATAGAGAGGCAGAGACATAGGCAGAAGGAGAAGCAGGCTTCCTGCAGGGACTCGATTCAGGACTCGATCCCAGGACCCCTGGATCACGCCCTGAGCCAAAGGCAAATGCTCAACCACTCCAGATGCCTCCCAGGCATCTCCAATTCTGCTCATTTCTTACTGAGATTATTCCTAGATGTTTTGCTTTTGATGCTATTTTTTAAAAAGTTATTTATTTATTTATTTATTTATTTATTTATTTATTTATGAGAAAGAGAGAGAGAGGCAGAGACACAGGCAGAGGGAGAAGCAGCCTCCATGCAGGGAGCCTGACGTGGGACTTGATCCCCCGTCTCCAGGATCCCACCCTGGGCTGAAGGAGGTGCTAAACTGCTGAGCCACTGGGGCTGCCCTGATGCTACTACTTTTATAACAAGAAGTACCTTGTTTTCATAATTATTTCTTGACTACTGTTTATATGTAGGAAAGTTATTAATATTTATTTACAGGAAGCCACCTTTTTAAGTTTCTTAATGTGTTTTTCTTTCATTTTATCTCCTTGGGTTTTCTATATATGCACTTCTATATTTATGTATCTCACACATAATGGTAATCTGTTCTCTTTTCTAGTATTTACTTATTGTGTTTTGTGTCCTTTAATGGCCATGCTTTCAGCATTTCTTCAATGAACTCAATGCTGGATTTCTTTAGTATTCCTCTTCAGTCTTTCTTTTGTTGAATCTTACTTCTCATCAGTTCCTAGCTTCGTGACTTGGGCAAATTACTGACGTGAAGAAAAGTGGAGCTTAGAGAAGTAGAGAGTGGCTGAGCCAGGATAAAAACTCAGGAGTCTCTTGACTTCAGGACTCACACTCATCTATATTCTTTGTTTATTTCATTCCTCCCTCTTTTCCCTTTCTTCCCCTCCCTTTCATCTCCCTTCTCTTCCTTTCCTTTCCCTTACCTTCCTTTCCCTTCCTCTCCTCTCCTTTCCCTTCCTCTCCTTTCCTCTCCTTTCCTTTCCTTTCCTTTCCTTTCCTTTCCTTTCCTTTCCTTTCCTTTCCTTTCCTTTCCTTTCCTTTCTTCTTTTCCTTTCCTTTCCTCTCCTCTCCTCTCCTCTCCTCTCCCCTCCCCTCTTCTCCTTTCCTTTCCCTTCTCTTCCTTTCCCTCCCTTTCTTTTCTTTCCATTCCCTTCCCTTCCATTCCCTTTCTTTCCTTTCTCTTCCTTTCCCTTCTTTTCCTTTCCTTTCCTTTCCTTTCCTTTCCCTTCTCTTTCCTTTCCTTTCCCTCCTTCTCTCTTCCTTTCCTTTCCTTCTCCCCTCCTCTCTTCTCCTTGTCCTTCTTTGTCCCTCTCCCCCCTCCCTTCCTTCCCCTGCTTATTATTTATGGATCCTCTAAATCTAGTTACCAAATCTCATCCCAGAATGCATCCTGTTGTAGTAGGTGTGGTGGAAATCTGTGATTGACATACTAAGCATCTAGATATACCACTATGGCGATTGGAAGCAAAGGTATGATGAATGTCCGACTTCAAGAACTGTGGATTTCATCATAGTACATTGCCTATCAATGAGAGAGTTTATTTTTGGAGGCTAGGGGCTTCCTGAATTGGTTTTTTTGGTTGCCCTGACCACGGTAATCTTTTCCAAATTGTTCAAACTTTGTAATTTCTTCACTACTTTAAGAATTCTTGCCTCATACTCTCTTGTCCTTCACTACTGTCAGGTCCTCAGTTTGACAGGAAACACAGCTCACCGTGAGAGGCTTAAATCAAAGGACTCTGGTTTCTGGAAATGTCATTACTTTAGAAAGGAGCACAGGAGGGAGGGAAGGAAAATAGTTTAGATTTTTGTGGAAAAAAAGGAAAGCAAAAGGCAAAATAGAAATTCTCTTCAGAAGAGAGGAAACAGTGATAGATAGGTTTAAAAAGTTGGTGTGTTTTAAATTTGCTTTATTTTCTCTGCATGAATCTTACTTCAGAGGAAGATTGGTTGCTCTAAACTAAGTCTTTTGTTAGTGGGGCACACGTCTCTCTTGGGTGGTTGGGTTGGGGATGGATAAGGAGTAGGATAAATGACAAAAATAGGAACCTCTTACTGGCAACTGATAGAATTTAAAACTGTGCTTAGCACATCTTTTTTTATTCACCAGATCATTCTTGAGTCGCTACTGTGATGATAGCTTTGAGGGGAGGATACAAAAAAAGGGGAAGGCATTGCCCCTGATCTCCACATGCTTTTAGCCAGTGGGTCAGATAACTAAGTAACGGTACTTGGGACTGGAGAAGAGTGCTGAATTTACTCCTGAAGGATGAAGGGTATTTGAATCAACAGAGAAATTGTAATGGCGCATTTTGAGCCTTGGAGAGACAGCATGAGAAATGGTTTTGTTTGTAAGTTAGTGCTGAATGGCTGGCTTTAGCAGAATTATGTGGGTGTGAGAATGAAAGAAAATCTTGAGCAGTTAGGATGAGGTTCAATAAAAGTTTATGAGCTACTGGAAGTTCTTTGGTATTAAAGGAACTCTATAACTGTGATTAGGAGCACAGATCTGGTAGTGGCATGGGGCAGATTGGCAGAGGCAGAGACAGGAGTTCAGAGGCAGTCATGCCAAGAGCCCCATGCAGACATTGGGACTAGCATAGAATGGGCAGATCTAAGAGACTCAGCAGAAATCCCTGTAGATTAAAAAACGCTTTAGTAGAGTTAATGGGAAAGAAGGAAGATACACACTAGATATGGTTTGGGCTTCAAGTGCTACTGTTCAAAAGTGGACTGACTGGCAAACTTGATATTATCTACATACTCTCATCCTGAGTCATGGAATCTGGGCTAAAATAGCATTTTTTTATGTGCCAGTTGATCCAGTTACCATTTTATTTTTTATCCTTAAAGTTTTTTTCCAGTTGTTAGATGGGATTCTTGATGTGTTCTCATAATGCTTTTATCAGTTATGTGTTGAATTATCTTCAAGTGATCCTCCAGTAGATACTCCAGTGAGTGAAAAGCCAAAGCTATCACCATGATGGCATAAATAGAGGAAAAGGTTAAAAGCCTGTTAGAGAACATACGGGCTGGCTTCCTTCTCTTCTTTAATAATATGAGATAACTGTATTGGAGGGTTTTTTGAGACTAAAGATCTATAATGAATGCTGGTACTAATGAGCATGGTGGAGGGAATGGAAGAGGGTGTAAGGCTAGGCTACTTCGTCAGTTCCTTTGTTTTAGCCCATTTTGCAGTGGATGTTTGTGCACCTGGTGGGAATGAGCTAGTAGGGATCTGGATAGATGAGAGAGGCATACTCCCTGACATACATACTCTGTTTCTTTATTCTTTTTTTTTCTGTTTTTTTTTTTTTTTTCTGTTTCTTTATTCTTCTTTCTCAGATAAACCAACTCAATGCTTTCAGGACCACAAAGTGCTTATTCTGGATGCTCCCTCCCCACAGCCCTGCAACACACTGAAACATACCCATACATGGAGCAAATACAACCAAAATATTTTTTCAATAGACAAACATTTTAAAAAATTCAAATCTCTAAATTTGCATTATGAGCAACTACCAAGGTGTAAATAGAGTGTATCTGCTTGTGCCAGGTATCTGACCACCAGCTGATCAGCCCATATGGCCTAAGGCACATTCCCACTGGCACCACATGCCTTTGGCTCCATGGACATCCCAGTATATTTTAGATATAAAAGCGCTTGTGTGAGAAGTTTAAAGTGTACTTAACCATAAAAATTGTCAAATTGAGCCTATGTATAAATGAATCAATTTTGGTACAATTTTGTTTATATTCCAATGATTCTATTTTGTTGTTGAACATCAGGGGTATTTGGCTTAGTTGTCTAGGTTCATTGAAATAGGGTGACATTTATGGACAAGTGGTTACCAAAACCCTTTGGCACAGGCTGGAATTCTCTTCTTATTTTCAGGTACCTTGGATATTATCCCATTTCTATCTCTGAAGCTTTCTGTATAGAAATAACTCCTTCAGGATGTGTTCTGTGCTTTTCCTATTTTCTATTTTTATTTTCCTATTTCTTATTTGTTGGTAAACTCAAGTGTGTTTATTTGGTGTCTTTAATGCACTGAATTTCCTTGTCCTTCTATATCACCTAGTATTACTTTATGTTGAAAAATGAATTAAAATTATAATGACAATAATGACTAACTTTGAGCAATGTGACAGGTTCCATGCAAAAGGACTTAAATACATGATCTTATTTAGTTTACTCTGCTAATCTATGAGATAGATATTATTTTACTCTTATTTCCAGTTGAGAGAACTGAGGCTTACAGAGTTTATGAGAACATATCCAAGGTCTCCTATGTATTAAGAGATAGGACCAGAATTTAAATTCAGGTTAGCTTGTTCCAAAGCTTACTGACCATGGGCTATTATTATATCATTGCATTTATGAATGAGTCATATTTGAACTGTAATATAGGTAGGTCTCAAGTTTTTCAGAAATTATAGCATAAAATATTGTCACATGAACGCTTATTTCTATATGCCAAAGGGTTAATCCAATAATGCACAAGAAAATGAAGTTGTTTGCTAGATTAACCAAAGTTCTGATTAAAACTTTTAGAGAACCTAAACATTGCAACGAATATGGGATGTTTGGTTTAGCAGAGTATTTTGAATTTGCTCATTTTGACTACAGTGTTTTTTAGAAATTCAAGTGTCAGGGATACCTGGGTGGCTCAGTTGGTTAAGCATCTGCCTTTGGCTCAAGTCATGATCCCAGGATCCTGGGATCGAGCCCCTCATCAGGCTCTCTGCTCTGCTTCTCTCCCTCCCTCTGCCTGCCACTCACCCTGCTTATACCCTCTCTTTCTGTCAAACAAGTAAATAAAATCTTTTAAAAAAATCAAGTGTCGAATTATTTTTTAAAGTTTGGTTTTTTCCCCCCATTTCCAAGCTGCCCTTACTTGTTTGGCACACCAAATCCAAACATAGTCTGCCTTTTGGTTAATTCAACAATGACTAAGGTAATTTATATTTACAAACAAGCTCAGTAGCAATTGAAAATTACAGCCAATTCCCCACAACACTGATGATGCACTGATAAAACATGTCTTTTCTAACAATTGTGGGAATTTCAAAACTGCATGTGTCAGGCACAAAGGAAGCATTGTTACATAGCCAAGTGTTGCACAGCAGCCAGGCTTCTTTGTAGAATGTTGAATGACATCCTTGGTAAGCTCTAAAAATGTGATGATTCTAGTTCTTGAATACTAAATTTTAATGACTCTTAAAAAATTAACTTAGTGGATCATTAGTAGGTGCTCCTTTGTCACAAATAAAAATCAAAATCTAAGAGATGTGTCGTTCATCTATTATAACTCAAGTAGTGTCTGACTGTCTTCATCCCTTCATGTCCTGTTAGTAGGACCTGTTGGTCCAGTATCCTGGCCAGAAGCAATCAGGGAAATAGAGCAGGAGGGGAGATTTTTTTTTTAAAAAAGATTTTATTTATTCATTAGAGACAGAAAGAGAGGCAGAGACACAGGCAGAGAAAGAAGGAGGCTCCTCGCATGGAGCCCGATGCGGGACTTGATGGACTTCGGGATCATGCCCTGAGCCAAAGGCAGATGCTCAACCTCCTGAGCCACCCAGGCGTCCCAGAAGGGGAGATTTTAAAGTTCATTGGTTAATATATTTATTTAGAGAGAAGGGAGGATCTTATTAACATTAACCCATTATCTTTGGAGTATACATTATAATTTTTGGAGTATCACATCAGCTTATCTTGATTTTCATTTAAGTACTCAAAAGTAGGTGTAGGATATTTATTAGCATCAGCATTTTAAAACAGGCACCAGAGAAAGAAAGTGAGTGACTTGCCCAGCATCATACTTGCTAATTCCTCACTTTTTTGAAAGTCACTCTGCCTTTTTTGCCTATAGGATAAAGTCTAAACTTCTCTTTCTCTTTCTCTCTCTCTTTTTATAGATTTTATTTATATATTTGAGAGAGGGAGAGAGAGATAGCACAAGCAGGGGGAGTAACAGAGACAGAAGAGAGACACTCTTTGCTGAGCAGGGATCTGACGCAGGGCTAGATCTCAGGACCCCAAGATCATGACCTGAGCTGAAGAAGGCAGATGCTTAACCGACTAAGCCACTCAGGCACCCATATCGTCTAAACTTCTTAACTAGCCATATAAAGCCCTTCATAATCTGGTCCTTGCCTACTTTCCAAAGTTAATCTCCTGTGTAAACTATGGCATATTTATTTGCATATTTATTCTGCCTTTCTAATCATGCCAGGTACTTGTGGCTCTGTTCATTGTGTTCAGGGTTTCCCAAATTTAGGATTTAATGGACTAGAAAATCATCAAATAAATTAATAAATGGACAGTTCTGATCATTTTATATTTAGGCAAATAAGGAAATGATAAAATACCAACTTTTCATTAAAGACTCTACATGTTACTTCAAAAGGTGGAAAGCACATAATCTCAGAAAAAAAACTGGCTGCTAATTAAAAGTAAAATATAAAAGCCCCATTCATTGCCTATATTTTTCCTCATTTTGCCAGAGACCGTTGAAAAAATTGTTCTGGACTGGTGTTTGGGAACTTTGTGCCTTTGTACATGCTGTTTTCTCTGTCAGGAATTTTCTACTTTTTCCCACGCCGCTAGCCTTTGGCCTGTCTGACTAAATCCTCTTAGGCCTTCAATTCTCAGTTTACATGTTGACCTTAGAAAATCTTTTCCCATCTCCCTCCACCTGTTCTGTCCCACCCTACCCGCCCCTCTAGTTTTCTCTTCTCAGTGGCTGTTCTGTGCATCTTCTTCTATGCTCTGATAAACTGTGCTGGGGTTTATTTACTGCTCTCTTGCCACAAGATCTGAGATTCTAGAAGACAGAAACTGCATTTTATTCATCCCCTTTCCTAAAATTTAGCATGTAGTCTTTTGCATACATTCAGTATTAATGAATATTTAACAGATGAATTAATGAGTGAGCAAGTGAATAAATGAGTGATAACTGGGTACCCTTCATGCCATTTGTTTGTATCTTATAGAACTTCCGCGACCTTCAGTTGTAAGCACAGAGGATCCCTTCAAACAAACAAACACTCATTCAGTTGAATTAATTTATGGGTTTTGACCTCATCAGTTCTTTTATTTTTCTTTGTCAAGGAAAACTAATTATGTTCTCCATTATCAGAGTGTCTGGGAACAGTCCACAGCTGCTGTCTGAATTATCTTCATGGGCATTAATGCTTCTTTTGGCCCTTCTGGTCAGGTTGTGTTTTTCTTTTCGTCTGTTCACTTTTGATTTACCATGTTGATGATCACATTTTAATTTATTATTATGGCAGAAGGAATGTTGTGTCATGCTGTAAAGTACCTATGGAGAATATTCAGCCTTTTTTATAGCTTGATCTTTCTAAATCTACAGAGGCTTAGATGCTTCACCTTTTTGTTATTCTTATTCTTTTTTAAAAAGTAATTTCTACATCCAGCATGAGGCTTGAACTCACAAACCTGAGATCAAGTGTCACATGCTCTATTGAATAAGCCAGCCAGGTAACATTTTGTTACTGTTCTTTGTAAAGAATTTTGTCAAAACAACTTATTTTTGCCTTTTTAAAAAAAGATTTATGTATTATTTTAGAAAAAGAGAGAGAGAGCAAGAGCACACAAGCAGGAGGGGCAGAGGGAGAGGGAGAGAATCTCAAGCAGATTCCACACTGAGCATCGAAACTGATGTGGGGCTCAGTCTCACGATCCTGGGATCACAACCTGAACCAAAACCAAGAGTTCAACACTTAACCAACTGGGCCACCCAGATGCCCCACTTTTTATTTTTTTGCCTTTTAAAAATTTTTGTCAAAGCAACTTATCCAGAAAAGCTAGCCATAGCCTCTCTTAAGATTCAGTAGTGGTACATACACTCTCATTTAGGGACAATATAAGCTACTGGGTTGAGCATTTTTCCATATCAAAAGATGATCGTGACTTGCATTTTTTTCACTGACTCTTAGTCACAGGGGAACTGTTTCTTTGCCTTTCTTAGACACATGCTTCCTATAGATAGGAAATTGCTGAGATCTCTTCTCTAAGGTTGTACAGCCATGAGAAGTCCAGGCTTCCATCTGGGCTTGGATCTGTACCTTGGAAGAAATATTAGCTTCTCTTCCCAAAACTCTCTCTTCCTTTGCCTTCCTTAGCATTCCCTTTTGTTATGAAAATAATTCATATATAAATTCATAATAATAATAAACTTCTTATGAGCAATTCTTATGTGCAAGGTACTTTATACACCTTATTTACAATACTTTCAACTAATTTTGTCACCATTTTATAAATGAGAAGCTTGAAAAACAGAAGATTAAGTGCTTTGACTGAAGCCATGCAGCAGTAAGTGGCAGAGTTAAAGCTGTATACTCTGAAATCTCTATTTTTTCCATTATACGATGCTGCCATCCTTATCATGTGACCTTGATCATAGCTGTGGTTTTTTGCTGCTTCCTAACTCCTGCAAAGAGAAATAAAATACCTGACTCATGGGACTGTTTTGAGAACTAAATGAGGTAGCAAATATATGAAAGGACCTGGGATAGTGTCTTGTGCATAGTAAGAACTTTTCTTAATTTCTTGATTTTCTTCTGTGTTGTCCTTCTCCATTGATTGAACTCTATATTCTCCAACCCCCAATTAGGTGTCTCATGATGGTCCATGCTACTCTATTCTTTTGTGTATTCCTCTAGGAGATAATGATCTCTTGGGTTGAGTATAAGGATGTGGCTGTGATTTAGTCTCTCCTTATTATTAGAATAAAAAATGTTGGGAATCGAGGTTTGAGCCTTGAGATATTCTCACATTTACATGAGGAGAAGAAGTGCTGTTTTTGTCAGGAAAGAGAGAAAAAGAAATAGGAGGTGGTTGAGTAGACTGATACACTGCCATAGATATCTAGGGAGGAGAGGCTTGTTAGTAGAAAGGACTTGGTCAACAATCTCAAATGCCAGAGTGGTCAGGATGAATAAGAAGTAAGGAAAGGCCATTTGATTTGATTTGGTCATTTGGATATATTTGAAGACCTTGGAGAAGGCATTTTCAGGACAGGTGATGTGCAAATGAAAAGGCTGATGAAGAAATAGAGGCAGTAGTGCTTTAATGTGTTTGATTTGTAAGAGTTCTCAGAGAGAATTTAACATATCTTAAAGAGGTAGCATATAAGAGGGGATTTTCCTTAACTTAGGACAAATATAAATATTTTTATGGACAGAAGTTAAGGATTTAGTTAAAAGAAGACTTTGAGGACTCCCTCTCCTCTTCTGAGTCACTACTTTTAATAGTTCACTTAAACTCCATCTCCGCTTCTAGGAGACTCAACTTAAGACAATTGAGGCAAAAAGACCTTTCTCTTCATTATGTTTTTTCAATTTTCAAAAACGGCAATGTAGGAACTTGCCATCTCTCATGGACACACCAATCTACATCTATGTGGATCATTTCTTACTGAAAAAAGATCTGAAAACAGATGAACTGTTTCTCCATAACAAAGGATAAAAAGACCGCATCAAGACAGTTCTTGACACCCCCTAAAAATGGGGACATATCAAGAATGTTGGCTGGTTTAGACAATCACAAAAGTTTGGGAGACAACCAAAGCTAAGGCAAGGTTGAGATAGTTCATCAGCTACCCAAGTCCATTCAAGACTGAGAGAGGTGACTATTTCACTTAATACATAGAAACAAACACAGAGAGTCAAGCAAAATGAGGAAACAGAAATATGTTCCCAGTGAAAGAACAAGATCAAAACTTCAGAAAAAGATGTTAATGATATGGAGATAAGTAATCTACCTGATAAAGAATTCAAAGTAATGGTCTAAAGGATGCTCACTGACCTCAGAAGAATGGATCAACACAGTGAAAAATTTAACAAATATAGAAAATATAAGAAAGTACCAAACAGAAGACATAGAGCTTAAGAATAAAGTAACAAAACTGAAAAATACACCTGACGGGTTCAACAGCAAACTGGACAAGTAGAAGAATGGGTCAGCGATCTAGAAGACAAAGCAATGGAACTCATCCAGACAGAGCAGCAAAAAAGAAAAAGAATTTTAAAAATGAAGCTGACTTCAGGAACCTCAGGAATATCAAGTGAATAACAGTTACATTATAGGGATCCCTGAAGGAGAAGAAAGAGAGCAGAAAACTTATTTGAAGAAATAATGGATGAAAACTTCTCTAACCTAGGAAAGGAAATAGACATCTAGATCCAGGAATACTAGAGAATGCCAAAGAAGATGAACCCAAAGAAATCCACACCAAGATACATTATAATTAAAATGTCAAAAGTTAAAGATAAAAAGAGAATCTTAAAAGCAGCAAGAGAAAAATAAATTGTTACTTATAAGGGGAACCCTATAAGGCTATCAGCATATTATTCAGCAGAAATTTCACAGGCTAGAAGAAGGTGGCATAGCATAGTCAAAGTGCTGAAATGAAGAAACATCTAACCAAAAATACTCTACCCAGCAAAATTAACATTCAGAATCGAAGGAGAGGTAGAGTTTTTCTGACAGGCAAAAGCTAAAGGAATTCATAACTACTAAACCAGCCTTAGAAGAAATGTTGACACACCCACAGCTAACATCATACTCAATGGTGAAAAGCCAAAAGATGTTCTCTAAGATTAAAAACAAGACTAGGGTGCCCATGTTTGCCCCTTTTATTCAACATAGTTTTGAGAGTCCTAGCCACAGCCATTAGGCAAGAAAAGAAAAAGGCAACAAAAAAGGAAAAGAATAAGGCATCCAATTTGGAAAGGAAGTAAAACTGTCACTATATATAGACAACCCTAAAGATTTCACCATAAAACCATTAGAATTCATAAATTAATTTGGGAAAGTCTCAGGATAAAAACTTAATATACAGATATCTATTATATTTGTATACACAAATAATGAACTATCAGAGAAATCAAGAAAAAAACCATTTACAACCACTTAAAAAATAATAAAATACCTAAGCATAAAATTTAACCAGGAGGTGAAAAATCTGTATATTGAAAACTCTAAGACATTGATGAAAGAAATTGAAGAAGGCACAAATCAATGAAAAGATATTTCATGTTCATGGACTGGAAGAATTACTTTATTAAAATGTCCATACTATTTAAAGCAAGCTACAGGGATCCCTGGGTGGCGCAGCGGTTTAGCACCTGCCTTTGGCCCAGGGCGCGATCCTGGAGACCCGGGATCGAATCCCACGTCGGGCTCCCGGTGCATGGAGCCTGCTTCTCCCTCTGCCTGTGTCTCTGCCTCTCTCTCTCTCACAGTGTGCCTATCATAAATAAATAAAAATAAAAATAAAAGCAAGCTACAGACTCAGTGCAATCTCTATCAAAGTTCCAATGGCATTGTTTTTTCACAGAAATTAGACAAATAATTCTGATATTTACATGAGACCACTAAAGACCTCAAATAGCCAAAAAAAAACATTCTTGAGAAAGAAGAACAAAGCCAAAGATATCACGCTCCCTAATCTCAAACTATATTAGAAAGCTCTAATAGGGGATCCCTGGGTGGCGCAGCGGTTTAGCGCCTGCCTTTGGCCCAGGGCGCGATCCTGGAGACCCGGGATCGAATCCCACGTCGGGCTTCCGGTGCATGGAGCCTGCTTCTCCCTCTGCCTGTGTCTCTGCCTCTCTCTCTCTCTCACTGTGTGCCTATCATAAATAAAAAAAAAAAAAAAAAAAAAAAGCTCTAATAATCAAAACAGTATGGCATGCTTGGGTGGTTAGTTGGTTAAGTGTCTGCCTTTGGCTTAGGTCATGATCTCAGAGTCCTGGAATCGAGCCCTGCGACAGGCTCTACAGGGAGCCTGCTTCTCCCTCTCCCTCTACTGCTCACCGTGCTTGCTCTCTCTTGCTCTCTTTGTTAAATAAATAAATAAAATATTAAAAACAGCATGTATTGGCATAAATACAGGCACATAAATCAATGGAACAGAATAGAGAATTCAGAAATAAACCACACATTTTTGTTCAACTAAGTTTAAGACAAAGGAGCCAAGAATATAGAATGGGGAAAGGACAGTCTCTCCAATAAATGGTGCTGGGAACACTGGATGGCTACATGCAAAAGAATGAAACTGGGCTACTATCTTGAAGCATACACTAAAATTAACTTAAAAATGGATTAAAATTTTGGGTGTAAGACTATAAAATTCCTAGAAAAAAATAGTCAGTAAGCTCCTTGACCTCAGTCTTAGCAGTGCTTTTTGGGTCTGACTCCAAAGGCAAGGGAAATAAGTGCAAAAATAAGCAAATGGGACTACATCAAACAAAAAAGCTCCTGCACAGTGAAGGAAACCATCATCAAAATGAAGATATTTGCAAATCACATATCTAACAAGTGTGAGTATCCGAAATATATGACAAATGCATACAACTCAGTAAACAAAACAAAACAAAATAACCTGATTTTTAAAAGAGGTAGAGGACTTGAATAAACATTTTTCCAAAGAATATATACCAATGGGCAATGGGCACATGAAAATATGCTTAGTGGGATGCCTGGGTGGCTCAGGGATTGAGCGTCTGCCTTGGCTCAAATCATGATCCTGGAGTTCCGGGATTGTGTCGCACATTGGGCTCCTGCAGGGAGCCTGCTTCTCCCTCTGTCCATGTCTCTACCTCTCTCTCTCTGTGTCTCATAAATAAATAAACAAATCTTTAAAATAAAAAAAGAAAAGATGCTTAGTATCACTAATCATCAGGGAAATGCAAATCAAACTATAATGAGCTATGACCTTACATTTGTCAGAATGGCTATTGTCAAGAAGACAAGCAATAACAAGTGTTGGTGAGGATGTAGAGAAAAGGGAACCTTCATGCACTGTTAGTGGGAATGTAAATTGATGTAGACACTATGGAAAATGATCTGGAGGTTCCTTTAAAAATTGAACTATAATATGTTCTAGAAGTTTTACTACTGAGTATCTATTGGAAGAAATGAAAACGCTAATTCAAAATGCACTCCTTTGTGCATTGCAGCAGTATTCACAATAGCCAAGATATGGAAATAACTTAAGTGTCCATTGGTGAATGAGTAGATAAAGAAGATGTAGTATATATTTACAATGGAATACAACTCAACCATAAAACATGAAATTTTGCCATTTGTGACAACCTGGTGGACCTTGAGGGTATATGCTAAGTGAAATAAGTCAGACACAGAAAAGTTGCACAATACTGCACAATATCACTTATATGTAGAAATAAAGAAACCAAACCAAACCTAGACTTGTAGATGCAGAGAACAGATTGGTGGTTGCCAGAGTGTAGGGTAGTTTGAGGTAGGATTGTAAAATAGGTGAAAGGGATCAAGAAGTACAAATTTATAGATAAAAAATAAATAAGCCATGGGAATATAATGTAGAGCATAGGGAATATAGTCAATAATATTGTATTAACTCTGTATGTGTGACAGATGGTAACTAGACTTACTATGTTGATCATTTCACAACGTATATGAATCTCGAATTAGTATGTTTTACAACTGAAACTAATAAAATATTGTATGTCAATTATACCTCTGTGAAAGAGAAGAAAAAGGAGACTTGAAGATGCTGGAGAGCAGAGATAATTAGCTGGTTAATCTATATAAATTTTGAAGAAATCCTGAGAATATAATGTCACAATCAGAGAGAAAAATCAAATTAATCATATTTTTCTCTATGTGATTGTATTATTTTTTAACTTCTGATTTCTTCTTTACCCCTTTTTAATATATTCCAGATTTTCTTTACTGGTCATATTACTTTTTATTTTTAGTAACTCTTAAAAATCAGATTTAAAACGATAAGGTAATACAAGTTCACAGCACTAAAAAGGTACAGAAACAAATAAGATGAAAAGTAAAAAAAAAAAAAAAAGAAAGAAAAAAAGAAAAGTAAAAGTCCCCACATATCCTAAAACCCCATTTCCATTTCTTTAAAGCAATCACCATCAAAATTATTCTGGTATCATGCATATGTTTTAAAATCAGAAAACATTATTGAAAAATCACAGTTAAAGAAGTTAAACTTGAAAGGATAATACTGCCTGGCTTCTGATTTCCTGACCCCTCTTGAAAGACTAATAAAATTATAAGAGAGGGATATAAATAGGAATAAACTTGTAAAAATGAAGAGAATGGAAGAGGAGACAATAGCAGAGAAAAGACATCAACAAAATTTTAGGAGATGAAAAGCAGATGGCTCAGTGATATCTGACCAGGAGAGTACAGAAATCTAAAACTTGAGTGCTTGCAGCTGGAGAAGCCAGCAAGAAGGAAGCCAGTTCATGTTGCAGAATTCTCAAAAGATTCAGCAATTAGAGGTGACTGCTGATGACACTAAAAATAGAAAGATTGGTTGGAAGTGCTCCAGATCTCCCCTTACCCAAAAACACAAGAAATTGCCCTTGCACATCTGCTAGAAGGCTAGGAATGAAACAGACTCTAAGATGTGGGATATCAGATGAATACAGGGGAATACAGGGAAGAGAAAGGTTGTGTTATGCAGAGGCCTCAGCCTCACGTTCTCACTTAGCTCCCAGAATTATCAACTAGGCTTATATCTTATCAAGAAGTTGGGTAGTTCCTCTCTGGGGAAACTGACTAGTGTGAGAGAAGATGCTGTGGATACTGACATTTGGGGAAATCCCCATGAAATGTCTGGATCCCTGGTGGATCACGCTGATGAGGCCTAGGAGTTGGTAGTCACTACCCAAGGATAAAGAACTTTCATATAGTTGTTTAGTACCTCATTCTTAAATGTAAACAAGCAGCTATGGATCTATAAATATTTCTAGAAAGCCTCTAACATGAAAGAGAACAAATAGAAAAAAAACATACACCAAGCAGACAATGCAGGAAGCAAAAGAACACATAAAAAATGTTCTAGCTGTGACTCTCATACACACACACACACACACAAATACATTGCATTCACAAACACTAGAAAGCTATGAAATAAAACTTTTTGAAGATAGAGAAGAACTTTTTCATATTAAAAATATGGTAGTGGGAATTAGAAAGTCAATAGATGGATTTGTAAGATAATGTTAAGGAAATCATTTCCATAAAAATAGAAAAGAAAAATAAAAAAGTAGAAAATAGAAAAAAAAAAGATGAGAAATCTGGAATATAGGAATTCCAGGAAGATAAATATATAAAAAAAAAGAGGGTAGAAGTTATTAAAGAAATAATAGAAAGCTGGTTTCAGATCAGAAGGACCTATTTCCTGGTTGGAAGGGACCACCAAGTGTCCAGCAAATGAATGCAAAAAGACCTATTAAAGCATATTATGGTGAAATTTCAAAATCCCTTGTTTAAGATCTCAAGAACTTCCAAGATGCAAAATGATTACAATAAAATGATTAGATGTGAATGATGCTAGATTTCTCAGGTAAAACGCTGGAAACTAGGTAGCAATGGATAATAACCTTCAAGTCTGAAAAAAATTTGTTTCTGAACCAGGATTTTGTATCCAGCCAAACTAAGAAGTGTTTTCAATATTCAAGGGCTCACAAAATGTATTTTGTTTTCACCCTTTCTCAAGAAGTAACTAAAGTATATGTTATACCACAATAATGAAGTAACAACAAAGGGAAAAAAATGGATAGAGGGGACTGGGTAATTCAAGGCAGTAGAGATGTGAAAGCAATTCCCAAAATGACAGGTATTTATCGAAGTTAGAGAGGAAACAGCCCAAATTAGAGTGGGACAGAGGCTCCAGAAGAGATGTTTCCCAGAAAAAAAAATGAGTGGATTGATTTCCTGATGTATTTGACCACATTGAGAAAATGTTATAGGTCTTTGAGGAATTAGAAGGGGAGTTATTGAAAGGTACATAATACATGAAGCAAATGAAAAAAGTTAGGCAATAACTAGCCCCAGGAAGAGCATATTTTAAAAAACCCACAAGAGAGAATATAGAATGATAGTATATACTGCCTGACTCAGCTCTTTTTTTTTTTCTGACTCAGCTCTTAAATTATACTTAGAGACCCTTACTAGTATAATAATATTGCTTTAACTAAATGTTTTTATGTAATTCTGTGGGGAATATGAGGTGAAGAAAGTCTGTGTATGTCTGTTTGGAGTAGGATTAGAAAGTGATATCTTCATCTTCCATAATAGTAAGTCAATAGATAGTACAAAAAATTGGAAAATAAAACCATCAGTATTTGAATGATAATCAAAATGTGAAAACTATTGCCTTTTTGATCTAGACAGAGATAAGGAATATGAAAGAGAACTTTTATTTTTGTTGCTGTAGGGTACTTTACACTCTGTATATTTTGCTTTGCTAAATATAAAAAAATTTAAAGATGGTATATATTTTTTGAGGCAAGGGGACCCTAGAGTATATATCTTTTAATTCAGTAAATACTTTTAAAAATTTATCCCAGGAAAACAATCGTGGGTGTATTCACAAATCTATGTTTATAATAGAGTTGTTTGTAGCATCAGTAAACTGTAAATAGATTAAGTTTCCATTTTAAGAAAGCAAACACTGAGCTCATCTTGTTTAGTGCTGCTGTATCTTGTTTAGTATCTTGAATCTCTAGAATTGTATCTGACACATACTAGGTACTAAATAAATATTTGTTGAATATTTACTAACGGAAGAGTTGAATTAATTCATAGGAAAAATGCATCTATTAACAGTGGTTATCTCTGGAGAGATTATCTGTGATAAATTATTTTTGCCTGTTTTTCTAATTTTATTTTTGAAAATTTCTAAAATTAATAGTTTAAAGTCATAAATTTCTAAAATTTAAAAAATGGTATACTAACATTTCAAAAGCAACCACTCATAAAGAGGAGAGAGATGGCAGTCCATGGAGGTGAGACTTAGTCTTATAACTATACGGTATTTACTTCTGAACTTTCTGATGACTCAGGCCAAAGTACCACTTAATGGGTCAAAATAACTCTCATTGTTTGCTAAAGTGGAAGCATACATTTTTATATAATTAGAAAACAATCTTCCTGACACTAAATTCAAGGAAGAAGTTATGTAGATAAACAAAACCACCGAAACATAATAGACATTACCTTCAACTTCAGTTTTATAGAAAATTAAATGCTATTCTTAATGTAGCTCTTTCTTATACTGACCTTCAAAAAAAGCATAACTTTGTAACGTAACTTGGTGAAGACATTTCTATAGGATGATTAGTTAATTCAGAGACTTCTCAATTTTTGCATAGGCTATAATTCCAAAAGTGTAAATTGAAAATTACCGATTTTTCACCTTTTGTCCCCCAATACATTTCTACCAAATGGCATGTGGGTTTGTCCTTTTGCTTTTTGTTTAATAGCCAATTTGGTATATTTTCTCCAAGTGGTTAGGTTTTGTATTCATTGAAGGACTTTGAGGCAACTAAGCCATTTCCTTCATGATCTCATGATTCCTTAGCAAGTCATCCCTCAATACTTGCCCTTGTCCTTAATGGGCCCATTCAGGGTGGTCTTGAACATAGGCAAGCATCCCTGGCTTGCAGCACATTTTCATCAGCAGTAGTTGAACCATTGCCTTTAAATTTTTTCAGAATGCCCTACCATTACCCTAAACTGTCATTGGGTTAATAGACATTTGGCATCTGTGCTTTTTCTTTGGCAATAAACTCAATCATTTCTGACTTCTCCAATTGTATGCAGTCTTGTTAACTCCTAAGCCCTGAATATATCATAGTACATTTATCTGGTCTCTAATTTTCAGACTCTGCTTATCCTTTATCCACAAACTAAAAAAAAAAAAAAAAAAAAAAAATTCCAGTTCATCTATTATTTTCTTTCTTTTTTTGCCAATTGTTTCTTTTTTCACTCTTTTTCAAATGACTCATTTCATCTATACTTGTAATGTCCTTTATTTTCTCAACGCTTTCAGTTTTAAAAAATTATCTGTTTCCATTTCCAAGCCTACGCTTCTCCTGAATTGTTGTCGTCAACACTCTCAATACCTCTGTTCTTTTCTGTCATGATGGGGGTCAATGATATTCACAAAACAATTCAAAGCTAAGTACCAATGTAATGAGCATACCAACAAGGTGAGAGATAATGGGTGGATGTGATGAAAATGCCTGCCTGATTGTTTTCACAGTATATTGGTGGTAAGCTAAGTTGACACATTTGACCTGGAAAATATATCTGTCCCCATCTATGAAAGTTTATAGGGTGGATATTTGAAAATAGTTGCTTTATGTAACTTGAATAGCCGACTTACTCATCACTTGACTTGATATAGAGAAAGAATCTAGCTCTAGTAGAAAATAACACATCCTATCATCTCTCCCAAATATCTGTTCCTTTAACCACACATTTAATGGGAACTAGATGACAGTCAAAGGTTGCTGACAACCTGAAATGCTGAAAAAATGCTGTTTATTTTGTGCTGAGTAAAGAGAGACCCATGTGTTTTAGAGGAGCAGGTGGCACAGTTAATATTCTGTTAAGAAAATTGAGAATCCCTGGTTCATGTTGTTACATGAACTTCCATCCTGTGGAAATGGGTCACAGCACAAAGCCAAATTTTTTTTCAGAAAATTTGAATTTCTTCAAATACTGGACCAGTTATTCACAGGAATAACAGAAGTGTGTACCTTAACTCATAAAAGAGACAATTATGGTCTGGAAAAATTTCAGGACAAATGGTGCAGTCCTGCAGGTGGTAGGAAGTAGAGCTGAGGTATGTTCAGGGAGCTTGACTCCTGAACTTCACCCTCTAGAATTTACCACTCCCTTCACTATCTTAATGTTTGTCGATTCAGTTCCCCAACTTAGAAAAATCTGTATAATTTGGAAAACCCATAATGCAGTTTCTATTGCTCTTGCTTCTTCCTTTTCATTTGCTTTGCCTTCCTATAACGTCTGCTCATCTTTCACAGAAATAGTTTCAGACTTAACTGTTATTAGAACAAGAAAAGATGTTTCTTTTTTTTTAAAGATTTTATTTATTTATTCATAAGAGACACAGAGAGAGAGACTGAGACATAGGCAGAGGGAAAAGCAGGTGCCCTCTGGGGAGCCTGATGTGAGACTTGATCCCAGGACCTTGATCCCAGGACTTGATCCCAGGACCTTGATCACGACCTGAGCCAAAGGTAGACGCTCAACCACTGAGTCATGCAGGTGTCCTAGAAAAGATGTTTCTGAATAGAGTTCTTATATTTAATACACAACGTCTGGCTCCCTAGTACAGTTGAGGTGCACCGTTGACCATCGTTACATAAAGAAGTCCCTGCTGCATTCCATCCTGCTGTGTAAACCTGTACATTGGAGAAACAACCCAATTATAAATCAGTGTAATTTGTAATTTGGAGCATTTGCCATTTGGACAAGTTTATTATTTATTATTATATTATTTATATATGAATATTATATATTAATTATTATAATTATTAATATTAAAGTTTATTATTATTTTTAAAGATTTAAGATTTTATTTATTTATTTGAGAGAGAGAGAGAGAGAGCACGAGCATTGGGGATGGGCAGAGGAAGAAGGACAAACAGACTCCTGATTGAGGAGGGAGCCTGAGGCGGGGCTCAGTCCCAGTACCCTAAGATCATGACCTGAGCTGAAGGCAGACGCTTAATCGACTGAGCCACCCAGGTGCCTCTATTCGAGCAAGTTTAAAACTCAATGGAGTATGGGAGTTTATGCCTGGACTGGTGGCTCTGATCTGAACCTTATTTTGAGAACTCCATGTTCTCTTGGACAACTGCTCAGCTACCATCCTGAGTGGACCCACCTGCCCTTTCCTATGCTCCTACCCAAACCTGCAAAAATAAATTCATTGCATGCCTCCTTTTAGATTTCAGGCCACTGAAAAATACAGTCCAAATTTGGCACATATCCATTTACCTATTTTGCCATAATCCTAATGGACTAAGAGATAAATAATTTTATTTTTTGTTTTTTTTAAAGATTTTATTTATTTATTCATGAGAGGCACAGAGAGAGAGAGAGAGGCAGAGAGAGAGAGGCAGAGAGAGAGAGAGAGGCAGAGACACAGACAGAGGGACAAGCAGGCTCCATGCAGGGAGCCCGATGTGGGACTCGATCCAGGGACTACAGGATCACACCATTATCTGAAAGCAGACGCTTAACTGCTCAGCCACCCAGATGTCCCAAAATAATTTTATTTATATGATTACATATATAGGAGGACATTTTTTTGTCTTTCAAATTCCTACATTTTTCAAAAGGGGAAGAAACTCCAAAAAGAGTATGTATAATGGTTTTCTCATACTTAAGAATGACAGTAAGTGATTAGAAAGGGAGTGAAAATTGGAGAGCCAGTGGGTGAAATTGCTCTGGATAAAAGAGAGATGTGATGTGGAGAGAGGACAGCTGGGGGCTGGTGAGAGGAAAGAATGGGGAGAGACAGGCATCCACTGGAAGATTTAGGAAGTTTCTGTGGTATGGTGACCCTGCCCCCTCCATTACAACTTCAGCAAAATCCTAATGTCTTTGTATGATTTTGGAATTGAATTTATTCTGGAGGAGCTGTGCTTGATGCCACAAGGAGGTTGGTGGTGCAGGTAAAAACCTTGTACACAACCTTATGTGATCCTCTCCCCCTGACATGCCTGCCCCATGCTCTCTTTATTAGAGCTTCACTGGTTTCCTCCATGCTTTTTGAACATAAGGCCTTTGCACTTGCCGTTGGCTCTACCTGAACACCCTTTTCCCAGATATCCTACGGCTTACATGCTTACCTCTCTGGTCTTTACTCAGTTGTCCATTTACACAGTCAGGATTTACTTAGCTCCCTGTTGAAAGCTGCATCCCCTGCCCCAAAGCGACATATTTTATCTTGTTTGTCTGGCTTCTCCATTAGAATTTAAGAGAGCAGGGGCACCTCAGTGGCTCAGTGGTTGAGCATCTGCCTTCAGCTCAGGGAGTGATCCCGGGGTCCTAGGATCAAGTCCTGCTTTGGGCTCCTCGCAGGGAGCCTGCTCCTCCTTCTGCCTGTGTTTTTGCCTCTCTCTCTGTGTCTCTCATGAATAAATAAGTAGAATCTTTAAGAAGAAAAAAAAGAATTTAAGAGGGCAAGATATTCCCTGTCCCCCTTCCCCAATCTGTCCCTAACACCTAGAATTACACTGGGCACAGAGAAAGTGCTCAATGAATATTTGTTGAGTGAATCAAGTAATGATTGCCATCCAAAGGAGCCCAGTTACTTCCTGTTACCAAAATAGCAAATAGGTGATTCTCAAAGGATAATAGAATCTTTCTAGTTATACAGACAAGTAAGCATGAATAGGAAGACTGAAGAAAATGATTCATTGAAATCCTTCCTGGAAAACGTTTACGTGTTTTAATTCAAATAATGATATTAGGTACATTACAAAACAGATATGTATTACCCTTGAAATATTTATGTTCCAAAAGTTCCTCCTTTAAGTCTACTCGTCCTATTTTAGAGAAATGCAAATTACACATGGCAGTAATCTACCTTTCTTTGGAACACTTTTCCTTTATTATGCAGTCATTTCAAATGTAAAGAATAAAATGCTGCTAAATAAAAGATTATTTGCTGTCTTAAGTGGTACACAAGAGCTGTTTTTCTGTTTTTGTCATCCTGGCAAATTATCTAGAAGATTAATCTTTGAAGAGACTTTTTATTGTATCTGTAGAAAACAGTATTTTAACCAGTAATCTAATGAAAGTATTTCTCCTCCACACAATTTAAGACAATTTTTCAGAACCATAAGATGAATACAAATCTCTACCCTCTACTGAGTGTGTACTTTGCATCTCTTAGGTCAATGATGTAAGCTACTACAGGGGTCTATACCGTGAACAGAAATTATTGCCTTTGTCCCAGAACGGGGGCTGTCACCATTTGCTTCCTTTTCTGCCATGGGCAGGGCTCTGCTGCTTGTTCAGAGCAACTGCTACAAATTTTTGTTCTATATCCTGGACACTCATCATGGTGATTCCTGACTTTTATTTTTTATTTTTTATTTTTAAAGATTTTACTTATTCATGAGAGACAGAGAGAGAGAGAGAGAGAGAGAGAGAGAGGCAGAGACACAGGCAGAGGGAGAAGCAGGCCCCATGCAGGGAGCCCGATGTGGGACTCGATCTCGGGACTCCAGGATCATGCCCTGGGCAGAAGGCAGGCGCTAAACCACTGAGCCACCCAGGGATCCCCAAGTCCTGACTTTTAAACTTGCTTCAAAACTGATAATTTAAGATAAAGATTCCTTTAAGTTAACAGGAAAAATAACTATTATGGCTCCAGCCCTGTCTTCCATAATCTTTGTGAAATCTGCCATTTACTTACTTAGAATAAGAAATATCTCAGATTTCTCTGCAGGCCACCAGGTTCTTCACCTAAAGAAAAGCTCTCTTTTATTTGATGCTGTTAAGGCTCTTGCCTTAATAGAGTGAACATATAATTTAAAATCATCCAAATAGGGACATGTTTAGGAATGGAAGGGAGAAAAAAAAAAAAAGGAATGGAAGGGAGGTGACTATTAATAATTATATCTGAAAAAAAAGAATTGTGTTTGGAGAGCAATCATAACTTAGGATTGTGTGAGGCAAGCCAAGTATTATGGTTCCTAACTATGAGGCAGAGTGAAATGAATACTTGTTGAAACCATGATATGTGCTTAAGTGTGTTCTCTCCACCCCTCTCCTCTCCCTCCCTCCTTCCCTCCCTCTCTCTCTCTCTCTCTCTCTGTGTGTGTGTGTATAAATGTATATTTATATATACATATCTATATTTTTATATATACATATCTATATTTATATATAAAATCTCACTTTCAAAGCCATCCTCCGATGTGGAACTTGGGCACATTTTCAAACATGAATCTGAGGCTCTGTGACACTAGCTCAAAGGGTTAGCATATAATAGTCTAACAGGAATTTTAGGAATTCGATTCAGGACAGTTTACAATAAGAACCATTGATTTAGCTGTCTGGAGGAAATGCATTAGATACATTTTTGGTCAAAAGCCAGACATTACAATCAATAATTGACTGAAGTCAGATATCACTAGAATGGAAAGAACTTTTTGAAGACCAGATTAAATCTGAAACCTTATCAAATGTCTTAAAAATCAAATTTTGAAAGTTTGTCTGTATGATGAAGGAAACAGATTTTATCAGCACCATCAATTGGTGGGCTGTTCCTGTGGTCCCTATGCTGTGGTCCCCAAGGGAAACTTACTTCAATCAGACTAATGTTTAGTACACAGTGTATGGAACTTGGGATTCACCACTCAGCAAATCTCAGAAATCTTGGGCCTGTTATTACTGAGAAATATTTACCAGTCTACAGCAATTATTTTGACAAGCTTTTGGTTTTTTGGTCTCCATAGACTAAAACCATAAGGAATTGACTTCAGTTTGAAGTTTGGTTAGTGAGAACCAAATGTGCATTCAGATTCTCTTGTTTCCTTAACATTCTCTTCTTTTCTTCTTACTTGTTATTTATACATCCAATCAATATTTATTAAGGACCTGTTTAGTGTTATTAGCCATCATTTCAGGAGATGGGGTACAACAGTGACTCGAAGACAAAGTCTCTCTCCTCATGGAGTTTACATTCTGGGACTTGGGGAGACAGATAATAGGCAAAACTTTAAACATACAGCATATAAATAGTGTTAAAGTGCTGTAGAGAAGAGGAAAGCAGGTCAGAGGGACATGAAGAATTCTAATATGACTGGGTCATGATGATTTCCCATGATGTTGGTTTTTGGAGTTTTTCTTTCTTATGGAATTTTTTTGGGGACAAATTTGACATTTAATTCCTCATGATAAGATACAAAGAGTTTCCAGCTAGGACTTTTTTTCTTGAATGATTCATTGTCTAAATTGGATTAAGTAACTGAAAATTACATATATTTCTTAAAGGTTAGCTTGTTTAATATTTTGAATACTAGGGCAGCCCTGGTGGCACAGCGGTTTAGTACTCCCTGCATGGAGCCTGCTTCTCCCTCTGCCTGTGTCTCTGCCTCTCTCTCGCTCACTCTGTATCTCTCATGAGTAAATAAAATAAAATCTTAAAAAAAATATTTTGAATGCTAGCACATCAACTTTATAGAATTATAAAGATTTGGATTATTATGTAATCTCAACCCTACTATTCTGCTTTACATTATTATTTAAGATTTCCTCAATATTTGTTGGCAGAAAAAATGGCATAGTATTTTTCCTAAAGCTATCTTCCAAACATACTCTTCTCTTCACATATCCTTTCACTGACAATTTGTTCTCCTATGTAGTCAATAATTCTTCATGATTAAAAAGTACATAAAATTAATACATTTCATGATAAACTTATTATCAGCATTTTTTTCTTACAAAGATACATTTAAACTCATCTGGCTAATAGAATTTCAATATATAAGGCAGCTAAAGAGATTTTTCACTCTGGTTACTTCTCTAAACTGCTCATCAGAATTTTATTTTGTTTTTGTTTTTTTTATTTGAGAAGAGTTGACATACAATGTTACATTATATTAGTTTCAGGTGTACAAGATAGGGATTCAACAACTCTACATGTTATGCTGTGGCTATCACAAGTGTAGCTATCTTCTGTCACCATACAATGCCATTTATATTCCCTGTGCTGACATCAGAGTTTTGAGTTGCATATTTAGTTACAAACCATAAACTCCAGCAACCCTCCTTGTGTGTGTTGCTTGCATTAATACCCTGTTTAGATATGATGGTGATGTAAATGTTTACATGAGCACTTGTCACACACATATTCAGAGATGCAGAAATGGCGTTGAATTAATGTTTGGCTACTTGACTTCTCAGCCTTCTAGTAGCTGAGTATAAAGCTGAGATAGAACAGCAGATTTTGGCCAAACATGAAACAGCAGTAGAACCTTCTTTCACCCCTAGTTTCTCAAGTTTAGTCATTCCTTGGATGGGGCCCAATACAGGACAGTCATTGGAGTGACAGCCTCCCAATTCTCTTCATCTCTGGTGACCAAAGTGTGGAACATGGCATCTGAGAGAGTCTTAGAGCAAGGTTCATTTTGATACAGGGCATTATTACTTGAGTGGGTGGGTTTTCACCCTGATTTACCTGCTTAGTTTCCCCAGAACCTTAGTCTTCTTTGTTGATAGACGCTAATCAGTGAAGGTGGTTCTCTTAGCTTAGTTGATATGCATGGCTTTCATTAGAAGGGGATGAGAACCTGAGTGAGTTTTTGGCTAGTGGCTCCCAGGCTTCATATTTACCTTCATGATGCAACTATAGCATCATTTGATATGAGTTCTGCTAAAGCTGGAATTGGAATAATAAAAAGCATTTACATTTTGGCTCCACTACTCAATTTGCACTACTCTGAAACTGAATAATCTGCAAATTTAAACTTGAACATAGAAATAGATTTACTTTTGCTTTTATAACCCTGTGATTTTATTGTCTACTGCAAAACAGAAGCAAATAATACAACGCATCAGTGCAAAGCATGAGAAAGGGATTGGGGACCCAATTGATTAAAAATGCTAAGAGCTGGTGTGCGTCTTCTCTTTGGGATCACTGGCAGGTTGGATGGAGGCAAAATTCAATATTCAACTGTCAAATGTTTCTTAGACAGATTACAGACTTAATATTTGTGTTGTGTACTCTGATGAAGGAATGCCTCTTGCTGTCTCATACCTCTGGAGCAGCTTCCCTGCCTCAGATAACTTGCTTCCTTTTTCTTCCTCCCAGAGTGCAATTATCAGAGCAGGAAATCCTTCCTGGAACCTGGAGGGTGACCCCTGGAGGGTCCTCTTTCTGAGCAACCACAGCTGTCTGTGCACATCTGTAGCAGTGCTGGTCACATTCTCCTGCATTCAGGAGTAGTGACTTGCTTGTTGGTTGCCCACCTCTTGAGCATATTTTCTGAAGACAGGTCTGGGTTTTAATTTAATTTTTAAAAAATATTTTATTTATTTATTCATGAGAGACACAGAGAGAGAGAGAGAGAGACAGACAGACAGAGACATAGGCAGAGGGAGAAGCAGGCTCCCTGCAGGGAGTCTGATGCGGAACGGAACTTGATCCTTTACCCTGGGATCACCCTGAGCCAAAGGCAGATGCTCAACCGCTGAGCCACCCAGGTGTCCCTTAATTTAATTTATATCCCAAGTACTTAACACAGTGTTAGGTGAGAACTCTGTAAAAATCATGACGACTACTTCTGCTATGGCTACTGTTATTACTGCTGGCAGTGCTATTCCTACCACTGTTGTTGCTGTGGCTGCTCCTGCAGCCAGTGTTGCTGGTGAGCTTGTGGCACTCTCTTAGGCCTGGGAAGTGCACATACCTCACACTGTGATCCCTTTTTGGCCACCTTCCAGAGAGGGGCATGGCAAGGGATGATGGGGAGGCATTGTGGATGGAGGGAAAGATTTGAGAGTTCATGATAGGAAAACCATTCCCATATTGCAAATGGTGATATGATTCTTACAAATTTGCTATAGCTCTTGGATTTTAAAAATATTTTGTACACATGTGACACTTTCATTTTCCGTTGAATATTCCTGGGCACCTGGATGGATCAGTCGGTTGGGCATCTATCTGCCTTTGGCTCAGGTCATGATTTCAGGGTCCTGGGATCCAGCCCCATATTGGCCTTCCTGCTCATTGGGGAGTCTGTTTCTCCTTCTCCCTCTGACCCTCCTCCCCACTTGTGCTCTCTCTGTCTGTCTCTATCTGAGATAAATAAATAAAATCTTAAAACAAAATAGTTTTCCCACTAAAGATATGATTGCTCCGATCATGGTGGTGCTGTAGGAAATGCAAATTTGAGTCCATCTAAGACACATTTCGTTAATAATTAAGCAAATATTTATTAACCTAATGAACTTGAACAAGTCTCTTGGCCTGAGCTTCAGTTTCATTAGAAGTTTATGATCATGTAACTCTGTCTTAGTTTTTTTGAGGATGAAAAGAGGAAACCAATGTGAAAGGGATAAGCTGTCAGACTCTAGACAAAATGAGGTGTTATTATTATATGGCTGTGGCCAAATTTTCCTCTGAATTTCCAGTAGTATTTTGTACTGAATGGCAAGTTTAACTTGGTTTGGAGGTGAGAGCTATGGTCTAGTTGGAAGTACTAGACATGAGATTAAAAAAAATTCAAAAACTGAAAACTGGGAGCAAAGCCATGCCTTGCCACTTCACTAGTTATGTGACCCATGATAAGTTCCTGAAAAAAGAATCTTAAAGCTATTTAGCTCCAAGGTCATTCACTGTGAGGATGAAGTGGAAAAATATCTATAAAGGCACCAGGTACATTGCAAGTGCTTGGCTGTTGTTTACAAAGCATTCCTTCCAGGCAGAGAAAGGTAAAAATTAAAGTGGTAAAATATCAGTAGATCTGTAATAGGGGCTCAAAAATTTAGTTTAGAGTCATGCCCATGATAATTCTCCTTATTTTCAAAGATAAGTCTTGAGCCATGTCTAATTATATGTTGACGGGATATGGTGTCCATTGTTACTCTTTTGACAAAATGTAGGCAAGTCACCATGCAACTTGATTGTCTCCATTTCAGGCCGTCTTTTGGGTGATGAAACATTGATAAGAATTAATGAAGATGGAGGAGGAGAGGAAAGAGGCACAGCTGGTGAGAAATGGAATGATGATGTCAGAGCAAGAAGTGACACAAATTCTAGTAACTTACTGTTATTTTTTTAAGTGAGCTCCATGCAGGGCTTTTGAACTCATGACCTTGGGATCAAGACCTGAGCTGAGATCAAGAGTCAGATGCTAATCAACTGAGCCATCCGGGTCCCCCACAAATTCTAGCAACTATGATAAGATGAAGGCTTTCTTCCTGGCCCCCCCCCCCCACCGCCCCGTCCTTTCTGTGGAAACTCTTATAAAGAGGAAGCCAACCAAAGAGCACTGGAAATAGCAACATATGGTGTGGAGAGTGCCAGAGGCCCCCCAGGCCTCCTCAGCCTGGGACATTGACTCAGCGTGTTCATTTCTACAGTGAAGTTAGGGCTGTGTAATAATGACATGTATTGAAATTGTACTGTGTGTGCCCCCTGGACATTTTCGGTGAATTCTCAAAAACAATCTCTGAGGCTGGTTGTGGACCTGGGATGTTCCCCAGTTCTGGGGTTAGTAGGTGGCAGAGCCAGGATTTGAACCCAAGTACTCCACCTTACCTTCCTCTTTCAGCTCTAAGCTTCTGCACCATGGTAGCCAAAGATTTCTGAGCAAGCCAGTCTGTGTGGAGGCACCACTCAGAAGTGGTTTATGTTAGCAGTTTGTTTTATTGGTCCTTCTAAAGGTAGAGCCGGGGAATAAGATCTTTTCCTCATGACAGGGCAGGGAGTAAACAGAGTTGGTTTCTGACAGGTTTTTAAATAGAGAAGAATGTAAATATTGGCTTGTAGAATAGTAACAGGGCTTCTTCCATTGGAGGGGCAAGCAGCCTGAGAACTGGCCCGGAAGAGTGAGGCCATAAGGAGCCCTGGTGTTTCTGATGCTAAAGGAGTGGGGATCCTTTCTCAAGGGTCAAGGTGCTGAACTGTCCCCAGAGCCAAAAAGGCCCATGGGATTTACCAGTTAGAAGGCAGATGGCTTTGCCAGTGTTTGAAATCACATCACTCATCGCATTCTGTTTCTATTTAAAAGGATTTTCCCCAGGCATTGTTCTTTTAATTTTTTGGGGGGAGTGTGCCTTCTTTTGGGCGACTCTGTGCATCCCCTACTTCATACAGCTCATGTAAAGTGCCTTGTCACTGAACCTAACCCCATGACTGTTAAATCGCCAAAAGATACAGTTCTGCTGCAGCTGCATAGCTCAGCTGTCTCTGAAAGACCCTCCAAATCTTTTCTGGACCTGGATATTGAAGTCCATCAACAAATCTGCAGTTATAATCATCATTTTTGCCATCAGACATATTTTAGCTGCATCTGAGAGCTAATGTATTTTTTCTTAAACTTTTTTTTATTATGAAATATTCCAGTCTTGCATTTTGATGGCTGGAAGAGTGAATTAATAGTAGTCTAATCACCCTGGAGACACAGATGCTTTTGTGAGCTGGCAGTGAGGTAAGGCTGCACGTCTGTGGGAATGACAAGTGAATGAGTCTGCCGCTCACTTAACCTGCTGTTCTTTTCTCTCTCTATTTTCTCTCCTAGGAAACAGATGGAAGACTGCTGTGACCCCGCCCATCTCTTTGCTATGACTAAATTGAATTCCCCCATGGGGAAAAGCATGTGGTATGATGGGGAGTTTTTATACTCATTCACCATTGACAATTCAACTTATTCTCTCTTCCCCCAGGTTAGTATAGTTTGTTGTTGCCTTTCAATATAGTTTCTTATATGTCTTAATACCATAGGGAAAAGATAATTGAGTTTGCCTAACTAATCGGATCTCTTTTTTTTTTTCATCTCCTTTCTTCTTTTCTTCATTATAAATGTTTTTTTTTTTGGTAGCTTTCACCATTTTTGGTGAAGAAATCACATAACATTTCCATGCAAGGGCAGAATTAGGCTGTTACAGAGTAATGGTTTTCCTAGCCCTTCTGATTTGAGTCATAAAAGACTAAAGGAAGCAAGCAGAGAAGGAAGCAAGGTCAGGAATTGTGGAATTCTAGTGTTTCAAGGTTGGCTGTGGAATGATCTTGCCTATTTGCAACACTGGAATGTTTTCTTAGAACTGGTCTTGCTCTCGAGGACTGGGGACCATATGGTCCAAAGTTTGCTTCTTAGAGCTGTTGGATCTTAACCTTGTGGTTAGACACTGTTCTGAAGTGGAGGAGTAGAGGATATGGAGAGAAAGAATTTCACCACTTTTGAAGTGGTCTAAATCAAGCCTTATTTACTTAAGGTTTTTCTTCTTGGTTTCCTGAGCTTTGAAATCAAATGTTTAACTAAAATATATGCAGCAAAAAGGAAAAATGGAGAAATTGTTATTTCTAAGGAGCCCTAGTTGGACAGGGGTTGGTTCTTAGGTGAAATTACCTTAGGGAGAAGTTGAGGAATGAAGCTTGGCCTCTCCAAGTCTTCCAGACACTCTTGGCTTGGCCAGATGATTATGCAGAAAGAGAATTCACAGTTAGAGTTGGAAAATAGAGCTGAACCTTTCATGTATCTATATTAATAGCAATGAGTCTTCAAAGGAGAGATCCTATAAAGCAGAGGCACAGGCTTTACCAGATCCAAAGACACCCTCTAATAGCCCATCTCTGCTAGTTCATCTGTAGATGTTTTAGTTGAACTTAATGGCCTTAGTGTGTAATGATAAGTTAAAAAATTTTTTTTTTAATTTTTAAAGTAGGAAAATAGAAGGTTGAATTCATGGCCATCATCCATGTGTTTTCCTCTCTTCTTCATTTGCTCTTGAGAGGCTTCTCAGTGTCAACGGAAATGACTAGAGTAATAAAATGTGAGATTGAATTTCTTCCTATTTCTTACGAACTAAATGCCTTGCTAAGTCACCTAAGTCTTCTGAGACTCAGCTTTTTCATCCGTACAGTGGAGAGAATAGTACCTGTCTTCCCACCTCACAGAGTTGTGGTCAGGATCAATGTAGATAATGCATGCCCATGTACTCTGAAATCACAAAGCATCATGTAAATGTCCTGGTTCATATATTGCATCTCTGGGTTGAGGAATGAAGGATATAATTGCATTAGTCAGGGTTTAAGGTAGAGAGCAGAAATCTTTCTAGGTATTTTTAGCAGAAAAATATTTCTCATGGGAAATTAGGTACTTAAAAAAGCATTAGGAGAATGGAGAAGTGAGAGTCAAGAGGTGGCTCCTGGAATTACTCAGTTCAAGAATTTACTGCCATACTGTGGTAAAGAGATTAGAAAGCCCCAGCTGCGATTGCCATTAACATGGTCACCATTGTCTGCAACAGAAACAGGGCCAGGAAGATGGGTTCTAATTCATCTTCTCCTTCCACATTTCCCTCAAGCGCATCCAATGGGTAAGGTTAATTTGCATCTGGAACATTAGTTGCAGAGAAGTTCAAGAGAGGCAATTTTTAAAACAATCAAGCTTTAGCAGGAAGCTAGAAAAAAGATGGAATAGAGGGTGAACAAGCCAATCACAGTATCCTTTATGTACAAAACCTGATATCAAGTTGCTATGAAGTGAAGCAGAGATAAGGAAGCAATCTTCTTTAAAGCTCATCAAATAGAAAAACTTTAAAAGAAATTCAAAATAGTCTTTTTATACACGAGGGCTTTCAGTCATCCCAACTGACTTCTAACTTTGTGCTAGCAAATAGATTTGAAGAAAAGAGATGATTAAGGAAGTGCAAACTAGCCTCCCATCTTATCTGTCTGTTGCAGCAGTAAGATAGCAGGAAACATTTCCTTTTTAAAGTGTGTGCACGTGAATTCTGTGCTGCTTTGTGCTGGTTGCAAGACCAAGGAACCATCGTTGAATAATAAGGCAAATGCCTTTTCTTAGGAAGCAGAAGTCATTACATCATTGTGTGTGTGCACAGTCATGACAAAGGGCTAAGTCAATTCAACAAATAGATTTTTTTAAAGTGATGCGTGTATTTTTCTACTGAGATTCTGAAATGACTAATTTATAGAAATCCTGGAAAATCAGTTTGCAACAATAAAAAAGATGGTATATATCACCTTGCCTTCTTCACTCCATTATTATGCCTTAGTGAAATATTCCTACTTTGGTATCAGGAAGCTGAGTTACCAGTTAATTGATCTGCTTCATTCATATTCCTGTGGGAAGAAAGTTGTGTGTGTTAGGCAGAAATGCAGCTTCACAGGCTAGGCTCAATGTTGTTGGTTGAATGAAGCATCCCTTCTTTCCCTGAATTTCAGCAAAGTGATGCCAAATCACTTACTCTCTAACTCAGATGTGTAATTCCACATCACTTTTTAAATTATATACTTTAATATATTAATTTAAATTTTACTACACTTTTCCCCTAAATGCTCAATATATGTTAGCTATCATCATTATTGTTACTCCATTGCCTTCCTTTATCCACTGTTTTTTTTTTTTTCTTGCTTCTGTGGTTGTTGCCGAGATGCAATACAAGATCTTCTGTGTATTGTGCAGTTAGCAGGTCCTGAATCAAGGCTAGAGGGTCCAAGGTGGATGCTAATAGAAAGCCAGTGTGCTTTGAGATGCCACATCAAATCTCCTTAATTACAGTTCTTCCTTCCTTCCTTTCAATTAGTTGTTTCTTATTTGGAACTCCCTAACTTCCTATAGTGTTATTATCAAATTTTTTCAATTCTACTTCATATACTGTTATCTATATAACTACATATCTACATATTATAGTTTTCTGAAAGTCCATATCTGCTGATCTCAATACCATCTTGTAAGCTTTTGAGGAACAAGAGTATTTTTTTCAGTATTGAGCCTGGTGCCAGTTTCCCACTTGAGAGAGAGATTCATTTCCAGCTGCTCATGTTTGCATAGGCCTCTTTGTCTTTGTCCTGCCTGGGATGCCCTTGCTTGAACAATTGGAGACTAAGCAGGACATTTTGATGCAGCTACTTCCAAATGGCTCAATAAATATATTTTGGTGAAGTATTGGTTGAATATTATTAGGCTTAAAGGGCTGAATTTTAACTCTTACATAGATTTTTCTAGAATATACAGTATGTGTGTATGTGTATGCGTGCGTGTATGTGTGTGTGTGTGTGTGTGTGTGTTTGGAGGGGACATTGTGATGGTGTTTCCACTTTGAGAGTACTCCCATCCCCTGGGACCCCACTTCCTTCCTGCTTTGCCAAAGACTGTCCCTTTTAAGCATGCATGGTCCCATCTGTGTAGATATTACCTAAATAAATACTATTTTGACCTAAAACGTATTCATGCCCAGAAAGAGCATAAATTTCCTTGGAAATGAGTGAGGGAGCAGCAGGAATGTTAGAAACCACAACTGTGCAGTTATAATCTGAAAAATATTTCCTTTTGGTGTAATAAAAACACGGTCAGCTCACCATTCTTTTATAGTGTGCTGAATAGTCATGTGATATAAATCATAAACCAGACTAGCCATTTTTTTCTCAGAATAACCACCCAAAGCCATTTGCAAAGAATCACAAAGCATCATTAATGCACCCCAGACACACTCATTTCCAGCTCCTCTGGTTGCTATAATCTCTCTGACGCGTTCCACTTGGCCTGGACCCGTATTGCCCTTGGCCTGTGGGAAACCCAGCAGGACATTCTGAAGTAGTTTTGTCTAAATGGCTGTATTAAAATGAAAATACACACTTTTTTTTCCCCCTTCACAGTCATCTGCTTAATAGAATCATCTGAGCCCCTGGATATCCCTGAGTCTCACGGCAATTTTTTTCCTGCTAATGAAATTTGGGTTATATTATATAATCTACAGCATTTGGTAACTTGTTTTTTAATTATCAATATTGTTGTGATCAGTTTTCTAAACACTTTTATGTGTTTATTTAGGGGGTGGATGTTTGGTGGGCATAGATCTTTATCATGTGGTAAAGGCTTATGTGATCAGGCTTAGTTTGCCTCCTTTATAACAGAAACTTGACAGAGAGGCTTAATGGAGTAGATGCTTATTTATCTCCAAAAATAAAGTATTAGCAGGTGGGTAGTTGAGGGTCAGATGATGGCTATATTGTGCCATCAAACTCCCAGGCTCCTACCTTGATGTTTGAATAGCCTTAGTTGATGGCCAAAGGACCTTCTAGTTTTGGTCCAGGATCCCAGTAGGAGGAAGGAGGAAAGAGAAGAGGAAATATAGACATATTCTGCTGAGGTGTCAGTGATCAGGATTAAATCACATGGCCATGTCTAGCTGCAAGAGAAGCTGGTAATTTCAGTATTTCAGCTGTAGACAAATGCACTGCGTGTGTTAGCCTATCTTATCTGCCTCAGATTCTTCTCATGTTATCTCATGCTATGGTTACAGCAACTCCATATGGACATTCTTGTCTTCATGGATGAAATAGACTGAGAATGGTTAATAAACTTACTCAAGGTTCCAGAGCTGGCAGGGGAGGGGCTGGGATCTATATCCTGGACTGTCTGATTTCAAAGCTTCCATTGTTTATTGTCTTGCTTGTTTTTTATTTTTTTAAAAAGACATTGGTTCTAGTGGATTAATTGTTCATTCTTGTCACTCAGTCACCTTGAAACCATTTAAAGGTATTTCACTTCCATTTTATGAATATTCTTAGAAGAAATGGAGAAATTTCTCTTGCAGATATATTTTTTTTCTTTTGCAGATATTTAGGAGAAAAATAATAAAGTGTAGATATGCAGGCTCTAAGATCCTGTACAGTACAGTAGCTTCCCTTTGAAACTAGTTTTTAGTATGGCACTTAGTTTCCCTTTGATTTTGAGTTCCCTAGTCGTCCATAATGAAAGGAGAAATAAGACTAGTTACATTATTTTGGTTTCTGTTAAGTGGGTTCCTGGACCCAATTCCAACATGTGTATGTGGAGGTTTCCCCACATTATCAAGCAATTCCGAGACACCAGCTGAGTGTCTCCCAATTCAACTCAATTCTGACACTATTACCCAGTGATAGCATCACGTTCCATAGACAAAGTCTCAGTCCCAAAAGATCACCCTCTGCTTTAGAACCCAATTGATAAGTCTAAGTTGTTACCTGTGCTTTTGACCACATGGCTAGAGATCGGAAATCTACATTACCTCTCCTTGAGTTTGATTAATTTACTAGAATAGCTCATAGAAGTCAGAAAATCCATTTACTCACTATATTACTGATTTAGTGAAAAGGATATTACAGGGTAGGAATCAACTGCCAGATGAAGACGGGTGATGTCCCAGACCAAAGAGCTTCCATTCTTGTGACTCTTGGAGCCCTGCATGGTGGCAGGTGGAAGTGTTCTAGTTCATCAACCTGAAAGCTCTCTGAACCCCATCCTTTTGGGTTTTTATGGAGGCTTCATTATATAGGCATGATGAAATGATTGACCATTGGTGATTCATCCAATCTTTAGCCACTTCCCCTCCCCAGAAATCAGGATGTGGGACTGAAAGCTCCTGTCCTCTATTCATGGTTGGTTCTCTGGCAACCAGCCCTCACCCTTAGGTGCTTTCCAAAAGTCACCTCATTAACATAAGCCTAGTTGTAGTGGAAAAGGGCTGCTTATGAATAACAAGGCATCCATTTCATCTTTATAGTTCTGAAGGGATTGCAGGAACTGATGGCAAGAGGCCAAATATTATGATAATAAGAGCTACAGATGCTCTTACCACCAGGAGATTCCAAGGGTTTTGGGAGCTCTGAGCCAGGAACTGTGGATGAAGACTTAATATATATATATATATATATATATATATATATATATATATATATATATATAAAATGTTTTTTGGTCATCAGAAAGATGAAATATATGTATTTCTTATAAATCACCACATTGCATCTATAAGAGAGAAATCCAGGTTCTTAAAGGGAAACAAGTTATTCTTTGCCCATTGCTTCTTTATTATAGGAACCTAGAATATGATCCCACTACTATTAAATAATTCAGGTCATGTATGCTATTGCTCTTGGCTGAGTGCCAACATTAAATATCTAGGTAGGGAATGAAATTTAAAGATCTGGGTTCTAGACGTGTCCTCAAATGATGACATTCATGATTCCAGACAAATCATGTACCTGTTGTCAGTCTGAATTTTAATCAATTCAGGACTAACAATACCTGGTCTTCGTATTTCAGTGTTATGAGAAACACAGTTAAAATGAGATTATAGATGTAAAGTGCTTTGTAATGAAGGTGCTAAACAAACATGTAATAATGTTACTGTTATTATCTGTTAAAGCTTTTATGGTATGCAAGCATTTCTTTGGCATTTTGATAATACTAGAAACCAGTGGGGGAAAAAACACTACTAGAAAAGGAGTCAAGTTAATTTTCCAGTCCATTGAGTAGTAAGAAGAGATAAATCTGTTGAGTTGGGGGTTTAGGGAAATATAAAGTGGTAATGGAGAATGTTATAGACTCTACCAGTTGTACGTTTGTATCATTATAGTTGGATAACAATTATGATAAGCTGAAAGTGCAGTGTAAGTTATTAATTTTTAGTGAATTGAGATCATGTATCTAAACATAGATTCATATCCAGTATTCTTCAAATTGCTATGTAACTGAGGAGGTGAAGAGAGTGGATCATCACAGGATTTCTTTTTTCTTTTTTAAAGATTTTTATTTATTTATTCATGAGAGACATAGAGAGAGAGAGAGGCAGAGACATATGCAGAGGCCGAAGCAGGCTCCATGCAGGGAGCCTGATGCGAGACTGGATCCTGGGACTCCAGGATCATGCACTGGGCCAAAGGCAGGCACTAAACGCTGAGCCACCCAGGGATCCCCCATCACAGGACTTCTAAATATCTATGACCTTTGTAAGAAAGGAAAACAAATTGTTCAAAGTGCGGTAGTACATGAAGTTGCCCCACAGTGTAGCTGAAGGTAAACTCTAATTTTCCTTGTTTTGCAAATGTAGGAATAATTACAAATTAAGGCCTTTCTTTAGTGAACATTCACAGATTGTCTATGGTTGGGAACAAAATGAAAATTAAAGGTAAGGAATGGTCTATTGTTCCAAGGTACAGACCTTTCTAAAATATTTGACAGTGTGCAAAATTTAGTACAAAGATTGATTATGGCTCAGGCTTCTAGCTTCCTGGGAACAATTGAAAAGGATGCAGGACACCAATTACCACTGAGTCAAATCTCATTCAGTAGGTCTGATGGGAGCGATAACTTTTTTCAGGAGGTGTTAACGTTCCTTATAACATTTTCTTCTTACAATTGGTGACATGACAGAGTTTTACTGTAGAAAAAGCTTGTATATCCTTCCCCCCCTGCAATTGGTTTTTTTCATCTTGATCCTTCTTATAGGCAAAGGTCCAGCTTTAGAAGGGAATTTCCACCCTGTTTTGATTTAGTTTTGAGTATTTGTATGCCAGTAGGCCTCTGTTTCATTTCTGCTATTGATTTATTTGTGCTTCTTAATTATATTAGACATCTCTTAAATACATAAAATATATTTGATTAACTTCTAGAGAGGTATCATGTCAACCCTGACTTTCTCTGGCTTAAACTAATTTGGTCAGGGAATGAAAAGATACCAGTGAGCACAGAGAACATTTTCTTGATGTTTGTGCTTGTTCAAATCGTTTCATCTCTCTTCTGCTAATTGGCCTGTGATTTTCACGGGGGAGATGGCACAACATGCTTATCATCCCTCATGGCCTGACTAGTGGTATCTTGTGATCTGCCGGGTTCTGAACTTCTGGGTTGACTTGCCCAACAGGATGGGGGAATTGGTAGGGTGGGAATAGCAACAGACTTCAAATTTCCACCCTCGAGGCTGGAGGTTTTAGTAACTGGCAGCTTCCAAGAGGTCACGGCCAGAAGAAGGCGGGACCCAACCTTCTAGAGGCTTGGGAACGGATCATTTAGTTAAGGCAGCCACTCAAGAAACAGGGTGGGGATCCCGAGCATTGGGCTCATAATTGGGGACTGTTTTTGAGAACAAACTGACACACAGTTCTGAGACTGGGCCCTGATAATCTGGAAGGGCACCCTAGGGCTGTGTTTTGAAAATAAAACAGAAGCCAAGTTCCCAGAGCCACACCTCAAAGTTCAGACGAGGAGACCATGAGCATAACTTGATGGTGATTTCCACAGCTGTGGCTGACCACCTGCCAAACCATTCCCCTAATGGCCGGGATTGATCCACATTTCCCTGCAATTAGGCTGATTCTGCAATGGTGTAGGATGTATATGGAGGCTGAGGATGAAGCCTGATAAAGCAGAATTTTTCAGACGGAAACACTAGGTTCTCTCCTATGCCTTTTTCTGTGGAGACGGACAGAATGGAGGGAGCAGCAGCTGAGTAAAGGAGAGAATCTGAGACATTATATTGGCAGCTTGTCAGAAAAATAAGTGAGAGGATAAACGTGAGAAATGTAGGTGGTGGGAGGATGGGGGTGTGGGTCACTTCTGCCAACTATAAGGAGAACAGTGTGCTTTTGGGGGATAACCAACATTGCATATTCTGAAAAACCCCTTCTGAAAAAACTGATAAATAAAAATGATTTATTTATTAGTTTTAGAGAGAGAGCACGCATGAGTGGGGGAGGGAAGAGAACTTCATGCAGATTCCCCACTGAATGTGGAGCTCCACCGGGGCTCAGTCTCATGACCCTGAGATCATGAGCTGAGCTGAAATCAAGAGCTGGATGCTTAACCTACTGAGCCACACCTAGGTGCCCCTATTTTGAAAACTCTTATGCATTGGAATTTTTCCCTAAATACTATTTTTTTCTATCTACCCACCTTCAGAGTTTTAGCTCTTTGCTAAGAAAAAGGAAAAGGTATTGAGATAAAGGCAATCGCAAATCAAATATATTTAATAATCTTTTTATCTGAGGTATTCTGCTACTAATGTGCTGGATAACAGCTTATTTTTTTTTCTTTTAAGATTTTATTTATTTATTTGAGATGGATAGAGATGGGGACTTTTGGAGGATTTCTTTAAATCCAAAAGCCCGTGTTATTAATGAACTCAAGAAAAAAAAATATAGTGCTTCTATATGACCCATGAAATTTAGAACAGATCAATAATCTACAAATTAAAGTTAGAGTTGAAACTAAATGAAAAATAAGGCTTTAATATCTCAGAAATTTCCTTTCACATTTGTTGGACTTACCACTTACATGAATATGCCCTGCTGCCAGCAAAACTATGCTTTCCTAAAGTTTTGATGATTCAAATAAAATAAATGTTCGATCAAGTATTTATCGAGCAACTAATACTGGGTGCCAGGTACTGTGCTAGTTCCTGGGTAAAATGGAGTAAAAACAGACTCAGTCCCTTCTCCCATTATTGGGTCCTATTTTCAGTGGCCCATAGGTGTTCCCTCCCTTTTACATGTTCAGAATTCAACTCCTTCCCTCTCCATCCTACTTCTTTTCTCAATTCTCTGTCCCAGATAATGACCCATTCGATCACTTAAGCTGGACACCTGGATCTTAAGTTTGAATCCATCCTCTATACTGACCACTATCCAACTCCAGTTTTATTTTGAAAATATGTCTTTAATTTATCTCCTCTTTTCTTACCTCTCTACCACTCTGTCAGTTCAATGTTTATCAACATTATATGGACTAATTTAAGAACCATCTAATAGTTTCACTGTTTTTTTTTAACCTTTTTTTTTTTTTAAAGATTTTATTTATTTATTCATGAGAGACACAGAGAGAGGCAGAGACACAGGCAGAGGGAGAAGCGGCTCCCTGCGGAGAGCCGGATGTGGGACTTGATCCCAGGATTCTGGGATCGTGACCTGAGCCAAAGGCAGACACTCAACTGCTGAGCCACCCAGGTGCCCCAATAGTTTCACTGTTGTGAACTTGCCTCCCTGCGAGCCAGTGTTGTTATTATAAAATGTATATCTGTTTACTTGTCCTCGCTGCCTACCATGGAAGCAAGAGGAAGTGGCCAAACAACAAACTCACCAAGCCTACGGGAGCAGTTTTTACTGGAGGAAACTCATGGAGAAGGATAAGTAGCAGCTAGCAGATCCCTGTTATCTGATACACGAGATATTCTGTGCCCTTTTATGATTAGAAATGATGACATTCTTGATGTTCTGGACTCCAGAAAAAGGAGCCTGAAACTGAGCCAGGTTTTTTAGTTGTCTAATTAGGAATGGCTGCACTAACCCTTCCCTGGTGTGATTCAAAGACTGGTGTGATACAATAGTACTAAGAGACGGCAGGCCCTTGGCTTTGGCCTGATTCATCAGCTCAGTGTTCATGGGTAATGGAAAGCCATCTGTAGCCATGACTGGCAGCTAGGGGACAAACCTTGCAGATGCAGGTGACATGACAGTTCGACCAGAAGAGGATGTATCAATCAGCTCATGGTTGGACAAGAGCTGTGCTCTTTCCTGGCATGATCAAAGTGCCGGGATCCCAGCCTTGCTATTGGCCAGGACTGTGGGCCTGCAGCACCCAGCCACTGCTGGTTTCCATGGAGCTTCAATGGAGGCCACTTCCTTTTTTGGACTGGAGCCAATCAGTTTTGGACAAGTTAGCTATTCTTGTTTACCCCCTATAGGATGAAGTTTAAACTTTTGTAGGATGGCACATACAGCCTTCACAATCTGAACTCTCTAGAATATAAGATAATAAAGCATATTACTTGCGACCACCTTCTTTCTCCTGCTCTTCATTGCTTTATACTCTGTAATTACCAAGTGACTTGCATTTCCCAGGAAAAGTTGTGCTTTTTCATTTCCTTTTCACATATGCACATGCTGTTTCCCCTTCCTTTCCTTGTCTATCTGATGGATTCTTGTTTATCTTCTAAGATCCACTTTATGTCTATAAAACCTTCCCAGTTCCCTCTCCTAAATCTCTGTTGCCCTGCCATGTTGATTAAAAATCTTTTTTTTAACCCTATACTTTGTATATGTCTCTGTTACTGTACTGTTGAATAATAGTTATTTGTTCACATGCTTTCTGCTTAGCAGACTGTGAGCCCCTGGAGGGCAGGACCTTGACAGTGCCTGGCACATAGCATAGCAGGTGGTAAATAAAAATGTGCTGAGTGAATAGCGGAATGGGTGTCTAATCTTTGAAAACCTTTGCATCCACATGCGTCAGCCTAATTCTTTTGGAAGGAGGTGTTCCTCACTAAAATGACCCTGAATTAGTTCAGGGGTCACAGGCAACAGCATTAGAAGAAGGGGAGGGTCTGGTGATAACAGTAACACAGAGTATTGGATAGCATGTCTGTAGTCACCCTGTTGGTGCTCAGAGCTTCATCATACTCTTGAGATGACAAGATCATACACTTTTAAAGTTAAGCCGCAGCTTCAGCCCTAGATATGTAGTCACTTTGCTTTTGTTTTGCTGATTCTTAATTCACTTTGAAAACATATTTATTTTTATTTTATTTTTTTGATGAAGGTTTACTTATTTATTATAGTTTCAGGTTGTTTTTTTAAGAATTATTTATTCATGAGAGACACAGAGAGAGAGAGAGAGAGAGGCAGAGACATAGGCAGAGAGGGAAGGAGGCTCTGTGGGGAGCCAGACGTGGGACTTGATCTTGGGACTCCAGGATCAGGCCCTGGGCCAAAGGCAGACACTCAATCACTGAGCCACCCAGGCATCCCTATAGTTTCAAGTTTTTATTTAAATTCCAGTTAGTTAACATATAGTGTAATATTAGTTTCAGGAGTAGAATTAAGTGATTCATCACTTATATAACACCAGTACTCATCACATCAAGTGCCCTCCTTAACACCCATCACCCATTTAACCCATTCCCCTGCCCACTTCCCTCCAGCAACCTTCAGTTTGTTCTTTATGGTTAAGTTTGTTTTATGGTTTGCCTCTCTCTCTTTTTTTGTCTCCCTACGTTCATCTGTTTCATTTCTTGAATTCCACATATGAGTGAAATCATATGGTATTTGTCTTCCTCTGACTGACTTATTTTGCTGAGCATAATACACTCTAGCTCCATCTATGTCATTGCAAATGGCAAGATTTCTTTCATTTTTTTTTTTTTTGTGACTGAGTAAAATTCCATTGTGTGTATATATACATACACATACATATATATATATACCGTCTCTTCTTTACCACTCATTAGTCAATGAACATTTGGGCTCCTTTCATAGTTGGGCTATTGTTGGTAATGCTGTTTTAACATTGGAGTGCTTGTGTCCCTTCAAAGCAGTATTTTTGTATCCTTTGGGTAAATACCTACTAGTGCAATTGCTGGATCATAAGGAAAACATATATTACTAAGGAATTGTTATTGAATAGAACTGAAGGGCATTTTGAATATAGAGAGACTTAGAGTGCATTTTGAAGTTTGTGAAGATCATTTCTTTCTCTTTCTTGAATCTATTTCTTATCCTCCCTACCCCCTTGCCTCTACCACCCTATTCCAGATGACATGACCTTTGCTTGGAATTTTGCAATAGTCTCTTATTGGCTTGCTTGTATCTAATCTGGCTTCCCCTCCAGTCCATTTCCACATTGTAGCCTGAGTTTTTGTTTTAAAATGGAAATCAGAAAATGACATCACTATGCTTAAAATGCTTGATTAGCTTCCCATTGGTTTCGAATAAGACTAACTCCTTACCACCCACAAGGCTCTTCTAGATCTGGTCCCTACCTGGGGCTCCAGCATGCAATTCCACAGGGTTCCCTCTCACTCTTCACACTTTGTCTTTCTTGCCTTCCTTCAGCTCCTCGTAAACACTAGACTCTCTCATTCTCTAGAGCTTTTCAACACACTGTCTCTTTCTCACAAAACTCTTGTCTCCTCTTACCTGGTTCACTTACATTAATCCCTTAGATCTTATTTGAGTATCAGTTCCTTCCAGGGGCCTTCCTCCCAAGCACCAGGTATCTCTCTTTTGCAACCTTGTATTCAGTTATTTAAACATTTGATTCAAGATTCTGTCTCTTTATCTCACTAGCTGGGAAGCTCCCAGAAACAGTGTTTAATCTGGGAAGATAGAAAGCTGTAGTATCTCAATTATTAACATAATACCTGGGACATACAAGTTTCAGTAAATTTTAGTGAAATGAATGAATGACTGGATGAAAAAATAGGGCTGCTTGATTTTGCTATATAAAATCTCTGGCTGTAATTCTGGTAGACCTCACAGCCTATGTTTTGGTATAAATATAGAGAGACTTAGAGTGCATTAACCTTTTGTTAGTGGAGGGGAAAGTTCCCATAGTGGAAGCAATTTGCTCTGGGAAACCTTAGGACTGTCTCAGACTGGGCCTTAAGAGAAGATTGTGGAGGTGGTCAAACAGGTTTATGGCGAGCCTCTTTTGTGACTGTAGCTGTGTTTTGCCCATGTGTGGTTATTTATCAATACAGGGACTCAGGTTATAATGAAATCAATCATTTGAGACATTACAGTGGAGAAATTGCTACTCTGTCTGAAGATTTAAAATCACTGTCAGAGATGTCAACTTGGCCAGTCTTCTGTCCAATCAGAACTAAATGGTGGAAGCAGGGATGGAGCCAAGAGCGGGGGGGGGGACTCTTGGGTCTCTTCCCTGTCATAAGCTGGTGCCCCCAGGCCTCTGTGTTGAGGCCGTGGTGCTCTCAGTTTTCCTCAGTCTTCAACCATCAGATATCCCTGCACCAATTTCCCCACAAAATGAATGTGTGGGATTTGTATTTTGAAATCATGGCTATTATAATACCACCATCTTTTAAATTAACATACTGCTTCCCTGCTTGTTTTCAAGTCATCTTGGCTCAGCTACTGAAAGAAAACATTTTTTAGCCCTCCTAGCGCTGTGAGCCAATAGGTTTAGGAAACAAGCCAATCAATATGGCTTCCAAACCACCTCTTGCCAGAGGCAGCAATAATTTTTTAACCTCTTGGAAATCTAGAGAGGAGGAAAAAATTTCAGCCAGATTATAGACACGAGATTACTATGTAGTATATGCAGTTGGAACAATCATTCTTTGACTTAAAAACTTTGTGACTGTTCTAGAAATTGGTAAAGGACATAAATTAATCCTCTACCATTTATTTTTTTCCCACAATTGTAGTCGCATTTCATGGAAATGGCCTTGTAACAGAAGGAGTGAAATGCTCTGAAATGCTCTGCAGTATTCAGAAGGAAGAATGGAACAGATAAAAAATGTAAACTATACGACAATCATTATATTCTTAATTTAGTTGCTGGCCTTTTCTCTAATGGACAAATTGAGACAAGGAAAGATTTGGAAGATGAAGATTTATGTTTAGGGAAATTAACAGTGGTAAGGATTTATAAGACGTGACGTAGATAAAGTAAGGGCTAGGAAACTTTGTTGGAAAAAGGCAAACTATTATCATTTTAATAAAAAATAGTGATGGAGTGCCTGGGTGGCCCAGTTGGTTAAGCATCTGCCTTTAGCTCAGGTCATGATCTCAGGGTCCTGGGACTGAGCCCCACATTGGGCTCCCTGCTGAGCAGGGAGCCTGCTTTTCCTCTCCGTTTGCCCCCTCCCTGCATGTGCCTCCCTCCCCCATCTCTTTCTCTCTGCTTCAAATAAATAAATAAAATCTTTTAAAAAATAATGGCAACAAAATGTCATAGATAATGTCACATCTTTAAAAAGACAGTGCCTGAAGGATACACAAATTTTGTCTTTTTGGTTGTATTATACCATGGGAATCTTGGTGAATCACGTTTCCAGATGATTGAGACCAGCTGTAAGCAGAACAGTAGAAGGGAGTACCTAGTGAAGGGGGACTGGAGGGACAGATGTGGGGAAGAAGGCACTGAGAAAATTATAGAAAGCCAGAAAAGAGATCAGAGCAATATGGTGATTGGAGCTTTCATACTTTAAAGTTATTAATAGCTAGTATTTATTCTGTGATTTCTAAGTGCTAGGCTTGGCACTTTTTATAATTATCCCTTATTTAATTCTCTTAATGCCTCCACGGAGGTAGTTTCTTTTATTTACCCTTATTTTATTTTATTTTATTTATTTTATTTTATTTTATTTTATTTTCCTTTTTAAATTTTTTAAAAAAGATTTTATTTATTCATGAGAGACACAGATAGAGAGGCAGAGACATAGGCAGAGGGAGAAGCAAGGCTCCCTGCAGGGAGCCTGATGTGGGACTTGATCCCAGGACCCCAGGATCACACCCTGAGCCAAAAGCAGCCACTAAACCACTCAGCCACTCAGGCGTTTCTATACTTTATTTTTTTAAAATATTTTATTCATTTATTTGACAGAGAGAGTGAGAGCCAAAGAACACAAGTGGAAGGGGAAGAGGGAGAGTCAGAGGGAGAAAGAGAAGCAGGCTCCCCACTGAGCAAAGACTCTGGGATCATGACATGAGCCAAAGGCAGGGGCTTAACTGACTGAGCATTCCAGGTGCCCCATTTACCCTCATTTTAAAAGATGAGAAAGCTGAGGCTAAGAGAGGTTCAGTAACTATCTTTTTTTTTTTTTTAAGATTTTATTTATTTATTCATGAGAGACACAGAGAGAGAGGCAGAGATGCAGACATGGGGAGAAGCAGGCTCCTCACAGGGAGCCCGATGTGGGACTCAATCCCTCTACTGGGATCACGCTCTGAGCTAAAGGCAGATCTCAACCACTGTGCCACCCAGGCATCCTGGTTCAGTAACTGTCTTAAGGTCACATGGTTAGTAAGCAGCAGAGTCTCTAACTATATAATTTTTATGTATAGCCATCATGTCCTCCATGACTTGAGAGCTATTTGCATGACCTGGGCACTTAGGAGATGATGGACAAATGATTTGCTGTATTATGTTATGTGTATAAATATGGAGTCTATATTGTTATTGTTCCATCTGCAAAGTGTTCTTCAATTAAGATGTGCTTAAGAAGTGCTGAGGATTAGATTGGCCAACCCCGAACTTTCTATTGCCAGTGCTTCCTTGGGGCTTGGCATTATGTTTAGTACACTTGAAAGGAAATCATTCTAGCCTTGAAAATCACCCTGTGAATGTACATTTTTTTCCTCACTGAGTCAATTATGGGATATGTGAGCCAAATGGTCCATCAAAGCTACTGCTGTCAGAACAATGAAAGCTTCATTTCCTTGAGAATCCTACTGGTAAGTGCAAAAAAGAAAAAGGAAATCTATGTATGTGTGGGAAAATGTAGACATCGTGGACTTACCCTGTAGTTTGGAAAGGCTGCCAAAATTCTAAGGACAGGGTGGCTACAAAGAATGTATGCAAGTGAATATGGCCAAATAAATAGAAAAATGTTTAAAAATTTTTTATTAAGTTTTAAATTTTAATTCCAGTGTAATTAAGATACAGTGTTATATTAGTCTCAGGTGTTCAATATAGTGATTCAACAATTCTATACATTACTCCGTGCTCATCATAGTAAGTGTGCTCTTAATCCCCTTCACCTATTTTATCCATCCCTCTAACCATCTCCCCTTTGGTAACCATCTGTTTGTTCTCTATAATCAAGTCAGTTTGGGGGTTTGTTTCTTTTTTACTTTTCTTCCCTTTGTTTCTTTGGTTTGTTTCTTAAATTCCACATGAGTGAAATCATATGGTATTTGTCTTTTTCTCTGACTGGCTGATATCACTTGACATTTTACTCTCCAGCTCCAATCATGTTGTTACAATTGGCAAGATTTCATTCTTTTTGATGGCTGAATAATATCCCATTGTGTATATACACCATATCTTTATCCATTCATCTATTGATGGACACTTGGGCTGCTTCCATAATTTGGCTACTGTAAATACTCCTATGAAAAACATAGGGGGGCATATATCCATTCAAATTAGTGTTTTTGTATTCTTCGGTAAATAACATGTAGTGCAATTACTGGATTTAGGGTAGTTCTATTTTTATTTTTTTTGGGGGGGGAACCTCCGTACTATTTTCCAGTATGGCTGCACCAGTTCGCATTCCCACCAACAGTGAACGAGGGTTCCTTTTTCTCCACATCCTCCTTGTCAACATTTGTTGTTTCTTGTGTTGTTGATTTTAACCATTCTGACAGGGGCAAGATGATATCTCACTGTAGTTATGATTTGCATTTCCCTGATGATGAGTGATGTTGAACATCTATCTTTTCATATGTCTGTTAGCCATCTGTATGTCTTCTCTGGAAATATGTCTATTCATGTCTTCTGCCCATTTTTCAATTGGGTTATTTCTTTTTTAGTGTTGAGTTGTATGGGTTCCTGATATATTTTGGATACCGACCCTTTCTTGGATATGTCATTTGCAAATATCTTCTCCTATTCAGTAGGTTGTCTTTAGTTTTCTCCTTCCCTTCATTCTGTAGAAGCTTCTTATTTTGATGTAGTCCCAATAATTTATTTTTGCTTTTATTTCCTTGCCTCAGGAGATGTATTTAGAGGAATGTTGCTATGGCTGATGTCAGAGAAATTACTGCCTGTCCTCTCTGCTAAGATTTTTATGGCTCAGGCCTCACATTTTAGGTCCTTAATCCATTTCAAGTGTATTTTTATGTATGGTGTCAGAAAGTGGTCAAGTTTTATTCTTTTGCATATAGCTGCCCTGTTTTCCCAACACCATTTGTTGAAGAAACTGTCTTTTTTCCATTGCATATTCCTGCCTCTTTTGTCAAAGGAAAAAAGATATTTTAATGACCTTTCGAAGATGTTTCAATTCACTATTATCCTATGACAAGCACACATACAAATACAGCAATAAATACAAACGGATTAAAACTATTATGCAAAGCAAAATAAGTCAGAAAAAGACAAATACCATATGATTTCACTCACATGGAATTCAAGAAACAAAACGTTTTTTATTTTGAATTAGAAATAATAAAGTGTTTAATTGAGTTTCTAAATATGTAACATTTTAGGTAAAGTGTCTAAGCAATATTAATGAAAAATCAAATATATTAGAGAAAATCAAATATTAAAGAGCAGTTCATTAAATTTTTATAATTTGATGAGGTTTTGTGGGTACACTCCAAAGGTATAGTTTGCTGAGAACTTAAAATGTGCCAGGATTTTTGTTATATGTTTTGTATGTATTATCATATAAGGCTTTTATATCATTGTCTCCATTTTACATGTAGAAACTGAAGTTGAGACATGGTAAGTGACCTGCTCACATCTCCTAGCTAGCAACTGGTCCAAGCTGAGTTAGAATTTGCATTCAGACCTGTTGAAGCCAAACTCTGTGAATTTACGCACTTAAGCTGTACTGCCTTTCCTCTCAGATTAAGAAATACACCATGGAATGATAACAAAGCAGTTAAGTTTTTTCCCTGGTCTGTCTGAAATAGCTGTTGTAGTCCATACGGAGATTCCCATTATATTTTATTTATGGGAATGGATGAATGTGTAGTCAGCTGCTAACTTATTGCTAGGACCGAAGTTGTGTCAAGGCAGCCAGATACAGAAGGTGAAACATCCATGCTCTTAGGCACAGCGGTGCCAGGGAACCTGGTACAGTTTTTCTGGTAAGCAATTTAGCAATGTGCATGCATCAAAGGCCTTAAAAGTGTGCTTATTATCTGGCCCAGCAATTTTACATCTAAAGATTTATTTTAAGGATAAAACTGGCCAACTGCTCAAGAATACGTGGGTCGGGTCAGTGCCAGTATGAGGAATCCTATGTGGTTGGGTTAGGAACAGCAGTCTTGTGGAGAGGTGGTCTTGAAGAGGTTCTTGCCTGGTGCTTTACATAAAATTAAGAAAGCCTTATGGTCCAAGACTGAACAAAAAAATATAGTGGGTTGGTCCTTCTTTCCCTATGCACTCTCCTGGATTTGCCACAATTCAAAGATGTTTATAGCACCATTGTTTAATGTAGTGAAAAATTGGGAACAACCTAAAATATTTACAGTAAGGAATTGGTTAAATTTGAATCACCTATCCAGTGAAATCATACTCTGATATTAAAATAATGATGGTAAGATGTCCATAATATCTTGTTAAACGGCATGAGTAAGATCCCTTTTTGGTTAGAAAACGAACAACTGTTTAAGATGATGAGAGGTCTCAGTCATGGAGGGCTGAGAACTAACTGTGGGTAATATCCAAGTATCACTTAATGTTATTTTGAACTGAGATTAGGGAGATTTCAAAAACCCTGTGGTCTGCATTCTGTCTCTTAGGATCTTGAATTTTCACAAACTGCCTTTAAAAAGGACATATTATTTCTTTTGGGCTTGGCAAGAAGAGAATCTTTTCCCATCTCTGGCTAAAAGTTCCTTAAAACATGTATTTTTCTACATCTTTCTGAATAAGATTTATACTCCTCTCTAATCTCCCACCCTGAATAAACATAAAATGACTAGGATCCTGCCTGGTTCTAGAGTTTAAAAATGCAAACTGGCTACCAGCAAGCCAATGTAGCTTTCAAATGTATTTTGTTCAGCCTTAACGGTTTAAAAAATTTATTTGAAGTATATTGCCAACGTTAAAAACTGGGTGATTTCACATAGAATTTAGTGTCACTCAGGGAAAAAAAAATAGGATATCTGGCAGCACTGGGTCCTATGGCCCATCAATACGGTATGAGCAGTTCCTGATCTTTTTGGTTTTGTCATGTGTCCTTTGTTTACCACAGTCCTTAGCACTCCCTATTGCCTTCCTTCCACTCTTAGACTCTTTGCCTGGATTCTGTGGGCATTTGATTTTGGAACTCCTGTGTGCTAGACTGTATTAGCTTAGCTGTGTATCCTAAACCTTATAACCAGTGGTCTGAAATTGTTGACATATTTGCTTCATTTGCTTACATCCCTGGCATTTCTGGATAAATCTATTAATCAAAACATCTGCGTACTTACTGTGGCCAGTATGTAATGTCAGAGGTTAAGATTTATGAGACACGATTAATTTATATCCATGAGTGGCTTACTCTCCACTTGTGAGGGATGAATGTATACACAAAATGGGTAGCAAATTGTACTAAATGCTAAGTGTCTAGAGTATCAGTTAAAGGGAATGATGTAGGGTTCTTTTTTGTGACAGTGGGTGAGACTGTGGATGCTGATCCCAGAAGATACGATTGGTCAGGGAAAATTCTAGAGAAGGAATACATTGGGTTGTATTTGAAAATTGGTAGAATCTGGTGGCTCACAGACTTTATTGTGCCCATGAATCATGTAGGGGAACTTCAACTTCCCAAGCTCTACCCAGAGCTGAAGTGGGACCAAGAATATGCACCTTTACTATGCATTTTAGGGTGTTTCTGATATACATGGGCCACACTATAAAAAAAGGAGAGAAGATGATTCAAGCAGATAGGATAAAATAAGCAGAAGTAAGAGTGTGAGTGGAGAATTTAAAGGCTACAAAATTCAGCTGTTTGGAAGCTTATATAGGTGAGTCCTGGGAGATAATTAAGGGAGCGATGCCAGGAAGAAAAGAATGCTCTAGAAACAACTTCTTTTCTTTTTTCTCACAAAAAAGAATGACACATACTTTTTTTGAGAGGGAGTGAGAGAGAGCACACCCAATGCAGGCTCAGTCTCACAACCCTGAGATCATGACCTGTGCCAAAATCAAAAGTCCTTTCAGGACCCTGAGATTGTGACTTGTGCTAAAATCAAGAGTCGGACGCTTGATGGACTGAGCCACCCAGGCGCCTTAACAGATGCTTTTTTATAAAGTTGGGGAGAGGGGAGAAAGCAGAAAGAGCCAGTTATTTTCAAAGAAAATATTCCCTGCGTGATTTCTTCATTTTTTCACAAAAACAGTTATCTATGACACAATACTAGATTTGCTTTTTTTAAAAAAAAATAATTTAATAGTTAATTAGCCAGCAATTGATCCTGGTCCTGTTGTTCAGGTGCTTAATCAGTTAAATTGGATCAACAGTTTAACAATCTGCTACATTACTGAGTAATTGCATACTCTTTATGGTTGGAAACAAAATAGATGTCTTAATTCATACCACATTTTAGTGCAACAAACAGTAAGGTGGGGGTTGGGTTTTGTCCCACTATAGGGGCTGGTATATGGTTGGGTTGGAACTCAGTAAATACTTGCCAAATATCCTTAACTGAAATGTGCTTGATATTTGTAGTTCTTAATTTGGGGGGAGAAGGGAGTTTGATTAGATTAGTCATTTTCTGCACCAATTCCTTGGGGCGTCTAAGTGTCACTTTCAGAAATAAGACAGAGACCAAGAGAGGTGCCCACCTGCACCTCAAACAGCATCTTCTCTTTTGTTTTTCTATTTTTGCTTTTTAATGGAGATTTTCTGCATAAGATCTTATTTGAAAAACAACAGAAGACTTCCATTGTGAAACAAAATAACATCAACAATAATAAGTTTGAAAGTCTCTGAAGTATTGAAGAAATGATTTGATTCAATTTCAAATACATTTACAAGCTGTTGTGTAGTGCTTTAACACATAATTCTCATGACTCATTGAGCATAAATGAATTCTAATGTTCCTCTGAGTTGTTTCAATTTTTGAGCAATCCTTGAACTTGTAGGGGGTCTTATTGGACATAATACCTGAAGACACTTCATGGGTGTTAAGGGTGAAAAATGACTTGGTAGGTAGATAATAGGGTAGGAAGAGAGTGGGGGAGAGGGGAGAAAGCGGGGAGATGTTGTAGCAGCCTCAATGGAAGAAAAACTAGTATGTGAGAGTGAAGGATGGATGGTGGGCAAGAACTAGAAGCCAACGAATTAATAGTAATAAGCCATTAAAAAAATTGCAGTGAGGTGGGGCACCTGGGGGGCTCAGTCGGTTAGGCATCTGACTCTTGGTTTTGGCTCAGATCATGATCTCATGGGTCATGGGATAGCACCCCACGTTGGGCTCTGAGCCCAGCGGGAAGTCTGCTTGAAGCTTCCCTCCCTCTGCCCCTGCCCCCATGATCACACACACGTTCTCTCAGTGTCTCTCTCAAATAAAATAAATCTTTAAAAAAGTTTGCAATGAGGACGGTTCCACGGATCCAGGATAGTCAGAGGTGACAATATGTTGAAAGACTCAGAGTCTCAGTGAATTTTATTCTGGGGGACAGGGGGATCGAGACTTGGACTCAAGCTGGACTTGGGCTCTTTTATTAAGAGAGCTAGCAGATTGGCTATAGGAATGCTTAACTTTGGAAGCAGAGAAAAACATGTTTACTTCAAAAGGTGACAATGTAGTCACAGCTAGTTCCCCACAGGATGGAAAGAGTAGAAGAACCTCTGCAGAGGTAGGTGATAGGGTGATATTGAGAGAAAATGAGTCCAGGATTTCTAGGCTGTGTTGCTGAGAAAATGTCAGTCCATTAAAAATAAGATAACAGTATCGATCACTTACTTTGTGCCAGACGGAACTCATTTAATCCTCACAACTGTCTGAGGTGGGGACCATTATTACTAATGAGGATGTGAAAGCATTGAGGTTAAATAAGGTGCCAGTGGTCATAGACTTAGATACAGTCAGGCGGGGCTCAAGGGCAGTGGTCCTCAATGGGAAGATGCACCATATTTGCAGAGAAAGATTCTTGCAGTGGTACTTCCACCTCGGGAGCTGAGAATGCAAGGTCTAGCAATGAATGGCATGAAGCTTGGTTCCTGCTGCTGCTGCATTTTGTGCTCTACTACGGACAATCCCTAGACGCTACCTTTGAAATACTGTGCATGCCCTTCATAGTCCTTTCCTTTCCACCATGAAAAATCTCCCAAGTTTGAGAACTTTTGAAATGTGGCCAACTTCTGGCCTAAAGCAGAGGTATGTCCTTCCTTACTGCTTTGGCATTCATGAGCCAGAAACAACCTCAGTAACAAATATCAGTTAACTGGGAATTGTTTATGAAACATTTAATAAATCTGTTCAGTGGACCCATGAACTGATGTAATATTTGGCTTCTAGGGGTTGTGTACCGACCATAGATTATATGTGAAAAATACATAATATTCCCTGGAATGCTTATGTATTATTTTTTATAATGGATTGAATCAAACATTTTAATGGAGAAGTAGTATCCAGAACTAAATACATCACATCATTCAATTTCCAGAGATGCATTCTGTGGAAAGAATATTAACACTGAGTTTATCTCTTTTAAATCACAATTTTATTAGTGGAATGGGGAATGCAAATCTTAGCAGCAGCTCTCTGGAAATTCACTTTCATGTAATTGAAGGACAATGAAACTTGTTTGAATGGTATGGATGTGCAAATATCCTATAATTAGTACTTATATGTCCCCAGGCAAAGTTTCGGGTAATGTTTTTTAAGGGTTCAATAATTAAGTATCTGTAATGAGAAGCATTAGTCTCTGAAATAAATTAACTAATTACTAGATAGTTCATCGTAGAAATGCTTACACGTACAAAGTAAGAAAACAGCAGAAACTTTCATTTGGATTTCCAAGGGGCTAGTTAAATGACTGAAAAAGCAAATACATATTTGCTTGTTTACCGGGAAGGACCAAAGCTGATTTTGATTCAGCTGCATCTTGTTAGCTGGATGCCATGATTACTTGGAGTTTGCTTGTGGGAAGTTGTCCATCCTTAGTTGAAATAATAAAGTGGGGTAGAGATAAAGAGATGTGCATCTGAAGAATATTGTTGGAGGGTTGGGGGCTTAATTGGTGCACTGGTTAGAATGTAATCAGGTCCTTGAGCGGGCAGTGCAATTAAATATGTCAAGGAGGGGATAATTAGATGGGTGGCTGAATGGTGTAATTACATTCATAAGAGGGGGGGCTGTAATTAGATGTAAGACAGGGGTTGTATTTAGATGCCTAAGTTGAGGATATAATTAACATATGGGTGAGAAATTAAATTATGTGTGTGGGTGAAGCATAATTATATGTGGGAGTCCATGTGGATATGTGGGTAAGGGTACTTAGAAATGAGTGGGTTGGACTATAATTAGAAGTGCAAGTTCATATTCTTATGGACAAAAACTTGAGATTTTCCTCAATAAGAGCAAGCATATGTTTTGACATCATGAGTAATAGCAGCTGGCATATAGTGACAGCCTTTCAAGCCACTTCAAGGGTTGCAAATCAAAATTTCTGCTTTTCTATTAAGAGTTGAGACCCACATCTAACATTGACAGTAATTCCTTTTCTTAATAGTGGCACTTGGTGGTGTTCTGAATACTGAATGGTTTGGTAATTTCTCTAACTTTAAAACACAACTGCATGACACAGAAGAATTGCTTCCCCTTCCTAGCAAAGAGAAGAATTTGGAGGGAGTAGAGGTGTGAAACAAACAGACAAAGAATTTTCCTTTGAATTGTGAAGTGTGAAAATAAAAGTCTAACCCTTTTCACTAAAAGAGTATCAGCATAAAGCTACATGTGTAATAAAATAAGCAAAATTTAGCTTGATGGCTTCACTTATTTTTTTAGTTATAAAATAATATTTAGAAATATTTGTGGCATTATCTCCTCCTTCCCCCCACCCACTCAAATATGAAAGCATCCTTGCAAGGAATGTAGCTTACAGGTGAAACAGGAACAGAAGTGGTAGAAGAATGCTAGAGAAAGAAGAATCTAGAGCAAGGCAGGTGCAAAAGTTATTTGATGCATCTGGAAACTTACATTGAAGTAGTGAGAGTTTTATTGTTGTCATTAACACTGAGTTTGTCTTTTTTATCTGATATATTGGATTTATCCTGTATCAAATTTAAAACAATGGACTATTTTGTTGCCATCTTCAAAAGCAAGGGAGTATTTATTTATTTTAAGATTTTTTTTTTTTTTATTCTGAGAGACACACAGAGAGAGGCAGAGACATAGGCAGAGAGAGAAGCAGGCACTCTGTGGGGAACCTGATGGAGGACTTGATCCCAGAACCCCAGGATCACCACCTGAGCCAAAGGCAGATGCTCAAACACTGAGCCACCCAGGCATCCCAAGAGGAGTGGTTTTGAATGAAAGTTCATTGGAGGAAATCAAAAGTTCAGGGTTGTGGTGACTTCTCATTGACTAAGATATGGCTGTTCTCATTGGCTGAGCTATTGCTGGATTAGGACAAAATCTTCTCTCCTGAGTAGTAAAATATGCTTCCTCTTGCCCAGGTATGTAGAGTAAGCTGAAGGTAGTGGTACAGGTTTAAAGCTCCTTCTTTGAGACCTCTCAACTCCATTTTGAATGAGGTTTTCCTATACTCATTTGCACAGAATCCAAGTGGGTTACCTCTGGGATTTTAAACTTTTTGGCTTCCTGGTGCTGCCAAGAAGCCTAGATATAAAGTTAGTTGTATTTTATAACTTGGATGTAGGGACATTACAGCCTGTCCCCAATATCTGGTTTTGCCCCACAGTAGTTCTATAGAACATTTTTTATTCTTCGATTTTTATTTCACATCGATGCAGTGATGCTAATTATTTACATTGTAGACATGCTGCCTCACAGATAGCCTCTCTCAAAGACTATTGTAAGTTAATTTGTATCAGAGGTGTTTTTACTAAAATGTTGTGTATTCCTATAAAAATAGTTATCCCAGCAGTGATTTACATTTTTCTTTTTCTCCATGTCTTGTGGGGGGAGGGGACAAGACAAGCCCTAAGACAGTTAGTGACTGATGGTGGTTAACTCACTTCCTCATAGAGATAGTGTAATTATCATTCAAGACATCTAGTTATGTCTATGGGATAGAAGATGCATAGGCACAGAGTGTCCTCATGTTAGTAATTGAAGTCACTGGTCCTTAGTGCTTTGTGGTCTTGTGTGATTGCACATGAAGAGGAAGTAGTAAGGCATCTTGCTTTGGAAATGACTTTGGTAAATAATGCTTCATTCACTTAATTATAAAAACCATTCTGGGATGCTCTAGAGCTATTTACATAAGGCACAAAAAAAACATGGCTTAAATTCTTCAGATTTTAATAGCATTCTTCCAGAAGTCATATTGTAATTCAGGAATAATTTATCAGATGACATTTGTAATTTGCTTCTGAAAAAGTCTTCTAGCCTGTAACAAGTCCCTTCACCTTCACTTATGTTATAAAACATTAAAGACCCCAATTTTTGTCCTTTTTTTCTTTTAACTTTACTAAAATGATCTAATAGACCAGAAATTTCCATTACTTTTCTGATTCCTAATAACTTTGGATCTCAAGTCTCAGAGCCACTTCCTCATGAAGATGTCCTATAGCTAACTGTATAGCACTCTGGACTTTCCTATCACATTTGTATTTTTCCTGTTAACATGTTAGCTCCATGAATGGGGTACATGTATTTTGTCCACCACACATTCTCAACATATACAGCAGCTTCTAGTCCATCAGAGGTGCTCAACAAATAGATGTTGAATGAAAAGTCAGGTTGGACATTCGGCTATTTAAGAAGAGGCCCAGGAGATGGAGACCATGAGCCATGATAAAAATAAGAGATAACTCAAAAACCAAAATTGTGTATAGCTTTATTCATTGGCTCTTATTTAGAGAGTGGTAGGGCTCATGTTTGTTGTTGAAGTTTGGAGATTACATTGTATATCCATTATGATGTTAAGGAAATTCCGCTTTAGGTAAGGTACTGGTGAAAATAGATGTTCAACAAAAATCTGATTAAATTAATTGGCATATTAAACAAATTGTTGATTATCTGCTCCGTGCTTACCTTGGATATAGAGTGTTAAGCAAAAAAAGATAGGCTCCCTTCTGTGTCTATCGAAAGATGAATGGATAAAGAAGATGTGGTTTATGTATACAATGGAATATTGCTCAGCCATTAGAAACAACAAATACCCACCATTTGCTTCAACATGGATGGAACTGGAGGGTATTATGCTGAGTGAAGTAAGTCAGTCGGAGAAGGACAAACATTATATGTTCTCATTCATGTGGGGAATATAAATAATAGTGAAAGGGAATAAAGGGGAAAGGAGAGAAAATGAGTGGGAAATATCAGAGAGGGAAACAGAACATGAGAGACTCCTAACTCTGGGAAATGAACAAGGGGTGGTGGAAAGGGAGGTGGGCAGGGGGTTGGGGTGAATGGGTGACGGGCACTTGATGGGATGAGCACTGGGTGTTATGCTATATGTTGGCAAATTGAACTCCAATAAAAAAAAAAAAAAGGCTCCTTGCAATGATTCACACACACAAAAAAATACATTTAAAAATTCATTGATTGTTAGAAGTAGTAGATATATCCTCAAAGTCCAAAGATAAAAAATATTTTGTTCAAGACCTATATAATTCTTTGAAGCTGAAAGTATCTCTAAAATCTTCTTTAAAAAGGGAAGGGGTGCCTGGGTGGCTCAGTTGGTTAAGTGTCTGCCTTCAGCTCAGGTCATGATCCTAGTGTCCTGGGACGGAGCCCCATGTCCATAAGGCTCCTTGCTCAGTGGAGAGTCTGCTTCTCCTTCTCTCTGCCTGCTGCTGACCCTTCTTGTATGACCTCCATCTCTCTCTCTCTCTCTCTCTCTCTCTCTCATTCTTTCTCTCTCCCCCCTCCCTCTCTCAAATAAATTAAATAAATAAATAAATAAAATCTTTTTTAAAAATTAAAAAGTATCTCACACAAAGATAAACTACATATTATAGTAGTCTAGCAATATAATGATACATTTTTTTCCTAGGGAATTAAATTTTTTAGTATACAGTAATGTAGTAATGCCATATATAGGACTTCAGAGTTTCTGATGATGTTCAATGCCTCACCTTATTTTAATTCTCATAATCTGGGAGACAGATGGGATAGTTATTATCATGCTTGACTTCCAGCAAGGCACTGAGAGTTTGAGGGGACTGGCAATCCAGAATCTGAATTCCAGATGGTTAATATAATAAAGTCATTAAGAAGATAACCATTAATAGATGGAACAGTGAGAGGCAAAAAAATCTGGACAAAGATCCATCAGGTGAATTAGTGGTCCAGCAATATTTTGAGCTCATCTGTATGGTTGATCTGCCTAATTTATCCTTTCATTTACAGTAGTGTTTTTTTGTTGTTTATTTTATTAATTCAAGTACAGCTGACACAGTGTTATACTAGTTTCAGGTGCACAACATAGTGATCCCACAAGTCTATACATTATGCTACATGCTCACCACTAGTATAGCTACCATCTATCTGTCCCTGCACAACACTATTACAGTACCATTGATTATATTCCCTATCTTGTATTGTTTATTCCCATGCCTTATTCATTCCATAACTGGGAGCCTGTATCTCCCACTCCCCTTCACCCATTTTATATATCCCCCCCAGCATCCTTCCCTCTGGCAACCATCAGTTTGTTCTGTGTATTTATGGATCTGTTTCTGCTTTTTGTTTTTTTAATTCTTTTGTTTTGTTTTTGTTTTTGTTTTTTAGATTTTACATATGAATAAAATCATATAGTATTTGTCCTTCTCTGACTTATTTTCACTTAGCATAATACCCTCTAGGCCCATCCACAAATGGCCAGATTGCTTTCTTTCTTTCTTTTTTTCATGGCTGAGTAATATTCCAGTGTGTTTATGTGTGTGTGTGTGTGTGTGTGTACATATATATACCACGACTTCTTTTTCCATTCATATATTGATGGGCATAAAGTTTTTTAAAGTTAGCAGGAAGAATTTTATAGTATATTATATTCTCAGATTCAGTAGACATTTTCTGGCAGGGATACCAGGAGATACACTTGAAAAGAAAGGATGCAATGCCTTAATAAAAAAATACTCTGTGCCAAAATAGTAATATTCATGTGGAAATGGATTACTAAAAGTTCCTTCTACATACCGTACCCCAAAAGGAGGATATTGTGTTCATATATCTTTCTGGTAGGACTGACCATTGCCAAGTTGAGATACTCTATATTTAACATAGCACCATGATAGTATTATCTCAATTAGTTAAAATTCCAGTGTTTTCTGAATTACGTTTTTCCTTTCTGTAAAGCTTTGGTGAGCTGTTACTGTGCCTTTAAGAGAATGCAAGTAGGTAGTTGAGAAATGTTTATTGAAATGAAATTGCTTGTGTGAGGGCCAGCAGTCAACCAACTGGGAGAGTAGCAAGCAAATATTAACAGAAAAAAAGAAATGGCTCCCCTATCCCTGGCCTTTTGTTCAAGAGCTTTTAAAAACTTTTTATAGTATGTGAATATAATAGTTACATTTTACCATTGTTAAGATGAAGTTACATAAATCACTATTTTATCATGTTCCCTAAACCTATGGAATCTCAGTATTTTGTGGCTTCAACAAGTCAGTGAACTGTGCTAGGAGGAAAAGGATGAAAGAAGAAGGGAAGGAAGATGAATGGATCATCACACCAGGAGTTTGACGAGATGCTGGGTGTACATCATCTCCTATAATCTCATATAAACCTGGGCAACGTTAGCCCTCTTTAGAGACAGGAACACTGAGGGGTCCTACAATCCCACAGTCCCACAGCCTGGAAATTAGGAGGTAGGAGGCACCCAGCCTTTTTTTTTTTTTTTTTTTTTTTTAATACTTATTTATTTATTTATTTGAGAGGGAGAGAGAGAGTGAATACAAGTGAAGGGAGAGGCAGAGAAGGAGAGAGAGAATCTCAAGCCTGACTCTGGTCTCGATCTCATGACCCTGTAGTCATGACCTGAAACCAGGAGCTGGTCGGCCAACTGACTGAGTCGCCCAGGCTTTATGTTGCTGCTGCTACTACTGTTGCTTCCCAGATAATGCTGCTTCTGGGCCCAGATTCTTGCCTGGGGGCCTGGGATTGCCAGTCAGGAACTCTCTTTAACAACCTGTGGGGCAGGAATTTTAAGTTGGCTTTTACAAGGCAAACTAAATGTTGTTATTCTTATTTTTTAATTAAATTAATTAAGTTTTAAAGATTTTATTTATTTACGAAAGAGAGAGAGAGAGAGAGAGGCAGAGACACAGGCAAATGGAGAAGCAGGCTCCTCACAGGGAGCCTGATGTAGGACTTAATTCTGAGACCCCAGGATCATGACCTGAGCCAAAGGCATATGCTCAACCACTGAGCCACCCAAGTGCCCCCATGCAGGGAATTCCTAATTGTCTACTGGCAAACACTTCGACTTTATAGTTTAAGTACTGTAACTTTATTAACTATACTTTCATAGCACCAGGTGTTCCTTTTACATACTAGAAATAGAGGACGTAAAAATTTTTCTTGTGCTGCATTAAGTGCCTACCTCAGCTACTAGTGATCTCACACTCTTTATTTATTTATTTATTTATTTTAAAGATTTTACTTATCCATTCATGAGAGACACATTCAGAGAGAGAGAGGCAGAGACACAGGCAGAGGGAGAAGCAGGCTCCATGCAGGGAGCCTGACGTGGGACTTGATCCCCGGTCTCCAGGATCACACCCTGGGCTGAAGGTGGTGCCAAACTGCTGAGCCACAGGGGCTGCCCCTCACAGACTCTTGGAATTTTATTTTTCTGGTTTAATTTCTTTGTGCCTCCATGAAGCCCTTACAGTATATACTCATGTATTCCATTTATTCTGTTGGTATAATCCATACTTGCTTCAAATTCATGCAGAATGGCCTACTTAGTATCAGAATAGTTATTTTATGTACCAGTTCTGTAGATGTAAGGTCTTTCCCCAAAGAACTGCCGCCAATAGGCATTGTTTGAGCTAGTGGGAGATCCCATACCTGGTGGTTCTTGCTGAGCCAGCTAAAAGACACTGAATGACACATTTCACTTTCAGGGGCAATTGGTAGGTTTTGAGAGTCCTGGGTACTATAAATAGCACTCCAGGGAACACTCAGGTACACTGAACATTTTCTTTGCAGTCCAGTTCAATGTTTGCAGAAAGAAAGTCACATGCTGTCTGGCTTGCACAAGTCACTTGCCCTGTAGCACCTCCTGAGTTCTAGACAGACCCACCCGGAGTGTACATTTTCTCATAAACACAGCATTTGCTTTCAGCGTACTTTGCGCCTTTGTTTATACTGTGTTCTCTGCCCCGGCAAAATCCTATTCATCCTTTAAGATTCATCTCGAATGAGAAAGCTTTCCCTGAGTTGGCTTGGCAGAAATCTGCCCTGTCTTCTTGTGTGGGATTCTCCGCAGCACTTAGAGCATACATCCTCTACGACCTTTGCTTTAGAGTCTGTTGTATAAGTGTCTGTGTTCACAGTCTCCCCACAACCTCAGTGGGGAGTCCTCAGGCCTGTGACTTTTTGTATCTTTTTGTATTTTACCCTACCCCCCCAACCCTTAGCATAGGAAACAGCCACATTTGTCAAGTGAATTGCAGATTGTATGAATGAGTGAAATTGCATTCAGATGGGGGATAGAACTCATTGGTGCTTGTTCCCAGTTGAATGCCTTGAGAACTAATCCTATGTTTAGTATGGATTTTTCCTCTTTGCCCTAGCAGCCACTCTCTATAATGTACACGGTCAATTTGATACAATATATGTTATATTTAAATACACTTCAGGGAATTAATTTTTATTTTATTTTATTTTATTTTATTTTATTTTATTTTATTTATTTTATTTTATTTTATTTTATTTTATTTTATTTTATTTTTTATTATTTTATTTTTTATTATTTTATTTTATTTTATTTATTATTTCTTTTTTTTAGTTTCAAAGGAACAGGCCAACTTATTCCTTACAAACTTCTTGGCATCTTCCTTTCTCCATGCTCTTTTGGTCTGCCCAGTCTTCAATCAAATTCCTCCAACGGGTCTGCTATAAACAATGATTTTGTGAGCGGTTGTGTGTTCTCTGCAGTGAAAACCCGCCTTGTTTTCTGTTGCTAGGCAACCCCATTCCAGCTGCCCTTGAAGAAATGCGCGGTGGTGGGAAATGGTGGGATTCTGAAGAAGAGTGGCTGTGGCCGTCAAATAGATGAAGCAAATTTTGTCATGCGGTAAGAGAGAGCACCCACCGCGCGGCCTCTGCCTTCTCTCCTCTTCCCCACCCCCTCCCACAAGCCCTGGGGCCTTTCAAAACTAGTCACTTGTGATTAATCAATTGTAACTGCTCTTTAGCTTCCCTTCAAGTTCATTCACATACAAGTGAATTTAGGAGAGGGCCCCGGGAGCGAGGGAAATGCTCCAAGAAAGTACAAAGCCAAGGGCTCAGGCATCATGGGGAGACCCCAAAGCAGAAACACTTAGATTTTGTTTTAGATTTGAAAATTGTCTATAAACAAATATTTTCACTTATTCATTTCACTCTACACCCTTTACTTTTTTGTTTTTCACAAAAGCATTTTGGCGTAGCAAGTGGGATTTGAAGATAGATCTGATCTGTGTATGGCTGGGAGGAGGAAGGGGCCATAACTTTTGAGCAGCAAGGAAGCTTGGTTAAGGTACTGAGCAGAGGGGTGAGATGTCTGTCACTTGGAGGGGATAACAGGACGCTTCTGCAGGGATGTATAAAAAACTGCTAAGATGCATCCAGTCAGGGGTAGAGACCATATACCTGTAGTGGCACCAGCCTGCACTGTTGAGTGATTTTGACCCGAAGTGAAGATAGCAAATGATTGGATTGACATGGGTTTGGGGTTGTCCAGGTGAGAGGGAAAGAAGGAGCTGAGTGACATCATGGAGGATCCTGGCTAGAGAGAGCGTAGGGTGACATACCTTGAAGTCTGACCTATATAGGAAGTGGGCACTGAGAGGCATAAACAAGAGAGGAAAGATATCAATAGGGTCAAAGAACAGGGTCATTCAGAACCTGGAGGGAGTGGGTGATGGGACAGATGGGATAATAAGAACTAATGTCAAAGTGTGGCCCACTGGAGTGTATGATTTCAGAACTCAGTTTGTTGAGGGGATGACCAATCTGTGGCAGAAAAAGAAGAGATTTGTAATTGAAGAAGCATAGGAGCTTTGAAGCTATGTTGTGGAGGATTCTTTCAGGTGGGCCCCAAAGTCTCACTGACATGGGAATGACCATGACCCAGGTGCCATAGGCTCCAGAGTCGGAAGGCTAAGGCCTGCAGCAACACAGAGGCAGAAAGCTGAGCCAGGGAAGGGGGTGGCAGCATGGGATTTGGATTTTGTGATCATTTTTAAGGACAAATAGAGAATAGTTAAGAAATGGTCCAATATGGCTAAGAGAACACTAAGCCACCTCTGAGTTTTGAGCTCAGTGGAGCAGGCAAGGGTGAAGACACTAGTTGACAGTGTTTCAGTGGAAGCCATATACTTGGGGGAGGGCCAAGTTCCCACTCAGAGAATGGGAGTTGGGCTTCTTAAAAGACTTTTTATCTCACTGGTGAAGCCTGTAGAGAGTGGAGAGGTCTTTTTGTATCTTTCCTTCAAGGAAGTGCCCTGCCATGGTTTTTCCAGTGTAGGGATGTGTTTTCCTCTCCATTACAATTGTTATTATTGCAATATAAACGATAGGAAAATGTAGAAAATAAAAATGTAGTTCTTGTAAGTAAATCAATAAGTCAATATGTTTATTGAGCTCCTGTTAGGTATTAGGTGTTAGCTGAGTATAGAAATGGTATGTTAAATAATTGTGTCTTGCTTGTAGAACCTGGAGATGTGCTAGTGCTCTGATAGGGGTAATTCAAAGACAGATGGTGAGGGATCAAGGAACTTCTGAGAAGTGGTATGTGGAGTGTGAATCCTATCTCCACTTCAGTCTGAACACAGGAAGAGTCTCTCTGAGGCTCTAATGTTGGAAAGACACCAAGTGCTGCCACAGTGCAGTGAGATGAGGATGGGGAGATATTTTAGCTATGGAAGTGGCCACAATCACCTGGAGAGTTTAGATAGATGAAAAGAGCAAAGGCCCCCGGCCAAATTCAGTCACCCACTCCAATATACTGGTATTACGTAGAGTCTGAGGGGCCAGTGAACAACACAGAGGGAAGGGGACAGCCCTTGTCACAAACTAGCACTGTGACCTATGGCATGTCATTTTACCCTTGCTGGGTCTCAGCATATAAGGGAGTGGGAGCAGAAAATTCCTCAAGCCTTTCCTTTGTAGAAACTGGTTCTATCTGTGATTATATGAATACTATGTCATTGTAACAGTTCACGTAGTCTAGTTTATATTTTCAGCTTGCTCTCAAGTATGTTTATTTGCTCTTTCCCAAAACACTGTAAGGAACAAGGAGGAGTAGTTATTATACTCACAGATTCAGGGAACTTAAGTGATTTCAGGAGGTCTTAATATAGTCTGTCAGGAGGCAGTAAAATAAACATATTTTTATATTATTCCTCAGGGGTATATGTGTGTGTCACTATATTTAGGAAGATGCATATTTTAAACTTAACATGTCAAAGACCAAGCCTAAGCTTTTAAGGAGTTATATTCACTTTTTGCAAATAAACAAGACTAAATTTGCATTCTATAAAATCAACAATTCAGAATTGATGAGTGTGCGTGGTTAGGGTGCACAGCACAGTATTAAGCATAATGTTCATAGAATAATGAGAGGTGAAGATTAAGAATTCAAAGAATTAGAGCTATGTGTACACGCGCCTCTGATTTAATTTCCAGAATAGACCATTTTCTTTTTTTTTAAATTGAACTATAATTAACATATAACATTATATTAGTTTACTCTTACTCCCACCCCATCCCTTCTAGGAACCACCACTCTGTTCTCTCCACTTCTGAATTTTGTTTTGTTTTGTTTGTTTCGTGTTTTAGATTCCACATATAAGTGAAATCACACTATTTATCTTTCTCTGTGGATTATTTCACTTACTATAATATCTTCAGAGTCCATTTCCGTTGTGGCAAATAGTGAGATTTCATTCTTTCTTATGACTGAGTAGTATTCCATTGCATATAGACTTCATCTTCTTTATTCATCCATTGATGGACACTCTATGTCTTTTGATTGAAGAATTAGTCCACTTATGTTTAAGGTAATTATGGAAAGGTATGGACTTTTGGCATTTAGTTCATTGTTTTCTGGCTGTTTTATAGTTGTTCCTTGTTTCTTCTTGCTTTGCTCTCTTCCCTTAGGGTTTTATGTCTTTCTTCAGTACCTAGTTTAGATTCCATTCTCATAATTTTTTTGTGTATCTCCTCTAGGTTTTTGCTTTGTGGTTACCATGAGGCTTACAGGTCTCAGCCTTTTATACCCACTAGTCTATTTTAAGTCGATGTCAAGTTAAGTTTGAACATGTACTAAAACCCTACATTTTTACTCCTCCATCCATGTTTTGTTTTTGATGTCATGTTTTACATACTTTAATTTCGTGTATCCTCCAACTAATTATTGTAATTATAGTTATTTTTACTATTTTTATATTTTAACCTTCATGATAACTTTATTATATATATTTCCTTTACCAGTGACATTTTTAGTTTTATATGTTTCCTTGTTCCTAATAGGTGCCCTTTCCCTTATGTACTTACTTATTTTTTAAATATTTTATTTATTTATTCATGAGGAACACAGAGAGAGAGGCAGAGACATAGGCAGAAAGAGAAGCAGGCTCCCTATGGAAAGCCCAACAGGGGACTTCAATCCCAGGACCCCGGGATCATACCCTGAGCTGAAGGCAGATGCTCAATCACTGAGCCACCCAGGCGTCTCTCCCTTCAGTTTAAAGAAGACCCTTTAACATTGCTTTTAAGGCCAGTTTAGTGGTGGCCTTTTTTTGCTTGTCTGGAAAACTATGTCTCCTACAGTTGAATGATGACCTTGCCAGGTAAAATCTTGATTGCCAGTTTTTGCTTTAGCACTTTGAATGCATCCTACCACTCCCTCTGATCTGCAAGGTTTCTGTTGAAAATCTGCATGTAGTCTTATGGGCATTCCCTTATACGTAACACATTTTTTTTTTCTCTTGCTGCTTTAAGATTCTGTAAGGTTCCATCTTTAATTTTTGACATTTTAATTATAATGTGTTCTGATGTGGGTCTCTTTAGGTGGGCTTTCTAAATCTGAATGTCAGTTTCCTCCTTCCCCAGGTTAGGGAAGTTTTCAGCAATCATTTCTTTAAATAAGTTTTCTATCTTTTTCTCTTTTCCTTCTGGTACCCCTATTATGCATATGTTGATCTGTTTGATATTGTCTCAGAGGTTCCTTAAGCTGTCTTCACTTAAGATTTGTTTTGTTTGTTTTTGCTTTAATTTTTTTTTTTTTTTTTTTTTTTTTTTGGTCTTCCTGTTGCTCTGTTTTGATGAGCACTGTCTTGTCTTTCAGGTCACTGATCCTTCCTTCTGTTTAATCTCATCTTCTGTTGAACACCTTTACTGTATTTTTCAGTTTAGTTAGTGTATTCTTCAGCTCTGTGACTTCTGTCTGGTACTTTCTTGTATTTTATATCCCTTTGTTGAAGTCTTTCTGTGTTCATCCATACTCCTGAGATTGGTGAGCATCTTTGTGATCATTACTTTGAACATTATCAGGTAAATTACTTATCTCCATTTAATGAAGGTATTTTCCTGGGGTTTTATCTTGTTCTTTCCACTGGAGAATGTATCTCTTTTCCTCATTTTTCTTTACTCTCTGTGTCTGTTTCTATGTATAATGTCAAACAATGTGTCTCCCAGTCTTGAAGGAATGGTCATAGGAAGATGGGGGTGTGGCTTAGTCTGCTGTCTATATCTGACCAGGGAGTGGTAGCCTGCCAGGAACTGTTTCTCTAATTGTTTCAAACCTGTGGGGCCCAGATATACAAGTTCCCCTTGGCTCAGAGACATATGTTTAAGGGGCATCACTTGTATGTTCTGAATGCACCTGCTAGCTTTAGTGACATGGGTCCACAGGAGAGTGCCAGACTGGGGCATGTCTTTCCACAGGCTTTGGGAGGGCAAATGAGTGCTGAGATACTGGCAAACACACTTGGTAAGTTTGGCATTTTGCATCTTTTAAAGGGGAGAATGGGAGCACCATTCTAGGGGAAGCAGCACCAGCAAGGTAGGAGAGTGCAAAAATGCCACATAGCAGCATCTCCATTCCTGGAGAGAGTTCCAGCAGACGCCTGCCCTTCTGGCAGGTGCTTTAAGATTAGCCAATTAATTTCTTTCACATATGGTCTAGGTGCTTTTCAACTTGCTGTTTTTGTACAGGTACCCAGAGTAAGTGACCTGCACATGAGCCCTTTAAAGATGAAAGTCTCAGCTTCTCACAGTACTTTGGGGTCTTCTAGGTGTAAGTCATGGTGGTTTCCTTTTTCTTTCTTTCTTTCTTTCTTTCTTTCTTTCTTTCTTTCTTTCTTTCTTTCTCTTCTTTCTTTCTTTCTCTTCTTTCTTTCTTTCTTTCTTTCTTTCTTTCTTTCTTTCTTTCTTTCTTTCTTTCTTTCAAGATTTTGTTTATTTATTCATGAGAGACACAGAGAGAGAGAGGCAGAGACATAGGCACTGGGAGAAACAGGCTTCCTCCGGGGAGCCTGATGCAGGACTCAGTCCCAGGACTCCGTGATCATGACCTGAGCCAAAGGCAGATGCTCAACCACTGAGCCACCCAGGTGTCCCCATGCTAGTTTTCAAAGCCAGATGTTTTGGGGCCTTGTCTCTCTGGTGCAGGTCCCAAGGGTTGGGGTGCATGATATGAGGATCAAATACTTTGCTCCTTAGGGATATAATCTGTATTTGTGAGATCCATCCCTGCCATGCCAGTAGTGGGGTTTTTGATGAGACCATGTCTCTGCCTCTTCTACCTTTCTTGATTTGGCCCTTTTATCTTTTTGTTGTGGAGTTGCTATTCAGCTTATTTTGAGGTCTTTTCCAGGTAGAATTATTCTAGAGATAGCCGTAGATTTGGTGTATCAATGGAAGGAGGTCAGTTCAGGGTCTTCATATGCCACCATCTTGAATTCTTGCAAAGAATAGGGCCATTTTCATAACATATTTGAATTTTTAAAAAGCCTCGTTTATGGTTTACAATATGGGAGTAATTGTTATAAATTGTTTATAAACTATTCTCATTTGACCATTTTTGGATATACTTTTTTTTTTTAAAGATTTTATTTATTCATGAGAGACACAGAGAGAGAGGCAGAGATACAGGCAGAGGGAGAAGCAGGCTCCATGCTGGGATCCCAACGTGGGACTCGATTCCAGGTCTCCAGGATCACACCCCAGGCCTCAGGCAGCACTAAACTGCTGCACCACCGGGGCTGCCCCATTTATGGATATACTTATAAATGATTGCTTCATACACATTTCGGGGGGCACCTTGAGAAAATTGAGGTAGTTTCATACATTTGAAATTAAACATTTAATGAGTACATATTATTAGAAAGCTGGTAGTATGTCTGCTCTTAGACTATAGGGTGCATGGAGAGTTACAGTGAGAGAACAGATAGAAGGATAGCCTTACCAGCACATAGTGATACATTACATTACAGTTCAAAATGTTTTTCAGTATTAGGATATAACAGTATTGTAATTTTCTTTGCCTAGACATTTTCAAGTACATTTTCTAATGTTAAAAATCTATTTCTTGTTTTTCAAGGTAAACATTTGCTCTATAATGCAAAATAACACTCTAAAAATAATACTGTTTTAAAAATAATATTAAATTTAAAATAAAATTTACCTGGAAGGACTGTAAGACAGAGGTAACATGATTGCATCCTGAAGATGATTTGGGTGGCTCAGGGATACAAGTGAGGGCAACATAATTTTGGTGCCTTGGAATTATGCTCAAATGTGTGTTTTGCATACTTAAATATGTATAACACGTTAAAGTTTTTATTTAAATTCCAGTTAGTTATCATAAAGTGTAATGCTAGTTTTAGATGTATAATACAGTGATTCGGCACTTCCACAAACACCTGGTGCTCGTCATAGCAAGTGCCCCTTTCAGTCTTCATCATCTATTCAACCCATCCCCTTACCTGCCTCCCCTCTGGCAACCATCTGTTTGTTCTCTACAGTTAAGAGTCTGATTCCTGGTTTGCCCCCCACCTTTTTCCCTTTGCTCATTTGTTTTGTCTTCTAAATTCCACATATGAGTGAAATCATATGGTATTTCTCCTTCTCTGATTTATTTCACCTAGCACAATCCTTTCTAGCTCTATCCATGTCACTGCAAATGGCAAGATTTCATTCTTTTTGATGACTGAGTAATATTCCATTTTGTGTGTGTGTGTGTGTGTGTGTGTGTGTGTGTGTGTGTGTATGCGTGAGCGCACACGCACATATCACTTCTTTATCCATTCATCAATTATGGACACGTGGGCTGTTTTCATGTTTTGGCTATTATAAGTAATGCTACTATAAACATTGGGGTGCATGTATCCCTTTGAATTTGTGCTTTTGTATTCTTGGGGTAAATACCTAGTTAGTATAATTGCTGGGTCATAGGGTAGCTCTATTTTTAACTTTATGAGGAACCTCCTCACTGTTTTCCAGAGTGACTGCACTAGTTTGTATTTCTACCAACTTTGCAAGGGGGTTCCCCTTTCTCTCCATCTTCACCAACACCTGTTGTTTCTTGTGTTGATTTTAGTCCTTCTGACAGTATGAGGTCATATCTCATTGTAGTTTTGATATGTAGTTCCCTGATGATGAATGATATGCATAACATTTTAAAAGTAATTTTATGATTTTTTTCTATTTGAAGATTCCTCTTCACCAACCCCATTCCCCTGCCACCTTTATGTGCCAATTCAAAGAATAGTCATCTCTCATCAATTCTGTGATCACATCTTTTTGGATCATGAGCACAGTTACTAAGACACATTAGCCATTAATATCTGTTAATTGTACCAATAAGGTGATAATGCAAAGTTTGAAACACTTTTACACAATTATGCCTTATTAGAAACAATCTTTTATTAAATTTGCCGTTTATGTAAACCTATGTAGTTATAAACTTAGGAATCAAGGAGCTAAAATTGCAGTGTACTTTTTCTAAAAAAAGAGCTACAAGGAAATGTCACAGATATTTGCACTTGAAGAACTTAAGATAGATATTTACACCAAAATAGAGTGTCATTATTTCCCAGAAATGTGTTTATGAAATGTTATTGTAATTGTTTTAGCATTTCCCTGTGTTGTAGGATTTGATCATCAGTATCCAGAAGTTTTTCTTGAGCTTTTATTGTGTGATAGAAAGTATGAAGGAACTCAGACATATAAGCCAACTTACAAGGAACACATAGAAAAACAAAATATTTATTCATTAAAACTGACCATTTCATTAATAATGACAAAAAGGTTGATTGCATTCCTCAGCAGTATTTAGAGGTTACAGTTTTGATATAATGTGTTTGATTCTTGAATGTTATGAAGGACCATCAAGATCAAAGCTTCCTTAAGACATAAATGTCCAAATTTTACCTTATGTTTTATCCTGGAAGTCACCATCGTCTTTGCAAAGATCAGTTAAATCACAAGACCATAGTCAGCACCACTGCCGGATGAGCCTGGTTGGTAATGCTTAAGTACACTCCCTCACGGGGTCCTCAGAAACCACACAGGATATGGTATGACTGTTAGACTATAGACACCTCATGATGAGGCCCTGTGACTTCGATTCCGCCCCAGCACCTACAATGACCATTGTGTTTTTCTCACTGAGCACCAGCAAATGTCAACAACTGGCTGAGTAATCTGTGAGTAGCTGCCTGAAAAGCCAGTATTTCTTTACCATAAAGCAGATGAAAGGAAGATTCCAAATCAACTGAGACAAATTCCACCCAAGATCCCCTGATGTGGTAGGAGTCACAGGGCAAATACAAGATAACATCAAGGAACTTGAGCTGATCAGCTGAGTGGGTGCATGGAAAATCCCATGTCCTGAGGAAATTTGTAGGGTAAATTTAATAGTTGGGGGAATAGCAGATACCTCAATATTTGTATCTCTTTACCTACAAATAAATGGCATTTTACTTTGTTAAAGTCGTCAAGAGTTAGAGATGCCCTGATGTGGTAGGAGTCAAGTTAGAGCTAGGGGTGGAGAGGAGAAATTAGGACAGAATAATAAAAGAAAACATAATGCAAACTACAGACTCATTTAGGGTCTTCATAAAAAGGATATATTTAACTATAAATATATTTCTGATACATGATGTTTCTGAGTTTTTACTATGTGTGAGGTATCAAGGTAGGGACATTTTATACATTTCTTACTGTAATCTTTACAACAACCTCATTAGAGAGGAAAAGTCATTATCCTCATTTTGTATAATGAGAAAATCAAGGCCAGGCAGATGAATTAACTTGCCTAATGTTCCACTGGCAGAAAGCCATGGGATTTGGATTTGCAGTTGCCATATTTTCCATTGTAAACATTCATAAGACATTGTGGCCAAGGAAAGCAACCAGGGCTGGGGTGGTGTGTGTGTGGGGGGGCAGTTATTTTTGTCACCAGGAGAACATCACCTGTACTCTTTGCCTTGGCTGAACTGGGACTGTGGAGAATCACTGCATTTATTTAGATAACAAATCACTGTGTTTCACCAGTAGTAAACCTGTATACTTGTCATGAGTTGGATTTAGGTGACAGAGTTTGCTCTGAATATACTATTATAATTTAGAATTTGGGAACTGAAAGAAAACCATAGCAAATACAATTCTTCCCTGTGTCTTGAGGTTTCTGGGTATGCAGAGAACACAGCAGGCCCTGTGTCCTTAGAGTACCACACCCTCCTGAGCTCTAGTTTCAAGCCTAATACTTCCTGTCTTACCACCCCAAAAATATTTTGAATGGAATAAATTCATTCTCGTTAATGTCTCCTTTTTAATAGATTGCTTAACTCTCTAGTTGACGTTTTCTTTCTTCTAAAGCAGAACTCGTTTTTATGACTGCGTTTTAAAGATAGTTATAGATGATCATGTAATGACTGTCAAAAGGGAGGAGTGATGAAAGTGATTATCTGTGAATTGAGCTAGATCTAGTAAAATTCCTATTGGTCTTGATAACAGACTTGATTTAAAAGTTTGCAAATCATTCTAAAATGTTATGTTTCTCCAGATGCAATCTTCCTCCTTTGTCAAGTGAATACACTAAAGATGTTGGATCTAAAAGTCATTTAGTGACAGCTAACCCCAGCATAATCCGGCAAAGGTAAGAGTTTATGACTTCTGTTTGTGAGGAACTAAAGAGGAAGGCCTTTGAAGTATTTAACATCTTAAGGCAGGGAACATAATTTAGTTTGAGAAACAAAGAAGAAAACCATCTGGACAGGCAGGAAGGATGAAGGAGGGAATTGTAAATAAACGAAGGAGGATTGTGGGAATCTAAACACTATTTTATGCTTCTTCTGGGATTCTGTTTCTTGCCTTTAGAAATGGTATAAATAACATGAGAATCAATTGTTTTGCTCATAGAAGCAATATAAGAGCTTGCTTACTCATTCTTACTACTGTGTCACTTATTGGCGTTAGTCCCAACTCATTGATTGGCATTGATTGGTGAACTGAACTAATATTAATGTTTTGTTAAAGAATAAAAACAAGAAATGATCCATCTACTGCATATGTATGCGGGACAATAGCAAAATTGTCAGACTATACAGGGATGTATAATCATATGATGATATTACATTACATTATATTGCATTCAATAAGGTTTGGGAAAGCAGATGGAAAATTCTTGCTCCCAAATGAATTCTGGAGATCTTAGACAGCTGCTGTGGAAGCTTTTGGGGGTTGGACTCCAGTTGACAAAGCCCATCAGTAAACTATTGGCTGTTTCTCCAAGGATTGTTCATTGTAGGGAATGACTCAATCTCTGTGAAAAGAGGAGTCAAACATTGCCTTATGCTCTCCTGCATAGCTAGCAATTAGCACTGAAATACCCAGATGTTGTAGGCTTAGGCACTTGTCATCTAAGGGAGTCTTATCCAAGTGACTAGCTCATGTGTGTCACTTTATAAGCAATGCTGCATTGCTTGTTTTGGTTCACAAGTAAGCATTCCCATATAATAGATGTCTAGAAATACAACCAAACCATTTTTAATTTTGATAGATACTGTGAAATCACCTTTCCAAAATGTACCATTTACTTTCTCTTTTGTAAAGGATAAGACTGCCTATTTCCCAATACTAAAAACAACATCATGTACTATTAATCTTTTAAATTTTTGGCAATTTGTTGGGTGAGAGATGATATATTATTTTTTACTTAATACACATTTTTTTTTTTTTTGCTGAAAATAGCAAGGGCTATTTTCTCTGTGAATTGCCTGCTTGTATTTTTTGTTCATTTGTGCAATTTTTTCTTTTTCTTAAGATTTTATTTATTTGAGAGACAGAGCAGGAGCAGGGGTGGAGAGGGGTGCAGAGGGAGAGGGAAAAGCAGACTTACCGCTAAGCAGGGAGCCCAATGTGGGATTCTATCTTAGGACCCTGAGATCATGACCTGAGCCCAAGGCAGGCACTTGACCCACTGTGCCATCCACACGCCCCATGCTATTTTTCTTCTTAAATACTTTCTAAAAAGTATTTTCCTGTTGATTTATAGGAACTGTTTATGTTATAGGTGTTAACTGTTTACTTTCAAAATGTAATATGTTTTATTAAATGAAATTTGTAGTCTTTTCCTTTATGGCTTCTTTAAAAGAAAACCAACTCTTTCTATGGATGATCTTCCTTACCCACATCCCTTCCATTGAAAAAATATTGTCCTGTATGTTTCTAGTGCATTTATAGTTTCATTTTTTTATTTAAGAAATTTAATCCATGTAAATATTTATTTTTAAAACAATAGCTTTATTGTTTTCAACAAAAATAAATGTATATAGGAGGCACACATAATTATAGTAGCAAAAATAAGGTTTTGAGAAATTAATGTTTATCAATATATTTAAAATAAATTCTCAGCAAGGAGCTTTGCTATAGCCTTTGCTAGGCTATATGTTTAGAGTGAATTCTTTAAAAAACTACAGCTTTATTGAGGTATAATTAAATTACAAAACCCCGTATGTTTAATGTATATATAGTTTGGTAAGTTTGAGCATATACAGACACCATGATACTACTACCACCTTGAGTAGGTATCTCTATCACCTCCAGCAGTTTCCCTGTTTGTTTGTGTGTGTGTGTGTGTGTGTGTAGTAAGAATGTGTAACATGAGATCTGCCTTCTTTACAAATTGTTCAGTGAATATAATAAGTGCATTCTTTTCGACAGCACGCAGACCAGACATTATTTAGGGTGAAACACACAGTTAGAAAGGGCTTTGCAGGAAGTCACACTTATCTTCTGATTGTGTTTTTATGGGCTAGGAAAAGAGAGGCTGTTCTAAGATGGCAGGAGAGTATACTGAGTCTTCAAACCCATTGCTATTGTTCTCTTCCTTTCTTGGCTGGGTTTTGGACGCGGGTACCCGCAAAGATCTATCTGTTCATGGGGTTATCCTTAATCATCATACTGCCTCTGTTGGCCTTCAAACATTTTTGTTCAAATACCCTTTAAAAATATTTTTAAAATCTGGGGCCCCTGGGTGGCTCAGTCGGTTGAGCATCCAATTCTTGATTTTGGCTCAGGTCATGATCCCAGGGTCATGAGATCAAGCTCTACATCGGGCTCTGGGTTCAGTGTGGAGTCTCTCTCCCTCTGCCTCTGCCCCATCCCCTGCTTACACACTCTCTTTCTCCCTAAATAAATAAATAAAATCTTTTTTAAAAAAGGTATTTTAAAAATCCATCATTATTTCCTTGATCATTTTTAAGTTATCTAATTTTTTTGGCATAAGCTTCAATTGTTACCAGGTATGTACTTTCAGTGTATTTTATATTGTGCATATGCTTTAAATAAGTATTGCCAAAATCTCAAAAGTGCAGATTTAGCTCTCTGGTTGTTATATAGCCTCATAACGAAGTCAGTGTTGTTTGTCAAAGTAATTCATAAGTTGAGCTGACTTTCTGTAAGAAAAAGGCTAACCACCTTTTAATTTGAGTAAGTGTTGAAATGTAACCCATATAATCATCTTACTTCTGAATTCTAATTATTTAACGTATAAGTAGGGTATGGGAGCTGCCATGAGTTTATCCCTGGATAAAATGAGGTATAACCTCTTTGTATTTCTTATAAGGATCTTTTTGCTTTTTCTCAAGGGATACTTTCTCAGAAACTGTATCTTGGAAATGTTTCTTTGCTGGCCTGCATTGTTTTTACTCTCTGGGAAAATGGGTTGTTGTAACAGTTGAGTTGATAGGAGGTGGAGGAGAGAAAATTAGGAAAGTAGAGTCTGGAAAAGAGAGAGTTGCCTAGACTGTCAAATTAGTCTTGAGCAAGTAAGTTTTAGAAAAGTATATAAGTGGAAATTGAGAATTTGGAAGTTTTGGGGGGAAGAGGAAGATAACATAAGAACTTCATAAGAACAATGTTCCCAAGGTGCTCATTCAGCAAATACTTTTTGAAATCTGCTCTGGGACAGGGAATACTAACTTGAATGAGAGGTGACTAAAGATCACACCCTGAGGTTGCACACACAGTAAGCAGATATTCCCGTGGTCCTATTGAATGGTCTGTATTGGGATCTTAGGGGTTTCCTGAACCACTTCTGAAATTTATACAAAAATTTCTTGTATGTGCACATATTTTTTTTATCAGATTTTCCATGGGTTCTATTACTCACAAATGTTTAAAATTTACTGACTGAGCCTGAGTCATTCTACAGTAGCATGGTGTAAAAATAGAGATGAGAGTTCTCCAAGCTTGTTTTAAAAGAGTTTTTCAGTAGAAGAGTTGAAAACTCAATGAGCCATTTGCCCATAACAGAAGTTCAGTATATATTGGAGCAAATGATTGTTAAAGATAAAAACTGAAACTTAATCAACTGTCCTGTTATGACATTAATAGTTCATTTTTAAACTTTGAAGCTCCAACTTGGGAAGTGATTATTTGCTGCCGCTAGCAAAAAGCAGCAAGATTCTGAGTATGTGTGTGTTTGCATGTAAGCATATTAGAGGTGATAGTATAGGTGTGAGCAGTTGGAGGTCAAGAATGTTTCATATGTGCTCTTGAGACTGCAGCATGTTGTTTGGCATATAAGACATGCAGACTAAATGTTTATGGAATGAATGAATAAGTGGATATATACATTTCAAAATCTGCTTTAAATCAAATTTTACAAACCAAATTTTGAATGTCATTTGAATTGTCTTATGAAAGGAGTTTTTTTTTTTTTTGGTGTCAGTTAAAAATATTTATGATCTTAAGATGAGAAGATGAATTTTTTAATAACAGATATTTTTAAATAGTATTAGTTGAATACTTAGCTGGGAAGACTTATTTACTCTTTTTAATTTTTTATTTACTTTTATTTTCATTTTTTCCTAAGATTTCATTTACTTATTCATGAATATGAATGTAGGACTCAATCCCGGGACTGCGGGATCATGCCCTAAGCTGAAGGCAGATGCTCAACTGCTGAGCTACCCAGGTACCCAGGTATCCCTTTTTTTTTCTTTTTTTTTTTAGTTGACATGAATTAGGAAACAAAAACATTTTCAGAACAAATGGAGTATAAATCAATGATGGAGTTGACATTTTAAAATTTGTAACGCATAACATTTAATTAATTAGGAGGACTTGATACGAAACTCCAGGATTTATGTTGAGATTCTTAATATCAAATAGGGCCTGAGTAATCTCTGCCTCTGCAAATGGAAGAGACTTCATCCAATGGTTATTTCCTCTGATTCTGCTAAAGGCAATTTGGAGTGTAGTGATCTTAGCAGAGAGGACAATTATTTATTTTATTTATGTACTTTAAAAGAATAATTTGAGCATTGAGGAAAATACCTTTGATCTAAAGAAGATTATAGCAGTTTCTCTTTAAAATTTTATATGACTCATGTCTCAGACTGTGTTCCTAAAACTTCCATATCTGTTCTGTTGGATGACTTCTTTTTTCTTTTCTCTCCAAACTCAGAGCAGCTTATCAGTGTTTGCATCAAGGCTTGGCAGTCACTGATAACCATTCAGTCTAACGTCTGTCATGATATAAGAGAATTAAAAAGCAGATACTAAAACTGGAACTAGAGAGAGCAAGTAGAAGATAGAGAAGAGATGCCTCTAAAAAGATACAGATCTTCATGAAATTTGTGACTGAGAGGCGATATTACACAGTAGTGAAGAACACAAGTTTGGCTTTAAACAGATTTGTGTTCAAATTCTGGTGCCAGTACTAATGGGTGCTTCTGCTTACTGGCTATGTAATGTTAGTTTCTTAACCTCCCATCTGTCAAGTGAGAAAAAAAATTGTCTTGAGGATTGTTGAGAGATATAAATGAGATAATATAACTATGTCCAGTAGAAACTGTTCTGACTAATATCTAGCAGAGCTACGCAAGAGGACTCTCTTGTTGAAATGCATTTTCTTGGATAAAACATATTTTCAAATGTATTATTGGGCTCATCAAATTTAAGGAATCTCCAAGAGTATCTGCACTTGGTATCTGCACAAGGGTATCTGCACATTTCTCCCCAAACAAAAACTCCTACAAAACACAAAATCAGGGAACTAGAATCAATTAGGAGATATAAAACTCTGATCTCAATGCTAAGAGCTGAAGACCAAGCCCAGGACCTATCTTACTAAAAATGTGTGTCCATATTAAGCCCTGATACGGGACCTAATGTCCTATGTCATTAGCATCCCCTGGTTTCCAACAGAAGCACAAACTTCTTCTGGAGGAAAATTCTCAGAATTCCTCTATATCTCTTTCAAACAAATAAAAGCTCATAAGCAAAAACTGAAATGCAAACAAACCACTAACATTGAGAGTCCTTAGAGACAAAAAGCAAATGAAAAATTACAGATTTTTCATCCTGGCATCCACAAATGCCTGAAGATATTCTGGAATTGTCAGATGCAGTATATAACCAAGTATGAAATCTTTTTTTTTTTTAATTTTTATTTATTTATGATAGTCACACACACAGAGAGAGAGACAGGCAGAGACACAGGCAGAGGGAGAAGCAGGCTCCATGCACCGGGAGCCCGACATGGGATTCGATCCTGGGTCTCCTGGATCGTGCCCTGGGCCAAAGGCAGGCGCTAAACCGCTGCGCCACCCAGGGATCCCCCAAGTATGAAATCTTTATAGAAAAAAGTAAGTCAATAAGAGAATATCAAAATTAACTAGGTAACCTTGAGCAAGAACTGAGTAGAGCTTTTACAGATGGAAAATGATTGTTGAAATGAAAACACATCAGATTAGACCTAGCCGAAGGAGAATTGGTGAGCTAGAGTAGAGGATATAGAAAATATGGTGGCAGGATAACAAAACATGGAGGATAGAATGAGAAGAATTACATTAGAGTAGAATTGTGAAATTATAAAATAGAGGTAAAGGTTGAGATCTTTTAAACTTAAATAATAACATAATCCATAAATATAGGAAACATGAAGCATCAAAGTCAATTAAATTTAAAAAAATGCAAACCTAAACCATTTTAGTGAAACTAAAGATAAGAAGCTATAAGAAACGGCCAGGGAAAAGACAGATCTGTCTGAGAAAAGACAAATGACCTGCAAAAGAATGATAATTAAAAAGCAGACTTCTTCCAACAGTAAAAATGGAAATCAGAAAGCAATGGAAAAGTACCTTCTAAGTCCTGAGAGAAGAAATGATTGACATAGAGATGTATACTCAGCAAGTTATTTTTCAAAATAAAAAACATTTTCTGAAAAACAGACATGGAGAGTATTTATCACCAATAGACTTTCACTGAAAGAAATTCTAAAGAATGTATCTTAGGAAAAAAGAATGTTACTTCAGAAGGGAAAGTTGGGATGCAAAGAACTTGGTAGGTGTATAAACAAATCTAAGCATACCTCATGTGCATAAAATAATAATACATTGCCTTTATGCATGATTTTGATTTGTAGTGTCTAAACAAAAAGCACAACTAAAGTCCTGAAAAATTACATCACCTAAATTGAGAAGGGGAGATCAGAGTTGCGGTGTTTTAAAACTCTTATTTCAGTTATTCATTGCACAATAACACACCCAACAACAATTATTTCTGTGTTTCACAGTTTTTGTTGGTCAGAAGTTCAGGAAGAACTAGGCTGAGCAGATCTGGCTCATGACCTCTCACCCTGTGGCTGGAGTTGAAATGGCAAAGTATTGGAGCAATGAGGGTATATCTCCTTCCCCATGTGCTCTTAGGGCCCTCTATGTGGTCTCTCCCTGTGGGCTAGTTTGGGCACTTTCACAGATGGCCTCTTTACATGGTATCTGGCTTCCCCCAAAGCTAGTATCCAAAGAGAGGACAAAGTGGAAGTGTGTGGCATTTTTATAACCTCACATTGGAAATGACTTCATATTTCCTTCATACTCGGTGTGTCAGTTCCATCATATTTTGTTGTTTCAAGCAATCACACAGGCCCACTACAGGTTCAAGGAGAAAGAGTTCTAGCATAGATCCACGTCTTGTTAGGAAGAGTATCAAAGTCACATTGTTAGAAGAGTAGTATGTATGACAGGAGATATGGTCATGGTCATCTTTAGAAAATGTAATCTGCCACAGTCTGCCCTTAGGCCAAACAATTCATCTCCCTTGAACTTTCAAAATAAACTCAGCTGCTCCCTGAAGATCCTCCAGGACTTAACCCATGACAGCATCGACTTAAAGTCCCCGGATCTCCATAAAGTTGAAAGAAATAGCAACAACAGCAAAAAACCAGAAAAACATAACCTAAAACCAAAAATACAACAGAGGGGATTTAAAAAGCCAGCTTTGATTTTTTTTAACAGTTTAAGTGGATTCTTTGAAAAGGTGGTAAATAAAAATTATTTTAAATTAGGCTTTTCATTATTTTCCTACAAACCTGCTCTAAAAACAAAGTAAATACTCCTAGTGTATACAAATATATGTATCGTGTAATGGAGAATTTGAAAACAATGACACTCTTAAAACATAAAAATATATCAGTCGTTTTGTAACTTATAATATGTCTGTACTGATGGAATAGTATGTAAAGATACTTTGAAGTAAAGTTCATGAATAATTTTAATAAATGGCAAAATGCTCATGTTATAGTATTAAGTGAAAAAATAAGTACATAAATGTGTATGCTTCAATCATAAATATAAAATTATTTACATAGAAAACCTCTAAGGAAATAAATCAACATTTTCCAAATTTGCTGCAAAATTTTATAATAGGAGAAAATCATCAAAAAAACAAGCTTTGTTATTTGATATTTTCTCCTAATAAGAGCTCTTTTTTGACGATACAGCAGCCCTGTGAATTAGAGAGGCAGACTACATGTATAAAACCCCAATTGTGTGTGTGTGTGTTTTCCTGTCCCTCCAGATCTAAGTGAGATTAGCTTAGACCTCACATTTTGTGTTCTGAATTTAGAAGGTCACCATATTCTCTGATCTTTCTAGTGATATTGTTCTGGGAGCAATGGAGGTGAGTGTGGCACCAGCAACCCTGACACAAAATGGTTATTATATCAGTGTCCATTTATTTCCTTTCCCCTTTTTTCCCCTCCATCATCTTCTAATCCTTAGCATTAAATAGCAGGTCAGAGCAAATATTACTCTAAAAGCATTAGTTCATAATTAGTAAATAGATATTGGGGTAGCCTAAATTCTCCTGGTAATTTCATGCAGATCCATTGAGAATGGGTTGCATCCCAGTGATAAAACATTAGGGGGTGGACTCAGCAAGAACACCGGTTTAAGAGTCTTTACCCGGGATTTATAGTAACAGCACCATAACAAAAATTTGTACCTGCTCCTCCTCAACCTTCTTTTTAATATGTACTTTAGTTGCATATTTTTCATAATCAGCAGAATGTCAGTGAGTTCCAGTTAGAGTGGAAGGAAAGGAAAAAGTGAAGGCAGATTTCTGGAAACCAATAGGATGGCATTGGTTGTGTGATCTAAGATAAATTTCTCAACCATTCTGCATATAGCATGGCAGGAAAAATGTTAACAGTTGGCACCAGAATTTTGTTTAGCAAGTGTGCTGTCTGTGTATGGAACTCTTTCTTGCTAATTTCAGCTAGGGAGACACTCAAGGGCATGGTGTTGATTCCAGAGTTGAATGTGAGTAGTAGAAAAGTATAGAAGCATTGGGATGAGCCAAAAGAGAGGAGATAAGCAATAAAGAAGAGCTAGAGAAGAGAGAGGTGGTAAAGGAGCAGGAGAGAAATCTTTGGGAACCTTAGCCAGGTTGGCTAGAAAAGAACTGAAATATCTAAAATCAGTTGTAAACTGTTTTTCTGGAACCTGTGTGTTCTGATATTATTTCCCTGTGACCTCCCTCTCACCTTCTCTTACTCTTCACAGTTCTAATATATCCAGGCATTTTTATATATGATATCTCTGTGTGTGTGTGTGGTGGAGGGATTGTTTAATCTGGGATCCGTATGGTCTGGGCTCTTAGGAGCAGGATAATGGTACTTAGGAGCAGGAGGGCCTTGAAATGTAATTCTACCAGGACTATTCAGATTGAAATCCTGGGTGTGCTGCACTTGGGCTGATTGAATGGCCCTTTTGGAATGTGGAGACACCCTCTCGACTCACAAAGATATTTCATTAGAGCTAAGGCATTTGTACCCCAGCTTAACTGTGGGAGGCAACCTTAAATGTAAAGTCTGAAACTGGCTAATTATCTTACCAATCTGTATGTGCTAAGAGCTTCTTTGGGCAAGATGATGGGGGTCCATCTGTGAATGATTCCATTTCATAGAGTTCATTCTGTATGCAGTGATTTCAGATTGTTCAGCTATTAGTGAACTTCACTGATATCTTCACCAAAAAGGGTAAGATAGTAGTAATTATTAGTATGTATATGAACATTTCTGTAGTCTCTGAAAATTATTTTATCATTAAACTTTTATTTGTAATTAATTTTACTGGAGCATATGAACCATGTGGATTAAAAAGATATAGTTTTAGAAATTATTAATTATAACTGTATTTGATTATATCTTGGTTAAAATCATGTATATGTTCTTATTGAAAAAATTTGCTTTTCTTTTTTTTTTTTTTTTTTTTTTTTTATTTATGATAGGCACACAGTGAGAGAGAGAGAGGCAGAGACACAGGCAGAGGGAGAAGCAGGCTCCATGCAGGGAGCCCGATGTGGGACTCGATCCTGGGACTCCAGGATCATGCCCTGGGCCAAAGGCAGGCACTAAACCACTGAGCCACCCAGGGATCCCCTAAATCGCTTTAATATAATAGAAGGATTATGTTTTTAATCAAAGCTTTGGTGTTTGGCTGATCTATAAATCATGATTTGCATTTTGACTTTAGTTTCCATTATTAGCTCTCATATCTGGAGCTCTGTGTGACACAGTGACACACACCTGCACACATAGCAATAACCAAGGAGGAAAGCATCTTAAATATCAGAGTTGGTATAAATTATGGACAAGGGCAGAATATAAATTGATTGGACAGATGGCATATTTGATAAATTACTATTGCAAGTACTAATGAAGGGGATGTAGAAGGTAGGATTGCCCATAAAACAAAATAATGTAATTTATCGATTACGAGATGTACTATTTTTTATATTTTAGTATCTATGAGATGTAGCTGCCTTTTGTAGCCTCTGTTACCAGTAGAGGCTGAAGCATAGTTGAAACCGCCTGAGCAGAGAGGACCTTGGTCAAAGCTCCTCCTGTCCTGTCATCTTCATTGATGTTTGTGCATCATTGGTACTGCACATACTGACTTTGATTGACATTTATTTTTTTATTTTTTTAAAGATTTTATTTATTTATTCATGAGAGACATAGAGAGAGAGGCAGAGACATAGGCAGAGGGAGAAGCAGATTCCTCGCGGGGAGCCCAATGTGGGAATTGATCCCAGGACTCCAGGACCACACTCTCTGAGCCAAAGGCAGACACTCAGCTGCTGAGCCACCCAGGTGTCCCTTTGATTGGCATTTAAAATATCTCTGAAAAGATGGAATATCTATTGTTTATTTTTTAAAAAAAACGGAAACTCCTTGATTTGTAAGCAAATTATTATTTCAGAGAAGTGATAGAAATAATTCTGTATTTTCTTGCAAAGCAGCAAAATAAGAGGGAAAAAAATTCCCACAAGTAGGTGCAACTGTGTTAGAAAGTAGTTACTAAGCCAGATTCAAAATGATTCTGCATATCACATGCCAAAGGGTGCAAGGGAAAGCAGAAAAAAAATCTCTCAGTTCCCCCGAATGGAGGAAACAGGTCCAAACGAATAGAAGATACTGCAGGATGATCCATGGCACTGTAGTAAAAACATGAAGTCCTAGTTTCTTTGGCAGTGCTCTTCTTTTCTGTATTATTGGAAAATAATATGATAGCATCTTATATGTGATAAAATATAATGTCCTTTAAATAAATGATACCTTCCAGTTACTTGGAAATTCAAATGAGTAGAGAGGAGAGTAAAGAACCGCCCTTTGGAGAGAGTGAGCCACGTAAAAAAGAAAATATGAAGCCGTGCAAATGTGAGGCACGTAAACCGGCCCAAGGAGAGGCAGTGGGGAGGTATTCACGTTGTCCTGATCTTTCAGCGAGAACATTTGTGACAGATGACTTAAAAGATGTGCTTCAGTCAGAGATGAAGTGACAGACTTGCCCTGAACCTAAGTCTTTGGACTCTTTTCTTGGGAAGTAGTTGGAGAAGATACCACCTATAGGGGTTTATAGTTGGAATCACAGCTTAGAGAGTTCTGAATAGAAGAGAAAAACTCTTAAGAGGCCCATAAATGACTTTACCATTTATTAAAAGGGAAAGGGAGGATTTATTGATTTAGAAATAATTGGGTGAAACTCCTGGTGAGGCAAAAAAAAAAAAAAAAAAAGAGTAATTTCTGATTTCCTAACACTGTATCACAAAGCTGCTGCCGGCAACAGGAGGTATAAAGGAGTAACAGAATACATGTTCAATAAATGTTAAAAAAAAAAAAAAAAACTCCACAGGAAGCCGCAAGATTACTACTTAAACATGATGAACCAGCAGGAAAAAAGACCACAGGCCACTACAAGTTAATATAGGAAGCCTTTTTATGAAGATGTAATTCACAGTACCTCCTATTTCCAGTTGTTTTTTGGAGCTGTGGAAAACAGAGGCAGCCCATCACAAAATAATTGCTTGTAGTAGCAGCTCTAACTAACCTCCAACCATTTCCCATCCGGATAAAAGGCAACTCCTTGTTTCCCTGATAAATTGTGATTACCCCTTACCGGGTTCTCTGCTTCTGTTATCCTCTACGCATTTATAGTAAGTCTCACAGCTAAATTGTCTTGGGACATTTTTAGGTTCTTCAAATTACTTTCCTTCAGGTGAGGCCAAGTCATTGTCCTCTCTTTCAAGCCACCTCTCCAAAGCCATGGGGCTCCTTCCCTTTTCTAGAATTTTCTAGAATTTTCTAGAATGGCTTGTGCCATTTCTTCACTGGTGTGAACCTCCACGCTAAGATTCTTGGTGACCACATGAGGCTTGTGAGCCACACTCTCTGCTTGGTGTCCTTTTTTCTTCATATTGGAATAGTCTCTGCTCTCTACTACTGCCATCTCCTCTTGTTAGATGTGTTTACAATGCAAAGAGAGGGCAGTTGGCTAGTTCGTCCATATACCACCAAGAATTGCCCACCAATGGATGAGCAGCCCCGCAGCATTTCTCAGGTCCATTCAGTTGCCCACTTCCAGATGACTGTATCGTGTCTTCTCCTTTGTCAAACCCTCAACACCTCTTCCTCATCCATCTCCTCTGGGTAATAACCTTGCTTTCTACTTCCCTCAGAAAACAGAAGTGATAACAAAGATAACACCCCAGAATCCCAGTTCCCCCTGTGAATACAAGTACTTGTCTTGTTTCTTTTTTCCCTTTTAAATGTGCCTCTTTGTAGTAAAACTTTCCAAATCTTAGCCCATTGTTTAAATGGCATTCAGCCGTATCAACAATAAATTTCAGTCCTGGAATCTTATATGTTCTAGTATTTACCTGATGCAAGATTGTTAACCTAGAATCTTTTATTACCATCATTTTAAGAATTCCCTTCACCTTTTACCTATATTGGATCTCCTAATTCACATAACCTCTATCGTTTTTCTTGGATTATTTTTTCATTTTGGTGGTGCCCATTCTCCCATAGCTTCCCAGGGAAAGGTACAAGGGAACTGAAAGTTTTTGCACCTTGCATGTCTGAAATTATCTTTATTCTACTCTCATACTTGATTGGTATTTTTGCTAGGATTTTATTTCAGTTTGGAAATCTTTTTTTTTAAGATTTTTAAAAAAATATTTTATTTATTTATTCATAGAGACACAGAGAAAGAGGCAGAGGCATAGGCAGAGGGAGAAGCAGGCTCCCTGTGGGGAGCCCAATGTGGGCCTTGATCTGGGACCTGGGATCATACCCTAAGCTGAAGGCAAATGTTCAACCATTGAGCCACCCAGACGTCCTTGGAAATCCTTTTAGCATTTTTGAGTCGGTGTTTTCTAGATCCCAGAGTTGTTTTGGGAAAATGGATGTCATTCTGATTTCTGATCTTTTGTGTATGACTTGGATTTCTACTTGTCCCTGCGTTCCAAACTGGTCCCTTCACACCCACTCCCATATCCCCTCAGCCCCTTACATCAGTATTTTGAAATTTCCTAACAATGTACATCATTATTGGCCTGATTTATTCATTGTTCTGGTATTCAGTGGATCTTTTCAATCTGCAAGTTCATGTCCTCTCACTTTGGAAAAAGTACTTAAGCTATTCCCTGAACTTCACATTGTCAACGGCTGTGGTCAATTGTCAGTTCTCACCTTACTTTGCCTGTTAGCATCACATGATATATTTGATCTTTCTCCCTTTCTGAATTCACATTTCTCACTTAGCAAGTCAATACTTTTGATTCTCCTGCTATTTCAAAAACCACTGTGTCTTGGTAGATTTGCTGCTTCTTCTCATCTCTTAACCCTATAAACATTGGCCCTATAAACATTGGAGTAAAGGAATTGATCCTCCAACTTCTCTTTTTCTCTGTTTATTCATTCCCTTCAGGATTTCTTCCAGTCTCGTGGTTTTAAATGGACTCTGATGACTCCTAAATTTGTACTGTGTCTAGGATCTGGTTCTTGATCTCTGGACTCATATACCCAGCTCCCAGCTTGACAAACCTATATGGATATCTAATATGAATATCTTTGAGTACAGAACCTCTACTGATTTCCCCAATCTAATCTAAAGCCCATGTGTTCTACCATTTTCCCCATTTCAAAAAATGGAAACTCGACTTTTCCAGTTGCTCAGTTCAAAAACCTTGGAGTTCTCCTTGGCTTATGTCTTTCTCTCACACCTCACATTTGATTAAATCCAAGGCCAAATTATGAGGAACCTATTCTCAAGTGTTGTAACTATTTCTCACTTTCTCCACTGCCACAACCCTGGCCTCCATGATTTCTCTCCTGAATTATTGCAACAGTCTCTTGACAAATTTTTATGCTTCCACCCTTACTACTTATTATTATAAGCTATTTCTCAGCTACAACCCACTTTCCCATACCCTGTTTTGTGAGGCTAGACCCAAGACTCTGCACATCACATTTTTCCTTTGCCAGATGATTCCTTGTGAGGCTTTCCAATAGGGAGCACTAGATAGGGAGTAGAGAAGTAAGAGAGGCATCCTGTGGGTTTCCTGTCTTCTTGTGGTTCTGGTAAGTATCACCCTAGCAGAACTCCTTTCCATAGCAGTAGCTGATTCCAACTGGCAGTTTTTTTTCCAGCACTTTCAAACCAGTCAACACAGATGAAAGATTCTTATTCTTGACTCTTAATCATTTGGCATTTGTAATACCAGAACAACCCAGTCTGAACAATGTAGCCTGTTACATTAGCATAAAGTAGAAGAATTAGTTTGTATGTGGCCATCCCAAATTCTTATGCTTCTTTCCTTTATTTTCAGGCATTTTCTTCTTACATAGGCTTGTTTTTCTGCCTTGAATTTTTGTTTCAGTCTGTAGCAACTATTTTTTGGTGATGCTCTTCAGCTCAGGGGAAAAAAATGGCTCATATTAATTAATTTGATCAGTTGTTTACCTCTTTCCTGTCCAGGTGTGAAGGTGTTAGTGCCAAGGGTGGTGATGGTGGAGCAGTTGGAATGTCAGGTCAGGATTCCCAGCAGGGTATGGAGTCTTTGGAAAAGCATATGCTGTATTATCATCTAATTATATATTTAAATATTTATATTTGGAAATTTTAAGAAATTTCCCTGTTACTTTCACAATTTAAATTATAGGAAGCCAAGCTCAGCAAGTATTTATTTTGGGGTTCTTTGGGATTTGTAGAAGATCTGTGATTCTTAGGAGAGGTCACACTCACCTTAGGAAGAACATCAGAATCTGGAAAGGCAGTGACCCAGAGATTTTGGTGCTTATTAAAGAGGAATTTGAGTTAAAAAAAAAAAAAGTCTGAGAAATTCTGCTTTACCCTGGCCCTTTCCCCCATTTTGGTACCATTCCTCCAGTTTTGGGTGATGTGGTGTACCTTGGTGCCCAGAATCCTGTCCCCAAGGACCCCTGTGATTCAGATCTTCTCAATGCCCAATCTTTATCTTTTCTTCTTAAGATGATAGCAAGTCATTTGATGATCAGTTCTTAAAGTATTAATGGTTGATAGTGTGTTAATGTGCCCCACTCCCCACAGTGGTTTTACTGGTACTACCTGGAGGAAACTAAGTGCTTTAGTAATTTAGAATAATTCTCTACCTAAGGAAATGCAGACACCTTGACTATCTTGGGGGTGCTGGTTGTTGGGGAGGCATTTTAGGCAAAGGATTAGAAAGGAATCTTTAGTGTTGTTTCTGTCATACCATTTGTATCGCTAGTTATTCCTCACTGCTACAAGATTAATGACAGCTTTTGGAAAACTAATGGGAAACAGACTCTATTTTTCTGAATTACAAAGCCCCATCTACTTCTGTTCTCTAAGACCAGAGGCTCCTTCTGGGGTTCTGTCTCAGCTCATCATTGCAGCAAATTCTGTGAAACAAAAAACCTGCATTTTTCAAATACTTGCTAGATAATACCTGTGCTTGATAGCAGTAAAAAGCCCAGAAGGCAGAGGTTTCAAAATACAATTTCTCATTAGATGAAAAAGTTTTCTGATTAGAAGCATTGTGTTACCCTGCAAGAGCTTTTGGTTATTAGTTGCTTGAACATAATTCTTCTTATTAAATAAGTGTTTGCAGATAGAGACTTAGCCCTAGATGATTGAAACTCATGATTATTAGTATTTATATTACTTGACCTCTGCTGGACTTAACACTCTTATTTCAGCCTCCTTGAAATTCTTTTCTCTCTTGTGTCCCAACATACCTCTTTTTTCTCTTTGTTGTTAGCTCCCTTTGCTGGTTTTCCTTTCATCTATCCCTTTAATGTTGGTGTTCCCCACTGTTCCCCTCACCTCTCTTTTTTCTCTCTCCCATTGGCCTTCCCTTGGGGGAAAATAAGCATGGTTTTTTGGCATTTGTAATACCACAACAACCCAATCTGAACAGTGTACCCTGTTATATTAGCATAACAAAGAAGAATTAGTTTCTTCGGGGCCATCCCAAACTCTTATGCTTCACCCTCAGCCATAAGTACTTGCTAGTGCATATCTATCTATCCCAGGCCTGAGTCTTCTGTGCTTCAGATAGCTGTTTGTCTGCAGGCTGGGCTGTCTTCATTTAGAAGCTCCTCACATTCGATATGTCCCCAAACAAGTTAATTACCTTTCCCATTGAATCTTCCCTGTCCCTGTAGCAGAGATTAGCACCAACCATCCAGTCAGAGGCGACTGACCTTTAAGTCCCCTCACTCCATCATCCATATCTACTCAGCTGCCACTATTACTTTCATGTTATTCATGAACTCTGTCCTGCCCCATTATTTCCACTGTCATTCCCCTAGTGCAGGCCCTAATATAACAGCTCCTTGCCAGAGCTCAAATGATGTCCTAATATCTTCCTTCAGTCCATTTTTTCCCCTGCTGTACAGGTTTGTCTTCTAGAATCCAAAATCAAAATTTTGCCTGGGTCCCCATTACTTTCTAAATAAGTCTCAGCTCATCACCCTCCCTCCCATTTGCCTCAAACTCTACCATCATCCATCACTCCCCAAAGACCATGCTCACCAGTACATCTGCACACATATGATGCCTTCTGCCTAAATATTCCTCTTCATGGTCCTTTATAAGGCTTAGCTCTCAAAAGGCTGGTCTCTGCCTTTTTTTTTTTTTTTTTAAATCTTTTTGTTTGACACAGAGTTAGTCTTCAGCAAGTAACTGGGTTATTATGTACCACTCTGGTGAAATGCTCTATTCCAACTTTTAAATGAAATCATCATAAATTTTTTTTAAAAGACCAAAAATCATGAGAGAATTGAAAAATAAGGATAAGAGAAAATCAGATGCTAGAATCTGCAGGGAATTTCCACTAACTGCAGCGAGGAGGTAGTTGAGTCGAGAGTCATAATCCTAAACTAAGACAGCCGAACCAGAATAGCACAGAAATCTGGGAAGAAGATGGGAAAAGACTATGAGTCAACTTCAGTCTATCCACTGGCAGAGAAACACAGAAAATCCCAAAGCCATGTGAACTCTTCTTAGCTTGATAGTGTCATGCCCTTTCTTCTCCCCAGCAGTCCTTCTCTTTCTTCATCCACTTGGGAATCATACTTCACAATATATACAACTGTCATGGGTAGAGAGTGACAGGGAGAGGCAATGGTACTTTGCACACTGTGATGTATAAGAACTTCAGGAAGATATTCAAGGAGGAAAGATGTGAGGAAAAGGTCTAAGAATAGTCTAGCTGGAAGTGCAATTTTTACCTCTATCACTGGAGAAGAACTGAAGCCTATATATGACTCCCTAGCAGTCAGACCAGTTGGAGTAAAAGATCCTCTCTTGATCCAGCAGAAACATGAGATAAAGGCTTGAAAGACACTGGAAACTGGCTCAGAGCTTAACACTTTACTGTTCTCTGTAGGTCTAGATCCAAGAGAGAAAATGTAGAAACATCTAAATGGTCAGTAACTGCAGGATACAGGATACCATGTATATCCATTCTGTAGTCTAAATTCTGGATCAGGTTTTATGAATTTATCTCTTTCTTTCTGTGTGTTTACTATTTAAGAAAATTATTTAAGAAAATTATTTATAAATATTTATAAATTCATAAATTATTTAAGAAAAATAATTTTAAAAATTTGGTATTGACCCCCCCCCCAACATTCTGCAAACACAAGGGAAAGCAATTTAAAGACCCAGAGGGAAAACACAAATAAGAATTATTTTCTAGAGGAAATAAAAGAAAAAACTTCCAAAGCTTTAGCTTGATATATTCAATATGAATTGACCTACTCAGGACAAGGAGCATTTAGGAGAACAGAGAATGAGCTGAAAGTAGAGATGAAAAGGGAGATGGCTGGAACCAGGCAGAACTGCAAAGAAAGCAATAAATTTCACACTGGACATAGGAAAGAGCAGGGTTAAAGTGCAGAAAGTAAAGTTTGTAATATTTCAACTTCAAGAATGTAGAGAAAAAAAAAAACCCTAATGATGACTATAACAAGACATAAAATGGAAGAAAAGAAATAAGACTCAACATACAGGTTATAGGTTTTCCGAAGGAAAATCAAGAAAGAATAAAATTAAGCCATCACCAGACCCAATTTATTTGTTTATATATTTTTAAAAGGCTTTATTTATTTATTCGAGAGAGAGGGAGAGAATATGAGCAGGGGGGAGGGGCAAAGGGAGAAGAAGAAGCAGACTCCTGGCTGAGCAGGGAGCTTGATGCTGGGGGGTGGGGATGGGGTGGGGGGGGTGGGAGAGTGGTTTGATTTGATCCCTGGGCCCTGGGATCATGATCTAAGCTGAAGGCAGATGCTTACCCAGCTGAGCCACTCAGGCACCCCTGTAAACACCCATCTTGAATTACTTCGATATTAACGTTATATGTGTATCTCTACTACAGCTAAGAGGCAACTACACGAGAATAAGAAATTTTCAGCATAAGGTACTAATAATTCAAAAAGCAATTGAAAATGGAGAAACTCCAATAGTGATATACTGGTAAATGTTTTAAAACTAGCCCTAGGGGTATTGAGGAAAGACCTGATTTGTAGTTTGACGATTTCTGTGGTGTAAGTACTTCCATCATGGCTGATTTCAAGCTACCAATGTGATGTCAGTGGGCAGATGGAAAGAAATGTGCACAATTGACTCTCACATGCTTTTAGGAGCTGGCTTCAGTTGGACTAGTTTGTTCACAATTTGGAGAAAAAACTTAAATTTCTTCTCAGACCATATACCAAAATCAATTATATACTCATCGTATTAGCTTCTTAGGGCTACCACAACAAATTACCAGAAACTGGGTGGCTTCAACCAAGAGAAATCTACTCTCTTACAGCTCTGGAAGCTAGTAGGTGGGAATCAAGGCTAAGCCATGCTCTTTCTGTGTCTCGAGGGAAGGGTCCTTCCTTGCCTCTTCTAGCATCTAGTGGTGGCCAGCAGTCCTTGGCATTTCTTGGTTTGTAGACTTATCACTCTAGTCTCTGCTTCCATTGTTATGTTAGCATTTTCCCTGTGTGTGTCTATATGTGTCTGTTTTCTCTTCTTATAAGGATACCAGTTATTGGATTAGGCCACATCCTAATCTGCTATGATCTAATTTCAGTTTAACTAATTACATTGCAAATAGCCTATTTCCAACTAAGGTCACTTTCTGAGGTTGTGGGTGGACATGGATCTGGGGGTGGGAGCAACACTATTCAACCCAGTATAAAGATTAACATAAAATGTAAGAAACAAACCAAACAAAAACTAACATTGATGTGAATAATAATTTTTTTCCCTGAGGATGCATGCAATACATTTTTCTGCTAGAAGAATTCATAGGAGGATGTTTTATATATTTGAATTCAAATTTTAAAATTTCTTCTTGTCAAAAGCATGAACAAAACTGAAAATCTGACAATAATTTGGGAAAAAAAACCCTCATCAAGATGTAAAACTAAAAAGGGTAAATCTCTTTCATACATGAAGATAGTGTATAAATAGATATAAAAAGCAGTCTTAGGAGATAATGGATATAAAGGTGGAAAAGTCACAAAGGAGTAAATACAGATAGATGGCTCATGAAATTAATGTGTTCAACCATATTAATAATTAAATACATTCACATTAAAACAGCAGCATGCTATCTATTTTTAACTATTGAAGCAGCAAAAAATAAAGAGAAAAGATAACAGTGATGGTGTATATTCTCATGGGAGAAAAATGGGAGAATGAATTAGTGCAACCTTTCTTGTAGAAAACAAAAGAATTGACAGGTATCAAGAATCTTAATAATGTTCCTACCTTTTGAATTCGTAATAAGACTTCTAAAAGTCAATCCTAAAGCAATCATCTTCAAATGTATAAAGCATAAAGAAGTAGAAATAAAAAAAAGTATTAAAGAATTAAGTGTTATCTTGAGCAATTAGAAGTGCTCTATTGTTGAGGATTTATTACAGAGAATGTAATCCATGCTAGTTTAAGCATAAAGGGATTTATTTCATTAGGTTTTTGAGTTGTGGGGAGGGTCATGAAACTCAAAGCAGTGGAGAATGGAGACCAACTCCAAAGCCCCAATGTAGGGTTGTAGAACCTGCCACATTCAAGAGAGTGCAGAATCAGGAAGCCTCCTGCCACACTGCGAAGCCCCAGCTTCAGCAGCTGGCTCCAGACTCCTGCTACTTTAGCCGGAATCTGACTTTAAAAATGGACCCTATCTCTCTCCTCTCATTGAAGTCAGTTCAGAATTCAAGACACACAGGTGTCTATTGTGTGTCTTGAGGCGGAACCTACATCACAGCTAGCTATAAAGAAGTCTGGGAAATGCAGTTATAGCTTTCCAGCTTCTGAGTAGAGGAGGGTACAGAAGGAAGCTGGAATGGATATTATATGATCCAATCCATATATTTGCCACACTCTAAACACCCAAAATATTGGAAATACATTCAGTGGCTTTAAATGACTTAGGAAATACTTCTACATATTTTTTTAAATTAAAAAAAGCATGAAATAGTAGCATATATCATGTATGATCTCAATCATATAAAAAATATTTGAGGACAAAGCACTTTAGGAAAATATGCCAATGTGTTAAAACCAGCATGAGACTATGGGAGAGTTTCTCTTACTTTAAGTATATCTTTTACTTTTTCTACAGTGATCATAAAGTAATTTTACAATCCTCATCCTTCATTAAACAAACAAATGTTTGTTAACTAAATACAGGAGTTAGTGACATAAATGGACAGTGAGTAAATATCCATTTTTATTTATTATGTGGTTTTAAGGTTTAAAGAAATCCTTTAAAAGGATTGTTACTTTCCCTTTAAACGTGGGTTTTTTACAGCAGTCATGAGTTGTGGTGCTGGTAGAAAAGTGCAAATAGCACTTTAGCCATTTAGATATAAATTTAGGTGTGTATATATTTGTGTTATGTAATAAATAAGTAAATAGATAATATATTTTATATACAGTATTTAAGTATTTATGTTCAAGTACATAGCTTTTGTATTTGGGTTCTTTAAAGAAACAATCAATTGGGGAGATATATATGTTTCCATATATTTATAAGTTTTTATATGAAGAGATTTGTTTATTTATTTATTTATTTTGAAAGGTTTTTGTTTATTTGAGAGGGAGAGAGCATGAGCAGGGAGAGGGGGTGGGGGAGGGGCAGAGGGAGAAGCAGACTCTCCCCTAAGCAGGGAGCCAGTTTTTTTTTTTTTTTTAATTTTATTTATTTATTCATAGAGACACAGAGAGAGAATGAGAGGCAGAGACACAGGCAGAGGGAGAAGCAGGCTCCATGCAGGGAGCCTGAAGTGGGACTCGATCCAGGGTCTCCAGGATCACGCCCTGGGCTGCAGGCGGCGCTACCGCTGCACCACCAGGGCTGCCCCCAGGGAGCCAGTTTGAGGCTCAATCCCAAGACCCTGGGATCATGACCTGAGCCAAAAACAGATGCTTAACCTCCTGAGCCACCCAGGCACCCCAATATGAAGAGATTTATTATAAAAATTAGCTCTTATAATTATGGGAGGTGGGAAGTCCCAGCATTTGCTGTCTGCAAGCTGGAGACCCAGGAAACTGGTGGTGTAGTTCCAGAGTCTGAAGGACTAAGAACCAGGAAAACTGATGGTATAAGAACAAATCCAAATCCAAAGACCTGAGTACTGATGGTGTAAATCCCAGTCTGAAATCAGAAGACTGATGTCTTTGCACAAGTAGGCAGAGCGATACTCTCCCTTCCTCTGCCTTTTGGTTCTATTCAGGCCCTCAGCGGGTGGATGACACCCACTCACACTGGGGTTGGCAACCTGCTTTACTTAGTCTACCATTTCAGATGTCAGTCTCATCTGGAAACACCCTCACAGTCACACCCAGAAATAATATTTAAACAAATATCTTGGCACCCTGTGACCCAGTCAATTGATGGTTTAAACCATCACAGCTATATATAATCTTTTTTTCCTATTAAAATATAAACTAATTTTATTTATCAATAATAAATAAGTCACTAAGTATAATAATTGCTTACAAAAAAGAAGACTCAGACAAACAGTACATACGGTCTTTTCCTAGATAACTAGCAATAGTATTACTTTTCTTTCACATAAGGCTACTTTTAATTAAAATGCCATTGGTATTTTGAATGAATAAATTTTTGCTGTTTATCAACTGCAACAAAAAATCATTTAAGTTCTTCAGTATCCCTTTTTCCTCTTCCTTAAATATTAGAGGTTTTGTTTTTGGTGAATTAAAGCTTTTCTAATGTAAATCAGCTCCTGAAATAAAACTACCCAAGTAGAACAAAGGAGTTTTTTTTGTACAATTCTCCCTTGTGAGGAAGCTTCTCTTCCGAAATATCTTTCTGGACCCTGCTTTCCAGCTCAGCATATGACCTAGCACAAGACTTTCCTCAGTTTCTGACTTAACTGCCTCCTCTTGTTACAGGAGACCTCTTTCAGGGTGATGCTAAAAGGTATAGAGTAACATGAAAATAAAATTAACCAAAAAAAAAAAGAAAAGAAAATTCACCCAATAATAAGTATAAATTAAACTAACTTTTTCTTCTAAATTCGCCTTAATATAAATATATTTGGTCTCTTATCCTAACAGATTGTGATTATAGGGACTGCTGTTAATGATTCCAATTTATGCATTACTCTGTTTTTTGTTTTTTGTTTTTTACTTTCCTTCTCATTTTTGAACAGTGGGTGAAGAATGGTGGTATTAGCTATATTTTAGAGACATAGGAGAACAACTGCTAAAATTTGTTACTCAAAATACTTTAACATAGGCAGTGACTAAAGACAGAAAAGGAAGAAATTGCTATTTGTCCTGCATCTAATATAGGTGTCAGTTGGAAAAATGGTTTACTTTAAAAGCTGATGTAATTCACTAACACGTGAATCACAACACGAAATGAAAATAGATGTTCTCTTTTCAACAACTTATAATAAAATTAACTCTTAGGCTCTGTTTTTACCTAACCATAGAATCAACTGTTTTTGCAGTTTACTGAGGTTTTGTTTGGGGCTGTTTGCAATTCATGATTGGAAAGAATTGGAGGTGAGATGAAATGAGTGTATAATTAGTTCTTGCAGTTGAAGAGAGCATGTGAGACACACCTTCTCACCTCCTCTTCTTTGTTATTTTTTTCACCTTGCTATTTCTCTCTTCGTCTTTGTTCAACATGGCAGAGAAATAATGGGATCAATACTAGGGAGGGAAGTGATTTTTGTTCCTTTTCTCTTTTTGTATATCAAATTCTGTGTCACACTAACTCTTGGTTGTGTGATCTTATCTTTCCATTCGTTTTTGGCAATATTTTTTATTCCCCTCCTCTTCTTGTCTTTTTGCTTCTCATTCTTCTGTTCACTGTCTTTTTTCCCTTTGTTCCCCATCCCTCTCTCCTCCTCTTCTCTTTTCCCGGATACATTTTAGAAGGTCATAATAGCATGGATGAGCAGGGCATGTGTCTGAAAGGACTGTGTGCTTCTCCAGGAAAACTGGCACCCTGAGTGGAGTCCAGCTAATGCTGGGAGATAAATTTAAAATGGCTGACCCTAGTTGTGCCTGCATGTGGTATTTTGGGAATCACGCCATGTCCATATTTCCAGTAGGAAGATACAAAAATACTAAAGTTACTAAGAGAAGAAGGGACCCAAGGTTGGGAAGAGGCTAGTATGGATTACTGGGACACCAGAAGGAACCACAGACTTGAGTAGTGGTGACCAGCTGGGTGTCCAAAAGAACCAGAAGTACCAAGCACACCTCACAGACACCAGTGCTGGACCCCAAGGACCAGGCAAAGATCAACCACACCAACTTAGAGACAGCTAAAGGATCCACCACTTCTGTGAGGATCCAGAAGGGAGAGGCTTTCTGGGAGGAAAGAAGAAATTGCTATTTGTTCTGCATCTAATATAGGTGTCAGTAGGAAAAATGGTTTACTTTAAAAGCTAATGAAATTTCTCCAGCTTTTGAAGGAATTTTGCATTTAAATAGATGGAATATTTCCTCCAAAGACTGTTTTACTTCCAAATACACTTAATTACTTTGCAATGATAAATCTAAGGTTTTCTCTTGTCATTAGTAAGAATTGGAGCCTCAGAACTCAGAAGATAAAGGCAAAGGGGAGGGTGGGAAGCTAGACTTTCTGAATTGTGTGCAAATTTCCATCCTGTTTTAGAGGTATATGTGAAAGACAGAAATCATTATATTAATAGAGGTCAACTCTGAATGGTGAAATGGTTGTGTGATTATCGTTTTTTTTCCTTCTCTATCTCTGTCATTCAACATAAATTTATTGAACATTTACTTTATGTCAAACATTCTGCTCATCTTTGTGTTCATCTGTATTTCCTAATTTATCTACAATTAGACAATTACCATGTTTTGCTTTTGCAAACAGGAAAAAATAATTTAATACTATTGCAAAGTAAATCTATCCGATTCACCCATTGTAGTATTTGAATGATACATGTACCACCATGTGAGTTGTAAACCAGGTCTTGGAATGACTCCTCTATTTCTGAATATGTGCTTTGAGGTTTGGTTAGTTATAAATTCCAAGCTTTTCAAGACTCCTTTTGTAGAGCTTATACAGAGCTTAATTCCCATGCAAACCTTTCATTCACAATTTTAGAACTACCATGTTGTGATTATGTACAAATCAGCATTCTGTTTTGATCTTCAGAGGTAGAACACGTTTATGAGTATCATGATACCCTAGTACTCAAATGATCATACCCAAAATGGATTAGAAGCATTCATGTGAAAGCCAAGTCTGGTAGTTGATCCTATTTTTGAGATAATAAGCTCTCTATATAGGACGGATATTTACCACACCAAAAACAATGGGTGTTCTTTGCAGATGGCTCTTGGACATCTTGACAAGGCTCTGGCAGCCTATAAAAGTAACATTTACAAGGTACAAATGGCACATAATAGTGAGATATTTCCATTTGCTTTCCCGGGGCTATCAAATATACTTTCTAGTGGTTCTTGGGATTTGTTAATTATTAGTTAATCATGATTTCATTTTAAAAAAATTCTCATTAAGAAGACTCCCCAGATTAGTTGCACTTTTTGGCTTGCAGTAGCCAAGCATTAAATCTGCCAAGTCACCCAACTAAAGGCTGGGTGGGTGAAACATTAAGTCTTCTTTTGTTTCTTTTTTTTTTTCTTTCGTTTCTTCAGATTTAGTCATGGCTACACAGTGATATCAAATGCCCTTGCCCTCAACTGTCCTGGTTGGCTGTTAAGGGTAGCTGACCACCCCCTAGATACTGAGGGGAGAAGGATCTCCACCTTCACGTCCTTCTTGCATTTTTGATTGAGTTTATGTCACAAAAAGAGAAATTCAACTTATTTTCTAACATTTGAAATGAGAAATAAAGAAATAGATGCTAACTCTAGAAATACAATAAAATTAAGATACTACATAATTTAGATTTATGACAAAGGTTTTATTGGCAAAATTTTTAATTAAAAATAATTGGATAATGGAATCTATCATTAATTAAATGTGATAGCTAGAACAAATGTGCAGTATATTAAAAATGTTCATGCAGGGGATCCCTGGGTGGCTCAGCAATTTAGTGCCTGCCTTCAGCCCAGGGTGTGATCTTGGAGTACCGGGATCGAGTTCCACATTGGCTCCCTGCATGGAGCCTGCTTCTCCCTCTGCCTGTGTCTCTGCCTCTCTCTCTCTCTCTCTGTGTGTCTCTCATGAATAAATAAATAAAATCTTAAAAAAAATGTCCATGCAAATGCAAATAAATCCACTAATTGCTTTAAAAATTACATTATGGAAGACATAAATTCTTTTTGATAAAATAGAGATGGTGCATTTTATATTTTCGAGAGATCTCATTCTCTTATATTTAACTTTTCTCTTTATGAATATAGAAAAGAGATTCTTTTATATTCTTTCACTCTAAATAAATCTCTGATAAACTATATGAAATTGACCATTTCACTGACCCCCCACTTACTCTTTCCTTATTTCTGTGTGTTCACTGACAGTTTGAAATATCAGTAACGTATTTAGATTTTTTGACAAAATAATGACAAATGAACACACAGTTACGTGTACCTCAGTATTTCAAAAATGTTATGTAAATACATTTAGGCATAACCTGCCTAGCAAGTGGCTAACTGCTTCCTTGGAGGTGGTGTTCATTTTTCTAGAGTTTTTTAGGAACTGGTTTCTCATTACTTGTTCTTGCAAAGAGAAGAGGAAGAATGGTGGTTATATGATGTTGGTGTTGATGGTGATGATGATAATGATGGTGATGGTCGTGTTGGTCATGATGATGGTGGTAGTGATTGTGATGATGATGGTGATAATGATGTTGCTAATGATGACAAAGATGATGATGGTATTGATGGTGATAATGATGGTGACAGTGGTGATGGGGTGATGATGATGATGATGATGAAAGCTAAATATTATAAGAATTTTTATGTGTCAGATATTATTCTAAGTGCATCACACATATGAACTCACATAGTCCTTACAGTGACCTTGTAACTAAGTGCTCTTATTATGTCCATTTTTTTTAGATGAGAAAATTGAGGCATAAACAGATGAAGTAACTTGCTTAAGATTGCACAGTTTACCTGTGGAAGAGGCTGAACATACAGTCTTCTCAAAGTACCTTCTTTATAATTGGAAGTCACATTTGAGATTATCATCTGTATCAGAAATTTTTGTAAGATACAATTATAGCAAAATCAGTGGGCTTCTAAAATCCAATCAGTTTTTTAAAATACAAGATTATTACTTTGTGCCAACATTGCCACAATTTTATTTTACTTAAATGGTGATATTCCACAAATTAGAATATAACTCAGTTAATTTTATATATTTCAAAATGAATCAATATCTGTTTTTAAAGTTCAGTGTGACTTTATATTGAAATTTAGAGAAATAAATACAATTGCTATTATAAGAACTACAAAAGGGAGAAATCATAAAAGAACAGTTATGGTCAGAAAAACAAGCATAATTTTATTTTTCTGGAAAAAATGAGATTTTTTTCTAAATGATTCCTGGGATTAAAAATGATCATATGATTTTTGGAGGGTTGATGTTTGTCAGAAATTACCATATTCTCTTTACAAGAAAATGAACTAGTGTCTAGTGAGAGATGTGTAGTTAAGAAAGCTATTCAGTTCCTAATTATCCATTTTCTGATTTAAGGCAAGGGAATAGTTTGCATAAAAACCAGTGAAAGAAAATGTTGACGAATATGAATGCAATCAAAAGTATCTTTTATCTTAGTATTCTTTTTTTAAGTCTTAGTATTCCTGAAAGAAAAAGCATTTTGTGGTTTTTTTTCTATAGCATATTTTGAAGTGAATTAAATGCATTTTGTGACAAAGATGGCAAAATCCTTAGAAATTCATTTGTTCCTGTATGTATTTATTCATTAAACAATGAGTGTCTACCCTCAGTCAGGCATAATATTAGGGAACAGAAAAATAAAGGACATTAGCCTTTTCTGAAAGAATTCTGGAAAAAAGCCATGAAAATTAAAGAGATAACTACATGACAAGGTGATAAGTACCTTGATAAAAATGAAGTGCTAAAAGAATACAAGTTAGGGACCTGATCCAAGCTTGGTCCCTTGGAAAACTTTCTATAGCAGATGCCATGAGTTGAGTCCTGAATTAGCAGGGTCAAGGGGGTATTCACATCAGACATAAGAAGTAGTGTGCAATGGCTTAGAAGCATGACCCTTTTGAGGAACATCAAGTAATTAGGTGGGGCAAGGGTAGAAAGTCCTGGTCAGCAATAGAAAGAAGAGAGAAAATAAATAAATAAATAAATAAATAAATAAATAAATAAATAAATAAATAAAAATAAATAAAAAGAAAGAAGAGAGACTGTGGTTGTAGGCCAGGATTGTGTCACAAAAGGTTTTGAATATCCAAACTGCTTAGACAACTTGAAGACAGGCCATTGAAGAACTGGTTCTTGATGGGTAGTGACATGATCAAATTGGGGATTGAAACAGTTATGTGGGTGCCTTGAGAAGAATGGTTTGGAGATTGAGAGATCAGTTTGGATGCTGTTGCTATGATATAGAGGAAGGTTGATGATGTGAAATAAAACTATGGCATTAGGATGGGCTAACTGCTCTAACAAACTACCACCAACCATGAAGTATTCTCACTCAAGTACAGTGAAGGTGTATGGGGAACTGAAAGAGTTTTGCTCCATGCTGTCATTTATGAACCCAAACTTCTTCCATCCTGTGGTTCCACCATTCTTCTAGGACCATAGGATCCTTGACTGTACCTTCTTTATTCTGCATTGCTGTCAGAGGAATGACTAGAGTAAATATTGGATTTTGGTGAGAGATTGTAGGGTCCAGACTAGAAGTGTTCTCCAGCAGTTTTGTCCAGAACTTAGTCAAATGGCTCTACCTAACCACAAGGGAGTCTGGGAAGTAGTCCTTCTGCATGCCCTGGAAGAAAATAAACTGGGTTTGGTAAGCGCATGCCAATATTTAACTGTTTCTGACCTTAGAATGGTCACTTCCTATAGCTTAATCTATAAGTAATAGGAGAAATGGGAAAGTAGACTCAAGATGTTTTATAAAAGGTGAGCTTAGTAACAAACTGGGTATGGAAACAAGAGAGGAAAGACTCATAGCTCGGTTGAGTCATTGGTGGATGATTGTCCTATTTGTTCAGATAAGGAATATGGTTGTTACAAAAGATGCTGGAGGGAAGATGCTGAGTTTGAGATGCTTCCCACAGCGCTTCACAGAACTTGCTCCCTTGTTTTCATAAGACATCTGCTAAAATGTAACTCTAAGAGGCAATATCCCCACCTTCTTGTTTCCTTTTACTCTATTTCTTCATGGCATTCCCCACATATTGTCCTTTTTTGTTTTTTGTTTATTGGTTCTCTCTTCTCACCCAAATAAAACTTAAGTTGTGTGTAGTCAGTTTCCTTATCTGTAAAATAGAGATATTAGTTGTATCTAGTTCATGGCTATGTTTTATTGCATGAATACTTGGAAAGTATTCAAGGGCCACCTGAAAGTATTCAAGGTGCAGTTGGTTAAACCTGTAACTCTTGGTTTTGGCTCAGGTCGTGATCTCAGGGTTGTGAGATCAAGTCCCAAGGAAGGCTCCACTCTCAGGGCAGAGTCTGCTTCAGATTCCCTCTCCCTCTCCCTGTGTCCCTCTCTACCAATGCTCTCTCTCTCTTTCTTTCTCTCAAATAAATAAATCTTTGTTTTAAAAAAATATTTAGAATAGTATCTGTCCTATTGCAAGCACTCAATAAATATTAACACTTATTACAACCAACAGACTGCTGGCCATTTCCATTTTGATTCATTTACACAGTCAACAACTATTTACTGAGTACTTGTTATGTGTCAGGCACTGTTCTACACACTGTGGGATATAGCAGTGAACAATACAGACAAAGTCTGTGCTCTCTTAAAACTTTTATTTGGGTGAGAAGAGAGAACCTTCCACATAAGTAGTTAACAGGAATTTGAGGACAGGGAGAATGAAAGGGCGGATGAAGGGAGAAGGAGAGAAAAAAATGAGGAGTAAGGACATCCTGGGAGGTTAGAAACTAGTCAGATCACAAGTGGGACATTCTCAGTGATGGGGTGGTGAAATCACTTTTAAGAACAGAGATGCCTGATGTGCATTTTTATGTTCTTTGCTTGATAGTTTTTTAGTCAGTCCCCTCCACCTCAAACCTTCTGCAAATTTTGCTACATACACATAATGCCTTTAGAAATTGGTATTCTAGAAAAATCAAGGAAAGGGACTTTTAATCCATGTCTGCCTTGATGTGGAGCAGAGAAAGGGGAACAATCACAGGAGACAAGATGAGGAGACAAGTAATTTGAAGGCAATTTGAGGAACCAGGTAATAGAAATAAACAATGATCATGTAAATTTAAACTAATGGAAATTCCCAAAAGATTGTAAAGAATATCGAACTCTATGGCAGATACAGTATAAAAGTTCCAGGGACGCGTGGGTGGCTCAGTGGTTGAGCATCTGCCTTTGGCTCAAGGTGCGATCCTGGAGTCCAGGATCGAGTCCCACATTGGGCTCCCTGCATGGAGCCTGCTTCTCCCTCTGCTATGTCTCTGCCTCTTTCTCTCTCTCTCTCTCTCTCTCTCTCTGTCTCTCATAAATAAATAGATAAAATCTTTATATAAAAAAAAGAGTTCCAAATCAGTTTAAAAAAAATAACAAAGGAGAGGCTAACCTCTATTCACATCTAAATTCATTCTGATAGCTTCCTCATCATTACATCCAGTCTAGCTGTTTAACATTCCAAAATTACATGGCAGAAAAGCACCATGGTTAAAACTGAAGCCTTAACACCTTGATTTGAATCTCATCTTTAATATTTACTAATGTGAGTTTGATCAAGTTTCTTAAGTTGTATGTAGTCAGTTTAAGTTGTATGTAGTTGTATGTAGTCATTATCGTGTGGGTCCTAGTTAGGTAATGAAAATGAACAAATATCCCGGAAATTATAGGACTCTTAAGAAGAATTCATCTATGAAAGGAAAGAAAGAGATCAAGAAGTATCTATAGAAAGATGTACTTTTGGGATCCCTGGGTGGTGCAGCGGTTTAGCGCCTGCCTTTGGCCCAGGGTGCTATCCTGGAGACCCGGGATCGAATCCCACGTCGGGTTCCCGGTGCATGGAGCCTGCTTCTCTCTCTGCCTGTGTCTCTGCCTCTCTCTCTGTGTGTGACTATCATAAATAAATAAAAATTAAAAAAAAAAAGAAAGATGTACTTTTGAGGAAATTTTTGTTTGTTGTTAGTTTTTTGTTTCTGGTTAAAGAGACTTGGGCAAGAGCCCATGTTGGGGAAAGAGCCAGTGAAAAGGAGTGATGAAGGTAAAGGCAATAAAAGAAGAAGAATGTGACCAGATTTCTGAGAAGGTACAAAAGATTGGCACCCAGATCACAGGCAAATCAATTTATGCAAGACAAGGGAGATCTGTCTTCCCCTCAGACTAAACAGTGTAACTGAAAGAGCATCGAATCGAAGTCGGATTGAGCTGAGCTGGAACCTACAATTCTACACTGTCGCTGTGAAACTTCGCTAGAGTACATAACCACTCTTATCCTCAGTTTCCTCAACAGCAGGAAAGGGATAATGTCCTCTTCACAGAGTTACTACAGGCTTAAGTATGAGGCTTAACCTGTGTTAAGCAAGAACCTTAGAATTTATTGACTATTTCTGTAATTTGACTATCGGTCTTCTGGTCCTTATCCCATGCTATCACTAAAGTCATAAATAAACAAATCCACAATATATGTTTTTATCTGCTCCAAAGGGATTTGTGATTCTATGGCCTAATCTTCATTTGGAGTTTTGAATAAGTTTTGAGAGTTGACATCAAACTTGTTGCCAACAGGCCAAACCTGGCCATCATAATTGTTTTGCTTGGCTATTCCTTTTTTTTTTTTTTTTCTTTTTCCTCTAAGTCCTTTAGGTGAGACGTGTACATTCCCTTTTCAAATCCGCACTCTTTTGTTTTATGCCTGGCGCCTTCACATATTTTCCCAATCTGTTTGGCCCCTGTACACAACTGAGTTTTGATCTGGATTGATTTCTTTTTTAAAACTTTTTTTTTAAATTTTATTTATTTATTCATGAGAGACACAGAGAGAAAGAGAAGCAGAGACACAGGCAGAGGGAGAAGCAGGCCCCATGCAGGGAGCCCGACGTGGGACTCGATCCTGGGTCTCCAGGATCATGCCCTGGGCTGAAGGCGGCGCTAAACCGCTGAGCTACCTGGGCTGCCCCTCTGGATTGATTTCTACCGAGGTAGCACACGCCACTGAAAACGAACATGTTCCTAAATGTTCCAGGTAGCATCTTCTATCTCTACTTTACTTGCTCTCTCCTCAGCATTTACCACTGTTGATAAACTTTTGAAACTCTTTACTCCTTCTGTTATTGAAGATTCTTCTGGTTTCCTCTCACCTCTCTGCCAACCTACCCTTTGCTACAACTCTCCCTCCTTTGCCCACCATTTAAATCCTATAATTTGTCAGTGTTTTGCATGTTGGCACATGAGTCTTCTGGGCGATCTCACATCTGTGGTTTAACATGTCCAAAATTGTGTAATAATATTTTCCTTCGAACTACCTTCTATTGTGTTACACATCATCCTGAAATGAGCCACCAGAAGTCCAAGCCACCCAAGCCCCCAAACTCAAATCACTCTCACACTAGATGGGATACATATTTAACCCTTGTACAGAATTCACACCAAACCAGAATGGACACTGCCCTATATTCCTCACCATTGCTTTTCAGCTGAAGATAAGCCTTGCTTGTTCCAGTCACCAGAGTCAGCTTTTCCTTCCTCCCCAATAGCCTGAGTGGTGAGACCCTCCCTTACTCTCCCCCCATGAACTAATGAATGTTAGTTAGTGTCCCTTTTTCCATATGGGTAAGATCTCAACCTTGATTGGCAGAAGGTCATCCTTTATTCTGTCCTGTACCTCATCTCTAGCTATTCTCAAGGCCCTATAGCTTCACTATGTTAAATTGTTTGCATTTCCCTGAATACTACTTTTCCCACCTCTGTGCCTTTGCCCACCTGACTCTGTCAGACAAGCATACTTTCCCCTGACAGCTGTTTACATAGTTAACTTCTACTCATTCTTCAAAATTCAGCTCAGATATATCCATCTCTGAAAGGTCTGTCCTAAATTTCTCTCCTCTTAGCAATGTCCCAGTCTAGGTTTGGAATTGCCACTCTGCAAATATTTTAAAAGTTTTCATTCTTAAGACATATTGTAATATGTGCTAGGTATGGATGGGAGATCTTATGTTGTGTGCAATCTGGTAAAATATTTTCCTGTGGAAGAGCCACCAAAATAGGATAAGAAGGTACAGAGAAGAGAAGTATTGTGGAGCAACACGAATTTAATTTTCATTGACAAAGGAAAAGGAAGCAACGGCTGGGTAAACAAACAGCTGCACGAAGAGAGAAAAATGACAGTGAGTGACCGTGAACATGGCCAGCGGTCCAAAATATTAGAAAAGCAAGTAAATAATATGCGGAAATGAGTTAACCTACTGGAAAATTGCTGAAGCATTTGAACAGGAAGTAAATAATAAGGAAAGTGTTCAAATAAAACATATAGAGAAAAACATTGGAACAAATATTCTATGTAAAAGAAGTGAACTTTTAATGAATTAAACTTAAGAGAAATTAACTTGAATATTTGTGACTTTTTTATAAAGATGTTTTATACTGCAAAGAGAACATTATAATAATATTAAAAACTTAATGAATAAAATTACCACACTCTTTGTTGCATTGAAAAGAATGAACCAGAAATTTACAATTGTTTTACTTTGTATTTATGTGATCACTAAGGAGACTAACTTTTAAACAGAAATATTTAATAACACAAGGAGCAACATAAATATATCACCTTCTAAAGAATGAGAACATTCCAGATAAGGCTACGTTTTTCTTTGACCCTCTACCTGCAACCCCCATACCCACTGCTCTCCCTAACCATTGTTTTCAGCTTAGTGTGTATCCTTCCAACATCCTCCCATGCATTTACACACATATGTTTAAGTATAGAAAATATATATCTTTACCTTGTGTGATAATGCACTGTATTATTACAGTAGTAATTCTGAAACTTTTTTGTTTTTTTATATAACATTTTGCTTTGGAAATATTTCCATAGCAATACAAATGGAGCTGTGTCATTAAAAGAATTGCCATTATTATTATAGTATAGATATAACATTATTTGTGATGGACATTAAGTTGTTTTTAATTTTCTGCATACTTCAGCAAACATTCATGAATATGTACTTAGTGTCATATGCCAGGCACCATTCTTGATGTTGTGGATTTATCAAGAAACAAAACAAGGTCTTCCTTGTGGGCATTCAAGAAGATATAAATGATAAAAAAAAATGACATCCATTGATGATAAATGTCATGTAATGATAGGTAGGATGAAGAAATGCAACAAAGGTGAGAGATGAAATCATCAAGAAAGGCTTCTCTGAGGTGCAATTATCAGCCATGATCTAAGAGAAGTGAGAGATTGTTTTGCAAATATCCAAGGCACCAGCTGAGAAATGGAAGTGCTGAGTCAATCGGAGTTCATATTGAAAATGCTAGAACATCTGAACTCTTTGAATAATTCCTGCTCCCATTTGAAGCATGAAAGTATCTATTTCTCATACTCTACTATTTATTATCTTGTTCCTTAATTTTTGCCAATAGGATATGTGGAAAACTGTAATTTTCTGTAGCTCTAATTGGTATAATTTAAAAATTGGTAGAAATTTATAACTTTAAGTCTGGTCAGATTGTATGCATTTTAATATGTACTTTGAATTTCTTTATCTCAGACTTGACAGCTCTATGTCATTGTCTATTTTTCTCTTTTCTTATTTGAATATTAATAATTTTTTGCTTTAATCATGGTAGAAAATAGAGTCAAGTGACTGGTACTTAATAACCACCTCACTTTCTTTTGTGTGTGTGTTTGTGAGTGTGTATTTTAGACATAATTGACTTTATCTTTTTCTCAAAATCTTCCTTCCTTCCTTCCTTCCTTCCTTCCTTCCTTCTTTCCCTTCCTCCCTCCCTCCCTCCCTCCCTCTCTCCTTTCTTTCTTTTTCTTTCTTTCTTTCTTTCTTTCTTTCTTTCTTTCTTTCTTTCTTTCTTTCTTTCTTTCTTCTTTCTTTCTTCTTTCTTTCTTTCTTTCTTTCTTTTTTCTTCTTTCTTTCTTTCTTTTCTTTCTTTCTTTCTTTCTTTCTTTCTTTCTTTCTTTCTTTCTTTCTTTCTTTCTTTCTTCTTTCTTCTTTCTTCCTTTCTTCCTTTCTTCCTTTCTTTCTTTCTTTCTTTCTTTCTTTCTTTCTTTCTTTCTTTCTTCTTTCTTTCTTTCTTTCTTTTTCTTTCTTTCTTTCTTTCTTTCTTTCTTTCTTTCTTTCTTTCTTTCTTTCTTCTTTCTCTTTCTTCTACTTTTGTCTAAATTTTTAATTTAAATTACAATTAGTCAACATACAGCATAACATCAGTTTCTGGTGTAGCATTTAGTGATTTATCACTTATGAACAACACCTGGTGCTCATCACAAGTGCCCTCCTTAATTCTCATCACCTATTTTACCCATCACCCACTGGCCTCCCTTTCCTACTTTCTTTATTGGTACCTACTTTACGTTGGTTGTAAGACATAGGCATATGTTCTCTAAATGTTGCTTTCCTCCCATTCACTCTATTCTTTTCTTTCTTTCTTTTTTTAAAAAAATATTTTATATATTTATTCATGAGAGACACAGAGGCAGAGACATAGCAGAGGGAGAAGCAGGCTCTCCACCAGGAGCCTGATGTGGGACTCGATTCCTGGACTCCAGGATCAGGACCTGAGCCAAAGGCAAATGCTCAACCACTGAGCCACCCAGGCATCCCTATTCTATTCTTTTCTTTGGGGACTCTTACTATACACATGTTGGATCTTTTCATTCTGTATTCTCTGTCTCTTAATCTCTCTTATATTTTCTCTCCAGATGTCATTCTGGGTAGTGTTTTCAGATTTATCTTTCAATGCATTAATTCTTTTTGATTCTATCAAATCTATTTATTTATTTATTTATTTATTTATTTATTTATTTATTTATTTATTTTATCAAATCTATTTAAACTTTTGATGAAACATTTATTTTCAAAGGCTATCTTTTTCAGTGTCAGAATTTCCACTTGACTCTTTATCAAATCTACTTGGTCTTTTTGTATAATGTTTTGATTTATGATTTTTATTTATGTTGTCAATCTTGAAAATTTATTATTCAATTTATTTAAACTAAAAACAAACAAACCATTTCTTCCATCCCTGACCCCTCACCTTGCAACCACCAATCTATTCTCTGTATCTATGAGCTTGGGTTTTTTGTTTTTCTTAGATTCCACATAAAAGATCATATGATAGTTGTCCTTCTCTGTCTGACTTATTTCACTTAGTGTAATGCCCTTGGGTCTCTCCGTGTTGTTTCAAATAGCAAGATTTTATATTTTTAAAGCTGAATTATGTATATATTATTATATATAATATGGTTACACAATTACTTTATCCCTTTATCCATTGATGGACACTTAGGTTGTTTTCATAGTTTGGCTACTATAAATAATCTTGCAATAGACATGGGGATGCGTATATCTTTTTGATAGTTTGGTAGTTTGGTTATTTTTTTTTTTAAGGAAAACTCCAAATAGTCTTCCATAGTAGTTTCACCGATTTATACTGCCATGAACAGTGCACAAGAATTTTATCAACACATCTTATTTCTTGTCTTTTTTGATAATGGCCATTCCAACTAATGTGAAGTGACATCTCATTCTTGTTTTGATTTCATTTCTCTGATGATTAATGATGTTGAGCATCTTTTCATGTATGTACCTGTTAGCCATCTGTAAGTCTACTTTGGAAAATGTATGTTCAGATCTTCTACACATTTTTAAATCAAATTTTGTGTTTTTGTATTGAGTTTATAAGTTCTTTATATATTTTGGATATCAGCCTCATCTCAGGTAAATGATTTGGAGATATGCTCTCCCATTCTGTAGGTTGCTTTTCTTTTTGTTGATGACTTCCTTTGTTGTGCAGAAGCTTCTTAGTTTGATGTAGTCCTGCTAGTTTATTTTTGCTTTTGTTGCTTTTGCTTTAGGTGACAGATTAAAAAAAATCACCACCAAGACCTATGTCAAGGAGCTTATTTCCTGTTTTTTTTTTTTTTTTCCCCTAAGGGTTTCATGGTTTCATGTTTTAAGTTCAAGTCTTTAAATTCATTACCTGTTAATTTTATGTCTGGTGGAAGATAGTGGTCCAGTTTTATTCTTTTGCATGTAGCTGTCCAATTTTGCAGCACCATTTATTGAAGAGACTGTTCTTTCCCCCCATTATGTATTATTAATTCCTTTGTTGTAAATTAATTGACCTTCTTGTGGACATATAAGGTGAATGGATAGGGATGGGCTTATTTTTGGACTCTTTATTCTGTTTCATTGTCTTTATGTTTTTATGCCAGTACTATACTGTTTTAATTACTGTAGCCTTTCTTTGAAATTGGAGCATGATGCATCCAGCCTTGTTCTTCTTTCTTAAGATTGCTTTGGCTATTTGGGATCTTTGATGCTTCTGTACAAATTTTAAGATTACATGTTCTATTCCTGTGAAAAATACCATTGGATTTTGACAGGGTTGCATTGAATCTGTATATTGTTTTAGGTAGTATGAACATTTTAACATTAATTCTTTCAATCCATGAGCATAGAATATTTTTCCAGTTATTTGTACCTTCTTCAGTTTCTTTCATAAATGTCCTGTAATTTTCAACAGATGTAGACCTTTCAAAAGGTCTTTCACCTTTTTGATTAAATTTATTCCTAGATATTTTCTTCTTTTGATGCAGTTGTAAATAGGATTGTTTTTAATATTTTTCTGATAGTTTATTTTTAGTGTAAAGCAATGTAACAGATTTTTGTATATGGATTTTATATCCTGTAACTTTACTGAATTTATTTATTTGATGGAGTCAAATAACAGTTATTTGATGGAGTCTTTAGGACTTATATAATATAATGTCACCTGCAAATAGTGATAGATTTTTTTCTTTCTTTCCAATTTTGATACCTTTAATTTCTTCTTCTTACCTAATTACTTTGCCCAGGACTTCCAATACTAAGTTGAATAAGGTGTAAGATTGGGTGTTCTGTCTTGTTCCTGATCTTAGATATCAGGATTATCAGATGATTGAGAATGATACCTGTTGTGGACTTCTCGTATATGGCCTTTATTATGTTGAAGTATGTTTCCTCTATACCTGTTTTGTTGAGAGATTTTATTATAAATGAATGCTAAATTTTGTCAACTGCCTTTTCTGCATCTATTGAGAATCATATGGTGTTTATTCTTCATTTTGTTAATGTGGTATATCACATTGATTGACTTGCAGATGTTGAACCATCCTTGCTTCTTCCACTCAGTGATATGTACTTAATTCATAAGTCATTTCTTTTTAGTGCTGAATAATATTCTATTATATGGATATAATACAGTTTCTTTATCCGTTCACCTTAGCAATTCATCTTGATTGCTTCCAAGTTTTTGCAGTTATGAATAAAGCTGCTATAAACATGCTTATGCAGGTTTCTGTGTGGACCTAAGTTTTCAATGCCTTTGAGAAAATACAAAGGAGCATGATTGCTGGATCACATAAGAGCGTTTGATTTTGTAATACACCACTAAACTGTCTTCCATAGTGGCTGTGCCCGTTTTGCATTCCCACCAGCAATGAATGAGAATTTCAATTGCTCCCCATACTTCTAGGCATTCAGTGTTGGTAGGGTTCTGGATTCTGGCCATTCTCATAGATGTCTAGTAATGGTACCTCATTGCTATTTTAATTTGCATTTCCCTGGTGATATACAATGTGAAGCGCCTTTTCATATGCTTATTTGCCATCTGGTGAGGTGTCTGTTGAAGTCTTTGGCCCATTTTTTACTTGAGTTGTTTTCTTATTGTTGAATTTAAAGAGCTCTTTGTATAGTTTGGATAATAGTTCTTTAACAGCTGTGTCTTTTGGGCACATATTTCTCCCATGATGCAGTTTGTCTTCTCATTCTCTTGACACTGTCTTTCACAGAGATGTTTTTAATTTTTTTTAAGATTTTATTTATTTATTCATGAGAGACACAGAGAGAGAGAGAGGCAGAAGCATAAGCAAGAGGGAGAAGCAAATTCCTTGCAGGGGGCCTGATGCAGGCAGGACTCAGTTCCAGGACCCCAGGATCATGACATGAGAGGCAGCTGCTCAACCACTGAGCCACCCAGGTGCCTTGAGATATTTTTAGTTTTAATGAATTCCAGTTTATTGATTATAGCTTTCATGGACCATGCTTTTGATTTGGTACCTAAACTGTTATTGCTGTAGCCAAGGTCACCTAGGTTTTCTCATTATTTATCTTACAGTTTTATAATTTTGCATTTTACGTTTATGATCCATTTTAAGTTTATTTTTGTGAAGACTATCAAGTCTTTGTCTAGATTCAACTTTTTGCATGTGGAAATCCATTTGTTTTAGTACCCATTTGTTGAAAACCATCTTTGTTTCATTGTATTGCTTTTGCTCCTTTGTCAAAGATCAGTTGAATGTATTTATGTGGGTCTATTTCTGAATTTCCTGTTCTGTTCCACTGAACTGTCTATTCTTTTGCCAATACCACATTATCTTGATTACTGTAGCTTTATAGTAAATCGTGACATTGCGTAGTGCCAGTCCTCCAAGTTTGTTCTTCTCCTTCGATATTGCATTGACTATTCTACATCTTTTGCTTCTCCACGTAAATTTTAGAATTACTTTGTTGACATACACAAAATAACCTGCTGCTATTTTGATTGGGGTTGCATTGTATCTACAGATCATATTGGGAAGAACTAACATCTTGACAATATTGAGCCTTTCTATCCATGAACCTGTAGTATTTCTCATGTTATATCTCATTTGTTTAGTTCCTTAATTTTGTTCATCAGAACTTCCTAGTGTTCCTCACATAGGTATTGTATATGTTTTGTTAGATTTATACAAAAGTATTTCATATTTGGGTAGTGCTAATATAAATGGCACTGTATTTTTTATTTTTATTTCAAATTTTACTTGTTTATTGCTCATATTTAGGAAAGCATTCGACTTGGTATATTAATTTTGTATCCTCCAACCTTGCTGTAACTTACTAGTTCCAGTTTAAAATTCTTTCAAATTTTCTACATGATGATTGTGTGAAGATGACTGTGTCTGTAAAGACAGTGTTATATATTCCTTTCCAATCTGTATATCTTTATTTCATTTTCTTGTCTAGTTGTATTAGCAATGACTTCTAGTATAATGTTGAACAGTTGTGGGAGTTAACCTCCGTAACATATTACCAGTAATAATGGGAAAGTCACATTTCTCACCATAAATTATGATGCTAGGTGTAGATTTTTTGTAGCTATTCTTTATCAAGTTGAGGAAGTTCTCTTCTATACCTGGCTTAGCTATTGATTTTTAAAAGCCATGCTTTTCTAAGTCTTTATTAGTTCTAGTAAATCATTTTCCAGTTGGTTCTCTTATATATATTCTAGATAGCTAATTATATCATATGCAAACATTGACAGATTCTCCCTTAAAGACATACTTGAAATATGTTTTTAAAGTTTTTCTTCAGTAGAGTATGTGAATCTTTCTGTTCCTGGCTCTTCATTTTAGATCAGATGTTACAACATACAAGATGATAATTGTTTTAACATATATATATATATATATCATATATTTTCTTTTGTGATGTGTAGTCCTTGTTAGAAATTGTTAATTTGTGGTTAAAAATAATAAACATTTTTAATTGAAGCTTCTATGATAATGGATTTGTGAATATCTAAATTTTAATCAGTTTTTGTTATATACACTTTGAAACTCTTGTTAGGTGGATAAAGTTTCTTGACTACTATATTCCTTCAGCAGTATTATTCACGTTATCAATATAAATTGCTTTATCTTTTTTATGATTAAAAAATTCAATTTCCATTTTTTACCAAAATTATACATGTACATAATTTAAAAAATCAGATAGTATGGCAAGAAGCAAATTCTTGTCTCACATTCCCCCAAGTAATGTTCCAAGATGTTGAAATTCTCTAGTTGATTTTTCTCTTGTTGCATTTTAAAGCAGCATGCTTAATTACAATATTAAACTTTTCAGTTTATCTCTTGATTTCTTGCAGAAAAATAAAGGCTTTTTTTTTATTTTTATTTTTTTATTTATGATAGTCACAGAGAGAGATAGAGAGAGGCAGAGACACAGGCAGAGGGAGAAGCAGGCTCCATGCACCGGGAGCCCGATTTGGGATTCCATCCCGGGTCTCCAGGATCGCGCCCTGGGCCAAAGGCAGGCGCCAAACCGCTGCGCCACCCAGGGATCCCAAAATAAAGGTTTTTATCTGTTAAAGTGCGACTCACAGCACTCCTCTATACACCTACTTTCCTAACTTCTCAATTAATATATATCACAATTAAATTAAGTCATTACTTACCTTAGTGTCTACATAATTACTGTTCACATCTGAGAAAAAGTCAATTTTATGTAGTATTTGATATCCTGTTCAACTTTTAATTTTTTTCCTGTTAATTTCCCCCCAGAGCAAATAAAGGCTTTCCATGCATTGTCACTAAATCATCTCCAGACTCTCATCTGAGCTGCAAATCTTCTTTCATTACTGTTAACATCTATCAGATGAATCTATCAGAGGCAGTTTTTATTGTTGTTGAGGCATCTCTCCAGGAAGTGTCTTTTTCCTTTAACTAGAATCCAATTGATAGGTTTCTAGGCCTATTTTGTAGCTATTTTCCTAGAGATTTCCTTTCCAGAACCCATCAATTATCTTTTTAAATTGCCAATAGCTGTTTTTTATTACCTACGTGTTCTTTTGCTTTTTATAGCATCCTAGTCTTCCTTAATGCATACAGTAAGCTATTAACATTTCTAAACAAACTAATTATGAATTTCAAGGTTTTCTTCTGCCCCTTGAATAATATTGATTTCTTCTGAGTTCTTCCATTTTGTTCTCTGACTCTCATGGTGGCGACTTTCCTTCAGTATTTTCTGATCTTGGGTGTCTGTTCTTGTTCAGCAACGGGAAGCTCTGTACATACTAGATCTGTCACAGGTAGGCTTTACTCTTGATTGAGAAGGTAGCAAGGTGGCTTTCTTTTGGGTGACTCTCAAATGTTGTTATCTACAGAGTGTCTTGGGCCAGTGTCGGTATTCTACTTGGGAACTATAGGCTTGGCTGCCAATTGTACAAGTTGAAAAGAATCCTCAGTTTCCCCTTGCCTGGGCCAGCTCTGGGCACGTAGTCACTGTTTCTCCATAGAGGCTGATATTCTCTCCCTGGTACCCACAGTGATAATTGACTGGTGCATGATTTTAGGGTTCAATCCACTTAAAAGTCTCTCCTGTCCCATACTGTAAACAATTACCTTATTGATTGTTGGAAGACACTCAATTTCTTAGTATCTTCTGCCTCTAGGCATGGGGCGCTGCTACATTTATACCAATGCTCAGCAAATTAGCTTATGTTCTGGCTTTCTGTAAGCATTCTGTTTTTCAGAGGTAACTTAGCTTTGGGGATTCATTGAGAGTTTCCCTTTTTTCAGGATGGATATAGATCTTTAAAAATATTTTTTCTTTCACTTCTGGAAATCAGGGGAGAACTGGACCCTTACCTTTATTTTTTTCAGTGTGCATCTTAATTGGCATTCTGAAGGACATTCTGAACATTTAACAGTTTTTATTATAATTCCTTTTAGATTATTTGTGTTTTTGTCTATTTTCATATCAATATATTTAGACTCTATAATGTGATCAATAGTGAGCTTTTTTTATTTTTATATTTGTGGAAAATGCTTTTCAGAGTCATTCCCTTTTTATTTAGTTATCTTATTTTCACGGTAATTTGGCATCTTGGTGTAATCAATTTTGCCAACATTTTCCTTTATAGATTATTTGCAAGTAGCTGGTACATTTACAATTGTTTTCTTTAGTTTTTCTTGTAATATAGGCTTTAAATATTCTTACTTATCTTGAAATTATTTTGAGATTTTCTTGTCAAATATGAATCTATTCCCCCTCAAATTTTCAAATTGTTAAATAGTTGGCTTGATAGTAACTGTATCAAATATCAGTGATTTTCTCTTTATTGTCATGTATGAAATTGACTTGTAAAGTATGCTATATTTCTGTGCTTTCTGCTATTTTTGTTCATATATTTATTTGTTTCATGCCCATATTCATTATATATTAATCATTTCTATTTTTAGTAATTCATTGGCTGATCTCACTTCATTTTCTTCTTTTTTCAATTTAATACTTTTCCCTTTATATAGTATACAACTATTCTGAGCTAAGTTTGTAAAAATTAAAGGATAAATAAAACTTGTCTCTTGTCTTCAAGGAGTACACAGTCTTGTAGGGTAGAGTCAGTTCATACTGAGAAGTTCCAAGAAAACTCCTTTGAAAGCTTAAGTTGAAAAGAAGGAATATGCTTTAGAAGGAGAAGCTTAAGTCTCGATGTTTAGGCAGAACTTCACCAGGGCAATGAATGGATAAGCCAAAAGGAAACTACCAATGCACAAAGATGAGGATAGATGCACAAACAAGGATGGCTGTAGCATAGGGTGAGAGTATAGAGAGTATTGAGAATGAGGCTGGAGAGTTGAGTTGGAGCACTACTACTGTTTTATAATTCTAGTTGAATTTTGTAATAGTTTAGTAAACTTCAAAACACCTCTAGTAAGTTCTTGATCAGGGTCACATTAAATATATTATGTGTTCCATAAATAAGTATTGAGTTGAATTGAGTTCTAAATATGTTGTTTGTTGAAAAATGGGGTAGGTAAAAATAATAAAATGTTATATATAGGCTGGTTCTTTAACAGTATCAAAAACCTAAGGCTATAATAAATTCAAGATGTGGTGTTCCTTTTCAAAGATAAAACTCACAGAAGAAAGATTACCCTCTTCAAGAATAATTAGCCAGCTTTAAGACAGGGAACATAAAATCAATTTCCCTGATTTTGCTGAAGCTTTCTCTGTAATTCTCATTAGTATGTGGTCCACTACAAAAATAAGGATTAGTTCCATTAACCAGCAGAGCTCTATGGAAAAGGAGCCATTCTGCACAGCAATAAGGAGGAAATGGAAACAAGAAAGATAACAGATAGAAGTAGACTAATTGCTCTAGAACATTGATAATGCAATGAAAAAATTAGAATGTAGCCTGGGAAACGATATGGGCATATGAAGAATTGCCTCATACTAAGTCCTAACTGTGCTTAGAAGACAAAAGGGAATAATTCAGGAGATATGGGGAGGTTAAATGCTTTAAAGAAGGGAGATCCACTTTAGAACATGAGTTTTTAAGAAAATATGAAATGGTTTGTTCCAAAACACAGAGGGGAAGAGGGAGCACTTCTTCCTGTTAGAATGGCAGCAAGGATAAAATTAGAAGATGTAAAGAAAGAGAAAGAAAGAGATGTTGAGAAATAGATGGCAGAGAGCCACACAACTTTCATGGATGGCTTTGACCTTCTAAATAAGTCTATCCACAGGACATCTGCACCAGAATCACCAGGGACTGCTGCATACAAATTCAGCACCCTGGATAACTCTCATTGGAACCCAGGAAGCTGTAATATCAGGATATTCTAACTAAAGTTTGAGAACCATGGTTCAAAAGAAGTAAAAGGTTTTCTGCAGGAGGATATGGTTACATGATTGGGAAAGCATTCATGTTTTAGAAAGACAATGAAAGATGTGGGTGGGCAACAGAGAGAATTGAACTATTAAGCATGGGCTAGTGGAGTTGAGAGGTAGGAATTTGTGTTGGTGAGGCTGGTTCAGCCCCAGAGTATGGTTAAATGTGCTTCCATGGCTTCTTTTAGGATAAAGTGTTTCCACTAACAAACTCTGTTACCACTTTTTTAATTTGTCAGGGCCCAGAGAAAATTGCTAAAGCAGGCTGCTGAATCAAGGACATGAAGAAAACTTGAGCAAATTTCCTTAAAGAACACACCTTTCTTGGCAGGCAGAGTTAATGACACTGATTGCTACATAAAATCCTGTGGATTTGTTTATTTAGAATTTTAGTTTCACATATTTATGATGAACTCTGCCAACATGTCAAGCCAGACTTCCCTCTGCTGGTTGTGGCTCCATTCCATTCCATTCCATTAGAGCTTCTGCTCTACCTGCACATAACCCAAGACAGGTGACTGCCCCTGTGTGAAAGAAAACAAAAGTTATAAGAACGTAGTGTAGGTCATTGTCTTTTTTCTCTTTTTATACACGATCTGTATCAGCAACCTCCTAACTGGTCTCCAGGCTACCAGCCTCTTCCTTCCCCAGATCATCAGTGAACCTTTTTTGACACAGACTGACAACTAAACAAACGATGAAATATTTGTGATACAAATGGTAAGTGCTGTGAGTACTCATGGCTGTAAAGTTTCCCCATCACCACAGACTGAAGTCCACAAACAAATTAGAGATGCATGAGGTTTTTTGCAATGTGTCTTATCTTCAACCACTGCCTCCCACCATTCCTGCCTCCCATGTCCCAGGGAAACAACCATCATGCTTGTGTCTGTACGCTATGCACCGTTGCCTGTGACTAAAGTGTTTTCTTCTAGTTTAGTTGCTCTGCTTCCTGTTGCCTCCCCACAGGAGATGTACTTAAATGTCATCCCCTCTCTGAAGCTCTCAGGCTCTACTACTTTAAGGCAGGATTAATTATTTTTTCCTCTGGATTGCACAGTACTTTATACAAATATCAACTGCTACATTTAGAGCATTATGTTGTACTCATTTATCTTTTTGTTTTCACAATTGGACCTGAATTTCTTAAGAACAAAATGGGGTCATTAAATGTTAAATTCCCCAGTGTCTGACACATTGGATGTATGCCACCAATTTTAGTTGAATACAATTGAACCAGAGATCCTCTTTTTTATGGAATCCAAACTGAAAGAACATAGGAAAGTAGAGTTCTTTGAAGCAAGCAATGTGGACAACTCTGTTGGCATCATTTTATAATAGTAACAAGTATTTCTTTTTCCATGTAATATTGTAGTTATAGTATCAGTTAATCTGAATACTTCTAGGATCATAGAATTTCAATGGGAAGAAGTATCTTTCAGGTGGTTCCTTTGATTTGCAGATGAAAAAACCAGTCCTGTGCTTATATTAGACTGCACAAATAGTTTTTTTTTTAAGATTTTATTTGTTTATTCATGAGAGACACATTGAGAGAGGGACAGAGACACAGGCAGAGGGAGAAGTAGGCTCCATGCAAGAAGCCTGTGGAATCCCAGGAATCTGGGATCATGTCCTGAGCCAAAGGCAGACACTCAACCTGCTGAGCCACCCAGGCATCCCTGCACAAATAGTTTTTATCAAAATCTTATCCAATGGGGTGCCTGGGTCATTTGGTCAGTTAAGTGTCTGCCTTCAACTCAGGTCATGATCCCAGGGTCCTGGGATTGAGCCCCACATCGGAGCTCCCTGCTCAGCAGGGAGTCTGCTTCTCCCTTTCCCTCAGTCCCTCCCCATTCTTGGGCTCTCGCTTGCTCTCTCTCTCTCAAATGAATAAATTAAAAAATTCTTAAATTAAAAAAATTCTTATTCAACAATCTTTGTGAATTCATAAGTATTAAACCATTTTTACATTCCAGGCAAATTATTCTGGGAGAACAAAATGTACAGCGCATTTTAGTTTAGAAGGAGTTCCATTAAGGAATCTTAACCTGAATTTAAGATTGTTGGGGTTAGGGAAAGCCAAGCTCCTTGATGAAAAATAATTGGTAAGTTCAAAGAAGATTTTAAATATAAGTGAAGCATTTTTCATGCTCTCCCCACCCCCGAGATAATGTGAAGTAACAGGACCATCAGAAGAACAATAAAGTGGTTGGAGGAGTTCCTTTTCTCAAGGTTTAATTGAGCCTCTTCTTTTCTTTAATAGGTTTCAGAATCTACTATGGTCCAGAAAGACATTTGTGGACAACATGAAAATCTATAACCACAGTTATATCTACATGCCTGCCTTTTCTATGAAGACAGGAACAGAGCCATCTCTCCGGGTTTATTATACACTCTCAGATGTTGGTGCCAATCAAACAGTGCTCTTCGCCAACCCCAATTTTCTGCGTAGCATTGGAAAGTTCTGGAAAAGTAGGGGAATCCATGCTAAGCGCTTGTCCACAGGACTCTTTCTGGTGAGTGCAGCTCTGGGCCTCTGTGAAGAGGTAGCTATTTATGGGTTCTGGCCCTTCTCTGTGAATATGCATGAGCAGCCCATCAGCCACCACTACTATGATAACGTCTTGCCCTTTTCTGGCTTCCATGCCATGCCAGAGGAATTTCTCCAGCTCTGGTATCTTCATAAAATCGGTGCACTGAGGATGCAGCTAGACCCATGTGAAGACACTTCACTTCAGCCCACTTCCTAGGGACCGTGGAAAAAGAAAGAACTGAGCCCAGGGTATTTTTGTTAGGTTTTCTACATGACTCCAAAAGGAATGGTCAAGTCATTTCATGGATTCACATGGGCCACATGGAAAAACAAAATAAAACAACTACGAAAAACCAAGAGAAACTCCACTTTGGATGTTGGCTTGGAGGACAAATAAGAAATGAAACATCCTGTGAAATATTTTGTAGCACATTGTGGATTTGCAACTAGTAACATGCTGGTGAAATGCTGTTGGTAAAGCACGTTTATATGGTTCAAAGCTAGAAGATGCAGTTCTCAAGACAGAACTCCAGTTGTTGAAGCTGAAGAATTAATCAAGGTAGAATAAAGGAAATGCCGGACAAAGTGTTACGGATTATCAACACAATCTGGCTTTAGAGAAAAACCTATCTTATATCTTAGAACCATAGGTTTTTAAAAAATTATTATTTATTTTTGCCCTATTTAGGGGCAGTGAGTGGGTGATGAGGTAGATAAAAAGAAAATTCCTTACTGAGTAATAAAGATACAAAACACTACAGCTAGTTCTTGTGATTTGTTGAACCAAGTCTATGTTAACTCTAGTTTCCCTCCATTTAAAAAATGTTGAATAAGAATTGCTTCCTCCCCTTTTGTCAAGTCTACTTAGAGGATGCGAAGCATTGTTGAATTTAGACTGTGTTGATTCATAGTCTGATTAACATGAGCCACTTTCCCTCCTTCTCAGAATTGAGGGCATAAACTCAATTTTAGGTCTGCATTATTTAAGCCTGTTTGTATTATTATGTTATTTTAGTGCAGAAAGACTGCAAATGTGAGTGCGTTATTTATTTGCAAATTGGCATAATTGTCTTCTTAATTTAATTATCAGAGATAAAGTAAAGCACAATGATGTAAAGTTTAGTCTGGAAACAGGACTGGAAAGCACATCCCTTTTATATCTACTATGGTATATTCACTCCAAGATACACACACACAAGTAAAACGTGTATTTATGTACGCACACTCACACACAGTTAAACAAAGCTCATCCCCATGCAGCTAAGAAAGTTGAACCCACATGACTTAGGATGGCAAAAATCTGTAACCATTGTTGAAGAGCTACATACAAATGTATATTGTGTACTACACATCACTACACCTTGATATAAGACAAGCCAGCTGACAGGTTGCTGCTCATAATGCTCACACTAGCATGACCTCCAAATGCTTACCCAAAATAAGCAGAATTGTTTTACTCATTCTGACTCTCCCTAACATCTCACACATCATGAATGAACCATGTATTGAGCGTGGTCACACATGCATGGTTCATACAAGCAAAGGGATGTGAATTCATAGATGTTGATTCCCTTGGTAGTAGCAGGTAAGGCTACTTAGAAAACTTTTTACATAAGCTTTGACAAACTGCAAACAAACTCTACTAACAGATTATAGGCAGTTAAATATGTTTACATGTATGAGGAAGGTAAAGGGAGCCTCTTACTGTCTTTGTGCTTTGGAATGCCTTAATCTAAAAGGAGACACTAGAAATCACTATTTTTATTCTTTTCAATGTACCAATATATAGATAAGTTACGCTAAACATTCTACTTCAAAATATAGATAAGTTATGCTAAACATTCTACTTCATTTTTAATGGTAGAAACTTAGTTTACCATATAAATTAAAACAGGTGGCAGGTTTGGGTGGGTTAATTTAAAAGACATTGAGAAAACAAAGCCCTTGGGAAAATTCTGTTTCACCACCAGAATAGATGGTTTCTAAGTAAGATTAAATTTTGAGGTTATCATAGAAATCAGTTAAAAATGACTGCTTGACACAACAGATTATATTGATGCTTAGAAAGTTAAGAATTTGAGAATATTGATTCCATGCTCAATAACAGAACTGATTTGTTATTTTAATCCTATATGCCAGCAAAAATGTAATGAGAATTACTGTGAGTAAGCTGTGTTAAATACTCACTGGATGTGAAACCTTAAACCTATTTCCTTTTTAGAGCCATTGTTATTATTTAATAATTACCTTAATAAGGAGTACATTTTTACCTATACATGTCATCAAAGATATAAAAGGGCTAATGAAAAACACATGCCACACAAATTAGTACTTTAACTGATAAAATTGTTCAAATGTGAGTAAAGAGCTCCATAAAGCCCATGCGTCACAGTTCCACTGAAGCTGCTATTTGGAAATTGTACATCTTGTTACGATTTCTGGGATAGATTTATACTATAAGTTATGCAATTTTTAGACTGTGAATTTGTGGCTTCTGAAAGGCAGAACAGAAATGGCCCAAGATGATAATGTTCAATTAGACCAGTACTTCTCAACTGGGGTGTTTCCCCTCCCCCATCTGGTGACTTTCAGCAGTGTGTAAAGACATTTCTGATTGTCATGATTTGGAGGGTGCTACTGGCATCTAGTGGACAGAAGCCAGGAATCCTGCTAAACATCCTGCAGTGCAGAGGTCAGCTCCCCCACCCCCAGCAAAGAATTACCCAGTCTAAAATATTAACAGTGTCAAGGTTGAGAAACCCTGAATTAGACCAAAAGAATACTTTGACTTCTCCGAATTGTCTTCACTTAAGGATATATATACACACTGACATCATTTGAAATATGACTACAGTTAAATGAGAATGTGTTCTTAGAGTAGATTGCAGTTGCTATTATTTTATACTGACAACTCATAGGTATGCCATACATATTGCCTTTTTCATGGTTAGATGTATCTAGACTAGGAGTATGACTGTGCTTGTGTGTGTGTACACATATGTATTGTGGCATAAAGTTATGCGTATCTATCCTTATTGAAATATATGTGTTCCTAAGTGAAGATCTTTCCAGAATTATCTGGCAGAGTAGTCTGGAATACTCTATTACTATTAAGAAGTTGAAATCTAAGCACCTATTATTTTATTTTGTTTATCTGGAATTGGGCCTCATACTTTGACGAATTTGGTCAATTATGTTTTAATACTACTGACCCTTAACATTAGCTCAGAAGATACTCAGGTTATGGGAGACACAGTAAGAAAATATTTCATTATTTTCAATGCATCTGCCTAGAAAGGATGTCACCCTCTAATTTTTTTAAAAGGTTTTATTTATTTATTCATGAGAGACACAGAGAAAGAGGCAGAGACATAGTCCGCAGGGACCCCGAAGCAAGACTCGATCCCAGGACCCCAGGATCAAGACCTGAGCCAAAGTCAGATACTCTGAGCCATCCAGGCGTCCCATTGGTCTAATTTTTAAATTTGCTTTTTATTGACAAAAATTAGGCTGCTCTATGGGGGCAGTAGAAGATATATCTTGAAAATGGATACCTGATAGGATTTTTACCTTTTATCAGTCCCAATTTAAGAATTGCATTGATGCTAAGGATCATGAATAAGGTGACCTCTGTTTAATTTTAATTACACTTCAGTAAAATTAAGATGAGTGAAGGATGAAATCATTCTCTAAGCTAGAAAAGTGATTTTTTTTATATGAAAGATTTTTATATGGAAGAAGAAAATGGAAACCTATGCTTTATGTAGAGTCTGACCAACAGTTTATTTTCTTTACTTTTACTTTTTAGATTTTTAAAATTTATTTGAGAGAGCGAGAGTATGAATGAGAGAGACAGAGAAGGAGCAGAGGGAGAGAGAAAGGGAGAAGCAGCCTCCCCACTGAGCAGGCAGCCTGATTTTGGGTTTGATCCTGGGACTCTGGGATCATGACCTGAGCAGAAAGCAGACACTTAATGGACTAAACTACCCAGGTGCCTCTGACCAACAGTTTATACAGCACTGTGCATCTAAACTACAATCAATACATGAAGTTAAGTAGTGCCATGGAATTTTATTCCTATATAGTTCACTTTTGTTTTAACAAAGTAAATATTCCAAAATAATAGAAATGACCCCAAATGGTAGATATTCAGACAATACCTGTTTGGTTTTGCAATGTCTCATGTCCTACAAACCTTTTTAGATTATATGTAAGTTGTACCTGGAGCAATGGACAGCACAGCCTCACAATCTACATGGAAATTAATGCAAGAAATCCCAGGGTTCCAAATTGGACAAAAATATTCTTAGATTCGTCAGAAGCTTTACAGAAGTGGTATATATGATTCCCAAATAGAAAGCATATCAAGCACATTTCTTCTGGTCAGCAACTATTGCAGTTTTCTAGTTTATTATATGAAGCTTTCTATTTCTTTGAAAAAAATCAGCTGTCTATCATTTTGAGTTTCATGTTTCAAAATATTGGCCTTGTTAAATTTTTAACTGACAAATCTTTATCAGGAGGGACTTCCAAGGAAAAACCCGCCACAGTCCACCAACGCCTTTAGGGAATTCTTAATGTGTTGTACAAAACCGTTCCCACCAGAACCAGGTAATAATATCTGCTCTGTTTCTAGAGTGCCAAGGATCAAGGGCTGGAAAGACTTTTGTGAGAACCTGAGGACAAATATGTGGAGGAATAAGGACTGAGAGTAATGTTGTGCTTTTTACTTCCCTCTTCTCAGGCTAGAGGTCTACTCTCAGATTATGACTTTTTGATGAGCACACGTCAGGAAGTGGTAAACAAGTACAAGGCACCTGAAACTTCGGCCAAACCTCTAGCAAAGTCTGTAATAACTATAGGTAACTATGAACAGCGATTTGGGTCTGGGTGCCGGGAAGAGGAGGAGGCAAGTGGAAAGGAGGAGAAAACTGTACTCCCAAACTCTCAGAGTACCTAAGGATAAGTCTCTGCCCTTGACCTTGACTTTCCAGCACCATCTATTTCTATCCACTACCAGGGAAAATGGCCTGACTGTTGGGTCAAGCTAGTAGCCTTGTGACTGGAGAGTTGGTGTGGAAATTTGCTGAGAAGCTTAAAATTTTATACTGCCTTAAACAGTTTTTTTTTTTTCTTAAATTTGTGCTCTCTAAATTTGGATGTCCTGTGACTGAATTCTGGTCACCCTGACCTAATTATGGCCCTGTCAGTGATGATTAAAAATGGAGCTTTTTTCCCACTCAGATGAATTTTCTGAATTCTTGAAGCTAGGGAGATAGCAAATATAGTTGACCCTTGAATGACACAGGTGAGAACTACACAGGTCTGTTATACACAGATTTTTTTTTATAAATATAGTACAGTACTGTAAATGTATTTTCCTTATGATTTTCTAAATAACATTTTATTTTCTCTAGCTTACTTCATTGTAAGAATATAGTATATTGTACAAAATATGTGTTAATCAACTGTTTATGTTGTTGATAAGGCTTCCAGGCAATAATAGGCATAATAGTTACGGAGTAGTTACGTTTTGGGGGAGTCAAAAGTTATATGCAGATTTTTTATTATACGGAGGGGTTGACGCCTTAGATCCCCGATTGTTCAGGAGTCAACTATGTTCTATAGTTCTCACATAGTCTCTTTGAAAGCTGAGGAGACTGGTCCAAAAGAATCCTGGAGCCTAGAATGTTTGTTTGTGACTCCGAAAGATGAGGACAGAATATTTAGGTTGAACACTGTAAGATTCCTATTTTGTAAGTGGAAAGAGATTTAGATGAAGCTACAATTGCTGTAGACCTTTTTCTTCCTATCATAAGAAAATGGTTTCTGTTGGCTTTATCCACAGCCTAGGCATGTCTCTTGAATTATTTACATTCCTACTAGAGGTGAGAGATTGAACCAAGTGCTTGAAAGGAAAGCTCATTCAAACATAAGACAGCCTCTGCTCATCATCACAATAAAGAAAAAGTATGTTTCCGTTTCCTTCTGATTTTCTTCTTTCTGATGCCAACATTTCTGATTTCTTCCCCCTAAGAAGGAATAAATAACCTTATAAATTGACATATAATATCTGTGAACATTTGTGTGATAACCAACTATAACTTTTTTAAAGCACAAGAGAGGAATTATCTTTTGTTCATGGTCATTTATTTGCCTCCCTCCTCTGTGTTCTTATTGATCTCTGCATTGTGATAAAGTCCTTTCTAATTTTGCGTTCCTATTAAGGCTGTCAGATATAATCAATGATGCAAAGCTGCCTGGGACTTTTATAGAATAATATTCAAATCTATTGATCATGTCTCTTTCTGCTTCTATATAATTAGATTTTCTCCAGTTATTTGTCATTTTAAAAGCATATGTGTTGCGTGATACCAATAAACATCTAAGAGATAAGAGTTTATCCAGGGCAGAGAAAATTTGGAGTCAGATATGTCTGTTTTTCTCTGCATCATAAGTGAAATGGAAAATTGTGATAAAAAAGGGTTTAACCAAAAAGAAAAAGAGAAAGATAAAACCAGGATTTTAATTGTGAAGGACCCCTGGGAGGGATCTTAGTATGAATCTAAGCTCAGAGTGCAGAGGCTGTTAGTCTTTGAGTGCAGTCCCAAGAATAGAACCTTTCAAAACATTTTAAAGGAAATATATTGTTATGCAGTTGTTATGGCTCATGACGAAAAGACGCTAGAGGAAGCAGCGTGAGAGCCAGATTGTGAGACACATAGGGAAGAAAACGGAGGAGTGACATCAGTTTACCTACTTGGGCCCTCCTGCCCATCTCTGAGTCGTGCTTTCCTTGGTGTCAAAGCTAGGATATGTAAACACTGCCATTCTCATAGCCCCTTTTTATCTCCACTTTGACGCATACACAAGATTATTATTTAGCTCTCCTGTCATAATGAGGCAGCGATAGTAGAAAGTGTCACTTTGAACATCACCCTTTGAGACATGGCCACCATATGCTATGCATGGTGACAGTTGTAAAGATTTAGATGTGTTTTCTCCCCTCTGTTCTAGTGTAAACACACACAGATACACAGACATAGACACACACACAACACACACACACACACACACACACCCTTGCATTATTTATTCCCATTGAAAAGAGAAAAATGGCTGATGAGGGTGGGGGTAGCAGAGGGTGCCTTAACTTTGTCTGGCTTGGCTCCCTCTTCCTTCTGTATTTCCTTCCTGTCCCCCTGTCACTTTAAAGGTGTAGCCATGTGTATTCCAAGTTGTACCTTTACCATCAGCAAGGATTCTTATAAATGTAGTGAAATGTGACTATTTTATATAAATGCACAATAGTATATAGGCCTTGGAGACGTCTGATAATGGTATGTAAATATCCTTTGTTGAAGTAGTAGAACCTTCTCATAGAGAGCTCCTTAGGTGATAGCTACAGGAAAGCTAAAAATGATTAGATTAAAAATGTTTGTTTCTCCAGCAAACACTAGCATTCATGGAAGCAAAGAAACAGTTTGTTTCTGTTTCTCATTTGCTCTTAAGCACCAATTCTTTGGGCTTTCTTATCCGTAAGTTACTATAGACATCCCTCCCATAATATACAGGATTCACCATTTGTGGTGATTGATGGCCACAGGGGTACATCAGAGTCAGAGACACTAGAGGGAAGGGGAGAGAACAGACAAGGAAAGCTCCATTGAAAAGCTTATGTAATTTTTAAAAAGTCTAGAACATTATTAGAACTCTAGTGACCACAGTACAGTTGGCCTGAAAAGCTTTGAAAGAGAAATGTTTCTCACTGGTCTCTTTAATTGGATTATTGCACCCTATATATCATTCCACATGTGTGCAAGCTCTTTTTCAGAAAATTTGCAGACTGGAGGTAAGAGAAAGATAGAAAAATAATTCTTTCTCGTACAATGTGGTTTGACTACCAGGCCATGGATGCAATAATTCTGGAAAAGATTTTTTAGATTAGACTATAAAATTGAACTCACTTTTGAAGTATAGATGAAATTACTTTTTCCTAATAAGACTAAATTCCATTAGCAGGAGGTATGCGGGAAATCAGTGCTCTTCATTTCTTCTTCTTTTTAAAAGTTTCATATAAAAGGTAGCAGGTAAAAAAAAAAACTTTAATTGGCACTTTTTATAGTGTGACTTGAAAAAACAGTATCTATCTTGGTTGGTTCTGCTGAGTGGTTTCTACAAAATCTAAATGCGATGTCATAGGAGGAGGTTTGCTGTAAAAACATGTCTTTTTCTTTGGTGTGTTCATTGTAATTATGGCTGGTAGTGAGAAGGTTCAGTAAGTCTCAATTTCTCTACCTCCCTTACTTGGAGAAAATTTGGAAATGTACCCTGTGAATAAAATGATTTTTTTATAGCTTGTGAAGTCTTTTTATTTCCCAGAAGCGTATGGGTAATTCTATTTCCTTTTCTATTCCTCTGTTTTGTATCCATATCAGCTACACTGATTTTTTCCTTCTGGATGAAACCTCATGCTGCTTGGTGAGAAAATTATTTTAGAAATACAGAACTCTAAATGCTATGAATAGATTATATGAACAGTGTTGTTACCCTTATGCAGGTAAAAGGCATTATCTATTGGGTGACGTAGAATGAAAATTGAGCGCTTACTTAATGTGAAATATGTACATGAACCTATTTTTTTCCAGCGATAAAATTTTCCCTTTATGTAATGAGTCAGTGGCATCAGTATGTGTGTCCTAGAGATATTTTAATAAATTCCTAACAAGATTCAAAATATTTAGATTCCCCTTCTGCTCATATGGATGACTTTGACAAACCCGAGTGTGCCTTCTTGTCTACGTTATTTAGATAATTGCTTCAAACTCCCATTTCCCTTGCAATCTAGTGGCCCAGTTATGCCAGGCACTGTCTCAACAGGAGTGACATCAGGAAAAGTGACCTTGATCTATCCTTTATCATACACTTCACCTCCGAAATTGATCAAGGTGCTTTGTACAGATCTCCTTATTAATTCTCTGAGTTCACTCTCACAAAACAGCCTTTTGGGTTACAGCTATTTTAAGAAGGTCATTTCATTACCTAATGGTAAAACTTCATGGTGTTTAGCTGAATCATTCAAGGGTAAAAAAGACAGACTTCAAGTATAAATGTGGGTTACCCTAACCTATTCTCAGACCATATGAGGAAAACAGATTTAACTTGTTTTAACCAACTATCATTAAGTAAAAAAGAAATCTAGATATTACTGAGTTCAAGAACATTCAAAAACAGATATTAAGAATCCAAAAGCATTAATTACTCAAGAATCTCTAAACTTAAAAAGAGGGTAATTACAAGTCACAGACTAGAGTTTTGCTTGAAAACTTATTATTTTGGATACACAGATTCTTGATGATATGAAGAACTAAAGACATAGGATTATTGAATTGAATTTTGTGGGGTTCATTGTGAATGATCTGGAGAACATGGGATGAAGTCGAGGCCATATCTGATTATGCTTAACATGTATAATTCTAAGATGTCATCTAGTTTCTAGGATTTTGAAAAATACGGGCAAACAAAAGTCCTTGTGTTTTCTTTTATAAAGATAGAACTAAAGTTATTTCTTAACCGCACAAGAGTCATGGTTTCCAGGCATGAATTTAAAAAAATCAGTATTTGGGAACTTTCTTATGATAATGTAATCAGAAGTTAGATTATGAGGCAATCAAGAGTTCAATGGTGTCAAGATCTGGAAGATTCCAACTTCTGCTTGTGGAGGAAGAGTGAAAAGTAAGAATAGGAGTGGTTATTTGGTGGGTCACTTTCATCAACATCCCACCAGATGGATTAATGATCTCCTGGGAAATGATTTTCTATTGAGTGTTCAACATTGGCTTTGCTATTACCAGCGGGGCACTCAACAGTGGTAGAAGCCAGGTTACTGATTCCATGCATAATCTCTGTACCTAGTACCAAAGCTGCTTTGGGTAGAAGGCCATTGACAAAGTAGTGGGGTACTTGAGGAAAGAGATGAACTGGTATCCATTTAACATCCTGTTTTGTCTGGACCTCTTATAAAGACAGGGTGGTTGATTCATTAATCCAGGCTATTGCCTGGAGAGGCCAAGAGTGATTACCAGCACTTTCCATCATGGAGCATGAAGCAATTTGTTCTCACTGAAATAGACATTTATTTTGAATTTTCCTTTCCTGTCCTCAATACTTGTGCCAGTACCACCATCTACCAATCTATGTAATGGATTATGTACTATATAAAGTATATATACAACATGCAACATCCTTTTGGCCAAAAGCCACATTTTTTATAGCAAACAGAAAGGAGCTTATGCTTATGGAATTAACAAGTATTATTCTTTACCGTATTAAGTAGAACATTCATTGTCAGTGGGAGTAATATTGTCTCCACAAGAGGCAAAAATTGGTTCTAAGGAGCAAAAAAACCTTAGATCTTACAATGATTCGGGGGGAGAAAAATCTTAAAAGTTCTCTTGAGGGCAAGACAAGGAGGTAAAGAAAAAGGTTAGAGAAATGCTGATCTAGAAGCAGTTGCCTTACAGAATGCTGGCAGGGCCTAATAGAGGCTCATTTTAAGAACCATTTGAGAGACAATATCTTAAGGGGTTGTGGTACCATCTTATAAGACGTGGTGTGTGTTTTGGATAGTGACTAGTTTTTCTCATATTTAGATACTTGGACAACGTTTAGAATATTTGGGTCTGGGCGCTAAGGGATGGAAGCAGGAGTGACGCCCACAAATTGTAATATGTTGTGCATCTGTAATGGCTTAATTCAAAATACTTCCCAATTATTTTGTGATTCTTCTTTCACCCATGTGCTTTTAGAAGTATATATTCTAATTTCCAAATATATGGAGAGGGAGGGGTTAGTAGTATCTTTTGTTATCTTTTTTAACCTTAATTTTGTCATGATCAAAGAATACACTGTATGCGATTTTAACCTTTTGAAGTTTATCAAGACTTGTTTTATGGCTCAGCTTCCATGACTACTTCAAAAGTAGATACGTTCTGCAGTTGCTGTCAGGAGTATACTAAAAAGGTTTATTAGGTTAAGTGCATCTTCACTGACATTTTATCTATTTGCTCTATCGATTACAGAAAAAGAAGCATTAAATTCTCCAAACATGATATGCCCACTTCTCCTTTAGTTCTATAAATTTTAGCTTTTTGTGCTTTGCTATTCTGCTATAAACTACATAAAGTGAGGAATGTGACTCCAGGCCAAACAACTATGCTGATCCTTCGTATGCAATTATTAGGCTTTACCCAGCAGGCCTCCTGGGGAGAAGCTGTGTTGCCCACACCATATGTGTATACAGCCAATGCATTGGTCTTCTGGATGAATTGCAGTCGAGGACTCCGGGCCCCTGGGACAGCTACTGCCATATGCAAGTCTGCATTCCTAGCCTACCACTTCGATTTGAAGGCCTCATCAGGGGTCTACGCTAAGGAATTTTTCTCCACTTTGACTCCATACTTTTCCACTCCTAGTTCTTTCCTCTCTCCTTTCTGGCCCTCAGGTTCATAGGGAGAATCATTTCATTTAGGGTTCCTTTGCAGTGAGACAATTCCCCCACCTGCAATCCATCTCCCAACTCCTCGCCTAGTGCTATTTCACAAGGAAAAATGAAAACCTTAGGAACTAGTGCCTGTTTTTGCCTCCCATTTGCAATGTCACACTAAGTGAATAAAGACTTGATTATTACTTTTAATTTGGCTCATTGTCCTAATTGACCACCTTAATACCTGATTACTTGAAAGATGCATTTATGACTCTTAAATTCTCTTCACAAATTGACCCTTTATTGATGACATAAATTTATGATATATATATGATAAATAAATATCAAGATAAATATATAAAATTTCTTTCATTGCTTCAGATAATACTCCTTGTTTTGAAGTCTACTTTAATATTAAGAAAGCCTTATAAGATTACTTATGCTTAATGTTTTTACAACACATCTCTTCCTATCCTTTTACTTTCATTCTAGTTTATTTCTTTTTCTCTATTTATTTATTTATTTGACAGAGAAAGAGCAAGAAAGCATGAGCAGGGGGGAACAGCAGAGGGAGAAGGAGAAGCAGGTTCCCCACTGAGCAGGGAGCCTGATGCAGGACTTTATCCCAGAACCCTGGGACCATGACCTGAGCTGAAGGCAGACGCTTAACCAACTGAACCACCAGGTGCTCCCATCCTAGTGTATTTTTAAAATGCATCTCTTGTAAACACATATAGTTGGGTCTTGGTTAGCGTGGTATCTACTTTGTCTCTCCCCTTTAACTGAGAACAGTCTAACTCCTTTATATTTAACACGGTTGTTAATATGGTTGGGTTTAAGTATATCATTTTGCTATTTGTTTTCTTTTTATTCACTGTGTTCCTTTTTCCATTCATGCTGCTGTCTTACTTTCTTTTACATTAATCATCTGTTTCATTAGTATTTTATCTCCTCCATTAGCTCTTACCCTATCCTTTTATTGCAGTTCTTGCTCTTGGGATTATAATATGCATTTTTAATCTCAGTATAACTTGAAGTAATATTTACCACCTCACATAAAATAAGTTTACAACAGGATAAGCCACTTTGCTCTGGCCCTCCTGTTTTTTTCTCCTACTGTCACATATATGGACTGAATATTTGTGGCCCTTGCCCCCATGTTCATATGTTGAGGCCCTAATCCCCAATGTGATGGTAAAGTGGGGGTGATGGGAAGGTGAGAGAATTAGGAGTAGATGAGGGCCATGAAGATGGAAGCCTCATGAATGCGTTGAGTACCCATATGAGTGACAAGAGAGCTTGCTTCCTCTTTCTTCTCTCTTCCTTGGGAGGATACAAGAAGTTGGAAGTTTGAAACCTGGAAGAGAGTTTTCACCATACTTGACCATGCTGGTACCCTGATCTCCGACTTACGACCTACAGAAAGGTGGGAGATAAATTTCTGTTTTTTATAAGCCGCTTGGTTTATGGAATTTTGCTGTAGCTGCCCAAACTGACATGTATTTTATAAACGTCATGATATAACGTTGTTTTTGTTTTAAGTAGGCAGGTAGCTTACAAAAATTATGATATTCAAATATACTTTTTCATATTTACCCCTCATAGTAATTTCATGCTTTATAATCCTGTAGAACTGGTATCATTTCTTGACAGCCCGATGAAATTCCTCCAGTTTCCTTGTAGTGCTGATAGTAAATTCTCTCGGGTTTTGCTTGTCTGAAAATTTATATAATTCATCTTTATTTTTGAAGTATATTTTACTGGATACAGACTTCTAGCTTAACAGTTTTTACTGTTAGCATTTTAAATATGTCATTTCATTCTTTTCTGGTTTGCTTTGTGTTTGATGAGAATTTTGCTAAAATTATCATTGTATTATATGTTATATTTGTTTGTTTTTCACTCTCTAATTTCCTTTAGGATTTTTTTTTTCTTTATCTTGGCTTTCAGCACTTTGACAGAGGTTTCACCTTTGGATTTAGCATAGCAGAGTCACTAGTTCTAGGTAGCATCAGAATGTGTAAAACTATGTGAGTTCTTGTGTTTTTCAAGTCCAGACTTACTAACCTTTTCATATCAAAATCGTTTTTGGTGGTGGTTTAGTAGGGAGGGGAATGTCAGCCGACATAAATTACTATTGCACATGAGGATTTTTCCAATACTTTCTGCTCCCATTGACAATAGCTTGACTGGCTGATTATTATTATTGTTATTTAATAAACAAGTTACCCAATATTTGTGTGGGACATGAACATTACACTTTAGTTAAAATGGGGTTGGGAAGTTAATACATTTTTAACGACTTTATTTAGGAATAGTTTATGTACCATACAATTTACCCATTGTAAATGTACAGTTTGATTATTTTGAGTAAACTTTATGGTTGTGAATCCATTACTGGAGTTCAGTTTTATAACTGTTCTATCATTCCCCGCCCCCCCCCCCCCCAAATTCCCTAGTTCCACTTTATGGTCAAATCCCTGCTTTCAGCCCAACAATCCTGGATCTGCTTTTGGTCTCTATAGTTTTGTTTTTTTCTGGAAACTTTATGTAATTGGAATAATATAATATATAGTCATTTGCCTCTGACTTCTTTCATTTAGCAAATGTTTTTGAGGTTCATCTATGTCATTACATGTGTCAGTAGTTTGTTCCTTTTAATTGGTGAATAGTATTCCATTGTATGCACTTAACACACTTAGCTTATTAATTCAACAGCTAATGGATTTATTTAAGTGATTCCTATTTTGAATAATGCTTTAAACATTTGTGTGCAGATTGCTGATTCACATGGTAAGATTTTCCTTTTAAGAAACTACTAAATTGTTCTGCAAAAGAAGCAATACCATTTTATATCATCCAATGTAAATGTACATTTGTTTCTTCACATCCTCAACAACAACACTTGATATTGTTGGTCTTTTTTAAAAAAATACCATTTCAGAGAGTATGTAATGATGTCTCTTTGTAGACTTAATGTTCACTTCCTTAATGACTAATGATGCTGAATATGTTTGTGGTGCTTATTAGCCATTTATATATCTCTTTTGGTGAAATATCTATTAAAATCTTTTGCATTACACATTTGGGAGGGTTCTTATTGAGTTCTTAGATTTAAAAAATACATTTATACACATATCTTTTCTCAAGTATAATATTAGCAAATATTTTTCCTTGTCTATGAATTGTTTCTTAATTTTCTTAATGGCTTCTCTTGAAAATCAGGAGTTTTTCATTTTGATGAAGTTAATTTTATGTTTTTCCAAGAAGATAGTGCTTTTGATGTTATCTGAAAATAAAGACACAGGTATTTCTTTCTTTTAAATAAGTATCCCTTTCACTTCTTTTTTTTCCCCCCTTTCACTTCTTATTCTTACCTTACTACACCAGCTAAAACTGCAAACACAATGTTAAATAGAAATGCTGAGAATGGACATCTTTGCCTTGTTCCTAATCTCAAGTAAAAATATGTAATCTTTCTGGATCTGTATAATGCTAGCTGTAGTTATTTTTGTATATGCCCTTTCCCCAAATAGGAAATTTAATTTCTATTCCTGGTTTCTTGAGGGTTAAATTTATTGAGATGATCATTTTTAGTTCTTTAATCTGTTAGTGTCATGTATTAAAATAATCAATTTTAAGATGTTAAATCAACCTTGCATTGTTGTAATAAACTCTGCTTTCCCATGTTTAAAGTCTTTATGTGTTTCAGGATTTGGTATGCTAATATTTTAGTAAAGCTTTGTGTCTGTGCTCATGAAGGATTTTGGTCTGTTTACTTTCCTTGTGATATCTTTCTTTGGCTTTTGTAATAGGGTAATAGTGACTTCATAAAATAGATTAGGATGTGTTTTCTTCTCTACATTTTAAGAGTCTGAGATTCATATTATTTCTTTACCAAATTTTTGACAGAATTGACTAGTAAAACCATCTGGGCCTTAGTGTTTTGTTTGTTTGTTTTTTATGGGAGGAATTTAAATTAGTCATTCAAATTTTTTCCCTTAAAATAGGTATTCTGAATTTCCACAAGTCTGTTTTGTTAACTTGGGTAATTTGTCTAATTCCTTTCCATAAATTTCTATATGATATTCTATTATTATCCTTTTAATTTCTCTAAGGTCTAGAGTGGTATCTCCACTTTTACTTATACATGTATAGTTTATGTCTTTCTTTTTTCTCCATGGTTAGTGTAGCTAAATTTTAGCAATTATTTTTCTCTTTGCAAAAAAAGAAATTTTGGCTTCATACATTCTTTTTCTAAAATTTCATTTCATTGGGTTTTTTGCTTCAAGCTATATTATATCTTTCTACCCTTCTTCAGTTTGATTTGTTCCTGGAGGAATAAAGATAATGTGCTATAGTATAAAACAATTACTTCTCACTCTTAACTCTGGGAATCATTGAAGAGAGAGTAGATTTCAGGCTGGATCTTGAAGAGGAATAGTGCATTGTGATTATGTGTAAATACAAAAAAAATAATAATAAGAGCCGATGGAGAAAGACATTCCAGGAAGATGGAATAACACAAGGAATTCAGGCAAGTGCAAAATACAGAGGAAACAATGGATAGTTCATTTTGTGAAATATACCAAAAAGATCATATATACCACCTATAACAATTAATTTAAATGTACTAAAGTCTCCAGCTAAAAGACAAATGTCTCACTTTTGTGTTGGATTTGTCAAATTGGAGTATTGTTTAATTTGTCTAATTTTGTTTCATATATCTTAAAGCTATGTTATTAGGTACAGTTTTAGAACTGTTATATCTTTCTGGTGATTGAATATGTTGAGTTTATTCCAGAATACAAGGAGACTTTAATATTAGATAATAATATAATGAATCACATTAACTTGATTTTAATCATGAAATGTCATGATCTTATCAGTACATTGAGAAAAATCATGAGAAAAAAACAATCATTCCTGATTTTTAAAAATGTTTTTTAAGATTAAGAATAGAAGATATGGGACACCTGACTGGCTCAGTCGATTAAGCATCTGACTCTTGATTTTGGCTTAGGTCATGATCTCAGGGTTGTGAGATGGAGCTCCACATCGAGCTACATGCTGGGTGTGGAGCCTGCTTAAGATTCTTCTCTCTTCCTCTGTACCTTCCCCTCTTTTATCCCTCCCCCCCCCAAAAAAAATAATAGAAGATAATTTTCTTACCTTTATAATGGTATCTACCTTAAAAAAGCATAGCAAAAGACATTCTTAGTGGTGAAACATTAGAAACCTTCTTTTAAAATAAAGAGTAAGAGAAGGTGACATATTATTCAACATTGTCCTTGAGGATCTAGATGACACAATAAGAAAGCAAAAAAAAATAAACATAAAAATTTGAAAGGGAAATGCAAAACTCTTTTTAATGAAAATGATAGGAAACTCAAAATTATCATCTAATTCACCTATCAAAATTTGACAAATTTGTAAAATTAACGCACAAGTTTATCAAGGTTACCAGACATAAGATAAACATATGAAAGTCAATTTCACTTTCTATCACCAGTAATAAAGAGTTATAAAATACGATTTGAAAAAATGAAATTATTTACCATAGCAACAAAAATAATGAAATGTCAATCCATAATAAACACAACAAAAGATGCACAGATCTTTTATGGAGTAATTATAAAATGTATTGAAAGACAGTAAAAAAGACGCATGTTAATGGAGGAATGCACTAGATTCGTGAACAGAAATTCTTAAAGTTGTTATTGCTCTTAACATTGATCTGGGCCTATAAAGTTTGTTGTATAACTTAACTTGTAACTTATGTGGAAAAGGAAAAAGTCAAGAATAGCCAAGACACCCCAAGTTACTATAGTAGCAGTGAGCTTCTCCTTTACTCTTAAGGTACATTGCTAAGGTACAGTGTTAAGGTACATTGAAAATCAAATTACAATGTGGGTTATGTGAAGCTGTAGGACACCAATTCCAAGTGACTCTTTGTCAGTCTATCATTAGCTCATCCATGACCATCCAAATATTTTCCTGTTTACATACAGTGACATTTTAATTTTTTTAAATTTATTTTATTTATTTTATTTTATTTTTTATTTATTTAATAGTCACAGAGAGAGAGAGAGATAGAGGCAGAGACAGAGGCAGAAGGAGAAGCAGGCTCCATGCACTGGGAGCCCGACGTGGGATTCGATCCCGGGTCTCCAGGATCGCGCCCTGGGCCAAAGGCAGGCGCCAAACCGCTGCGCCACCCAGGGATCCCTAGTGACATTTTTAAAGACGGTCTCATTGTTAGATTTCATGTTGTAGCTTAAAATTAAATATATAGGGGGGTAATTTTCAGTCATCAGGATTATGTATATTATCATAGTGATAAGCTAATTTTTACCACCAGTGCTCACTATATTGATCTCTTTAACACCATTAATATTGTCAATATAAATTTGGGAAATGTTTCTACCTTAATGGTTTCATAAGGATTTAAATTTACCGTTATTACCATTTCTACTTTCTCCTCAAATGAATCCTGTAGCATTGCAAGTAAACAGCTTCTGTTCCAAATTATCCTGAGGGTACTGACAACTTAAACCTTATAGATAGTCTTGTACAATGCATGAATAGAACACACTATTCTCTCATTACGTTAAAGTTTTTGTTATCTCTTCAGGGATGCACCTGCAGATTTTCCCATCTCTGGTTGCATTTCTTGGTACATGATAAGCAATCTTCTTGAATGAATCTCAGTAATTGAATAGAATATAGCTCCATTGACCTTCTCAGGTCTCATAGAAAATTTAGTTGTTGTTTTACACCACAATCTGGAAATATCATTCTTCCCCCAAAAATTCAATTTACACTTAATCAATGCATAATTTCCCTGCCTTTTTGTATTCATGAGTAGCTGTCTGTTTTTATGCCAAATTATGGCGCTCTCTCTGTATATGTGTATATATGTAATTGTTAGTGTATCTTCATATATATCTTTTTAAAGTATTGAAATGGCAATTAAATTTAACAAAAATGGGGACAAGCAATGCCTGTAATTCAGCTGATGTGGAATTGAGAAGTGCTATGACTGAGTTTGCACCTGTGTGGGCAATGACGATGTCATGAGGACCACATAGCAAAGGGTGATAGGGAGAGGCATCAAGTGTAAGACACGGTTCTATTTCAGAAATGTTAAAATGTGAAAAGGTGTATCTTGAAATCAACCAATTTATTCTCTGTTCCTGGGATGAAAGACAAGGCAATTTGGAAGGAGGTGAATGCACAAGTCAGTGCTGCAGAGTGGAGAATTAATGAGTTGTCATATGCTACAACTGGTCTTTCCCCTCAGAAAAATAAGTTAGGGAAATAAGAAAAGGACCGTGAATTAAAGGAGTGAGTGAGAGACCATTCCCTTGAATTTGTTCAGTGAATTCCTATTCCTCGGGGCTCCATCAGACAGCTCTTTGCACACTAGGGGGCTCTAGCACACAACAGGTCAAATGAAAATACTGGTAGCCTGTTTTTAGAAAGAAACTTTTAGCAATTATTTACTGAGCATGAATTATTAGGCTAAAAGTGAGGAAAATAAAAATGAGTATGTTCTGTATTCAGCCGATAGGAGATTTTCAATTTGGTAAAGGAAATAAAGCGTGTATAAGAGTTAAAAGGAGGCATGAGACAGTGTTGGAAAACAAAAACAAGGAATTACAAGCTGGCAAAAGAGTAGTGAATCCTTCCTTAGGTCAGTTTAAATTCCTTTGATTTGGTAAAACATTTAAACATCTCTCTAATGAAGTGGCCAGACCCTGTATCTCCAGGGACCCTCCTGACTGGTATTTGGGGGGTGGGGGGTGGTGGTGGTAAGAGCAGAGGCAGCCGACCCTGGCAAGTGCCCTGGAGGGGGCGCGCTTGTTCACACCACCGGCACTGGTTCTTCTATGTCTTCCTCCCCCTCCTTTACCTTTTCTTCATAGACATCCCTTCTTTCTTGTCTTCTTTCTTGGAAGATTTCAGACTATAATGACCTGGCAGCGACTCTAATATATAGCCTTAATCTTGCAGGCTAGGCAAATTCTAGGATATCTTTTGTCCCCAGAAAACTTTGCAGCCATCAAGACCCTTTATTAATATTACTGCATTTTTCTAATGTTGCCAAAATTGCAATAGGATGTTCATAGCCCTCTGAATTAGGGAGGCGAATTAGTGGAGCAGGAGTAGAAACGGGGCTGCAGAAATACTGACCTCCAACCTTTACCATCACACATACACATTTTTGCCCACTTCCTAGCCAGGCTTCTTTTCTTGTCTCACTTTCTGAATTCCTAGACCACCCAAAGTTACAGTCTTGGGGACATTTTGAAATTTCTTTCAACACTCTGAGAGGTCTATTCTGTTCTAGAGCCTGGGGCAAAAAAATTATTTGCTTTCTCATTTTGGCTTAGTTTTTATTTAGTTATTATTATTAAGAATAATGGAAAAACAAGTCTTTGGAGATTTATCTTATTTATTCAAAATTTTTGACTTAAAAGCACCATCAAGGGGCCCATGATGGCTCAGTTGGTTAACAGTCCAGCTTCGACTCAGGTCAAGATCTCAGGATCCTGGGATCCAGCCCCCTGTCCGCTCCCAGTTCAGTGGGGAGTGTGCTTTTCATACTCTTCTCCCTCTGTGCACCCTCTCTCTTTCAAATAAATAAATAAAATTAAGAAAGAATTTTTAAAAACCCATCAAACTTAAAAAGTTATAAAAATTGTAATCCCATATAACCTTTACTCAGTGCCAACAATCATTAATATTTTGCCATATTTGCTTTATGTTTCTAATCATCATCATCATCACCATCATTATTGCTGAGACATTTGAGAGTAAGTTGCAGACCCACCATAATCTCTTACTCTTTAAAAAAAATTTTTTTTTAAATTTATTTGAAAGAGAGGGAGAGGGAGAGAGAATCTGAAGCAGACTCGCACTACACACAGACCTGGATGCAGGGCTCGGTCCCACAACCCCAGATCATGACCTGAGCCGAAACCAAGGGTCCAAGGTTGAACTGACTGAGCCCTCCAGGTGCCCCAATCCTTTCCTCTTAAATACTTCAAGATTCATCTCCTAACAGCAATGACATTTTCCTACATACCCGTAATACAAAAATAATTTCAGAAATTTGATGTTGATATAGTAGTACAATTCAATCTAAGTTCATATTCAAATTTTACCAGTTGTCCCAGAAATGTCCTATATATCTATTTTTTTTTTCCTGTTCTAAGATCCCATCCAGGATCACATATTGTATTTAATTGTTCTGTCTCTTTAGCCTTCTTCAGCCTGGAACTATTCCTCTGCCTTTCTTTCTTTAACATTGAAATTTTTTAAGTGTTCAGATCAATTGAATATCTCTGAATTTGGATTTTTGTCTGATATATTCACATGAGTAGATTTTATTAACAGGGGATGTCTGGGTGGCTCAGTGGTTAAGTGTCTGCCTTCTGCAGAGGGCGTGATCCTGGAGTCCTGGGATCAAGTCCCACATCAGGCTCCCTGCATGGAGCCTGCTTCTCCCTCTGCCTGTGTCTCTCATGAATAAATAAATAAAATCTTTTAAAAAAATTTAGATTTGATTAATGGATTTTTGTCAGGGATGCTACATATTCTGAGATATTATATCAAGAGACATAAGTTTCCCCTCCTTAGGGATTGAATTACTTTTAATCCTCAAGCAATATAAGTGGGCATTTCATTTCCCCCACTGCCTGCCCAACAGTGTGTTATCAAGCTTTTAAATTTGTTATCAATGTGATAAGTGTAAATGGTATCTTAATTTAGTTTTAAAAAATGATGTTCATTAAAGTATTAAAGTTTATTAAAGTAGAATTCACAAGGAACAACATGAATCCTTTTTAGATGCACAGTGTGATGAATTTTGATAAACTATGTAAGATCTAGACTATGCCTGTGGCTCTAAAGAGTTTCTTGTCCCCTTTTTCAGTAAATCTCCTCAAATCCTGGCTCCAGGCAACTGCTGATCTGCTTCCTGACACACTATATTAGGTTTTTGTAGAATTTCATATAAGTGGAATCACATAATGTGTACACATTTCTGTCTGGAGGGAAGAGGATACTTGTGGTATTTTTATGATTAGACAAAGGAAATGAGATTTATTATTTTTAATTTTTAATATAGACCCATTTGTATATATAGGCCAAATGGTCTGTGCATACAAATAGATTATAAATTTAGATTATGAGCAAAGCTAAGTTCCTCTAATTTATTTATTTATTTATTTATTTATTTATTTATTTATTTATTTTTAGTTCCTCTAATTTAAATAAAATACACTCTCTATTCTAAATTTTTTCTTACTATGGCAACATACTAAGCCCAGAAAGAATGATAGAAATATAGTATCTGTGGAAATCCCAAGAGATCATTTTTATAAGTTCTAACTTTATTATTAAATAACTTTTTATAAACCTCAGTGACAATGATTCTATATCTTCCAAAGGAGTTACTCTCCATTTTAGAGAAAACTTCTTTCTCCTTGGCAAACTATAGTAGAATCAATGCTTAATTCTTAACTTTTCCCTATGTTATAGATATCTCTTCCAAGACTCATGAAAAGAAAAATTACATCTCTGAAGCTTTATTTTTTGCTGACTTTACTTGGTGTCAGTGCTGCTTTTAGCAATTTCGAGAGTATATGTGTGAGCATGGTGCACAAAGTGCACTGATACAATAAAGCAAGATCTATTTGATTCACACATTTAATAACCCCTCCCAAATCAACCTCTACAGTACTTCATATTCATAGCTAAGCTTCTTGGTAATGATAATCAATACATGTGTGGCGTTCAAAAGGAGAAGAGCAATTAATCTTCAGGACTTCAGAGAAACACCCACAGTGTGGGTATAAAATAGCTTCCAAAACAACTTCATCTGCATAAAGTATGTCTCTAAATCAATAGCTATGTGAGAAAATAAAGCCCTGAGTTTTAAAGTCATCAATACTTTGGTTCAGTTTGCCTTTTGATAAGACAGATTTGGGAATTGATAGGAAATGACATACTGAGAGGATGTGGGGTGGATGTGACAGTGGCAGGCAGTGCGGATGGAGAAAATGATGGCATGTTTTGCCACCAAAACAATAAATGTGCTAAACAAATGACCTTAGCAAGAAAGACTCAAACATGATTACACGATATTTCCAATACTGTTTTTAAAAGATTTATTTATTTTATTTAAAAATTTTTTAAGGTTTTTTTATTTATGAGAGAGAAAGAACGCATGAGTGGGGTGAGGGGAGAAGCAAAGGGAGAGGGAGAAGCAGGCTCCCTGCTGAGCAGGGAGCTACCAGGGGTAGGGGGGTGGTTCTAGGATCTCATGTCATGACCTGAGCCAAAGGCAGACGCCTAACCTATTGAGCCACCCAGGTGCCCCTAAAATTGTTTTGAAGATTTCTTTCTTTCTTTCCTTCTTTTTCTTTTTCTTTCTTTCTTTCTTTCTTTCTTTCTTTCTTTCTTTCTTTCTTTCTTTTTCTTTCTTTCCTTCCTTCCTTCCTTCCTTCCTTCCTTCCTTCCTTCCTTCCTTCTTTCTTTCTTTCTTTCTTTCTTTCTTTCTTTCTTTCTTTCTTCCTTCTTTCTTTCTTAGAGAGAGAGATTGGGGGGAGGGACAGTTGGAGAGAGAGAGAGAAAGAATCTTAAGCAGGCTCCCTGCTGAGTATGGAGCCCAGGGAGCGGCTCAGTCTCACAACTCTGAGGTCATAACCTGAGCTGAAACCAAGAGTTGGATGCTTAACTGACAGAGCCATACAGGTGCCCAGATATTTCCAATAGTTTTTACATTATTAAATGAAAAACCACGGCACCTGGGTGGCTCCATTGGTTAAGATTCTGTCTTCGGCTCAGGCTCAGGTCACGATCCTGGGGTCCTGGGATCAAACTGTCCACTCCCCCCTGCTCCGGCCCCTCAGGCTCCCTGCTCAGCGGGGAGCTTGCTTCTCTCTCTCCCTCTGCTAGTGCTCTCTCTCTCTCTATCTCTCTCTCTCTCTTACTCGCTCTCTCAAATAAATAAACTCTTAAAAAAGAAAGTAAAATTATAAATTGACTTTCTGATTAAAAAGACTACTAACAATTTATACAGATAAGTGATTTATCAGATAATTTCAGTAGCAGTGTTCAAACCCACCCTATATTGAACATACACAGTAAGTAGCAAAGCGTATGCAGGAATCTCTGATTGTCAGGTTCTGGATACTGAAATAATTTCCTCAATAATTTTCACAGCTTCATTGAGATATGTATGGTATACAAGCAACAGTACATATTTAAAGTATACAGTTGGTGTATGGACACACCTGTAAAGTCATCACCATAGTCAACATAATGAGCACATCAATCACACCCAAAAGCTTCCTTGTGCCCCTTCAAAGTTCTCCTTCCCGCCCTTCCCCACCTTCTCCTGAACCTCAGGCAACCACTGATGATATTGTGTCATCATAGACATATTTACACTGTTCGGAATTTTATATAAATTACACTGTATAACTCTTTGTTTTCTGCTTTCTTATCTAGCAAAACTATTTTGAGATGCATGCATGTGGTGGAGTGTTCACTACATATTTTTGAATAGGGCTATGTCACCTGAATGTACCATAAATTGTTTATCCACTTACCTGCAGATGGACATTTGTTGTTGTTGTCTTCACTTTTTGGCTCTCCAAATCAAAATTGCCATGAGCTGTTGCTTTTCTTTTTCTTTTATTTTTTTTAAGATTTTATTTATTTATTCATGAGAGACACAGACAGAGAGGCAGAGACAGGCAGAGGGAGAAGGACGCCCCCCGCCCCTCCATGGGGAGCCTGATGCGGGACTCGATCCCGGGACCTCAGGTTTATGCCCTGTGCCAAAGGCAGACACTCAACCACTGAGCCACCCAGGCATCCCGAGTCGTTGTTTTTCTTACCGTGGAGAAATTTTTCTGTAACCTCATCTCTCTCTCAAACATAAGAAAATGAAAGCTTGAGAAGCTACATATTTAAATGATAAAAGAAAGGCAACATATTTGCTTAGGGAAGTCAAGATAATTTCTGAAAGTTTAATAGAAACAAGAAAGCATATGTCTGTGTCTTACATTTGGCTTTCTTCACTCACTTACATTACCTCCCTGGCCCCTGTGGGTGTCCCCTAATGAGAATAGACACCCCCCCCCCACTCTGGCAGCCAGGACTCTCCACCACTGAGACCCCCAGTCTTTTAACCTCGCCTTCTGCTGCTCCAATTCTACCTTCAACCAAAGTTGTAGCTGAAATTTTCAGACACCACCCTTGAGATGTAAAATCCCCTCCTACCTGCAGCATCCACCTACACTTTGTGAAAAATCATCTTATCTCCAAATCCTTTGTCAAAAGGCCCCATCTCCTAAGAGCCATGACTAATCTGTTCATCAGATGTGCTCTTTCTCTGCTCCGCTTCCATAGCACTGTGTTTTCACCTCACTCTGGGCACTGGATTCTGTTGTAGGTTTTTGTTTCCCACCGAGGATTATGCCTAGGTTTCTGGAAGATCTCAGAGATGCAAATAATATTTTTAGAAATGGAGGAGAGTGAAGAGAATGCATTTATTACGATAATAAATAGCAGATATAAAATTATGATATTTAAAGATCAAAGACTTATTACTCAGGACATTTTACTCACATGGGTGCACACACACATACACATACACTCTTGCAGAACTAGGAGAATATCTCATAGTGATTAAGAAAGTGGGCTTTCAAGTTAATATTTAACATTGTGGTATTCTAGCTAAGTTTATTCTTAAATAAATTACTTAATCCCACTGAGTCTGTGTTTTTTTTTTTCTTTAATATTTTATTTATTTATTCATGAGAGACACAGAGAGAGGCAAAGACACAGGCAGAGGGAGGAGCAGGCTTTCTGTGGGACTCGATCCTAGGACCCCGGGTTCACGACCTGAGCCAAAGGCAGACATTCACCACTGAGCCACCCAGGTGCCCCCCACTGAGTCTGTTTTTATCACTAAAAAAAAAAAACAAGTTTAATAGTATTTCTTTAATAGTGTTGTGGGGAGTATTAAATAAAAATATGCACATAGAACACTTAGCACAATACCTAGCACGTATTAAGGACACTATAAGTGGCACCTGTTGTGAAGGTAGTAATATTTTTAACATAATTAATATACTTTCCTCTTTTGAGTTTCCAAGCACATGAATTTTATACCTCAGAACTCCTAGAGATGGGGAAAGAGAATTAGCAATTATACAAAAGAAAAGCAAATAAAAGATGATACTGTCCATATTGAAAGTAGAATTATGCATCAAGACATGTTCTTGTAAACCAAGTTATCATTTTGACAGATGATTTAAATACTTCCTTGAACATTCGCTCCCCTTCCCTTTTAATATTTTTAGCACATCAAGGCTAGCATCTGTAACCTCCTCACTAAGCTTTTAAGTTTAGTTCTTTTTTCTTAAGATTTTGTTTATTTATTAGAGAAAGCAAGCAAGAGGGAGTGAGCACAAGCAGGGGGAGTGGCAGAGGCAGAGGGAGAAGAAGACTCCCTGTTAAGCAGGGAGCCTGACATGGGGCTACATCCCAGGACCCTGGGATCATGATCTAAGCCAAAGGCAGATGCTTAACTGACTGAGCCACCCAGGCGCCCCTTCAAGGTTAGTTATTCTTATGGGGATCCAGAAAGTAAGATGGACAGGGAGAGTCTGCCCCTTTCTGGCCCCAGAGGATTATGGGAAGAAGGCCAGGAAATGAGGCAGGAGTTCTGGATTTGCATCACTTGCTGACAGCAGTTGTCATTTCTCAGTCACTGTTACACAGAAACCATTCCTCCAGTTCCAGCACTGCTATTGGCTTGGTTGCCACACCCATGAGGGTCCTCACCTCTCTCTCAGAGAGAAGAGCACTCCTAGAAAGAGGTGCAGCAGGGGTTTCCTTCCCTACAATTAGAGCTATTTTGGCCTCCATTCATTTCTTGAGCTACTAAGTCTCTTTCACAGGACTGCCCAGTGTTGCTTATAAGCACATTTCTTTCCTTCCTGATGGCCAACCAGGCATCCTTTCAGGCCTCTTCTATCTCAAGATGTGTTCACTCCAAAAGTTTAGCCCTCATCTCCTCTCTCCATTTTTTACAATGAAAATAATTTCAGATTTGAGGATATAAATATTATGTATTCCCAGTAGAAAAATTCAAGCAATTATTAACATGTGTATATGCAAGAAACTGATACTTGAAATCCCTTCATCCTGAGATAACCTCCATTAAAATTTAAAGCTTCTCCTTTTATATATCTCTTTATGCATATAGACATACAGATGTATACTTTTGCCTACTTTATGCCATATCATGCTTGCTATTTTGTCAGGAATAACCTTCATGTTCTTCGTTTTTATTGTCTCTTCCTTTCATTCCTTGTACACATCTATAACATTCATATGTCATAAATATTGATATATTTCTCTTGCTCTATTATCATATGCACACAAATACATAGTGCGCCATACATGAAGAAAAATTGAGGCTTTGGGGCTACTGTTTGCTTTATAAAAACAGGATCACATCATGTACATTTTCTTTGTATGCTGCTTATACCTTCAATGCATCTTTTTAATGGTAACATAGTATTTCACAGGATGGCTATATCCAAATTTATACAACTATTTCCTTCTTGATAGAAGTAAGACATCTGTTACAGATTGTCTCCAACTTATGATGGTTCAACTTAGGACTTTTCAGCTTTATGATGGTATGAAAGCAATATGCATCCAATAGATACCGTACTTCGAATTTCAACACTTGGTCTTTTCCTTGGCTAGTGATATGCAGTATGAGACTCTTTTGTGATGCTGGGCGGTGGCAGTGAGTGGCAGGTCCTGGTCAGCCATGTCAGTGGGTAAATAACCAGTACTGACAACCATTCTGTATGCATACAACCATTCTGTTTTCCCTTTAGCATAGCATTCAATAGATTACATGACATGTTCAATACTTTATAAAAAAAATAGACTTTGTGTTATATGATTTTGCCCAAGTGTAGGCTAATGCAAGTGTTCTGCACAATGCAAGTGTGTATGTTTAAGGGAGACTAAGCTAAGCTATGATGTTTGGTAGGTTAGGTGTATTAAGTGCATTTTCAACTTCTGATATTTTCAAACTTATGATGATTTTATTGGGACATAATACCATCATAAGTTGAGGAAAATCTTATGTGTTTATTTTATATCTGGATCTGTAGTTTATCTCAAAACTTTTATCATTTAAAAAATTTTTTAATATTTTCTTATAGGTGATAACACTGTCATAAGTGTTTGAAAATATTTTCACAATCTTCATTTATTTTTTTGATTTATGATATTTTTCTCATTAAATACTTATTTTCTATCCAGTAAAATATGTCTTTTTTATGACTTATGTTCAAATGTTAAACCTCTTAAATCTGTCTTTCATTTATATTATTTTTACTTTACTTCTTTAGTTTTTGCTCCATGTTTTGTCATTTTTCTCTCAGTAGTTTTTATAGGCTACCTGTTAGGTGTTCATCAGTAACTAATTTCTCCTTTGATTCAATTTCTGAATTTTGAATTCTAAATCTTTCATTTCAAAAGGTCTTTTTTAAAGGTTTTAATAGAATCTCCTTAAGTGTTCTTATTCTCTTCCAGCAATTCTAATTCACTAAAACCTTCCAAATCTTAGTGTTCTGTTCATTACTTTTCTTTCTGGCTGCTGGCTGATGGATTGTAGTTATCAGCCTCTTGCTCATGGTTTTACAGCTTTAGAGCTCAATTCTCTTAGGTATCCCATGTCGCAGCAAACCTATCAGGAGTGGGAGATACAGCATGCTCTGCTCCTATGGACCAGAAATGCACCCCCGACAAATCTGATCCAGAAACCAGGCGAAAGCCTCTCTCCTCCTCACTGCAAGACTGAAAGTCTCAAAGCATCAGAGAGAAAGGGGGAAGAGAAGGAAGAAAGGAAGAAAGACAAAGATTGATGGGAGAAGGAAGGAAAGAGCAAAAAAGGTAGGACCTAAAACACGTAATTTTGACTTTGGGCCTTAATAGTGAGAGAAGCTTGACAGGCCGTCAGAATACAGTGACCAAATTCTTGGTAAGACAAGAGTAAGATAATGAGTAGGTGATTATTGGAGGCTGAATTAAAGAGGATGTGAATCATGTATGGAAGGACAATTAGCAACACTATCTGCTGAGTAAGTATAGACAATAGGAAGAGTGCTTAACAAACATGTGGCTTTGTTAAGGAGATTATTAGGCAGAATGGTGAAAGTGATAACTGGTATCTTCTATTGCCTATAATAAAAATAGGAGGAGGGACACCAGGGTAGCTCAGTGGTTGAGCATCTGCTTTAGGCTCAGGTGGTGATCCCGGGGTCCTGAGATCAAGTCCTGCATCTGGTTACCTGCTGGGAGCCTGCTTCTCCCTCTGCCTATGTCTCTGCCTCTCTCTCTCTCTGTGTGTGTCTCTCATAAATAAATAAATAAAATCTTTAAAAAAAATAGAAAGAGCATTGAACTAAAGAAGAAACTGTCCAGTTTTTAATTAGAATCTAGTGGTAATAGAGGGGTCGATGACAGTCTTTCTAGTTATATTAAGGTAAGGATGCGGTCATAAGATGCTTTAAAAAAAAAGATTTATTTATTTATTTGAGACAAAGAACTAGTACAAGCAGCAGGGAGGGATAGGCAGAAGTAGACTCCCCACTAAGCAGGGAGCCTGATGTAGGGCTCGATTCCAGGAACCTAGGATCATGTCTTGAGCTGAAGGCAGATGTTTAACTGACTGAGCCACCCTGACAGCCCAGTCATAAGATCCTTTTATGACAACTCAAATTAAACGTGTGTGTACCTCATTGACTTCCTAGGTAGGCAATAGGCTTTTAAGAATCTTTACGACTTTATTGAATTTAAGTAAAATAGAATTTAAAAAGAGAATCTTAAGAACAAAAAAAAAAATTTAAGGGGGTATGTCTCAAACCTTACCTGCTAGACAAGAAGTTTTCTAAGAACCTTTAAAACATCAACTCCAAGCCCCCCAGTGCTCATCCCAAAGGAGAATGCAGCCTATCAAGAGACTTTTATTTCTAGCAGCAATGGCCACGATAGCCAAACTGTGGAAGGAGCCTCGGTGTCCAACGAAAGATGAATGGATAAAGAAGATGTGGTTTATGTATACAATGGAATATTACTCAGCTATTAGAAATGACAAATACCCACCATTTGCTTCAACGTGGATGGAACTGGAGGGTATTATGCTGAGTGAAGTAAGTCAGTCGGAGAAGGACAAACATTATATGTTCTCATTCATTTGGGGAATATAAACAATAGTGAAACGGAAAATAAGGGAAGGGAGAAGAAATGTGTGGGAAATATCAGAAAGGGAGACAGAACGTAAAAACTGCTAACTCTGGGAAACGAACTAGGGGTGGTAGAAGGGGAGGAGGGCGGGGGGTGGGAGTGAATGGGTGACGGGCACTGGGTGTTATTCTGTATGTTAGTAAATTGAACACCAATAAAAAATAAATAAATAAATAAATAAATAAATAAATAAAAGAATTTGCACTTTAAAAAAAAAAAAAAGAGACTTTTATGGATGTGGCTTTTGTCTCATGGAGGGAGCACCAACAATAATCACAGAAAACCTACCTACTGATTTTTAAGCAAGTGAACAAACATAACCACCTACTTGGACTTAAAGGGACAGAGGCAGTGCAACAGGAAAAGAGCTGTAGGCTCCCAACTTCTACAGGCATGAGCGAGTCTGAGAAATCAACTTAGCTGTTGAAGTGTTATTTCTTCTGCAGAGAGAAGACCCCTCAGAACCAAGAGCCTAGATAACAGAGCCTAGAGCCAAAAAGAATCACTTGTAGGGAGGAGGATGGGACTCAACAAAATTTCCATAGTCCCCAGACAGTTGTGCGCTTCCTGTCCTGTACCTTTTAAAAATAATAATAATAATTTATTATTTGAGAGAGAGAGAGAGAGCATAAGCAGGGGGAGTGACAAGGAGAGCAAAAGAAGAAGGCACCCCACTGAACAGACAACCCAACCCAACCTGGGGGCTTGATCCCAGGATCCTGGGATCAGAACCAAGCTTAAGGCAGATGCTTAACCAACTGAGCCACCCAAGTGGCCCCGTCCTATGCCTTGTTAAATGAAGGTATCTTGAGCACTAGTTCCTGTCTGACCCTGTTATATGTTGGGTGTGTATGACAACTGGTCTCTTCAATTCCCCAATTCCCAAATCTAAAGCTTGAGATAATCACACTCTAGACGCTGGGCTTAAGGTGCTTCAGCTGAGGGAATGGCCCCAAGAAGCCCCACTGATGTCTGGGTTTGATGTAGATAATGAAATCACAGACTTCAAGCCTGACCCTGATAGGGACCTTGGAGGCCTCGTGAAGGTCATGAGAGCGTTTTCCTGCTAGGAGGGAAATGAAACATTGGAAGTCAGAGAACACTGGGAGAGCTGGTGTCCAACAATGGCCCCAGTGAGCTACACTTCCCGATACTCATCCCTGTGTAGTCCTCTCCCACACTGACTCTGGGCTGACCCCATATAACTGGCATGTTACATGTTGCTGAAGTGATGTCATGGGACTCCCAAGACCAGATCTTAAGAAACCTTGCAGTTTCTGCTTTGGTCCCTTGGAGCACTCCCTCTGGGGATGCTCGCTTTCAGAATCTAGCCATCATGCTGCAAAAAGCCCAAGCCACATGGAAAAGCCACAGGTAAGCGCTCTGATAGAGAGCCCCACCCAACTCAGTAAACAGCCACAATGGACTGCCAACCATGTGACTACGCCATCTTCTATGCCAAGCCCAGTCAAGTCTTCAAAAAATCCAGTATTTACTACCTTTTGATAGCAACTGCCTGGGTAGTGTTTCTTCTTTTTTAACTTAAGATTTGATTTATTTATTTGAGACAGAGAGAGCAGGAGTGGGGGAAGGGGGAATGGGAGAGGAGGAGCAGAGGGAGAGGGACAAGCAGACTCCCCACTGAACAGGGAGCCCACACGGGGTTCCATCTCGGGACCTCATGATCTCAGGATCATGACCTGGGCTCAAAGCAGATGCTTAACTGACTGAGCCACCCAGGTGCCCCCTGCCTGAGAGGTTTGAAGCTGGAACTACTTCCAGGTATCTTCCACAGGATTGTGAAAGATAACAAATTAGTTGCTTGTAAGTCATTACATTTTATGGTGCTTTGTAACCTGCAACAGACAAAGGGACTACTGTCAAACACCTTTCCAATATGATTGCGGCCAATTTATACTCTTACCAGTAAAGTATGACAGTATCCTATGTTGGCAAAGATATGAATCAGCTATAATTCTTATTAATTTTGCTGGTCAGAGATTCTGGTGAATGGACCTCTGAATCCATCATAAATGTAAATGAGGGGTGTAAAAAAAAAACAAATGGCTTAGAAAAAGGATGAGCCCAAGCTTTATGATCCTCTGTTTTAAGAAACTTCCACACAGTATTCTAAAGCACATCGGCAACTTGGCTTACTTAAACTGCACCTGTTTACTCACCTGTAAAATAAAATCATCCTAGATTCCTGCCATGCTGCAATAAAGATTAGCAACCTGATATGGAATTTAGTAGATGCCTAATAGAGCTTTGCAAGCTTTTCAAGGCATCTATGAGAGAAAAGGTCCAGGTTCCTCCTCTTTTCTTGATTTTTTTCTACAGAACATCCAATGGAGATTGGTCAAAGGATTGGGTGTGGGGGTAGAGTGGTGATTGGAGGTCAGGCATGGTGGGAGAACCAGGGTCAGAGGGGAGAAATGAAGTCACCTTGCCTCACTATTGCTTAGTCCTTCCTCAGCCATGTGTCTCTTCACAACCCCAGCATAACCAAACATGAGGAAAAAAAAAAAAAAAAGACTGTCTAATAGGGTCATTCCTTCAGGAACCAGGCAGGTAGAGTCCAGCCGGGCCACAGAGAATAGGGAATGGTGGGGACTAGAGCAAACAGGGTTGGATGGGCCAATGCCCTTCAAATGTAATTTTTTGAGTGTCAGGATACACAGAAAATATGCAAACTGCATCTGGTCTGTGGGATTGCCACTTTTGTGGCCTTATTGGCTCCTCCATCCACTGCATCTAATTGGCCACCAATTCCTCGAGACTCTGCCTTGGAGGCACAGTAAGATCTGCTCTTCTTTGCTCATCATCATTTGCTTCTGCTTTAGTTTCTGTCTTCAGTCTGAATCAGCTGCGACCCACCTCCATATCCAAGCAGGTGGGTCCTTCTAGGATGTCATCTCATCTCTTCACTCAATGCCTAAGATCTTTGCTAGTTCCCATAGCTCTCTGGACAATGTTCAGACTCCTTGGTTTAGTGCAAAGGCCTTCCAGGATGCAGCCTATTTCTTTACCTTGCCTTTTCAGCCTTTCCCGGGGCCTGTGTTATACTCAACAGTGTAGACTTTGCCCATTTTGTAATAGCGGATTTTTCGTTATTGAGTTGTAGGTGTTCTCTACACATTCTGGGCTCAAATCTTTTACCAGAGATATGATTTGCAAATATTTTCTTGAATAAATGTTTCTTCATTTGCTTCCTGAGTTTGAACCATTCCTAGAAATTTTATCTTTTTATTTTTATTTTTTTTTAAGATTTTATTTATTGATTTATGAGAGACACAGAGAGAGACACAGAGACACAGGCATAGGGTGAAGCAGGCTCCCTGCGGGGATCCCGATGTGGGACTCGATCTTGGGACTTGGGGATCATGCCCTGTGCCAAAGGAAGATGCTCAACCACTGAGCCACCCAGGCGACCCTTTTCCTAGAGATTTTAAATGTTTAAGTTTTTCTTAAAGATTTTATTTATCCATGTGTTTTAGAGCCAGAATGTGCACATGCATGCATGGGAGGGAGGGGCAAAAGGAGAGAGAGAGCAAGAGAGAATCTGAAGCAGACTCCATGCTGAGCCCAGAGCCAGTGGCAGGGCTTAATCCCATGACCCTGAAATCACGACCCGAGCCGAAACCAAGAGTCTGACACTACCACTGAGCCACCCCAGAGTCCCTAAATGTTTATTTTATTTAAAAAATAGTTGTCATTTCTTATGGTTGTTTCCTCAAGAAGTGGGTCCACAGAGCTTCTCATGCCAACACTGTGGGAGAGGATCTTCCCATAATGCTAATTTTAATTTCAATTTCCTCAATAACTAATAATGTTGAACCCTTTTCCAAAAGTTTACTCAGAGGTATGCTCTTTTGTTGTTGTTGAGTTGTTTGATTTTTATATTATTGATTACCAGGAGTTCTTTAAAGAGTCTGGAAATGAGTATAATGTTGAATATGTATATATATATATATATATATATATATATATATATATATGTGCAATTACACTATTTTTTCCAGTCTGTGGCTTGCCTTGTACTTTCTGAATGGTGCCTTTTAATTGACAGAGGCTCTTAATTTAATCAAGCTCAACTATAATATCTCTCTTTAATAGTTAGTGCTTTTGTGTATCATATTTAAGAATTATTTACCTGCCAAAAGGTCATGAAAATTTTCTTATATGTTTTCTTCTAGAAATTTTTTTTTAAGTTTAATTCTATGATCCATCTTGAATTTTTCTTTGCATATGATGTAAGGTAAGATTTTTTTTTCTCCCATATGGATCCAATTGAACAAAGCAACATTCATTTAAAAGACCATCTTTTTCTTACGGAATTATACCTTTATCATAAATCAAGTGATCATTTACGCATAGGTCTCTTTCTGTACTCTTCATTCTGTTCTATGGATCTATATAGATATCCTTGAGCTCAGGCCACTCTGTCTTAATTAGTGTTGCTCTATGATAAAGTTTAAAAATCTGGTCATCTAAGTCTTACAAGTTTGTTTTTAAGATTTCCTTGGCTATTCTGCTGCTTTCACATTTTCATGTAAATGCTTGTCCATTTACACACGTACACACACACACACACATACACACACACACGCCTGTTGGGATTTTGTTCAAACTGAGTTGACTTTGTAGATCAATACGGAGAGTATTGACACTTCAATCATAGTCCATCTTCTGGTCCATGGACATGGTATATTTCTCCATTTACTTACACCTTCTTTAACTAGTCTCAGTAATACTTTGTAGCTTTTAATGCCTTGCACACCTTTTATTAGATTTATTTCTAGAGCTTTCATTGTTTCTTCTTATTATAAATAGTAGTGTTTTTAAATTTTTATTTTTCAGTTGATTTTGCTAGAATGTAGAAATACAATTTGTTTTCATAATGCAGCAACCATGCACAATTTACATGTTTATCCTAATGGTAGATTTAGGATTTGCTATGTGTACAATTATTCTGAATTTTATTTCTGCCACTATCATGAATATCTTTCTTCTTCAATTATTTCTTCCACAGTAGACCTATACTTTTTTATGCTCAATTAAGACACTGATCATTTCCTTGTTGATGTACATTTTTTTTGATGGTCAGACGAGCAAACAAAAACACTAAATTGTGGTTCATTGAAGTTATTGGGCACTTTGTTGTCATATCCAATTGAATCCAGAATACGACGATATTAGTGAGTAAAGCAAAGAATGACTCAGACAAAATTTGTTTAATTCAATCATGAACTTCCCATATACATCAAAGCTCAGGATATCTCTTTTCTGGCTTGTGTTTCCTGGTTCCTATGTTATCTTTCTTTCTTTTTAAGACTTTTTTATTTATTTATTTATTTATTTATTTATTTATTTATTTATTTATTTTGAGAGAGAGAGAGATAGTAAGAGGGTGCATGAGCAGGGAGGAGAGGGAGAAGCAAGATCCCTGTGAGCATAGAGCAAGGACCCTGATGTGGGGTTTGATTCCAGAACCCTGAGATCATGACCTGAGCCAAAAGCAGACTGAGCCACCCTGGCACTCATGTTATCATTCTTAAAGTATTTCCCATGAAGTTTATCTTTAGTCACAGATTTATCTGCCAATTCTATGAAAAATTTATATTTTCTCACTCCATTCTCTCCCTTCCTGCAACACAATACCGATTAGCTACTTCCTCTACTATGTGTTAATATTAACAAGAAGTTCACTTCTGTAGTCCTTTCCACAGTTACATAATTCCTTAGAGACACTAATTCTTTTCTTATTAAGGCCAAAGGATTTGATTACTCTAGTCCTATCATATCATAATAATTACATTCTGATGGCTTGATAGCCTTGTATGTAAACTATTTGAATATCAAGTTGGAGGAAATATTTTGCAACATGTTATCAAGAAAATCCAGGTGACATAATTTTTACAGTAGACTTTGGCTTAGTTCTGGTTTAAAAATTACTCTTGTGAAGAATTGCAAAACGTAATATGTATGTATGTGTGTATATATATATGTATACATATAAATATACCTCTAACTAGCTCAGTAATTCTAAGATCATTCTGCCACTGAGTGAGCTAGAATTAACATCAAGGACGTTACTTGTTCTGTTCCTTGTGTTAAGTTAGTGTTTAGTAAATACTTTTTGATTCATTTGCTGAAAGATGTCATTCCAGAACCAGTCAAGTGTTCTTCATAAATTCAAGGGGATTCTCTTTTCTACTATGTCTTCAGAAGAACTTCTAAACTCCCTGGATTTTTTCAGTGCAAGAGAAGATGATGTATTTCTGGTGTCTTACCCCAAATCTGGTAATGTTTATTTTAATATATTTTTAAGTGTATAAGTACATTTTAAAATGTATGAAATATAAGAAATAAGAAGTATAATATACTACTAATTATGAATGTGATAGTATAATAATATAATATACTACTATATAGAAATATAGCAATATTTACAAAACATTTATTTTTTAGAATCATTATCAATAGGAAATTTAAGTATCCTAAATGCTTATTTTAATGAAAAAGTTTGACATTAGAGAGCTGAAAACTGTGTTTTGAGAAAATTCAACTGGAGGATTTAGAGCTTTTATTATAGTCTTGTTTCTCATTTATTCATTAAAGTATACATATATATGTATATATAATAGCATATATAATAAGTATATATATATGGTATATATAATAAGCATAATATCTGTAACATTGTAAAGTTCTCTTCATACTTGTTCCAGGCATGGTGATAAACAGTATTTGTTCATTTCATACTTAATGATTGATTTATAAATGAATAATTTTTCCTGGGGTAATAAAAATACCATAGTATTTTTAGTACCAAGTGTTTTAGTGTCCAATTTTTAAAAAAGATTTTATTTATTTATTTATTTGAGAAAGAGAGAGAGGCAGAGGGGGAGAGGCAGTAGGAGAGGGAAAGGTAGGAGGAGAGGGAGAGGCAAACACCCCACTGATGCAGAGCTTGTTACAAAGCTCTGAGTGGGGCTTGATCCCAAAATCTTGAGATCATGACCTGAGCTGTAGGCAGACGCTTAAGTGACTGAGCCACCCAGGCTCCCCGCAGTGTTCAATTTTATGCCTTCTTAGCCAAAGTTTATTTCCACATATAGTTACATACCCATGAAAGGACCATTATGAATACTGTCATCCTAGGGATAATCTAAATTAATTATGTATTATTTTTAATTTTGAGAAATGGACAGACTATGTAATAACTAATGACCTGCTGCGATTTCCAGAAGAGGGGACCTGTGTGAATGGGCATATGCCTGCTAGCAGGGTTTAGCAACTAAGAGCTTAGTTGCTCCCCTTCAAATCATGGTTGCATTTTACTTCTCTTATCTGATTATCAGTCAGGCCCAAGAGGCCTTCCCCAACAGAAGACACAGTTCACATAGGGCCAGAACTTCCAGCTTTTTTTTTTAAAGTATAAATCATATACGTAGTTCTTTTATTGGAAAATAGTGTTGCAAATGGAAATTAAATGATAGCTTCCAGAATACCTCAGTGTTCTATGTAATAGGTCACTTTTTGAATGACTATACCTTACCCTAGGTTGATATGTTAGTTTAGAAAGTGGTTTATATTTTTAAGTTTCTTTGAGCAGGTGGCTAGTTTATAGCCATATATGTAAACAACCCTATATAAAGCTTCCACTCTACATTCTGATGCCTTTGATATCACTCACCAGCTCCAGAAGTCCCCTGAATACAGCCCAAAATATTCTCTCTTCTTCACCAAAATAAAACAATAGATTTGTGAGAATAATAAGAATGTCATTACTATATTAGTCATGTTTATATGAATGTTATAAATATTTGACTTATTAACATTATAATCTAAAATAGTCTTAAATTTAAAACATATCATGCAAATGGGAGCACTGTTTAAATATTTCTTTAACTATAAATTAGTTAATATTGTAACAAATTTAGAATTGGAATTACAATGAGATAAATGGAAAGTAGGTCTGATTTAAACTTTTTAGGAACATTGCTTTCAAATCAGCAAAGCATCCTCCCCATCTAAACTTCTACTTTCCTGTTCCAGTTCTCTATTGTCTACAATATTGGAGTTTGCTTTATGTAAACATAAAGTGATACTCCTTCCAGACTTCATGGTAGCAGAGGATTATATCCTTATGATGTCTGAATATAGCATTTGTTCACTGTTCAAATGCTTTGCTTGTACAACAACTCTGTATTGGCACACAAACAAAATTAAGATCCAGTGTCTATCTTCCAGGGGAAAATGGAGAGATAAACACAAATATAAGCAGTGGCAACTATGCTCTGGTGTGTGCTACTTGGGAGGGACAGAAAGGGTAAACAATTATGCCAGGGGAGTGGGAACTCAGAGCATAGTGTATAAAAGAGCAAGATGCAGGAGTTTGCAGGACCAGTGGGAACTGCGTATGGAAAGATCTGTATATTAGAGAAGGTGCTAGAGGTGAGTGTAGCACAGACTATTTCAAGCTGAGGAAATAGCATAGACAGTGCTCAGTCTCTTCAAGATCTTTCAAGTGTGATTCTTCCTGTAAAAAGAATTAACGTCTCAAGCATTTCAACTGGTGTTTCTGGTTTCAATGGGTGTCAAGAGGTAATAATAACTATTTATAACAAAATTAATGCATTCCTTGCTATTATAACCTCATGCTAATTTTCTATATTTATGTCATTAAGACTTTCATTTACTTATTTTTTTAAGAGTTTCATTTAATTTAAAAAAATGTTTTTTGTCTCATTTTTGTGTCAAGGCACTCACTGGATTGCAGAGGTCATTGGGAACATTCCCAATGCTCGAATGAGTCTTACATCTCCCATTGAGTTGGGAGACATTTCTAAATTTGACGAGCTAAAAATGAACTCTAAGAGAAGAGTTATTCCCACACATTTGAGCTACAACATGCTACCAGTGAATATTAAACAAAAACAATGCAAGGTGAGTTCAGTGGTTAAGAACAAAGATTTGGGAGGATCAGAAAACTGGGCTTGGGTTCTTGCTCTGCCACTCTCAAGCTGTGTGACCTTGGAAAATTGCTAATGTTCTCTGAGCCTTGGTTTCCTCATTTGACACAGAAACAACAGTATCCATTGCATATAATGTGGCAAAGATTAAATAAGATAATGAATATATAGGTGCCTCAGTATCTAGCACATAAAAATGATTTAATAATCTTTTAGTAATGAAAGAAATATGAATGCAACATTGGCATGTCACCCATAATTACACTAGACAATGTCTTATTCTAGTCTGTGAATCTGGTTTTTGCCTTTTTCTTTAAATATTGATGTCAAGGGAAAGAAAAGTTGCCTTAATATTATTTTATCTATCATTTTTGCAAGGGATTATATAGGAAAAGAATAAAAAATAAATTGTGTATAAGACATGAAAGAATATATAATAACTCAGGCTCTTTTTAAGTGCACACATTATTATTATTTTAAAAGTTAATCATAATGTAAAAGAACATTTTCATATGTTTCTTACTCAAATTCATGTTCTCATGGAAAATGTTTATGGAATAAGGTTACAGAGAAAGCATGTTTTCAATCCATATATACTTGATAATCCTAATTATTTAAAATACACATACACATGCATTTAAAAAAAAGACTGAATGTAAATGTATCAACATAACGAGTGGTTTGCTATGGTATGGCATGAGGGTTGGATTTTATTTTCTTTACAGATACCTGTGTAAGGAGCATTCTAAAATTCTGTTTTGATGAGAAAATGTGTATATTTGAAAAGCAAAAGCAAGATACATGTGTCCACTGTAGCAAGTTTCCAGTAATGAATCCTGTTTAAATAGCGTTAGCCATAGTCTAAAAGTAAAAACAAAAGTAACCGACCAGTCAAGTGTGCATGAATCAAAGCAGATCTTCCTATGATTGTAACTCTAGAACCACAAGGTCTCCATGCACACCATCTAGTCCTCTTCCCAAACGAAAGTAAACACAATCAACCAGAGACAAATGTCCTAGAGTGTTACCTTTACCCCCAGCAAATCTACCAGACAGAAGAGATGAAGTCATACTAACTTGATTAGCATAAACTAACTGGATTTCACTTAACGGAGTCTTTTTATTTCAAGCAAACTCAAAGGGAGAGAGAGAAAGAGAGGAGAGATTTGGGGATAAAAGGAGTCTGGTAAGCTCAATAACCCTTACTCAGGGCCATGCAACAACACTGATAACAAAGGGCTGTCAGAAGTTATGCTGTGTTTTATAAACACATGACAACAAAGACAAGAGTAGATGGTTTTCCTTTCATAAGCAAAGAAACTCAAGCTCCGAAAGGTTAGGGTGCTTCTTAAAACCGCCACAGTAAAGATGGAGCCTTAAGGTACAACCCTGATGGGGAGTGAAACTCTCTGGTTGTACCTGGTTTCCCCAGATGGTGACCTGCCTTCTGTTGCTTCCTGCCTAGCCCTCAGAGCTTGGGGGCTACTGGAACCTTCCCTGCTCCAGCAGGCCTGGCAGATAGTCAGTTCCTCTTGTGATCTTTCCCTACCAGCCCTCGACCCTACTTAGCCTCCTATGTCTATTTCCTAATCTTTATCTCCCCCACCTCCTTTTTATGGTTTCCAAACTCTCTTACATGAAATTTATGTTTTTAGCTCAGTTCATTGTACTTAGTTAATATTTAGTTTTTTTCTCAGAGTACTATTCTGCTTTCTCTGCATATCTTTCAACCACCCCTCAGATTTCTTAGATTATTGTATGTGTGTGTTTATTGTGTATAATTGACATAAAACATTGTATTCATTTCAGAAGTACCACTTAATGGCTCAATATTAGTATATATTGTGTTAATAGTTTGTATTGTCTTAATTAGTATATATTGTACTAATAGTTTGTATCTGTGTTACTAGTTTGCATGGTCTTTCCCACTGGATAATACTGACATGTAACTTTGGGTATTCTCCAAAGGCCCTAGGACACTCCTCTCTCCCGAAACGAACAGACAAAAAACTCCAACTTCATGGCTAAGGCTTAAAAATCTGCCACTTTATCCCTTTTTATTAAGACAGTCAGTGGATTCTTAAAGGATTTTCAGATCCTTGGGGTTCTGTGAATCTGCTCAGGATGCAGAGAGCAGTTAGAGCGTGAAATGTTGAGTTACTCCACAATTCTCTCTGGAGATGAAGAAAGGCTAATGGGGGCAGAGCCGGGGTGAGAGCTGGCTCTTCAGTTCTCTGCACAGTGGCCTTTACCTTTACACCTCTCAAGTGAGGAGGACCAGGTGGACTATGAACACAGTACAGAAAGATAGTTACGTATTAAACATGACTCAATAAACGCTTTCTTACCTACGTAATATGCGTCCACCTGAATATCGATTTAAGAGCAAGTGGAACATCTAGTACTCATGCAACATTGACCATGATCGAAGATAGTCCTACTACACTCAGCGTCTCTCACTGTTTTCCGGAGGTTTTTTATATGTTCGGACTGCATGTACTCTGTACCTCCCCAGTTACAACCTTCATGACACTGCATTCCCTTACCTGACCATTTTGAGAGAACGGGTAACATTTCTGTCTTGCACATATGTCTTAGACCTAGGACATTCCGCTCTGCTGGGTTTCTGGTAGGTACTAAACAAAAATTTATTGAATTGAATCAGATTGCAATGGCAGTGTTTGTGTTAATTAGGAGGGTGGCTCAGATTCCCTACTCTGTGGGGATTAAACTGGAGAAAATGAAATGCCAAAACACCATTCTTCCTATAAATAAGAATAGACAATTTAAAAGAAATCTTAGTGTATTCATTTATTTTGTTTTTTAAAAAGATTTTATGTATTTATTCATGAGACACAGAGAGAGAGGCAGAGACACAGGCAGAGGGAGAAGCAGGTTCCCCATGGGGAGCCCGATGCAGGACTTGATCCCAGGACTCGGGGATCACGACCTGAGCCAAAGGCAGATGCTCAACCGCTGAGCCACCCAGATCCCCCATAGTGTATTTAAATCATGTTTTATAACATTGAAATTATTTAAATTGTATCATGTTAAAATTTTTTTATATTAAAAAAGTGCTCACATCCAACAAAAGAATAGAGGGTTTCTTGTGTCTACCGCTGAAAAGATAGGACCACAGTTAGCACATAAATTGAAAAAGTGTGGTCAGTGGACTAGTAGCACTAACACCAGCCAGGAGCTGGTTAAAAATGCAGATTATGCCAGGCCTCATCCTGGACCCCCGAATCAGAATCTGCATTTTAGCAAGATTCTTGGACAACTCATTTGCACATTAGCATTAGAGAATCACTGGCCTGAGTCTGTGCTCAATAATCAGCATAAGCTGACAACAAATCACTGCTTGCACAGCTAAGTCCAGTTGCTTTTTTAAGGAAACATTCTGTGTGGGGGCTGTTTCCATCTAAAAATAAACTGATTTCTTTTTAACAGATTATCTACATCATTAGGAATCCAAAAGATACGGCCGTTTCTTTATTCCACTACTACAGAGATAACCCGAATCTCCCTGGCATTGAAACCTGGGCTGCATTTTTTGAGCTTTTCCTAAGAGGAGATGGTAAATATAACAATGATTTCTATTCATCATTTGAAAGCATTTTCCAAAAGTTTAACTGGATCCTAATGGCCTACTTTCAGAAACACATTTGGATAGATTATTCTTTTACTTCTAATCCATTTTTTCTCACTTTGTTTCTTCATAGACTTTCTTATCACCTGTGGGTAGTACGGATTTGCAATTACTTATTGAGCTGGTTGCAATGTTTTTAAAACAAAAATTAATTCCAATCAGGCATCACTTTTTTTTTTTTCATGCCATTAGTCTTGTCAGTGAAATAATTATGCATTGATTGAAGTATAGCAAGATACAGTTGAAACCTGCACGGGCAGCCCAAAACATATCTTAAATATACCAAATGGAAAATACCAACAAATGATACACATACAAAAAAAAACAAAATTCTCCCTCCACATCCCAAAGAGGAAAAAAAAAATCCCCAAACAAAACAAATGAAAGATTTAGCCATCTTGACACTTGGCTTATAAAGATGAACAAAAAGCAATTTTTTCTGAAAATACTAAAATGATATATCATTTGATTGAGCTGTGCAACGGATATTGATCCTGCTTAACTGTGCATGGCCTTTGAATTTATTACTTTTTCTCTAACTCACTGGTATCTGAAGAACTTAAACACTTAAAAACAAAACCCAAAAAGCCTGAGTTCCTAAGCTTTCATTAAACAAAAATAATAAGCCAAGACAATGCAGAATTTAGAAGAGGCATGATTTAGAAACATTGTGTACCCACAGGATCTTATCTCTCACTGGGTTTAAAGGTAAATCTGCTTAATTATTAGTTGCACTATTTCACTTGTAAATTATTAAGCTTTTACTTGTTAATTTCAGAGAGGCCACAGTAAGTATAACCTTAACATGAGGATGTTGAGAACTTGCTAGCAACAAAGTTTAACACTTTCTTTTGACTTATTCCTTATGGGATAATATACTATGCTCACAATATTTCCTCTCCTTTTTTGCAAGCATTTAGTAGAGCCATAACATTTCAGGAATGACATGTCTATTAAAGATTATCAGGTTAAAACACCCACCTGATGTTTGAATCACCTTTGCCAAGAGTTGTACAGGCTAAACTTGAACTCCTTAACTTTGACAACAGGTTCACACCCCCAGCTCCTGCCCCCAAATGACATATTCCAGCTTGGTACTGCTAAGATGTTAAAAAAAAATCTTACTATGTAATATAGACACTTAGCTAAGTGATAGGCAAACACGATCTCCTATCATCCTTACTAGAACACACGAGCTAGATGTTATCCTTATTTTACAGGTGAGGAAAATGCAGATGTTGGGAGGCCAAATAACTTGTCCAGATGCATCACTCGTAAGGAGCCACAGTTTAAATTCAGGTGTCAGCTCCAAAATCTTTGCTGTTACCACTGTGGCATAACTCATCCAACAAGAAAACTGGTCCTCTGATCATTCATTCCTCCTCTACACAATAGCCTTCTAAATATTTGGAGATAGTTAGCATGCCTCACTCTGCCTCAATTCCATGTTTGGAATGAACAGAGTTTAGATACATAATTTATTAAAAAAAAAAAAAAAAAACCCCAGATCTTGAGTCTGCTTTTCCTCAGGAAAAGAAAAGCCACGTTTGTCTCCAATTATTATACACCAGGGTTCACTACCCCTCTCACTGCTGCATGAGCTCTAATTTGGCTACATCTCTATGGTTTTGCAGTGCCCAGAAGACAAAAAAACATCTTCTGGGTATGGTCTGACTAGGGCAGAGTAAAGTAGGCCTGTTAGTGCTCTTCTTCTGGAGATTATTTCTCTATGAATGTATCCACAGAAAGGGCAACTCAGTCCTTATGCAGGGAAGCAAACTAGCTTTGTCATAGGGCATTTACCTTTGCTACCACCACATTATCTGATGTCATAGCAGAACATCTGGGAAAGGCAGTCAGTTGGAAAAAATGCTCCAGATGATTCTTTTATACTTTCTTAGGTATGTTAATAGATTTTTAATTGTAAAACGATCTGCTGTGTATTATACAATCAGGTAATCTAGCCTGGCCAAGCCCTGTCCACACTAAGAGTAGTCAGTGAATTGCTAAAACTTTTTAAAATTTACTTAAGTGGGAACAGCATTTATGGTATTTATAAAATGAAGTTGTCTGTTCTCCTGTTAAATATATGTGACTGTATTTCAGGGATGTTCTTCAGTGACTTTTTGAGGAGAGGATACTTTCTCTTGCCAATGACAACATGATATAGTAGAAAAACAGACTATGGAGCTAGAAGAACAGGAGTCAAGTCTTGACTAAAACTTATTCCCCCCCCCCCCAAAAAAAAAAAACTTATTCCCTGTGTGACTGTGGACAAATTGCTTAATCATTCTGAGGTTTGGATTTTGTAGGATTACTTAGATGTTCAAATGAAGTCACGACTAAAAATTGACTATAGAAATCTACTCACTCTATTGGATGTATAGTTTCATTTTAGGGCAGAAATTTTACAAGCGGGCATTTATCTAGAAACATTATTTTACAACTGAGGCATCATGATATCCTCCAAACTGTAATATATATATATATGTCTTTTTCCAAACCATAAATATATACACATTATATGAGAAGACAGTACCATAAAGACATAGATAGCTACACATTTATCTTATCATTTAATTTACCTTTCAGACAGCTTCCAAATACATTTTAAGTTTTCAAATAAAACAGTAAGCTGTGTTCTGGCAACATCTTGACAGATTAATAGCTCAATGAAATGAATATCTTAGTGTCATACTTTTTTCTCTGTTAGCCTCCTCTCCAGTCTTATATGAGAACTCCATATTTTCTAGGCACTTCATCTTGGAGAATTTGTGCACAGTCATCTATCATCAGAGTGCTTTCTAGAAACTAGAAATTAAAATGTTCTTTGTAACTGGATCAGAACAGGGCAGAGGGTTTGCGGAAAGTGGGAGGTTTGAAATAGTTGATGTGGAGAATAGAAGAGTGTGTCAGTGCAGGACAAATAGGTTCTAGGTTCACCAGGCAACCTTGGGATACTTGAGGCTAGAAAAATGGATTTGCAGTGGTGTCAATACAGACTTGTCTAAATTCCTTCAGCAGAACTCAGCAGCAATGGGCAGGAAGAAAAGAAGGTTAAGTGTTCTGATTCAATACAGAGTGTTTTTCAGGTGGTTGAAATAAACAGTGGGGGAGCAAGGAAGTTGAAAGTTTGGGCCAGAAAACTGTTGAGGAGATGAACAAGGGGAAGGAAAATGAAGATTAAAAAGGACACAAATGGTCCATGGGGTATTTGCAGAAGCTGTCCCTCAAAGTGTTGGTGGCAAGACTTGCCCTGTCCCCAGGGCGTTGTGGTCTAAACAGTCTTCTGTGACTGCAGGGGACAGATCAGAAAGTCCAATTCTGACCCAGATAAGGCTAAGAAGAGTGATATTCAAAGAACACGAAGTCTTAAAGGAGCCTGGATTATCTAAGAGGGAGGGGTTCTGCAAGTTGATAGGAAGTGGTGATTGCTGCTGCATAAGCCATGCCTAAAATGCATGGGTTGGTTGAGAAAGAGTGACTTCTGTTGGGGGGGGGGGTGGGGCATGTCAGGGGAACAAGTAATTCTGGACAACAAAGGAGGGCCATCCAGGTATCTGTTTAGGACAGGAGGTGATAGAAAATTCTGTCATTAAGTGCAGGATGCAGAGAAAAGCCTTTCCCATAAAAGAAATATTTGAAGTCTCTGTTTTGGAAGCTATACTTTCTTTAAAACCATAGGTCTAGACAAGGAGGATTCTGATTAAAAAATTAACCCAAAGTGCTATTCTGTATATTGGTAAGGAAGAGACAGGCAGCCAATTTCTTTAAATTCTTTTGTCTTTTTGGAACAAGATGGAACGTAAATTAATTAGTTAATAAGAGAATAGCTGGCTCTCAAATGATGATCAGGCTATCACCGGAAAGATTATTCTTAAATCCATTTGGGGTATGTAGGCATGCATTTCCTCCTGAAAAACCATCGTGGGCCAAGTCAATTACAGCTAACTACCAGCTGAAACACTGTGACATGTGGCCTCTTTCCACACCCAGCCTTGCAGTCACAGAAGCCTGGGCTCCCTGACAGTCCTGAGGGCTTCCATTGCATCAGCATCTCTGGGTGGTGATGTCACCCACCAGGGCTGGGCTGAGCTGCCTCTGCCCAGGGGAGGTGGTGATACAGGTGGAGACTGGGAGCATAGTCTGAAGTAACAGAGACTCGTTCACTCGATAAATTCCTAGCAGAGAAAATCCCACCAAGTGTTTGTTCCTGGGAAAAGACTGGCCTGTTCTTAGAAGGTAAACTCCCTATCACTGATAGGGTACTTGGGTCATTCTAAGATAAAGTATTTATGTAAGTCACTGAACTGGCAGTGAGAATGTGGGTAACCGAAGATGTGTCAGCCCTTTCAAACACCCGTTCTTAATTATACAGCCCTCTGGGTCCACAGGTTAGAAAACCAGGCTCTGTGATGATACCATTGCAGTGCTCGATGTCCTAGTTTTACAAATGCATTATGGTTATTTTCTTGCCCTTTACTTCCTTAGGAGCCGATGCTGTGAGAAATTGCAGTTAGTTAGGAGTTAATGATACATCAATTTATTCAAAACTTTAATGTTCAAAATTTATATGGCACAATGTCTGGCAAACACTAATGGCTTCATAAATGCTTATTAAATGAATCAATAGCAGATCTTGAGAAAATTGCGAGCAGAGGAGCTCTTTTATAATTTGGACATTAGCTAGTATTAGATCTGTGGATAATAGGGGTGCATGGAAAGATGTATATGTAGCATTTTAAATTACTATGTTTGATGCTTTAGATTGTCAAGCTAGTCAACTTTCTGTCATACAAGAAGTTGCTCACTTTTTGTTTTTTATCATCACTGTTGATAATTTGTTTTGCATGATCATATTTTACTTTTAAGCCCCGGAGATTTTTGAGGTCTGTCAAATTAACAAAACAATAAAGAGATAATATCAACTACTGGTAAAGCCCTAACTCTGTATTTTTCAGCCTTGAACTAAGATAAATAAATAGAATTCTTTTTACTTTTCTTACCCCACCCCTTTCTGAGGAAGTTTATAAACTTCTTCTGCTAAGAACTTATAAAAAGCGTGTCACTTTGCAGGAAGAAAATAATAAATTCTCGATGTTTCTCTATTTCTCCCCTAGATCCAAAGTAGTTAGCAGAACATAATTATTGAGAAAATGGGTATCTCTGTATTTCTACTGTATTTCTACTGTCACTTCTGATGATGAGAAAAAGATACCAAAGAAAAAACAACACAGCCTTATTTAGAGATATAGCCGTCCAATTTCATTTCACAATACTGTATTTAGAAACAGTGGTGTTTCATTTTATTTTATTTTATCTTGTTTTTAAAGATTTTCTTTATTTATTCATGAGAGGCACACAGAGAGAAGCAGAGACATAAACAGAGGGAGAAGCAGGCTGTCTGAGGGGAGCCCAATGCGGGACTCAATCCTCAGACCCTGGGATCACGCCCTGGGCTGAAGGCAGAAGCTCAATCACTGAACTACCTAGGTGTCCCAAAACAGTAGTGTTTTAAAACTGAGCTCTTCTAAGGAAAACTCTTTTATTTAAATATTTTAAGATCTTATTTAATTTTTAATTATTGAATTTTGTTAAAGCTAATTATAAGTTCCTTCATAGATTATGAATGACACATTGTTACTTTAGAAGACAGGTATTAACATATGTCATTAACATTTTCTTTTCTTTTTATTTTTTCATTTTAAACCCAGTATAATTAATTGACAGTGTTATATTAGTTTCAGGTGTACACTTCAGTGATTCAACAATTCTTATTGTAAAACTTTTTCATTCTAGAGTCTAATACATGTGTGCCTTACTTTGCCTACTTTGTTGAAGTGGGAAGAACCTTGGGATGCCAAGCCATGATCTTGAATATTAACACAATTCATTTTTCCTTCTAGTTGTATATGGATCCTGGTTTGATCATGTTTTAAGCTGGGAAGAACACAAAAATGATAAAAACATTCTAATTATATTCTATGAAGAAATGAAGAAAGTAAGTCCTTTCTAACATTTCAACAATCAAAATTTAAGTAAGATTAAGTTAAAACAGGAAATCAATAAATTCTGTTTTCAGGGTTGAGAAAATGAATTTGGTGTTTTGATGAATTACACTTTTAAAGAATAACTTTTCTTGCTGCGCAGGATCCTTCTAAAGGCATAAAGAAAATAACTACTTTCCTCGGTATAAATGTGAATGACAGTGAAATTAATAAGATTGCTCAGAAGACGTCATTCAGTGAAATGAAAAATAATGCGGCCAAAGAAAACTGTGATCCAAATCATACCATCTGTGCCCTCACATCCAATAGGAACCTGGTATTTCGGAAAGGTAAGTCAGAAAGGGATGTGGTACTTTGCCTAGGGCTTATATTTGGAAGTAGTTCCATTTTACCATTTAAATTTCACCATCGTGCACCCTATCTCTTGCACAATGGATCGCTTATTGTCATCCCTCAGTGAATATTTAACTAAACAAATTTCTTAAATTGCATTATTTCCAGACATTGAGATGTCCATGCCCAGATAGGAACCAACTGAGGGAAAGACACAGGTGTCAAACAGATAGATGGAAATTATAAAGCTCCGTGAAGGGGATTCCTGGGTGGCGCAGCGGTTTAGCGCCTGCCTTTGGCCCAGGGCGCGATCCTGGAGACCCGGAATCGAATCCCATGTCGGGCTCCCGGTCCGTGGAGCCTGTTTCTCCCTCTGCCTATGTCTCTGCCTCTCTCTCTCTCTCTCTCTCTCTGTGACTATCATAAATAAATAAAAAAAAAATAAAAAAAAAAATAAAGCTCCGTGAAGAATGGGCCTCAAGTCTGCAGCCTAGAATGTTTACTAATAACTTATCCTAAATTTTGCAAATGTGCTTGCTTAGACACAACCAAATGCAGTCCTGTCCCTGCATTGAGACAGCCCCCATAGAGCATGGTGAAGAGCAGTACATGACACGTGTTTTCTTCAGAAGAGAGAAGGGAGCTGATGAGTGTGGACAGTACACTTTCATAAACTGATCAAATAACTGTCCCCGCAGAAGTTAGGGGTAGACAGAGAAGCTAGAAGTGTTATCTCAGGACCTTCTTCTACATGAAAACCCAGAGAGAAGGAAAAAAATCCACTACTTCCTAACATTTAACTTAGAGCCAGTTTGAGCACATCCAGATATGGAATTGTGTTGAAATCCATGTGAGTTTTAGTCCAGATCCTCCCTGGATCTTACAGAACTTATAATAACAAGATTTTCTGCATTTAGATGCTCAGGTATCTTACTAGAAAACACACCTTTGTTTCCATTTTTTGGCTCATCTGAATATAATTCCTCCCAAAGCAGCTATTCACTAACTCATATGGATCAGATAGTGCCTTAACTTTGTAAATTACTTTGTATTTTTTGGTGGTTCATTTTTTATTTTCTCATAGTTGCAAAACCAGGCCTGGGAGAGAGGAAGAACTCAATTCAGCAAATATTTACTAATAAACTCTTTTCTAAGAACTAAGATTCAAAAATTGAATAAAATAGTCTTGTCCCTCAGAAGATCACAATGTAAACAGTAGTAGGTGATAATAACTGTGCTAGTAGTATAAGCAAATGTGAACAGTAACATGAATATGGGAGAGAGAATTTTTTCATAACAAAGTAGGTGGTGAGGAGATGACATAGGATCTGGGATTGCAAGCATGAGCAAGATCTTACCAGGAAAATGAGAGGGAAGAAATACATTCCAGCAACAGCTAACAGCAAGAAGAAAAGCTCAAAACCACCAGGGAATTGGACTGTGCTTTTTTTTTAGAAAGAGCAGATAGTCTCCTGTGCTAGAGGGTATATGATGCATGGAGCAGAATCAGGGAGATAAAAATTGGGGCCAGAGAACAAAAGTTCTGATGCATGTTATGAGGGGGTCTTTTTCTCCCCCTGGTCTATTTGCTGCTTTAAGAAGGGACCTGAAAATAATAGAGCAGGGTGGAAAGTTGTTTAGAAGAGGGTGAAACCAGAGGCAGAAAGTCCAGTAAGAGGTCATTGTAATAGTCCAGGTATGAAACATTGAGGGTCAGAACTTGGGCCTTATCAGGGAGCCACTGTTGAGTGGAACTCAGTTCAGAAGTCAATTTAGGAGCTATTGGCAGTTTAAGGAATGAGGCAAAATTATTCAGGATGAGTGGGAAGGCCTAGTGGAGAAAGGATTAGAAGGGGAAACCCTAGAGATGCTAACATCAATGGGAGTGAAACAGCTGAGATGAGCCAAAAAATGAAACTACCAGAATTACAAAGAAAGCTGGGGTCAAACATGGCCATGTATCATTCATGAATTCTGATGGTGGTCTCCATAGTGGTGGCGATGGGAGGCAGAATGCAGGGATTGAAGAGATGAGAGAGAGAAAGAAGGGAAGCAGCAAATGAGGACCCCTCTTCCAAGAAGTTTGAAAATGGAGGACAAGAACCAGATGACATGGGAGGGTCAAGAAAAAGATTAGGATGAGTGGGAGAGAGAAGATAAAGGGAAGACAGAAAGGATTTAGGAAAGGATACATGAAGAGAGGTGAAACAAGCAAAGAGATGAGAAACAGAGATTGGGAGGGATTATGGTCAAGAGAATGATGAGAGATGAGAAAGTTCTGATGCTTCATGGAATCCAGTGCTACTCTTGATATCTTTTATCACTGTCCTTTGACATATGATTAGCAAAATCCTCAGTTTCCACCCATCTTATCCTACCAACTTGAGAAATTTTACTCTAAAGAGAAGAGAGGTAGTCTTTGGCCTGCCATACAAGTGACACTAGCAAATATTCCCAAATGAAACCATATCAATATAATTTAATCTTAGCTAATAACATTAATTCTAATGAAATTAAATTCTATCTTAAAGTAGTTTCTTTGTATAGGATCTGACAAAACACAGAAAGTCAACAGTGAAAACATCCTCACTGATACTAGTCACAATGAGTGCCTATTGTTAAATTTGGACTATATGAAGAATTAAACACAAGGATGGGTTATTCACTTTATTCCTTCTATTGGCTGGGGGGGAGGGGGTTAGGATCCATCCTCTGAAAATAATCATTTCAAATGAACTACAGAAGTCAATGACGCAGACTCCTTGGTGCAAGAGATATCCCTCACTTTACGGAGGAGAATTTATGCCTGCAGTTGGGAGCTGATATTCTAGAAACTGACAATGGTGGACATGGAGATAAGGTGACAGGCAAGGAGCAGTCCACATAAGTTTCAGAAGCCTAAGGGTCCCTATATACTAAAATTTAGGGGGGAAATTACTGAGGAACCTATTAATTTCTTAGGGCTGTGGAAAAATATAGAGATAGGATGCGTGCTGCAATATTGCTCATAACATTGAAAACCTCAAATGCACTTAATTGGCCTCTAACCAGAAACTGTTAAATGTATTAAATCACATTCATGTAGGGGTTTACTATGGAATCATGAAAACTATAGAGTGAGAATAGCTGGAACCTACTGAGCTTACTATGTGCCAGGCACGTTACTAGATTTATCTTAAACTTGACAATAGGCTCTTGAGGGTGATATTCATATTATTTACATTTTACTAAGATGCCAAGCACCTGAATAACTTGTCCAACATCATGCAACTAGTTGCTGGTAGAGTCAAGATTTGAATCCAAGCAGTCTTATTCTGCCCTCCACAACTTTCACTGTAGATATAGAAGTGCTAATATGGAAAGATGGTGTGTAACTGGAGGTGAGGTGAGGGGGGGACATCATGCAAGTAACTTGGCAATGGTATTTCCAACTCTCTGTTATCAATATTGTAAAATTAATTTCCCTAAAGTAAGACCAATTAAGGTGAAATAGGTGAAGGGATTAAGAGTACACTTATCATCATGAGCACTGAGTAATATATAAAATTGCTGAATCATTGCACTGTACACCTGAAATTACTATAACACTGTAAATTAATTATACTTGAATCAAAAAAAAAAAAAAAAAAAGGAAGAGAGAGAGACCAATTACCCAGCCCTGTGATATGTTATCAGCACATATCAGCACAGTTATTGCTTCACAGGTGCATAGATGGGGAAATAAGTGACATCATTATGTTCCCTTTGTCTGCTTTTATGTTTTATTTTTAAAGAGTTATTTATTTTAGAGAGAGAGAGAGAGCACAAGCAGGAGGGGTAGGGAGATGGAGAGAGAATCTCAAGCAATGAGCGTGGAGCCCCACATGGGGCTTGATCCCAGAACCCTGAGATCTCAACCTACCTGAAACCAAGAATTGGGTGCTTAACGGACTGCACCACCCAGGCCTTTTAAAAACTTCTATGGTTTAACTAAAGTTAGGTGAGACATTTCTTGCCTGCTAGCATAAAACCTAGGACATTTATATATTTTAATCTTCTTTTCTTTTTAAGAAATAACTTCTTAAACTGTATATATTATTATGCAACCATTACTGAGGAAATTAGAAGCAACAAGTAAGCAAATGAAGAAAAGAATAATCCCCTAGTACTTATCACCAAGAAATGATATCATTCATATTTTGTTGCAAATCTGACAGATTTTTTTTTTTTTTGGTGAATGTTATATATTTAAATTGGTTCTTATCTGATATGTTTCCACTTTTTCCAGGAGCAGTGGGTGATTGGATAAACTACTTTACTTCAAAGCAGAGGAGAGTATTTGATGAACTATTCACAGAGAAAATGAAACACAGTGAACTAGCAAGACACTTTGAAGATAATTCTTAATATAAATGGGGAATGAAACTACCTTCCAGGGGCACCTGGGTGGCTCAGTAGGGTTAAACACCTGCCTTTGGCTCAGGTCATGACCACAGCAGTCCCTTTGGGGAGCTTGCTTCTCCCTTTCCCTCTGCCTTCCCCTGCACCACCCGCCCCCCACTCATTCTCGCTCTCTTGCACTGTTTCTCTCAAATAAATAAATAAAATATTTATCTTAAAAAATCACTTTCCATTTTATGTGATGCAGTACTTGGGGTATACATAAGTATTTTTTACCAATATGAAAAGCAGATATTTCTTTCAGTGAGAAATGGACACTTCATGAATGTGTCAGAAGTGTCATTTATGAGAGATTGTTATTAATATATTTGGTGATAGCAAAGAATTATTAACAAAAGGAAGTATACAATTTTGAAATGGCTGAATTATATATCTGCTTTCAAGATATTCATAAGGCAAAGAGGTTACTTCTTTCAGAGAGCATATTATCATGGGTGTTCTATAAACTTCATTAATGTACAACAAAAGCAGTGAGGGATCATCCAAAATAACAAATGTCTTAGAAGAATTTATGTTTTGCCTATTTGGACATCATGACCTCTAAACAAATGTTTTCATTTCAACATTCTTTGGTGTCTGTGTAGAAATAGTCTTCACTGACATAAAAAATGACAAACATAATCTTACTAAGGTGGAGCACCTAATATGTAGATAATATCAAATGATCACAACCCAGTACCTTAGTGAAAATGAAGAATGAAAGAATACTCTTTCACATTAAGGTAACACTGATACGGCATTCCAGTATTTTATTTATCTTTTATAAAGTGAATTAAATGACATAATTTCTTATTTTCCACTTTTGAAAAGTATTATTTTACTTGAAGTGTTTACAATTTTTTTTCTACTATTTTGAGTATGTATTCTTTCTCCAAGTAGCATTTTCAGGATTAATTCAATCTCTATTTTTCTCTCTCTCTTGTAATGAGTATTATTCTGTAGCTTTAGCCTAGAAAACATTGTAATGAAATTTCAGTGACCTTAGTTCAGGATTATAACTTAAATGACAACACACCACTTACGAACATCTACATCATGTTGCTTACATCTGTGCCATAATATCTAACTCAAGGCTGTCAAAGGGATGGGTTGAGTGAGTTAACTCAACCAAACACTTTGCTCTTAAACTTCAATGTATTGTGGATCTTATTTCTGGTAACAAATCTGTTGGAGTCTTTTGTACTGGGTTTATCATAATTCAGGAAGTATTAGATCTTCATAAATCTCCTATATATACATATTTGTTACAAATAAAATGTATTCCAGAAAGACAATCAGGTATGATCTTGGTCAACTGTTCGTCTTCATGTTGGAGCGAAAATCACACTTAACTTTCCCTGATGTAGATGTACAGAGAATGACAAAGTCATCAGAGTGAGACAAGGAGATCTGATGAGAGAGCAAGGGAAGAACACAATGGCTGATGGCAAAAGCTTCAAGTCCCATGAGACTATAATATCTTCTCTCGAGATTGAAATGATCACTGAGATGGAAAGAACTGACAAAAGACTTTGTAAGATATTATAGAATTATAGATTTGTTGGTAACTTTGGGATCATTGCCATCCAGTTTTTTTTTTTTTTTTGCCATCCAGTTTTTTTAAATAAATTTATTTTTTATTGGTGTTCAATTTGTCAACATACAGAATAACACCCAGTGCTCATCCCGTCAAGTGCCCACCTCAGTGTGCCATCCAGTTTTGATAGAAAATTGCTTAAGGTCAATAAGCTAAGGGTGTGACCAATAGCCTTAATTCCTAGATTATTATTAGTCAAAAATATTTTTTGAGCACCTTCTATGTGCCAGCCCTTAGACTGTAGGGACATATGATGAACTTGAAAGAGTCCCTTCTTTCACAACCTTTACATTTTACTGGGGGTAAATATATAATTTTTAGAAGTATATGTTTCCTTATACATATCTTTCCATATATATAGCCTTTTAAAAAAAGGAAACATTTGAGATATGGCAGGCACCAAATAGATGCCATAGAGAGAAGATAACATCAGGTGGTGTGGGAGACAGTGACTGCAGAGCTACCTTAGCGGGGGCGTTGGGCTGGGGACTCTGAGGTGGTGACATAGGAGTGCCAACACGAATGATGAGTGGGCTCCCTGGGCTTGGAGGCATGGCAAGCAGTTCATATTTCATGCTAGCTGGGGAATTTTCCACAGAGGATGAGACATCCTGACACTTTCACAAGGTCATGCTGACCACTGGTTGGGGGTAGACCCAGGAGTCAAGGGAGGAGGCAGGGATAAATGGCTATTACAGTGGCAGAGGTGAGAAAAGAGGAGCATGTGGACAGTGGTTGTGGCAGGGGAAACGGTGAGAAACGGCCAATTTCAGGATATAATATGAATATCGAGCCAGCTAACCTACTAATGCAGGAGTGAGAGACAGAAAGAAATAGAAGATGAAACCTAGATTTTTGGCTAATCAACAGAATATCTGTGGGTAGGATTTATTCAGATTCAAGGCTTGACAGCCAAGTGATTTTGGAAGGGGGCTTGGGTGCTTGGGTGTGGGGCGGGGAGGGGAGTGGAGGGCCTTTGGATCAAGACTTCTGCTATGGCCCTGCTGTTTGAAGTGTCTGTTAGACCCTAGGTAATTGGTTGGATAGAAGAATCTCTGACGACTGCTGCGTTGTTCCCTGGGGTCCAGTGGGAGAGTTCAAGAATTTGGGGAACATGGGAGGTGGAGCCAGTTCAGGGGGTTTACAGAGTGCTGTGGAAATAAGCGTTTGCACAATGACAGCGGTTGCTGGAGACTTGCTGCAGACTAATTGCCCTGATACCAAGGCCCCCTGGGTTTTCCCCTTTTCAAAAGCAAATCCTGAATCTCTCCCCCGAAACTCTGATCTACTCACTTTGCATTTTCACTTCCTTGGAGCTGACAAAAAACCTTACATGCATTTCCTCATCCAAATTGCCTCTCACTGTTCCCATGGATTCCCCTGGCACTGATTTTTCACTCTTCTTCCTCTTCTCTGCCCCTCCTCGCAAGTTAATAAATAACTGCTAAATCCAACAATTCTTCTAAGGTGTCTTTGGCACTCTTTGACTTCCATGGATTTTTGCCCTAAAGACATTCCACCCCATAATTAGCTTAACCCCCTTTAGGACAGCCTGCTGGGTTACTCTGTCCCTTGTGCCTGTTATTTTTCCATTTCCTCTTACTGGCTCTCTAGGGACCCTTGCTTCCCTTCCCACTCTTAATCATTTAGACCTTGTATTATGAGGTAAATGTCTGTCTCCTAGTCTGTAAGGTCCTTGCCAGTTGAAGTCCATTTTCTGTCGTGTTTTTTCTTTTTGTTGGAGTTCAATTTGCCAACATATAGTATAACACCCAGTGCTCATCCTGTCAAGTGCCTCCCTCAGTGCCTGTCACCCAGTCACCCCATCCCCCCACCCACCTCCCCTTCCACTACCCCTTATTCCATTCCCAGAGTTAAGAGTCTCTCACGTTTTGTCACCCTCTCTGATTTTTCTCACTCATTTTCTCTCCTTTCCCCTTTATTCCCTTTCACTATTTTTTATATTCCCCAAATGAGTGAGACCATATAATGTTTGTCCTTCTCCAATTGATTTACTTCACTCAGCATAATACCCTTCAGTTGCATCCACGTCAAAGCAAAGGGTGGGTATTTGCCGTTTCTAATGGCTGAGGAATATTCCATTGTATACAGAGACCACATCCTCTTTATCCATTCATCTTTCAGTGGACACTGAGGCCTCTTCCACAGTTTGGCTATTGTGGACATTGCTGCTAGAAACATCGGGGTGCAGGTGTCCCGGCGTTTCATTGCATCTGTATCTTTGGGGTAAATCCCCAACAGTGCAATTGCTGGGTCATAGGGCAGGTCTATTTTTAACTCTTTGAGGAACCTCCACACAGTTTTCCAGAGTGGCTGCACCAGTTCACATTCCCACCAACAGTGTTAAGAGGGTTCCCTTTTCTCCACATCCTCTCCAACATTTGTGGTTCCCTGCCTTGTTAATTTTCCCCATTCTCACTGGTGTGAGGTGGTATCTCATTGTGGTTTTGATTTGTATTTCCCTGATGGCAAGTGATGCAGAGCATTTTCTCATGTGCATGTTGGCCATGTCTAGGTCTTCCTCTGTGAGATTTCTCTTCATGTCTTTTGCCCATTTCATGATTGAATTGTTTGTTTCTTGGGTGTTGAGTTTAATAAGTTCTTTATAGATCTTGGAAACTAGCCCTTTATCTGATAGGTCATTTGCAAATATCCTCTCCCAATCTGTAGGTTGTCTTTTAGTTTTGTTGGCTGTATCCTTTGCTGTGCAAAAGCTTCTTATCTTGATGAAGTCCCAATAGCTCATTTTTGCTTTGTTTCCCTTGCCTTCATGGATGTATCTTGCAAGAAGTTGCTGTGGCCAAGTTCAAAAAGGGTGTTGCCTGTGTTCTCCTCTAGGATTTTGATGGAATCTTGTCTCACATTTAGATCTTTCATCCATTTTGAGTTTATCTTTGTGTATGGTGCAACGAGTGGTCTAGTTTCATTCTTCTGCATGTGGATGTCCAATTTTCCCAGCACCATTTATTGAAGAGACTGTCCTTTTTCCAGTGGATAGTCTTTCCTGCTTTGTCAAATATTAGTTGACCATAGGGCTGAGGGTCCATTTCTGGATTGTCTATTCTGTTCCATTGATCTATGTGTCTGTTTTTGTGCCATTACCACATAGTCTTGATGATCACAGATTTGTAGTACAACTTGAAATCCAGCATTGTGATGCCCCCGGTTCTGGTTTTCTTTTTCAATATTCCCCTGGCTATTCGGAGTCTTTTCTGATTCCACACAAATCTTAAGATTATTTATTCCAACTCTCTGAAGAAAGTCCATGGTATTTTGATAGGGATTGCATTGAACGTGTACATTGTCCTGGGTAGCATAGACATTTTCACAATGTTAATTCTTCCAATCCATGAGCATGGAATATTTTTCCATCTCTTTGTGTCTTCCTCAATTTCTTTCAGAAGTGTTCTGTAGTTTTTAGGGTATAGATCCTTTACCTCTTTGGTTAGGTTTATTCCTAGGTATCTTATGCTTTTGGGTGCAATTGTAAATGGGATTGACTCCTTAATTTCTCTTTCTTCAGTCTCATTGTTACTGTATAGAAATGCCACTGACTTCTGGGCATTGATTTTGTATCCTGCCACACTGCCAAATTGCTGTATGAGTTCTAGCAATCTTGGGGTGGAGGCTTTTGGGTTTTCTACGTAGAGTACCATGTCATCAGCGAAGAGGGAGAGTTTGACTTCTTCTTTGCCAATTTGAATCCCTTTTATTTCTTTTTGTTGTCTGATTGCTGAGGCGAGGACTTCCAGTACTATGTTGAATAGCAGTGGTGAGCGTGGACATCCCTGTCGTGTTCCTGATCTTAGGGGAAAGGCTCCCCAGATCCCCAATCTCAATGGGGATTGAGAATGATATTTGCTGGGGGCTTCTGTTGGTTTTGGTAAACTCCACCACATTTAGCACCGGACAGCCCTCCCAACAGATGTGAATTGACTTCCCAGACCAGTTTAATTCTATGCCTTCCAGAAAACTCAGTTCCAGTATGGTACCTCAATTTGAACTTATTTTTGTATTCTGCTGTTACTTCATGTCTGCATTAGTTATTTCTTTCTTCTTTTTTAAGATTTTATTTATTTATTCATGAAAGACACAGAGAGAGGCAGAGACACAGGCAGAGGGAGAAACAGGCTCCATGCAGGGAGCCCGATATGGGACTCGATCCCAGGACTCCAGGATCACGTCCTGGGCCAAAGGCAGATGTTCAACTACTGAGCCACCCAAGTGCCCCTAGTCAGTTCTTTTTTCAACCCGATCATATATTCTCTTCTATTATTACTTAACTATTCACAGTAAGTGAGTCTTGCCCTCTCAATTGTATCATATCCTTACAGAGAGGCTGTCTGTGGCTTTTTCAGTGACCGACGTGGTGTACTGCCCTCAGAAGTCATTCAACAAAGATATGTTGGGTGGAAGGATGAGTTAATGAAGAAATGATTTAAAGAATGAAGGAATACATTTCCGTCTCTCTACCTGCTCAGCTTCTTGGTCCTGTGGGTATGAATGCCTACAGTCATATTTAATTCCTTGTTTTCACTCCACTTTACAAATCAAACCAGTAACAAAATACTATTGATTTTTGCTTTTTAATATCTCTTCATCCATTTGGAGTGTAATGAAAGACCTTATCCATCTTCCTTCAAATGTAAAGGTAAGAAAAGATGAATTGGAAATGCTAAGGATAGCCTCTAGCTGTCACCCACCTATAGGTAAATAAATCTGCTGGAGAGGTCTATGGGGGTTTGCATAATGTAATTGTGCTTTTAACCTTTCCTTACTTTGTTATCATTTTTCCTTGTCATGTGTAAGATTATGAAATAGAGATACTTTTGCTTTTAAGCCCCCCATTCACACATTTACTAAATATTAACTATTCAAGTCAGAGGGGAATGGCATAGCATTTAAATAACGTTCACATTGGTTTTATTTTTAATTTCGTTTAATAAAAAATTATTGATCCTTTGTCTAAATATCTAAATATACAGACCTAGGTGGAATTTTCTAAGGGATTAGCAGGGGAAGAAGTGAGAAATGACCCTTATGGCTATTTTGGATGAAAAGCTACAGGAAATCTGAATATGTAAGAAGTCATTTATCCACCCAGCCGCCCAGTTGATAATTAGGAAACTAATTACAGAGCAACACCATTTATCTAAACACCATTTAGATAAGGGCAGTTTGGATCATTATCGTTCCAAAGTGCAAGGAGCATAATCTTAAACTCTAACTAAGGAGATCTGGGTAAATAAATTTGGGCATTTTTGTTGTTATTCATTTGCAATATAATCATTAGTAGCTTAAAATCTTCATGACTACTTGTATAATAGTTTTGAGCATTTACTAGTCCTTAATTGTTGATTGGTTGGGTTATCACTATCCCTGGCATGATAAGGAACACCTCAAACTATAATTCATAATAGGGGTACAATTCAGAGCCAATGTATATCTATATATACATGTATATATGTACATTTCTGAGAATATAATTTTGTTCAATTCAAATTGGCTATTTATTTCAAATGTTTACATTAATTTACAGTATCAAATTTTCTCAACTAGAGATGAGAAGATACAGGTCATTAGATGTCAGTTATTTAGATTGCCCCTTCATTTTGTGAAAGTATCCTAGTCTGCCGGGATCTGTATAAATGACAACTCAAGAGAAATACAGTCAGGCTGAAGCATCCTTGCAATGACTAGCCAGGTTTTAGGGACAGAGGGCATATTTCTGGGTAATTGGCCCAAAGAGAGTTTTAATCAAAATAAATGAGTGAAACCAGTGAAGTCCTGCTAGGTAGTATATAGTTGAGCTATACAGGATCCAGACAAGTTTTGTTGTTCCAGCAAAAATATTTTTTAATATTTTAATATTAAATATTTAATATTTTAAATATTAAATATTTAATATTTTAAATATTTAAATATTTAATATTTTTAAATATTTTTTAATATTTGTATATTTACCAGATGGTAAATATACAAATTAATAATGTTAATATTAATTTTCTTCCAAAGGTAGATCTAGCCAATCCAATAAATATCTCATTTTGTTCTTTTGCTTATGACTGTATCCTGTTCTGTGAGTGTTTCACTTCTGATTTATAATGGAAGGTATAAGGCTCCTGTGGCTAGTGGGGTGAAGTTATGTTTCTCCCCTGAGATTCATGCAACGTAAGTAGGAATGCCTTGGGCCTTCTATGGAGTACAAACAAAACTGAGGCCAAGGGTGATAAGGCAGCAGTGACAGGCTTTATCATAATGTTCCTTCTAGGATGTCAGTCCATCCATCACAGGGCCAAAGTGGGAAGGACAAGTAGCAAGTGTGCTGATCAGGCCTCATTTGATAGCCACACCTCACTTGATAGCCACACCAGGAGTCTGCTGGCTCAAAGAAGCTTCTGGCTTTTATCAGAGATGCTGGCTCTCTAAAGTATGGCCTAGGCCTGGCTCTGTGCTATGATGTAAACAATCTGAAATTCAAAGGAAGAGAACTTGGACAGTAGGGTTTATGTCTAAAATGAGGAGAGTGTACAAAAGGATCCCCAGGGGCCCATCATGGAGGTCAGACTGTTCCCTTGCTCTGAATTGCTTCTCTCAGGGGCATTGTGCCTGAAAGCTGGGAAGGATGAGGGGTGCAGGGAATGGGTAGAGGATGGAGGAACAGCACTCAGACATGTGCTGTCCTTCCCCTTGTCACAGTGACCCCTGCTTTCACACGGATTCCTGCTCTATTGCTCTCTGTGGCTCTTTAGGCTTTCTGCTAAGCAGATACAAAAGGGTTTCCTCCAGGAGAATTAACCTACTATTTTTCTAGGGAGGAGAGGGGAAGAGAGAGAGAGAGAGAGAGAATGAGAGCAAGAGTGAGAGAGCGCACACACACAAGCAGGCGAGGGGTAGAGGGAGAGGGAGAGAGAATCTTAAGTAGGCTCCACACTCAACACAGAGCTGGAAGCAGCACTCAATCTCACAAGACCCTGAGATCATGACCTGAGCTGAAATCAAGAGTTGGACGCTTAACTGACTGAGCTACTCAAGCGCCCCAGCCCACTACTTTTATGTTGATAGAAGGGACATAGAGAATCCTTTAGAATAGACTCCTGTCTCATTCCCTGAAGATACTGATAAACTAGCCAGAAGGTGTTGCCTCTTCAGAAGTCGTGTCCAGAAGTGGAGGGTGATAATTCCACAAGAAAAGGACATTGACAGAGCTCTAGAGGCCTTAATCTCTGCATGGAATCAGGAATGGGCTCATAAAGGAACTCCAGGGATTGCCATTGGGAGGTCCCTCATACATGATGGAGACACCTACCGTGCGGCTCTTCCGGTGGAAGTGAACCTGGAGTGCCCACATGGCCAGTCAGGCTGTATATTTTGCAAAATGCAATCCTCCGGCTGAGTGGTCAGGCATGAGGAAGAAACACTATGGTTGAACTTGCTGGCCCCTGACAGATGCCTCCAGCCCAGTTTCTCATGGGGTTTAAGCCTGGCCTTGGGATGTTGAAAAATCAATCATATTTTAATGTTGCATAGAAGGGTCTCAGTCTAACTTAAAAAAGTTTTCCCCCTTGGGATTCTTTTCCCTGCCCTGCCTTCATATTATTTAAACCAGTTTCCCAAAGAGTATTTTACAGAATTTGCATGAGAATCACTGCTAAGTTACTTGCTTAAGATTCTGTTTGAGAACCGTTGCCCCAAAACAGAGGTTATTGACTCTGGCTACACAAGAGAATAACCTGAAAAAAAACCTTTAAAAAAAAAAATAGATATCACTTCTCGGGGCCCCATACCCAGAGCTTCGGATTTGATTGGTCCAGGTTAGTTCCAGGCATCTGCTTGATTTTTTAAGAAGATTTTATTTATTTATTCATGAGAGACACAGAGACACAGGCAGAGAGATAAGCAGGCTCCCCGCAGGGAAGCCTGATGGGGATTCCATCCCAGGACCCCAGAAGTCCTGGGATCACAACCTGAGCTGAAGGCAGGTGCTCAACCACTGAGACACCCAGGTGCCCCTATCTGTTTGATTTTAAAATTTCTCTCAGTGACTCGAGTGCATAGTCAGGGTTGAGAACCCCTGAGTTAGCAGAGCCCTCCACAGATGAGCAAGTGTGCTTCTCGGGGAGGGTGGGATGCAGGGCAGAGGATCACTGAGGCCTGCTGGTAATCAGGAAGGCGGCCTCCAGTATGGGTGAAGAGTCTGTCAAAGAGGTGGGAGCTGGTGCCGGGACTCAGACTCCATCCCTGCTGCACTTTCTGAGGCTCATTCTCTCTCTCCCCCTTCCAGGGAAGGAGGCCTTCCCAATGTCACTTTGCTAAAGTATTCTCAAAATTTAGTGTGCACAAAAGTCACCTTGACAGAATTTTACTGGAATTCCCAGACCTTATCCCAGAGGACCTGATTTAGTAGCTCTGGCATGTAGCTGGAATATATATGTTAACAACTATTATATTTAATGACGATCATATAGAATTTTGATGCAAGTGGTCAAGGAACCATTGCACTTTAATAACACTAACTTGTCCTTCACTGAAGGTATCATCTGCTACTCTTGGGGATGATCTTTGTCTCGAATTCTAGTTCTCTGTCACCTCGTGTCTGGCCTTGGGTAGTTCATAACCTCTCTGTGCCTTAGTTTCTCTGTCTGTAAAATGGAGGAAATAAAAGTCTTTGCTCTATTGAGGTTGTGAGGAATCAAGTTAAAACAGAGGTATGTCATTTTTATGGCCTGAAGTAACCAAATGACCCAATTGGGTGGCTTTGGGACTATGTCTCTATAGTTAGTTCTGGTCCTCTAACACAGCAGTAATCTGACTATTTCCAGTTCCTCATTAGGCCTTAGCCTTCTCCCCCATTACCCCACTCACTCAAGACATACCTAATGTTGTTAGAAGAAACTTTATTTCTATGTGATTTGTTGTGAAGAAAGACTAAAAAATACTGGAATTGTACTTTACAAAGAATTTCCTCCAGCGGATATTAATGTTCTATGTATGAAGGTTGAACAGTGAAAATATGTTATTAAATCTTATTAGACTCCATTAATTGCTTCCAAACAACTGGTTAAAGCTCCAATAAAAAAAAATATTTATTTGAAAGGGAGAGAGAGAGAGAGAGCACACAAGAAAACGAGTGGGAGGAGGGGCAGAGGGAGAAGCAGACTCCCCGCTGAGCAGGGAGCCAGAGGCAGGACTCAATGCGACCCTGGGATCAGGACCTGAGCCTGAGGCAGACACTTAACCCACTGAAAAGTGCCATCTCTTTTTTAAATTAGCTTTGTGGTGACACCTAGTGGCCAAAATGTTAACCACTGAACTTTTAAAAAATACACAAAAGTGTTTTTCTCGGCATACAAATACTTAACACTGGATCTAATTCATCTTTAAAATTTCAAAAGCAGGAAATAGTCCTGCATTAGGAATATGACCAATGAAGCATTGGCTAAAGCAAAAATAACTTCATTTTTTAAAAAGATTTTATTTATTTATTCATGAGAGACAGAGAGAGATAGAGAGAGAGGCAGAGACACAGGCAGATGGCCAAGCAGGCTCCATGCAGGGAGCTCAATGTGGGACTCGATCCCGGGTTCCCAGGATCACGCCCTGGGCTGAAGGCAGGCGCTCAACCGCTGAGCCACCCAGGGATCCCCCCAAAATAACTTTAGTTAGTATTTTTAGTAGTAGGACTTTCCCCGATCAATTCAGGCAGACAAAACACAGCAGGTTGTCGAAGGTGACATTCTTAGTAAAAACTTTCAGGGATCCCTGGGTGGCGCAGCGGTTTGGCGCCTGCCTTTGGCCCAGGGCGCGATCCTGGTAGACCCGGGATCGAATCCCACATCGGGCTCCCGGTGCATGGAGCCTGCTTCTCCCTCTGCCTGTGTCTCTGCGCCTCTCTCTCTCTCTCTCTCTCTGTGACTATTATAAAAAAAAAAAAAATTTTAAAAAAAAATTAAAAACTTTCAGATTTGGAGAAAGGGATTCGTATCAGTACATAGTAAACAAACCAAAGACTACAGGAGAATTTAACAGGGACTGTTAAGAAGACTTCGCGATAGTCACACCTGGCACTTGAAATAATTAGGAAATAATGAATAATTCAGGTAACGGTAATTACTTTACCTAGCTCTCCTCCCAAATTGGCATAGGGTGTATTTACTGTATCCATTCATTTACTCACTCGGGAACTGTTTCACAGAGAAGCAGACTCTAAGAGGGAGACTAGTGCCGGGAGGTGTCAGAGTGGGGGCTCTGGGGACAAGGCTTGCAGAGGGGCAAGGGAGAGGGGAGCTGGGCAGAGGAGGGAGCGGCTGCACGCAGGCTCCGCGGGGGGCTTCAGCTGACCCCACAGGGAGCTCGGGAGCCAGCCGGGCCCCTCAGTGCACCTCTTACTGGGGCAATAGGGCCCTTTTTGCTCTGTCTAGCTACTACTAGGGTATGGCCTATCTCCGGGAAGGGGGTGCCGGTGGATGGAGCAACTGTCTTGTGGCTGGAGCATTGCTGCCGAGGGCTGGCAGTGAGGCCGTCTGCTGACCATCCTCCCAGCGTCTGCGGGGTCGCAGGGCCCATCACAACACCCACCGCCTGAAACCACATGTGGCCAACAAGACAGGTAGGCCTTCTGACTTTGGGGAACTTAAAGATACACATCAAACGTCTCCTTTAAGACCAGCCCCTTGCCGCGACTCTCTGGGACACCAGCATCCCCCTCTCTGCAGGCGGGGAGCCCGGCACCTGCCCAGCGCCCCCCCCCCCCCCCCCCGGTCGGCAGGGGCCAGCGCAGGGGCCCAGGGCGGGCGAGGAGTCGGGCTGCCCCGGCTCACATCACCTCCATGTGCAGGATCCTCAGGGCCTCCGATTGCGGGGCGCTGGTCCATCTGCCCGCACCTGCCCGCCACGCAGCCCTGATGCAGCCACACGGCCGCGTGCTCCTGGCAGGGGAGCGTGTGCTCCGGCAGGTGCCTGGGAGCTGCACCCCGGTAGATGCTCAGGGCTCTGAAGGAAGACTGGGTTTAAGGGAACACTTAGCAGGGATGGAATAAAGAGAGGAGAGCTAGTGCTTCACTCCTTAGCAGAGTAGAAGCGCAAGGAGGGCGCAAGAGGGATAACACTTGGACCGGGAAGCGTTCCCCGTGCACTTTGGCATCACTGTAAGTTTTTTACAAAGGGAAGAGCAAGCACGAAGTAGACAAGCTGTTAATATAATAGCCCGGATTCGAAAGACATTAAATATTCCAAGCTGACACGGGGATCAAACATTGTCTTGAAAGGTCACCCCTAATTTGGTCCTAAATTTTGGTCTCACTTCTCACCATTTCCCTCTGGATCTGTAGGTCCTGTATTCAACGAACCTCTCCCATTCTCTGAACACAGTATGTTAACCCCACTTCTCTGCTATTATCCTTTGACATCAGTGAAGTTTTCTGAAGTGTTTAAGGCCCAGCTCAAGTCTCACCTCCTCTTGAAAAGCTTTTCCTGTTTCAGCCTTTAAGGGTCTCTCTCTACCTTTATTCTGAGAATAAAGTAAAAAAATCCTTAATGTAACTCACAAGACCCTCTATGACCTGGTTTCTGTTTATTTCCCTCTCATCCTATTCCCCTATATTTGTCTGCTGGCCTAGGTGGTGAACTTGGGTTTTATCTTTTTTTCTTCAAGGACTACCATAATGTCTTTAAGATGATAGACTCTTCATTGTTGAATTGAAAAAAAGTGTAAATAATCTTCACAGATAAAGTTGCTTTATTGATAGCTGTTCTCTTTCAAAGAACTATAGAGTTAATCAAGAGTATTTGCTTTTCAAATTCATCGATGTACTAAGAAATTTAAAATATTTTGTAGCCAATTGTTCCAAGAGTCCTAAATACTTATATTTGTCTTATATGTGGAATATATTTCTTCTATGTAAAATATTTTTCCTTCTAAGTTAAACATCAGTAAATCTATCAGCGACCTTAGAATTAGAAGGCACTCTATTATAGAGGCAGTCTAACTATAAACCCTCAGCATATTGTCAAATAAACTAGCTTGGCAGTGTTAAATGTTACTTGGCTAGTTTGTGAGAGAGTTGAAGCTTAATTTCTAAATCAATCGTCATCATCATCATCATCAACAACATCTAGAGGTCTTATATTAGCCAGGTACTCCTCTAAATATGCTACTTACTTTAGCTGTTTTAATCTTCACAATACTCTCAGCAATAAGGAAGCTAGGTCACGGAGAGGCTGCCTAACTTGCCAAAGTGCAAAATGCATAATGATTACAATAACAATCCTCAAACAGATCTTTTTCTGGCTTCCCAAAATCCCAACTCCAGACATATCAACAAATATAGTAGATTAAAAATAGAATTCCTTCGGAGCTCCTAGGTGGTGCAATGAGTTAAATGTCTGACTCTTGGTTTTGGCTTGGGTCCCGATCTCTGGGTTTAGATCGAGCCTCATGTTGGTCTCCATGCTGAAGGCAGAGTCTGCTTGGGATTCTTTCTCTCTCTTCCCCTCCCTCCCCCCTGAAGTAAATAAATAAATCTTAAAAGAAAGAAAAAGAAAGAAAGAAAGAAAGAAAGAAAGAAAGAAAGAAAGAAAGAAAGAAAGAAAGAAAGAAAGAAAGGAAGGAAGGAAGGAAGGGAGGTGCCTGGGTGGCTCAGTTGGTCAAGTGTCTGACTTTAGCTCAGGTCATGATCCAGGGTCCTGGGATCAAGCCGTGCATCAGACTCCCCACTCACCATGGAGTCTGCCTCTCTTTCTCCCTCTGCCCCTCCCCGCACATGCTGTGTCTCTCTCTCTCTCTCTCAAATAAATAAACTCTTAAAAAAATTTTTTTAAATAGAATATCTTGTATTAGGAAGTGGACTATACCTCTTGATGCCTTGATCTGGGTTTGACAGTCAGCAACTTGCCTCAATTTGACCATGATCGCCAGGGATAGATCATCCAAACAGATAATCAATAAGGAAACAGTGGACCTGAATAATGCTGTAGAACAAATGGACTTAACAAATATATACGGAACAGTCCATCCAGTAGCACCAGTATTCACATCTTCTCAAATAAACATGGGACATTCTCCAGGAGAGATTATATGTTCAGGCACAAAACAATCATTAACAAACTTAGGAATATTGATATCATATCAAGTATTTTTTCTGACTATGATAGTATAAAAGTAGAAATCAGTAACAGGAGGAAAACTGGAAAATTCACAAATATTTGCAAATTAAGCAACACATTCCTGAGCAACTATTGGGTAAAAAAAGAAATAAATATCTCAAGACGAATGAAAATGGAAATATAACAAAACTTATGAGATGCAACAAAAGCAGTTCTAAGAGGGAAGTGTAGAGTATACAGTGAATAAAGTGTTTCTTAAAGTCTTCATTAAGAAAAAGAAAGATCTCAAACAACCTAGCTTTATGCTTCAAATAATTAGAAAAAGAACAAAGCCCAAAGTTAGCAGAAAGAAGGAAATAATAAACATTAGAGCAGCAATAAATGAAATAGAGATTAAAAAGACTAAGAGATAGTTCTTTGAAAACAAACACAATCGACAAAAACTTTAACTAGACTGAGAAAAAAAAAGAGGACTCAAAACTATAAGGGGAAGAAGAAACATTACAAAAGACACCACAGAAACACAAAAGATTGTCAGAGACTGCTATGAACAACTCCATGGTAACAAATTGGACAACCTGGATGAAATAAACCTTGTAAGACTGGATTCTTAGGTAGCAACTTGTAAAGTACGTAGTAAAATGTCTTCTGGGGAGAAATTGTGAGATGAGTTTTTTGGCCAGCTCCCCTCGAGGGATAGCCAGGACAAGTATTTGTATGCCTATGAACGACTGCTTCTTTATTTGCTGTATATGGTCTTTTAGGTCTCATGTACACCAGCCTTGTTGGCTTTCAGAGTTCGGTATTTTGGAAGCCTTTCCTTTGGGGAGACATCTTTAAATTTCAGGCACTAAAGGTGGGCTCCAAATCCTTTACTCTTTATGGAGAAGTTGGGAGTTGGGAGAGTCTGATTGTATGGCGGGCTCTGTACTGGGGATGGGGTTTATGGCCATTCCTGGGGCCTCAGGTGAGTTCTCATTTGCCTGATGTCCAGGAGTGCATAAGTTTCTGGACTTATTTAAAAGGGAATTTCTCCAGGTGTAGCTGTACATTTCATGTGATAATGGAATATTATTCAGCTATAAAAAGAGGAAATCTTGTCCTTTGGGACAACATGGCTGAAGCTTGAGGGAATTATGCTAACTGAAATTTGTCAGAGAAAGATAAATACTGTATAATCTCACTTCTTTGTGGAATCTGAAATACCAGAGAGTACACTGGTGGTTGCCAAGTGTTGAGGGGTGGGGAAAATAGCTGATGGTAACCAAAGGGTACAAAGTCCCAGTTATGAGTCAATTCCGCATACAGCTTGGTGAGGATAGTTAACAATACAGTGTAATTATATACTTAGAAGTTGCTAAGAGAGTAGATCTTAAATGTTCTCAAAACAAAACAAAACAAAAAAACAAAGAAAAGGAAAAAAGAAGAGAATGGTGGCTGTACAAGGTCATGGCTATGTTGACATAACTGTATTGTAGTTATATGTAGTTAGTGTATATGTATTTCAAATTATCATGTTGCATATCTTAAACTTACACAATGATTTATGTCAACTCCTATCTCAATAAAGCTATAAAAAAGTAACATGTAATTCAGCTGTATAGAGAAAAATAAAATAAAATCGGCCAACACTAAAGGTCACTCATTTTTGCTTCTGCTGTTTCAAGTCTACTGATTCATCCATCAAAAGCGTTCTTCATTTCTGTCACTGTCTTTTTTTCCAGCATCATTCTGATTTTTTCTTACAGTTTCCATCTCTCTATGGACATCACCTATTTGATCTTTCATGTTGTAGACTTTTTCCATCACATCCCTTTACATGTTAACCACAGCTTTTTAAATTGCCTGATAATACTATCATTTGTGTCATGTCTGAGTCCAGATGCTTTGTCTCCTTGGGCTTCCTTTTTCTTGGCTTTTACATTTTTTGTTCTTGCAAACCAGATATGTTTTTGAGTAATAGGTACCAAAACAAACAGGTCTTTAGTGTAAGGATTTATGTTAAACTTGCTGGATGTTGGGCTGTATTTAATGCTTCTTCTAGCTGTATGTATGAGACTTCAAATTCCTCCAGTGTCCTTGTTTTGGCTTTGGGACTTTTTTTGGTATAGCTTCTCAGAGACGGTTGATGTTTTGCAGCCTTTCCAGCTGTATTCCACGGCTATTAAGCTGGTGACTTATTTGTGTGGTGTAGGATGTCAAAGAGGGGGAGCCTTCTAAAATTCTCTAAGTCTTGGTCTTTTAGCAGGCTCATCTTGGGATATGACTTTAAAGAAAATTTTTATTTATTTATTTATTTATTTATTTATTTATTTATTTATTTATTTATTTATTTGAGAGACAGCATAAGCAGGGGGTTGGGGTAGAGGGAGAGGGAGAAGCAGACTGTGAGCAGGGAGCCCAACACAGAGCTTAATCCCAGGACCCGGGGATCATGACCTGAGCCAAAGGCAGATGTTTAACTCACTAAGCCAGCCAGGTGCCCTGAGAGTATGACATTCACAAGTGTTTCTGGGCCTTGCCTAAGTATAGCTCTACTCCCAGTGCTCCTACTGTTTCGCCTGCCTGCAGCATTCATGATTTATTTGCTTAATGTCCTCTCCCCTGTTGACTATGGAGATTTCGCCCCCCAGGTGACACAGGAAGGCTGGAGTGAGCTTGAGTGAAGTGGAATCACCTTCTCCCAGTTGGGGTAAGCTTGCAGTATTATACCAAAGCTTTCTACCACAGAGTAGACCTTTGTTAGGAAGAAGGATCTGGGATGGTTAGAATAGTAGAAATATTAGTAGTAGAAGTAGTAGACTATTCTTTCATTCCTGCCAGGGTCATAGTGATATCTTGGATCTTCAGATCCATACTGTGAGAACCTGCAGGCATTCCTGGAGGGAAATGTCCACCTCCTTCCTCACCCCTGCCCATGACTGTGACCCAAAGAAATTTCTCACATGAGTCTATACTTAACATCCAGGAATTCGTCAAAATTACCAGTTGGGTGTTATTCGTTTAAGGCACCCAGCAGCTTTGCTCCAGGTAAATAAGTAACAGGTGCTGTATACCTGGCTGTGTCCATCTCTTCAGATTTTGGAGTGGTTGCTGTTTGACCTCAGAGAACTGAGAAACCCAAGAGAAGTCACAGATTTTCAATTTTCCAATTTTTCTTTCTGTAAGGAAGGGATTGGTAATTTCTATTCTTTACATGTCAGAGCTGAACATATATTTTCTTGACCAAGATTCCCTACTACTGGTAACACAGGAAGTAGTTTACTTAGGACTGAACAATCCTTACTGTTGGCTTTGGGTCACCGAAATGAAACAAGGAGTCTTGTATAATTGTAGTACCATAACCAAATACTATGTGTAATACTCTTGCATAGCATTTACTTTGGGAGGCATTTTGGCAGGAGTTTTTTGAGGAATGCATAATTAGTGTGGTAATTGAAGGAAGAAGTTGAGAAGAGGCGGCTAATCAAGGCATTGTTGGAGAATTACACAGAATAGTATGATTAGGGTGGAGGAATCCACAAGAACCTGTAGGAACTGAGGCTGGAAATATTAGGATATGTCCAGAGTACATTTGGATTGGGAAGTTTTATCAAATTCTATGGCCAGCATGGAGTCACTAAAAGATTTCATAAAGGGTAACAGCAAATGTGAATTTAGCAAAAGTATTGGATAAGCTGAAAGGGCACTGGGCTAGGAGTATCAAGCTCAAGATTTGGTATCTGACGAGAGAGAAAAAGGTGAAACCTAAGGTTGTGATGTCTCAAAGTCCAGATCAGACATGTGGGAGGTGAAGTCCAAGATTTGGCTTATAATGTGAAGAATTTGGGATGCAGTCAGAACTTACAACAGAGACTAGATTCTGGAGTCACTGCATGGAAGCTACAGCTTAAACTTTGAATAGAGATGTGGTTCAGAGAACAAGAACATGGGGTAGAACCTTTGGAAATGTGTACACTTAAAGGGTCGGAAAGAGAAAATAAAGTCAATGAAAAAGCCAGAAAGGTGGGAGAAAAAACAGGGTAAGACATAAAGGAAATTAAGGTATAAGAGGTTCCTTTTTTCTTCCATCAATGTCTGGCCTATAAGGTCAGATTCTGAACTGGACAAATGCACCCAGTCCTGACAGAGAAAAAGAGTTTCCTGTAGGACTCAGCCTGAATGACTTGCTTTTTGCCAGAATTCTTTTTTACAGTGGAAATAGACGTCAGTGTTTCACAGGAGGTGGTTAGTGTTTATTAGGTAAAAGTCCACATTTATGAGATAAAGCTCCATTCTTGGAATTTATCCAGATAGGAGAGTGCTTTGTGGTGGCTGTAAAATTGTAGTGACAGCTAAATTTTGGATATAAAACTACCATGATCTCAGAGGTAACTACAAATTATTTACTCCAAATCACACAATATATGAAGTTCTTCACAATATATGAATTTCTTTGGAGATCTGGGTTTATATGGAGTGCGTGCTGTATGTATACATACCTTAAAGTACAATCAGATGCTTTACACCAGGTATTTAGTGGCTTGTTTTGCATGCTGACTATATGGTCAGTGTTTAAAGGAAATCAGGAATCTTTGGTAAATCTCTGCTATAGCAACAAGACAGTTTTCATCAAGTTTGTGAAATGTAATTTTATTAATTAATAGAAGGGCATGTCTTACCAGACACATTGTCCCCAAATAAATAAAATCTCAGCATCATTAAAAGCACACAAACACACAGTTTAACAGGGTACAATACAAAGTCAATTTAGATGATGTTCTTACTTGCATTTACTAAAAATCTGAGAAAGACTGTATTAATCTCTAAATAATTATCTTGCATAAAGAGAAAAGTAGAGCACAGTTATTTTGTAGAAGGTTTTGGGAGTGACAATTCGAGAAGACTGCTTTAAAATATATTAAGATACATCACAGGTCAAATCACACTCTCTGTAACATTACAACATGGAACTGTACTTAATCAAAAATAAAGGTGGCTGAAGAAGGCTGTATACTTTCTTTCCTAACATTATACTAATTTCTATTTTTGGCATGAGTTAATAACCTTTTCCATTAGTAGGAAAATGTGCTCTGCAAACTCTCGGAGGGCACCACGGCCACCATTACATTTGCAGATATATCCAACAGCCTTCTGGGCAGTGGAGCAGGCATCAGCAGGCACGCCACTTAGGCCCACTTTCTTCAAGCACTCCTCATCAGACACTTCATTTCCTATCAAGTAAAAGAAACCCAGGGTGAGTATTTAAGGAGACAAAGAATACTCATTCTAATACAAAAAGCAACCAGCAAGTAATTCTGGTAACTTCAGTAAGACTACTTAGGCACTGTATGTAAGAATACCATAAATAAGGTGGAACAAAGACATTAAAGTATATACAAGTATAATTGAGGTCTAGGGTTTCCCCTAAGCAATTCAAAATAAATGCTCATCAGTTAAAAGAGAATAGATTATAATTTCTGATTGCCATGCATATTAGAATTATTAGAAATTCTATATAAATTATGAATGACTTAAACTTTTTATCAAAAAAATCCCAGGGACACCTGAGTGGCTCAGTGGTTGACTATTTGCCTTCAGCTCAGGTCGTGATCCCGGGGTCCTGGGATTGAGTCTTGCATCAGGCTCTCTGCAGGGAGGCAGCTTCTCCCTCTGCCTATGTCTCTGCCTCTTTCTGTGTCTCTCATGAATAGTAAGTAAATAAAAATCTTAAAAAAAAAAAATCCCAAACACATGCAAGAACCCCAAGTTATTGTGGAATAATTATCAAATGTTTTTCTCTTTGCTCCACCCATTATTTTTTTTAGAGGGAAGGCTAGAAAGGAATTCCTAGACATCATGTTTTACCCCCAAACTCTTCAGCATTGACCTCTAACCTGTAAGTATATCTATCTCTAATAAGTATATTTTAAAGAAAGTGACACAATATCATCAAACAAAATCAACAATTCCTTAATATCATCTAGTAATTAGTATGTGATCAAATATTTCCAGTTATCCCAAATTTTCTTTTTTCATAGTTGATTTGTTTGCATCAGAAGCCTAATTCCACATACTGCATTTTGCTGATCTATATTTTAAGTACTTTTAATCTGTAACAGTTCTCTTTGATTTGTATATTGCTTATTTGTTGAAGAATTATCATCCCACTGACAAAACTACATCCTTTCTCCACCTGCCCTGCTCTTCTCTCCCTCTTTCTGTTTTATATTGATAGGATCAATTTCAGAAGCTCCCAGTACCTCAGATTTACCATTCTGAGTATAATTATTACTATACGGTAGACCAAAACGCTCATTAAAAAAGTTTGTTTTAAATCAGTTCCATATTTATCTAGTGAAATTTTTTAAGTTATTAAATGTATTGGAATCTGAGTTTTTTTCACTGAAAGATGATGGAAATTAATTTTAATTAAGTAATTAATTTAATAAAATTTACTTATATGTAAGTTTTGATAATTTTAAGGAATATATTTTCATACATTATGTGATCCATACAAAATAGTGCTCTGATTTTAAAATTAAAATTTGGAGTTTACTCTCTATTTTCTTGTTTTCTAGCCTCTGCTTTTTATAGTTTTTTAAAAATGTTACGAAAGCAATGCATATTCTTGGTAGAAACATTTTTTAAAAATCAAGGCAAAAACACCAAATCAATATCATCTGAATTACCACTATTATGGATAATCACTGTATATTAGCCCATGTAATTGTACAATTTTACTGATACAAGTGATACACACTATTTTACTACCTGCAGGCACTATATTAGGCATTCTATATTATCTTCAATTTTCCTTCCAATAGCTTTATAAAGTTTGATTTGTGTTTATACTATAAGTAGGAAAACCAAGGCTTGAAGAAACTCACTTAAGGTCGCGCAGATAATTGGTATATCTGGAATTTGTTATCATTAAAATTGTTTTCTCCTTACAAAAACCGGATCATTTTCTATCAAGGGCTCAGTAATATTCTTCTCCAGGGACTCTTCACATGTGGTTCAAAGGCCAGTCCTGAAGTCCTCAGATGACCTGCTTCCAAAACATTTCTGTGCTTCTCCTTTTGAGGCCCATATTACCCTTGCAAATACTTATTTCATACATGAGTTATATTATATGTATTTTAATAACTTGTCATCTTGAATATCTAAAATGTAGACATTAGACTGCAAATGGTATAAGCAACTCCCAGCAATCAATCCCAAGCCTGCACATTTAAGTGGGTTCTTTTCTTTCCTCCATTATTGGCACATCTGCCCAATTTCCTTCCCGGAATTGCAATTTAAAACTAGGGACATTTTTAATAAAGCAAGTCATCCAGACTGTAATCCCTTATATGTTAGGAATCGGCTAAGTGCTGTACCCAGATTATCTCATTAATTCCTACAACAGGTCCATGACACAGGTACCCTTGTTATCTTTAGTTTACAAGGTAGGAAATTAAGGCTTACATTACCACAGCTGACTAGTCACTGGTGTGGTCTGACTCCAAAGCATGTGTCATGGTCAGTCTACTAGGATACACTTGATACGTACTATCAAACCTCTAGAAAGGCTGTCCCAATTTAGTACTTTCCTCAGTACTACGAATATGCTAATCTTATTCTTTTTTCTCTATTTCTTAAAAAAAAAATCCTCGCCCATTTTATTATGGCTGAATAATAAGATACCAACCAAGATATGCCACTTCTTTCCAGCATAGGCCCATTTCTTTTCTCCACTCATCCAGAACTGCTAGCTTGTCTGGTACATTGACTTCCATTTTGCAATCCAGTTTTAAGGAAGAGAGTGTCTGCTTTGAACAGGCCCTTTCTGAGATTAATCTCACCTTAAAAAATAAAGAAAAGAAAGAAAGAAGGGCAAAATGAGAAAATAAAGAAAAGTATTTCATAATGAAACAACACCTGGTAATAATATAAGCCAGAAGTGAGTGGTCTTCTAAAGAACCAATTGAATAAAATTAACTGCTATTTTAAAATAATGAATCTTTACAGAATTTTCTAAAGGTAAAAGACACTGGTTTCTACAGTGGGAAGGATTCTACCTGCAAGTTAAAAAATATACATGGTCTGATCCTAACCTAAGATTCTCTTATAATTCGATTTATCCAGAGGAAAGTCTGTAACTTGTCTCCTGAGCTGCTTAGGAACACATACTTAAGATTTCTAGGGAATTATAAGAAATTATCTTAGCTTTCATTTTTGAAAATATATTAAGTTATTTTGAATTAAAATTTTCAATCATAAGAATAAGCTACATCTTTTAAAAACCCACAAGGTATTTGCTTTTTTCCTAAATGTTGATACCTATTTTTTATGAAATTTTTCTTGTTGAAACATCCTATGGGAATTATGACATAGTTCCTATTTAAAAATGTTTATACTTATTGAATAAGCAAGAAATATTATTTGCTGAATGAAAAATGCCTAATTTTGTTCACCTAAGAGTATGATATTTTCTAGGCATGTGAAGGCAAAAGTTCAGACAATTTAACAGATAATACTAAAGTTTTAAATCTCTTATTTCCCTCACATGGTCTTTGACCCTGAATCATCATCTTAAAAACCATCACTATATTCAGGGGACACATACCTCAATACCACTTTTCTTTAATAAACTTATCCCAATAGCATCTTTTACATCATAAGATATTATTTCTTTTTGGTCTCCTGATACATAAATGTGGCCATTGGTGAGACATCCATCAATATTGCAAACCAAAAGCTTTATCTCCTTAAGCTTCTCTTTGCCAAAATAGCCATATCTAAAAGAAACCAAAATAGACCTGAGTACAAGTGAAATACTAATCACTTCCTCTCAACTGGCTAACACCAGTAAACTTAATAACCATTCCCACTCAATTATTCAAACATCACCCTTCACATTTACATCATATATATACTTCAACTTCCAGTGTAAGAACTTTGAGTAGAGTGGTCTAACCAGACTACATGTTTCTCAAGTTATTGAATAAGCCATCCATAGGGATATTTTACGTGTATATCTTCCTTACAGGAACAAACAAATTACAAAGATCCTAAAATGTTGGAGTATCAAAAATTAGTGTCTAGAAAACACCACATATCTACTAAAAGAATGTCAGGGTCAAGTGCAAAAGCTGTGCAAGTCTTGTTTTTACCTTAATACTCTTTGTTCTGCAATAGGCCAATCAATATCCACATCTATATCCACACTGTGCTCAGCTCGCATTTCATAGTATGCCATCTTTCCACCCTAAAGATAGTATAAATGCCGTGAGTATTGTTTTTAACATTTATTTGTGATACCAAAAGTTTATTATAATACAGAATAATGAATTCATTTCTACAATACTGAGAAAAATAAATAGCCCAGTAAAATGAGTGACATACAACAAATACTTTCTTGAGGGAAAAACTTGTTTCTTACATATTCAAAGCATACACCATAATATTTTTCAAATTCTATCTACACAGTGCAAGCTTCCTATTTTTCTTTAAGTAGATTTCCATTTTAAGACAGGAAAAAGCAGAAATACCCATCTTCCAATATTCTGAGAAGGAATTTTCTAGAAACCCCTAACTGTAACCTCTTCTGATAGTCTCTCCTCTTAGCATCCAAAAGCAGTATAAGGATTTTCAGAACTTATGTTCCAATTTGCAACTAAGTATCAAGATAGGAGAAGAAAAATGCCTGTAGTATTATTGTACAGAATTGTCTTAAATCCCTGAACTACATGTGGGAGTGGACAATAATTGTCTGGATCACATGTGGGCAAAAGGAAGGATCAATTACTTGATCCTGGGGTCAGGGGTAGAGGGGGAGGCTCTTCCTATGACTGTGATAATTTGAATGTCAAAATCAATTACTGGAAAATTTGATTTTTTAGAACTGTCAGTCTCTTCATAAATTTTATGATGAGATACTGCATTGTTCTTCACACTTTAGGAATGGGTCAAATAACAGGCCCCTTAACAAAGAGTTTGGAAACAGTGCTATCCCTGTGTCCAACCAAATTTTTCCGAATACTCAAACTTAACTAAACAGTCTACAGTTTGCCTATATACTGCCAGAAGATTGTTAAAAATCCTTTTTACCTCAGAGAAAGAGTCACATTAGAATTTTTACCACAGCAAATAGAGGGGTTTTTAAATGCTGATTTTGAGTAATGTAAGGACCTGAATCCAAGTCCCAATAGTAATACTACTTGTTTATGCCCTGAGCCAATTACTTCCTTTTTCCCTCCTCTGTAAAACTCAGCCAGGAATGTCTACTTTATTCCACTCATATGCAGATTACATGAGATATAACCTATGTAAAGTGCTGTGTATAGTCCTTGGTATATAATAAGGGTTGAACAAGTAACTGCTATTAACTAAAAGGAACAAATAGTATATGATATAACCATGTAGGCTCTAAAGATGTGAGAGACATCCAACTTCATTATTTTAAAATGAGAGTGATGAGATTCAGAACAGACAAAATGTTTATTCAGAGCCACATGGTTAGAGATTAAAGAGAGAACTAGAATCTGGCTTTCCTGACACCCAGGTTGGTGCTCTTCCCATCTACAATGTTTTTCTGTCTTTAAAAGCAATAGGCTTTTATTCAACTGTTCAACCACAACCTGAGAGTAACAAACCGTGGATTAAAAACAATTTTGAATGGAATGAAATGAATATCAGGACATGTGTACAACATCCGGTATATGACTCATTTCTTAGTTAGAGCAGAATTCCTTGCATATTCACTGGATTCTAAAGATTAGTTTATTATAACCTTACAGGTTAAATGCCCCAGAGGATAAATCTTATCAGTTATTGCCTTTCCTCTAGAAACTGATACTTTCTGTATGAACTGTGCCATATGTCTTCCTTAGAACTGAGGTATACAAATAAAAAGGTTTAAAAGATTTTTGCAAAATGAAGGCACAAACCTGTAAATAACCCATCTCTATCAAATGTCTTTTAGCAAAATAAAATGAGCCATTTTCATATAATTCTCCATCCCAGTCTTGTCGACGAGGTCGTTTAGCTGGATTCAAATTCAGAGGCTCAGTCACTTCACGAACTAAAAGCAAAAAGCTATAGTAAGTCTATGTTGCTTTGAAAACTAAGTATTCATTTAGTAATTTTTAAAAAATAAAAGTAGACTGAAAATGTAAAATATTTTTCTATCTTGATAAATAAATGGACTTTTAAAGGACAAAAATCTCTAATGATCCTGATGATTTATCTTTGTTTGCTAATAAATACTTAATAGTTATTATTATCTAATTATAGAAAAGTATTTTACAGAAGAATTCTGAATAATTGAGATTTTAAGACATTTTTAAAAATACAAAATCTGGGAGGACCTCAAGGCAGCCTTAAGGCAGCTTCAAAAGGACAGAACTTGTCATAAAATATCCTTATTTGAATGTCTTAATATATTTCTCTTATTTGCTTCTGTAGCAATACAATGTGTGTTTATATAAGGTGGTTGAGAAATTACATTCACAGAACTATTACAGAAAACTGAAGACTTACGCATTAAATTATTGAAACTTTTATATTGATAAAAATGTTTATATGTTACATATTCTTACCAGTAGTTTAAAAATATACTAAGCACAATAATAAATACAATTTACTTATTACTATCCTTGGTAATGAAGGATCAGCAATTATCAATATTAGTGATTATAACATCATATAATGAATGAAGCCCTCAGTACTGATAAATAGGGATCCTCTTGCCTTTTTACTGTATTTTTCCCAAAGTTGTGTTTATGGATGTGTATTGATATGCACGCATGGTTCTGTGTGTGTGTGTGTTTAAAGCTGGTGACTCTTCAGAATCTTTCTTTACTTTTGGCTGTCACTTATGTGTGTAACAGCTTCTAGAAAAAACTTCTACTTACTTGACTAACTGAACCATCCTCTGTTCAATCCTAATCTACCAGTGTTTGATATAATCTAGGAAAAATACTCATTTATGCTATAAATCCATAAATAAATTTATACTATATACATTGAATAGCTACATATGATATAGTTTTATAGGCACTGGATTTGTAGCAATGAATATGACTCTACTTTCATGGAGTGTAGAATCTAGTGGTAGAGATAGGCAACAAACAAACTTGATAGTTCAAGTGGTACTCTGAAGAAAAGGAATGAGAGGGGCAAGTCTTTCCTAAGTGAACAAGGATCAATGGCTGTTTTCTCTCTGGGGACATCTACTGAATTGAGGAGGAAGTGAAAGAAAGATCAAACTTGGCATAAGCAGAGGGACTCTGCTGGGGTAAAGAAAAACCAGGAGAGTTTTTAATGGCCCTGTGGACTTGAAGCATAGATTGGCTTCTATAGGAGTGCAAACACAGAGCTAGTTCTTCCCACTCGATTATACTGCTATAGGACTCTTGCTGAGTGTTATGGCACAAGAAGCTAGAGATGGGCTGGAACGCAGGGAGAGATTATAGTTGTGTGGTGCTTAGATCCCAAAGTCCTGTTAGTACGAGGTTATCAGCAGTCCGGACAAGATCAATCTTCTGGCAAGATACCTGCACTAAAGAGGTAAAGAGCACAACTCCTAACTGGGTCAAAGAGACTAGCTCCATATCCTATCTGCCTGATAGAAGAAAGGGTGTGCCCTCCCCAGACGGTCAAAATCCACATATAACTTTTGGTTCTCCCCCAAACTTTACTACTAGCTTACTGTTGACCAAAAGCCTTACCAATAACATAATCAACACATATTTTGTATGTTATTTGTATTGTGTTGTTGCAATAAAATACGCTACAGCAAAGAAATGCTACTAAGAAAATCATAAAGGAGAGAAAGTACATTTATAGTACTAGACTGTATTTATTGAAAAACATTGTATGTGGACCCATGCAGTTCAAATCAGTGTTGTTCAAAGGTCAACTGTACTCCAGTCTCTATGTCAGGCATAGGACAAAATATGAGTCATTATGAAGAAGCAGAAATACATTACCCATAACTAGAGAAAAACAGTTGTAGAAACAGAAGTATAAATGACCCAGATGTCAGAACCCACAACTGAGGATTTTCAAATAACTATCATAAATATGTCAAAGACTGTAGAGGAAAAGATTTAAAAAGATGGAGAATTTCAACAGAGAACAGAATTTCTAAAAATTAACTGCAATGTACATGCGAGAATGGAAAACACATATATCTGAAATAATTCACTAGACAGGACTTACAGTGCACTGGACAAGTCAGAAGAAATGATCAATGAACTCAAATATGTCAACAGAAATTACTCAACATGAAGCACAGAGAGAAAATCAACAAATAATGCAGAACAGACTGTGAGAGACATGTGGACCCCATAAAATTTATTTTATACACTTAACTCTGAGTCCAAGAAAGAAAGGAGAGAAAAAATGTTGAAGAAATATGTGGAGAGATAATGACACAGAATTTTTGCAAACTAATGACAGATATCAACCTGCAGGCATGAGAAATTCAGAGGATCCTAAATAGGATAAACACAAAAATCCCCACAGCAATACAAATTGGAGTCAACTATGAAAAATTAAGATAAAGGGAAAAATCTTAAAAGTAGCCTGCGGGGAAAAAAGACATTATATTTAGAGAAACAATGATCAGAATAACAGCTGGTTTCTTTTAAGAAACCAATGGATGGCAGAAAATAATGAAATGACAAATTAAAAATTCATCTCCAAAACAGTAACATCAAATCTTAAAATGCTGAAAGAAAAAAAGGGCAAACCAAAATTTTACATTCAGTGAAAATGCCCTTCAAAGATAAGAGTGAATTATAGACATTTTTAGACAGACAAAAGCTGAGAGGACCTGTTACTAACAGAAATACCCTGTAAGACAGAAGCACACGTAAGTGGGAAGAAATTAAGAATAACAAAAAAAAAAAAAGATAGATATCCAGGTGAAGATAAATGACTATTTTAAAATAACTTAAAACATCATTAACTGTTTAAAATAAGTATAACAATAATATATCATGGGGTCATAATATATATAGAAATAGATTATGTGACAATAATAGTATAAAAGGCAGGGGCTAAATAGAAATTTACTACTATAAGTTTCTTAGTTATTTGTAAAAATACAAATTCAGGCAGATTATAACAATGTAAGAGTGCAAAGTGTAATCCTCAGAGCAGTCCTGTCAAATAGAAATATAATGTGAGCCATATATATAATTTAAAATATTCTAATGCCTACAGTTTAGAAAAAGTAAAAAGAAGTGAAATTAATTGTAATAATAGATTTTATTTAGCCCTAATACTTTAGTATCTAAAGTATTGTTTCAACATGTAACAAATGTAAGAATTATTAGATATATTGCAAATACTTCATACTAATCTTAGAAGTCCAATATGTATTTTTTGCTTAATGCATATCTCAACTTGGACTAACTATACTTTGAGTGCTAACAGTGGTAAAGGCTACTATATTAGATGGTAAGGTTCTACCGTGATTACAAAAAAAGAATACAAAAAGTTATACAGTATAAAACGGAATAATTTTTCAAGAATTTATTAATCCAGCAGAACTTTAAGTGATTTTATAAACAAGAAACATGAGAATAGAATCACAAGAAATACCACTCTGGGTGAGAAACACTGTTCATCAATAGGAGTCTGTTTCACAGTGGTTCTAAGAAAATATGACAAGACAAAGCTCTTGTTCCTAACATTCACTTCTTGACGTTAAAAGATATTTATTCAAACATTTCTAATTTTCTTAAAGATATTCATGGATCTATTTTTTATGGCCTTGTCACCTATTTAATGTACATATTTCCTGAACTTCTTGAACTTTAATCATATAGCACATAAAGCTCAACATTCAATTGAACACTGGGCTTCCTTGATTTGCTTCAAAAATTTGTTTTTTAAGTTTTAATAGATCCTTCCTAGAAATTATTTCGGAAATTTGCTAAGTAAGTTCAAAGTTAAAATATATAGCTTAACACAGAACCTGGCACAGAGAAGACAACCAGTAAACATTTACTGAATGACATCAATCAGTAAATGTATTTATTGATATATTTCATTGGTTTGGGTAGCATTCGTATTTTGAGATTAAAGAATCTTATTTTCAGCTCTTCTTTATCCTCTTACTTGTTCTTTTTTGCTCGGTCTCCAGTTTCATTGCACTTTCCTTACTGTCTCCTTTAAGTCACACATATGTTGGAGACAATTAGGCCAGGTTTTCTATATTCAACAAATATCAGGGCACCTAAAAGAAATCATATCATCTTTCCTTACGTATATTACAATATTCACCTATTTGTTGGTCATCCTATTCTTTTTTTTAAAGATTTTATTTATTTATTAATGAGACACACAGAGAGAGAGGCAGAGACATAGGTACAGGGGAAAGCAGGCTCTTTGTGAGAAGCCTGATGAGGAACTCAATCCCCAGGACCCTGCGATCATGACCTGAGCTGAAGGCAGTTACTCAAACACTGAGCCACCCAGGTACACCCATCCTATTCTTTATTCCATATTTTACTAGTTTATCTAACTAGAAATCAGGCTCCTGCTAACTACTGTGGAAGTCTCCTTACATAGGAGTGACCTATTTTGGGAAGCAATTCCATAATTTATTCCTAAGGTCCTCCAGAACATTTTTGGTAGACTGCTATCCCCATGATCCCAGTTACGATTTATATGGAGTTTACCAAGTAAGCCTAGAACAAACAAGTATTTCACATCTATAAAAATGACATGCCTGCCTCAAAAGGCAAATAGAGTGTTAAAATGTCCATTTGTAAAAAGTAAAGCAGGGAATTTGGTCTGTCGTCTCAATAATCACAAGACTTAGAACTGATTATAAATGTCATTACCTACTACAGTTAATTCGATGTTGCTCCCTTCATTCCTAAAGAATATTTACATATGAAAAACTGATTCTCCATAAAAGCTAAAATACTGATAGATTACCTCCTTTCTGAATTTCACTCCATCGAAACTGATGGCGTCGCACAACAGAGAAAACAGAATCATATCCTTCCTCTCGAATCATTTCTGCAACTTTTTGAAGGTCAGTAGGATGTAAACACGGAGAAGTTGCTTGAATATTTCCTACAATATCAACCTCTTAAAAAGACAAAACAAATGAAAAGGACATCAAGGTTCTTTGCAAGGAATACAAAGATCTTCAACTGTAAAAATGAGTCTTGTGAAATAAGGTGGAAATTATATAAAATTTTGAATAAACTATCAAATTCATACCATTGTGATAATTAAGAAATTCTATGATGGCATCTAGTGAGGTAGAACTGTCTTTTGAAACTTCAGAACTTCTTCGATGAACTTGGGCACCAAATTGTTTGGCCACATTCTCAATTTCATCATGGTCTGTTGAAACCCACACACTGTATAGGTATTAAAAAAATATAAAAAGCCAAATCATTAAAAGAAGCCACTAAAGATAAAAAGGACTTCTGCAACCCCAAAATACAGCTTATATATTAGAATAATTTTTATACCATCAAAAAATAAACACAGATCTAACGTCATATAAAATATATAATTAAAGAATTATACTTTGCATATAAACTATATAATATCTGAATAAAAATGTAGTACCATTTATATTTACAAAAAATATTGTATTTGTATTATGTCTTATATTATTTATATAAATATTATTTATGGAGCCCTATAGTTTTATAAGATTAGAAAAAAATGACACTTGTATTTTTTAAGGCTACTGGTATATTATGTAAAACAGTAGTGGCCAGAAGTTCAAATAAATCTAAAGGAAATAAAGAAGATCCTGCTCATTTAAATCCAAATTATTGTATGAGAATTTTAATAGACTTGCTAAGAAAAAAAAATCGAATTGGCTTAGCCAAACCATGAAGCTGAAAGAATTTCAAGCTTGGAAGCAATGAAATGCCCAAATCTAGGCTCAAAATAATCAGAGAATCCAACTCTCTTGGTCTGCCAACTAACAGTAGGTATACTATAAATACATGAACACAGAATCGACTGACTAATAGCCATTGACAACAATTATAGACATGGAGAACATGACTTGATGAGCTCTGGGAAATTTAATTTAATTGCTCCTTTAACCACATCTTACATGGCTCACTATTTAAAATTTATAAGATGATGACTAGGAGTAAAATGCTACTTTGGAGTAACGTGCCAGTCTCTACTGAGGTTATTTCCTAGACCTTTACAAATTCCCTTTTGCTAGAAACAAAAAATGTGAATATTACTCTAGCCACAATGTTTTATTAGTGATATTACACAAAGTTTAATGACTTAGTCTCTGGCATATGCATTTATTTATTTTTTTATTGCCTTCATTCATAATTTACTGGGGATAAGAGGAACTGCATGTTTCAGATGTCTATGCTCAATTGTCAAGAGTGAAAAGAAAGTGAGAAACTAAAGAAACCTTTTTTTTTTTTAAGGAGATAGAAGTTTATTGAATATAGAAAATATAGAAAATATTCTAACACCTCTAGATTTCATTTATTAATTTCCGTTCTTCCCTTTAATATATGTGGAAGGAGGATTAAATCCAGAGATAAAGTCAATAAACCCCCTAAAATTTCTTTTTTTTTTAAAAGTCTAGTAAACAAGATGAGCCACTGGCCAGGGGGTCAGATGTCTCCCATTTACTGTCACTCTGCAAGGCAGAACACAGAACACCCCCCCCCCCATTTTTCCCCATCTTGAAATCTGAAATATTTGGAGGCATATTTTTACTGGAGAAATATCATAGTTAAAGGTATATAAAAAAGTAAAGTACCAGTGAAAACCTAGTTTTAAAATACAGAAGGTGAAGGCAGGATGGGAAGATGGTAAATACATTAAAAAGTGAATTAGTAAAAGCAAAAGAAATGGTCTTTTGACATATAATTTACGTCACTAATTGAAATAAGTTACTGCTTTTGTTTATTATTCTGATTTTCTGTAATGAAAATGCAACACCACAGGATTTGGTGATATTTTTGAAATGCTTAAAAGGTGAATAAAAAACAACAGAGGTTTTGGAAGAGGTTTTTCTTCTTTCTTCCCTTTTATCATTCCTTCATATTTCTTTATTCATGAAACATTTACTGAGTGCCTATTATGTTTCAGGTCCTACTTTGGGCAATGGAGACAAGATAGTCCATTTTCCTGAGAAACTTTCAGTTCTCAGCCTATTAGTAGAGACAGAGGCCAACACAGTTCTATAATTCCCTTTAAACCATCTGGGAAAGAAAGGTAAGAAAGCAATGACTAACTTCTCTACAATGCTTTATTTTTGCAAAGTTTTTTTTTATAGTGACTGCTACATAACATGCTCAATCTATATGTGTTAATAAATGAAACAATAAATGGTTAACAGCATGGGATCTGAAGGAATGGGTTCAAATCCTGGCTCCACCACATGTTAGCTATATGACCTTAGGGAAAATTCATAATCTCCCTAAGCCTCAATTTTCAGTAAAGTGCAGGTGATTAAAAAAAAAATGCAGGTGATAATAACAGTAATTACCTCATATTGTTGTTATGGGGATTACATACAAACCACAACACACAATAAACCTTTCATACGTTTTAGCTATTCGAAATAATAAAATAGGAATGGCAATAAAGGAACATAGACACAGTCTCATTTAATCCTCACACTGCCTCTGTTGGAAGGAAAACTGAAGTTCTGCTTTCAGAATTTCAAAGGTCCAAAAGTCTAATTTATACATATGAAAATAGCATCCCAGCATCCCATATGTAGACTTAAAATACAATGATCATCATTAATAACTATGTAAGTAGCTAGACTTCCTTTGGTTTAGGGGAATCAGAAGAGGAAGGGCAAAAAAGAATGAGCAAGTGAATAAACAGGCCTAATAAAATTTAAAAGCAAGTACAGAGTAGACGTCAAAGCCTAATGCTAATGGCTTTACCATCTAACAGGATGAAGTCATATTACATCTAACAGGATGAACAAGACTATCAACCCTGACGCCTATCAAAATGATTTCAAATCATAAACTGCCATTTTAAGGATAACACAGCATAGGCCTACCATTAATCATAAATCTACACCCTACAAATGAAACTAAAGGTCGTGGGCTTTTTTTTTTTCCCCACAAGTATGTTAGGTAACATTTACAAAATCAATTTGTTCTGAGGTTTCCTAACACAACATTGAACCACTGTTGAAGTGAAGCTCTTACAAACCCACCTCTAACAGTAACTTTTTACTAAATGAAAAAAAAAATCCTCTTAGCATTTTTTCTCAACTGCCAAATTAGTATGCAAAGTTAGCAACCTTGAAAGTATTGTTAGCTTTGACTCTGAGCAGGCCAGACAAATTTTCCTCAATGAACAAATCATGGTTTTGAACAAAATAATCTCCAAAGCATTTCCTAGCCTTGAGAAACACAATCGGGCAGCTGCAATTTTCTTCAATTCCTTCCTCGGGTGAATATTTCAAAGAAAGAAAATAGAAGGTGTGGAGTGACAAGGTTGCTCCAAATTTGGACTGAAGCTTCAGAATAAATCAATTAAATCCAAATTAACACATTTTAATTGAGGTCCCAACACATTAAGCATACCAAGATCAGTAAGAGTACCTGCTCACAAGAAGCTCTTCAACCCAGTAGAGCAAGGGTCATCCCAGGCCAAATCTGGCTCACAGCCTGCCTGTTTTCATAAATAAACTTTTCATGGAATACAGCTATGCTCATTCACATATGTATTGTTTGGCTACTTTCACAACATACAACAGAGCTGAGCAACACAGACCATTTGGCTTGCAAAGTCTAAAATATTTAGAATTTGGCCCTTTACAGGAAAAGCTGGTGGACCCCTGAAATAGAGAGTAAAGACACAAGTCCATGAATACTTGAAGGTCAAAGCACGTTAGCAATGGAAAGAATTTTGAAGATAATTACAACTTTCCCATTTTACAAGTAAGGAAACTGTGACCCGCAGAAGACATCAAGATTGTAAAAACCTTCAATACGAGGGGTAAATGTCAAGGATATATCACACACTATACGGCAGACACTATTCTAAAGGCTGTATGTACACTACCTCACCTAATCCCCTCAGCAAGCCTTTGAGGTGGATACTTAAGTCCATTCTGCAGATAAGGAAATTGAGGCACAGATGTTAAGTGATTTACCCAAAGTTGCAGTTAACATGTGGTGAAGCTAGAAATTCCAATCCGCAGTTTGACCACTAGGGTCTTTGGCCTTACCTCCCTGCACAGTGCATGCACTAAAAGCTCTGAACAATGCTGCTCTGTATTCAGAAAACAAAGGTACAGTTACTTTCCATTGAGGGGATCAGCAAAAACTGCATTGCGGAAGTAGTGCTAGTCCCTTTCATTACCTTTTTAGTTGAACTTTCCAGATCTCAGAAGGGATGCCACCACATAGCAAACAGCTATGCAAACTAAAGAGAGGAAAATCACTTTATTATACCATATTCTAAGTTTGAGAAGGCAGAGTCAGGCAGATTATGCTCATTTTGCTGGTTAAGGAAAATACTGGTTTTATTTCTTCTAATTACTGTTATTAGTATAGTAACAGATACCATCATAGGTGGCTTTAAGTATAAAATATCATTCCTATTGTCAAGATGCTTATACTCTAGATGTATTAAACAAAACTGGAACAGAAAAAGTTCTCAGGAATCATTTATTCTTGCATGGAATTTTGTACAAATGAATTTAAATAAATGGAAACAGGAAAATTGCTGCGTAATATATTTTCCGATTATTTCGTAGCAAGATCCCCTATGTCTGCTAAAATGGCTATTTGTTGGGTTTTGACACCCAGCATCTATTCTTTGGTAATCATACTCCAATTTTTCTCTTGATGAAACTGTCACATGGTGCTTGGGGGGGGAGGGGGCGCTCCATCACCAGCTCCAAGAGTGGAAGAGGCAGCTAAACTGTACCAATACAAGCACTGCTGTAGCCACAGTGACTGGCTCGAGGATAAGCAGGTGACCCAGAGAGACTCTTTTTTGGCTAGACTTAAACTGGGAAGGATATAAAGAGTAAAATAAAGAAGTAAACAAAGCGGGACACTAAAGCGGTAAGGACAGGTCTAATTTGTTAACTATGGCAATAGGGGAAAGAATCCGGCATAAACTAAACTCAAATTCCCCAAAATAAAGGCTGGAGATTTCTTAAAGGCTGTAGTGCGTTAAGAAAAAAGTATTGCAGGGGTGTTAGAGGGGGTTAGTTCATGTGACTAGGCCATCAGGGTTTGTTTACTTCTGACTTTATGATGGGAGGCAAGAAGCGAATTGAAGCAAGGTGCCCATTGAATCTAGGCCCTTAATTCTCAAAGGTGTTTGCACTTCAAAGAGATAGCTCTCTGGTCCTTGAGAAAACAGTCTGGGGTGGTAGATTTATATTCCAAAGGATGGAGAAGGGGTTTATAATTATAAGCTTTCTAAAGTAGTTTTTCTGAGGGGGGTTCAGAGGCTGCCTGTCACCAGATTGTCCCTGAAACAAAAATTCTCCTGGCAGCATTGAGCTTTCTCAGCCATTTTAAAGGGGTACACATTCCCCACTAGGGAAGGCCTAGAAACGTGGCCTTCCGAGTTTGGACAAGTTGTTAAGCGCTGAGAGTTTTGCAGTTCTCAGCACAACCGCCTGACACCGTAAAAGGTAGAGCATATCAAAAGAACCAAGAAATGGAGGATTCTGGTGACAGGGTGCACCATTCCCTTACCCTGCTTTATTTTTCTTGAAAATATTTATCACCACCAAATACAGTATATACTGTTGGTATACTGCCTGTCTTTCATCATTATAATGCAAGTTCCTGAGACGAGGGACTGACTATTGCTACTGCTACAACCTCTAGTAATGAACACAGGACAGTGCCAGGCATATAGTAGGTGGTCAATAAATATTTGCTATGAATGAATCAATTTTTGCCTTTGGATCTCATTGTACCTGAAACAAGCCTTACCCTTTTTTGTTAAGCCAGGCTGAAAGGGGCTTCCTGACATGCAACTGAAGAGTTGTAAATGAGTTTTGTTCTTAATCTATCGAGAAAATGACTTTTGATCTTTACTTCATTTTACAAAAACGGCATATTGCTGCTGCCTCGATGCACCTTCTTTTTTTTTCCCCCAGTGTGCACTCTTTGTACAGATGAAAAAATGTCCCAAAGTCTATAAGCTCCAGAATGACAAGAAGCATGTCATTTCATCTTGGTGTTTCCTTGGATGTGTATGGTAGAAACTGGGGCTCAGTAAATGTTTACTGAATTGAACTAAATCCCCAAGTCTTTCCCTATCTCTCCTTTGCACACTTCCTATTACATTACTACACTAGTGTTATCTTCTGGGTGCCTGTCCCTATTTACCTCGCCCCACCCAGAGCTTCCTTTGGATTAAAACATTAATTAGTAAATTCATACTTCTGGAGTATCTTTTGTTAAACAAGGCGAGTTACATGAAAATCATATACCCGTATATTACGGGGCAATTAACAGGCTCCAGAAACAATCACCTCTTTAGGAACCAAAAACCCAAACATTAAAAAAGTTTATTTTCCACAGTAACAAATTCAATCATAATTAGGGTGAAGTTACTATGTGTCAACTCATTCCTAACACAGAATTCTTTCTTTTATGAATGACATCAGCTCGTTAACTCCTGACCAAAATGGCATATGGCAATGCCTCTGCAGGATGCACAATTAAAACTTGTCTTTCGGGCACACGAGCTTCCAAAGATATAATAAAAACCATTTTATAAGCACATCATAAAACAGCCTGCCGTACGTTTTCTCACTACCTCTTGCCTAGGTAGAGCTGTAGGTAGTTTCCTAGATTGTGCTGACTCACAGGCGGAGAGCTTGGAGTATTTTTCAAAGGTCAGAAAGAGATCTCCAAGCTGAGCTCGAAACTAGAAAGCCTTGACACCTCACTCCTTTCACGAGCCTGACGGCTCCCTAATCGATGGGCAGGCACCAGGTGGTCATCATCGGCTAAGCAACAGGGGAACCCCGATGGCCTCCGTCTGCGAGAGTTCACCTAGAACCACAGACGGTTCACAGGGGTGGCGGCCTCCTTCACCCCGGGAGGTCAGCCCGGGGGCGGCGGCGGCGGCACAGGAGGAAGCGCCCCTTTCACGGGCGGCGCTCTCAAGGGCAGGGACAAGGAAGTGTCCCAGGTCAAGCCTGACAGCTGATTCGGAACAAGGAAGAAGCCGGCACTTGGTCCCTGCGCTCCCCACGGGCGCCCAGACGGCCCGGACCCTGCACGCCCCGCCCGGGAGCAGGCACCCGGGCACCCCCGCCCCCCAGCGGCCCGGCTCCGCGGCTCCGCGGCGCCGCGTCCCGACCCCCGCCCAGGCCGCGCCGCCCACTCTCGCACATGCGCACCTCTGGAAGACCCCCGAGTCCAGGGCCGCACGCAGCACCCAGCCAATGAGCGGGACCCCCGCCAGGTGCTTAATGTTCTTCAGGGGGATGCCCTTGCTGCCGCCCCGGGCCAGAACGAGGGCCGCCAGGTGCGGGGGCTTCTCCACACCTCGGCCCTGGCCTCCGCGGGAGTTGCGCTGCAGCTTCGGCGGCCGGCCCCGGGAGGGCCGCCCCCGCGGGTTGGAGACGGAGGTGGCGGCCCCCTTCTCCACCGAGTCCATCTTCCTCCCACGCCTTCTCCCCAGCTTCTCCACATCCGGGAGCTCTTCTCTCGCCACCTCAGCTCGGCGCCGCCCGATCTCCCCGCCCGACCGCTCGCGGGGGTGGCTGGTCCCGGCCCTGGCCCCGCCCCTGCCGCGGGCCGCCCTTTGCGGGGCATGCCGGGAATTGTAGTCCGCGGCCGTCTCGCCTGGGTCCGGTAGGCCAAGTAGGCTCTGCCTGGGAGTCCCCAAACCCGCGCCAAGCGGAGGGAGAAGGGGGGCCGTCCAGAGATAACTAGAAAGAAGTGCAGCTTCTGGGAGCACGGGGTTGATATACAGAGATTTCTAAAATAGGCAACATAGATTATATATATATATATATATATATATATATATACACATATATATATATTTTTTTTTTTTTGCTAAAGAACTTACCCACTTAAGAAATGTAGTGGGTTTCCCACTGCGCACTCAGATGCACCCTAACACGAATCAGTCTTATATTTAAAAAATTATAAGCATATATTTTTCTGCTAGGTTTCTGACTCTCTATTTCCAAGAGATTACCTCATTCAGATGTCCTACAGGCACCTTCAATTCGACATTTAAAAAGCTCCACTCTCCATATGGGCTCAAACTGCTTCTACATCTCCATTTTCTATCAACGTCACCCAACAGGTAGCATTGAAAACTTGGAAGTCAACCTTGACTATTCCCCTACAGTGTAGTAATCACCTATTCTTGTTGTTATTGTTGTTGTTTTGTTCGCTATAAATCTTTTCCTTTTAGAAAATGTTGCCTCTATTATCTGGTGGAGCTTTCAGTCACATCCTCTGCATTGCAGAGGCGAGTGTGTGACCCAAACTGGTGGATATAGTGTCTCATCTTTCTGAACATAGCTGTGGTCTAGGGGTAGGAACATGACCAAGCAGAGCCCATTGGAATCCTTCCCAGAGACTCTGGGGAAGAAAGGATCTTTTTCTTGCTAAGTTTTGGGCTACTAAAAACACTATAAATCTGACTCTTCAGGGCAAGACGAGCGAGAGGGAATAGGGGAGTTTGCTCTTCTGAAATGGGCTGGGAGACCAATGCTCACACCGAAAATAGCAGTGCCAAGACATGCGGAAGAGAGAAAGAGCCCTGTGGTATCATTAAATCTCTTGATCCAGTAAGAGATTCAAAGGCATGTATACACACACACGCACACAATCTCTTCTTTCTTTTTGGCAAAGTTCCTCTGACCTAACACATATTTTGTCTTTCACCACTTCTGCAAGCCTGTATCTAGAAATAGTCTTCTTGTCTAGTAGAGACTAACACATCTAGAAGGAACGGGAAGTGGTACTGCTGTTTCTTTTCAAGGAAGGTAAAAAGGCCTTTGCACTTCTCAGGTCTTGGCCCTTTCTGAAAAGGAGAGAAAAAGCCTTTTGTGTTTTAGATCTTAGGAGAGGCACTAGAAACTTCACATCTCTTTGCCTGTGAAGTAGCTGATGGACCAACCCTTCCTGGGACTGGTTCAGGGAGAGGGTGCTGCGCTGGCAGATATGGGAAAGGATGGCTATAAACAGACCTTGATGCAAGCTTGGAGAAGGGAGTTACGTTCCAAGAACCATCCCAGAGCAAATGGTCAATTTGCCACCCTCCCCTCTCACTGGCTATTTGAATAGAAGCTTGCAGTTATTATGCTTCAGAGACACCAACACTGATTTTTTTGGATAATGGTGTGAGGAGGACACCTACTGCTTCTTACACACCAAAACTCTCTTTTACTCTCTACCTCAATAACAACCCTAGGTACCACTAATAATACAGTCGCCATTCTCCACAGTAGTTCCCTAGAGGCCCGTAAGCCCTACTGGGCCGCCAACACTTCAGTAGATTGGCTCCTGTGGTACATTGGTGTCCTCCAAGCTGCGGAGAAAGCAAGTGCTACCGATGTTACTTATCAAAGAGATTATAGGATTTGCGTAAATGCTATGAGATTGTGGGCAGCTCCAGGAGAGGGACTGTTCCTTCTTTGTAATCATATCTAGAACAGTGTGTGGGTCCGAGTTTGTGTTCAGTAAATGTCAGTGAGCTGCATTTCATATTACTTTTCCAGTCTCTGCCCACACATACTTTTGTTTATAGTTGCAATCGTATGATAATTAAGCATTTTGTAATCTTTATATTGTTACAGTACGGTTTTGGTTAGGCTTGAGAACTGGCTGATTTCAATCTTGAGAGAAGAGAAAAAGAGAGACTGGGGTGGGGGATGGTAGTAGAAGTAGAAAATAGTTCATCTAGTTCCAAATATGGCACATGGAAGTTTAATAAATATTTTTTCAGTAAAATTAGAGTATACTTAGTTATTATAGTTTTCTTCTACCTAATCAATGAGCATAAAGATTCAGTTAAGCAAGTTGAATAAACTCTAGGGAGCTGCTGTAGAACATTGTACCTATAGTCAATAATAATGTATCATACACTTAAAATTTTAAGACAGTCAATCTCATGTGAAGTGTTCTTATCACAATAACCTTTCTTTAAAGAGAAAGAATGACTATGCCAGGAAAAAGAAATGTTAGCTTGTTTTTGGATTAGTTTGGAGGAATAAAAATAAACCACCCTCAAAGCAAATATTCAGATTCATCCTTTTTTTAGAGACGAGTGTGAAGTGTTGCTGCCAAGTAATAATTCATTCATATTTATAGTGAAAGAACATATTTTCATATTAACTCTTGTTTTATGATTCTGTATATGAACATACCCAGTGCACAGAGGAGTCTTTTCATTCATTCACTTGTTCCCGTTCATTGCATTCTATAAGCTGGGCGCTGTGCTACAATTTAGGTATACCAAAGAGAGATGACCAAGACACAGAACATAGAATCCTGATGGGAAGACAGGCAAACTCAGTGGAGTGTGCTTTGTGTAGGGACGGAAGTGCATGTGCTGAGCTAGGCCAGCACGGGGGAGAAGAAAATGAGATTTTTGTTGGCCGAGATAAATCTGGAAATACTGTTAAAGTATCAGAATGTTCTAGGCTGAGGGAACAGCATTGCGAGGGGCACAGAGGAATGAAACACCATGATAAATTGGAAAACTTGAAGTAGGTCACTATAATTGGAGCTCATGATACCTGTTGGTTAGTGGCAAAACATGAGAAGAGAGAGGAATAGGTGCACCAGGTTACAGCACAGAAAGGCATTATAGGCCAGGCTTTGTCAAGGAAGTTATAGAGAGCAGGGATAGGACATAATTGACTTCATTTATTCTTTCAGCAAATCATTATTACATGACTACTGTGCATCAAGTACTTTTCTAGGCCCTGGAAAAATACACTGAAGATGATGAAAAGTCCTCAATATCTGAATATATCTCAAAAGTATAACTAATAGGATTTGCTGGCAGACAGCAACTGTTTGGCCTGACCGTTAGCAGAAGGGAGCGCCTATTCACTGAGATGGAAAAGACTAGAAAAGAACCAATTTAGGGGAAAGAACTAGGAATTCTGTTTTGTACTGGTCAAGTATGAATCATATATCAGACGTTCAAGAGATATAAAAGTGGGATATTGAATATATGGCCTGGAGTACACAAGAGAGGTCTAGAAGATAAGTATAACTTTGGTGTTATTGACATACAGGTAATATACAAAGCAGTAATACTAGATGACATGTAGCAGGTGTTGGTAGGTAGAAAAGAGGAGGAGCTAGAGGAACTAGATGAGCTCAGGTAAAATGAAAAGTTGATGGAAAAGTTATCTGAACCCTGACCTTGGCAGACCATTCAGGAAATGAAAAGGAGACAGAATGGCCACAATTTAGAAGGGAAACCAGTGTGCTAGCCTGAAGTCTAAATGAATAAAAGTGTTAGAGGAGGAGAAAGTGGTCAGCTGTATCAGGTGTTATGACGGTCATATAAACAGAAACTGTTATATTTAGCAATGTGGAGTCATTAGTAATCTTAAGGAAGTCTGGCCTAGTGGCTTGGTGGTGGCAAACCCTTGATTGGAGTGGGTGAAGCAGAATGAGAAGAGGGGAGGTGAAGATTGTGAGTACAGGCAACTAAAGAGTTTTGGCATAAAGACAAAAGAGGCAAGGGACAGTAGTGGAAAGGTTAAACAGTGTCAAAAGAGGCTTTTATTTCTTAAATTAAGCGGTGGAAAATAATAGCATCTTTGCATGGTGATAAAGGAAGTTAGAAAAGGAAAATCTATTGATATAGAAGAAAGAGGGAAGACTTGTTGCCTCTCCTTTAGTAGACCACAGGATATGTGATCTAATTCTAGGTGGCAGGACTGGTTTTGGCTAGTAATAGAAGAGAAGACGAACTTTATGGGCACATGTTCAGGTGTGTGGCTTAATGTGGTACCCAAACCAGACAAGATATCATAAGAGAACTACAGACCAATATCCCATATGAGTATAGAAACAAAAATTTTCAACAAAATTAGTGCATCCATTTTCTATGGCTACTGTAAATGAATTACCACTAAATTGGTGACTTAAAATAACAGAAACTTATTCTCCCACAGTTCTGGAAGCCAGACATCTGAGGTGAGTATCTCTGGGCTAATTTCGTGGTGTCAGAAGGACAAGGCTCCCTCTGGAGGCTCCGGCAGAGAAACCATTCCTTGCTTTTTCTAGTTTCTGAAGGCAGCTTGAATTCTTTGGCTTGTGTCTACATCACTCCAAACTCTGCCTCCATAGTTATATTGTCTTCTCCTCCCCTGTTTGTAATTTCTCTCTGCCTCCTTCATATTAGAACTTGTGATTGAACTTTGAGCCCACTGGGAAAGTCCTTTATAATCTTTTCATCTCAAGACTCTAATTATATTATAATTTATGTATACAGTATATATATTTATATTTATACATTACATAAATACATACATAAATTACATTATATTATATATAATATTTATATATTACAGTCCTGGATGAATTCTCCTCTCCTTTTGTATTTCTTTGAGTCCCAAGAGTATCTAACATTGCATTACAAACTCTTTTTTTTTTTTTACAAACTCTTTAAACTTATTGTTAAATATTGTTTAAAATAACTAAAATCCTTTTTTATTTATTTTTTAGATTTATTTATTTTAGAGAGAGAGAGTGAGCGAGTTTGGGGAGGGGCAACGGGAGAGAGAATCCTGAAGTAGATTCCCCACTGAGCGCAGAGCCTGATGTGGGACTCTATACCAGGACACAGATAGTGATCTGAACTGAAATCGAGTATCGATGGCCCAACCAACCAAGCCACCCAGGCACCCCTAAAATTCTTTAAATTGACAGAATGTAATTTATTTCACAACTCTTATTGCTGAACATTTTTATATAAGGTAGTAATCCTTAATAACTTTGCATATAAATTTGTAATTATGAGGTGGTAGTTCCTGGAACAGATTTCTAGAAATGAAATTACTTGATCGAAATGTACTGATTATCTTCCTTTGAATTCAAATTAAATTTCTGTGCTATCTGGGTATGCTGGCAACTATTACTAGTTGTATTTAACTTATCTCTTTCTGTATAATAAATTACCCTAAAATATAGCAGCTTAAAACTATAAATACTTATATGAGATATCTCACAGTTTCTGAGGGTCAAAGAGCTGGTGGTTCTGGTTCCAAGTTTCTCATGAGGTTTCAGTCAAGATCTCAGATGGAGCCATAGTCATCTCAGAGCTTGATAAGAGCTAGAGAATCCAATTCCAAGATGGTTCACTCACATGGCTATTGGCAGGCCTCAGTTCCTTGTGACTATTGGACCAAGGGCCTTGGGTCTTTGCTGACCATTGACCAAAGATCTCCCTCAGTTCCTTGCCATATGCGTCTCTCCATGGAGCAGCTCAGAGTATGGCAGCTGGCTTCTCCAGAGCAAGTGATTCAAGAGAGTGTAAGAAACAGAGCAACCAAATGGAAACCACAGTGTCCAAATTGCACACAGTCACTTTTTTTCCATTCTATTTGTTAAAAGTGAGTCACTAAGTCCAGCCTGCACTCAAGGGGAGGGAAATTGGGCTCTACTTTTAGGAGGGTGGCACATCAAAGAATATATGGCCATAATTTTAAAATCACTGTAACCTAGGAGTTGGGTTTTCCCATTCTTCTTTCTTCCTTACCCCCTCCCTACCTCTCTCTTTCTTTTTTACTTGTTGAAGAAAGAAGGAGGAAGTCTACTCTGAGCTCAGATTCCTGAGAAGGATCCCCAAAAGACTAGATTAATAACTTCCAAATAGGCAATAAATTGGTAGAATTTTCTTTATCCCATGATGGAACAAACATGGTCCCCAAATTATAGGTATTCCTAGAGAGTGTGATGACAGTGCCTGAAGGGATGAAATTTCAACCATGGCCAGACCTTATTCCTGGCACATAACTCAAGATGCACGCCCCTCAAACAGAGATAATAAACAGAATGAAAGAATCCTGAGTGAGAGGGCTTCGAGAGCAAACAAAATTGTTAATGGTTTGGTGTTTGTGGCTTTACAATTGTTAAGATTTGAAGTGACATTTGATAACTGGGAGGAGCACACCCATTTTTTAATTTATATCAAAATAAATGATTAAAAAACGTGGATTTGTTAATGCTAGGGAAATTACAAAGAGCAGGGTGGATAGGAATGGCAGAAAATAAATTTGAAAACTTGTGTGGAAGCAAGTGAGAGAAAGGTTAATCTTCAGGGAAATGCCACTGTACAAACTTGGATTATTTGCAAGACTTGAAGGACTCACTGGGTGCTTATCTGCCTCTCCCTGCCAAGTTCTTACTGATAATGATATAGGAGGAGAAAGAAAGGGAAGTGCTTCAGAATACTGAGCTCAGAGCCAGGAGGGCCTTTAGCTACTTCAGTCCTAGAACTCTGTGGGAAGAGTTGATGCAATGTGGCCTGAGGGAGGTTTCAACAACTGCTTGTGTATTAAAAACATCTGATAAAGACTTGTTCACAATTAGAGAACCCCTGGGCAAAAGATCAGATCTTTACAGGCACACACAACTATTGTTCTGTAACTGGCATAGAATAGAAGGTGGGGGTGGTGGTGGATGGAAGTAAACCATGCCATCCTCTGCTACAGAGCATGTCAGGGTGGGTCAAGAAGCAACCAGGATTTAGCGTGGAACTGGCCCCTCAAAGACCAGATGTAAGTCCAGCAAAACAAGAGAAGTTTCTTCTAGAACAATACTCTGCAATGTGGTGAATTAAAAATGCCACCACTTTGATGTTAATAGAAAATGGAGGGACGCCTGGGTGGCTCAGCGGTTGAGCATCTGCCTTGAGCCCAGGGTGTGATCCTGGAGTACCAGGATGGAGTCCCATATCGGGCTCCTGCATGGAGCCTGCTTCTCCCTGTGCCTGTGTCTCTGCCTCTTTCTTACTCTGTGTCTCTCGTGAATAAATAAATAAAATCTTGAAAGAAAGAAAGAAGAAGAAAGAAAGAAAGAAAGAAAGAAAGAAAGAAAGAAAGAAAGAAAGAAAGAAGGAAAGAAAGAAAATGGCCATTTTCTACAGGAATGTATTCATAATCGTGGTTAACATTTATTGAGAAATTGTGTGTCATGCAGACTGCTGAGTCTTCGCGTGCATTATTTCATTTCATCCCTACAATGACCCTTGATCACTTAACATCGCCTCTGATTAAAGATAATAACACTGAGCCTTACCACTTACCACCACCTCTGATTAAAGATAATAAAACTGAGCTCTCAGAGTAACTAACTCCTGTTCAAAGTCCCACAACTGGCAAGTGGACAAAGGGAAATTTGAATGCAGAATCTCAAACGCTCCAAATCCCTATGCTATGAGAACCAGTCTGGAATGACATATATATATACACACACATATATGTTTGGAATGATTTAGTAGTTAAAGTCTGCCTTGCTGGGGAAAGGAAAGAACACGGACACCCAGACTCAAAATAGATAGGATCTAGCAACAAATGTTTCTGTAGCACAGCCGCTTCAAAATGGTGGAAAGCTATGGAAACCATGAGAACTTAGGAGTGAGCTAGTGCTGAAAATATCTGGTGTCCTCAAAAACTACTTTCTGAAAGGGGGCCACCATAGTAAAGGTTCATTGCATACTTGCAGTAAAGGCACTAAGTCTGAGATAGGGCAAGAAGGAAGTATTCCAAAAGGAAACACCCAACAAGTAGGAGTGTCACCCTGATCGGAAAATGAAAAGGGTGGGTCATCCGATCAGATCATTGTCTCTGGTTATTGCCTTGAGCAGAAGATAGTTGCTAGCCATAGATCACAGAGGGCCAAATCAACAGGGCCCAACCTATAGATCCAGTTCCATTCCTGCAGGAGCCCATGATGGGGAAAACAAGGCTCCAGACAAAGCTGAGTAATCTATATGAGATGTCACAAAGATGCCCAGTGTCCTGGTCAGGTGCACTGCTTCTGTTCTGTATGAGCATGGGACTGACCAACACATTCCTTTCAAGCATATAGGAGTCTATGACCCTGGGAGGAAGCCAGAAATACCAGAATAAATGCCCCAGTTAACACATTGCCCATTTCTCTGACTACCACATTGTGATGTGTAGGAAGGGTGTAGAAGATATTTGCATGGGATTGAAAAACTCTTCGGAGAATACCTTGTCATGTTTTGTGCTCAGAGTTCTGTCTTCAGATCTTCCCTTATCACTTATTAGACTGACCTTGAGAAATTACTTACCTTCTATGCATCTAAATTTTCTCATCTGTCTCATAGGTTTCATAATTATAATGACCACATCATAAGATTATTTTGAGGACTTAGTCACAATGTATAAAAAGCATTTAGCACAGTGGATAGCATATAGTAAAGGTCCAATAAGTGGAGTTATTTGAGTATTTATGTATTAAGAGAAAAAAATGGGGACCCCTGGGTGGCTCAGCAGTTGAGTGTCTGCCTTCCACTCAGGGTGTGATCCTGGAGTCCCAAGATCAAGTCCCACATCAGGCTCTCTGCATGGAGCCTGCTTCTCTCTCTGCCTGTGTCTCTGTCTCTGTCTTTGTCTCTCTCTCTCTCTCTCTCTCTTTCTCTCTCTGCATCTCTCATGAATAAATAAATAAAATCTTTAAAAAAAATAAGAGAAAAAAGTTTATGAGCTGGCACAATGTTTCATATTTTATTGGAATATTACTGATCCTTTTTAAAAAAGATTTTATTTATATATTTGAGAGAGAGAGAGAAAGAGAGAGAGCACAAGCAGGATGGGGGCAGAGGGAGGGAGAAGCAAACTCCCTGCTGAGCAGGTCCCAGATCCTGACATGAGCCAAAGGCAGATGCTTAACTGACTGAACCACCCGGGGTCCCTCTCCACCCCCACCCTTTAGAATGCACAAAGCCTCGAGAGGCTTGTTGAGTAGAAAAGATGAAATTTTGGGTAGCAAAGGTTAATAGCATGGGCTGGATGTGCTAGAGTTAGAGCATATTTAAGATGCTTGCTGTGCTATTTTTGCCGTGCTGTAAATACCTCTGTGCCTTCTGAATATAAGCTTGCCAAAGCCAAATCCTAATCCCTAGAACCTGTGAATATGATACATGGCAAAAAGGGGCTTTGCAGGTGCAATTTATTTAAGGATTTTGAGACGAGGGGATTATCCTGGATTATCCAGGTGGAGCCAATATAGTCACAAGGGTTTTAATGAGAAGGAGGCAGCTGTTACAGTCAGAAAGAGAAATGTTAGATCAAAAGTCAGAGAGGAGATGTTGCACTGCTGTCTTTGGAGACAGAGGAAGGGGCCATGAGCCAAGGAAAGCAGGTAGCTTCTAGAACATGAGAAAGTCAAGGAAACAATTCTCTCCGAAAGCCTCCAGAAGGAATGAAGATCTGCAGACGCCTTGATTTGAGCCCAATAAGACTGACTTTAAACTTTTGATGTCTAGAAATTTCAGATAATAAATTTGAGCTATTTTAAGCCATTAAATTTGAAGTAATTTATTATAGTGGCAATAGGAAACTAACACAGAGGTTAAGTTTTGAATATTGGCAAGAGTGGGAAAGTAGAAAGGACAGTGTGTTGTCTGTCCTCTGCCGGGCCCTTTACAAAGGCACATGAGTCCTGTAAAAGGAGCTATCAAAGGAAGATATATGGGATGTCATCATGAAGGAGAGTGTGAAGAATGAGGGAAGAAACAGCAATGCTTGAGACTCTGGGTAAGGAAGTATAACACAGAGCAGAGAAGTAAAGGGCTAGCACTGTTTCTAGGCTAAGAGCTTCCTACTGGTTTTGTTAGTGGCTGTCTGGGTACAGCAGAGAAAACCTACAGAGTCCATGATGGGGAGTTGGTTAGGGAGAGACAGTGCAAGGAGAATCAGCACTATCACTGGTGAGATAGGACTTGTTTGAAGAAATATTAGACATTTCTGAAGACTTCTGGAAAGACTTGAGGGACACTAAAGGTAGGATGGGTTCATGAATGAGCAGGGAAAGTCAGATAGTTTGAATTATCATTTCTGTTACTTCATCTATAGGGAAAACTTGGATAACAGAAGGGTCTTCACAGTGGTTTTAAGAATCCTGATATGTATAATCAAATTGTTTTCCAGAATTTATTTATACTGTTCCATGGGTGAATGTGAGGCCCTTGCTGCAGAACTTTTAAAGGTGAAATGTACTAGTGTATGTAGGTAGGGGAGCTAAGATGGCCATTAGGCTTACCTCATCCCTCAAACACAACCAGATATCTATCCCATCATTGTAAGTACCCCAGAAGTCAACCTGAAGGCTAACCAAACAAATTCCACAACTAGAGGGAGAGAAGAAGCCACATTGAAGAAAGTAGGATGAGTGGAGACATTTGGGGAGAGAAATGGATCATGGGTGCTGCAGATGGGAGGGAGTCATAGTTATGGAGAGAGGTACATGCATGTGCAAAAAGAGCATGCCAGGGAATGCTTCTCCAAAGCCATTGACTGGGAGAATGAGAGGGGCTGATTTTTCTGATTTCTTGCAAACAGCAGGACTTGAAAACTGGAGGGTTTTTTTTTTTTTTTAAGATTTTATTTATTTATTCATGACAGGCACAGAGAGAGAGGCAGAGACATAGGCAGAGAGAGAAGCAGGCTCCATGCGAGGAGCCTGTTGTGGGACTCGATTCTGGGTCTCTAGGATCATACTCTGGGCTAAAGGCAGGCACTAAACCACTGAGCCACCCAGGGATCCCTGAAAACTGGAGTTTTAAAAGTTGGAGGGCTTGGCTGGGATAGAACTCTGAGGGCACTGTGCTGCTCCTGGAGAGAAGGCAGGCAAACAACCTGGAGGCTGACAGTGTGGAAATAGTGATCTGAAAAATGTCTAGGACACAGAGCAGAGAGATTATTTGCTCTTCTCAGAGTGCTTCCCTGAGAGGCATTGTGCATGGAGACCTCTCTGTGGGGAAAAAGGAGCTGGCTGCTGCCATTTCCCTCCTCTGCCCCCAGCATACATGCAGAGCTACCTTCAGTAAGCAGCATAGTGTTGACATGGCCATTTAACTGGCTAACACCAAGTCCCACACCCCTGCCTTCTGGCTGTACTTCCCTTCTCAGTCAGGCTGCCTCAGTCCCAGCCCAGTAGATCCCATCTCCAGAAGACCAGCAAAAACCCCTGCCCAACCATATCTCCTGACCAGGGCTTCAGTTCTTGTGGAGTTGGTGTCAGGTCTTATTTCACAAGCAGACCAGAGCACACCTAGTTAAAACCACATTCTGGCCAAGGACCAAACATTGCTCACTGCAGACAAGGGCAGCCTCTGCAGATGACTGGCCTGAAGGATAGAACAACCAAAACACAGCCGTAGAGTTCATGCAGCCAACACCAGAGATACTGCCCGAAGAGCCAGGCCCTGGATACTACATAATCTCTTCTTTATAAAGCCATTACTCTCAGAAGCAGGAAACATAATAGGCTTTCTATCACACAGGAGACAGAAACTTAGACAAAATGACAATATGGAGGAATTCATCCCAAATGAAAGAAGATAAGGCCATGGCCAGAGATCTAAATTGAACAAATATAAGTAACATGGCTGATGGAGAATTTTAAACAACAATCGTAAGGATACTCACTGGGCTTGAGAAAAAAAAAATGGAAGGGTTCAGCAAAGAACCTTTACAGCAAAGATGAAGAGTTAAAAAACAATCAGTCAAAAATGGAAAATGCAATAACTGAGATTTGAAACAGACATCCTGCAATGAACAAGAGGTGGAAGAAGTAGAGGAATAAATAAGTGATATAGAAGATATAAAATGGGGATCCCTGAGTGGCTCAGCGGTTGAGCATCTGCCTTTGGCTCAGGGCGTGATCCTGGGATCCAGGATCGAATCCCACATCGGGCTCCCTGCATGGAGCCTGCTTCTTTCTCTGCCTATGTCTCTTCCTCTCTCTCTGTGTCTCTTGTGAATAAATAAATAAAAAATCTTTAAAAAAAAAAAAAGAAGATATAAAATGGAAAATAATAACATTGAACCAAAGAGAGAAAGACGAATTCTGGAACACAAGAATACACTTAAGGAACTCAGTGACTCCATCAATGATATATGTATTATAAGACATGTGTATATAATGACGTGTACTATAAGAACCCTAGAAGAAGAAGAGAGAGCAAAGAGGGCAGAAAATATATTGAGGAAATAATAGCTAAAAACTTCCCTAATCTGGGGAAGGAAACAGACATCCAGATCCCGGAGGCGCAGAGAACTTCCATCAAAATCAATGAAAGCACCAAGACATATTACAGTAAAGTTTGTAAAATACAGAGATAAGGAAAAAGTCCTGAAAACAGCAAGGGAAAAGAAATCCCTAACTTCCAAGAAAAGAACCATAAGGTTAGCTGCAGATCTTTCCACAGAAACTTGGCAAGCCAGAATAAAGTGATATATATTCAAAGTGCTAAATGGGAAAAATTTGCAGCCAACAATATTCTATCCAGCAAGGCTATCTTTCAGGATAGAAGGAGATATAAAGAGTTTCCCAGATAAACAAAACTGAAGGATTTTTGTGACCACTAGTTCAGCCCTGAAAGAAATATTAAAGGAGACTCATTGGGTGGAAATGAAAGACCAAAAGTGACAAAGACAAGAAAGGAACACAGAAAATCTCCAGAAACAATGACAAACAAGTAATAAAGTGGCATTAAATACATATCTTTTTTTTTTAAGATTTTATTTATTTATTCATGAGAGACACAGGGAGAGAGAGAGAGAGAGAGAGACAGGCAGAGGGAGAAGCAGGCTTCATGCCGGGAGCCCGACATGAGACTCCATCCCAGGTCTCCAGGATCATGCCCTGGGCTGAAGGCGGCGCTAAACCGCTGAGCCACCTGGGCTGCCCTAAATACATATCTATCAATAATTACTCTGAATGTAAATGGACTCAATGTTCCAATCAAAAGACGTAGTGTGTGGAAATGGATAAAAAAAAAAAAAAGACCCATCTATATGCTGCCTACAAGAGACTCATTTTATTTATTTATTTATTTATTTATTTATTTATTTATTTATTTATAAGATTTTATTTATTTATTTTGAGAGTGCATGCCAAGTGGCAGGAGGGGCAGAGGGAGAGGGAATGGGAGAGAAGCTGACTCCCCACAGATTGTGGAACCCAGCATGGGGCTAGATCTCACCATTTTGAGATCATGACCTGAGGGAAATCAAGAATTAGACACTCAACAGACTGAACCATTCAGGTGCCCTAAGAGACTCATTTTAGAGAATAAGACACCTGCAGATAGCAAGTGAGAGGATAGGGAAACTTATCATGTGAATGAACATCAAAACTACATCAAAAGTAAGTTTTGGTAGCAGTACTTCTATAGGATAAACAAGACTTTAAACCAAATACTGTAAGATGAGACAATGAAGGGAAGGGCAATACATAATAATAAAGGGGACAGTTCAACAAGAAAATGTAACGATTGTAAATATTTATGCACCCAACATGAGAGCACCCAAATACATAGAATGACTAATAAGAAACATAAAGGAACTAATCAATGATAATACAATCACAGTAGGGGACTTTAACATCCCAGTTACACCTATGGACAGATTACCTAAGCAGAAAATCAACAAGGAAACAATGGTTCTGAGGCACATACTGGACCAGATGGACTTAACAGATATGATCAGAACATTTCATTCTAAGGCACAGAATACACATTCTTTTCAAGTACACATGGGACATTATCCAGAACAGATCACATGTTAGGTCACTAAACAGGCCTCAGCAGGTTCAAGAATATCAAAGTCACCACTGTGAACCTCTTCTGACCTAAATGCTATGAAACTTGAAATCAACCACAAGAAAAAATCTGAAAAGACCACAAATACATGGAGGTTAAAAACATGCTACTAAGCAACGAATGGGTCAAGCAGGAAATAAAATAAGAAATTTAAAAAATATATGGAAACAAATGAAAATGAAAACACAATGGTCCAAAACCTTTGGGATGCACTAAAAGCAGTCCTAAGAGGGAATTATATGGCAATACAGGCCTACCTTACGAAGAAAGAAAAATCTCAAATAAACAACCAATCATTACACCTAAAGGAACTAGAAGACGAATAACAAATGAAGTCTAAAGCCAGCAGAAGGAAAATCGTAAAGACTAGAGCAGAAATCTGTATCATTTGATACAGAAACTGAAAATACAATAGAACAGATCAATGAAGTCAGGAGCTGGTTCTTTGAAAAAACTAATAAAGTTGATAAACCACTAGCCAGAGTTATCAAAAAGAAAAGAGAAAGGACCCAAATAAATAAAATTACAATGGAAAGAAGAGAAATAACAACTGACACCACAGAAATGCAAACAATTGTAACAGAATATTGTGAAAAACTACATGCCAACAAATTGGAAAACCTCAAAGAAATGGATAAATTCCTGGAGATATATGAACTATGAAAACTAAAACAGGAAGAAATAGAAAATTTGAACAAACTTATAACCAGCAAAGAAATTGAATCAGTAATAAATTATCTCCCAACAAACAAAAGTTCAGGACCAGATGGCTTCACGGGTGAATTCTACCAAACATTTAAGGAAAAGTTACTACCTATTTTTCTCAAACTATTCTAAAAAATAAAAATGGAAGGAAAACTTCCAAATTCATTCTATAAAGCCAACATTACCCTGATATGAAAATCAGATAAAGATTCCACTAAGAAAAAGAAATACAGGCCAATATCCCTGATTAACATGGATGCAAAAATTCTCTGTAAAATATTAGCAAACCAAATTCACCAGTACATTAAAAGAATCATTCACCACAAACAAATGGGATTTATTCTCAGGTTGCAAGGGTGGTTCAATATTCGCAAATCAATCAACGTGACACATCATATTAATAAAAGAGAGGATAAGAACCATATCATTTCAATAGATGCAGAAAAAGCATTTGACAAAATACAACCATTCATGATAAAAACCATCAACAAAGTAGGTTTAGAGGGGATGTGCCTCAACAAAATAAAGAGCATTTTCAAAAGACCCACAGCTAATATTTTTGTTTGTTTTATGTGGTTATATTAATATAGGAACTACTTTTTCACTTTCCCTTTTACTTACAAGTGTTGTCAACTACACCATGCAGGGGCCTCCTTATTTGTGAAGTCAACTAGTTTCACATTACCTAGTAGGCTTGAGATGTAGAACGGAACAGGAGAATGACATTGAAATTCTCCTTCTTCAAATATTTATTTTCTTTTTCTTTTTGATAAGGGTGGGAAAATACAATATACAGAATATGTTAGGACATACCTCTTTCACTTTTATGGTTTTGGCCATAATATATTCATATGGTCATCCATCTCTTCACCAACAAACATTTATTGAAAATTTATTCTGAGTAAAATAAATTTCCTGAGCATTGCAGTGGGTTGTATAAATTAAAAACACACACACGTACACACACACACACATGCACACATGCACACACACACCCCTCCAACTGTAAAGACACTTAACATTTCATGGAGGAGAACCTATATGTAAATTATTAAATATGACATATGGAGAACAAAATGTATAATGTAAACTGTCCTCAATCTTCATGCATTTTCATGCATTTATTTTTCACACATGATGTATTGGCACCTCCTTTCACTAACACTTATACTAGGAAAATGTGTTTGAGTTTCTTACAACTGACAAAAATGAAATCTTGAAATATAGTCATTTTAACTCAGTATTCCTATCTTCATACATAAACATAAACGGCAAGTATCCATAAAATTGATCTGAAATGCATTAGAAAGTCCAAGAAATGGGGAAAATGGAGAATTTTAGTGCCCTCTTATTTTTTTTTAAGTAATCTCTATACCCAATGTGGGGCTTGAGCCTACAACCCCAAATCAGGAGTCTTATGCTCTATGGATTGAGCCAGTCGAGCATCCTTCACAGTATCCTCTAACTATCTTATGAAAACCAAATGGAAATAAACAAATAAAAGCTATTGTCACATGATACTATTTTGAAAATACTGGTAATATTTGAAAAATCTTGATATGTTCTCCCTATTACTTGATTGTCTTTACTGCTGTTTGGGCAGAAGACTTTATTTTGTATTATTTCTTTTTTTTTTTTTTTGTATTATTTCTTAACTCAGGTACTGATACTTGACATAACAACCCTCTGGTCATTATTTTCTATTATCATTGGTCTTTGAGAGTTTCCTCTCATTTTTTCCCATTTTCATTCCCAATCTTCACTCACTGTACCCTCCCCTCCCTCTCACACTTACCCTAATGTGTTTTATATATGTTCTTGGCTACATGAATGTAGCCTTGTTGGTGCATGTATTTTAAATGTACTATGTTAAACAGCTCCTTTATTTTCGCCTACTCAGATTTATCCAGAATGTGTCTACCAGTTTAGGGAGGGGGGCTGTGATACATTTGTTTCTTCATCCTGAGAACATTTCAGAGCCGTAAAGGTGTCATGAGTGCCCTGTAACTAATGAAGGTGACTTTTGCATCGCATCAAAGGGTGGAGACTGGTTGTTAGGAGGACCCATCATGTGATCAGAGAAGTGGAACTTTCAGCCCCACACCCCAACTTTGGAGAGAGAGAGGCTTGGAGATTGAATCAGCTAATTGCCAATGACTTAGTCAATTATCACTATGCAGTGTAGCCTGGAGAGGGCATGGAAGCTCCACACTCTTTCCTCATACCTTGCTCTATGCACCTCCTTATCTGGCTGTTGATTTGTATATCCTTTTTTGTATCCTTCAATAAACTGGCAAACGTAAGTTAATGTTTCCCTAAGTTCTAAGAGGTACTCTAGCAAGTTAAAATAATCTAAAGAGGAGGTTGTTGGAACCAAGAAGTCAGTCAAAAGCACATGGAACAGACTGAGGCTTGAAACTGGCATCTGAAGTAGAGTATAGAGGGTGGTCTTGTAGGACTGAACCCTTAATCTGTGCAATCTGATGATATCTTCAGGTAGATAGTGTTAGAATTAAGTTGAGTTCTCAGGTACTTTGCTGAGAATTGCTTGCATCCAAGAATTGCTTGGTGTTGTGAAGTAGGGGAATACCCCCCCATTGGAATTGGGTCTGGGAACCCAAAGGGAGTTATTGTCAGTAGAGAGCAAAAGACTAGCTAAGCTTGAAGACTTTAAAAGCAGAAAGGATCAGATTGGAGAATTGGAAAATGCTGTTTAAGAGCACAGACTTGCAACCAGAATATGAGTAAGTTATGGTGATAAAAGGCACAGCTTAGTGATTATAGTCAACAATATTGTATTATATCCTTAAATTTTAAGAGACTAGATTTTTTTTAAAAAGTTCTCATTTATTTATTCATGAGAGACACAGAGAGAAAAGCAGAGACATAGGCAGAGGGAGAAGCAGGCTTCCTGTGGAGAGCCTGATGCAGGACTTGATTCCAAGACCCTGGGATCATGACTTCAGCCAAAGGCAGAAGTTGAACTGCTGAGCCACCCAGGCACCCCAAGAGACTAGATCTTAAATGTTCTCACCACAAAAAAGAGGTGATGGTTATGTAACATGTTAGAGGTATTACCTAAAGCTATAGTGATAATCATATTACAATATATAAATGTATCAAGTCAACATGTACATTATACCCTTTAAGCTTATACAATATTATACATCAATTATAGTTCAATTAAAGATAAATAAATAAAGTGGTAAGACTCAGCCAAGTTTCCATTGTGTCCATAGAGGAAGCACAGACAGCAAAGAGAAGGACTGTATGTATCAGACATAGCCAGGCTTGTAGCCCATTGTCCTCATAGACATGACCAGGAGGATGCAGTAGTGACCTACACGGATGCACAACTAAAGACCAAACTGAAATACAAATTGGAGCAGCAGCTACTAGAAGAGGTTGACAGTGATGACTGATGATGCTTTAGCCTTATTTTTTGACATTTCATAAACCCCCCAGAAAGTTGACATTACTGTAAGGATGGAGGAGGCTATGCAACTGACTGGGATTTTCTTCTTTATACCCTGTGGCTGCAGAAGATAGTGCATGAGCAGCTCTGAAAACAAGTGTGAGGAACAAATAGAAGAAAATTTCCTTGAATTGAATCTGAGTTCTTCTCGAAGAGCAGCACAGGGTCATAGCACCTGAAAGAATTATATCTAAATCTCAGAGTAAAGTCATGATCTTAAACAAACTTCAAGCAAACTTACTCATTTATTAGCTATAGTAGTTTTTTCTAATGGATTCCTTTGCATTTTCTAAATATAAGATTCTATCATCTGCTAAGTTTTACTACTTCCTTTCCAATCTGGATGGCTTTTTTTAGTGGGAAAGCTTTCACTCTTTCATGATATGAGTATGATATTAGCTGCTTCTTTTTTGTAGATGTCCTTTATTCATCAGGTGTAAAAGTCCTAGTTCTATTCCTATTTCTATTCCTAGTTTGTTGAAAGTTTCCATCATAAAATGGTGCTATATTTTCTTCAGATATCTTTTCTGCATCATTGAAATGAACATGTGCTTTTTTTGTCCTTTATACTATTAATATAGTATATTACATTGATCAAATTTTGGGATGTCAAATCAACTTTGTATTTCTGGGATACATCCCACTAGGTTGTGGTATACAATCAATCATTTTTATTATTTTTCTTGTTGCTAGATTTAGAACCCTAGTTATAGTAGGTTGAATAATGGCTTCCCAAAAGATATATATGACATAATTCCTGGATGGAATCTATGATTATTACTTTACAGGACAAACACTTTGCATATCATGAAGTTAAGGATTTTAAGATGGGAAGATTTTCCTGGAAACTCTATGTGTGCTCTATATATAATTACAAGTGTCCTTAAAAGAGGGTGGCAGAAAGAGATTAAAGATGGAAGAGGAAAAAGCAAAGTGAGTGATCATGGAGAAAGAGATTGGAGTGATATGATCACATTGGCTTGGCCTCTGGAATGCTGAAAGAATAAATCATTGTTGTTTTAAACCACCAAGCTTGTGGCACTGTTATAGAAACCTTGGGAAAATAATATACTAGCATTTTGTTGAGGATTTTTGTGTTCATATTCATAAGGTATGTAGGTCTCTAGTTTTATCTGTCTCGTCGTGATTTCAGAGTTAATATTAGGTGAATATAATGGTTTGGAAAGTAGTCTTCCTTTTCTAATTTTTTTTTTTTGGAGTGTTTTTTGCAGGACTGGTATAAACTTGCTAGAATTTACCTCCTGAAGCCTCCTGAGACTTGTCTTCTGTTTGTTCAAAGTTTCTCTTTCTTTAAAGTTTTTATTTAAATTCCAGTTAGTTAACATAAAGTGTAATGTTAGTTTCAAGTGTACAGTATAGTGATTCTACACTTCCATACATCATCCAGGGCGCATCACTAGTGCCCTCCTTCATCCCTACCACCTATTTGACCCATCCCTCTTCCCTCTGATAATCATCAGTTTGTTCTCTAGAGTTAAGAGTTTGTTTCTTGGTCTCCTCTCTCTTTCTGTCCCCTATAATCATTTAACTCTTCATTTTCACTTCATTTTGTAGACTTACCTTATTTTTATCTTCTATGTCCTCAACTGTATATTTAGCAGTACCTACCTTCCCTTTGCTTCTTCCAACTCACTTTTGTTTGGTGAATGATTTTATATTTTCTCTTCTTTTCTGATTTCTCCTAACTTCTATTCTATCACTTTCTATTTCCTCACCAAATCTTTGTTCAGATGCTGGATTCCTGCTCCTTATTCTTGTGTTATAGAGGCAATTGCTTACTTCAGATTTGCTCATTTATATTAAATATAGTATGGTGGTAATTTTTATTTACTCTTTGGTAACATTATTTGAGTGCGTGTCCTCAACTTGTCGGTTGATTTTCCTGTTTCTTCTTCTCCTTCCTCTCCTTCTCCTTCTAGTATCTTTATGTGACTCCTGAATAGATATACTTTTAAAAATTCATCAGTGAAACAGATCATTTCCCCAGTTGCTTGCAGGAATGTTAGGGAGTGAGAGAGGACCAAGATTTTGTGGCAAAATAGCAGATAGGTAACCACAAGATTTGTTTGTTTGTTTAACAATGTAAAATCTCTCTTCCACTGCCACAGAGACTGATTGCTTCATTACAAATTGCCCCTTTGTGTGATTCCTCCTTTGGCTTTGCCTGCACCAGTATTTAGAACCAAACTGAATCCCCGCAGTTAAAGCATGCTCCTTCTAGCTATTGTTGCAGACCTGGGATAGAAGTTTTTGTACCTTAGGGTATGCAGGTCTGTGTCAGGAAATGTACTTTTATTTTTATTTTTATTTTTTTTTAGGAAATGTACTTTTATTTTGGATCTTCTGAGCTACACAGCTGTAGCACTTGCCCCATCCCCCCTCTGTTTCTTTGTGAGCATTTGCCTGCTTGATCCTCATTGCTTTTGAAAGCAGCTCTTTCACCTATTTTATGGTTTGGAGTTTTAACTGTCTTCTAGTTTTGCCAAAAACAACTTCAGTGTTTTTGTTTCTCTTTTTCCTCATTGGTTTTGGATGATTTTCAAGAAGGGAAGGTAGAAATGCCAATGTTATGCTGCCATTTGAAACAAGATCTTTCTATCTTAAATTTAGGGCATTCCTTATCCCTGCTCCCCTTCCCTCCTTTACATTTATCTGTGCTCTTTGTCATTGATCTGTGCTCACGCTTGATTTGAATGAACTACTATCAAATTGTCATCATTATCCCTGGCTTTTCTTCTTTTGATTATTCCTTCCTTTGCCTATTGTCAACTTTACATGGATATTCCTAAGAAACCTCTAATTACTGTCCTTCTTTACTTTAATGTTCCTAATCTTGGTCAGTGGCATTATAGTTCTCTCAGGTCATCTAGCTGAAAATCCTAGAACTATACTTGTGCCTCTTTTTGTCCATTCTATGTTCAAAACTTCTACTTTTGGTTTCATAACTTCAAAACTTCCTTTTGGTTTCCACTGTTATCATGCTGTTCTGAACCCCACACCTGGTTACTGCACACTATTATTCTTGGATGTCTTATCCAATGCCAATTCAACTACTTGCTGTGCCAGAGTTAAATTCCTTAAATATACCTCATCATGTCATTCCTTTCCACAAAAACCTCTGCTCACCAACACGCATAGTAATCTCTTTGAGCTTCCATATGTTGACATCTGGATTCTCTACCAACATAAAATAATTTGTTTCCTAAAAATACTTGTCATGCGTTTATTACCTAACTTTGTTTATCTCTTGTCCTTTACCTGGTAGGTCTATTTCCTCATCCTCATTTGCTGATGTCTTGGCTGGCTCTCAAGGTTCTGCTTAATAAGGCCCTTTCAAAATATCCATTTGCAGTTAATCACTCCTTTCTCTACACTCTTAAGAGTCTTGTTGGTTTTTTAACTTATTTTTTATGCCTTTTTCAGCTTATTTTATCCATATCACATAATATAGTACTTGCAAAATGAATGCATTCCTTTGTTTGAATTTAAATAAGTTATGCAAACATATTTGTAGTATATACTAACAAACACACATATATAATTTATTTTTATATATTATATACAATATGCTATATTTTATATGTTATATATAATATACTATATTAACAATATATAATGCAGTATATTATAAATACTATGTACTATATGATATACTCTATAATAGTGTATATCCAGATATATATTTTTTCTTTCTTCTTGGATTCTACTTTATTTGGTAAAACTCAGAAACTAACAACCAACTCACTTCCACTCACCTCTTCTCTCTGAAGAAGATGGTTGACCAGAGACAAAAAGGCTGCTATTTGGGGATCATCTACCATTTCTAGGTTTTATAGTCAGGCAATCCATGGCCTAGTGGTAGGGCCTCCAAACCCAAAGCTCTCAGAAGAAATAGAAGAAAGTAAAAGGGAATTCTCACTTCGAGACAATGAAACCCTCTCACTCCTTTCTCCCCTTCCCCACAAACTCTCCACACCCCAACCTAAACAAAGAGGTAGTAGAAGACAAAGCCTGAGTGTGAGAGACAGACAGACACACAATTTTCTTTCAGCCAAATAGCTGCAAAATTTCTCCCTGGAAGGAAGATGATTGGCAATACCAATCAAGGCTTCTTGTTCCAAGGTGATGGTTGGAATCATGTGAAACTGGTAAAAATTAAAGGGAAAAAAACATTACTGTCAGCTCACTTCCAGACCTTCAGTGAACTTATTTTAGTTTTAAGAAACCCCCATTTCAAAAAGAAGTGAACTGTGGCTTCTGGGGCAGCTGGCTTAGAGAAAGGTTCCCATAATAGGGAAGACAACGGTGGGAAATGGGGAAACAGGGCAGGAGGGCAAAGGCTTTGGGGAGAGTCTAAGAAAGGGGATCCCTGCCCTTGGATATTTATAAATAAATAATATGATATAGAATTATAATAAATCTATAAATATTGTTTATCATATTATATAACATATATTTAAATATTTTTTAAAGATTTTAATATACTAATACAACACATTTTAGTATTCCTTTAAATTTCATTTTGCAACAATTTTTTTAAAAGCTCCTGGATCTATCTTTCCAATTGTTTGAAAAATTTTCATGGTGGGGTATATTTCTCCTGGTAACCAGGTTATCAAGAGATTTGACACTTTTTAGCTTGTTAGGGTATTTACCGTCCTTCCTCTACAACATATTACTATTCGTTAGGTACTCTTTCTCTTTATTTCTGAAAGCTCCAATAGCACAAGCTTGTAGGTTCCCTGAGTTTTACTGGCATTTTGAGGTTGTAGAAAGTTGTTAGAATGCTCAATACAAAAAGGTCCCAGCCACCCCTGCCATATGGAAGTCATCACTGGACAATCTCCTTAGGATCCTGCTTGCTGATTTCTTGCTCATCTATTCGTCCCAGCCCCCAACTATTTTGCAAGATGCTTTTCCATAATTCCATAACTCTCAAAGTAGGTATCTATTTTACCTGCCAGGAAAAGATTCAAAATTCTGTTGCTTTCTGTATCAGGATGCATTTGATAAGCAGAAAACCTTATTCAAAGTGGCTTAAGTCATTAAAATGTTTACTGTCTCACACATGAAGTCCTGAAGTATGAAGGCTCTAGACATATAGTTAAAGGTTCAGTGATGCCGTAAAATACCCAGGTTCTTTCTAGTTGGGTTTTCTTCTCTCAATCCTTAGTATACTATCTTTTTTCTCAGACTACCATTCTTCATAAAATATCTGCAGCAGTTCCAGTAATCATAATTAAGCACAACATCCAGAAGTACAGAGAGATTATCTCATCCACTTTCTTGTTTTTAAGGAAAGAGAAACGATTCCCAGAAGCCTCCACTCAGAATGCCATCACATATCCACAGGCAACCTTACCCCTCATCCTTCACTGACTTAGGTGGGCAAGATGTACTCCTGAGTTAGGGATATGTCCACCTTTGTGTAGAGACTCAAACAGAATTTTGCTACCATGAAAGAAATAGGGAATTAATTTTGTGTAGGCAACCAACAGTGCTTGCATGCTTTTTTATGCATTACAATTTAACATTTTTTGAAGATTTTTTCTGCCTAAAAAGGTTGACAAGGGAAACTATATCTTTATAACCATACCAATAACTTGAAGTTTCTTCTCTAAAGAGAAGTGCAGATTCAATTGATTAACAGGTAATATATTATTAGTTTTAGAGGAAGAGGTCAGTGATTCATTAGTCCTATATAACAGCCAGTGCTCATTACATCAGGTGCCCTCCTTAACGTCCATCACCTAGTTAGCCCATCCCCTCCCACACCCCTCCCATCCAGCGACTTTTAGTTGTTTCCTATGATTAAGAGTCTCTTATGGTTTGTCTCCCTCTCTGATTTAGTCTTGTTTTATTTTTTCCTCTTCTCCTCTATGATCCTCTGTTTTACTTCTTAAATTCCAACAAATAAGTGAGGTCATATGATAATTGTCTTTCTCTGATTTATTTTGCTTAGCATAATACTCTCTAGTTCCATTCACATTGTTGTAAATGGCAAGGTTTCTTTTCTTTTCTTTTCTTTTCTTTTCTTTTCTTTTCTTTTCTTTTCTTTTCTTTTCCTTTTCTTTCTTTTCTTTTCTTTTTTTTTCTTTCTTTTCTTTTTTTTTCTTTCTTTTCTTTTCTTTTCTTTTTTCTTCTACTTCTCTCTCTCTCTCTCTTTGATGCCTGATTAGTATCCCATTGTATATTTATATCACATCTTCTTTATCCATTCATCTGCCAATGGACATATGGGCTCTTTCCATAGTTTGGCTATTGTGGACATTGCTGCTGTAAACATTGGGATGCAGGTGGATCACTACATTTGCATCTTTGTGGTAAATACCCCGTAGTGCAATTGCTGGGTCATAGGGTAGCTCTATTTTCAAATTTTTGAGTAACCTCCATACTGTTTTCTAGAGTGACTGCACCAGCTTGCATTCTCACCAACAGTGTAAGAGGGTTCCCCTTTTTCTGCAGCCTCACCGACATCTGTCATTTCCTGACATTAATTTTAGCCATTCTGACTCGTGTGAGGTGCTAGCTCATTGTGATTTTGATTTGTATTTCCCTGATGCTGAGTGATGTGGAACATTTTGAGAAGTGTAGATTTTTGTTTGCTTATTTTTGTTTTGTGAGGAATTCTGCTTTCTTAGGTTCATCAGCTCAAACTACAGCAATTAGCTATTACATAACATATTTTCTCCCTATTATAATTTTTTTAATTTTTAATTTCTCTTGAATTTTCTAAGATGTTAGTGAGGGACATATCTAAGTCTTTAAAATTAACTTATTGGAGTGCCTGCGTGGCTCAGTTGGCTAAGTGTTTGCCTTCAGTCCTGGGATCAAGCCCTGTATCGGTCTCCCTGCTCAGGGAGGAGTCTGCTTCTCCCTCTCTCTCTGCCCTTCCCCACTGCTTGTGCTCTCTCTCTCTGTTAAATAAATAAATAAAATCTTTAAAATATAATTAAATTACCTTATTTTTATCAGGCAAGTTTCCTTATTCTTGATGCAAGAATCAGAAAGAGAACTTGTGTCAACTGAGTATTTGTTTTTGGCTTCATCATCTTAACATCAGTTCAACACTTTGCCCTGCTTTTAACTTGATATTGATAACTTGGTCAAGTGTCTTAAAGGATTTGAGTGAATGTCTCCTTATGTGTTTGGGTGTATATAAAAATAACTTCTGTTCCAAAGTTTTATAGCTCTGCAAAGCTGATGAGGCACAGAAAACCATTGAACTACTTGAGGAAATTTATCCTGCCTGGTTTACTTAGACCCATGATAATGAAATATCCTCTTTAATTGAAAGTGCAAATAATGAATATTTCTAATAACTTTAACAATTGCTTATCACTATACCAGAAAGATGCATCAATTGTCTATTTTTCAGTGTCAATATATTTTAGTATTATATTAGTGTTTTCAAAAGGTATTTTGTGTGTCTTTATAAAATGCCAGGATAAAGGTCAAAACTCCAAACTCTGCGGTTTAATGACCATGTCTATATATTTTATTCTTATATTATACATAATCTCAAGATCTTTCATATCACAAAATTACCATGTCATTGGCTATTACAATTTAATGGGATACAAAATAAAAAGTAAACTGAACAAAATTGATATTCATGAGATAGTATAAACTTGGAGGAATATAGAATTTAAAACCGTAACCAGATTGTATATTTCTACAAACCCTGCCAAAAAATGTGTGAATTATTGATTATCAAATATAAGGAAAGACAACCAAATTAGGAGTCTTATTTGCCTAAGGTTTAAATAGAAACCAATTCAATTCAACGTGCACTTACTGAGAATGTATACAATATATACCATTTATATGCATTATACCATTTCTATACATTATACCATTTATGTACAATTTACCATTCTGTACATGATTTATAGAATAATTGAAGTGGAGACAGATGAGATGACCTTTGATTTCCTTACAAATGGGGATGGAAAGTAGAGCACAGAGGAAAGTAAACAAAGTAGTAAAACAATGACCTTCTATTATGAAAATATATTGTTATGTTATTATAGAGAACATGATAATATGTAATATCTTCTCTCTTTTCCTAGATAAATGGTAAATTATACACAGTTTTCTCTACCTTAGTTTTTCATTTTACTGTATATTCTGGAGATAGTTCTATAGCAAACATAAAATGTTAAACAAAATGATTAGAGAAAACATTTGGAGTTATATTTCAAATAAAACTGATGTTACTTATAAGCTTTTTGAAACATATGTCAATGGTCAACAAAATGTTACTGCATGCAAAACAGTTGTTTGTTCCACAACCATACTTATAATTGTTTGGCAATCAGAAAGCAATGTTTAAAGCATTTACATCCTAGTATGATAGTTTGTTGCATACATATGTATGCATATTTACATACATATATATACTTCAGTGAACTTTGTTACATTTTATAAAATTGACTTTTGGGTTGATGTGGAACATGTTAGTTATCATTTTTTCTCATTGAAATAATGGGACGTATTCTCCAAGTTAGTATTATTACACAGAATGTCCAATTTCTAAGAAGAGATTACTGATAATAGTAAGACCTCCTCTATTTTATTTCTCTATCCTAGTTTTCCAGTATATAATGATTTTATTACCAAACAGTAGATGGCAGTATAAGTATACACTCATTAGAGGCCCAATTAATTTCTAATAAACTCCAACATGTAATTGATATTATTTAATATTTGAAATTCTTGTGCATAATGTTCAAAAAAGAATGGACTGTTGTTTGAGGTATAGAAATATATTTCTGATGTATTCAGAATTTCTATTCAATTTTATTTGAAATACTGTTAGTTGTAATTACAAAGGGTTTTTATTTTATTTTTTATTTATTTTTTTAAAGGGTTTTTATATTGATAAAGATGATGTTACCGATACAAAGTCTACACTTCTACATTTTATTTCAGCATGGGGAGTAATTGTGGTGGGTTAATCATTTCAGTGCTAGAATGTCTAAAACACAGACCACAGTATATTCCATATACTGAATATATATATGCACAGTGCATATAGACTATCCATACCCCATAGTCAAAAGATTTGGAAACTTTAAAAAAAGATCAAAGAAGTCTCAATGCCAAAATCAGAATTTTGTTGGTCTCCCTTAACATATGATTTTTTTCTTTCACTCTGATTTTTTTTATGGTGTTTTTGAAAAGTTACCAATGACCTTTATGTTGCTAAGTTCAATATTTATTCTTTGGCCTCATTATGTTTGACTTGTCAGCAGCATCCCACACTTGTGATCATTCTTTTTTTCTGGGATCATTTTCTTTTCTTGGCTTTCAGGACACCACGTTCTCCTGGTTTTCTTTTTACCCCACTGGCTAATGCTTCTCTGTCTTATCTTTACCCACTAATCCCTCATTTTCTTACTTAATTTTGGAGGGCCCCAATATTGGTTAACTCTCTTTTCTTATCTACATTCACTTCCTTATTGATATCATCCAGGTTTGCTGTTTTCTATTTTTTATTTTTGGTAAAGATTTTATTTATTTATTCATGAGAGACACACAGAAAGAGGCAGAGACATAGGCAGAGAGAGAAGCAGGCTCCCTGTGGGGAGCCCAATGCGGGACTCTATCTCAGGCCACCAGGATCCACAACCTGAGCCAAAGGCAGACGCTCAACTGCTGAGCCATCCAGGGGCCCTCAGGTTTGCTGTTTTAAATAAAATTAAAAAGTCCACATTTTAGGTGGAGTCCAAAAGATTCAATTGTATAAAAGGAGTTGCTGCATTGTTGTGAGGATAGTCAGATGCAGAAGAAGAGTAGTGATTGCTAATTGAGTTATACTTAAATACCAAGAAATCATGGGGTGTGTTATTTTGGGTTTGGTGTACCATCTGAGTACAGGGACCCTCTATGTGGTGACACTGTTCAAATTTATATTTCTAGCATAGGCCTATTCCTGAATTCCAGACATATATTCAACTGTTTATCTGCCAATTTTATTGATATCTAATAAAAATCTCAGAGGTGCTGAAATTTTCTTCCCATCTCCAAGACTCCTACACTGGGGTATTATTTATCTCAGCTGATGGCAACTCTGTATCTTTTTAGTTGATGAGGCCCAAAACACTGAAAGTTTTCTTACTCCTCTATTTCCAACCTGTCATGAAGTCTATTGAGTCCTCTAACTTGAGTCCATCTCTCACCCCTCCCACTATTAACACATGCTGGTCCAATCAATTATTGTCTCTCACTTGAATTATTGCAATAGCCTTCCAATCGATGATTTTAGCCTCTGCTCTGACTGCCTTACTTTCACCATGAGAGCAGCCACAGTGGTCTTATCAAAATGTAAGTCAACTTATGTTACTCTGCCTCTGAAAACTCTGCAGTGGCTGCTCATTTCATCGAGAATAGAATCAGTGTGCTGACGATGAACTGCAAGGTCAGATAAAATCTGGCCCTCAATACTTAAGTTATTCTCTTACTTCTCTTCCTCTCTGTCACTCTGTTCGAGCCATACTAGCTTCCTTGCTTTTCCTCAAACACGGTAGGTGCAATCAGACCTCAAGGCCCATGTACTGCCATTCCCTTTTCCTGAAAGTCTCTCCTTTTAGTATTTATATGTCTTGGTCTTTCACCTCTTTGGTTTCTTCAGTCCTCATACCAAGGAGTACATTGAGGGTCCTGTCTACAATTCCAAACTTTATCCCTGCTCCAAAATCCTGTCTCTCTTACCCTATTAAGTTTTTTTTAGCCCCAAAGCTCCTGTCACCTTTGATGTAACATTTATTACATTATTTATTTGCTGCACTAAAATATAAGCTTCATATGAGCAGAGGTTATTGTATTTTTGGATCACTTCTCTATCAGTGCCTATAGTGGTACCAAGTATATTGTGGGTAACCAACAAATATTTGTTAAATGATGAGTGAACAACAAATGTGTGGTGAGGAAGATAGGACACCATAATTTGGGTCTTCCTATATTTTAGGTCTCTAAATATCGCTTAGTTGTTTTTTTTTTTTTTAATTTAAGATTTTATTTATTTGAGAGAGAGAGAGAGAGAAGCCTGAGTGTATGTGGGGGAGAGGCAGAGAGAGAAGGTAAAGCAGACTCCCTGCTTGAGCAAAGAGCCCGACATGGGTCTTGGTCCCGGGACTCTGGGATCATGGCCTGAGCTGAAGGTGGGTGCTTAGCTAACTGAGCCACCCAGGCACCCCTAAATATCACTTAGTTTTCATGGAGCAACTCTCACTCATTTTGAAGGATGACTCTCTGTTATCACAGGTTTTTTTTTTTTTTCTTCTCAAGCTGATTGAACCAACAGCAGACTCACTAGAAAGAAATTCCAAAAAAGTTGGCAATGGTCTAGTTAAAAAAATAATGTGCACAACTTAAGATATAATAAGTAGGTGCCTAATATTTGAGGAATGTTTAATATCTAGATTGCCTAGAAAGGAAAGATGACATTAAATGGGTCATTAACATACATATGACACCATAAGACTTTCACTTATGTATTATCATTTATTCTTTGCAACTCTGTGAAGTATGTGTTGTTTTAATTTTGCTGACTTGGAGATTTCTTCTCAGGAAGATAAAATTACTTGACCAAAATCACATATTAGCTGGTAACACAGCTGGGGTTCAACCCCAGCTTTGATCCCTAAGCTCACAGTCTTTTGTGATGTTCACTACCCCGCCTCCCTCCTTTTTTAATGGAGAAATATGTTTAAATATGTATGATGCCAAGACCAGGTATCGAAAAAAATCAGATAGTCCAGTGATTCTTGAAATTTTATAGACCACAGGTGCCTCAGCTTCTGGACATACCTCAAGTTCTAACCTAGTTCCAAGATGAATTTTATTTTATTTTTATGTTTATTTACTTATTTATTAAATTAAAGATTTTTAAAAGATTTACTTATTTCAGAGAGAGAGGGAGAGAGCACACATGCACACATCAGGGGAGGAGCAGAGGAGAAGGGAGAGGAAATCTCAAGCAGACTGCGTTGAGTGTGGAGCCCAATGTGGAGCTTGATCCCATGACCCGGAGATCATGGCCTGAGCCAAAAACAAGAGTTGGATGCTTAAGTGACTGAGCTATCGAGGTGTCCTGATTTTATTTGATTAACTAAAAGGTAGATGAAAATGAAACACTGGTATTACATTTCTATGTGTATACTCTGGATCTGGATAAGTGGAGGTATGGATATTTCAAGTCATGTTATTCATTGAACCCTTTAGTCCTTTTACAAAGAACAAAGCAGTTCAATCTATGAAAAAAAAAAAATATTATCCTGACAAGGATACAGTCAACCTGGTTACCTTGACAGCAGCCAATCTAGGTTTTGTTTTGATCCCCATTAAAAAATTAACCTATCTCCTGATCTAAATTTGGATGAGAAAAGAATAATAGAATAAAGTACTTCTGTCTGAAGTAGATTCTTTTTCTGGTCCCAACTCTGGCTAATAATGACCCCAAGGGCAAATCACAAATTACAAGACTGTGTGCTGTTTTGAAGTGGAACAAAGTTGCCTAGCTCACACATTCACTCTCCACACCCAGATCTCTGGAGACTCTGTTGATCAGACAAAACTCACGTTCTCTCCACACCCATTCTACAGCCACACCATCAGGAAAAGTGTTCTTCTTCTGGCACTTAAACTATAGCTTAGAGTCACAGAAAGTTCTTTCCTCTCTCATGCCCCGGTGTTAGTAGAGTGACTCTTTAGGCCTGAGGATGTTTCACATCACTTTTATTTTGGGATCTCATGTCTTGAGACAGCTGGTGAGTGTTAATGACCAGGCCACAGTGTTCAGGTCTGCACGTCCACTCTCCCCATTTCAGAACAAGGGAAACATCCTGGGATGTGGTTCTCACAACACGAAGGAGACACTAAAGCCTTGGGATGATCCTCAGTGGGAGAGGAGCTATTTTTCAATTTGGCTTGGGACCAAGTGCTGAAAAATGCGAAACCATTGATTACATATTACTCCTTTTGGCCCAAAAGTCAAAATTATACAAACACACAAGAAAAACTTACTATATTTTTTCCCACATTCTTTCTTTTCCCTAGATATATTGTTTAAAATTTGAACAGTTGTACAAAAGATCCCATGGGAATGACACTTCCCACATGAACAGCTTCCTTGCTTATAAGGGATTCAATTCAATTCTCTGGCTGCTGAGGGACCAATTTAAGTCTATGTAATTTAACCCTTCAAGTCCTTATATGCCATTAAGTGGGGGGAGGGAAGGAAAAGCATGATAAATCCCAAATCTCTATAAGTTGAGATAAGATCGTCCTGTGTGGTATTTGGCTTAGATTATCTTCATGCCTTCTTTGCCTGTGCCAACACAAAGGTCTGGTGTCACAAGAGAAAGCATAAGGAGATGCTTACATATAACAAGCATTTATGTAAGGTTTATTGAGATATACCATAGTGCAGTTCAGATCAATTGCTACATGTTAAGATTCATAGTTCAGGAACTAAGCTAGTTGTGGAAGATTCAAAGGTGAGTTATTCAGTCCTTGCCATGAGCTTTAACCACCAAAGCAGAAAAAAATGGGCTAGATTGAAACATGGTACTTCAGGAACCAAAAGCAAGAATCGTACCGAGAGCAGATGGATATGATCAATCACTTTACAATCACTTTCAACACGATGATGTGGGTTACTTTCAATTTATCCTGTGGAATGGAATGAATTAACAATTTTAGCTAATGAACTAGCTAGACTAATGAACTATCTGGAGCAAATTGAAAAAGAGAAGCATTTTACCTATTTATGGGAGATAATTGGTATTGTTAAGCAACTCTGTTATACTCCTATGAAATTCAGATCATGATGACTTCTAAAAAAATTTGGAGTATGAATAAAATTGGAAGCGTTTAGAGAAACATTCTGCTTCTTTGATAAATGTCATTATTGTTGTTATTTTAATCATTATATTATCAGAGACCCCAGAGGATCCCACAGCCCTCATATCTCAAAGATTGAGGAAGATCTCATTCTTTTCATGCTCTGGGAATTCGTTCGACTTCACATAAAATTTTAATAGCTATCTTGTGAGCTAAAGACGTCCAACCTACAACAGAGCAGATAGAGCAATTTACTGAATAATTCTTTATGCCAGGTTCTATATTGAATGCCTTTCTACATATCATCTTATTGACTCTTGGTAACAGCTCTCTAAAAAACCTGATGTTATTTCTGTTATTCAGAGAAGAAAATTATTTGAGATTAACTGACTTGCCCAAGGTTACTCAGCAATTTAATCATTGCACTGGGATTCAGAGCCACGGTATAAACAGTGACCAAAATGATAAGATATAATTTGTTAATAAAAAGCATTTTTGCTTTATATGTTAACTGCTGAATGAAAATATCTTTGCATTTTCCAGAGTGGCTTTGAATTTAGCAAAGCTTTAATTCCACTTGAAATAACAAGGTTATATCAACATACTGTCAAAATCAAATACTTTCCTCAAACAAAAAAATGATTTGGAAAAGGCTGAAACGTTAAGAGAAATCAGTGTTTTTTTTTTTTTTATCCTTTCTTTTCTAGGAAATCAACCAGTGCTTTCTTGTCGACATAATTTCTGCCAAGACATTTAAAAGTACTGTGTATCTAGAATATATATGCTCTATAGAACAGACAGACAAAGGGGATACTTTAGTGGTGCTATTTGAATGGGAAACAGGAAATCAAGCTTCAACATAGAGTTAGATAATGTTTATTCAATTTGCGTCAAAGCCCAACACATGCTTTTTCTTTTGTTATGCCTTAATAGTCTTATTTATCCTTTTTCCAGTACATAAATTGCTTTTGCACTGTGAAGAAGATATCTGTTTACTAAAGGTGGAGGTAAGAATTAATTTTTAATACAATGATAAAATCATACAGACAGAGCATAAAAGTTATAAAACACACACACACACACACACGAAAACAATCCACACATATAAACAATCCTTAAAAAGACAGAATATCAAAACAAATCAGCTTTTTGCCTGTCCTGAATAGTCACTTTCTTTTCTGTTCTTAAACAGAAGTTGGGATGAGAAATAGCTGGAAATAAGTTTAGTCTCTGAACTCTGTTTCCAGAGCTCTATTTAGTTGCTCTTCAATTTGTTCTCTCATTTTACAGCTTCTTCTTCTTTTTTTAAGATTTTATTTATTTATTCATGAGAGACACAGAGAGAGAGAAGCAGAGACACAAGCAGAGGGAGAAGCAGACTCCCCCCACAGGGAGCCTGATGCAGGGCTCTATCCCAGGACTCCAGGAACATGACCTGAGTCAAAGACAGACACTCAACAATTGAGCCACCCAGGTGTCCCTCTCTGTAAGGTTTTAAAGCTATAAACATCTATGTGATTCCAAGATAGAAAACATATGCTTATTATCATTTTAATGAGAATGGTAACATTCATTTTTTTAGTAGAACTGGGTACTTTATCTCTAAAGATATACCTGTGATATTTAAGAGGAGGTTCTTTCCTTTGGTGGTGAACCTGGGGCAGATGAGAATTGTGCAAGCTGCCACAGGTAATGACCCCAGCCACAGATACTGGTTCACACTGGGGGAGATAAACCCAACATATAGTAAGATGTAAAAATGATAGAGAGAGAGAGAGAAATTGAGAGAGAACTGGTGAGAGAGAACTGAATTCCTGATTCTAGTCCCTGAGGACTCTGAAGCTGCTCTGACTCCTGGTTCCTGATGCCTGGCTCCCCATCATTAATTCTGCAAGCTACACCAACAGCTTTCCAGTAAGGCCTCTTACATGGCTTTCTATTTGCTGTTGCTGCTGCTATTTTGTTGTGATTTTTGCTTAAGCTGGCTCAAGTTGAATTCTATCCTTTGCAACCAAAGGTTCTTAAACACATAAGAATATTTCTATCCTGAGTGCTGAGGTGTAATCTGGGCTCTAGTAGATCTGTGACCAAGAAGCAAAGGATTACACAGGTATTTGCCCCAGCTTATGAAATAGTTTTCAGTTGTTCAGCATCAGAAGGCCTGGAAAACTCCATGGTAACAGTGCTAAACAAGAGATAAAGCTCTCTCTTCTGGTTTTCCTAGAAAGTCCCAGTATATACCAATGGTCAATGAGGTCTCCTGCCTGCTTAGCGTTTGTCTCAGAGTTCCTGTTTTCTAAATAAGCAATATTATTGATAGTTGCATTAAAGTAATCCAGCACCAGTTTATGAGAGCACCGCTTTTCATTTCTAGCTTCTGTGAAAGCTAGCTTCATTTCTAGCTTCTAGAAATTTTTTTTTTTCCACTGGAGACAGGAGGTTTTATTGATGCTGATGGGGGTAGGAAAGGCCCCCAGGAGCCTGGGGAAGGGGTGGGGGGGCTGAGTCAGTCAGCGAATGCATAAGGCCTGGGCACATGGGGGTAGGTTAGGGCACATTCATCTTCTCAGGATTCTGTGGCTCCTTTGGAGGGAAGGAGGAGAGCATCTTGAGGGAGGAGCAATTCAAAGAGCAGCGAGGGAGAAGTCAGGGACAGCTGAGAGCTCCTAACCTGAAAGAAGCCACCACAATAGGCAGCAACATCTGGGTGGAAAGCTGGATCAACTGGTCAGTAGGGAAAATGGGGGAGGGGCACTTAGGTTGGCTTCTTGGAGAGGGGTCATCCACTCTCGGGCTGGGTGAGCTCTCAGGGATACCTGGTACTCCCAAGCAGAGTGGGGCAGGACCCAAAGCCCCCTTCCCTGTGGGCTTCAGTAGGGAGAATTAGGCATTCAGGTGCCATGTGTAACCTGCATGCAGTAAAGATTCTTTTTACCATGTAATTAAAAGTCTGAGAGGTGGAGCGCCTGCGGGGGGTTGGGGGGGGCTGCTCAGTCAGTTGAGCATCTGCTTTTGGCTCAGGTCATGATCCTAGGGTCCTGGGATGGGTCCCTATGTCAGTCTCCCGGCTCCCTCTCCCCCCTACTCCTGCTCTCTCTTGCTCTCTCTCTTGCTCTCTCTCTCTCTCTCTCTCTCAAATCAATAAATAAAATCTTTTTTAAAAAGTCTGAAAGACATCCAGCAATAGTCTATCTCTCTTCTGACTCATCCCACATGCAGTATATCTCATACTGCTCTTTGAATGGCAGTAAGTATGGTGATTAAAGGTGCATCTCAAGACAACAAACTCTTGACAGTAGAGGATTGTTCAAACTTGCTGCCCTTGCCAACTTCTTGAAGGACCTGCCAGTTATGCCACAGGCCATGCCATGCACTGCAAGAAGCTGGAAGCCACAATGCCACAGTTAGGGTGCCAAGGTAGGGTGGCGTGTAAGATATCATATAGTTAGGTTCACATGAAATACACATAGGCAGCTGTAGGCCAAACAGTTCTCCCCTAAGTCACACAGAGTACAGTCTGAACACTTTTCCTCCACAGGGTTGTCATTGATCATAGGGTGGAAATTTGCTTGTTCCTGTTTTATTGGTTTGTAACACTTCAGTATTTTGCGGTAAACTCTTTAGGAAATTGTGAGCTTCAAAAGACAAAAGTCTACCTTCACTGAAAAGTTAAATACTTAATTTCCAGTTATCAAAAAATTCAGGAAGGATATGTAATTTACAGAAAATATTTGTTAACATTTACCATCACTGACTGTATGAAAACCAAAAGACACAATCTACTAAAGGAGATTCAGCATCCATCTACTTCAAAATTGAGTTGTTATTTTTAGAAGAATGTGCCCAAAGACAACCATTTTATAAAGTCAGCTGTAATATGTGTATTGTACATCAATCATTTAGATCAATAACTTTTCTGAATTGTTTCATGTTTTTAGTTACCAAGTTTGGCCATGTGTGTTGGGAAAGATAAAAGATATCAGGTGCTAAAAATGTATATATTTTTAGTGAATGATTTATTTGTTGATGAATAAGAACAAAACCGACATACGGAGGAAATAATTATAGGTATCACTGGAAAGACTGAACTTTAAGTTCCTTCTGTGTAATAGGTGCTTAATAAATACTTGTGGACCAAATAAGACAGGATTTCCACAGGTCACTAGATGGATGTTAAATATTTTTCAAGGGCCGCTGCACTCTATGTAACAATTTTAAAGCTTGCCAGTGCTTTCATCAACTTGTGCAATGGATAATCTTAAAGTCATTAATACCTACACATTTAGAGGTTTTGCTAAGTAGATCCTATATATATGACAACAGTTCTTTTTGCTGATACAGATTATTTTGCAAATGGCTCCTGGCATCTTTAAAAAATAGAAAGTAGTAATTGGCTGAACTGTTGGTTAAACTTACAAACTCCTTTCCTGTGTTGGGCCACCATTTCAGGAGCTGCTCGGGTGGCATTTTGCCCATACTTATGACTATATTTCAATTTACTAAATTTGCCTCTAAGAATTAGGTAAAAATCTTCTTTTTAGTATATCTCCAAAATGTAGTGGTAATTTTTTGTGTTTTCTTCTGTCAATCCTTTATATTCTTTCATTGACCTGCAAAGAAAAAACTACATGCTAAAAGGACTTTTAGACATCTTTTAGAAATTAATCAAAGCTTTTATTATGCTAATAATTTCCTAATTTGATAGTTTTATGGATTATCATAAAACTGTGGGTTGAGTTATTTGTATTATATTTTGCGTCATTAAGCAAGGAATTAGAATAGAATTTATCTTTTAAAGAAGTAAAAGAACTATATAGTTTCACTTTTCTTCGTAGTTCCAGAATCTTTCTTTCCTTTTCTCCCTCTCTCTCCCTCTCTCTCTGAGTGTGTGTGCAACATCAGACCTTTAAAATCCAAATCAGGGCAGCCCGAGTGGCTCAGTGGTTTAGCGCTGCTTTCAGGCCAGGGCCTGGAGACCTGAGATCAAGTCCCATGTCAGGCTCCCTGCATGGAGCCTGTTTCTCTCTCTGCCTGTGTCTCTGCCTCTCTCTCTCTCTCTCTCTGTGTCTCTCATGAATAAATAAATTTTAAAAAATCTTTTAAAAAATAAAATCCAAATCAGACTCTAATTATTTGGAAATCCATGACAAGCTAAATGTAGGAGTGTGTTAGACAATTTTCCAGTGAATATAGTCAAAGGAAATAGCTAACTAAGGCTGATAATTAGCAGATGGTTTGTTTATTGCCTAAATTCTACTGATAATTGCTCATAACTATTTTCTTTGTTTACACAATGTAGATTTAACCTAAATGTACCAAAATATGTTGCTGACAGAGAGAGTTCTGAACATTCTGAAACTCAAATTTGCTCTTACTCTTCCCTTCTATGTAAGCAGTAATAATGAACAAGACAAAGACTTAAGTAGATAGACACCCCAATTTATCATCTTATTCAAGAGGAACTATAGCGTGGGCAAATTATCACTGGCTTATGGTTCTCTCCTGTTTCCCCTATTTAAACCCTCCCACAAAGCTGGAATTCCCCATTGAGGTTTCCTGCATAGGAAAAGTGAAATGGGAACATTTGCATTTTAAGATAGCATAGTGACGTAGTGGTCCCGAATCTCACTCCCCTACTACCCCAACAAGACAGAGTAGGCAAAAATGATAATGATAGGCAAAGCTGAGGATTCGCCAGAACAAATCAATCACAGAAAAGATTAGGGAATACATTTCAAAATTTCAAAAATTTTATTTTTGATAATAGAAGCCAGAGTCTCAGGTGGCTGGGCTGCTTTCTCAGCAGCCTCACCTGAGAAGCATGAAGGCGAACTGACAAGACCCTGAGAAATACCACTTAATAACCTCCAACTTGGTGAGAACCTGGCTAAGGAAAGAGAAGAAGGTGTGAGGAAAGAATCCATAAGTAGGTCAAGCAAAATCTCCCAAGAGTGTAAATCCCTGCATCCCTTCAGAAGACCTCAGTAGAGACTCCATGGCTCTGAGCTGAGGTGAAAGAAATGAGCTCAAAGAAGTCCCATATATAGGATATAAGACTAGTTATAAGAGTTTCTGTTGTAGGGTAGTCAAGGGAATCTTAGAAGACTAAGTAGAATCTAGGTCCTTAGCAAGTATTTCATTCAGCCCCACTTTGGGTTCTCCTCATTCTTTTCTCCACACTCCAGACTATCACCAGTGTACAGCCTATCTGGTATAACAAGTGTAGAATATATGGGAGTGGAAGAGAATAGTCCAGGATAACTGCAGAGAATATTTTTACTATCCCTCCCCAGGAAAATTTCAAAACCAATCATTCAAGGAAATGTTTCTGAGCATAGAAAGCTTCTGAATTGTCTCTCAAGCCTGTTTTATATGGACAAATAACCAAAGGACGAATTTTGACATTGGTCCTCCAAGTGTGCCAATATAACATGGCTATATTTTTCTAACCCCAAAGAGTATTAACACTCTTTCCCACAGTCATTTTGACTCTTGTGACGTTTCCTTTTAATCAAATTGTCATTAACATCTGTTTTAAGCAACAAGACATTCCCACGGTAACAAAACTATGATGATTTTTTCATATGGAGAAAGTAATGGAAACACATGAATCAAGGAAAACAATAACTTGAGAAATCTTGGGATTCAAGAAAAAACCACTTTGATTAATTAATATAAACCTTATTTTATGGGTAGGAATGTGAGAACGATACTCTACTCACAATAGGTTCTTTACTTCAGAGAAGAATCGAGCTGTAGCAGCACTTTGGTTCTCTTGAGACAAAACTCCACTGACTCTTCTTTCTGTCTTATTGCCCTTTCTGGGGACATTCTCAAGATGAAAGGATCCTTTTGGATTCGGTCTTTATCGTCATTAATGGGTCTTTATTGTCATAGGCAATGTGGAAAGACAAAAACTTTTCCTTAGGAGCTCTAGTACAGGATAAGCCTAGGTGCCCAAAACTATATGTAACTGGGGAAAGCACTTATCTTTGCTATTACAGCTATTCAAGGGCTAAAAGTGTAGGTATTTCGCATCCCCATCCCCACCTATAATATAAATTTTTATTCATTTCCATCACAAAGAGAAGTCCTGATAGAGGGCAAGTACCACAGGACTAACTTTGTCCATCTGTTCTTTTTAGAAGGGTTCTCCACACACAAGAGCTCTCCTCAGCCTGATCAAAATTCACAGAAGGCTTGTGGCTCCTTGTAAACACCACAGTGCGGTATTGTACCCCAAATAAGTATGCTTCACAAAAGGCAAAGGAAGAATTGGTCTAGCAAAAGTATTGTATGTAAGTGCCCTGAGATGTTGACTAACATTCTAGAGAATTCATTGTGTAATTAAAAATTAAAAAGATTAGCTAGAAAAAAATCTCAAAGATACTGAGTGTCTCTCTCTCTCTCTCTAGTCTATTGTTTGATATACAGTTTTCCTTAATTACATTCCTTCTTTTGTCTATTTGACAGGTATTTATTGGGAACCTATTAATCTCTGCTAGATACAGTGTTGAACAAAACACATATTCTCCAACCTCATGGAATTTTGAGTCCACCGGGAAAGACAAAACCAAATTCATGCAAATAACTATATAATCCCAATTTGGCAAATTTCAACTGCTCCAGTTACATGGAAGTTTTACTTTTATAGGTAGTCATTCTCTTTATATAGTACTATGAGAAATTCTCCTAAAAAAAAGGAAAAAAAGAAAATTCTTCTAAATCTATTTCTACCACATGTAGTGTGGGCCATCGCTTTTCATATGCTTCTAAGGAGCCATCTTAGGTGTTTGCACCATCTCCTTCACTCTTGTGCAGGCTTTTAAGTCATGTGTCTCAGGGATGTATTCTCTCTTATTCAAATGTTTATGCCACCCCCTTTCAATCCACTCTCAGATTTCAGCTCCATGTGGATTCATCCAGATTCTGCTAGTACATGTCGGCTGGATCCCACAGCTCTTTGGGGTAGAGTCCCCTTTCTCCATTATCAAGCCAATATATCCTGGCAGAGTTATTGCTGTCCTAGAAGCTGGAAGGGCAAGTGGGGGTAAATCCTGATTGTAGCTCATACTGTGCTGCAGGAGGACCTCTGTATAATCTTCAAGGAAGGGGGCAGTTCAGACCCTTAGTGTAGGAAGTAGTACTAGAGGAGGAAGCTACTTCGGAGGCTCACAAGGCAGAGGAATCTGAGGACTCGTGGATTTCAGATGGCCCCATCCATATGTCAGGATCTCATTCTTTCGTCTACAAATGATAAGATGACTAACTTCAAAAAAGTTCAAGGATTCAACAGCGAAACTACTAGAACAACAACAAAAGCTCAGTAAGTTCTCCAGTTTCATTACAAACAAACAAAGCCATTGGTTTCCCAAATTTATAAATCAGAAGTTATAAAATACAACTTTAAGATGTTCTATTCATACCAGTATATTAGTTGTGTATTGCATTTTGTTGCTAACAATGGAGCTTGTTAAGATGTCTAGTTTTTAAATAATAAACGAATTTTCCTATGGACAAATTACGAGCTATTAAAATACAACTTTAAAGCCTTCCATTTACAATAGTGTATCAGTTATGAGATGCATTTTGCTACTAGTAACAGAGACTGAAAATAGAAGCTGCATCAATAAGCCAAGAGTCTCTTTATCTTTCACTAAAAAGAAGCCTAGAGATAGGCAGCCCAGAGCTGCTATGGTTCTATAATTGTTAGGCTTATCTCTTTCTGCTCTGTCATTCTTAGAGAATGGCTTTTCCAGCATCAAGTTTATTCCATGGTTCTATAGCTGCTGGGGCTCCAGCCATCACATCTGTAGTCCCAAAAGCAGAAAAGTGAAGGTCAAGTGGTTGCATGTACCCTAGCAGTATGTCCCCACTTTAACAAACATTTTCAGAGGTGTCATCTAACAACTCTTAATTATGTCCCACTAGCCAGAAATTAGCCACTGGCCATACCTCATGAGATGGGAGACTAGGAAATGTGGTCTTTTAACTGAGGACTTTGCCACCTTGAATCAAACTAATATTATTTTATTTAAGGACAAAAGGAGAATGAACATTAGTGTTGGCAACTAGCAATTGCTGCTATAAATAGCATTTAGAACTGCATAATATGATAACTACTGATTGTTTGTTCATGGGCACATAAAATTAGATTTGAATAAATTGAATTTTACTGAAGGTGAAAAATATCTCTAAATGTAATTAGAAGTGCAATGGTGGCTTTGAATGGGAAAAATCTAAGGAGGGAATGGATTGTGGTCAAGGTACTAGCTTTTGTTTGGGTGATAGTTTGCAAGTGCTAACTTCATTGTTAAAAATTAGTTAAAGCTAACTAAATGCACAGAAGCAGATCACGCACAAACAATAAGAGTGTGTCATGAGCCAAGATTTGTTACTAATCCATTTCAAAAAAGAAAGTGCAATTTTGAAATCCTACTTTTAAATTTAAAAATGACTCGAACATGCAGATGGAAGTATAAATGGGTGGGAAAGCCAAAAAAGAAAACAAAGAGGGAGGAGAGGAGAATAAAAAAAAAAAAAAAAGTGCACTGTCAGATTTTTAAAATTCCTGACACATCATTCTATTTTTTTAAAATATTTTTTTAAATTTTTATTTATGATAGTCACACAGATTGAGAGAGAGAGAGGCAGAGACACAGGCAGAGGGAGAAGCAGGCTCCATGCTCTGGGAGCCCGACGTGGGATTCGATCCCGGGTCTCCAGGATCGCGCCCTGGGCCAAAGGCAGGCGCCAAACCGCTTTGCCACCCAGGGATCCCCCTGACACATCATTCTAATTAAACACTTTGCCTCTTGCAAGGAGGAACCAGATCCTGGTCATTAACCCATGCTGTCATTGATTCATGGGTGACATCCTTTGCATATTTTATCAGGAGCAATGGAAAGGGATTCATTGTTCACCCTTCTACACTAAAGAGATGTGATTATTGCTGTGCTTATTTTACTATATTTTCCCGTGACCCATCTGTGGATTTTGAGGTGCCTTTTTACCACTGTGCCATTACTGCTTTCTGCTGCAGAGACTGCTGGTTGCTTAGTCCGATACCTATTCTCTTTGTTCCTACCTTGATCTCATTCAGAACCATCAATAATGTGAAAGTGGAAATGTGCAACTACCAGACAATTTTCTTAAAAGACAGATGGTGTGCACCCTTTGACCTTTCTGCCATTTCTCCTTCCTGCTGCCTAGGAGGCAGAGGTAATGCATTTGAGAGCATGAAGGATGGGAGAGCTCAGTGCTGCTCTGGGGTGCCCGTGACTCCATGGAGCCACTGTTTCACGTCTGGGTTGTGCTCTCTGATCTTCATTAAACATAGAGGAGCACAAACTTGTGCTTTTCAGCTTCTCTAATAGGGTCTCGGTTATATACAACACTGACACACTTTCCTTCTCTTGGTTATATGCCAAACTATTTTAAGAATCAGAAGCCACGGGAAGCCAGCCCACATTCTGGAGCGGGATCTTGAAGATGGTGAAGATTCTTTCTACTGTGCATTGGAACAGATTCTCTCATACACATACTCACCATATTTTACTGTTGTGTCTTACAAGTAGGAAAATTACCTCTTCCAAAGCAGTCTCCTCCATCCTGAAAAAGTGTGGGAGCTTGTTATTCTAGCACTACATAAAAAATTGTATTTAAAATATGAAGTGAAGCATTAGTACAACAAAATTATCTGGGGCTGTTTAATTTGATAGTTGCAGAAAGCATGTTTGATGAAGTGTAAACTGTCTATATAATATCCAGACACAGAGAAGTATGCCATTCCTAAATGTTTGCACCTCAGTAATATTTTTGAAATGTTGTATTATTCAACACAAGAAATAAGGTTGACCTTTGAACAACATGGGTTTGAACTGTGTAGATCCACTTGCGTGTGGCTTTTCTTGCATAAACACATTACAGTACTGTAAATGTGTTTTCTCTTCCTTACACTCTCTTAATAACATTATCTTTTCTCTAGCTTACTTTACTGTAAGAATGCATGCAATGTAAGAAGCATGCAATACATATACAAAATATGTATTAATCAACTGTATTTGCTATCAGTAAGGCTTCCAGTCAACAATAGGCTACTAGTGGTTATGTTTTGGGGGGGTCAAAGTTATACACTAATTTTTGACTTAGGGGTAGTTAGCGCTCCTACCCCCTGAGTTGTTCATGGGCCAACTGTATATCTTTTACCTCAAATGGAAAGTCCTTGCTCCAAACCTGAAGTGGGAGTTGTGATCTCAGCTATCAACCTGCAAGTCAAAGACTGAAGTTTGGTCAACCAGAGGATGAAGCCACATAGATTTAGGGAAGTTGGGGGGGAAAGTTGAAAAGTAAAGACTGGAAACAAATGGCAGACTGTTGAGAGAGCTCAGGAGAGCTCTTGTTGAGTAGGTCTCTGGGTAAAGTAAGCTTTGCTAGAAGCTATCACCAGTCCTAAAGCATCATGAGATTCACGACCACTCAGTAGCTCTAGGCTGGGACATGTATATGAATTCCTCAAAAGTCTACAGACACAAGGTCCAACCATCAGAGTCCTTTCACTGCTAAGTTGGAAGCTGCTAAGTTGTTCTTTCCAAGTATATTTTAATCATGTACCTCATTCTTTAAAAAGTGTGGAGAAAAAAATGGAAAGAATTAATTACTCAATGTTTTCATAGCTAGTGAAATGCTGTCTTATGATAAGACGCTTCCAAAAATTTAGGTGCCACTATACAAGGCACATTTTAAATTTAGAAATTGAAGATAGAGCCAGTTTTAATTTATTTCCCCCATGCTATGTATTCTCTTGGCAGTTTGGCTCAAAGGACATTTGTTAGGTGTCAATGCTGCACTTGCTGCTGGATATGTGGTGATGATGAGGACCCCAGTCCTGACTTGCTGCTAAAGTACTTTTACTGTGCCCATGCTATAATTCTCTCTGCAGTTACCTTTTCCATTAAATTCGCAAAATGCTTACATTATCTCCCGAATATTCAGTCTCTTGACTGGACGCTAGGGGGAGCGACACTGCAGAAGAAAAGCTGAGAAAATTTGAGCTTCCGGATCAATACAGGAATAGTCAAAATTACAAAATTTCAGAAATGAATGGCTGAGAAGTGGTAGGATGTTCTAACAGTCTGTGATAGTGAGCAACTTCCATGACCTTTCAAGAAAGCACTTTCTAAGTGAGGTCAGACAGTGGAAGCTGGGGATGCTGCTCTGGACCACTGAACTCTTTTTAGGAGTTTTTCCAAGACTGGAACTTTTTGAGTTTGTACATTAAACAGTATCCAGGAAACTAAAACACATAACTTTTAAGGACTTTGCTGCCACTTTCTGCTAATTAGCAGGAATAAGGCAAGGATAAGTAAGTAGAACAGTTTTTGGCCAAGAACAATACAATTCTGACCTGCTTTTATTAAGGAGACCCCTGAAAACAAAGGGCTTTTAGAATTGGATAATTTTATAATGCAGAGAACATGCTATGTTATGTCCTGGAAAGAACATTTTTTTTTAAGTCAAGAAATTTTTAAAATTTAAAAAAAAATTTATTTAACTGGTTGTGGAACCCAGTGTGGGACTTGAACTCATGACCCTGAGTTCAAGACCTGGGCTGAGATCAGGAGTTAGATGCTTAACAGATTGAGCCACCCAGACACTCCATTAAAAAAACATTTTAGAAAGAAATTTTGAATCAAAGACAAAGAATTACGAGGAAAAAAAGATTGCTGTACTAAGAATAGAAAAATAGTGAACATGTATGAGGTGTCTGTCCTTATGCTTTATATATATTGTCATTTAGGCTTCCCTAGGATGGTAATGAGATTAATGATGCCAACCATATTTTCAAATTAGAAAATAGGCTCACTACAAGCCAAGCATTATGCTAATAATTATTTGTTCTTCACACTATATTTTATAATAAATGTGATCAGAATCTATACAAAACATGGTTAACTTTATTTTATTTTTTGCCTTAACAAATAGCTTTAGAAGATGAAGACTTCATTAAAATATAATAGAAAGACATGGTTAACTTTATTTTAAAATTGAATGCAAACAATGAAAGCACATATGTCTGAGAAACCCTTGTAGTATTTGGCATTTGACACTTGAGAGAAAAATGAATTCTTGAAAAGTAAACTATGTATCTTATTACCAAAACAGAAAGCTCAGCTTGTATTGCTCTTGACATTTATTTATTTTATTATTTATTTATTTATTTATTTATTTATTTATTTATTATTTATTTATTTTTAAAGATTTTATTTATTTATTCATGAGAGACACAGAATGAGAGAGAGAGAGAGGCAGAGACACAGACAGAGGGAGAAGCAGGCTCTTCGCCGGGGGAGCCTGATGTGGGACTTGACCCCGGATTCTGGGATCACCACCTGAGTGCAAGGCAGCCGCCCAACCGCTGAGCCACCCAGGTGTCCCTGCTCTTGACTTTTAAAAGTGCTGGTTTGGGGGCACCTGGATGGCTCAGTCAGTTAACCATCTGCCTTTGGCTTAGGTCATGATCTTAGTGTCCTGGGATCAACCCCTGGTGGGTTCCCTGTTCTGCGAGGAGTCTGCTTCTCTCCCCTTCTGCTGCTCCCACTGCTTGTGCTCTCTTTCTCCCAAATAAATAAATAAAATCTTAAAAAAAGAGAAAAATAATTATCACTTATTTGAGCTAAGTATATAAACAGAATATGTTTACTATCAGGGGTCACTAATACCCTATAAAGTCCTTCTAATTCCTTATGCTGATTCACTGTCAGCATAAGGTGGTATTGATGTCACTGTCTCTGGTGGGTTCATAACATGAATGTGTTGATGTGGACATGAGAATTTGGTGTACCAACTCAGAGCTTTTCTAGTAATCCCCTGGTGTTAGAGACTGGTGAGTAGGACTTGTTAAACTCCTAGCTGAGAAAAAAGACACTGAGTTTACCTCTTAAATACAAAGAATGTCCCTTGCTCCCTACTCCTAAATTATTAAACCCAATAGGACAGCCTCCTGTTGGGTTTGAAAAGCGGTGGGTTCCCACAAAACCTTGGGGGGAAAGCGAAAAATAGTCATCTTCTTGCAAGAATAGTCACTGAAATGTTTAACTAGCCCTTAATCCTTAAATTGGAGGAGGCACTAGACTTGCATATACTGAAATTTGGGTTCTAAAAATTGGGGAATGCCATTGGTTTTTCATTTGGAGATTTCTGAAGACAGGAAGCCCTCTGGTGAGTGGGTTCACAGAAACAGGAGACTAGCAGGGCATGAGTATCGTAGGGTGCCTCTGAAGAGGAGGCTTTGAGGGCCACCATCCATAGCCCCACTCCTAGAGGGCCTGGGAGGTAGCGTTCAAGATTCTGCCTGAGAGAGAACCCAAATTTGAGCAGGAAGATAGGAGGCACTTTAGATTGTTGTTCAGCAGATGTATACCCAGGAGGGCGTATGCACCACTGGTGAAGGTTTGGGGGAGATGTACGTTGGCTAAGAAAAGCCCAGATGCCATCTACATGGAGATTCCCACATCTCCGGAATCAATTGACATCACACCAAATCTGATAGTGGATGGGACCTCCTCTCATGACTGTGACTTTGTCTTTGACCAGTGCCAGACCAGAGGGTGACATTGGTGGCAGAAACTTCTGAAGAGGAACGGATAGGAGATGGGCAGAGAAAATCAGGGAGGTGGAGAAGGATGTCATGAGAAGACTTAAAACTGGACAGAATATGTTTTCAAGAAAAGATTAAGGGACAAATTTCAGTGGGCAGGATTGAATTCATCAGGAAGGCCTGAATCAGCATGAGTAGTGGTTTACAGGCTTTGAGCCAAACTACCACATTTGAATCCTGGCTCTTCTGTTCACTAGCTGTGTGATCCAGAGCAATTAATTGTCCCTGTAACAAAATTTTTTAAAAAAATCAAATGGACTAGAACAGTGTCTTTGACATAAGAAACACTCACTGAATGTTAGATACAGTAACAATGATGATGATGACAAATTCACCACCAGGCACCAGTGGGCTCATAAACCTGACACCAGTTAGGGAAAAACACATCCTAATTTTGTACATAACTAAGTTCCAACGCTCGACTTACACATAAATTATACACGGTTTATGTTTATATGAAGCATGATACAAAGTTAATTATTAATAAAATATCCTTTTGCCAATTATATAGTGTCTACAGTTAAAATTGAGTACATAAAAATAAATAATTATATGGAAATTGATTGTTTTATTCAAACAAAATAAAAATATTCTTGACTTTTTTATTTTTCCTTTCCCATTTTTATTTTTTATTTTTTATTCTTATATATTTTTATTTTTGTATATTTTTTATTGGAGTTTTATATGCCAACATATAGCATAACACCAAGTGCTCATCCCGTCAAGTGCCCCCCTCAGTGCCCATCACCCGGTCACCCAGCCCCCTGCCCACCTCCCCTTCCACTACCGCTTGTTCGTTTCCCAGAGTTAGGAGTTTCTCATGTTTTGTCAACCTTTCTGATTTTTCTCACTCATTTTCTCTCCTTTCCCCTTTATTCCCTTTCACTAATTTTTATATTCCCCAAATGAATGAGACCATATAATGTTTGTCCTTCTCCAATTGACTTACTTCACTCAGCATAATACCCCCCCAGTTCCATCCATGTTGAAGCAAATGGTGGGTATTCATGGTTTCTAATGGCTGAGTAATATTCCATTGTATATATAGATCACATCTTCTTTATCTTCTTTATCCATTCATCCTTTGATACACACTGAGGATCCTTCCACAGTTTGGCTATTGTGGCCATTGCTGCTATAGACATTGGGGTGCAGGTGTCTTGGTTTTTCACTGCATTTGTATCTTTTGGGTAAATCCCCAGCAGTGCAATTGCTGGGTCGTAGGGCAGGTCTATTTCTAACTCTTTGAGGAACCTCCACACAGTTTTCCAGAGTGGCTGCACCAGTTCACATTCCCACCAACAGTGCAAGAGGGTTCCCTTTTCTCCACATCCTCTCCAACATTTGTGGCTTCCTGCCTTGTTAATTTGCCCCATTCTCACTGGTGTGAGGTGGTATCTCATTGTGGTTTTGATTTGTATTTCCCTGATGGCAAGTGATGCGGAGCATTTTCTCATGTGCGTGTTGGCCATGTCTATGTCTTCCTCTGTGAGATTTCTCTTCATGTCTTTTGCCCATTTCATGATTGGATTGTTTGTTTCTTGGGTGTTGAGTTTAATAAGTTCTTTACAGATCTTGGATACTAGACCTTTATCTGATACGTCATTTGCAAATATCTTCTCCCATTCTGTAGGTTGTGTTTTAGTTTTGTTGACTGTTTATTTTGCTGTGCAGAAGCTTTTGATCTTGATGAAGTCCCAATAGCTCATTTTGCTTTTGTTTCCCTTGCCTTTATAGATGTATCTTGCAAGAGGTTGCTGTGGCCAAGTTCAAAAAGGGTGTTGCCTGTGTTCTCCTCTAGGATTTTGATGGAATCTTGTCTCACATTTAGATCTTTCATCCATTTTGAGTTTATCTTTGTGTATGGGCAAGAGAGTGGTCTAGTTTCATTCTTCTGCATGTAGCTGTCAAATTTTCTCAGCAGCATTTATTGAAGAGACTGTCCTTTTTCCATTGGATAGTCTTTCCTACTTTGTCAAATATTAGTTGGCCATAGAGTTGAGGGCCCATTTCTGGGTTCTCTATTCTGTTATTGATCTATGTGTCTGTTTTTGTGCCAGTACCACACTATCTTAATGATCACAGTTTTGTAGTACAACCTGAAATCCGGCATTGTGATGCCCCCGGCTCTGGTTTTCTTTTTTAGTATTCCCCTGGCTATTCGGGATCTTTTCTGATTCCATACAAATCTTAAGATTATTTATTCCAACTCTCTGAAGAAAGTCCAAGGTATTTTGATAGGGATTGCATTAAATGTGTAAATTTCCCTGGGGAGCATTGACATTTTCACAATATTAATTCTTCCAATCCATGAGCATGGAATATTTTTTCCATCTCTTTGTGTCTTCCTCAATTTCTTTCGGAAGTGCTCTATGGTTTTTAGGGTGTAGACCCTTTACATCTTTGGTTAGGTTTATTCCTAGGTATCTTATGCTTTTGGGTGCAATTGTAAATGGGATTGACTCCTTAATTTCTCTCTCTCTCTTTTTTTTTTTATTTATGATAGTCACAGAGAGAGAGAGAGAGAGAGAGAGAGAGGTAGAGACACAGGCAGAGGGAAAAGCAGGCTCCATGCACCGGGAGCCCGATGTGGGATTCGATCCCGGGTCTCCAGGATCGCGCCCTGGGCCAAAGGCAGGCGCCAAACCGCTGCGCCACCCAGGGATCCCTGACTCCTTAATTTCTCTTTCTACAGTCTCATTGTTAGAGTATAGAAATGCCACTGACTTCTGGGCATTGATTTTGTATCCTGCCACACTACCGAATTGCTGTATGAGTTCTAGCAATCTTGGGGTGGAGTCTTTTGGATTTTCTATGTACAGTATCATGTCATCTGCAAAGAGGGAGAGTTTGACTTCCTTTTTGCCAATTTGAATGCCTTTTATTTCTTTTAGTTGTCTGATTGCTGACTATGTTGAATAGCAGTGGTGAGAGTGGACATCCCTGTCTTGTTCCTGATCTTAGGGGAAAGGCTCCCAGTGCTTCCCCATTGAGAATGATATTTGCTGTGGGCTTTTCCTAGATGGCTTTTAAGATGTTGAGGAATGTTCCCTCTATCCCTACACTCTGAAGAGTTTTGATCAGGAATGGATGCTGTAATTTGTCAAATGCTTTCTCTGCATCTATTGAGAGGATCATATGGTTCTTGTTTTTTCTCTTGTTGATATGATCTATGACGTTGATTGCTTTATGAGTGTTGAACCAGCTTTGCATCCCAAGGATAAATCCCACTTGGTCATGATGAAGAATCATCTTAATGTATTGTTGGATCCTATTGCCTAGTATCTTGTTGAGAATTTTTGCATCTGTGTTCAATAGGGATATTGGTCTGTAATTCTCCTTTTTGGTGGGGTCTTTGTCTGCTTTTGGAATTAAGGTGATGCTGGCCTCATAGAACAAGTTTGGAAGTATTCCATTCCTTTCTATATTTTGGAACAGGTTTAGTAGAATAGGTATTTTTTCTTCTTTAAACGTTTGATAGAATTCCCCTGGGAAGCCAGCTGGCCTGGACTTTTGTGTCTTGGGAGGTTTTTGATGACTGCTTTGATTTCCTCCCTGGTTATTGGCCTGTTCAGGTTTTCTACTTCTTCCTCTTCCAGTTTTGGTAGTTTGTGGTTTTCCAGAAATGCGTCCATTTCTTCCAGATTGCCTAATTTATTGGCGTATAGCTGCTCATAATATGTTTTTAAAATCGTTTGTATTCCCTTGGTATTGATTGTGATCTCTCCTTTTTCATTTGTGATTTTATTGATTAGAGTCTTTTCTCTTTTGTTTTTAATAAGGCTGGCTAATGATTTATCTATCTTATTAATTCTTTCAAAGAACCAACTTCTGGTTTTGTTGACCTGTTCTACAATTCTTTTAGTCTCTATTTCATTGAGTTCTGCTCGAATCTTTATTAACTCTCTTCTTTGGCTTGGTGTAGCTATTTTTTTTAAAGATTTTATTTATTTATTCATGACAGACACGGAAAGAGAGAGAGGTAGAGACACAGGCAGAGGGAGAAGCAGGCTCCACGCAGGGAGCCAAATGTGGGACTCAATCCCATGTTTCCAGGATCATACCCCAGGCTGAAGATGGCACTAAACCGCTGGGCTACCGGGGCTGCCCTTGGTGTAGGTTTTTTTTTTTTTTTTTTGTGTGTGTGTGTGTGTGTGTGTGTGTAGATTTTATTTGCTGTTCTTTCTCCAATTCATTTAGGTGCAAGGTTAGCTTGTATATTTGAGTTTTTTTCCAATTTTTTGAGGGATGCTTGTATTGTGATGTATTTCCCTCTCAGGACTGCTTTTGCTGTATCCTAAAGATTTTGAACAGTTGTATCTTCGTTCTCCTTAATTCCTATGAATCTTTTTAATTCTTCTCTAATTTCCTTGTTGACTCTTTTATCTTTTAGCAGGATGGTCCTTAACCTCCACGTGTTTGAGTTTCTTCCAAATTTCTGCTTGTGATTGAGTTCAACTTTAAAGCATTATGGTCTGTAAATATGCAGGGGACAATCCCAATCTTTTGGTATCGGTTGAGACCTGATTTGTGACCCAGAATGTGGTCTATTCTGGAGAAAGTTCTATGTGCAGTTGAGAAGAATGTGTATTCTGTTGCATTTGGATGTAAAACTCTGTAAATATCTGTGAAATCCATCTGGTCCAGTATATCCTTTAAAGAAAGCGTTGTGTTGAAATCTCCCAGTATTAGTGTATTATTATCTAAGTATGTCTTTACTTTGGTTATTAATTGATTGATATGCTGGGAAGCTCCCACATTAGGGGCATAAATATTTATGATTGTTAGGTCCTCTTGTTGGATAGATTCTTTAAGTATGATATAGTGTCCCTCTTCATCTCTCACTACAGTCTTTGGGGTAAACTTTAATTTATCTGATATGAGGATGGCTACCCCAGCTTTCTTTTGAGGACCATTTGAATGATAAATGGTTCTCCAACCTTTCATTTTTAGGCTGGAGGTGTCCTGAGGTCTATAATGAGTCTCTTGTAGACAGCAAATAGATGGGTCCTGCTTTTATCCAGTCTGAAACCCTGCATCTTTTGATGGGATCATTAAGCCCATTCAAGTTCAGAGTTACTATTGAAAGATATGAATTTAGTATCATCATAATACCTATTCAGTCCCTGTTTTTGTGGATTATTTCTTTGGGCTTCCTCTTTCTTTTACAGAGTTCCCCTTAACATTTCTTGCAGATTTGGTTTGGTGGTCACATATTCTTTCAGTTTCTGCCTATCTTGGAAGCTCTTTATCTCACCTTCTATTCTGAATGAGAGCCTTGCTGGATAGAGTATTCTTGGCTGCATGTTCTTCTCATTTAGACCCTGAACATATCCTGCCAGCCCTTTCTGGCCTGCCAGGTCTCTGTGGAGAGGTCTGCTGTTACCCTAATACTTCTCCCCATAAAGTTTAGGGATTTCATCTCTTGCTACTTTAAGGATCTTCTCTTTATCTTTGGAATTTGCAAGTTTCACTATTAGATGTGAAGTGTTGAATGGTTTTTATTGATTTTAGGGGGGATCTCTCTATCTCCTGGATCTGAATGGCTGTTTCCCTCCAGAAAATTAGGGAAAGTTCTCAGCTATGCTTTGTTCAAATATGCTTTCTGTCCTCTGTCCCTTTTGGTGCCCTCTGGAACCCTAATTAAAAGTAGAGTTTTCCTTCTGAGGCTGTCATTTATTTCCCTTAACCTTTACTCATGGTCTTTCATTGTTTTTCTCTTTTTTCCTCAGCTTCCTTCCTTGCCATGAACTTGTCTTCTATGTCACTCTTTCTTATACCTCATTAACCCTTGTTGTTAGGACATCCAGTTTGGATTGCATCTCATTTAATTGATTTTTAATTTCGGCCTGATTAGATCTAAATTCTGCAGTCATGCAGTCTCTTGAATCCTTTATGCTTTTATCCAGAGCCTCCAGTAGCTTTATAATAGTGCTTCTGAATTGGCTTTCTGACATCGAATTGTAATCCAAATTCTGTAACTCTGGCAGAGAGTACTGTTTCTGATTCTTTCTTTTGTGTTAAGTTCTTCTTTCTAGTCTTTTTGCTCAGTGCAGAGTGGCTAAAAATGAGTTGTACTAGAAAAAAGGAAGAAAAAGGAAAAAAAAAGAAAAAACAAAAACAAAAACAAGGAGGGGTACCCTCTGGCTCTATATACTGTAAATCCCTCGACTTCCCCTGGAGTTTTCCAGTGCCGCTGGGTCTAGAACTTGCTCTACCCCTGTCCTTCCAGCTTGTCTTCTGGGATGAGGGGCCTGCTGTGCTGATTATCAGGTGTGTGCACCTGGGGGCATTGCCTCGCCCCCTGCCAGGTGCACAGCTCAGTGGGAGCTGTTTATCCTGTGAGGCCCCTGTTCTCTGGCGGCCTGCTCTGTCCCAGGCACAGGGTGACACAAGGAGGAACAGCCACACTGGCGGAGGCCAGCTCTCCAGCCCTGGAGTCATCTCCAGCAGTAACTACCACAGTCTCCCAGTCTGCACTGGCCTCGATGCTCCAGGGGTGGGGGGCGCTGACCTGCACAGCTTGGGGGTGCCCGGCGACAGGAGCATCCTCACTATCCTGGGCTCTCCCTGCCTCTGCCTGTTCCGGGGGGAGCGCAGGATCCTGGGCTGTGTCCCCCAGCGCCCTGGGCTCCAGGGCCTGCGCTGCTGGAATCGCGCTCCCTGGGCTGCAGCTCGCGAAGGCAGCAGGGCGCAGCCCCCTCCGCGGAGCCCCAGCCTGACCTACCGGCTTCTCCCCAGGCCCCACCGGGTGAGCTCCAGCCCTTTACCGCGCTGGGCCCACAGTCTGTGGTGCGCTCTCCCCCGGGGCGCACTTCCCTATTAGTGACCCCAGGAGACTGGAGGCTCCACGGCCCCTCCTGCGGTTCTGCCGGATTCCCTGCTGAGCGCCTTTCAGTCCAAGAAGATTGGTGAAGCTCCTGCTTCTCCCGGCCTGGGCTTTGCTGTCCTGGAGACTCCCCCCACCCCCGCCCCTGCCCCCGCCTTAGCCCGGCTCCTCGTGGGGCCCCTCCCCCACTGGATTCTCCCCCCCCCCCCGACCCCGCCTTCCTTCCTTGTTAGAAGTGAAAACCCTTCTCTCTGTAGCGTTCCAGCTGTTCTTTTTAAATCTCAGGTCAAATTCGTAGGTTTTCAGGATGTTTTGAGAGTTATCCAGGTAAATTGGTGGGGCCAGGTGACTTGGGGACCCTATTCCTCTGCCATCTTACCCGGTCCCTATTCTTTACTTTTTAAATCAAAACTCAAAACAAAACAAAACAAAACAAAACAAAACAAAAAAAACCTCAAAACATGGATTTTGGGAACATAAATTCCTACCTTGTGTTGAGATAAATGGCCATCATACACACAGTTTTTTGTAGGACTAAATGTTAATTCCTTTGTTCAGCACAAAGACTTCAGATCTGGTCCCTGTCTGCCCATCTAACCTCTTATTCTTCAGTCATGATATTCATTCTCTTGCCTTTATACAGGGTCTTTTTTCTGCTTGTAGACACACACACACACACACACACACACACACACACGCTTCTGCTGTAGGCAGCTTCTTTTGTTTTCCTCAAATATAACTGCAACCCTTTTCTCTTCTGAAACACCTTCCATGAATTCATTCTTTCAACATTCACTTGCATTCATTTTAATCTTCATTCCTTCAACAAATATTTCCTGAACATGTAATTTTTTTAGGCATCATTCCATGCTCTTGGAGTACAGTGCTGAGCATAGATTAACAAGGTCCCTCATCTCAAAGAAGTAGCATGCTAGTGGGAAGAGATAGATAAATAGGAAGATAAAAAAAATGAATAGCAGTGACATTTTAGGTCAGAAAGAAGAAGACCTTCTAAATGATAAAACTGCTAGGACATAAACTCGATAGTAGCAGAGACTTTCATATCCAGGGCCTAGGACAGTGCTGGGAATATAACTGATCTCAACATTTTTTTTTTTTTTTTGATACAACTGTGAATGCATACTTTTGGAATGCAAGGGCAGACTGTTCCAGGCAGAGGAAAGAGCAAGTGCAAAGGTCTTACAAGAGGAAGGAGTTTGGCATGTTTGAGGAGCACAAAGTGGCCCAGGAGCCAAAGGAAGAGCAGTAGGAAGTAGGGTCAGACAGGAAGACAGGACTTTGTAGATTCTGGTCTAGGATACAGTAGGAAGCCATTGAAGGCAGGTGGAAACTTGCACATACTTCCATGATATATTATCATCATGTTTTTTAAATTTCTTGATCCACCCTATTAGGCATATTTTTTTCACTTTGTCATTGTTTTCTGCTCCTTTCTTTATTATTCCCTTTATTTTATTTACTTTGGGTTTATTCTTTTTTTTTCTTTTTTTTACTTCTTGATTTTGATGCTTAGTTTACTCATTTTTTTTTTTTACAAATTTTACTAGTTTAACTAATACATGAGTATAACACTATAAAATTTATCTGAGTATTGCTTTAACTTTATTCTATAAGTTTTGATAAGCAGTGTTTTTTTATAACACATAACCTCTTCTAACTCAATTTGGATTTTTTTCTTTGACAATTTAATTATTAAGAAGTTGTGTTTTTAAATTCCCGTATATATGGGCTGTTGTTATCTTATTTTTAATTTTGTTATGTTAAGAAAACATGGGCCAATATAGACATGGGTCACAGGAGAGATTCACTTTGTAGCCTAATATGAGGTCAAATTTTGTAAATGTTCCATGTGCGTTTCAAAATAGTTTTTTTGGTAATTATTAGGTGCAAGTCTCACTAATGTATATTAATCATGCATGTTAATTGTGTTGTTCAAATCACCTATATTTTCAGTAAATTTCCATCTCTTTATCCCATCATTTACTGAAAGAGCAGTTCTAAAGTTTACGATCACATTTGTAAGCCTGTCACCTCCTGGTAATTTTGTCAGTTTTTGTTTTTCATATAATCATGATTCATATATGTTGTTAGGTGCATGTACAGGTTCAAAATAGATATGTATTTTTAATGAATTGCTTCTTTTATACAACCCTTTAAAAATATAACAATGCTTTTGTCCCACTCAAATCTCTATTTCATCTGATAGCGATATGGCCATATTAGCTGGCCATATTACCACCATTTCTTTCTACTTCCCACATTTCACTTTGTGTCCTTCTTTCTCTCCTATTGGATACATCATGGTTTTTCAAAATTTCTTTATATTCTCCTTTTATTATTGTATGGCAAAAATGTATTCACTTTCTATCCCTTAAGTAGATAAATTCACAGTGTTCATATATGGCAGAGAAAGTGTAAAGATGACCAGTATTTTACTCTCCTCTCTGATTATATAAATTGGTAGAATGCATTAACTTTAATCTCCTCTGAACTCTACTCACATATTATTGTTTCTGAAATTCATCTTGCTTCTAAGCCCTCACCTTCTCAAAGTGAGAAGTTTTGTTTTGGGGATGGTAGCTTTCAAACTCTATGCCAATTTAGTTGAACCCATATCCTGTTACCTACTTCCTTTTTCTGTTCTGCATTGTTTTGTGCATCTCAGACCTTTCTCCTAGGGTCAGTCACTTTCTTAAAATTTTTTTTTTTAATTTTTTTATTTATTTATGATAGTCACACAGAGAGAAAGAGAGAGAGGCAGAGACACAGGCAGAGGGAGAAGCAGGCTCCATGCACCAGGAGCCCGATGTGGGATTCGATCCCGCGTCTCCAGGATCGCGCCCTGGGCCAAAGGCAGGCGCCAAACCGCTGCGCCACCCAGGGATCCCTCAGTCACTTTCTTTAGTGAAAATCTATTAATTAAATTATAAAATCTCCCATTGTCTGAAGGTTGTGTTGTTGTTGTTTTTTATGTAATCTTTACACCCAGGTTGGGGTTCAAACTCACAACCTTGAGGTCAAGAGTCACATGCTCTATCAACTGAGCCAGCCAGGCACCCATCACAGTCACTCTCTGAAAATGGTTTTATTTTCACCATCATTAGTGATATGTTAGTTTGGTTTAGTTTATATTGACAGTCATTTTCCACTTTGAAGATCATATTTTGTTGTCTTCTGGACTCTTTTCTTGCTGTCCTGGTGACTACAATAACTATTGTTATTCCTGGTTAGCCCAGTTATTGTTTCTTCATGGTTAATCTGCCTTTCCTATCTGGTTGCTTTTAAGATGTTCTCTCTGCTTTTGTGTTGTGCAAGGTCTTTTTTCAGATGAATTTACCCCTCTTTTTTTTTTTTTTTTGTCCTCTATAGGAATTGTGTTGTATCCTCTCTTTCATGACTCCTGTAAATGGCTCAGACATTATTACTTTAGATGTTTCCTCTGCATGTTCTTTTTATTCTCTTCTTGGGAATTATTATTAGACTTATGGCTAACCTTCTCATTGTTTCCCTGTCTCTCTTCAACTCTCTGTCATACTTTCCATTTTTAGTTCTCTTTATCTGTATCTTGGATAATTTATATATTCTGTCAAATGGTTTCTCTATTATGCTAAATCCTTAGTACTGCTAAATACTTCTGTTGTTGTTTCTGAAGATTCTGTCTCAGATGGATTTTTTCCCTTGTCTTTTGTCTTTTTTTTTTTTTTTCTAGACAATTTAGTTTGTTTTTAGAGGTGCTTGTTTATTTGCCTGAGAGAATCCCATGGGAGTATGTTGGGTCACATTCCTTAGAATCAGACACTTGACATGAGGGTTCAGTGGCAATGCTTATTAAGGGAGTATTCCAGGCAAACTGACAAGGACTGGAGGAAAAAAAGAGAAGAGGAAAAATTGGAACAAGGGTGTGATTTCAGACAAAGCCCCACAGAAAATGATCTCAGGCTAATTCTGCAGTGTAAGTGATGCCACAGAGTTGTTGCAACTGAGACTAGAAAGCTATGAAAAATGGATGGGGGCAGCTCAGGTAGCTCAGCAGTTTAGCACCTGCCTTCAGCCCAGGTCCTGGTCCTGGAGACCCAGGATCAAGTCCCATGTCAGGCTCCCTGCATGGAGCCTGCTTCTCCCTCTGCCTGTGTCTTTGCCTCTCTCTCTCTTTCTCTCTCTGTGTGTCTCTCATGAATAAATAAAATAAAAAATCTTTTTAAAAAAATGGATGGGAGTGTGTCTTGGTGCTTAAGAGTCTCCAGTGGTGCTGGATAGGAAAGCACCTAAGAGGGGAGTCTCTGTCTCAAGAAACAGTAAAAATGGGTCCAGGGGATCTGAAGCACAGATATTGATATTATCCACTAAGATGTTTCTGCAGGAAGATTTTATATTTGATTCTGCTGAGCACTTAAGAATGTGATTGGCTGAGGACCAATATTTATGTTTGCTTCTCAGTTTGAGGATTCTCTGATACCATGTGGGTTTCTATTCTGAAAAGTACAGGCCAAAGGAACTGATTTCTCATTTAAGACTTGTTTTCTCCTAAAGTGCAAGCCAAGACAAGCTGGCATGTCAGTTGCCTGGCTGCTGAGCCACTTTTTTCCTTCCCAGATTCTCTACGTTAAGGGCACAGCTTCTCCAGGAAAGACTTTTCAGCAAGGTTTCAACCTTAATCATGCTCTATATAGGCATTAAAATCCAATCCAGGTATTAGTTGGTCTAATTAGCCTTCCACATCTCCCCTATCACTTCTGAGGGCTGCATACATGTTTGCACGCTAGTCTGCTTAGAGATTTGGGGCTGTGTTTGTAAAGGGTCTTACTCTTCTTTCATTTTTTTCCTAATTTTTTTATTTTTTCTTTTTCTTTTTCTTTTTTTTTTTTTTTTTTTTGCTTAATCAACATGCATCTTCATCTTCTATCTCTTTTCTCTTGCAGATGAGTTTTGTGTAGGAAGAACTTCTAATTCAAACTGTAAGTAAGATTCTTGTCCTTCCCGTCTTGGTTTGGACCCCAGTAGTCTTAGGTCCTCCCAGTAGGGGTCCTAAGTTGTCTTTAATTGTTAAGGTCAGTGATGGAAAAAAGTTGAAGAGAGGATACCGAGAAAGCTGTGAGATCAAAGAGTTCCAGAAGTGAAAGTGTGGAAAACTTGATATCCTCAAGAAGGATAAACAGGAAGGACATGTCACCACTATAACCAGAAGAGGAGGTAAACACAGTTGTGTGATCTATGGCCTGCAGATGTATTTTATTTCTGTAGCCTGAAAAGAATTGGTAGGAAATTCTCTCTTTTACAGTATTTTTCCTAGAAAATAATACAAGGTTTCTGACATAGCTGGAGAAACAACTGAAATGCTACTTTCCTTAGTTTTCCTTTTATCCCAAGGAAACTGAAAAATCTTCATATGCTGAGTGTATGACAAGAAATGAGCTTAATGTCTTGAACTCTGGTAGTTTTCTTCAGTACTTTCCCAAAACTACTGACACAATATCGCAGTATTACTTACAAGGTAGCAATCCTTAAACAGTAGCAATCTAAGTAAAGGTGTACAAGAAGCACTTAGGCTTCCAGAAAGGAAAACTTTTAACAAATGGTTCAAATGTAGATTGTAGGACTGATACTGAACTTCAAGTTTAGTTCCAAAGTGTTAAGCATTATCTTGACTTCCTTAAATGCGAATAGCTGGACTGAAAACATTCTAGGTTGGTATCAGTGTAACGCATGGAAAAATCAAATAGAAGATTTAAGACTATGAGGAGTGTCAATCTGCCCAATGTGGCCAACAGACTTGTAGTGATTATGGTCATATGGGGTCTGCTATTCTGTTAGGAAGAATTTTTTAACCCTCTCTCTTTTTTAAAGATTTTATTTATTTGAGAGACAGCATGAGTGGGGGGAGGGGTAGAGGGAGAGGGAGAAGACTCCTCGCTGAGCAGGGAGCCTGATGTGCATGTGCGACTTGATGCCAGGACCCTGGGATCATGACCTGAACCAAAGGTAGACACTTGGCCGACAGCCATCCAGGTGCCATCTTTAACTTTTTATAAAGACAGGAAAAAGATTTGTTGAGAAAAACTATGTTTACACTGTAGATGATAATTATATTGTTTCTTACATAGATCATGCTGTAAAAATTATCAGCTACTCTGTTCCTTTCTAATATTGGCTTCCTATTGCCTAAGAACTAGAGAAAACTCTTAAGCAAATATAGCAGTTATCTCAGCCTGTGTTCTTGGATATAAAAATATCTACTAAGTCTGGAAGACTGGGAGTGGGCAACACGCAAGAGTCTGTTTTCCTACCAAGAAAAACTCCTCAGGTAAGAGAAAGTAGAAGTATAGAAGTTTGGTCAAGTCCAATATATTATTGTTAGAAGGGGTTAGATTTACATTAGTTACTTAGATTATCAATCAGCCCAGTCATCCTCAGCCTGAGAGCGAGGGAAAAAGCATGTAATATCTCAAAAAGCTGTTGCTCTACAGCCTTCATGAGACATCGAATTTTCTGGAGATGGTGGCATTGGAGACAGAGGGACAGAATATTAGCTGCATTGGTGGTGTGGATAATAATAAAATACTGGTTTCAACACCTTTTATTCTCTGGAGTGGAACCCCTGACTAGATATCAAGTCTTGGGCTACAATGGCATCACCAGTGGTACTTCCTTTGGGAGTGTCCAGACAGTGATACTGTCGATGAGTAACAGTAGCATAGCTGCTATTTTTAACTTCGGCACAGTTAGATACATTATCTCAGTGATCTGGACCAGAATATAAGAAAAACAGTAGGTTCCCCCCAGGTTGTGAACAGATGCCATTAAGATTCACGTGAGATGCCCACTGGATACTCTTAAATTTATGTGGAAAGTTCTGGAGGTTATATTTTTTGAGGAGTAAGATTATAGATAGCTTTTTAATTTTTTTAATTTTTATTTATTTTTTATTTATTTTTAATTTTTTTATTGGAGTTCAATTCGCTAAGTATAGCATAACATCTAGTGCTCATCCCGCCAAGTGCCCCCTTCAGTGCCCATCACCCAGTCACCCCAATGCCCCTGCCCACCTCCCCTTCCACTACCCCTTGTTCATTTCCCAGTTAGGTGTCTCTTATGTTTTGTCACCATTACTGATATTTTCACTCATTTTCTCTCCTTTCCCTTTATTCCCTTTCACTAATATTTATATTCCCCAAATGAATGAGACCATATAATGTTTGTCCTTTTCCGATTGACTTACTTCACTCAGCATAATACCCTCCAGGTCCCTCCAGGTCGAAGCAAATGGTGGGTATTTGTCGTCTTTAATGGCTGAGGAATATTCCATTGTATACATAAACCACATCTTCTTTATCCATTCATCTTTCTTTTTTATTTATTTATTTTTATTTATTATTTTTTTCTAATTTTTATTTATTTATGATAGGCACACAGTGAGAGAGAGAGAGGCAGAGACACAGGCAGAGGGAGAAGCAGGCTCCATGCACCGGGAGCCTGACGTGGGGTTCGATCCCGGATCTCCAGGATCGCGCCCTGGGCCAAAGGCAGGCACTAAACCGCTGCGCCACCCAGGGATCCCTCCATTCATCTTTCGATGGACACCGAGGCTCCTTCCACAGTTTGGCTATCGTGGCCATTGCTGCTAGAAACATCGGGGTGCAGATGTCCCGGAGTTTCACTGCATCTGTATCTTTGGGGTAATCCCTAACAGTGCAATTGCTGGGTCATAGGGCAGGTCTATTTGTAACTCTTTGAGGAACCTCCACACAGTTTTCCTCCACCAGTTCACATTCCCACCAACAGTGCAAGAGGGTTCCCCTTTCTCCACATCCTCTCCAACATTTGTGGTTTCCTGTCTTGGTAATTTTCACCATTGTCACTGGTGTGAGGTGGTATAGATGGCTTTTTTTAAAAAAAACAGTTCTTTTGTCGTCTTGTTCTTATTCTTTTTTAAAAGATTTTATTTATTTACTTGACAGAGAGAGAGCACAAACAGGGAGAGGGGCAGGCAGAGGAGAGGGAGAAGCAGGCTCCCCGCTGAGCAGGGAGCCTGATGTGGGCTCTATCCCAGGACTCTGGGATCATGACCTGAGCCAAAGACAGAGGCTTAACCAACTGAGCCACCCAGGCGCCCCTTTCATCTTGTTCTTAAATTCAAGTTATTATGACTCAGAAAACATAGGTGACATATGTACGGTCAGAAGAATGATCTCCATTCTGCCTTCTCTTTCTGAATCGTCCAAACTCTGATCATCTTCTATGTATCTGTGGCAGACACTGAGGTGTGCCATTCAGATCCCCTCCTGCTACCCAGCCACCAGGAGAGGAGGGTGGGAGCTGATAGTCTCCGCAATTGGCTTTCCTAGCATCTGCCTCAGCTCTCCAGCAGAGGTCAAGTTCTTCTCAGGGTGCTCTCCAGCCAGTGACTGAGCTGACCGAGCAAAGTGGTGCTACAAGGGGCTACAAGGGCTTGGCTTGGCTCAGACGAGTCCCGATTCCCACCAGGTGGGCAGAGCTTTCGTCAGGTGTGTGGCATGGTCTGACAGCTCCCCTTGTCCAATCCTACTTCTTTCCCTTTTCTTTCAAGTTGTTATATTTTCCAATCACTCCTAACTCATCTTGGTATTTGCTTTCTAGAGAGTCCAAAAAGAAGGGTATCCCACACTGTCCTCATTCCACATAGCTCTATGTTAGGATATTCTGTGCAGCACACACACAAAAAAATCCTTCTGTTCAAAAAAAAAATCCTTCTGTTCGAGTGCCTTCATTCTTGATTTTTCCTTATACAGACTGTTAAGTTGGTACTGTTACAAGAGACCCGATTTTGGATTCAGACTTGTTTTGGGTTTGAATCTCACCTTTGCCTTATACATAGCAATATGAATTCAATCAAGTTGTTAGTTTCTATAGCTCCTCTTTCTTTCATCCTTCCAGCCTGGGACTTAGCTGGAAGCAGATCCTACATTGGATGGAAACATGAATGAATATAACTGATGTGCAAAACAATTAGGCATCTTACTAACAGTTCCAAAGATAGAAATCTCATTTCATTCTCACTGTGGACAGCATGGATTTAGTTATATTTATGTTAAATTTTTGTTTTCTTTTATAAGAATTTACCACTAACATGTATAAAATGGATGGAACGTTATTTTTTCTTCTTGCTATTAAAAAGAAATCCTGCACTGTAAAATTTGCTTGTTGGGGTGCCTGGGTGGCCCAGTCAGTTAAGCGCCTGCCCTGGGCTCCGGTCATGATCCCGCTGTTCTTGGATGAGTCCCAAGTTGGGCTCCCTGCTCAGCGAGGAGCCTACCTCTACTTCTCCCCTTCCCTCTGCTCCTCCCCTGCCCTGTGCTTTCTCTCAAATAAATAAAATCTTAAAAAAAATAAATAAAATTTGCTTGCTTTCCACCTTTCTCCTCAGAATTTCTGGTTTTAATCATATCTTATCTTTTGCCTCTCTTGAAGTAAGTCTTTTCTTCCTCAAAGTTTGGTATATTTTCCTATCCATTAACTAAGTTCTATTATTATTTTCCTATGGCAAGAGATATTAGCTCTTGGTTTTTACAATTATTAATTCAGTGTTTGGATAAGAATTATGTCCATTGTGTTATTTACTGTATTTTGAAAGAAAAGTTTCACTGCATTTAACTTCCTCTTTGTTTTTTTTTTTAATAACTACTTAAAATATTTCCCTTGTGTTTTTCCATAGAAACAAAAATATTGGAGAAGGATGGAAAGAGAAGGGGAGTTATGGAAAATGTTTTAAGTTAGTTTTAATTTTTTCTTCTTTTCACTTTCCTAGCCAAGTTTAAACCCACGAAGTCTTGACTAGGTACTAAATACAGAAAGGACCCAAACAAGCTGAACTTGCTTTAAGTATGGTTATATATCCCTAAATTATATTTTGATAAGGGATCTTTTTAGTGTAGCAAGTATTTATAATAAATAGGCACTAAATAATACTAACATCTTAATCATTTTATGGTATTTTGCAGTTTGCCAAGGGCTTTCACTTTATCTTATTTTAATCGTATATAAAAATACCCCAAAAGCTGAACTGTTCCTTTTGGACTTTTCAAAATCCTGTTTATATGGTACTAAGGAGACTGAGACAATGTGTAATAGAATGTTAAAATGGAAGTCTTGTTTGAGATCTAAATACAACAAAGCCCAGAGACTCCAGATACACGTGGGACGGTCCTCCCCCACTTTCTGGGAAGCCAAGAGAATTGAGAGCAGTCACAAATCACAGCCGAGCAAGCATAACTGATAGGAGTGTAGTTCTACAATGTCTCAAACTTTACCTCTCTCTTCAGCCTTTCCCCTTTTAGAATTACAGGGGATGATGCAGATTCTGTTCACTTTATCCCTCAAAACACAGGAGGCACATGTTAAGTTCATCAACTGGTATCCTTAAATCCTCTCTCCCTTGACTTAGGGTTAGGAGGAAGCTTCTGACTCTTTCTCCTTAGGGGGGCTCTTTTAAAAGACCTTTCTCAAAGTCCCCTTAAGAAATCACCTTCTATGTGCTAACTCCTGACTCCTGTGGGCAAGGAGCCTTTAAGAATTATCTAACTGGTTTTGGCCAGCTAGTTTTTGCAAGTCCTGCAGGGTGTTCTTCCTTATTTTGGTATCTGAAATCTGTTGGCTGCAGCCCAAACTTCTATTTTGAGAGCTAACTACAAATAAAATTTTGAAAAATAGTAAATATACATGTGCAGCTTGCACAGAGAAACGTAGGCCATGAGAGCTTGTCCTCTATCAAAACCAATGACTCTGACTTCAGAGTTCATTTCCGATAGTAAATAAATGGGTTCATATCTCATGAGATCATCACTAAAGATTTTTGCGTATCTACTTAAAAATCAATGAATACAATAAAACTCAGCAAATATTCACTTATGATTTTCTAGATGCCAAACCCAGAAAAAAAAAAAAAAACAAACCCAAAAGTATTTGAAATTATTTCAGATATGTGGGAGTGGGGGATGAAAATCAAATTCGACCGTAATTTAAAAAATGGGACTTAATGCAATAGCAACACTTGAGTGTGGGGTACTCAGATCAGATGGGGGGAGGGCACCGAATGTCAGGGGTCCCAATTTGGTGGGAACTGGCAGCATGGGTGGTGAAATTCATCCATGGCAGAACAGAAGAGATAGAAGTTTATTGAATGAAGTCAAAGGAGCATTGGCAGGACAGCAAAGGAGAGACTGTGAGGAGGTGGTGGTGAAGGGCCACAGTTACGGGGCAGAGAGTATGGGGATATTTGGATTTTCCTTTTTTGCTGACCTTAGGAACTATGCCTGGCTATAATTGGTCATTAGGGCCTATGGCTATTTTGAGGTGGGTCACTTAATAAGCCTGTTTGCATTCAGCTTGGTGGTCCCTGTGGGCCCTTAGGCCTTGCTCAAGTTTCCATTTCTCAAGCCTGTTGCCTAAAAGCAGCCTCTACAATGAGGTATTTTTTATACTCATTCTGTAACAAAGACTATGGACTGTTGCTTTCTCAGGCACATAGCGAGATTGTTTTTCCCATCCTTATTTATGTTAATGCACGACTGTGTGCCTTGCTTTAACCAACGGAATATGTATCACTTCTGACATGACACTTTTAGGGAGCATGGGTGCCTTTTCCATACTTTCTTTTTCCATCACTAGTTGAATGCCTTGCCCTCCAGATGTTCTGATTTGATTTATATGGGGAAAGATTAGAGAGGAAGACACACCATGACAGATTCCTAATTCTGGGAAACAAACAAAGGGTTGCAGAAGGAGAGGGGGGGTGAGGAGTTAGGGTGACTGGGTGATGGGCATTGAGGAGGGCATGTGATGGGATGAACATTGGGTGTTATACTATATGTTGGCAAATTGATTTTAAATAAAATATCAAAAAATAATTTATATGGGGTACAACCTTGGCATCAGGATTCAGAAAAGCTCTCAGGTAATTCTAATGTGCAGCAAAGCTTGGAAACCATTATCCTAGGGGACAGCACAGCAAGCAGTTGGAAGAAACTGAGATCTGGAGTCACCACATGGAGGAAAGCCATCTATTCCTCAGGAACATAAGGTTTGAACTATCATATAAATAAGGAAGAAGATTTTGGGGTCTCTTTGATAGAGCAGCTAGCATAACCTTAGTTAATATAGTAAATAAATTAACAAAATGTACAAAAGAAAAATCATAATGCTGAAGGTTTGCAGTGGTAGTAATTTGCTCATGGGTATATTGCTTTTGCAAAGATATATATATATATACATACATACATATATAATATTAATATATAATATGAGAAATGAGGATATTTCTATCACTCAAACCATTAAGTCGATTCTTAGAAGTATATTAAAAATCATTCAGCCAGTGCCATATTTGTGCTTCAAAGGCATACAGCCCCTTCTACTGCAGGGCCTTTGCACACATTCTCTTGTCTTCCCTAACTTCTCTTTATCTTTCACCTGGCTTACTCTTTCTTACCCTCCAAGCTACAGCTTAAATGTCATTTCCATAGGGAAACTTCCTGGATGAGGTGTGGTCTGGCAATAGCACACTGTGTACTTTCCCCTTGCAATACCACAATTTTATTTTTTTAAGATTTTATTTACTTATTCATGAGAGACACAGAGAGAGAGGCAGAGACATAGGCAGAAGGAGAAACAGGCTCCCTGCAGGGGAAGCCCGATGCAGGACTCGATCCCAGGACCCCAGGAACACAACCTGAGCCAAAGGCAAATGCTCAAACACTGAGGCACCCAGGCAACCACCACAATTTTATTTTAAAAAGTGTTTCTTATTATTTAATAGTTTCCTTCCTTGCTAGACTTAGTTCTAGAAAGACAGGAGGTATGTCTATTTGTATAGTGTTACTTTCTCCAACCATGTATAACCAGACACATAGTAGACACTCAATAAATATTTGTCAGAAGGACATGTTAATCTAAGTCTTAATACCCTTCGTTACAAGAAACAAGTGCTGGGTGGGGCTGGTGGAAGCAAGAACATCAAGCTGTCGGTTTTCAGGACTCCATTTTCACCAATGACTAAGAATTGTACTTTCTCTGGCTTCAGACATATACCTCCTTTTCCCAAATGAATCATTAAAAAAGGAAATGCACTCTTCAAAAGGCTCACGTTTGCAAGAGGATAAACAATTGTTATTACGTGACTGGGCCAATGTAATGGTTAGGGCTTATCTCAGTTTATTAAATGCCCTCAGGATCTGTTTCCCAGATTAGCCTCTGTGATCTGCTGTTCCAGGAACAACATCATATGTTGTTGATTTTTTTTTTTAATTTTGACTCTAACCTTATATCCTTTTATAGCATTTCCTAAGGAAGTTTGTCTGTATTCACATCCTCAATAAGAGCTATCAAATATTCTGCATCAAATGCAAGTGTATGAGTCTGTGCTTCCAGATTTATAGGATGCATAGTAATATAAATCTAGATCTTACTTATGCTTTTTGTTTTGTATAACCTTATGAGTATCCTTCACTCCTATAAACCATCCTCAGAGAAACTGCTCTCTGGTTTCTCCTGCTTGACTCACGTAACTATAGCATGATTTGAAACAAAATTCATTGCTTTAAAAACAAAATACTTGACTCAAAATCTATTTGGCTCACACCTACAAGTGTTCTCACTGAAGTCTCTCCAAGAACACAGCTTATTGCTCTTAACTTCTGCAATTATCTCCACATGAATCTCTGCTCTCATTTTCAAAAGACTTAAGGTAGAAAAATACCCAGGTGTCTGTGTAGGTTGCTATGAACTAGTGGGAGCAAAGGCATGATTTAAAAAATCGAAGACTACTTGCTTGACTAGAGTTCACTGACCTTTTCTTTGTCCTCTGGGTAATCTATGTTTTGTACTTGATGGGTGAAGAGAAGGAATAGCAGCCACTGAGACTGTTGCCTTCTAGGTTACCTTGATTTAGGGAGGCAGTGGCTGGCTGGAACTGGAGTGTGGGCCACATGGGGAAATCAATGCAAATGCCACCCTGAAGGGGAGCGCTATGACTGCAATTACAGAAAGAAATGGCTGTAGCAATCAGTTTTGGATCTTCCATGTGGCAAAAACATTACTAGATCCACAGTTGGGTGATGACTATTTGGGGAGGGTATTGAAGCAGGACAGGATTCAGAGAGGGAAAAGCATTTAAGAGATCATTTGGGCAACTGGATGAGCAAAAGCAAGGGTATTGAGATGGTTTATAGTTAGCAGAGTGGGTGTACCAGAGTTATAAGTAGCACAGTGTGGTTGAAATCTAAGGGGTCAGTGAGGATGAGGCAAACTTTATAAGTACCTTATATGACAAAGGATTCATGGAAGATGCGTGAGTGTGATGGTGATGTCTTTGGAGATGAATTTGAAGAAGATGAATATATTCTGTGTGAATAGAATGGTTTAGGTGGAGAGAAACCAATTAAGAGGTTGATACAATAACTAATGGGACTCTAAGAGAGACAGGAAGCAGAGAGAAAGGAAAAAGGTGGATGGAAGTCATTGCTTAGTCATTGCTAAGTGTAACATAAATGATTTAATGACTGTGAGGATGGAGAAGGACGAATAAAAGAAAGTGGGCAGTGAATTCATGATTACTCCAAGGCTTTAAATCTAAGTTACCAGTGCAATTAAAAGAGAATTGTAGGTGGGGCTAGGTTGAGGAGGAGGGAAAGAGACACAGGGAAAGAGAAGTATACTATATTGTACTAATATGATATCCTAAATTACTATAGATGTTTCAATTTTTATTTGTGTACAGGGTTCTAATGATATATAATTTTTTTCAGAAGAGCAAGTTTAGATTTTACTGAAGACCTGAAGAGATGAAAAATGTTTCCTGACTAATGTTGATATTCCGAGTTTTCTCCACTGTTCTCCAAAACTATGTCTAACCCTAGTGTAATTGTGAAGCAAACATATTGCAATTGCTTGTTTACTTATCTCTACTCTGCAGTGTTCACCAGGTTGATGGTGACAGTGGTAAGAAATGCAATTATTAAAAAAAAAAAAAAGAAATGCAATTATTATTTTTTCCATTAGTTTCTTTACCAACATAAAAGGATCATCAAATACTTAACTGAAAGAATAATAGTGAGATTAAGTAAGATGCTTAGCCAAGTGCCTGGCACATGGAAATGGCTCAAATTGTCTCTCATGATTGTTGCTTTTCACGAATAGAGAAGTGCATTCCAAGAAGGCTCATAATGATAAGATAAGATAAGAAGGTTTTCCACTTTCCCATTCTGGCTCCTTCTCTAGCCAAATCACCTTTGTAATTGTGCTATTTCCCAATACTTTGTTATCACCTAAGTTATGAGGATGACTGCTTCAGCTTTCTACTTCACAGTCTGGACAAAGAGCAAGCTGACACAATCTGCAGAAAGAAGAGAGGCCCTAACCTCCTATGCGACAGACAGTTTGGGTTTGACTGTCTAAAGTGGTAATTTAATTAGCCCATGGCTAACTGAATGAGGAAATAAAAAAACTGTGATTACCTTAGACCATATCTGTATTTGACACTATGACTCAGCATCATTATCTGTATGTAAAAATATTTCTGAAGTTATCCTGGTAAACAATCACTTGTGAAGCCACTATCATGTTTCTCAAACTGGAATATGTGCATTGGACTCTTGATACAACAGTAATCATGGAGCATATTCCTAGTATATTGATTTTACTTCAAATTTTGGGAAGATACACTTTTTTTCATTGAAGTTAACTTGCATATATTATTTGGTCATTCAACAAGTATTTATTGCATTCAGTCAGAATATCAGATGTTGGAAAATACTCATATAGAAAATGGATTTGGGGGCTATGTGGCTGGGTTATTTGGTTAAGCATCTGCCTTTTGCTCAGGCCATGATCCCAGAAGCCTGAGATTAAGCTCCATGTCTGGCTTCCTGCTTAGTGGGGAGTCTGCTTGTCCCTCTTCCTCTGCCCCTCCCCCACTCGTGCTCATACACTCTATCTCAAATAACTAACTAACTAACTAACTAACTAAATAAATAAAATATTTTTTTAAAAAAGAAAGAGGAACACTTGGGTGGCTTGTGGTTGGGTGGCTCAGTGGTGGAGCATCTGCCTTTGGCTCAGGTTGTGATCCCGGGGTCCTGGGATCAAGACCTGCATCTCCCTCTGCCTATGTCTCTGCCTTTCTCTGTGTTTCTCATGAATAAATAAATAAAATCTTTTAAAAAACATGGATTTGGTAGTAGTATTGGGTTCATAAGGTGAAGTGCAAAATTCACGTTCATTTTTAAGTTGAAACATAAGACAACAAGAAATTTTGATGTTGACTTAGATTCCTTTGGGTTAAACTGCCATGAAGGAACACACGTTTACACTTCTCAAGTGCTTAGGGTGACTCTTGGGAAGGGCTGGTGAGGTAAGTGTGGAAAGCTGTAGACTTGTAAGAGCAACATGCCCTGAAGTGCTTCATTGAGCAAACTCAGCAATCTAGCATTACTACTGTGCCTGTGGGCTGCCATACTTGTGAAAGATTGGTAGCCTTTAGGAGGTAGGTATTGTATTCATTGAAACTAGATTCAGTTCCTGGCCCAAAGAACCCTCTTTGCTTGTGGCCTTTGAATACTAACGGTATTCAAAAATGATTTCTCTTTGTCACGAGTTCAAGTACAAAGTCAGAAAGGGCTGGAGAAACATCTTTTTACACTTTTGCACCCTATACCCTGAAAAGAATGCCTTGTAAGGTATACTGAAGAATACCAATAGTTTTAAAACACCGTTTATTTGACTTTGGAAACTCCATGTAATATATATGGAATAGATAGGCACATGTACACAAAATACACATCTGGGGTTTTATGGCTACCCAAATTAATCCAGAAAAGTATTCCGATTAGACATATTTAAATATGCTCCTTAAGATTTAATCAGACATACCATACAACATCAATGAGAAATTACTTCTAGAATTCTGCCTACTAAATTCTTAAACATTTAAACATATTAAAGAGGTCAGTTTTAATAAAAAAAAAAAACAATTACAGAATTCACAAAGGGAAAGCAATGACGTGAGTTTTAATATGAATTAATTTAGTATAACATCTCTGGTTGTCTATTTAAAGGATTATACAGGAAATGCATATAACTAGCATATCAGATATTAATAGATTTCTTTTAAAATATGTAATTAATATCCTTGAGATATTTATAATATTAATCTGATGAGCTATTTACATTTACTCCAAATGTAAATAATACAATTAAAATTGTTATAATATTCAAATTAGCAAGATCTAAATTTATTTATTTTTATTATGTGTTAGAAGCAAAAATAGTTTTACTATTTTCAGTTTGAGTAAATAAAAATGTATGGTTTCCTTAAGTATTTAACTAATGGCAAAAGTATGAATCACTAATTGTGGAGAGACTTAGATTTATTAGCAGGTCTGTCTTCACTACATTTGAACAATGTTGGAGCCAGCCTAGTCCCTTTTATGTTATAAATAAAGACTTGAAGTCCTGTCTCATTCTCTATCTACATTATTTTTATTTTAATTATTTTTTAAAATTTTATTTATTTATTCATGACAGACACACAGAGAGAGAGGCAGAGACACAGGCAGAGGGAGAAGCAGGCTCCATGCAGGGAGCCTGACGTGGGACTCAATCCAGGATCACACCCCAGGCCGAAGGTGGCACTAAACCACTGGGCCACTGGGCTGCCCTCTATCTACGTTATTTTTAATACTTGATATCATTTACATAATTTTTGTTTGTTTGTTTCACCAAGTCAATGTTGAATTTGCAGCAAGACATAAGCAGTATATTTAGATTTTCTTCCCCAAACCAAAAAACCCAATGCTATGAGGTTAATATTACTGAGCTTCACTACCAAGTCAATGAAAAGACAGTGCATGGATATGCTCTAGATAAGAATCCTAGTAAGGGGCAGCCCCGGTGGCGCAGAGGTTTGGCTCCGCCTGCAGCCTGGGGTGTGATCCCGGAGACCCGGGATCGAGTCCCACATCGGGCTCCCTGCGTGGAGCCTGCTTCTCCCTCTCCTTCTGCCTGTGTCTCTGCCTCTCTCTGTGTCTATGAATAAATAAATAAAATCTTTAAAAAAAAAAAAAAAGAATCCTAGTAAGAAAGTAGATGCTCCTGCTTCCTGATGCCTCTTTGATTATTTATAGACATGTACCTGAACTTTGATGGTCACTATGACCCACCTAGAATGAGGAACCCTCCAATCTAGAGGAGTCTTAGACTCTAAGATTTATAGGCTATTGGGCCCAGCAAGGCAGTTCCTTGTTGTTCCTCAGGGACATACATTCTATTCTCTTCCACTGCACTTGTTCTATAGTAGCACCTAGTACAATGAAGAGTAAAAAAAATTCAGATTTCATTCAACACATAGTCATTGATTGTTTGCTGGATAATACAATAGATATTGAAGCTGCAGGGCTGAAGAAGACACAGTTCAAACTTAGAAAAATTTAAGAATCTCATGGGAGGAGAGACACATAAGTATAATGTGAATGTAGCTCAATAAAAGATATCAGCATACCAGATATACTAGCAATCATGGAGCATAAAGACTATAATTAATAAATCATGTTCAATAGCTGGACAAAGAAGAGAAGAGAATTTAAGACAAGTAGAGCTAAAGCATGGGGAAAAATTCAGAAGACATTAAAAAATAATTTATTTGTGGATAGTGGGTATATAGTGTTCCTAGACCATGAGGGGTTTGGATGATATTGAAAATGTAACTGGAAAAATTATTAGAGTGAAAACTAAAGCATTGGGCTTTAATTGAGTGGGTCCTTCTTTCTTAAAAATGTATAGTGCAAATAATCACTTATAATGCTTGTAAAAACATATTGATTTCTTGCTGAAGTTCTCTTTCTCCTGATTCAGCAGGTCTGGACAAAGTTGGGCCCAGGAATCTTCACTTTTAAGAAACTGTTAAGAAACAGCAGATTCTGGTGCAAGTCATTGGCAGACTGCACTCTGAGGGATGGAGAAGGAGCAGAGGATTGGATCTGTGTCTACAAAGAAAAGTATGCAAATCGTGGAAGGTAAATGGAGGAAGGTAGTTTAGCCACAGAAACACCAGTTTGGAAGTGTCATAATAGTCTTAGGGAGAGACAACAAAAGCATGAATTAAGGTTGTCCCAGTGGGATAGGAGTGGAGAAGAGAGAAGTGATAGGTAACTTACAAGGTAAGTCTGATAGACATTCATGATCGATAGAGTATGTGTATTGGAAAGCTAATTCAGGAGTGTCCAAGTTGTAAGAGTATAGGGCAAGTGCTAGTGTGGGCAGAGATAAGAAATCAGAGGAATGTGGGTGGTGGGAACAGTAAGTTCAATTATAGACAGAGGGAGTTTGAGGTGCATTGTTAGGACTTTTTTTCTCCCATCACAGACAGCAGAATCCCTCTCTAGTTAGCTTACACAAAATGAAGAATTCACAGGGACCGTGGGACAATTTAAGGAATCTGAAAAAAGATATGCTGTTGACTTAGATTAAGTGACCCAAATGCTGTCCAGACTCTTTTCTGTTTCTAGTCTTTGCTCTGTGAAGATCTTTTCCCCTTCTTTCTTTATTTATATCAGAGTCAGTCACCCAGGGAAAAACTGAGCTCTTTTTTCTTTTTCTTTTCAGTTCTACTTTCAAAATATTTGGGAAAGATGCTGATTGGTCTAGTATTGGCCACATAGTGATTACATGTCAAATGAGCTGTGGTTAGGAGGCTGGGGTCTCTTAACATTGCAACTCCTACAGTAACCAGGTAGACCAAGAGAGGGCAAATTACTAGGACAAAGATGCTGGACGTATAGTATTCACCAAGGTGCCTGTAGGAATCTATTTAGAGAAGTCAAACTTGAAAGACTAATAGAATTTGTTGAATGCCTTCTACATTGCCTACATTTTGCTCAGTACATATCTCATGAAATCATCCCAATAATCTGCAGTGCTAGAAATGACATTATCATGCCCATTTTCTGCCAAAGAAATTGAGTTTCAGAGAAGTAGGTTATCTTTGCCTGAGGTTACCCAGCAGGTGACAAAACTTTCAGGGACTATATTTTTAACTGCTACAACCATATTAGTTAAAGCCATGAGCTAAAGCTAAGATCTCTCCTGGGGAGCATAGAAAATGATAAGCAATGGGAGCTAAGAGTGGAACCCACATTTAAGAAGTAAGCAATGAATGAAGAGTCATTGAAGGAGACCAAGGAAAGGCAAATTATTAAGAGGAAGAAGAGTTTGGTGTATTAAATGTATTAAAACTAAAGCTTTCCAAAAAAAAAAAAATACTTAGTGAAGCCAAACAGGAAAAAGGTAAAAAACATTAAAAAAAAAAAAAAAAAAGGCCTGCAGTATTTAGCAATTAAGAAACTTCCAGGTACAGTTAAACTTTGTGAGAATATTCTGTTGCATTGTGACTGGGATAGGCCCTCACCATCCATCAGCTGGACTGTAAAATCCTCCTGTTTTCCATCCCTGTGTCCATGCTCATCCCCACCAATGTATCTTTGACATTGCCTACAGAGAAATCTTTTAAAAGCAAGGATTATCAGGAGCATCTGGCTGGCTCAGTCGGTGGCATGTGCAACTGTTGATCTTGGCATTGTGAGTTTGAGCCCCATATTGAGCGTAGAGATTACTTAAAAATGAAATCATAAATAATATATACATTATATATACACATACATACATATGCATGTATGTATGTGTGTGTGGGGGTATATATATGTATATATATATGTATATACACACATGGATCCTAGCATCTTATGCTTACTTAGAAAACCTGGGAAGAAGCTCCATACTGTTTACTTTGTTTTTTTTTTTTTTGTTTTTTTTTGTTTTTTTTTTTTTGTTTTTTTTTTTTTTGTTGTTTTGTTTTGTTTTGTTTTTTCATACTGTTTACTTTGAAATATATCCCAATCATGAACCAGTTTCTAGCAATCCTTCCAGGTCACTGTATTTTTATTTATGCTACATTAAGTTACTTAGAATTCAAGCATGCAAGATTTTATTAGCTTCTGGGGTGCCTGGGTGCTTCAGCTGGTTAAGAGTCTGGCTCTTAATTTCAGCTCAGCTTATGATCTCAGGATCTTGAGATCAAGCTCCATGTCAGGTTCCCTGTTCAGTGGGGAGTCTTCTGGAGATTCTCTCTCTCCCTCTGCCCCTCCACCTGCTCTCTGTCTCTCTCTCTAAAATAAATAAATAAATCTTTCTTAAAAAAAAGATTTTATCAGCTTCTATTAGTCCACACATACTTCTTGGAAGACTTTTTGAGTCTTCTCTGTCCCCATCTCCAGCTGGTGATGGAAAGATTCTATATCTTGGCTGCCGCTAGTCACATGGCAGTATACATATTGTCAAAATTCATAGAACTGTAAGCCAAAAAAGGTTACATTTTACTGTATTTAAATTTTACCTAACTAAACCTTACTTTAAAAAGTCTGAATAACCTCCATATGCTTGGCAATTAGGACATTTTTCTTTTTTTTTTTATTTGATATATAGAGAGACAGGCAGAGAGTACAAGCAGGGGCAGGCAGCAGGCAGACAGAGGGAGAGAAGCAGGCCCCCCACAAAACAGGGAGCCTAATGCTGGCACAACCCCAAGGACTGTGACCTGAGCAGAAGGCAGACACTTAATCAACTGAGCCACCCAGGTGCCCAAGCAACTAAGACATTTATTTTTTTTTCTTTAAAGATTTTATTTATTTATTCTTGAGAGAGAGAGAGAGAGAGAGAAAGAAAGAGAGAGAGAGAGATAGAGTCAGAGACACAGGCAGAGGGAGAAGCAGGCTTCATGCAGGGAGCTCAACGTGGGACTCGATCCCAGGTCTCCAGGATCACACCCTGGGCTGAAGGTGGCACTAAACCGCTGAGCCACCCAGGCTGACCCCAACTAAGACATATCTAAACAACTAATGAGTCAAAGAAGAGGTTTCAAGAAAATTAGAAAATACAAAGTCAATGTCACCAAAATTATTTTTAAACTAAATAAAATAGACAAATATCTGGCTAAACTGATCAATGAGAAGTAAGAGAGAAAATGTAAAAGACCATTATTAGGAATGAATAGAGAGGATATCAGTAAAGATCCTATTGGCATCAAGAAGATACTAAGGAAATATTATGAACAACTATTCTATTGTGTAAACTGACACAATAGAATATCTGAGTACCACCATATCTAGTAAAGAAATTAAGTTCTTAAATAAAAGTCATTCTACAAGGAAAACTACAGGCTAATGTGGCTTTTACTTTAAATCTATCAAAAATTTGAGAAACAAGTAATGATCTTACAAAATCCTTTCAGAAAACAGAAGGAAATACTTCCAAATTCATTTTATGAGACCAGTAAAATCTTGATATCAAAATATTGCCAAAACAGACAAATAAAACTCCCCCAAGACTCAAAAAGCAAAATCAAAGAAAGGAAAACTATAGACTAATGTCCCTCATTGAAATATATGTAAAATTTCTAAGTAAGATATCACTGCATTGAATTCAGGAATATATAAAAAAGTAGGGACACTGGGTGGCTTAGCGAGGGAGCCTACCTTTCCCTCTACCTGTGTCTCTGCCTCTCTCTCTGTATTTTTCATGAATAAATAAATAAAATATTTTTGAAAAAGTAATATATAAAAAGGAAATTATATCATAACCAGGAAGAATTTATCACTGGATGCAAGGTTGGTTTAATACTCAAAAATCAATTCATTTTGGTGTGTTAACAGAATAAAGGGGGGAAAGCATACGATTAGAACAGTAGATACACAAGAAACACCTGACAAACTTCAACATCTATTCATGATTAAACTCCTTCAAGAAATTGTGAATAGCAGGAAATGTCCCTGACCTAATAAAGAGGATCTATAGAAAACTTGCAGGTAAAAAAAAAAAAAAAAAGAAAAAAAAAAGAAAACTTGCAGGTAACATCATACTTAATAGTGAAAAATTGAATCCTTTTTCAGATTAAGAACAAGCCGAATATATCCATTCTCATTATTTCTATTCAACATCATACAGGAACTGGTACAATAAGTTAAGAAAAAAGAAACAGGAGACTGATGGGAAAAAGGTTAAACTTTATCAGTAGATGATATGATCATGAATGTAGAAAATTTTGAGGAATCTACAGAAACACTAGAATTCATAAGTGAATTTAGCAATGTTGCAGGATACAAAGTCATTTCTATATTCTAGTAATGAACAATTAAAACATGATATTTAAATAATGTCATTTATTTTTTAATTTTTAATTTTTTAAATATTTATTTATTTGAGAGAGCAAGAGAGAGAGTGTGAAAGAGTGCAGGGGTAGGAGCAGAGGGAGAGGGACAAGCAGACTGTTTGCTGAGTGCAAAGCCTGATGCAGGGCTTGATCTCAGGACCCTGAGATCATGACCTGAGCTGACACCAAGAGTTGGAAGCCCAATCAACTGCACCACCCTGATGCCCTTAAATAATGTCATTTAGAATAGCATTAAAATGATAAAATAAAATTTTGGGGTAGATTCAATGAACCATGTGCAAGACATACACAGTAAAGCTAAAAATATGTCTGAGAAGTAGAAGACTTAGATAAATAGATATATTGTGTTCCTGGGTTGAAAGACTCACTGTTGTTAAGACACAAATTCTCTCCAAACCTATCTATAGGTTCAACACAACTAAAATAAAATTCTCATCAGAATTTTATAGAGATTTTCAAGCTAATTTTAAAATTCATATAGAAAGAAAAATAAAAAGAAACAAAAATTAACAAAAATAATCAAACTTGAAAATGAAGAACAAATTTAGAGAACTTATCATGCCTGATTTCAAGATGTTCTATAAAGCTACAGTATAAAACAGAGTAGTAATGGCAAAAGGATACACATATGGGGCAATGGAACAGAACAGAAAGTCTGAGAGGAAATGTCTATTTGTTCAAATGATTTTAGACAAAGGTGACAAAGTAATTCAGTGGAAGAAAAGAACTATTTTTTTTTTTAGCAATTTACTTTTTACATAAAAAAATGAACTTCAACTTCTATCTCAAACCATACACAAAAAGAAACCCCAAATAGACCATAGACCCAAACACAAAAGCTAACTCTATTTTGTATTTCTAGAAGAGGATGTAAGAGAAAATATTTATGACTTCAAAGTAGATAAAGATTTCTTAGAGAAGAAAGTCAAAGCACTATTAAATAAATAAAAATTGATAACTAGACTTGATCAAAATTAAAACATTTAAAAAAATACCATTAAGAAAATGCAAAGGTAAAAAAAAAAAAGAAAATGCAAAGGTAAGCCAAAAAATATTGACACATATAGCTGACAAATGACATATTTAGAATATACAGGTAGTCCCTGACTTACAATGCTTTGACTTGTGATTTTTTAATTTTATGATGGTGCAAAAGGGATATGCATTCAGTAGAAACTGAACTTTGAATTTTAAATTTTGATCTCCTGGGTTAGCAATATGCTGTATGATACTCTCTTGGGATGCTGGGCATTGGGAACAAGGCATAGTTCCCAGTCAGCCATAAACCATGAACATAAACAACCAATCCAGTTAAAACCATTCTGTACCCATCCAACCATTCTGTTTTTCACTTTCAGTACAATATTCAATAAATTACATAAGATATTCAACACTTTATTATAAAAGGGGTTTTTGTGCTAGATGACTTGCCCAGTTGTAGGCTAATGTAAGGGTTCTGATCATGTTTAAAGCAGGATAGGCTGGCTATGATGCTTGGTAGGTTAGGCGTAATAAATACATTTTTAACTTATGATATTTTCAGTTTACAATGGGCTTATCAGGCCATAATTCCAGTGTAAGCTAAGGCAGGTCTGTAGGTGAATTGTAACTACAATTCAATAAGAAGTTAAACAATCTAATTAAAAGTTTGAACAGACACTTCATAAAAGAAGTGCACTGGTTTTCTATGTGGCATAACATATTTCTACAAATGTAAGAGGCTTATAACAATACCTATTTATTGTCTCATATTTCTATAGAGCAGAAGTCCAGGTGGGCTCAATAGGGAGCTTTGCTTTGGTTCTCTCAAGCCAGATAAAAATGTTGGCCTAACTGGGCACTTATTTGGAGACTCAGGAGGAATTCACTTCTGAGCTCATTCAGGCTGTTTGGCAGAATTTAGTTTCTCATGGTTGTAGAAATGAAATCCTCGTTTTCTTGCTGTTTGTTGGCTGGGAGACTGTGCTCATTTTCTAGAGGCCACTCTCAGGTTCTCGCCTTATGGTTATTTTACCTGACCAAGGAGAACCTCCCTCACACCAATCCTTCTCATTCTTCAGATCTATCTAACTTTCTCTTCTACCACTAGCCTGAGAAAACTTTCTGCTTTAAAGAGCTCAGGTGATTAAATTAGGGTCTCCTGTATTATCTGTCTACTTTAAAGTCAACTGATTATTGACCCTAATTACATGTGCAAAATCCCTCTTGCCAAGTAACATAACATAATCACGAGTGTAACACCAGGAGCAAAGGTCATCAAAGCTATTTTAGAATTATGTCCACCACATAAAGATGTGTGAATCAACAGGCCCATGAAGATATATGCCCCAAATCATTAGTCACAAGAGAGAGACAGATTAAAACCACAATCAGGAACCTGTCCGTACCCAGTAGAAGAATTAAAATTAAGTACTGGCAAGACAGTGGAAGAACTGAAACTCTCATACTTTTCTGAAAGGCATGAAGGTTTCAATTTCTTTGGAGAACATTTTGGCAATTTCTGTAAAGTTATACATGTAATTACCATATGACCCAGCAAATTCACCACTTGTTACAGGTATGAAAACCATATTTATAAAACTTTCATTGAAGATTTATACATCATTATCAAAAACTGGAAATAACGCAAATATATATATAATCCAATATATATACATACATCCAACATGGATAAATCTCAAAAATATTATGCTTAACCAAAAAAGTCAGACACAAGAGAATATATACTGTATGACATTTATATGACATTTCTGAATAGGCAAAATGAATCTGTAGTGATGGACCTCAGATCAGTGATTACGGTAGGTGAGTGATGGTAAGATTGGTCATAGGCACAAGAAAACTTCCTGGGAGATACAAATATCCTATTATCTTTTAGAGGTCATGGTTATATCAAAATATTTAAAAGGTTACATGTATAGTGGATTGTTTTTATTTTATGAAAATTATACGTAAAGTTGATTTAAAAATATAATGACCTATTTCTAATGAAAACAATGATGTTGACTTCTTTTATTATTTAATATCATTCTGGATTTGGAGTTGATAAAGTTAGAATACAAATAAGCTAGAAGTATTTGCAAGCGGGAAGTAAGTTGTCTTAGTTTGGTTTGCTGTAACAAATTATCTGGGCAGTAATTTGTTGACTGAGTGGCTTTAACAACAAGCATTTATCTGTCACAGTTCTGGAGGCTGGGAAGTCTAACATCAAGGTACCAACGAATTTGGATGTTGGTGAGGGCCTCTGTCTGGTTTACAGATATCTATCTTCTCCCTGTCCTCACTGCAGAGAACAGAGAGAGCAAACTCTAGTCTCTTTCCCTTCATATAAGGACACTAATCCCATCATGACCTCATCTAACTATAATTACCTCCCAAAGGCCCTACCATTGCACTTGTGGTTAGTTTTAACATGTGAGGTTTGAGGGGAACACAAACATGCACTCTATAATATAAATGTAACACTATTTGCAGATAAAATTATATTTTTTGGACAGTCAGGGTAACATGGTAAAACAATTTTGAAATTGTTGAGAAAGCTTAGGAAAATGGCTATATATAAGGTAAATACATAATCAGAAAATGTAAATACCTAGTATATTCTTAACAGTAGTACAAAATACGAAAACAAAAATATAGAATTTGTATGATTGATCACAATAAGAAATGTACAGACCTATATAAATTTGATAGTAAGATAAAAAGAAGGCTTAAGTAAATGGGAAACCATGTTTCAGGGCAGAAAGAACACTAAAAATATTACTTCTTTGTAAATTACTTCTAAATTTAATGAGATGCCAATAAAATGCCCAACAGAGAATAGCTAAGAGAATTCTGAAAAGAGTAAAAAGGAGACTAGCCTTCCTAGAGTTAAAATATACTTTAAAGCTATAATAATCAAATTTAACTGATTATAGTAATATAGTAAAAAAAAATAACTGTACAAAAGATCCATTAAATGGGGTGCCTGAAAAGCTCAGTTGGTTAAGCATCCAACTCTTGATTTTAGCTCAGGTCATGATCTCAGGGTCCTGAGATGGACCATGAGATGGACCCCACAATGGGCTCTGCACTGAGCATAAAGCCTGCCTAAGATTCTCTCTTCCTCTCTCTCTACCCCCCTCCCTTCACTTCCCCCCACTCTCTCTTCCTCTCTCTCCTCTTAAAAAAAAAAAAAATCCATTAAACAGAATAGGTAGTCCAGAAACAAATCTTATTATAAAATAATAAGTATACCACATAGATTGTATTACACATGAGGGCAGAAGAAAAAGATTATTCAGTACATGGTGTTGGTGTAACAAAATATTAACTTCTCATCCCGTAGCATATGCCAAAATAAATTCTAGAACAGAATAAAAAATAAAAAACCCTATAAACAAATACACATAAAGGTTAGTATTTATTAACCAAAGCGTTAGAATACAATGCTCTAGTCAAAGACACCAAATTTGCCTAAGTAAATTTTCTTTTGGAAGAAAGCACTAGGAGGGCAGAGACCCTAGAGGTGTGACTCATCACTAACCTCTGTGACCTAGAAGATCTAGCACTATGTGTGGTCTAATTATTCTTTATAGGATGTTTTTATTTTTATTTTTTTGTAAAAGCAGCACCACTGTCGTTTTCTTAAATGACAAACTAGAAAAATATTTGTCATGTATATGTAAAGATTCATATCCTCTTATTAAAAGTTCATGCAAACTACAAGAAACTTCGTTAAGACCCATTAGGTGGATGCAGATATGGACAAAATATTCACAAAAAGATAAATGAACATATGAAAAAATAATATGAATAACAAAGGATTGCTTGTTATCTGTCAAATTATAGGATTTTTAAAAAATAAATATGAATATTCAATGCTGGTTTGGGTGTAAGTGTAATAGGTCATCTCATTCAGTTTGGGAGAAGTTAACAGAAACTTTTTAGAGAAGTAATTTTGCATTCTATATCCACAGCCCTAAAGATACTACTTTTGACCCTGTACTTATTTTTTCAGAAAATGTACCTTAAGTAAGTTATCTGCTGCAAAGAAAGAAGAAACTTTATTTTAAAAGTTCATCATAGGATTAAATATGGTAGTGAAAAATCAGCAGCTATAGATCCAACAGTAGGAAAATGGATTTTAAATGATGATGGCCACACAATGCATTATGTAGCCAATTAAATGACTTCTATAAAGATCTTAAAATCCCATCAGAAGATAATTGTTTTTAAAAGATACTGTGAGGAGACAAATTATTTTGTGATTGCCAACAGTATTAAATATACATAGAAAAAATAGTAATGATGGCATACATATTAGCTTTTATGGAAAGGGTAGGCATTCAGCATTTTAAAGGGATTATTTCATTAGCCCTCACATCAAGACTATGAAGCCATATCTATCTATCTATCATCATATTATTTTTCCCACTGAACAGGTGAGGAAATTAATACATGGAGAGATTAAGTAAATCTGCCCAAGTGTTTGAGCTAAGTGAGGTAGCAGAGCTTGATAGCCGGTTAGCTCTTGCATCCTTGCTTTTTTACTACCGTTAAAACGTAACGAAATGTTTCCAGTTCTGCAAGTGTGGAGGCCCACTGGTCTCCCTCATACTTTTCAATAATTTCCAAAGTTTCTACAGTAAGCATGACTTTTAATCACTATAAAAATCATCTAAATAATAGGAATATATATATATATTTTGTAATTTTAACTTTTTATTTTTTTAAGATTTATTTATTTATGATATATATAGAGAGAAACAGAGAGTGGAGGAGGGAGAAGCAGGCTCCATGCCGGGAGCCCAACGCGGAGCCCAACGCGGAGCCCAACGCGGAGCCCAACGCGGGACTCGATCCCGGGACTCGATCCCGGGACTCCAGGATCCCGCCCTGGGCCAAAGGCAGGCGCTAAACCGCTAGGCCACCCAGGGATCCCCTATTTTTTTTTTTTTTTTTCAATGCTAAAGTCAACCTGATTTTCTGTCGCGACACTCAGGTGTGTGTCCGGGGATTGCCTGCACCCCCTGCGTCCAGGTGTCTCTCCGCGGCCCCGCGGGGGAGCCCAGGACCCCCTTCCGGGGGATCACGGGGTCTCCCCGGGTTCCACCCCGGTACCCGGACCCGGTTCTCGAAGCCCGCTTTCTGTGTGCGCCTGCGTCGTGACAAGCAGCTCCGGGGGGCAGCTGGCGAGCTTTGAAGCGCCGCGGGACGGGAGGCTCCGGGACCCTCCCAGACGTCGCCCCGCCAGGCCCCGCCGACCTCTAGCGGCCGCGGGTCCCAGCTTCGGTCGCGGGCGGAGGCCCGGCGCTCCCGCGGGAAATCCCCGGGGCGCGCGGGGCGGGGCGGGGCGGGGCGGGGCGGGGCGGGGGGGTCGGCCTCAGCCCCCCCAGGTCGCGGAGGCCGGGAGGCCGCGGGGCCCGGGGGCGCAGGTCCGGGGACCGGCTCCGCGTCCCCGCCCTGGGCGGTCGCGCGGACCCGGGAGGCAGCAGCCCGCCTGCCCACCTTCCTGGAGCCGAGCGGGACCGATGCTGAAAGCCAGGATCGTTCCAAGCAGAGCGAGCCCGGCCCCTGAGAAAATCGAGTGTTAATTCAAGAAAGGGTTGCCTGGGGCCAAAGTTTACGGCTTGGGTGCTGGGGTGAGTGTGCTTTAAACACGTTATGCCCTTGAGAAAGAATTCTCTCCGGTGGGGAGCGAGCGTGGGTGGGGGTGGGGTGGGGTGGGGGCCGGAGCCCCACTCCCCACTCTCGGGGAGCGAGGGCAAGCGCGGCCACCGGCCGGAGGAGCCCCCGAGGTTTCGGGGCTGCTGGGGCGAGTGCTCGACGGGAGCCCGCCTCGCGCCCCGTGCAGCCTGCCCGCGGGGTGCTCTGCCTGGAGGCAGCCCTATACATTTCCCAGGTCCGCTTGGTGGGGGGGGTGGGGGTAGGGGTGGGGGGGGTGGGGGTGGGGGTGGGGGGGCGACGACCTCCCCAGGTCCGCTTCCTTTTGTGGTTGGTAAAAGGGCGCCTATAGAACCTGGGGGGGGGGGGAGTTTTTACAAGTGCAAGTGAGTGGGTACCTTGCGTGTTTTGACGTCTGAAAACCTGACTCCAGAGCAGCATTATATGCATTGCAAGTTTCGGTGTCGGATGAAGTTTGGGGGACGCGTATTCCCTCGGGTTTGCAAAAGCTTTGCATCGCGCGCCCCAGGACGGAGAGCGGGGCCGAGCGGGGGTGGGGAGGGTCCCGGTCCCGGTCCCAGTCCCAGGCGCTGCGGCGCTCGGGGCTCGTGCCCAGTTTCCTGCCTCGGAGTTCTCGGGTCCGCCCCGGCTCACAGCAGCTTGTGCAATTTAGAAACCCGATAGGAGGCAGCAGCTGATCTCCCACCACCCTAAAAATAATCCGCTCCGGCGCCCTGCGTGCTTCGGCGAGGGGAGGAAAACTGCCTTCGGAGTAAGTGAGTCCGTCTTTTTTTTTTTTTTTTTTTTTAACATAAATAGGATTTAAACATCACTAAGAGTTCCTGTAAAGTGTGTATTTCGGTAACCAAGAGGCGCCCGCGCAGTCTCGCAGCGCTGCCTTCGGGGTCGCTATTTCTAGGATGAAGGCTCCGGGGCCCCAGCCCGAGGAGAGAGGGCGTGGGGATCAGGTTTCCAGCTTTACTTAGCGGAACTCAGCCGGCTCTTGCTTTTAAAACCGGCCGGGAATCGTGCAAGGAGTGAAATTACTGATTTTTTTTTTTCTCTTAAACGGGCTCATGTATTGTTCATGAAGTCGTTTTCTATCTGCTTGATTTTTGTGACTCTTGACTTTTTAGGAGTTCTGCGTCTGAGTTGGAAATTTACACTTAAGACAGTGTAGTAAGCCGGTGTTTTGAAGGTAGTGCAAGTGCACGAGTAGGGGTCTGAAGCAGCATCATACGACCGCCCAAGGTATTTATTTTTTGCTTGTTTGTTCAATTTACGATTAAAAACAATATCCCACTGTCGTGTCTGAATCTTATCTGTTGAGTGCCTTGTCCTTTAGTGTGCGATAGAACTTCAACCGGTGCTTTGAGATCAGGCGCTAAATCAGAAGTCAGTGGTCAGTTTTGCTAGTGACTTTCCTACTTGGATCTGTCATTCAGAGAGAGACAGACAGACAGGTAGACAGACATCTTTTGTTTCATATTTTGGGAGTCATAGGCTGAATGAAAGATTTCAAAGAAGTTACTCCATTTGTTTCTTAAGTGACCGATTCCTGAAAATGCCCTAGATCATGGTAATGCCCTAAATTCTTTACAATGTCATGTTTCCCTCTCACATATAGTTAATCTGCAAATAACTAAAGAGTGAGTTACTTTGTCTGGAAGCATGAAAGGTTTTTTCTTTTTTTATTGCTTTTAGCATGTTTTCCTCAGGTGCTTCCAGCATGTTAAAGTTCTCTGTGGTAGCTACTCTGTTAGAACTGACACTTTCTTCTGGATGAGCAGGAAAGAGTGTTCGTTTTTAATTTTAGTCATCAACTAAATCTAAATTTTATGATGCCTAAGGGTGTGGAACTTCACATCATGCATTTCGAAGAGTGAGAATACTGAGGATGCGATTCTTGCCAGGAAATCATAGGTCTGGTCATCAAGGAGTTTTTTCCTTCTATGTTTTCTGCTTTGCAGACCATCCCTGTAATCAGAGTTTCGCTTTTGACATTTGTCTTTAAGTTTCATTCAGTCAAGTTCTTCAACTCTGTCTGCTGTTATAAACACTTGAACATTTTCAGTAGGTTTATGTTTGTGGGGAGAAAAGTGTCATGTCTTCCCATCTGGCCTCTTTTCTCTCTCCTCCGTCTTCCTGGATACTCAGGGCCTCTGTCAGTGCTTAGATGAACTAGACAGCTCCAGAAGAGGCAGGGGTGTCACGTGACAGAGTGACGTGACAGAGTTTAGCCAGCAAGAGCAGTGAGCAGTACTGTTCCCAAAACGTCCCTAACTTAATCATACATAGTTCAGAGAGGGAAACCCTGAATGACAACAGATTTAAAAATTAATTCAAGGTCCTGATTGAATAAAATGCCTTTCGTTAACATGATAACCATCAACATATCTACAAGTTCACTCCTTCCCTCTTTTTGCCCACTGTTGTAAGATGGGCTGACTGTTAGAATGTGCCACATGTGTACTGGATGTTGGAGAAAGAAGCTAAGGGTCAGAGGGAAAAGGATGGAGGTTGGGGAGACAGAGACAAAAATAGAAAGAGAGAGGTGGTGAGAGGTAGTGAATAGGTTGGGAGCCCCAGGGCATATCTTAGAGATAGTGGTAGAAGGAAGAAATTCTGAAGCTTTCACTTTATTCATCTGAAGTGTATACCTTAGTGTGATTATATCACTTATATTTCCCTGTCTAGTAGATCATAACCTTTACATTATACCAAAACTATTGGGATTAGTGTAGTCCGATTTATGCGGCCTAAGACCACAGCTACTATTGGTCACGTACATTCTTAGATTCCTAGTGCCTAGCACATGGTCAGCATCAACAAGTATTTTTAGAGTTAACGAATGGCCTAGAATCCCAGATATCAGGTACATGGCTAGAAATGTTCTTTGACTTTCTCAGGTTGCTGTAGTTCTCTGCTATTTTCTTTCCACCACTATATGCGTTTATCCAACATTTACTTGATTGGTAGGTTTGAGGATTGCTTAAATATACCAGGTAGGCAATGCTTATTATAGCTAATGAAGTATATGTTTTACAAATTCAGATATTACTTTAGTATTTGGCTCAATGACAGTGATTAAATATCAGTATTTATAAATGTGGCCAATTGAAATATTATAATTTCAGATAAAATTATAAAACTGGCAAAAGTAAAAATTATTTTCTGGTCCATTCTAGGAAACAGTTTACACATGTCTTTCAATAAGTGTGGACTCAAGTTTCTTTTTGTCATTTCTTCTTAATAAAAGAGATAGTCTAAAAAAGTGAAAGAAAAGAAATAGTCTTCGAAATTTCATTACTATCTGTTATTTTTCAGCTTCTGGGGTTCCCCCCCATTTGTTTTCCTGATGTACATTTCTGTACAAGGTTAAGGTGTACAGCATGATGGTTTAATTTAGTATTGTGAAATGATTACCACTGTAGGTTTAGTTAAGATCTATCACCGTAGCTACAGTATATAATACAAAATTCCACTTTACTGTTATTTTAAAAATCTCAAGCCCTTTTAAATTATTTTATGAGGCTGGGAGGCTTAATAGCTGCTAAGAATTTGCCAAGCATATACCCTCATCTTGAGTTTTTTTAATATAATTTTTTAAATTAGAAAAGGTCTCAACTAAAAAAAAAAAAAAAAAAAAAAGAAAAGGTCTCAACTAGAGATCATATCAATGATGTTCAATAAAAGGGCTTACCAGAAACAATATGTGAAAGGAATTCAAAATAAGAATTAAAAAAAAAAGAATTTATATACTGTAAACACAGGCTTTTAAACTAGTTCTATTCATAGAATGCTTTATAAAACTTCTGCTTGAAATTTGGTTTCTCCGATAGCTTACCTACTGTTGCCAATCTTTTCTGTGTAACACTCTTTGGTTTCTTCCTAGGGAACAATATTGTTCATGACCATTGCTAAATCATTTCTCAATGAAAGGGAAGAGAGAAAAGGTACTACTTTACTTATTTATATCTTTGCCAACCTTTCATAATCCAATTCAGAATCCAGTGTGACATAAATGTGGAAAAGAAACAAAGTCCAATGAGGTTAAAAATCTTAACCTGCTACTTCTTTTAATGACAATAGATGAGATGTTATTTAAAAATAGGTTGGAGGCTGCATGATGCAGTGGGAGAAACAGTTTAAGTCAGACACATGCGTGTAGATCACCGCTACTCTACTGGTTGGCAAGTTACTGAGGCTCTTCTGTAAAACACAAATAACTAACATTGCATGGTTGTCCTAAAGACAAAGTGCCCAGAATTTGGGAGGTGGTAAATAAATTGGAGGAATTATAAAAGAATTTTTCAGAAGGCTTAAAACTCTTCAGAATTTCACAGTGGTATTTTGATGGAGCAGATTCCTTGCTCCTGTATCACCTGTTTTGGTGCAGCAACAGGAGGAATTCATTTAAAATGTGAGTAGCAGTGTGTCATTCCTCTGATCAAATCACCCCTCAAAGAGTCCACTTCATTGAGTAGAAGCCCAAGTCACAACAATGGCTAGCAAAACCCTGGGATACCTTGTCCTCAGTTTCCTCTCTAAATTTGTCTACTTCTCCTCTACTATAATATTGGTTTCCAGTTAAAATACTTTTTTCTTGCTTCAAAACTTGATTAGAGTACATTTCATGTAAGAATGTTCTCTGATTGTGGGACGTGATTTCATTAATTGAGTTATTTTTCTCAAGCACTTGATTTTATATCTGAAGCACTTGATTTTAATATTCTTCAGAGAAAGGCTGACTTCTGTTTGCTGCCACATTGGTTTCATATATTAGTATTCCTTTGTATAGTTAATGAAAAGTGGTGGTAAATTTTGTCCAGTTTAAGCAGTTTACTAATTCATTTTCAGTGAGAAAAGATGAGCAAGGATTTGATATTACACTATTTTGTGGTATCAGTTAGTGGTTTCACTTATTCTTTCTTTTTCTTGATATATCACCGTTTTTGTTCTGTGAAATCATTTGAGTCACACACACACTTCTTTAAGGTACCATCATTGGTAGATATTAATAATTATATATTTTCCAAATTAAAATAAAATATTTTTCTCTGAAAAAAAAAGATTGAAAGGAAGTGATTTATAGAATGTATAAGGGCTTTATAAGAAACTCTCAAATGACTTTGGCATACAGTTTCCCATTTCCTCAATTGCAGAAATAAAAGGGGTTAATTTTATAATAACACCTCCTTCTTAGGGCTATGATTTTATGAAAGGGAATTTAATGAGAGGCTCTTTCTTTTTTCTCTTCCTTTTAGAGTAAGCCATATAAGAAGAAATGAGCCTTTCATTCTGTGGTAACAACATTTCTTCATATGATATCTTTGATGGTGTGTTACAAAATCCCTGCTTTGTGGATGCCCTCAACCTGGTCCCTCATGTCTTCCTGTTGTTTATTACTTTTCCAATATTGTTTATTGGTAAGTAATCTATTCTCCTATATATCCTCACCTAATATTTCTTTTAATATTCTTATTAAAAGAATAGTTCCTTTAATATTCTTATTATTTCTTAAGAAATAATGTTCTTTTACCAATTACATGAAAACTGATATGTAAATCTGTGAGAAAAGAACAAGCCAGTTTTCTGTGCTTCTCAATTATTTATGTTCTTGGCATATGACATTCTGTAGATAAAATAGAAGTCATATGTCTTCTTAGAAGTGGACTCCAAGTAGCAGCAGCAGTTTTTTGGAAGGAGGGAAAGAGAGTTATGTGGGATAGACTGAAGTCTTTGTTGAGATTGCTTTGTGTTAGTGAAGAGAATGAAAAATGAGTAAAACACAGTATTGCCTGGGATATTCACGGGAACTATCCAGTGAAACAGATGTATCAAACTCAAGAGAAAAATGACTATCCCGCATTGTAAGCTCATTTGCAGGTACATCTTGGGCATTAACTTGCTAGAACAACTAATTCTTCGGGCCAGTGGGAAAGATTGCATGGAAAGTGACATTTTGGGGGAGCTGAGGACATAGAGCGTGCGAGTAGAAGTAGGAGTAGTAAGGGTGCATTCCAGTTTGAAAGAATACTTACGCAAACTATTTGGAAAAGAGCTAAAAAAATACAATTTTCCTTATTATTTTACAGTTTACAAATCCAGTTATTTAGATTATTGATATATAACTTATTAGCTTCCCTGAAACAATCAAAATAGACCTCTTAACTTAGAAATTTTTAAAAAATAGAAGTGCCTGGGTGGCTCAGTCGGTTAAACAACTGCCTTTGGCTCAAGTCATGATCTCAGGGGCCTGGAATAGAGTACCTTCTCAGGCTCCCTGCTCAGCAAGGGAGTCTGCTTCTTCCTCTCCCCCTGCTCCTCCTCTTGTTCATGTGTGCATGCTTTCTCTCTCAAATAAATAAAATCTTTAAAAAATTTTAAAAATACGTTTCACATGTGAAAATGACAGACTAATCTAAACATCTATTGAGCCTATCACCACTCATCTTAAGGAATCTAATGGTAAGAATATGAGTGAATCCCTCTGTGTACTATTTCCTGAGCCCGTTACTCTTCCAATATCCTGTTACTATCTCTTCAAAAAAAGGTAACCATCATATGAATTTGGTGTTTAATTTTGCTTATAAAAATAAATTTGCTCATAAAAGTGAATGAGAAAGCTATCAGATTAATTTTCTTAAGAAAACTAGCATATTTTAATGATCTGCTTTGAAAGAAGGTTTGAAGTTTTTAAAAATTATTTGAGAGAGAGAGAAAGAGTGAGAGAGAGAGAGAGAGCATAAGCAGGGAGGAGGGGTACAGAGAGAAGTAGACTCCCTCCTGAGCAGAGAGCCCAATGTGGGACTCGATTCCAGGATCCTGGGATCATGACTCAAGCTGAAGTCAGACGCTTAATGGTCTGAGCCACCGAGGTGCCCTGAAAGGTTTAAAAATAATTTGTATGCTTTTATTTCTTCATGTAACAAATATTAATCGAGAGACTGCTATGTACCTGGCATTATAACAGTCAAAAATTTTCTGTTATATGATATATCATATCATGTAGAGGCCAATGAAACTCTTAGCACATAGTTTTTCATTTTAAATATATAGACGTTAAATATAACTGTACCAGAGTGGCCATGTATAGAAACATAAGTTGTTGTTTATGTGGTTGATATTATTTGTAGGATATTAACAATGCCCTTTGGCCAAAAGGAGACCATACTTTTTTATTGCAGTTTGACAGTTAATAATTCATTTTGACATTCATCTAACTTCTTGAGGGCAATTACTGTGATAGTTTGTTTGTATCACTAGCATCGAACACAGGCTGACAAAAGGGTATTTGAATCAAGTGGAATTGGTGTGAACATTGCAAAGGGGAATGGTGGAGAAAAATGCAGACTGTTATCTATAACATTGGCTACTTAAATTAGCGAGATTGTGATTAAATCTCAAAGAAGTATCAGGTATAAGGAAAGTTTGCCTGAAAGAGTTTACAGCATAAATTCTAGTACAATAGGTTAAATGTAGCTATTCTTTCCACAATGAAATTCATTTTGGAACAACTGAGACATGAATCAATTTTCTTTTCAAAAAATGCTTCAGGGTCCCATCAGTCCTTACAGAAATTCCTTCCTGTGATATTTCCAGCACAAACCCAGATTCGTTCTTGAAGTATGTGAGGCTTCTCTACAATTAAAAAAAAACAAAAACATTTCTTTGAGAAAATATCATTACCACTATTGAATAGTGTTGGCCTCATCATAAGTTCAAATTTTTCTCATATGATATGCATATGATTGAGTTGACTCAACTGATGAGTTCTACATTTCATTACAAAATATGTTTTTTTTGTTAGTCCCCCCCCACAGATCCCATGTTTTGAAAGATTTTAGACACCAAATTGCTTTTATTAACATCATTTAATTTCCTCTTAATGAATGAGGGACCTATCAGTAAGAGCTGTGATCAGCATGAGAAAATCATGTTGTCACCCAGTGTTGGCGTTGTTCTTGAGCAGTGCAACAAATGTCAGTGTGTTAACCTAGGCAGTCTTGTAAAAATTCATTGAAATTGAATGGTTACTTTTTTAACACAATGAAAATAGACTGGGATTTTCATTGCTACCGTAGAAAGCACCTCTCAATCCTGTTTCAGGAATTTCTCATCCCCCAAATGATATTACAGTGTGAATTAGTTCCATGATTATAATTAATCCTTTTATTTCTTCTCTCTCTCTCTTTTTTTTTTTTTTTCCAGGTTGGGGAAGTCAAAGCTCAAAGGTACAAATTCATCACAACACATGGCTTCATTTTCCTGGACATAACCTGAGATGGATTCTTACATTTGCTCTTCTATTTGTGCATGTTTGTGAAATAGCAGAAGGCATTGTTTCTGATTCGTAAGTGATTCGACATAGTTATAATGATTAAATTATGCTAGTGGGTATATTGATGTGGATGGTAGTGAAGAGCATACCAAGTCAGGCTTAACTTTTTAGTTATAATTTATTAGGAACAGCATTTGTCACGCATTTAATAGCAGTCCTGCTAATCTGTGATTTCATTTACCCACGATCAACTGACGTCTGGAAGTAGATGATCCTCTTTCTGATGATGAGTAGTCAGAAGGTCAGTAGTAGACTAACACTGCATCACAATGCTTATGCCATTCACCTCCCTTCATCTCATCATGCAGATATCATATCATCTAGACATCATCACAAGAAGAAAGGTGAATACGGTACAATAAATATCTTGAGAGAGAGGGAGACCACATTCACATAACTTTCACAACAGTATATTGTTATAATTATTCTATTTTATAATTATTAATTGTTGATCTCTTACAATGCCTACTCTATACATTAATCTGTATCATAGGTATGTATGTGTAAGAAGAACATGGTATAGATAGGACTCAGTACTATCTGTGATTTCAGGCATCCACTGAGGTCTTGGAACATATCCCCCACAGATAAAAGGGGGACTGCTGCATTTGATAATAATGTGTTTTGTCTGTATTCCTGTGTTGATACATAATTTCTCTGATAACAGAAATTCAGGTCTCTGTGACTTGTACTTATTCATGTGCTATTTATTCCTTCATCTATGTAGCTCTTAAAGAAAGTTCTCTTTTTAAACACTTTGATGTTTACCTTATCTATCAATATAGGTGTACAGAGAAAGATTGTCTATATGGACATAAAGCTCTAATAGCTATATATTTACATATAAATATATAACCAGTCCTCAGATATTTCCATTTTTTAATAAAGAAGCAGAGATAGATGAATGGGCATTAAAGAAGTGTGAGAACCATTGGGGATATAGCCACAAATTGAAGCAAAACACAAAACTATTTTAAAAATCAAGATTTGTCATAAAACCCATATTTTTGAAGGAATTTTGCCATTCTTATAAAAGAAGTTTGCATTAGGCAGTTAGAATATAGTGAATTCTACTTATAAACTGGAACATAATGTGGGGAAATATTTTTATCACATACTAACAAAAAACAGGAAAAATTTTGATAAGCCACATCAAATAGGATAATTTTGATTATGAAATTTTGCTAAATGGTACACCATTAATTAAATAATTGATATGAAAGTTCTTAAAGGTTTTTAAAAAGAGGGGCGCCTGAGTAGCTCAGTGGTTGAGCATCTGCCTTTGGCTTAGGTTGTGATCCTGGGTCCTGGGATTGAGTCTGACATCAGGTCCCCTGCAGGGAGCCTGGTTCTCCCTCTGCCTATGTTTCTGCCTCTTTCTTTGTGTCTTTCATGAATAAATAAATAAAATCTCTAAAAAAAAAGTTTTTAAAAAGAAAGCTCAAAAATCATTTTCCTTTTATCTAATAAGGACCTTCCCCGACATCTGTTTATGTTTTTCTATCGCAATTAACAAGGAATGAAACTTCTCAGCTTTTGTTACAGAGCCAACTATTTTGTAATGTTTTATGACAGTTCTTTGCATGGATGTGCATGTCTTAGTTTCTGATAAAAGGAAAAATCAAAGACTCTGAAGATACTGCATGCCTTCAAGCATTTGGACACTTACTTGACTATTATCTTACTGATTATTGTTTAAAACCTGTCAGTGTATTTGTATCCTATTGTATTAGCATAACCAATTTTAGTCTTCATTTTTTAACATATTGGCTGACTCTCTGTGTTTCTGTGTGTATGTATAAAGTGGAAGATAGAGCAGTCCAATATTTCCTAAAAACTTGACACCATGTAGGCAAGGATGCCTCCTTTTTTCTAGCCTTGTGATTAGTGTAGAAATTCAGTTAGAGAGTTAGAGGCTGTGCTAACAATGGTGAAGACACATGCTTATGGCAGAAACTTGTGTTGTGGCAGTAGTGATTTAAAAGGGCCATCCTGAAATCAAGCAGAAATGCAGTCTTGATTCTTTAGCTGTGGACTGCTTCCTCTTAACCTTTTTATTCAAGCTTCTCAAAAATCATTTTCCAGTGATTCCTGAACTCCAAAATTTAGTTTGCTTTCTTGCTTGCCTTATTTTGTTCTGGAAACTGCTTGCACAAGAATGCCAGTGAACATTAAAGACACCTTTATGTACACTTTTCTTCCTTATCATACCCAGTACATTGGACATTGCTGATCATTATTTCCTTACTTCTTTTTCTGTAACAAAATATTATGAACTATTCTTTACTTAAAATGTAACAGATGCTCATTATAATTAGTGAAATAATGCAAAGATTTTCCTAATTGACCATTTGATTTTTTTAATAATATAAATATTAAAGCTATTCATTTTTCTTTCAAAACTTCCTTATCTGTTTTGCACATATTTTTGTAAGAAATGTCCCCTTTTTTATTTCTATCCAACTAGTTTATGGTTCTGATTTAGATACTCGCCTAGGTCTAGGAATTATTTTTAGTTGCTTTTTAGCCTAATATGATTGATTTATTAGTAGAGCATGTAATTTGTTAAACAAATATCTTTTGGGACTTTGTAACATTTCCATTATAGTTAAATATTTGATTACTTTATACATTTTCTTTTACTTTTTTTTTAATTTATACATTTTTAGTGAGAATTAGAAAATAATGTATTTTCTTTGTTGGAGACAAAATTTTCTTTATTGATTAGATTACTCAAGTCCTGTGTGTTGATTATTTTTATACTATTTTAAAAAATATTTTATTTATTTACTTGAGAGAGAGAGCATGAGAGGGAGAGAGAGGCAGAGGGAAAGGGAGAAGCAGACTCCCTGCTGAACAGGGATCCCAACTCAGGGCTGGATCCCAGGACTTCAGAATCATGACCCGAGTCAGAAGCATATGCTTAACGGACTGAGCCACCAGGTGCCCCCTATTTTTATACTATTTAATTCATCAAATTCTAAAAATGTTTATTAAAGTCTTCACTATTATTGTGTTTTCATTTAAGCTTTTATTTTTATTATTTTGTCTTTTTTGAAAATATCTTTGTCCTCCATGATGAATGCATTTTGATTTTCTTCTTTACTTTCTGAGTAAAGATTTTCTGCTATAATGGGATGTGTGTGCTTCTACCAGAACCTTGAAGTCTGCAAGTCATACTCTAAAAATAACAGAGCTTAAGGGAAAGAATAGGGTTGAGACACCACTCAAAACTTGTGCAGCTTTGTAAGTAGACAATTAACAGTATAATAGCAATTCCAATAAAAAGGTTAGCATGGTTAAAAGACACATTGAATCCCTAACAAAGAAATTCCGCAATAAATATAAAACCTTATTGTAGCCGTTGCTTTTTTCATCTACTATATTGTCTTCCTTATCTATTGTCTTCCTTGATGAAGAATGTTATGTCATTCTTTTTCTAACTTCTTGAATTGACCACATAATTTATTTTTTATAATGTTTTCTTTGAATGTGTGTAAGGTTATAAACTTTCTTCTGGGTTTGGTTTTGACCACGTTTGTTTATAAACCTTGATAGGTAGTATGTTTGTTTTTAAATGTCCTGAATATTAACTCAGTGATTTTTAAATTCTTTCCTTGTTTTAATAGTAAAATAATATTGGAAGGATTTCTTAATTTCCATACTGATGAAATATTTATTTCCTGCTTTTTCTTTTTGACTATTTTGAACTGTTTTTTGGGGGGCAAGTGGGTCCTTTTAAGACCAGCTTTTATGCTATCTTGGTACTTACACATTTTCGTTCCCATGTCCATATTAACATTCCAAGTATATCACTGGTCATGTTCCAAATCTCTACATGCAGTTGGCTTATTAGACAACTCCCTTTGCATACTTAACAGACACCTTCATGGTTCTCATGGCCTTGCTGGAACTTACTAGCTTTCTTTTTCCAATCTGCTTGTCCTCTTAATGTCTTATGTGGTTACCCAACATCCACCCAGGCCCCTTGGGAATTATTCTCTATCATTAACTATCACCCTAAGACCCTAGCACTATTAAAGTCCTGTCCATTTTAACAATCAATATTTTCCAGATGTTATATTTTGTCTATGTTTCTGCTGCGAAAGCTTAATTCAGGGTCTGTCATCTCCTGCCTGGCCTATACTCATAGTTGGCCAATTGCTTTTCTTCCTTCTGTCTCTTTCCTCTCCTCAGAGGCACACACTACCTATCAACTCCATCATCCATGCTATTACCAGACTGATTTGCCTAAAGACCCCCAAAATCTGACCATACCACTTACCTATTAAAGTAAGATTAGATTCCAGCTCCTTACCATGACATACAGAGCCTTTCACCATATATCCTATCTCAAACTTTCCATTTGGGACTATTAAACTACTTGAAATTTTGAACATATTACACAGTTTTGTGCTTCTATGTATTTACACATATTATTCTCTTTTTTTTAAAGTGCTCTTTTACCATGTTGCTGACTCATGAATTCCCTTTCATATTTCAGTTTCCACTGTCAACCATACCTCTTGTGAAGTGTCTTTTCCAAATGCTCCTCTTTTCCCCACTAGCAAACTAGTTACTTTCCTTTTTTTAAAAGATTGTATTTATTCATTTGATACACAGAGAGAGCAAGAGCTCAAGCAGGGGCAGCAGCAGGCAGAGGAATAGGGAGAAGCAGATTCCCCACTGAGCAGGGAGCCTGATCCTAGGACCCTGGGATCATGACCTGAACTTAAGGCAGACACTTAACCAACTGAACCACCCAGGGACCCCAAACTAGTTATATTCTATACCATTTATGTATGAATGTATTTAAGTAATTTGAGAAATTTAAATGTTTTGTTAGGTGACATTATTAATGTAAATGGAGTTGAGGGTTGTCTACTATGTAAGTCTGGTTCTGTCATATTTCCAACCCACGTGAAGCTCTCTGTTGCTCTCAGAGTGAAATCTAGTCTCTTTTCAATCATACTCAGTTGCTTGTGTTACCCGGAAACATGTCTGGATCCTCTGCTTGGAACAGTTTTCCACCTTCCTCTTCTGAGCAGCAGTTCTTCATTCTTGGGGCCTCACTTCAGAAGTCGGTTCCTGGGGCACCTGGGTGGCTCAGTGGTTGAGCGTCTGCCTTTGGCTCAGGTCATGATCCCGGAGTCCTGGGATCTAGTCCCCCACTGAGCTTCCTACGAGGAGTCTGCTTCTCCCTCTGCCTATGTCTCTGCCTCTCTCTCTCTGTGTCTCTAATGAGTAAGTAAGTAAATAAATAAAAGAAATTGGCTCCTTCACAAAACCTTCTCTTCTCAGACACTGGCTCCGCATGCACCCACAGTCCCTTCCCCTGAGTGATAATTTCCTATTTCCTATTGCTATCCCAATTGGCTTTGTGACCACAGATGCTGTATCTTCTGTTCACTTTTGCATCCCAACATCTAATAGTGCCTGGACACTGCAAAAACACGTGTATTGAATGAATCAGTGCCAATGGAGAAATCACTTAGGGCCATAAAACTTAGGAAAACTATGAAACTAATAAATGTAGTTTTCATATACATTAGAGTTCACTCATCCATTTGGTTGTTTTTACTTACTTTAGGTGTTATTTTAGCAGTTCTGCCCTTTAGTATAGGAGTAGTTACATGTGTGCTCTTGTGAGTATTTAAGATCTTGTTTAGCTGTGGTGCTTGCTCCTCTGTGTTGGGATAAATCCTTTTGGCAGAATCATGTATCCCAACGTAGTCTTCCTTTGCATGTTAGCAACTATTACTGCATTCTGTATTTTAAATATTTTATTACTGATAGAAAGTTTTAAAACAAATTAGAAACAAAATGAGAAACTATCTGGACCTCCCAGCTCTAGACACTGATACTCTCTACCGCTCTCCATAGACGGCGGGAGTCGCGGCATCTCCACCTCTTCATGCCAGCTGTGATGGGATTTGTCGCCACTACAACATCAATAGTATATTATCATAATATTGAAACATCAAATTTTCCTAAATTACTTTTAGGTAAGTATGATCAAATGTCTCCTCCTTCCCCAGAACTGTTTTTCTTTCTCCTAGTAAACCCTCACTGGGGGTTGGGACTGGGAAGCATGGGAAAACTGCAATAGTTAATTCTTCTCCTGGTGAATGGAGAGATGAAGATAAATTGAGTGCTCTGGGCTGTGAGCACTCTCTTCCCCCAGGATATCTGTTCTCCACTAAATGCCCCTTATGATATATCGGTGTGTGGCAGGAGGACTGTGGAGGGTGTGCTAGCCCTCTGGCTGACAGAGGGTGTTGTTCTCTTAAAAATCGAGCCCTTACCCTGTTCTGTGGAACCCTAGCTCCATGTGTTTCTGCCTTTGGCTTGGGATCCTGAGGCATTTTTTGAAGGCCCCAGCTTTTCACTGATGGGGTGGCAATGTCAGATTCTTCATAGCATTGCTGCCAACGTTTCAGGGGACTCATGCAGCAGAGTATGCTTCACAGCATGCTGGAAACTGTACTGTCCTGAGAAGCAGTTGTCTTCAAAGCACAACCCCTCACATTTGCTTCATGCTTAACCTTTTCTTTTTCAGCCTCTCTTGCCAATAAGAGGCTATCTCAAATGTTCTAACTTTATTTTTGCCTTATGCTGAAATAATGTCGCTTATCCCAGTTAGTTATATTTAATACTCTGACCAATCCTTGCATTCCTTGGTGTACACCTTCATAAAGGAAGCTAAAATGAAAGTGTAGAAAATGAATCATGGCTGGGGTTCAAGGGCCTGTAAATATCCTAAAATTGCAGGTAGAGTGGTGTTGTTTGTATGAATGAACAGCTGACAATTTTACAAGGTTCAGAGAGTTCACTTGATTGTTTTTTTTTTAAATAAATTTATTTTTTATTGGTGTTCAATTTACCAACATACAGAATAACACCCACTGCTCATCCCGTCAAGTGCCCCCTCAGTGCCCGTCACCCATTCACCCCCACCCCCTGCCCTCCTCCCCTTCCACCACCCCTAGTTCGTTTCCCAGAGTTAGGAGTCTTTATGTTCTGTCTCCCTTTCTGATATTTCCCACACATTTCTTCTCCCTTCCCTTATATTCCCTTTCACTATTATTTATATTCCCCAAATGAATGAGACCATATAATGTTTGTCCTTCTCCGATTGACTTACTTCACTCAGCATAATACCCTCCAGTTCCATCCACGTTGAAGCAAATGGTGGGTATTTGTCGTTTCTAATGGCTGAGGAATATTCCATTGTATACAGAAACCACATCTTCTTTATCCATTCATCTTTCGATGGACACCGAGGCTCCTTCCACAGTTTGACTATTGTGGCCATTGCTGCTATAAACATCGGGGTGCAGGTGTCCCGGCGTTTCATTGCATCTGTATCTCGGGGGTAAATCCCCAACTCACTTGATTGTTAAATGATGAGAGTGACGTTGATTACTGATACAGAAATTTGGAAAAGTAATAATTAAACCACACAAATATTTTATTTGCTCATCCAGAAGACATTGAAATTTCAAATGAATTAGTGGAAAATACTGATTATTTAATTCTTTGTTGCACTGCATTATATGATTGGGCAAAGGCAATCCAATACAAACAAGTAGACTGGGTGAAATATTAATTTAAAAGGCTTATCAAAGTCTGAATTTTCTTAATAGCTGTTTAGTACAACATGAAAGGCAGGCAGATGTTATCACAAAAATCTTTTTCTGAAGATACCAAGAAAAAAGAGTGAAATTTTTAGCAGGCAACAGCAAAAAATGTATACCATCAGGAATCCAATATGTTAGACATTTAAGTTTCTGAAAAACTGATGATGAATAAGATACAAGAGTTGTAGGGTGAAAATGGAAGGGAAATGTGCATTTTGATAATATTTTGAAGGAGACATGATCAGAGTCTGGCTGGCTAATATTTAGATTCTTCAATTTACATTTTATTCTATTTGATCACATTTCTGCATCTTTCCATCCTTCTATCTGTCCATCGGGCTGTCTTATTTTTTGATACATCTTAAAGTAAATTTTAGACATTAATATGCTTCACCTCCTAATTATTTCAGCATGCATATCATTAATCGGAGTTAAATTTTTCTACAGTTCTTTTTGTGAGATAAAATTTACATGCTGTTGGCAAATTGAATTTAAATAAAATATTTTTAAAAAATCTACATGCTGAAGTACAGAAATCTTCATTTGCTCAATGTACACACCTTTATAACCCTATCATTTCATAGAACAGTACCATCACCCATGAAAGTTTTCTTGTGTCAACCCTCATTTTCATCTCCACAGAAGGCAAAAATCTAATCTGATTTTTTCCTCACCATAGATAAGATTTGCCTGTTCTAGAACTTCACATAAATTGAGTCATACAGTATAAATTCTTTTGTGTAACACTTCTTTCTCTCCGCATGATTTTTTTGGAGGCTCATCCATAATGTAGTATAGATCAGTATTTTGTTCTTCTAATTGTTGGGTATTATTCCACTGTATAAAGATCCCACAGTTTCCCATTCTCTTGACAATGAGTACCTGGACTGTTTCCAGGTTTTGGTTATTATGAAGAGAAAGCTGGTATAAACATTCATGTGCAGGTCTTTCTGTGGATATATGTTTTTTGTTTCTTGAGTAAAATATGTAGAAGTGGTATTGCTGGGTCATAAGGTATGTAGGTAAATGTTAATGTTTTGTGTGTTTTGTGTTTTTAAAATCACGAATACATGTTGAATTCTATTAAAGGTTTTTTTCTGCATCCACTAGGATGGCTATATTTTCATTAATGTGCTAAATTAATTGATTGATTTTTCAAATGATAAAGTAACCATGAATTCCTGGGCTATGTTACACGTGATCATTATATATTATCCATGCTATATATTGCTAGATTTTGTTTGCTAAATCTTTTTTAGATCTGTGTTGTAAAGGATATTGGTATGTTATTTTCTTATATATATATATTTTTAAAGATTTTATTTATTTAGTCATGAGAGACACACACACAGAGACAGAGATGTAGGCAGAGGGAGAAGCAGGCTCCCTGCAGGGAACCTGATACAGGACTCATCCCAGGATTCCGGGACACACCCTGAGCTGAAGGCAGATGCTCAACCACTGAGCCACCCAGACGTCCCTTCTTATAATATCTTTGTCAGGTTTTCATATGCTGGCTTATACTGGCTTCTTAAAATGAGTTGGAAAGTGTTCTCTATCTCTCTGTTTTCTGAAAGACATTGTGTATGACTAATATTATTTCTTCCTTAAATGTTGAATTCATCAGTAAAGTCATCTAGGCCTGGAGTTTTAACTTAGGATTTTAAATTATAAACATATTTCTTTATTAGATATAGACTCTTCAGGGACGCCTGGGTGGCTCAGGGGTTTAGCGCCGCCTTCGGCCCAGGACGTGATCCCAGGGTCCTGGGATCGAGTCCCACGTCGGGCTCCCTGCATGGAGCCTGCTTCTCCCTCTGCCTGTGTCTCTGCCTCTCTCTCTCTCTCTCTGTCTCTCATGAATAAATAAATAAAATCTTTACTTAAAAAAAAAGATATAGACTCTTCAGAGTATTTATTATTATGTCAGTTTTGATATACAGGTCCCTTTCATCTAAGTTTTTAAATTTATTGTCATAAAGTTATTCAAGGTATTAGCCAATTATCTTTTTTAAGGTTGCAGGATATGCTTGGATAATTCTTTCGTTCCTGATACTGGTAATTTATGATTTCCTTCTTTTCTTGATTTGTTTAGCTGAAGACTTGACAATTTCCTTAATCTTTTTTTTTTTAAACCAACTTTTTTGTTAGGTTTGTTAATTTTCAATTATTCTTTTCTGTTTCACTGCTTTCTTCTTTTATCGCTATCATTTAAAAATTTTTGTTCATAGTTCTTACCCTCACTTTTAAGATAGAAACTTAAATCATTGATTTTGGATCTTTTTTCCTAAAATAGATATTTAAAGCCATAAAATTTCTTTTAAGTATTGTTTTAGTTGCAATCCTTAAATTTTTAACATATAGTATTTTTATTGTAATTTAGTTCAAATACTTTCTAATTTCCCTAGTGATATCTTTTTTAACATGAGATTAATTAGAACTGTGTTATTTAACTTCCAAATATTTGGAGACTTCTAGATATCTAATTGTATGGAAAGTCTCAAAGTTTACTTTCACAGTCTCTGCCCCTGGTGTTCACACCCTGTATAATCCTCTACTCTTGAATGTGAGTGGGTCATGGGACTTGTTTCTAGCCAATAGAGTATGACAAAAATGAAGACACCAAATCAGTTGAGCTTGCAGCCTGGTGAGACCCTGAAGCAGAGAACCTAAGTGACCCACACCCAGACTCTTGACTTATGGAAACTGTGAGATAATAAACGTGTGTTGGTAGAAGCTGCTAAACCTTCTATTGCTGCTAATTTGTTTAGCAGCAATAGAAAATCAATAAACTTACTGTTCTTGATTTTTAATTTACTTTCGTTGTGAACAGAGAACATACTTCATGTGATTTCTGTTATTTTAAATTTATATTTTCTTGTTTTCTAAGGATATAGCCTATGCCAGGACCATGTGCACTTAACAAGAGTATATATTCTGAAGGCGTTTGGATGTATTCTTATAGTATTAAATATTATATGGCCTAATAAATATCAAACAGTTCAAAGTGGTTATAGCATTCAGATCTTCTAAATATTTATTAAGTACATGTGTATTTTTAAAATTGTTATGTCTATAAAAAATGACTTTCTGTCATTATTAAAAGTTTTCAAAGTTTCTGATAATACTCTGTCATTTTTTTCAAGTTTTTATTTGAATTCCCGTTGGTTAACATGCAGTGTAATATTAATTTCAGGTGTACAATTTAGTGATTCAACACTTATATCCATACCTGCTACACATCACAAGCACACTCCTTAATCTCCATCACCCTCCTCCCCTCTGGTAACTATCAGTTTGTTCTCTATAGTTAAAAGTCTGTTTCTTGGTTTCTCTCTCTCTCTCTCTCTCTCCCCCTCTCCCCACCGCTCTCTCCCTCTCCCTTTTCCCTTTGCTCATTTGTTTTGTTTCTTAAATTCCACGTATGAATGAAATCATATGGTATTTGTCTTTCTCTGACTGACCTATTTCAAGTAGCATAATACTCTCTAGCTCTGTCCATGTCATTGCAAATGGCAAGATTTCATTCTTTTTTGTAACTAATAGTCCATTATATATATTATTATATGTATAATATAATAATATGTTATAATATAAAGTTATAATATCTTAATATAATATAATATATAATATAATATATTAAATATAATATATATTCCATTATATATATAATATATATAATACATAATTGTATATATATACATATACATACCACATATTCTTTATCCATTCATCAGTTGGTGGACACTTGGGTTGTTTCCATAATTTGGCTGCTGTAGATAATGCTACTATAAACATCGGGCTCAGTGTGTCCCTTTGGATTAGTATTTTTGATGATAAAACTCTTTGTTTTGAAGTCTATTTTATCTTATACTAATATAGCCACTCTAGATTTCTTGTTTTTACTGTTTTCATTGTGTATCTTTCTCCATCTACTAACTTTCAATCTGTTTCTTTATATTTGAGACAAATCTCTTTTTTTAAAGATTTTATTTATTTACTTGAGATAGATAGATAGATAGATAGATAGAGAGAGAGAGAGAGAGAGAGAGAGAATGTGAGCAGGATGAGGAGCAGAGGGGAAAGGGAGAGAGAGAGAATCCCAAGCAGACTCTGTGCTGAGCAAAGCGCCTGATGCGGGGTTCAGTCACAGGACCCAGAGATCACGATGTGAGCTAAAATCAATAGTCAGATGCTTACCAGCTAAGCCACCCAGGCACCCCAAGACAAATCTCTTTAGGTAGCATGTAGTTGCATGTAGTTTGCTCTTTTTTTCCCCTCTAAATCTATTCTGACATTTCCTGTTTTATGCTAGAACAAGATAGATGATGAGCTTATATGTCAGTGTTCAGTTCTTTTTCACTAAGGAAGCTGTGACCACCTTTAAACTTCAGTAACTGTGATGTCTTGTACAATGGATTGTCTGATATATGTTCCAGGTTTCTTCTTTCTCATCCCATATTCATTTGTACTACCTTTATTTAAAGTTTGAAGTATATTGGACCTTTGATTTCTAGGAAAGTGCCTTTCTCATAACTCCTGTAAAACGCTGGCTGTAGTTATGAAATGGTATAGATGCTTACCTTTCTCATCCCACTACTTAAAGTCTGGCTTTATTCTGTAGGATCATTGTTCTTCACTTTGTGGAGGCATGTAGTATTTTAAACCATTTGGGTGAGAAGAGTTACTTACTACATGAATGCTGATCTGTATAGCAGAAACCCCATTATATAGCTAATATGCACTCCATAATAATTTGAGGGTAATACCATTAGACATATCCCTGGAACCTGCAGCACACTAACCCATTGGATAGGTGATGCAGATAACAACTTGTGAATTCTTCATATAATATAATCACGACTTCTTCTTCTTCTTCTTCTTCTTTTATTTTTTAAATAATTGGGGCTTCTTAAAGAAAAATACCAGGAGACAGAGTCTACAGAATTACATATGAGTCCTGGAGTGTAGGTTATTCCTATTTAGATGTCTTTTTACATCTGTCGATCTATTACAGAGTGGAAGCACTAGCATTTTAAAGTCATTACCACATCTTCAGTTTAAAACTCCAAAAGTGCATGAAGCATATATGTTGTTTTCTTAAAAAATAAAATAATGTGGAAATAAAATATTTAAAATTAACTTTGTTTTTAAAAAGCATTATATTTATGTTGAAATTTCAGTGAAGTTAGAAGAAATATGAGGAAAAGATTGCATCTTTTTCCTTTTCCTTTTTATTTTTCCAGCCCTATTTCTGTATTGGGTAATGGCCTTTATTACAAAAACCATAAAATTGGTCAAGTACTGGCAGTCCGGTTGGGGAGTATCAGACTTGCGTTTCTGCATTACTGGCATGATGGTCATCTTGAATGGACTCCTCATGGCTGTGGAGATCAATGTAATTCGGGTCAGAGTAGGTATCTAATCATTTTTATTTAATTAATGGAATTCAAAACCCCAATAATTCAAGATTATAGTCATCCAGAAATCAGTATTCAAGAGGATGAGCAAATATATATCATCTATGTGTATAAAAGTTGAACTAATCACTAAGTTTCAGGCCATTAGTGTTCCAGAAATCTTGATATAACCCTAGAATCTATTTATTCATCTGTAAATATTGACTGATTGTTATGTGCCAAATATTATGCTCAGTTCATATTATAGATGTAATTGTTTTTATCAGGAAATTCCATCATCCATGATTTGTACCAAGCACACCTATATTAGGCAAACTACTGTATTCCTAGAAATTTCAAAATGAAAAGAAGATAATACCTTTGCTCCTTTCACTTATGAAGAAACTTCTAGAGATAACTAGCTATATCCAGAGTCACATGGTCAAGACTCGTGCCTGGTCTGTGATTATAAACCTGTTGTGTTTTGCATCACATAATGCTGTTATGTTGTATGACATATTTGTGAATGATTTTTCAGTATTAATTTTCTAATAGAGCACTTTGTTTGCTCTTAATGGCAAGTTACAAGCTGCAAGGAATAGTGGAGAACAGTTAGTGAACATTAGCCAAACCACAAATTATCAGGGAGTGACTCAATAATAGAGTCAACACATTTAAAAAATCTAAATAGTGTAAAAATCTTTATTTAGTTGTTCCTATCACAGGATACCATGAAAGACTGGTTCCTAGTAATAACTGTCTTTTAAAGACATAATCTGTTTTTTAGAATTGTCCCTACGTGGATTAAACATGAAATTCTGGCATTTACTAATTAACATTCAGACACAACTGAAGGGAAATATTTCAAAAAATTTTTTGAATATAATAAATTAAAAATTTAAAATAAATGTAAAATAAACATTCTGTCCTCCTGAAATGAAAATGTAGAAAAAGTTAAAATTTTATTTTAATATGTGGAAAAAGAATTGGGTTAATTATTATTCTGTGGAATTTTTCTTGCCACAGAGATATGTATTCTTCATGAATCCTCAGAAAGTAAAGCCTCCTGAAGACCTCCAGGATCTGGGTGTGAGATTTCTTCAGCCATTTGTGAATTTATTGTCAAAAGCAACATACTGGTGGATGAACACACTTATCATATCTGCTCATAAAAAGCCTATTGATTTGAAAGCAATTGGAAAATTACCAATAGCAATGAGGGCAGTAACAAATTATGTTTGCCTGAAAGATGCATATGAAGAGCAAAAGGTAATTTAGTATCAGTTTTTCATGTCCATAATTGTAGAAAATGGGTAGATTAAATATAAAGACAGTAAGCTTAAGTATCTTTGGTTAAGGAAGAGCAGATTTTCTTCGTATGACTTTCCCAGTAATTTTGAGTCATATGAATTGTTCCACTGTGCATGTATCAGAAGAGCCAATGAAATAAAGTTATATTGTGTTAATTGCCCAATTCATACATGAGGAGGGATAGGAGGAACACTAATTTTTTTCTGGAACCTACTAGAAAGTAAAAATTAAACTCAATGATCAAGTATATCTAATCCTTGTTACCATATAATGTTAACAGCTCAAGAAATTGTTTTTTTCAAGTATCTTTTCTATCATTTTGTTATATAAAAGTAAAATAGATATCATTAATAACCACATTTAAGAAACTAAAATCCTTAAATTAGTTATTGATGAAAATTTGGAGTCCATATTCCAAACTTGAGAAACTGAATTAAATAAAGCTATGTATCATATATCATATATCATCCTATATGTCTGCCAAAATTGATTTCTTCTGGTATTTTGAGCATTTATAATTGATCTTAAAACTCTTAAATATGAGAGTCTTTGGATATTTTGAATTTGTCTTGTTATCATTCTGTATAGTCCTAAGTGCTATCCACAGTGGTAGATATAATTTATATGGCAGTCATCTACATATATTGTAATTGAAATTATTAGTATTAACAACTTTGGAAAAGGGTAGGGTATGGTGAATCAGAGTTTTTGTCTGTTCTAAATCAAGACAACAATGCATTTATGGTAAATGATGAAAATGAGCTCTGTTTTGTGTCAAAATAATGTGTGTTATGAAATTAATATTGCAGGAAATGTTACTGCAAATGAACCTGAGTCATCTCTTTGGTTTCACCTCTGGGAAAAGTATTGCATAATATTTTTAAAACATCTTTGCTAAAGTAAAGATTAACAGTATAGACTAAACATTGTTCAAGTGCTCTGAGTACTCTTTATAACACAATTCAGCTTGAACTTAGTGCATTAATATCTTGTATTAATAAACTTTTTAAAATAATCAAATTATTCATCTAATAGGGAATCAAATATGAAACACAAATTCTATTCCATTGAGTTGGCTTCTTTGCCACAATGAAAAACTTTATCCACCTCTCTAGACTTAATTATGATTATTTGTTCAGGTCTTAAAATCCTTTCAAACACAACTACAGATGTGTGAAAGCATGAGTTGGCTTAAGCGCATATGCCATTCTTCATTTTTGCATTTCTTTATCAAATAACTAGAAAACATAAGTCTAAAAAAAAAAGAAAACATAAGTCTAACACAACTTTAAAATGTGCTGATTACTACTATCGGAGATGGGAAATACTTGGAAGAGAAACAATTTGAAGTTGGGGTTATCTGTTTTGTTTAGCTCGTAGTAAATATCTTATGATCTAGTAACTCCAGAAATCTTGACTAGTCTTTCACATACGACTATAACCTTGAATTTTGTACTTTACTATCTTTTCCATCCAATGGTATTTGGTAATATTAATGACGTATACACATTTTCCAAACTAAAAATAATTAAAATTAATTTTAATTTGATCTTAAGAATTTTGGGTTATCCTTTGGCAGCTAAAAATAATGCAAAGTGCTTGAAAATCTGGCCTATTTACTCCTCATTCTATCCTATTAAAAGACATTCAGTAGCTACTCTTTGCATGGAATGCAAGGATATAGTTTATGCATACTGTACTTAACACTTAGAAACTTAAAATATCATCAGAAATATCAGAATAATTGCCATAGTTGCTGAGATTAATTGCTGTGCTAGTAGTTTTATTTTGGTTCATTTGTTTTTCTTCTTTCAGAAAAAAGTAGCAGATCATCCAAACCGGACTCCATCTATCTGGCTAGCAATGTATAGAGCTTTTGGGCGACCAATTCTACTTAGTAGCACATTCCGATATCTTGCAGACTTACTGGGTTTTGCTGGACCTCTCTGTATTTCTGGAATAGTTCAGCGTGTGAATGAAACTCAGAATGGGACAAATAACACAACAGGAGTAAGTTTATGGTTGTTTTTGAAAGGAAATACATTATTGGCAGATTTCATGTAATTGTTACTTTCTATTACTATTAATGTGGTTCTTTGAAGAGTTCAAACAGGCTTATTTACAGAGAATTGAATGTATTTAAAGCAAAGAAAACAATAATTTTCCTTGTAGAGAAAATCGTGTGTTTAGGTATTCATTGAATGGATCTGTTCAACAAAATTATTTCTCAGATTCAGAGCCTATAAATATTTAATAATTACTATGCGCCAGAAGCCAGGTTCAGAAATTTCACATTGATTTTCTTTGATCTTTTTGGCAACCCTTCGAAGAATCTTCATGCATAAGTACATGAGGGTTGGCTGAGTCACTTTTTTTTTTTAGAAGCCTGTGACCAGTTACATTAGCAATGTGACTTGTAACATGTACATTTTTCTTTTCTTGTATGATAAAAGCCATCACTTTGTTTCATATATATATATATATATATATATATATATATATATATATATATTCCTTCTCAGAATATATATATATTCTGATTCTGAGGCTCAGGTTACACAGACCTCTGCCACAGAGAGGCACAGCTAGAAAGAGATAACCAAGTTCCAGATACAGGTCTTTTAATTGCTCTTGCTGCACTGGCTGAGTGTACCTTTTCAGATCCCAGCCATCCCTCTTTGTAACCACTGCTTTCAGGCAGAAGTCATGCCATTTCAGTTCCATTTCATCTAGCTACAGCTAGCTGTCATTTCCTTTTTAAAGAACTTCAAGCTCTTTTCTAGAATATGTCTAATGGAGATTAAATAGATGACATTTAAGCTAAAGTTTGGGCTTGTTTAGAATGTAATGCTTTCGTCTATATGCTAACCCATGATCCCTTCTTGTCAAGGAGGTATCTTAGAATAAAGTGCATGCCTTTGAAAGTGTATATATATATATAATCTATTTGCTGTTATTAAGAAAGTCTCAAGTCTTATCATGAACCTCCTAGTTTCTAAGAGCTGATTTCCTTAGGTTCACAGATAGAAACTCTAATCTAGAAGCATCAGTTTTCCTTTCTATTCTCTCAATCTGATTTCCTATCCTTTTTTCCTCACCTATTACAATTTCATGCATTCTCAAGGCCTACATTAAATGCCACCTCCTCAGTGAAGCTTTTCTGATTGTTCTGGCTGGAATTTGACTCTCCTTTGTACTCTTCAACATGTTGTTTATTTCACCTTGGCACTAGCTATAAATGTTCCTTATAATGAAGCATGTTATTTATGGCCATGCTTATCTTTCTAGGTGGTAAGCTCTTTCAACAGAAGAACTGTGAACTGTTCATATCTGTGTTCACAATATATAGCTCAGTCACTTGCACATATTGGTGCTCAATTATTATTGAAGTGAACCAGATATTTTCACCATTGAATGCATTTTTGTGATGTTTTGTCCCTACTAGCCTGATTACATTCCATTAATTCCACATAGAATTTTTCTGTCATCCCTCTCCCTTTCACATATTAACCACACGCTTTTCTGAGAAGGAGCAGAACTTACACATTTCTGTGTATCCCCATGAAAGAAGAGGAAGGGACCTGAAATAGAATTTAATGGATCTAAACCTTAAAAATGAAGATTGTCCAGATTGACACAATATACTTATTTAAGTGTTACTTTTCCCTCACTTCTAACCAAGATACCACATACTATTGGTACAAACAAAAAGCAATCAGTTTTGTATTTCCCTATGATGACTTCACTCATATTCCTGCTGAAATGATTTCATAAGTTATGTTTTGTTACTGGAAGTGTCAACGTGGGTGAAATTAATAGCCACATTACATATTTTATAATTTATTTTGTTAATATAAATTAAGATACATGAGAATTAGAGTAAGTCAACTATGTAGAATTATTTTAAATTTGTAAAGCTATAGAAATTGTATTTTTGTTTCATTGGTCTTGCTGACCATCAATGTTGTGGTTTCTACTTCTAAATTACAGTCTAAATTAACTTTAATCTTCAGCTACTACTTCTCAATTTATCTTTGCAGAAAATATACTCAAATTTTTAAAAATTAAAATGTACCTTTTTTCCCTAATCAGGCATTTCCAGCAATCTAAATGATCAGTTTGGGATTTTATGCATTAAACTAGTTTGAATTTGTATCTGTGGACATAATGAAGAAAAGCCAAAATTGCCTTGCTATGGCTCATTCCACTGCTGTATTATAAAGACATTGAGTTTTTATATTTAAAAATCATATGTCATTTAATAAATGTGAACTGTACACCTGGCATATGAAAAGACCAGGTATAATTTATGTCTTTTTCTTTTGGGACAAGATTTCAGAAACCCTTTCATCAAAGGAATTTCTTGAAAATGCTTATGTACTAGCAGTTCTCCTTTTCCTGGCCCTTATCCTGCAAAGGACATTTTTACAGGCTTCCTACTATGTAACCATAGAGACTGGCATTAACCTCCGTGGAGCTCTGCTGGTATGTAAAAGCTTTGAATGATCTTTGTTTTTTGAAAATACAATATGCCATCCAATGAGAGGAGGATAGTGGAGTCAATTTTGTTTTTCATTCTGTTTTTACTTTCGTACTTCAACACTTCTAGAAGCTACTTAATAAAATAAACAGAGCTAATTAGTAAACCCACTGAATTTTTAAAAGCTTTTGTAGTAATTAGAAAACTTTTGGGGCACCTAGGTGGCTCAGTCGGTTAAGCTTCTGACTCTGCATCTCAGCTCAAGTCTTGATATAAGGGTTGTGTGTTCAAACCTCGGGTTGAGCTCCACACTGGGTGTGTAGCCTACTTAAAAAAAAAAGAAAGAAAACTTTTGAGAATTTACATTATTTATCTTTGTTTCAGTTTGTTCTAGAGGTTATGTTTAAAACTGAATATTCATTTTGATTGTATCACCAGAAAATTAAATTTGTATATAGTTGAGGACTGAAAGTAACTATGCTAAAATGAAGATAGTGGTTGACTTAAGGAGATAGTATTCTGTTTTTTTTTCCTTTGTTCTCCAGAAAAATTTAAAGTGTCATCTTTTCAATAAAAGTGAATAGAGTGTTGATCAAGTTTAGAGCTTCAAGTACTTTTTTGTTTGTTTGTTTTGCAGGCCATGATATACAATAAAATCCTTAGGCTGTCTACATCTAATTTATCCATGGGAGAGATGACCCTGGGACAGATTAATAACTTGGTTGCCATTGAAACCAATCAGCTTATGTGGTTCTTGTTCCTGTGTCCCAATCTATGGGCAATGCCTGTTCAGGTAAATCAATATATAAAATATTCTCATTTGCAGAGGAAACAAAACAAAAGGAGTATGAGATATTTAGCTCAATAAAGGGTAAACTTTTTGAATATGCTAGGTTATTATACCCTTTTTAAAGAAGAGAAAGCTGAAACTCAGAAATACTCTGATATAGGTTAAGAAAGGGGTTTGGAATTCTACCTCTTAGGTTCAAGTATTTGCTCTACCGGTTTGTGTTGTGCCCCAGATTGCGAATCTGAGAAAACCACCAAGGAGCCGACACCGATGCAAACACTCGAGGGTTTATTTACAAGCTCGAGCTTGAGTCCAAGTATACCCGACACAGTGGAGCAGGGACTTGGACCCTGAAGGGGGTTACAGCTGGGTTTTTATGGGCTGTTTTAGGGAATTTTCAGAAGGGGTGGAGGAATTTCTTAAGCTCTGTTTTCATTCCAATATGGGACTTTCTGTCTCTGTCAAGGGCATTCTGAGCTCTGTTTTCATTCTGATATGGGACTCTCTGTCAAGGGTGTTCTGCAGTTTTTCCTGTAAAGTTCAGCTCTTATTCACAGGGGCCTGAGATGGCTATACTTGTGCTAATGCTAAACTTGAGGTGGAATGGCCTTAATTTTCTCGGCCTCCACATTTCCCCCTCTCAGAGGAACCTAAGGAAGGACCCAATCATGGGTCCATGCTGGTCTCAGTAACAAGGTCCACTGGTTGGTATTGCTGTCTGAGTACCATGACCTGAACTGCATTGACTCTGTCTTTGACAGAAGCAACTAATTTAGCAGGGTACATGAGAATGACGCAGTCTTAGCTTTAGGGGATTGTCCATGTCTGGTTGGCCTTTCCATTCTGGAACAAAGTCCTTGAGAATGGCGTGTGGGTCAGCTGGCTGGACATGGTGTAGTGGACCCAGGGAGTAATCCCATCGACCTTGAGAGCGTGGGAGTGGTCAGGATCACAATGTAGGGTCCCTTCCAGCGAGGTTGAAGTGTCTGGTATTGGTATCTCCGGACCCACCCAGTCACCTGGTCGATATCGATGGGGGTCAGGGGTGGCCCGGTTTTGTAGAGGGCTTTCAGCTTAGGCCATACCTGTTCATGGGCTCTTTGTAACATTTGGAGGGAGAAAAGAAATTGGTTATCATCAAACTCAGCAAGCACCTCAGGTTTTAAATTGGGGATAATAGGTGGAAGAAGACTGAACATGATTTTGTAGGGGATAAGTCCCATCTTATATGGGGAGTTCCTCACCCTATATAGGGCAAAGGGGAGGAAAGTCACCCAGTCCCTGCCAGTCTCCAGGGCTAATTTAGTTAAGGTCTCCTTTAATGTTCCGTTTATCTTCTCTACCTGTCCTGAGCTTTGGGGCCTATAAGCACAATGTAATTTCCAATCTGCCCCAAATACTAGTGCCACTCCCTGTTTTATCTTAGAGATGAATCCTGGTCTGTTGTCTGATCCAATTCTAACAGGAAAACCATACCTTGGTAAGATGTCTTCCAGCAGTTTCTTGGTCATGATCTGTGCTGTTTCATGTTTGGTGGGAAATGCCTCTGTTCATCCTGAAAAAGTATCTATAAACACTAGTAAATACCGGTATCTGAATTTTCCAGGTTTTCCCTCAGTGAAGTCCACTTCCCAGTAGGCTCCTGGGCAGTCCCCCCAGAACCGGGTACCTGGGTTAGATCCATGGGTGGTGGCATTAGTTAACTAGTTAACAAGTCCCTGCTTCGCTGTGTTGGGTATACTTGGACCCAAGCTCGAGCTTGTAAATAAACCCTCGTGTGTTTGCATTGGTGTCGGCTCCTTGGTGGTTTTCTCAGATTTGCAATCTTGGGCATAACAGTTTGCACATGTGTTTAAATCCTCAAAGCATCAGCTTCCTTAACTTTAAAATGGGAGTGATAATAGTATCTGCCTTATAGAATTGTTGGAATTGGCAGGACTAAATAAGTTAATATGTGTAGCACGTTCAGTGTAGTGCCTGGCATTTCACGGGCATTCAGTAGTTGTTAGTTTTTATCATTATTGACCAAATTCAGGCAAGTCACAGAGCCAAGGCTTGCCCCCTTTCATTTTGACAGACTCTCTTATGGCATTTCTGAAGTAGAGCAATTTTTGTATTCCATCCCATAATTTCAATAGCTGACGTATTCTAAAATGTCACACTTTATTAGGTGATAGGAACACTAACAAGCTGGAGGGCAGTTTCGCTATTTTTTATGGAAAATAGTATTTTAGAAAAGATGTGGGTTTTCCCCCCTAATTGGGTAAAATCACAAAAGAAGTATTTTCAGCCCTTTTCTCTATGTGATGCTGAATATTTTTAGTTATCTCAAGTTTTGCATCCTGTAGAGTTTAAACTGTAGATCTTACTAAATCCACTTGATCACCTATGTCCCTCTGTACCAAGTGGTATTGAAATGCATACAATAGTAAATAAGATATAGTAGTTTGAAAATTTATTTGTCTTTTTAGTTTTAAATGGAAATCCAAGTCAAATAAAAGTGTATATCATGCACAGTGCATGACACAAAGTAAAACTTAAAATATGCTTGGTTTCATTTTATCAATATGTACTTATATACAGGTCAAGGCTGCCTACATGATATAATTTAAAATGCACCAAAAATCCCAGGCTGCTTCTGGTTGACTGTATCATGAGTGTCGTTAAAGAAGCTTTCATTTTAATTGGAATCCCTAAAAAGCCCAATTGGTCAGGCAGTAAATATGTGCACTTGCCTCTAAAAGGCCACTGTTAGTTGTTATCATTGGCATACACACAAGGGTTAAATGCTTTTACTGCATGGGTGTAGTTAATTAGTTGTCATTTTTAGCCATGATAAACTGAGCTACTGGAGGAAAAAAGTGGGGAAAGAAGATTGCAGGTCAAATCTTTTAAGTTTTTAAAGGAAGAAGAAGAAAGTGACAAACCAGAGATGGTTGGTTTACATGATTCAGCTCTAGATTTTGGGAAATAAATTTAAAAAAGAAAGTGAGGTATGAAATACCACCAACTTTAGCTTCTTCACAATTTTAATGAAGCTTAGCCTCTTGTCATCAAGTGACTTCTGGGGACATTGAGGACGTGAGGAGCTCGGATTATGCCTTTAACCTACAACAACCATCCAGTGCTCACTTACATTATGATGCTGCCTCCTGCTTTCTATCCTTCCTGCCTGGAAAAGCTAGTACAATTCCATGACAATATGGAATGTCAGTTACAGCGGGTGATAACATTGTCAAGAAAAATTTCCTGTCTTTTTAAAAATGTGAAGACTATGTTAGGTCAGAAGCATCAGGGGACCAGTCTGAAGCATCATGCAGTAAATTGGTTTGACACCAGTTGTACAGATCATCAGACTAAAAATAAATTCCTACTACTTAGCATTCCTCAAATAAAACATAGTAAAATCCAACAGTTCTTAGTTGAGTTGACTTCCAAATAAATATACTTATTAATTAATAATTAAGAACTACTACATTTTCACCATATTTCCTTTCATGCAGTGGTCCCCACACTCCTATTCATTTTCCCTTTTCCATATGTTTTCCTTTATAGATCATAATGGGAGTGATTCTGCTCTATAATTTACTTGGATCGAGCGCATTGGTTGGCGCAGCTGTCATTGTGCTCCTCGCGCCAATTCAGTACTTCATCGCTACAAAGTTGGCAGAGGCTCAGAAAAGCACTCTTGTAAGTTAACATCCTTCGGAAACTTGATTAGGAAAATCTAGTAAGCTTTTTTATTTTTGAAATAATAGGAAATTAATACATGCCACTCAGAATCATTTGGAAATTATCATATTTCCTTTCAACTCTTAGGTAGCAAATGTGTATTTTCTGTGTTGCAAAAACACTTTTTAAAAGTGGACTTGAAATGAATGACTTGATGATCTTAGACTCAAAACACCAGAGTCACAAATCCTAATGTTTTTAAGTGCCATGAGGGATGAGATGTTGGATCTTCTTGTAGATCACTTGTCTAGAGAATACACCTAAGTGTGTTTTGAGCCCATTGGATGCTAATTATTGACATAGGATAAATGTATCAAAGAACAAATAAAGCATTGGGTTTGCTGCTTCTGAAGTTAAATTTCCCTAAAATTGAATCAAACCATGTGATGATCTATGAAATTACACAGAAATATTTCAGTGGCAGCTGCTCTGGCTATGTTTATGGTCCACTTGGCAAACAAGAAAAAGCCCAATTATTGATCCTTTCTGGCTTCAGTGTGCCATGAAATCATTTTATTGGACCCAAGAATTAGCTTCTTTTAAGGAAATATTGACAAATAATAAAATTGTTGGCAGCATGTTTAGAAATACAGTTTGATTAAATATGAGCAAGGCTGTCTGTAAATCAGGCGTGACATGTAGGGATGCTGCCCCTGACAGAATTGTTTTCCAAGTTGGTTTCTTCTGTGAAAAGCAAGTTGCATGTGCAGGTGGTTTTTATCACTTGTTTTTCTGCTGCTCCCGGTGAGGTTACTCATTATTTCTGTCTGAGCCATCTCCCTATCTTTACTTCAGGACGTGAATAGAGAGGTGAGGAAGAGGGCCACAGAGTGCAGACATGACAATCCTCAGACATCTGTCTCTCATTCAGCTCGTCATACAGTATTCATTGACTCATGTAACAATCATCTGATAGGCACTCAAGACCCTGTAGAGACCAAAAGATGAACAAAAACTGAGCCATTTGCTACTTTTGCTTCCTCCTACCTGTCTTTTGGCCAGTTGTGCTGCTCCTTTTGATAGTTCATGGGTCATAATGTACCTTACTGATAATTCTTATACGTGGTAGTAGTGGAAGTTGCAACAGTTGAGTAAAATCTCTTTTCAGTTGATCCAAATTCTTAGCAATTAGTACATCTAATTTAGGTCTTAGACCAGAGCTTATGAAGAAGTATGTAGAAATCTCTTGAAGTTAAAGGTAATAGCCTTGGTTTCAATAAGTATATTATGAAGATGCAATGTGAACACATACAGTGGGAACATACACAACCCTAACTTTTTTTTTACATTCATTGTTTTCTAAGTGTGAGTGATAGTGCTGAGGAGAGAATAAAATGAGTTAGATGTTAGAAGGAGCCACTGGAAGTTTCTGTATCATTTCCCTAAATGTCTGTATATACAGTCTGTAGACATTATTCAAGGAAATCATGTGAAACTTTAAGAAACTGCTTTTATTTAACCCAAAGTGACAGAAACGTAAGAATTTTTAGGTGGAAAGAGATCTGAGGCCATTTCATTCAACTCTTCATTTTAGAGTTGGAAGGAGAAAACACAGAAAGTTTGCCTCCTTCCTTCCACGGGATCTCACAGCCACAACCAGTGGCAGAGCCAGGCAGAAATCAAGATCTGTTTCATTACTGTGTGATATATGTATATGTGTATATATGTATATACATTTATATATATAGTCCAGCCTCTTTGATTCACTTGTATGTGGCGTGCACTTTAAAAAAATTCTTTGTTTTATAGGATTATTCTACTGAGAGACTGAAGAAAACAAATGAAATATTGAAAGGCATCAAACTTCTAAAGTTGTATGCCTGGGAGCACATCTTTTGCAAAAGTGTAGAAGAAACAAGAATGAAAGAACTATCCAGTCTCAAAACCTTTGCACTTTATACATCACTCTCCAGTAAGTTGCCATTGCTCTAAGGACCACCAAAAAACATGTGATGTGGCCTATTCAGTTTAGGTTGTGCCCCCTGAGACATTCTACTTATCCTAGGAAGCCCATTTGCTTTCTACATAGGTGAGGTGTTATCCAATAGCCATTAGCCACATGAGCCTATATTTAAATTTAAAATGCAGGGTTGGCATAGGCTTAGAGTCAGGTAAATCTGAATTTGTTTCCTTATAAAATGAGTGCTTTTGAAGAAAAAAAAAAAGATGTGTACTTTTGTCATGTTACTTTGCATCTGAAATCCTTGGTTTCTTCATCTGTAAAATGGGGATGGAGATGAGCATAGTACCTGTAATTGAGACTGTCACATCAGTTACCATTGGGATGAATAGTGGGTTTTCAGTAAAAATTTGTTAAGTTGATTTAGCTATATTACTATTGAGTTCTTATCCTCAAAGATCTTCCAAAATAATCTGTAGTTGTCTTACCTATCTATCTGGGAGTTTATAATATTACATTTTCTTGAAGATTATACTTAAAATGCTAATTTTGAAAATTGAGAAGAAATGTCAATAATTCCAAGTGAAAGAAGTTTCAAGAACTTTTAAATACGGAGCACTTTTATCTTCAGCTATAATTTTTATAAAGTAATTGTTTTAAAAACTGTTTTTTCCCCTCAGAGTGACACTGAGTACTCTCAAGAATAATTAAGTTTATGTTAGTACAATTCTTACAAACTTAGCCAAACTACTCCCACTAACATTTGATTTGGTTTGTGTGTCAGTTTTACTTATCTTTATTGTTCCCAAGACTTTGAACAAACTAAAATTTTGGAGGTTTATATATTGTTTCCTCTCGAATTCTAAACTACTTTAGTTCTTAGAGATTATAAATACTTCTTTTGTAAAATAGATTTGGAGAAAGTATTTCGTTTGTATAGCTCATTTATTCTAGGCCTTAGGACTAGAAATGAAATGGGAGGAAGATTTTTCTTCCATCTCGGCACCACTGCTAATATGGTATCCAAATGCTAGAAGATGGAAAGATTGGTATCCATTTGTTTATATAGTAGTACAGTAAGCTGGTGACCCTGACAGAGGAATGCATATTTCTCTGTGCAGTGGGCTAAAATACTCATAAGAAGGATGGGTGCAGCCAGAAATAATGACAATAAAAATATATTGAGATACTCAGCCAATTATTGCCATAAGTGGCTTTACACATATCATCTCATTTAACCCTCCCAACATCCAATGATTTAGATTCTACTATTAATTCCATTTTAGATATTAAAAGACTGAGGTGGAGAGAGCTTAAGGAACTTGAATTTCCCTTAAATCATTCACCTAATAAATCACAGAAATGGATTGTTAATCCAGTTTGTCTGTCTCCAGACGTGAGATTTAGTTGGTTTTTGAAAGTTGGATATAAAATGAGAAAAAACAGAGGAGGCCATAATGGGGGAGAAAAACAAATCATGAAGGTAAAAATACAGAGTACATGTATTTATGATAGGCAGCAAGAATTCTTGAGTCAATTGTGTAAAACTCCAGTTGGACCACTTGTAAGATTTATGATCTGATTAAGTACAGTGTTCTTGGTGATTCAGAGCATGAACTATGGGAGTTGCATAGATCTGCCTATAAATCCCAGCTCTGCCTCTTCTTGGCACTGTGGCCTTGACCAAGTCATTTATATCCTCCAAACCTCCATATCTTAGTCTGTAACATGAGGTGATAATAATGTCTACCATGTAGGACTATAGGGAAGATTAAAATAATAAACGATACAAATGCTGATAAAGTTGTTGATTCTATTCTATCCACTATGTCAAATGCTTCAGAACTCATTATCTCATATAAAGCACCTGGCAAATGGTCTAGTGCTCACTAACCTCTGTCAGTTTCCTCATCTAAAATTGGTGTAATAATAATAAATCATTACCACAGGTGTATTGTGAGAATCAAATGAGGCAATGAATGTGACACTGTTTAGTAACTGTTAAAAGTATTCTATAAATAGAAGTGCTTGGATGGCTCAGTCAGTTAAACATCTGACCCTTGATCTCAGCTCAGGTCTTGATCTCAGGATCCTGAGTTCAAGTCCTGCACTGGGCTCCACACTGGGCTCCACACTGGGCATGGAGCCTACCTAAAAACAAACAAACAAACAAATAAATAAATAAATCATATATATATATATATATTATAAACATATATGCATCTTATAAATGGTATTTGTAGAGCACCACAAGAAGATAAAAATAATGAAAGAAAAAGATCAACATTTATAACAATAACAGAGTGGTTACTGTTGAGGCTTAGAGGGCAAGCTGACCTGAAATGAAGTCCTGCCTCAGTAACTTGTCAGCTCTCCAGCCTTGGTCAGTATTTGCGGGGAGTCTCCATTTTCTCATCAGGAAGCTGGGAAGTATTAAGAGTATCTTGGGGAATTAAATAAGATAATGTGTGCAAAGTGTTTAGAAAAGTACCTGAAACATAAAAGTGCTCAATAAGTGATAATCTGAAAATATTGTAAAACAAAGTTAAACAGGACACTTACTAGTAGAATTGAAGATCCATCTTTACATTTATGAATCAGTGTTCTTGCCAGTTGAGATAATATCTGGGTGGGGGCGGGGGGAAGAGAAATTCTGTAATTTCCTAGCTTCCATTGCCAAATCGTCATGTACTATTTATGGATTTAATCCACTGGTAAGAGGCAAAAAGACAGTATCATATTTTTTTTGTCTTCACTTTGATGGAATTTTATATGGAGAAGTGAAAAGAACATACAGCTTTGAGACCAGAAAGTTCTGGGTTTAAATCCAAGCTCTATCACCTCTTAGTTTGGAATCTTGCATGCTACTCACCCTTCATAAGCTGCTGCCTCATTATTGTGTAGAATAGTTGTGGTCATTAAATATGAGAATGTATGGAAAGTATTCTTATTGTATCTCAATTATTGTGGTGTGTTAGTGCAGAGCAAGGTGGTGGTGAGCAGTCCGAGAGGCCTGACTACATTGGTTTGAATCCCAGCTGTGTGAACGGAAGCTTCTTGTTCGCACCTTTATAATGGGATTAGGAAGAGTACCCGCTATAATACTTGGTGCAGATTGCTATATAAATGGTTTTCAGCCAAATAGTAGTTGCTCTTGTTCCTCTTCATCAAGGGGAGATTACCTATTCAAAGACGTTGATTATAAAATTAAGTATAAATAATAATGAGGGGAAAAGAAAGAAATACACTTAAAGAATGGAGTAACAATAGCCACAGAAAAGAGGTGGCAGCAGAAACATAGCTCCTCATCTGTGCTGTTAGGAAGCTCAGGGCAGTGTTCGGATTCCCAGTATTGTATAAGAATTCGGATTTGATAACCAAGCCATACCTGGACCTGCAAAGGCACAATCTGATTCTGCATATAATGGTCAGGGTAATTCATGAGAATAGATCATGAGGACTGATGATGATTTTTGGATGGATTCTCTCCTGCATGTCAAGTAAACAAGGTTCCAGCTTCCACTCTGTTACCAATTCACTTAGTCGTTTACTCCTCAGTCCCTAGAATTCTATGGTTTATGAAAAATTTAACTACAAATCATGAACTTCGCTTTTTAATTTTACTGTGACCTCTAAATGCTAGTGTTTTCCTTGCTTTTCCTTCTGCCCCTCACCCTGCTTGTGTTCTCTCTTTCTCTCTCTCTCTCTCTCAAATAAATAAATAAAATCTTTAAAAAAATCTGTTTAAAAAAAGAAAAAATATTTTCTGATTCAGACTAATATGGGGGAACTCATAAGACTGTGAACAAGGAAATACCAACTGGGCAATGTATGTGGACTCCAGACAAAATGTTATTTAATGCACTTGTTCCTCTCTATCTTCAAGGGAAGATAGAGATTATTATTAAAGTAATAATAGATGATTAACTAAAGTTACTTAAAATGTTTCACAGTTCAATGAACCTAATGTATTTGATTTCTTTCCACAGTCTTCATGAACGCAGCAATTCCCATAGCAGCTGTTCTCGCTGTAAGAAACTTTCTCTTGCTTTTAGAAATGGAACTAAGTCAGTGTTTAGAAATGATTTAGATCAAGAACGTGTGGTTGGTAATATATGTTACTTTACCTCTGCCAGTTTTCTCTTGCAATCCCCATTGTAATCATTCTAATCCAGGGTTTCTCAAAGGTGACACCATAGACTTTTTGGCCTAGATAATTCTGTGTTGGGAGGGGCCATTCCTCTGCACGAGGATGTGTAGCAGCATCCCTGGCTTCTTCCTATTGGATGCTGTTAGCGCTCCCCAGACATTGCCAAGTGTGCCCTGGGGTGCAAAATTAATAGTAGTTGGGGACTAACTGTTGTAATCTTCATGACCTGTTTCCCAGACATTCGTGTATCAGGATAGTGGTAAATCAACAACCAGAAAATTACATTATATTTCAGACTAAAATGACAAACTAGGACTACATTTAGAAACATAAATAACTCTACATTGAACACTAATGTTGGCAAATTTAGTAAAGATCCATAATAGGGACCCTAAAACAATGGAATACCTTCTTTTTCTCTTAGAAAATTTAGTATTAGTTGAAAAGGACCCACCTGGTTGTTAAGAATTCTAGGTTCACTTCTCTGTTACCCTCCCCTACTCAGCAATTTGACAGAAATCGATTTCCTAATCTAAATAGAATCTGTTCTGCTCTTCTCACAAGTTTACTGCGGGGATGCCATGTAAACCATTAAGTACTCTACCAATGACAAGTATTTTGTTAGGGATGTAATTTGGATGAAGTAATTGTTCTCAGAGTCAGGATTGGTGTAGCAGAATATGATAGGTTTATAAAATTGAATGTAAGCATTTGTGAAAGTTTCTCCAGCTTTCTCTAAAGAACTTCTCTCTTTGCACAGACATTCGTGACCCATGCCTATGCTAGTGGGAACAATCTAAAACCTGCAGAGGCCTTTGCTTCCCTGTCTCTCTTTCATATCCTGGTCACGCCGCTGTTCCTGCTTTCTACAGTGGTCAGATTTGCAGTCAAAGCCATCATAAGGTATGCCCTGGAATGTCTGAAATTCTTTGCTTGATTATAGAAATGAATATATGCTCGTGGTAGTCAATTTGAAAAAGTATAAAAAAGAACATTAAAATCACTGCCCAGAGATAACCATGTTAAAATTTGAATATGCTACTTTTCAGGCTTTTACAATTGTTTTTAATTAATTAATTAATTAATTAATCAATTAATTTTAAAAGACAACACTTGTTTGTCACCACTGGGAGCACCTGGCCTCCCTACAATTGTTTTTAAATGAAAATAATTATTCCGAAATAAAAAATTTGAGTTTATATAGCTTTTTTTGAAAACGATTTTATTTATTTATTCATCACACACACACACACACACACACACACACACAGAGGGGCAGAGACACAGGCAGAGGGAAAAGCAGGCTCCATGCAGGGACTAACTTGGGACTCGATCCCGGGTCTCCAGGATCAGGCCCTGGGCTGAAGGCGATGCTAAACTGCTGAGCAACCCGGGCTGCCTAAGTTTATGTAGCTTTTGACTCCTTATTTCACATATTGTTTATTTTTCCCCTCATTAAGATCATGATATTTATTGGATATGCTATAGTCCATTATTTCAAAGTACTGTTCTCTAACTTATTTGCTGATTACCTCCTTATTGGGCTTTAGAGTGTTTCTGCTTTCTACCTAACATAAGTAACATAGAAATCAACATCTTTTTATATATTTAAACTTTTCTCTGATTATTTTCTTTACACAGATTTCTAGAAGTAGGGATGGGATACTTCTAACAGTATCTGTATTTTTAAAAATTTTATTAATTTTTTTATTTTAAACTCCAGTATAGTTAACATACAGTGTTATGTTAGTTTCAGGTGTACAATATAGTGACAGCGCTTCCATGTATTACTCAGTGCTCATCAAGATAATTGTACTCTTAACCCCCTTCACTATTTCACCCATCCCCGCATCCACCTCCCTTCTGGTAACCATCAGTTAGTTTTCTATAGTTTTTTTTTTTCATTTGTTTTTATTGAAGTTCGATTTACAACATATAGTATAACACCCAGTGCTCATCGCATCAAGTGCCCCCCTCAGTGCCCGTCACACAGTTATGCCATTCCCCACCCACCTCCCCTTCTGCAACCCTTTGTTTCCCAGAGTTAGGAGTCTTTTATGGTTTGTCTCCCTTTCTAATTTTTCCCACTCAGTTCCCCTCCTTTCCCTTATAATACCTTTCATTATGTCGTATATTCCTCATATGAGTGAAACCATAGGATGATTGTCTTTCTCCGATTCACTTTCTTCACTCAGCATAATACCCTCCAGTTCCATCTATGTGGAATGCAAATGGTGGGTATTCGTCCTTTCTGATGGCTGAGCAATATTCCATTGTGTGTGTGTGTGTGTGTGTGTGTGTGTGTGTGTATAATATCTTCTTTATTCATCTGTCAAAGGACATTGTGGCTCCTTCCACAATTGGCTATTGTGGACTTTGCTGCTATGAACATTGTGGTGCAGGTGTCTCGGTCTTTCACTACATCTGTATCTTTGGGGTAAATACCCAGTAGTGCAATTGCTGGGTCGTAGGGTGGCTCTCTTTTTAACTTTTTTTAAAAAGATTTTATTTACTTATTCATGAGAGACACAGAGAGAGAGAGAGAGGCACAGACACAGGCAGAGGGAGAAGCAGGCTCCATGCAGGGAGCCTGACATGGGACTCGATCCCGGGTCTCCAGGATCAGGCCCTGGGCCAAAGGCGGTGCTAAACCACTGAGCCCCCCAGGATGCCCTATTTTTAACTTTTTGAGGAGCCTCCATACAGTTTTCCAGAGTGGCTGCACCGGTTTGCATTCCCATCAACAGTGCAAGAGGGTTCCCCTTTCACCACATCCTCTCCCATTTGTTGTTTCCTGTCTTATTAATTTCACACATTCTCACTGGTGTGAGGTGGTCTCTCATTGTGGTTTTGATTTGTATTTCCCTGATGGCAAGTGATGTGGAGCATTTTCTCATGTGCTTGTTGGCCATGTGTATGTCTTCTATGGTGAAATTTCTGTCCATTTTATCTGCCCATTTCATGATTGGATTGTTTGTTTCTTGGGTGTTGAGCTTAATAAGTTCTTTACAGATCTTGGAAACTAGCCCTTTATCTGATATGTCATTTGCAAATATCTTCTCCAATTCTGTAGGTTGTATTTTAGTTTTGTTGACTGTTTCTTTTGCTGTGCAGAAGCTTTTTATCCTGATGAAGTCCCAGTAATCCATTTTTGCTTTTGTTTCTCTTGCCGTCATGGATGTATCTTGCAAGAAGTTACTGTGGCCAAGTTCAAAAAGGGTGCTGCCTGTGTTCTCCTCTAGGATTTTGATAGATTCTTGTCTCACATTTAGATCTTTCATCCATTTTGAGTTTTATCTTTGTATCTGGTGTAAGAGAATGGTCTAGTTTCATTCTTCTGCATGTGGCTTTCCAATTTTCCCAACACTATTTATTGAAGAGACTCTCCTTTTTCTGGTGGATATTCTTTCCTGCTTTGTACAATATTAGTTAACCATAGAGTTGAGGGCCCATTTCTGGGTTTTCTATTCCGTTATTGATCTATGTGTCTGGTTTTGTGCCAGTATCATACTGTCTTGATGATCATGGCTTTGTAATACAGCTTGAAATCTGGCATTGTGATGCCCCCGGCTCTGGTTTTCTTTTTCAGTATTCCCCTGGCTATTCGGGGTCTTTTCTGATTCCATACAAATCTTAAGATGATTTCTTCCAACTCTGTGAAGAAAGTCCATGGTATTTTGATAAAGATTGCATTGAACGTGTAGATTGCCCTGGGTAACATAGCCATTTTCACAATATTAATTCTTCCGATCCGTGAGCATGGAACATTTTTCCATCTCTTTGTGTCTTCCTCAATTTCTATCAGAAGTGTTCTGTAGTTTTTAGGGTATAGATCCTCTACCTCTTTGGTTAGGTTTATTCCTGGGTATCTTATGGTTTTGGATGCAATTGTAAGTGGGATTTATTCCTTAATTTCTCTTTCTTCAGTCTCATTGTTAGTGTATAGAAATGCCACTGATATTGGGGCATTGATTTTGTATCCTCCACATTGCCGAATTGCTGTATGAGTTCTAGCAATCTTGGGGTGGAGTCTTTTGGGTTTTCTATATATAGTATCATCTTACCTGCGAAGAAGGAGAGTTTGACTTCTTTGCCAATTTGAATGCCTTTTATTTCTTTTTGTTGCCTGATTGCTGAGGCTAGGACTTCTAGTACTATGTTGAATAGCAGTGGTGAGAGTGGACATCCCTGTCATGTTCCTGATCTTAGGGGAAAGGCTCCCAGTGTTTCCCTATTGAGAATGATATTTGCTGTGGGTTTTTCATACATGGCTTTTAAGATGCTGAGGAATGTTCCTTCTATCCCTACACTTTGAAGAGTTTTGATCGGGAATGGATGCTATATTTTGTCAAATGTTGTCTCTGCATCTATTGAGAGGATCATATGGTTCTTGGTTTTTCTCTTGTTGATATGATCTATCCCGCTGATTGTTTTACGAGTGTTGAACCACACTTACTTCCCGGGGGCGGAGGGGTAAATCCCACTTGGTCATGGTGAATAATCTTAATGTACTGTTGGATCCTATTGGCTAGTACCTTGTTGAGAATTTTTGCATCTGTGTTCATCAGGGATATTGGTCTATAATTCTCTTTTTTGGTGGGGTCTTTTCCTGGTTTTGGAATCAAGGTAATGCTAGCCTCATAAAACTACTTTGAAAGAATTCCCTCCCTTTCTATCCATTGAAACAGCTTTAGTAGAATAGGTATTATTTCTTCTTTAAACATTTGATAGAATTCCCGAGAAGCCATCTGGTCCTGGACTTTTGTGTCTTGGGAGGTTTTTGATGACTGCTTCAATTTCCTGCCTTGTTATTGGCCTGTTCTGGCTTTCTGTTTCTTCCTGTTCTAGCTTTGGTAATCTTGGTTTTCCAGAAATGCATCCATTTCTTCTAGATTGCCTAATTTGTTGGCATATAGCTGTTCATAATACGTTTTTAAAATCGTTTGTGTTTCCTTGGTATTGGTTGTGATCGCTCCTCTTTCATTTGTGATTTTATTGGAGTCTTTTCCCTTTTCTTTTTAATAAGGCTGGCTAGGGATTTATCTATCTTATTAATTCTTTCAAAGAACCAACTACTGATTTTGTTGATCTGTTCTACAGTTCTTCTAGTCTCTATTTCATTGACTTGTACTCAAATCTTTATTATCTCTCTTCTTCTTGGTGTAGGTTTTACTTGCCATTCTTTCTCCAGTTCCTTTAGGTGCGAGGTTAGCTTGTGTATTCGAGTTTTTTCCAGTTTTTTTGAGGGAGGCTTGTATTGTGATGTATTTCTCTCTTAGGACCATTTTTGCTGTATCCCAGAGATTTTGAATGGTTCTATCTTCATTTTCATTAGTTTCCATGAATTTTTTTTAGTTCTTCTCTAATTTCCTGGTTGACTCATTCATCTGTTAGTTGGATGCTATTTAACCCTCATGTGTTTGAGTTTCTTCCAAATTTTTTCTTGTGATTGAGTTCTAGTTTCAAAGCATTGTGGTCTGAAAATAAGCAGGGGACAATCCCAATATTTTGGTATTGTCCTGATTTGTGACCCAGTATGTAGTCTATTCTGGAGAAAGTTCCGTATGCACCTGAGAAGAATGTGTATTGAGTTGTGTTCAGATGTAAAGTTCTGTATATATCTGTGAGATCCATCTGGTCCAGTGTATCATTTAAAGCTCCTGTTTCTTTGGAGATGTTGTGCTTAGAAAATCAGTCGTTTGCTGAAAGTGCCGTGTTGAAGTTTCCTATTATTAGTGTATTATTATCTAAATATCTCTTTGGTTATTAATTGATTGATATGCTTTGCAGCTCCCACATTAGGGGCATAAATATTCATGATTTTTAGGTCTTTTTGTTGGATAGACCCTTTAAGTATGATATAGTGTCCCTCTTTATCTCTTACTGCAGTCTTTGGTATAAACTTTAATTTATCTGATATGAGTATTGCTACCCCAGCTTTCTTTTAAGGACCATTTGAATGGTAAATGGTTCTCCATCCCTTCATTTTTAAGCTGGAGGTGTCCTTAGGTCTAAAATGAGTCTCTTGTCGACAGCATATAGATGGGTCTTGCTTTTTTATCCAGTCCGATGCCTTGCGTCTTTTGATGGATTCATTTAGCCCACTCATGTTCAGAGTAACAATAGAAAGAGATGAATATATTGTCATCATATTACCTACTCAGTCCCTGTTTTTGTGGATTGTTTCTTTGGGTTCCCTCTTTCTTTTACAAGGTCCCCCTTCATATTTTTTGCAGAGCTTGTTTGGTGGTCACATATTTTTTCAGTTTCTGCCTATCCTAGAAGCTCTTTATCTCTCCTATTCTGAATGAGAGCCTTGCTGGATAAAGTATTCTTGGCTGCCTGTTCTTCTCATTTAGGACCCTGTATATATCCTGCCAGCCCATTTCTGACCTGCCAGGTCTCTGCGGAGAGGTCTGCTGTTAATCTGATATTTCTCCCCATATAAGTTAAGAATCTCTTGTCTAGTGCTGCTTTAAGAATTTTCTCTTTATCTTTGAGATTTGCAAGTTTCACTTAAATGTCGAGGTATTGAATGGTTTTTTATTGATTTTTTGGGGTGTCCTCTCTATCTCTTGGATCTGAATGCCTGTTTCCTTACCCAGATTTGGGGAGTTCTCAGCTATGATTTGTTCAAATATATTTTGTGGTCCTCTGTCTCTCTCAGCCTCTTCTGGAATCCCAATTAGATGTATATTCTTCCTTTTCAAGCTGATTTATTTCCCTGAGCCTTTCCTCATGGACTGTTAATTGTTTTCCTCTTTTTCCCTCAGCTTCCTTCCTTACCGTCAAGTTGTCTTCTCTGTCACTCACTCTCTCTTCCACCTCATTAACCTTAGCAGTTAGAACATCCAGTTTGGATTGCATCTCATTTAATATATTTTTAATTTTGGCCTGATTAGATCTCAATTCTGCAGTAACAAAGTCTCTAGAGTCCTTTATGCTTTTTTTTTCCAGAGCCACCAGTAGCTTTATAATTGTACCTCTGAATTCAATTTCAACATTGTATTGAAATCCAAATTCTGTAACTCTGTGGCAGAGAATACTGTTTCCAGTTCTTTCTTTTGTGGTGAATTTTTCCTTGTAGTCATTTTGTCCAGTGCAGAGTGGCTGTATAAGCAGGCTGAGTCAAAAATATCAACCACGACCTGAGTAAAATACACTGTAGATAATTCCAAAGAGGTCAGAGACCAGAAAATAAAAGAAAAAGAAGAACAGAACAAAATAAAACAAAAGGACCACTAAAGTGAAAAACAAAATTTAACACAAAATAAAAAGCCAAAAAATAAAAGCAAAGAAGAAGAAAAAAGAAAAATGAAAGAAAGTAAAGAGGAAAAAGAGAAAAAAAAGGGGGGGGGGGATGATGGTGGTGAGGAAGTGATAGTGGAGAGAAAATATAGTCTACCTGAGGGATCCTAGAGGGTGATCCTCTTGTTTCTGAGAGTATTTTGTTATTTCGTTCCTTATGTTATAAGATACTCAATCCCAAATTTATATAAACCAGTAATACTTCTAGAAAGCCCCAACATTGACCACCAAAACATAAACAAGATAAAAAAAAGGGGGCAGAATGGGAAGGAAGAGAGAATATCATCTTCCAGAATGAACCAACATGGTGTTCCACTTGGTTCTGGGTGTATGTTAGTCATGTTTCAGAAGGTATAACTTCCACCATTGTAAAACAAAACGAGGCAGAAGAAAACAAAAACAAAAAACAAAATCCATATCTCGTATATTTACCAAAATTAAATGAAATATGCTGAAGGGAATCCAGAAGTGAAAAATATATCTAAGACATGTAATTGTAGAAATATGAGTCAAAAAGGAAAAAACTTAAAAATGAGGAGCTGGTAAAATATTGTAGTTAAGGTGGGAAAAAAGAAAAAGCATTGGAAGTTTTTAGTGTCTTATAAAAACAAGTCATAATGGGGGAGAAAAAAAGGAGCCTCTAGTTCTATATACTATTTTCCCTCAGTCCTGGAACTTTCCAGTACTGCTTGGTCAGTAAACTTGCTCTTCCCTTGTTCTTCCAGCTGGTCTTCTGGGGGAGAGGCCTGCTGTGCTGATTCTCAGGTGTGTGTACCTGGGAGAGATACCCCACCCCCTGCCAGGTGCTGGGCTCAGTGTGAGCTGTTTATCCTGTGAAGCCTTTGTTCTCTGGAGGCCCTGCCTCTCCCAGCACAAGATGAAACAAAGAGGAAAAACAACAATGGTGGCAGCCAGATTTCCAGCTTTGGAGTCAGCTCCCTGCAGTAACTAACTGCAGTCTCCCAGTCAGCCTAGATGCTCCTGGGGGCAGACATGGGTGCACTGATCTGCATAGCTTGTGGGGCGCCCAGCTATAGGTGTGTTCTTGCTTTCCTGTGTGCTCCCCTCTTCTGCCTGTCCCAGGGGGAACACAGGATCACCAGCTTTGTCCACTTGGGCACCCTGGAATCTGGGGCCCTGTGCTGCTGGACCCGTGCTCCCGGGAACTACCTCTCCCAAAAGGAGCTGGCCCGCCTAACCAACTGGCTTCTCCCAAATACCCCGGAGGGCTGTGGTGCTCCAGCTCTTTAGCACAGTTTGTGGTGAGCTTTCCCCCAGGCGCCCCTTCTCTTATAATGACTCCAGGAATCTTGAGGCTTCACTGCCTCTCTCATGATTCTGCCCAATTTCCCTGCTAAGCATTTTTCCATCAGGGAAAACTCCAGCACAGATTTTTAAAGTTCCTGCTTCTCCAAGGCTGGGCTTTCTTGCCCCAGAGGCTTTCTTGACTCTGCTTTAGCCTGGCTTCTCATGGTTCCCCTCCCCCACTTTATTCTTTTTTTTTTTCACCTTCCTACCTTGTTAGAAGTGAAAACTTTTCTCTCTGTAGCATTCCAGCTGTTCTCTCTTTAAATTTCAGTTCAAATTCATAGGTGTTCAGTATGTTTTGAAAGTTATCTAGGTAAGTTGGTGGAACCAGGTGAGTTGAGGACCCCTACTCTTCTGCCATCTTGCCCCTTGTTCTCTATATTTAAGAGTCTGTCTCTTGGTTTGTCTCTTTTTTTCCCTTTGTTCATTTGTTTTGTTTCTCAAATTCCACATATGAAAAATTATATAGGATTCATCTTTCTCTGACTGACTTATTTCATTTAGCATTATATTCTCTAGCTCCAACCATGTTGTTGCAGATGGCAAGATTTCATTCTTTTCTGTGACTGAGTACTACTCTATTGTGTGTATATGTATATATGTTTATATATGTATATACATATATATGGCACATATTTTTAATCCATTCATCTATTGTTGAATACTTGGGCTGTTTCCATCATTTTGTTATTGTAAATAATGCCGCAGTAAACATAGGGGCTCATATATCCTTTTGAATAAGTGTTTTTGCATTCTATGCATAAATACCCAGTAGTGGTATTACTGGATTGTAGGGTAGTTCTATTTTTAATTTTTTGGGGGAACCTCCATACTATCTTCCACAGTTGCTACATCAGATTGCATTCCCACTAGCCATGTATAAAGATTCCTTTTTCTCCACTTCCTTGCCAATGCTTGTTGTTTCTTGTGTTTTTGATTTTAGCCATTTTGATAGTGTGAGGTGATATTGCATTATAGTTTTGATTTGCATTTCCTTGATGATGAATGATATTGAGCATCTTTTCATGTGTTTGTTAGCCATCTGTAGGTCCTCTTTGGTGAAATGTCTATTCATGTCTTCTTCCTATTTGTAATTAGATTATTTGGGGGTTTTTGGTGTTCAGTGGTGTGAACAGTATGCACATTTTTAAGGTCCTTAATGAATATTGCTGTGTTGCTTTTCATGAGTGGTAGGTCAAAAAGTGTAGACATTTGTAAGATGTTTAAAAATTTCTTATTTATTTGAGAGAGAGAGAAAGTAAGCAGGAAGGAGAGGGAGAGAGAATCTGAAACAGACTCTGCACTGAGCACAGAGCTGTATGCAGAGCTCAATCCCATGATGGCAAGATCACAGCCTGAGCCAAAACCAAAAGTTGGACACTTAACTGACTGAGCCAACAGGCACCGCCATTTTTAAGATCTTTAAAGTGAAAATGGCCATAGTATCTTCCAGTAAAATTGTGTCCATTTATATTTGCAGTTACAGTGATGGACAGTGTTCCCATCAACAAATTTTCACTGTTTTAATTTTAATTTAATCTGGAAAAAACCTAAGTAAGTCTCATGGTTTCTTCTAATTGGAAAGGCTGTGCAAAACCCCTCCACACTTTGCTCATTTTAAATATGCTTCTCTCATTTTTTTAAACCAGTGTATACTTTGTCTCAAACTTAGTTTCCTACAATGCACAATAATAAAAATAGATATATAATAATGACCATTTTCCCACCATTTTCTTGTGCTATATAAATAAGTAGGCTACCAAACTTGGTTATACTATATTATATAATGCTGTACACACCACAGTCTACTGTGTCTGATACTTGGTTATAAACAAGGAAGTCTTCAAGTAGTATTTTGCTTATGGTAGAAGATCTGATAAACTTCATAAGATCTCAGCATGTTTCATAAACAGTCATTATCACACTTGGCCTTTGAAAGAAATGTCAAGATGTTAACAATACTAAGGAAAATTGGAAAACAGAGGCCTTAAGTATATGAAGCCTGGCATTGCCACTGATAGCAATATTTCCCATTTCTTGTAAAGGCTTTTTTTTTTTTTAAACTAATTGATTTTTTTTTCTTGTAAAGTCTTTTAAAATGAGACAATTTTCCCAATGGTGACATATTACAAAGAAAGCTAGTATGTGGCAGTTAAAATACCAGAATCTTCAGTTCGGGAGAGTAATTTATATTGGTTTAATGATGGTTCAAACCCAGATGACAGTAAGATGCACATGCATTGTCTTATTATAAACTGAAGTTCTGATGGGTCACAATAGTATCATAAAATTATTTCAGTGCCGTTTTGCCTCTGAAACAGTTGTACAGAACACTGACTGATTTTCGTAGCACCATTTCCAAATTAGGCAGTGCTCTGGAAGGGAAGCTATTTCAAACAATAAAATTGATGAATGGCCAAAGTTTGCTATTTTGGTCCTTAGTTTCATTTTCTCCATTTAATAGCTGTCTCTTCCATGGTTTCATTTTTAATTGGAATTTGACTTTGTACCACAAGAGGGGATAAAAAAGTTGTTAAGTTATAACAGGTAACTTCTCTGAAATCAGGAGGTTACCAAGCATCAAAAGGACTTAAAGAGTTTATTTGGGGGGGAAAAATAAAAAAAAACACCAAAAAACCTAGGAGTGCCCTCCCACTCCATAGTATACACTCCTGCTGCAGTAAATGCCGGTAAAATTGAGAGTGGGCAGTATTCACTGTATATTTATGCATAGCACTCCTTCTTCCTTATGTCCCAGGGAAAGGCGTTTGCCAGTTTGATAAAGACCAGTCTGTTTTCAGGGCTCAGTTCCAGATTTCCCAAGCCATATGCCTAATACAATTAGCTTATAAAAACTTACTTCTCTAAAATGAGTCTCAGTAGTTGATTTGTGGGTCCTACAGAGATGGCCAATCAACAGAGGAGCCAGGCCTTTCTCCCACTGTGTGCTGGTTCTGGGAACCCAAATGAGCTTTTTCCCAGTATTGACTGGGTTTGGCATTCTTTTCTGTGCCTGGGAACCCGTGACCAGTCTTTGATGCCAATTGGCCCATGACGAGCTGAGCAGCCTGTTTATAATCGGAGACTTTGGTGAGCTGATTTTGAAACCTTTTCTTCAGGACCGTGGAAGTATAAATTCTTTGCCTCACTCTCCAATGCATCAGAGATTTGGTGGGTTAGAAGGCGGTGCAACATACTCCCAAACCTATGTTATACATACCTGGAAGAACTTACAAACTCCTCTACTGTAGTAAAATTCCGTGCTGTGTAAAATTCTTTCCTATGTGAAAATTCTCTACGTTCTTTTAAAAATGTTTAGTTTGCTAGCCAAAGTGGTCTTCAGGGTGCTCAATGGGCAGGACCTCATGAAAAAGTAATAAAATAGAAGAAGGGGGCAGATACAATTCAGGTTTTCTCTTTACAACCTCACACCCTACTCTGGTTGAGTTTTCTGGACACTTTATGATATTGTATTCTAGTCTATATTCGCAAAAACAGAGTCACGAAATAAGAAAAGCAGGAAAAGTCACTAGTTTGTAAAATATTAAAATTCTTAAAAAAGAGTGATTTTGGGGGGATGCTTGCCTCCCTTTTCCACTTCGCTTTATTTGGAAGGAAATAATTTATGCATTTTTGCTTTTCTGGAGGAGAATATAATTTGATATGCTGTGTCCTTTATAAATAATTTCAGCTAAGGTTGCTGGGATTTGATGTATAATACAATATCTATGTCCAAAGATATTACTTGCCAAGAGAAAAATGTGTAAAACCAATCCCTTGCTTTATTGGAAAATAACTTTGTATCCTTTTCTCATGTACCTCCCAAAGGAATGTATGCTTGGCTAGTCCACTACAGTTACCTTTGATCAAATAAATTGTTACTGATATTTATCATAGAGCCTGCATACTTCAGCCTGGTCCCTGATTACAAAGATGTTATAGTTCCTACAAGAAAAGAACATAATTGCCAGCAACAAAGTCACTTATTCCTGATTAATGTAATAGCACCTGTCCAAGGTACTCAAACTTTATCTAAATACCCAAAGTGAAACTTGAAAGGTGAAAAAATAACGTGTGTAGCTAAAACCTTAAATACTGGTATGAATTATTTAAACACATGAGAAATTGGTAAAATACTGACCTAGAAGTATGGTGGAGGCAGGCTTAGGAGTTGGTATTCAATGCACCTGCTGTCAAATCCTAGTACCGCCACAGAGTACTCATTGTTCAACCTCAAGCACTTCATTTTGTGTCTCTATAGCTTGGGTTCTTCACTTAAGTGAGCACAGTAGTCCCTGCTTATGGCGATTGAGACAATTAAATGAGATAGTATAGAACAGTGCCTAGCACATTGCCTAAATGTTTTAGGTACTTTACCAATTTCCATTTTATTATTGTACCTCCATTTTATTAATCTACCTTCTGTGCTTCAGAGAGATATCTTCTGTGGGTCTGCATGCACTTGTTAATACTTTAGGTACATTACTAGGTATTAGGAATTGCAGAGATGAAAGATAGAGTGAAGTATGCAGGGAACCTACAATCTAGTTGGCGAGACCAGGAAGGGAAACTAAGTACAATATGGTGTGTTATGCTATTTAAGCTCTACACAGAATGCCAGGGCCCATCTATGAGGGTCACTGAAGTTCACCGAGTGAGAAGGCAGACAGTCTGGTCAGTGAAGATTTAAAAGACTTAGTGGCTCCTTCATAAGATCTTAAGAAATGGTAGGACTCAGTTGAAGAAAAAGGGAAAACATGTTCAAGCTGAGAGAGCAATGTTTTCGGGGTGGGGGGAATGAGTAAGTAGGTGAGAGATCTTGGTATTTTTAGGGGACTCAATGTAGTTGAGTGTAATTGGTGACAGGTTCTGATGTGGAAAGTGGAAGAGGATGAAGCTAGAGAGTAAAATCCTGAGCAGTCTGGAAATGATGCTAAGGATGCCGGAGGCAAAGGGGTGCCATTTGTTATTTTAAGGAGAGGAATGCTGCATAAACAGATTTGGATTTTAAATATATAACCCTGGCAGCATGGTAGAAATTACTTCACCCTTGGTCAGGATTCATGCATTTTCCATAATTGCTTTGCCTCAGTGATTTCTGAAAGGACCTCATATGCATAGGAAATGCTTTTTGTATTACCCATTTATTCATTCACCAGACATTTCTTGAGAAATTACTATGTTGTATTTTTGGCATTGGGCTAGATTCTGAAGATGAAAATCTTTGCTCTTAAGGAATTCATTGTGTAATGGGAGAGATGGAGGTATCAAAAATGACAAGATAGCAGTTCCAGGGACCCTCAGTCAGAAAGCCTAGAATGATGAGGACAGGGGAGGGGAAAGGAGGAGGAGGTTCAGAGAAGTCTTCATCTTAGGGTCCTCCGATATTTCTTGTAATTAGAGAGTTCCAGAGTGGAATGTTATAGAGAGGAAAGAAAGTTCTCTCTATGCCCCAGTTACACTCAGAGACCGTTACTTCCTGATGCTTAGTAAGAATGGGACTCATTAATTCCATAAAAGCTTCAGTAAGATTTGTGTGTGTACTAGAAAAGTGAAATGGAGAATTGAATCAACTGACTTTACTTAAATGTCTGAGTCATTGGTTTATTCCTTCTTTGATTTATTCAGCAAACATTCATTGAGTAATATGTGCCAGGAGCAGCTAGACATAGAGTTACAAGGGCAAATGAGTCTGACCCCTGGACTTCCCTTTGTGTGCAAAGACCTAGTATGAGATTGTTTAAAAGGTATTTTTTGGAACGGCAAAGCTGTGCTCCTTAAAATCCACTCTTCAAAATAATAAGAACAGAATGACAACTAAAATCTATAAAGGTAAAAAAGATCTTTTACTACTACTTTTGAGGTAGATCTTATACATTCTTAACACAAGAAAAAAACGGTAGCTATGTATGACGACAATGTTAACTAGACTTATTGTGCCAATCAGATTGCAATTTATACAAATATTGAATCATTATGTTGTACACCTGAAACAAATACATGTCAATTATACCTCAATTTACAAAGCAAAGAAGAGATAACTGTCATTTAAGAGAAATAAACTCGCATTTCATAAGGCATTTCTAATACTGGCTTTCCAATTCATATGGCCAATATTTGCTGACCAAGACTCAAAAAGAGTACACAAACTGAAGCTCATCTTTTTGTTGTTGAGGTATCTGAAATTCTTTTTTAAATAGTAAAATATATGTAACATAAAATTTACCATTTAAACCATTTTATGTGTATAGTTCGGTCACGTTAAGTATGTACACATTGCTTTGCAGCCATCACCACAATCCATTCTGGAACTTCTTCATCTCCCCAAATTAGAATCTGTTTTCATTAAACAGTAACAATATTTGCCTCTTCTCCCAGCCCCTGGAAACCACCAATGACTTTCAAATTTTTATAAATTTGACTATTCTAGGTACCTCATATAGGTAGAATCAGACACTATTTGTAGGGGTTTATTTTATTTTATTGTGCCTGGCTTATTAGCATTATGTATAATAATTCCGTGAAGAATTTATTCACCTTTATGTTTCCAGTGAAAAGAAGCAGTTTCTATGGCATGTGAGGCCACCGGCCTTAAAGATGGTAGGCAAAAGACAGTTAAATTTACTTTTCTCTATTTTATTAGTCTGCCACATACATATACACACAGAGACAACAAGCTTTGCAGACCTATTTGGAAGCGCTTAACTTGACTGCAAGCTCAAGTGAAAAAATATAATAATTTTTTTGTTTCAAATCTTTATTTTCCAGTTTCCTACCAAAGGCAATATTTCCCCTGTGGTTGATACTGCATATGCCAAATTAGTTTGTTCACTTTCAGCATCCTAGCACACTAAAAGGAGCATTTCTTTTACAACCTCGCAGAACTTTCTTTAGCATATTATTTTATTTATAGGAGCATGTTTTCAAATCATGTTGTTGTTTCTTTGGTTCTTTCTTTTTGCTCCTGATTCTATAACACTAGCTTGAAAAAGTAAGAAGGGGAGGCGTAGTTAGAACAAGGAGTCTTGCACCCTGCCCAAGGAGACCATAATAAAGAATGTTTGTAAACCACTGTTCTAGAGCCGGGCTTCTCATACTGTGATGTGCTTATGAAGCATTTCTGGATCTTGTGAAAATCAGTATTTTGATTTAGTAGCTTTTGGGTGGGGCCTGAGAGTCTCTGGTAAGCTCTTAGAGATGCTGATGCTATTGGTCCTTGGCCAACCCTGAGCAGAGGCCTGTCTTCTTTCTAGGTTCAGAAAATATGTGTAGTGTATAGTGCTTAAGCAAGATAACAGAATGGTCATGGGCCCCAGATCTGTGTTATATGCTAAATGCTTTTTTTTTTTAAGTTTGACTTTTCTTTTTTTTTTTTTTTAGAGAGAGATTTTATTTATTTATTCATGAGAGACACAGAGAGAGGCAGAAACATAGGCAGAGGGAAAAGCAGGCTCCCTAGCGGGACTCCATCCCAGAACCCTGGGATCACGCCTTGAGCCAAAGGCAGACGCTCAACCACTGAACCACCCAGAAGCCTCTATATGCTAAATGATTTTAAGCAGGCTATTAGGTTCTCTATAACTTGTTTCCCCTTGTTTGTAAAATTAGAATAATTGGCATTATTATTTTAGACCATTCTGTTTTAAATTCCTCAACTCTGTCTTTGACAAGAGACATATCTGTTAAAAAAAAAAGTGCAAAAAAAATTTGGCTGCATTCAAAGGGTGACAAATTGTTTCTGGTTTTCATGAGACTTTTCTGCTTTTAGAACTGAAGGTCCCAGGTCCTGGGAGCCCATAATTTTTGGGCAATTTAGTTAGGATGCTTGTTACTCCGAACTGAAGCTGAATTCCCAGTGGGTCTTCAGAAAGGAAGGCCACTTGGAGGTGGCTTGCTCAACATGGTAATGAGTGAGGGAAATGCTTGTTTATTTTGGTAGAGCTTCATTGTTGGTGGTTTTATTTTTAACCCCTTTTTTTTGTGTTTGTTTGGCTGGTTTTTTCAGTGTACAAAAGTTAAATGAGTTTCTCTTGAGTGATGAGATTGGTGAGGATAGCTGGCGAACTGGTGAAGGTTCTCTTCCTTTTGAGTCCTGTAAGAAACACACTGGAGTGGTAAGTGCTTTTTCTTATTATTGAAGCTGTGATTAGGCAACAGTCCCAAAATTGGATGATTTTATATGAGGGCCATTAGAAGAAATTATAAGCTTTACTTTTAACCTATATCAAGAAAAATTGCCACCTGTTTCTACAACAAACTTCAATAGTCTAAAATTTATCAACAAATGTATAAGGCTTGTCATTAGAAATCATCAAAGAATTATCCCAATTCTTTGAGCACATGTTCAATTGAAAAAATAATTAAAAGATTGTCTACCCCAAACTTTATATAAAAATACTACTAAATAAAAGCTTAATAATTCCCACATCATATTCTTTCAATACTTTTTAGCTATATTATACTTTTTAGTTTAAAAAGTGCTTTTAAAGCATTACATCTTTTGACTCACTTAGTATTACCTTATCTTTATCTTCCAACTGAATATTGAGTTTCTGTATTGTGTGGCTTGAATAAAGTCAAAATTAGTAAGCAGCAGAGCCAGAATTAAAACCCGAGTCTTGTTAACTCCTGAACCAATTTATTCATCCATTACATAAATATTTACTCAGTATCTACATACAGCCTGGAAACATGTTCAATATTACTTTGTCTTATATTATGTGTAATATGACATGTACCATATATTTGCCTATGTTTCTAGACTTATTGGCTACCCTGTACCTTAGAGACATAGCTATAAAGAAGGAAAATAAGCTCCTTTTGTCACAGTTAGCTTTCTTAAAGGAAGAAGTCAGATGATAAAAAAGTTTAAAAAGTGAGATAATTTAACTTTGGGAAGAAAATAAAATAGGGTCTGAGAGAGTGACTGAGATGCTGGAAGCCAGGTGATCATTTCCCAGAAAGGCCCCCTCTGAAGAGCTGTCATTTGGGCTGAGACCTGAATAAAGAGTACATACTTGCTTGGTATATTTAGCAAAGATCTGGGGAAGAAAACATTTCAGGCAGAGAGCCAGTTGATGCAAAGAATTTGAGGTGGGAATGAATTTGGTGTGTTCAAGGAACAGAGAGACACTTTGGTTGAAGCCTGGTGAGAAATGGAGAGATAGGATAAGAACAAGGATGGAGGGTCTGGATTGTATTCACATGCAATAGAAAACCATTGGAGGGCTTTAAACCCTGATATATATGTATGCATACATATATATAATATATATATATAAACCTTTATATATATAAATGGTTTATATATATATTAATATATATAAAGGTTATATATATATAAAGGTCTTAAAAGGTCAGTGATTGGGGCATATGGGTGGCTCAGTCGGTTGAGCCTCTGCCTTTGCCTCAGGTTGTGATCCTGGGGCCTGGATTGAACCTCGAGTTGGGCTTCCTGCTTAGTGGGAAGTCTGCTTCTCCCTCTCCCTTTACCCCTCCCCGCCCTGCTCATGCTCTCTCTGTCCTCTATTCTTTCTGTCTCTCTCAAATGGATGAATAAAATCTTTTGAAAAAATAAAAGATCAGTGATTTAAAATATGTATCAGTGATTTAAAAGATCACTTTGGCTACTGGGTTGCCAGTAATCAGTGGGAACAAGAGTAGAACAGATAGATCTGTAAGAAAATTATTACAATAACATAGGCAAGAAATGATGATGGTTAGAATTAGGGTTTTTTTTGTGGCAGTTGCAGTGGACATTGTGAGAAAGTGATCAAATTCAGCGTATTTTTTTTTAAGGTTGAGTTGATAAAGACCTGATAGGATGGATAGGGAGGCTGAGAAGTGAGTAGATTGGTGTTGAGGTGGGATCAAGAGGATTATCTGCACATGATAATTTTGAGATATTCATTGACATCTAAGAGAAGTCAGCATTGGAGATGTAAATTGTAAGAGTCATTAGCCATTAGATATTTAAATCAATGAGACTGATTCACATCACTTTCTTGAAAGATGTGTCTGAAAAATTCTGAAGAAAGTCTTTAAAATTAATATGTACATTTCATAACAATAAAATAGAAAGATGTTATTCTAAAATGAGTCATGTTAAAATTGATATTAGTGATTCATGTTACTATTAGACAAAAATATGAATATATTTACTATTTTTGTAACCAAACAAAATTACACATGCAATCTTCTGGCTGGAATTAATTGAGGCTTGGAAAGTCTTTTTACCAGAAAGTCAATCTATATTAAATTTTTCTTTACATCATGTTTAAAACTGCTAAAAATAGTTGAGATGAGCACTCATCTATATTTAGACTTGCTGTCTTCTACTGCTTTTCTGGAGTTTTACTTTACTCTCTGTTATTTTATTGAGCAAGTGTGATTTTGTCTGAGAATGAACTACCACCTAGTCCTGTATACACTGGGGTAACCATGCCTCAGAATGCTTGTTTGCTATTGTGTGGACATAGACAGCAAGACAGAACACATTATAGAGTGTCTACACTTTGAGGCAGCAGGAAAGTCAAGTTGCTTAGAACCACTGTTGTCATCCTTTGGATTATAGGAGATTACCAAAGAACTTATTAGATCATCTTTCAGAGATGTGGGGATGAGCAGAGTGGATGACCTCAAGAATGAGGATGTAGGAGGTCAAGTTTATGGAGTTAGGGAAATTTAAATAACTTTTTGTATGAGATGAGGGATAGAAGAAAAATTGAACTGAGAAAAGGTTTTTGGAAGGAAAAAAGAATCCCCTTCAAATGTATTCAATATCTTCAGGGTTATTGAAACCAGACTGGACTTCTGATGTCTTTCAGGGTCATTCATCACTGCTGATGGGCCAAACCACAAACGACAAACTTTTTAAAATGGAGTGAAAAAAGCTGTGTGTTTGAAAATAACACTAATGGAAACTTCTTCTTGAGAGCTTAAGATGCTATGTATTCTGTAAAAGCTTAGAGTTAAGTGGTTTTGGCTGTAGAATCTCCATGGAGAATTAGTGACATTCTAGAGCCAAAGTCTCTTCAAATTACATCTGTGGAACTCCGACTCAAATCTCTGTCAACACATCTCCTCCTCCCACCCTCTCCTTAGTTTTGTGAAGAACATGACGTCATTCCTTTTGGACCTCTGGGGCAATACTACTATAGAACTAAAGACTCTAGAAGAAGTCGATTTACGTAAAGGCATAGACCTGTCTCCTGAGAAAGATACTGGCTTTTTACATCTCACGCAACATACTTCCGGGGTCATCTGTGAGATTGTGAAAAGAATAACAGAACTAAAATAAAATTTCAAGAACAATCTATTTTTTTTAAGTTAGAATGAATTTGGTATTTTCTACGTGACAGAAGCACTGTTAGTTTTTCTCAGCACCTTTTTAATCTGTATTTATTTGCACGTAGCCTAGCAATGTACTATTTGATCATTTGATGTTCTGTTGATATGACAGTTGATGGAAATTGGAAAAGCCAGTATCTTGTTTGGATTAAGTTACGCATTATTTGAGGACATCTCTAATTCCCATAGTAGAATTCAGTGGATTTTTCAAAAAGCTAAACCTGCAATTCCAGGCCAAAAAAGAAAGTTTCACAATTCTAGAATACTTTGCTTTTATAGGTAATTTAACAGTTTTAAAGTATATTATTATTTAGCCTTCATAAAACTTTTAAGGTATTTAGTAAGATAGATAATTATTTTTGTTGAAATACGTGTTCACTAGACTCCTGGCACAAATTTTGAGCTTATAAGTTTTTCTAAGTTAGAGGTTTCCAGAGCTGAATTTTCTACCTTCTCTTTAGTCATTTGTCTCTATCTACATGACATTGAAGTTAAATTTAGATAATAACAAATTTCTATTTCTTTTCTTTCTATTTCTAAGTTCCTTTTAAGATGGGAAAACTGTCTAACCTCAGCTGGCATCCTCTTTATAATGAATGCTTTAGTCCTTTGACCAGGAACAATGCTATAACATTTGAGAAAGACTGGATCATTCTATTATACTTACTTACATCAGCATTATATAATGTTTATATACTTATGAAACAATATACAAACATATTTGGGCCAAAAAAATCTGAGATAATTATGCCTTTTTTTTTTCACTCCGCAGTGGATGCTTGGGTGATGTGTATGTAGCTCGATGTGAATTATGAGTGTATGAGATTCAAAATCCTCATGATTCAAAGGGTGATCAAAAATGTACTGTTGGAGCATTTACAAGCCCAGATGGCCTCACAAGTAGATTCTAGTTTCACCTGAGTCCGTCTGCTTGCCTTTTGACACATGCAGTATTTTACTGCCTGAGTGTATTCATCTGTAGAGCTGGAGAAGGAGTATCCAAAACCCAGTTTGGGACTCGCACTTTAAATTCCATCTGTTGCAAGTATCACATCTTTGTATTTTCATTTTTATGAAAAACCTTGTGAATTAGGTTTAAAACGATAGCTTAATGCTTTTTGTTATTGTTTGCCCTTTTTTTTTTGGAGAGGCCATTGAAAGAATTAAAATATCACATTCACTTTACTTCTTTCTTTTTCTTGGAATTCAAAAGGAGAAGTAGCAATATGAGTTAATGTTCAGTAAAATGTCCTTTTTTTTTTTTAAATATAAAGTTTCAACTTGTGTTTTTTTCCATTTGGAATGCAGCAGCCGAAAACTATAAACAGGAAGCAGCCTGGAAGATATCACCTGGACAGCTATGAGCAATCAACACGGCGTCTACGTCCCATAGAGACAGAGGACATTGCAATAAAGGTTATTTTACTTCCTGGATTGTTGCCTGAATAGAAACATTTATGTTACTCTTTTATGGTAAAGTTCTGTAAAAGTGTCCTAAAATTGAGTCTTTAGAGTCTCCTTACAGTGTTCACCAGTCCTCATAGCATTTCCAAAAGTGTTCCGATGAGTTTAATTGCCAGTTCTACGTGGCCTCCCGACCACGTTTCTTGCTCCAGCAGCTCTGCTTTAATAACTGGAGTATGAGACTTTCTTCTGAATCTGCGTTAGCAGCTAGTCTCCAGCGTATTTCCGTTCATACTCTTATGTTCCTCTACCCAGCAAATTGATTTATAGAGAACACTGATATTATAAATCCAGGTTTTAAGGAAATAAATTAGGTAGTAGTTGTCTTTGACCAAGGGATGCTTAGGCCAGTGTTGCACGCGTTCCCCTCGCTTCCCAGGAGTGCCTTTGATCTCATTTCAAACAGCTTTTTGTGCTCTCCCAAGGCAAGTGTGCTTAGGTAGAACAGGCCACCAGGGGATAACCAGCTGACGATTGATCGTGGGTCCAAAGAGGGGTCAGTGCTATGCAGGAACAGATGCCTTGAGCAGTCAAGGGCTTTTGGACATTGGTGTGGCCAGAGTCCTGGAAATTAGCCCTTTTAGAAAAGTGTGTTGCCTGCTGGGCTTGTCCAACTCCCTGTGCTGCCTAGGCCCGTCAGAGAGTGAGGGAGCCTCATCTCTCAGAGTAGAATATTGCCGAGGGCTACATTTAAATCTCTGTCTGTACTGCTTGACACAGTTCTTGTCTTATGATAGGCACTTAGCAGTTGGAACAAATGTTGTGTTATTGGATGGGATAAGCAAATGCTAGCCCAACCTCTACCATCGATTTGATATGTGACTTTTGGGCAAATTACTTTGCCTCTCTGAGCTGTGGTTTGCCCAGCTTGTGGTGGGGATGCCATTTTAGTATGGTTATTTCAAAGCTAATATATGTCACCTGTGAATGAAAAGAAAAAATATATATAGAGAGAGAGACGGAGTGGGTGGACGAAGAGAGAGAGACCTGGGCATCATTGAAAAAATAAATAGTTCTAGTAGTTCCTTAACAATGTGTGGGTAGGGTGTGAGGACTAGGCTATGACAAAGTACGAGACAAAAGACTAGGAAGGGCCCTCTGTGCTTCTTATTTTTATGCCCAGGTAATAAGTAATATATGCATGACTAAAGAAACAGGATCAGTTTCTTTATTGACATTTTCTATTCAATATAGTAAGAGTCTAAAAATACATCTTTTCCATGTGCCTTACTAAATTTGTTTTTATTTTGAATGTAAAAAAAAAAATGGAGCTATCATTTGTTTTTCTAAAGTTGACCTTTCATGCACCAAAAAAAACTCCGCCAAAAACAAAAAAAAAACAAAACAAAAAAACCCCCCAAAAATCCCACAAAACTGCTTAGCAATGGGCACTTAGCAATTGAGCACAGTGTCACGCCCACCATCAAGTTTTTAAGTTTTTATTTGTGGTGGAAATTTTCAAGTTGGTAATAACTCATTTGTCTTTTTTAAATCTTTCTTTTTATTGTGAAATAGAACATGCCTCCAGAGAAGTACATAAAATGTATATGCACCAGTTAATGAAAAAGTGAACCCCTGTGCAACCAGCAAGAAAAAAAAATCACTGGTTCCTTCTTTTTTTTTTTTCACTAGTTCCTTCTGAAGGCCTTCCCAACATGCATATTTTCTGTTCTCTCTCATATCTCTCCAAGAACCAGTTGCCACCCTGACTTTTATAGTCATCATTTCCTCTTGACCCCTGCTATGCTTTCTTCCCTTAAAACATATTTGAGTTGTTTGAAGTTTAAATATGTGTGTGTGTGTGTGTGTGTGTGTGCATTTGCTTCTTTTGCTCATTACGTATGTATAGTTCATTCCAGATTGTCACGTGAAGCCACACTGCCTTCATCCTCATTGCTGTGTAGCATTTCAATGTATGAATGTGCCGAAATTTCTTTGTCTGGTCTACTCTTGATGGGCTTTTGATTATTTTTCAATCTGGGGCTATTGTGAATAATTGCCAAGTCACAGGGTCTGTGGATCATCAACTTTCCAAGTTCATGGAGAACTGTTTCCCAAGGCAGTTGTGCCAGTTTACACTTCCACCAACAGTGGTTGAGAGTTCCAGTTGCTCCGCATTTTCACCAGTGCTTCCAGTATTTTGCCAAAGTGTATAATGTGAGGAGGTGCAATTGTATTTTGTGGTTTTTATTTGCACTTTTCTGATTCCTAATGAGGTTGTGGATCTTTTCATGTATACCTTGGCCATGTGGGTTTTGGTTTCCCCTTTTGTGACTTGCCAGCTTATTCCCTCCCCCTTTAAAAAACTGTGGGTGCTACTTCTTTATACTTTAACTGTTTGGGCAGTTATATGTTACAGAACTCTTCTTCCATTTACAGCTTGGCTTTATCTTATCAAAAGTTGTTAATTTGGGGTAGTCTGGTTTATACAACTTTTCCTTATGGCTGATGCTTTTTTTGTCTCCTTTAAGAAAACTTTTCCTACCAGAGGTCATGAAGATGATTTATATCAGCTCCTAAAATCTTTGAAGCTACATCTTTCACTTTTAGTTCTTGAATCGAACTCTGATCCATTTTTGTGTCTGGTACGAAGTAGGGATATGATGTAGCATGGAAATCAGTAACAAATAGTTTTGGTTGAAATTTACCAGTAGTAAATTTAGTGGTAGTAATTTTATTACATTTAGTTGTGAGTCAGTAAGGTCTGATTTAATTTTTTATGTGACATTTGGTTGTCCTCATCCCACATACCAAATTACCGTCCCCTCTGACATTCAGTGTAGCTTTATAAACACATCAGGGATCTTTATATGTCTGAACTGATTGCTGGCCTTTATTTATTTTTCTGTTTCTGTGTCCCAAATCCCATTGTTATGATCATTATAACTTTCTAATAAGCATTAATATATTTTAGGACAAGTTTTTGTATGTTATTGGTTTTTTTTTCCCTAAAATATCTTAGCTATTCTTATCCCCTTTGTGAGAAAGAGGCTTAGGTACTTCAGGGCTTACAGCTTTGAATTTGTCTTTTTCTTTATACTTGGACTGGTATTTCCTTACTCCTTGCTTTAATGAACTTCTTTACAAACTACATTTTATTCAGCATTTTTACTTTTTTTTTTTTTTTTTTTTTTTTTTTGCTTATTTTCAGCAGGAGGAAATGGACAATGGTCTGTGTAAGGTCCTTCCTCTAAATTTTCAAAAATTATTTAATTGGGGTAAAATTGACATAGCATAAAATTCACTATTTTAAAGTGAACAATTCAGCGGCATTTAGTACATTCACAATATTGTGCAACCACTGCCTCTCTCCCATTCCAAAATATTTTCATTACCCCAAAAGGAAATCCCATACCCATAAAGCAGTCACTCCCCATTTACCCTTCTGCCTTGCCTCTGGCAACCACTGATCTGCTTTCTGTCTTTATGGATTTATCTGTTCTGGATATTTTATATAAATGGATCATGCAGTAGGTTAACTTGCATCTGTCCATTTCCTTCCTTTACTTTTAATACATTCTTCATTCTTTCCTCCTATCCCCAATCCTCACTCTTGTGCCGCTCCCCACCACCTCCTCCCCCACCATTATAGTACCAGCTCTAATGTGTTCAAGATATGTGCCTAAGCATACTCATATTCTTATAAAATAGATAATAAGAATCTACGTGCTCTCAGTCTCCTGAAATGTTTTTAGGATGGTTTGCTCTTTCTTACAACATTCTTGTATTCTGTAGTATGCATCACTGCATTTTCCTTATCCCCTAGAGATGGACGCTGGCTTTGCCTCCATCATCCCTCTATCACAGACCATGCCATGAGGATCATTTTTGTACTCACTCTTTTATGAATCTTTGCAAAGAATTGTATGTTAACTGATTTTCCAAGGTCAAACAACTAGTTAGGAAAGCCTAAGATTTTAACCCTGGAGGAGACATGAGATTGTTTTGTAAAAGGCAGGAGAGAGTGGAAGTGCAGACTGCAGCAGGAGAGATTAACTTTAACCCTCTTCTATCATCCCCCTTGAGTGGAGATTATTCCCTCTTTTGTTTCTCTGTAGGGACACTGCACTCTTCTGGCTCCTCCCTGCCGCTCTCAGACCATATCTTTTCCACTCTCATGCCCTGTGAGGTTTTGGCTTTGTCGACCTTTCTCACATCTCTTGTCAAAGGACCTCACGATCACTCTGCACCATTGCTGAAGATTTTGGGTGCCCATTTCCCTGTCCATCTCTCTAGCTTACTTGTTGCCATGCACGGATGTGGTTTAAACTTCCAAGTGCACAGCTCTCTAGTATCCCAGCCCAGAAACTTCTTACTCTGCTCTCACTCCATTTCTACAACCTGGCCTGTGTCACATCTGGCACCACCTGACACTGCTGCTCCTCCAAAATCTTAAACACTACCATGTTGGTCAGTCACTGACCCCAAAGCCTTAGCTCCAGCTTTCTTGGGCCTCACCTTTGCTAACATTGCTTTACATTTTTTTAAAAAATTTATTTATGCATGAGAGACACACACAGAGAGAGAAAGGCAGAAACAGGCAGAGGGAGAAGCAGACTCCATGCAGGGAGCCTGACATGGGACTCGATCCCGGGTCTCCAGGATCATGCCCTGGGCTGAAGGCGGCACTAAACCACTGAGCCACCCGAGCTGCCCGCTAACATTGCTTTTTAACCTTATGGAGATGTCCAGCAACTTGAGCCCCTTCCTTTTCCTTCGGTCCGTCAACACCTTCCGTAAGCAGTCCAACCTCATGCCTTCGACACTTCTAGAACAGGCTGCTAGCACTGTAGAGGAAGTGACACAAGGTACTGGTTGGCTGAGCCACACATTTATGGTCTCCCTGCCCTGCTGCCCCTTCGTAGTTCCTGGTGACCCTTTATATACCTCCCATCAGCATTAGTTTCTTCAGCTTCCCACAGCTTGTCAGCTGTCAGCACTGTCTTCTCACCTCCTTCCAGGTCCCCTTTGGCTTCCTCTCTGTGCAGATAAGCTCCGCTCCCAGTTCGCTGAAAACACGAGATTGTTGGGGAGGGCCTTTCTCAGTTCCATGCTGGCCTACTTCCAAATCTGGTTATATTTGCAGCTCTTGGAGCCTCAGAGAAACAGAGATCCTCAGGCTGTTTACTTTCTCGGTGCATCATTTGTCAGTTAGCCACAGTATCTTAAACCTCTGACCCAGCCAGCTCTATTCATTATTTCCCGCAACATATTTCATAGTTCTCTGATCTTGTGCCTGTTTGTAACGTAGTTCTTTATGCCCCAAATGCCTTTACTGAAATTCAGTATAACTTCCAAAACTAGCTAAAGACCTCCTCTTCCAAAAAAATTTTAAACTCCATCTCAGACATGAAAGGTTTTCTTTTTGAACCATGATGGTTTTCTTTCTGTTACACTTACTGTCTGCCTGTCCTTTCTATTTGTTAGTTATCCTGTACTGTCTTGTATTGTACTTGCTTCTGGTTTATTTACTCAGATGGTTGCAACTTCCAAGCAAGAGGGAGGAGATGTTATACCTTCTTTGTAGTCTACATCAATACGAACACAGCACCTCACACAAAGTGGGTGCTCAGCAAATATTTGTAACTCAATCAGTAATGCAGCCCTTCCATGCCACCCTCCTTCCAGGGCTAATTTCATGGACATCTATATGATGGATATTACTTAATGTCTTACGTCTTACAAGCTAGAGAAAACCTACATGGAAAATTGCAGCCTGATCTTTTCAAGCAACTTTTATCCTTTAGTTCTGTTGTACCTCTTTCATTTCCCATTTTTGTAACTATTAAAACTATCAAGTCCACTTCATGCCTGGTAAATAGATTACTGGATGACTGCAAGTCTTGGAATCTTTGTTGAGATTTGTTGTTGGTTGTTGAGGTTTATCCTACCAAGATATGTTATCTCATTTCTGTTATTCCTATCTTCCTTTTTATTCTTTCTTTTAACTTCACTGAATAGAGATAAATCCACACAGTTCAGGGAACTCCTTTATTACAAAACCTTCCTCATTGGTAAGAGTCATTTTGTTGGAATAATTTGTCATTATTTTTGCGCTATATCTAGTATCACCAGGATTCTGGGAATTGCCCAGCAGTGAGAAAGTAATCAAAGTTGGGGTTAGTTTGAAAAATATTTGGGATGATTGCTTTTTAAGAATGCTCACATGAAAATGGTCTAGTAATCCCAAATTTTCAGATAAAATTATAATTTTTAGCCTTTTTATAATATCACTAATTCCAAGAACCTCCTTTCACTTACACTCTTTTTTCTTTATTTATTTATCAGTAGCTACAACTCTAAATTAGAATTTCACCACTGTGTGTTCTACCTTGTACTGAACGTCTTCAGTGTTCTAAAGAGAAAATGTATTTTAATTGGAATTATTCTTCTAACACCAAATATAGGCATAATTTTATAACTTAATTTATATGTTCTTCTTATCTAGGTCACAAATGGTTACTTTTCATGGGGCAGTGGTTTAGCTACATTATCCAATATAGATATTCGAATTCCAACAGGTAAGAGTTCTTTGTTACTCATTTTTTAAATTGTTAATTATTAAATGCATTGATTTCCAAGATAATTGATCTTAGTTTTAAAAATACTTTTTAAACATTATAAATGTTATTTTTAGTTGCTTACTTGCACCATGCAGCTCACAAGCCACTGTATCATTGTAAGAAATGATTGGAAATGCTAAGACTTGCCTTTTGCTACAGAGTGCTTAGACATTTGGACTAGCTATTTACTGTCCAAATAAGCTATTATCAGTTCATTTGCTGATTTGTCCTTTTAAATAATGGGGTAGTTGATTTTTTGTTTTGCTTGAGAAAGGATTTAAAAATTATATAAAATTTATTTTCTATTCCTGAAGACAACTAAAGTTTTCAAGATATTTAAGGCTCAAATTCCCAATAATTTTTATTTGAGATGTCTAGATAATTGAATAAAAATACATTTTTGATCTGGCCTGATAGCCAATAGGTTGGGATTTTTCTATTTAAATGCATATAAAGGTAAGAAACTGGAGAAGATGTCTTAATACCAGCTCAAATCCCTTTAATCCCAATTATCAATTTTAGTCAAAACTGCCTTCTTCTCCTGAATGACTTGAGTAATAAAATTAAAACTAATTGAGATTATGTTGGAAATTTTTTCATTGTTCTTTTCATTAATGTTAGATATTTTCATAGTTGGAAACAGTAAAGAAAGACCTATATCTTTTAATTTTTCTCTCCTTTCTCAAAAAAACTTGTGTATCAGAGAAAGAAGTTATGCCAAATATATACGTTATTGTTAGAGACCGAATGTGGGCCATTGATTTTGAAACATCAGCCTTTCTAAGTATATTTTGCTTTTATCTTACTAAAAGGATTCCATGTGCTCCTGCTATTTTCCTTTGTTTAATTTCTCTAGGTCAACTGACCATGATTGTAGGCCAGGTGGGATGTGGGAAGTCTTCTCTTCTCCTTGCTATCCTTGGGGAGATGCAGACACTAGAAGGCAAAGTTTACTGGAGCAAGTATGTATATTTTTAATTGGTTTCTATTGCTCTGTCATACATCTGATGATCTTCCAAGGGAAAAAATTAGAACAATAGATTCCTAGGTTAGGAATCTGAGGATCCCCTCTGAAATTGGTACAGCTTTTTAGTGGAAACCTTAAATGTCATAAATTTAAAATTACAAAACAGTTTCTCACAGATGTTTAAAATAGTATAAACTAGTATGATTAGGATTGTAAAGATAAAATTTCAAAGTTAAATGAGTAACATTCAAAGAAATAATTTAAAAGTTCATCCTGTATTAAAAGAAGTTATGGAAAACTGACATATTCAGAAAGCTTAAATGCAAACAACTGTAATGGTTCAGTGCTCAGCAAAGAAATACCAAATAATTTTTTCCAAAATTTTCACAGGGGGCTGAGAAATAAGTCATTTCTTTTCACACCTAATTTAAAGTAGACACTAGAAGTATCTATTAAGAGGGATATGGGTAGGTCAGAGTAGTATGTTGCTGTCACCATAAGGCATGAAAAAAGAGATATCTAGCATGGGGCTTCTTCTGAATATTTGAATGATTGGCTTGCGGTCTTCAAAGGACATTGCAGTAATAAAGTGACTTAGAATATTATATAATTGTGCAATAAAGAGTTTATCTTGTTTATTTAGGACCTACTTAGTAGATTCCCCATAAACAGTATGTGAAGAAATTTGCTACAGCTTATCTAAGAACTGGATTGTAGACCGGTGGTTCCAAACCATGTGTGGTTTTGCTCCCAGGGAAGATATTTTTGGTTGTCACACTGGGAAAATAGGCTGCTTCTGATCTGATTGGTAGAGGCTAGGAATGTTGCTAAACATCCTGCAATGCACAAGACTCTCCCCACCACACACAACAAGGAATCACTGGCCCCAAATGTCATTTGTGCAGAGGTTAGGAAATCTTGCTCTAGATCTATAGATGTTTGCTAATATTTTGTACCTACCATTATGAGCTCTACTGTTGCTTACTCTGCTGTTTATATGGACAGTTATGTCTCAAGAATGAATAAAGACTATTTAAGGGCATTTTTAGAATGGTTTCGATGTTAAACTCCAATTAAGAGAAGGAAATATGTGGATGTGAAATTAGAATTGGAAAATCCTATATTTAGTATCATGGGTGAAAGAAGAAAACTGAGAATTTTTGAGTGCACATTTTATTCCTGGTGGGCCAACCTAAAAGAACGTAGTCATAAAACTGTCTAGTAAATATCCAGAAGAGAGCTTGGTAAATAATTGCTACCTGCAGTTGGCTTCATGACAAGTTCTTACTGATCACAAAGGTCAGGTACCAAGCATCTGCCCTGCCACTATCTCCTTCCATCTTGGATCACTCAGGGTTTTGAAAAACAGATTTACTTGATTAAATTATACTTTGTGACATGTATGACCATAATCAAGTTGTTTGGATTTTATTTTTACTTTTGTTTCACTGTCATTAAAACAGAGAGGAAGAATGGGAAACAGTGGCAGGAGAAACTTGAGATTTTATTTTCAGACCTCTGGGATGTTCTTCTAATCTAGTCTTCTCTAGCATTATTTAAGATTCCACTTGAGCCAGATCGACCTCTAATCTTATCATTAATAATCTTTATTATTTTGTTAGTGGATAGATAAATGATATGAGACATAGTAAGGTATTTTACATAATCTAGTATTTACATTTTTTTGTATTCTTGAACAAGATATCCTATCTCGTTTCATAAAGATAGTGAATTATTTTACCTAAAATACCAGAGCATGGGGCACCTGGGTGGCTCAGTTGGTTGGGCATCTGACTCTTGATTTCGGTTCAGGTCATTATCTTGACTTGGTATGAGCTCCACATCAGGCTCCATGATCAGTGGGGAGTCTGCTTGTCCACCTCCCTCTTCCCATTTGCTCTCTCTGTCTGTCTCATAAATAAATAAAGAAATACTTAAAAAAATAGCATAATATAACAGAGCTTGAAAAATAAAGGTAAAGCTATCCATAAAAAATAAGATTTAAATAATCTGAGAAATGACTAGGTAGCAATGCAAACACTGGGGTCCTTCATATTTATAAAATGTAGAGCACAGATTCCACTCTGAGCTTCATGAAAACTAGGCAAAGATGAAACTAGAGCTAAAAACATACACATAAAAAAAAAGAACATACACATACTCAACAGAGGTAAGAAATCTTTGTACGGCACACCTGGGTAGCTCAGTGGTTGAGCGTCTGCCTTTGGCTCAGGGCATGATCCCAGAGTCCTGGGATAGAGTCCTGCGTCGGGCATCCTGCATGGAGCCTGCTTCTCCCTCTGCCTGTGTCTCTGCCTCTCTCTGTGTGTCTCTCATGAATAAATAAAGTTTTTTTTTTTAAAAAGAAATATTTTTTATGAACCCTATCAAGAAAAGCTAATAAAGATTGTATCTTAGAGATGGAGCCAATAAGAGGAAGGTATAAGAAAGGATTTAAGATAATTCTAAGGATTAATAAAATCCTCATAATTTAAAAATAATCTTTGTATGAACACTTGCCTTCATAGACAATAATCCCATTTCTTAATGGCAAAAGGACTGAGATTTTCTCCAAATAATGTTTGTGTAGGCTTAGAGACACAACTTAAAACTAAGCCTCTAAGAGATTGAATAAGCTAACACAAATTCTTTTTTCTTTTAACTACAAAGATTACTGAATTTTCTACCGTGGTATCTTTAATATCTGATAAAATATATTTTTAGATCAGAAATATTCAGAAAATACTGACCTTCTTTTAAAGAGTTATTTGTAATTACTCTTCATTTCATGAGAGGCTGTTGTGCCTAATCCAATAAGGAAAGGCATAGAAATGTTATTAGAGAAAAGCTAACTTAGAAGTGATCAATATTGATAGGCTGATGATGTCCCAATGCTAAGAAGTACATTACTTCAGCAGACTGAATTGGTTGATATATTAAAAAGCTCAAAAAACCCCACAACACCCCAATAAACTAAATGTTAGCATAAGGCATCAAGTGCCTTGCTGTCATTATTTCCCCATTGCATGTATTCCTGGTTGCACGAATTTTATTTTTAAATATGTCTTTATTAGACTGGCATGAGTGAAGTCCAATAAAGTACTTTGCCCTATTAGAGCAATACATATTTAATTTAGGTGGGAAAGAAGGTACTGCTGCTCATCCAGGACACATCTACATGGGTAGAACCAGGTACACAAAGACATCTATAGATGTTTCTTTGGAAATTGTTACCTTTGACCTAGTCTGCCATGTTGTAGTCCCAAAAGAGAAAGGTGAGAGAGATGAGGAAAGGACTAAAAAATTATCCAAAATTGTCAGAATGCCAGGGTTTTTACTCCTGCATCTGGGTGTGTTCGATTTTGTTGAAAAGCAAATGTTTTGGGGTGCCTAGGTGTTAACAGTTGGTTAAGCATCTGACTCTTGGTTTTGACTCAAGTGATGATCTCAGAGTTGTGGGATTCAGCCTTGCATCCAGCTCTGTGCTCAGTGTGGAGTCTGCTTCAAGAGTCTGTAGCCCTCTGCCCCTCCCCTCCTCTCTAAAATAAAGAAATACATCTTAAAGAAAAGAAAGAAGAAAAGAAAAAAAGAAAAGAAAAGAAAAGAAAAGAAAAGAAAAGAAAGGAAGGGAAGGGAAGGGAAAGGAAAGGAAGAGAAGAGAAAAAGAAAGGAAAGGAAGAGAAGAGAAAAAGAAAGGAAGGAAGGAAGGGAGGAAGGAAGGAAGGAAGGAAGGAAGGAAGGAAGGAAGGAAGGAAGGAAAGAAAATGTTCTGCCTGAGTTAATTTGTCCTTTATCATTGTCTTGATAAACAATAGTTCCTACTGACATCTTAGGAGCCAGAACCAAACTGCTCTATCTAGTGAGTGGTTCCAGTGAGAGAGTCTAGAATATGTAATAAACTGTGGTAATCATGCAAAACATAGACATCATTTATTTTTGGTTTCCCTTTCTTTTTCTTTCCCCTTTACCCAGGCCATCAACCATCCTCCTATTGGGCCCCATATCTTCTAATGTCTTGGTATAATCAGTTTTGTAACAGTGGTTCACATATTCTAAGACAGGTGCACTGAGAAGTTCCTTTTCATGTGACCCTGCCTGAAGGAATAATAACGCGCATTGAGTCAGTTTTCCTGGGTTAGATATAATACAGCATGTTTATGTCCACATCTAGCTCCCATTATTCTAAATTTTAGCTTGCAAAAGTCACTTTTTCCCATTGTATACTTGAAGTTGTGAGCTACCAAGTATAATTTTTACTCTTGAAGGAAAAAACACACAAATTCTGCATGCAGAAGGGAAATCTTATGCCATTTTCCAGAAAAGGATTTTCCATCTGACCTTTTTGTTTTCTCTTGTTTTCCATTGCTGTTCACTGCCACAGCGAATGGTGGAGGATGGGTCTGGACATGGATCTGGTGATTTTATGTAATCAAATAAGATCTGATGTTAGAAGGCAGGGACAATTCTGTTTATTTTGGAAGAGAAAAATAGTCCTCCACAATTGAATTTTATTAAACATATTGCTGTGAGAAGGTTGTAGAGGTGGTCTCTAGAAGTTAAAGACTATAATAATACTCATGGGAAATGAGAATCGTTTTTTTTTTTTTTAATTTGTTCATGAAGATGTCTACCTACAAATGGAACCCTATCTACTTTATCTTTCTGACTCTAGTACTAGTATATCTTTGACATGCAAACCACTGTGTCAGTTGCTGGGGGAAAATAACTGAGCAAAAGAAGTCAGGCTCTGTTATCATGAAGCTTACGCTTAGCAGGGAAGGACACAAAGCAGTAAGAAAATATTTTCATATGTAATTCTTTGGTTAAGTTTTTATAAATACCAGGAAGAAGAAGTACAGGGCTTTATAAGAACAAATAATAGGTAACCTAACTGGGTTGAGTCTGTGGGGGTCAACAAGACTTTTTTAGGGCAATGCATAAATGAATGATACTTGAATTTATATTTTAAGGATAAACCAAAATTGAGTCAAAAAAGTAAGGAGCTGCAATATAAGTGGAGCTAGAAGGTGGGGAAGGATTCTCCTTCAGTCTTTCTGAGGTCTGCTATGAGATCCTCTTCCTTTACATGGCCCTTAATTTATACCTTTGACTTCAGTTCTTCTCTATTAAAAAAACACCAATGTACATTTTTGGCCAAGATCTTTCTTCTGAAGACCTCATAGCTCCTCCAAAAACTCCTATATAAGCTGCATATTGAACACATTCAAACTGAGCTTATATCCTTCATGTCTCCAATACCTACTTCTCTGTGTCTTGGCAAGGGTGTGTCCCTATCTACTGAAATCAGTTGGTGTGTGCTCAAGTCAGAGCTCAGAGGTTCAGCTTAGATTCTTCTCTCTCCATTGCCCATACAATCCAACCAATCACTTTTCTTATGTCTGTCCTTAACATTTCTACACCTCTTTTAATTTGCCTAGTTCAGAAGAATTGCATGTGTGAACGGAACTACTCACTGTCATAACTCCCTCACCTTTCTTCCTACTGTTATGACATGAAAATCTAATTACCTCTTGCTGATAATTTTTTTAATTGACTGGCCAAAGCGTACTAGAAATTTTCCAAAGACCTTTGTATATTATACCAGGAACTTTCATGATCTGCTCCCTGTCTAACTTTTTAAGTGTGTATCCTGCCATAGCCTGACCCTTACTATTGTGCTCCAGTAACTCTGAACTGCAGGTATTTCTCAAATGCAACCACTTCCTCTGTAATGCCCTTCTTCAGATTGTTAGCTTCACTCTTTTTCCAGTGTCAACTTAGAGATCATCTCTTTGACAAAGCCGCCTCTTATTCTCCCAGGTAGTTTGAAATGTGCTTCTCTTCTAGTCCCTTTGCATTCTGTTTAAGTGGATGGTCTCCTTAATAGACTGAGGTACCCTATATCCAAAGCATGTTGTCTTTTTCTCTTTATCTGCTTTACATCTAGTCCAGCCCCTGGCTCTTTTCTATTTTTTATTTGTGGAAAAACATCACTCTCCCATTTCTGTCTGTCTCTATCTCTGTGTCTCTCTCTTGTCTCTATCTTTCTAATCTAAACCCAGAGCCCCTTCCAGCTACTACTCTAGCCTTTTACTTCTGTAGATTAAAAAAAAAAAAAACTTCACTCATTCTTTCCAGTTCCTCTTATTCTCCTCTTGCCGTAGCTCACTGTACCCTGATTTTTACTTCTGCCACTCTACTGAAACTATTTTTATTAAGTCACATCAGTGACATCCTAGTTTTTAAATTCATTGGGTACTTTTTGATCATTATGTTACTTAATCTCCTGGCCACTTGACATTGTTGTTCATACTTTTTTCCTTCAAAAGATCACCTTGCTTAGTTTCCACTCACAGTTGAGTTGACCTCAGTACACTTGTCTGCTTCTCGTGGTACTTTTTTGTAGATTTCTCTTCCTTAGCCGTTCATTAAATAGTGATGTTTTCCAGGTTCTGACTCTGTCCGCTTCTTCTCTGTCTCTGTATTTACTCGCCAGGCAATCAGATAGCTTTTTATGACTTTAGGTCTGTCTGGTTTTTACCTGTGTTCTATTATGAGGTCATTTTTTGACTTTTCACTAATAAAGTATGGATTCCAAAGCCCTTGGTATCTAAGGGATATATCAGGAGGGAAAATCACCACAAAGTCTTCATTTATTTACCAGATTTCTTTCGTGAGTTTCAAATTCTCCAATCATTCAGATACCCCTTGACACCTCAAACTGCATGTGTCTGCTGTTGAATTTGCTATCTTCCCCTAACATATGCACTTCCTCATCTGTGTTCTCCATCCACAACTTCTTCTTCTCCTCCATCCCCTCCCATCTTGTCCATCACACAATTCTAGGTATCTCTGAAGGTATCCACTTCTCTTCATTATTCACTGTTACCTGAATTCAAAGCACTGCCTTCAGATCTCCACAACCACTGTGGTCTTTCAGTCTAGTCTTGCTCCCTCCAATTCTTTTGTTACATTCTGCGAGTGTATTTCTGAACTGAACCTCTCTCTCTGTCTCATTTAAACCTTTTCACTGTTTTTACGTAGTTCTGAAGACAAGTTCAAACTACGTAAAAATGGTTTATGAACCCTTTCACTATCTGGCTGTGCATGTTTTTTAAGTTCACTACATACCTTTCTTCATTTGCCATTTACACCCACATTTTAGCCATGCCGAATTTACATCAGTTCTCGTAAGGCTACCATAACTCAGGGCCGTCCAGTATGTGTTTTACGCGGTCTTGAAATGCTCTTCATCTTTACTTCATCTAGACCACTCTTACTTACTCCTCTGGCAGCAACTCTGCTGTGTACACTGGCTTGCCAAACATGGATTGGGTGTTCTTTACTGAGGGAGGTAATCAATAAATACTTTAAAATTGATATTGGATAAATATAGTTGGAATCTAACCAATAGTAATTGAAAAAAATTGATGGTGTCCAGTTTGGGTTGACATCTTCAAATGTTTGATGAGCATTTCCACACATCTAATTTGCACTTCCAGCTGGATGGCCAGTAGGCAAATTAATTTCTGCCATATTCCTGCTTCTCTTCTTCTGTTTTCCATTTTCCTCAAATTAACTAAAACCATTGAGGTCATTCATTGGCTTTTTACTATTAAAACCTCAAATTTCTTGATATCTAAAGCATATTTATGGAACTATCACTTGGGAAATTGTATATTTCATTATTTTTTTGTGAGCAACCTAAGTCAGGGAATAATCATTATTGAGAGGGAATTTTTAGTCCGAGATTGTTTTTTCCTGCTGCCATTAACCATATCAAGATGTCATTAGCAATGTGCATGCTGAAAATTGTATCATTAATAGCTCAAAGCTAAATATCACCAGGCAGCATACTTAGGTATATTTTCTCCATAAAAGTATATGATGCTTTCCAAAACCAAATTGGGTCTATTTTTTGGAGTTCCACTGGACTTTAATTTTGTGTGTGGTTTTTGAATTTAGGTCTTTCAGAATGATGGAATTCAACTACATTGTTAAAATTCAGAACAGTAAATGAATAAGTCTACAGATGTTTTTTTCCCATAACATAGATATACCTAAATGTTTTTAGACAAACATCTGTTTATACGTAAATCAGATCAAACAATAATTAATTACTCCCAAATGTTGCAGTTTGGCCTTTTGTACATGTCTGTCTTTTTCACCAATTCCTTAACGGCCAGGCTGTGTCTAAACTTTTTAAGTTTAGAGCCCCTAATAGGTTCTTCCTTTCATGTTGTAGGGTAGTTAATTAGGAATTTAAGTCGATTTAATTTGAATTTTAAAGGTAGGGAGACCTTGGAGGTACCAAATCCTTATACAGACTAGGAAACTATTCTAGGAAGATTACCTAAACTGATACAGCTAGTTGGAACAGAGTTGGGGTAGAACCCAGGTCACTGTATGAACCTAGATTTTGTATGTAAATAGAACAGTGCTATCTGTCTTTTGAAAGCTTACTAAGTAATTCTTTCCTAGCTGATAAAGACATAAAAGAAAATTATTATCTGTCTAGTTTGTCTTTGAAATTAATATCAAAAACCATTTGGGAAATATAGCTATTTAATGTGTTCAATGTTTATTTTATTTCTTACCTGATGTATGCACACATTCATTCTATATTTATATTTCATAATTAATGAACATTGTTTGCCATACTTGCAGTGTAAATGAATCTGAACCTTCTTTTGAAGCAACCAGAAGGTATTATTTCTATTTTAATCTGCATTTAATAAGAATAACTTTCTTCCTCAGACTTTACTTAATACTCAATCTCTTACTCCTGGTCATTTTATTCATTCTGATGATGTACGAAGTTATTTATTAAAATGTACAACATATTTCTAATAGCAGTGGTTCCCAACATTTATAGGCTGTTTGAGTTGAAACTCAAACTGTTCTTAGCCAATTGGTTTTGGGATTTCATAGAATAAAAATGCAAGAATATGTATATTATTTATAAGTTAAACAGTGATGGGGTCTTTCCATGAGGTAGAGATGGGAAGACCACGGAGGAGGGGAAGTAGACATGTCAAAAGTTGGGAACCACTGTTTTGCTGCACATATGTTATTTAAGAAACTACTAGCATATTGTGTATTATCATGTCTTTTAAACTTCTAAGACATAATGTTTCAGGATGATCACTGAGCATTTCTAATTATCCTTTTCCTTAACCTTACTATCTTTTAACCTTAATTCCTTAATTAGTACTTACAGATCATGAACTAACAGTGAAAGTGTGACTTTTAAACTGACTCCTTTGCTACCCCAATCCCATCATCTTCTTTATCTTCAGCTCACATCCATTTTCCTGGTTATTGCAAATTAAAGTCTGATGCATAGACATCTGGTAGAATTTGCAAGCCAAAAAAAAAAAAAATGGGGAGAAGGAAGAGGTTATAATTCCTAAAAAATAAATGGTTTCAATATGGTTTGAAATATGTAGTTTTTAAATGTATAGTTATTTCAGTATTGAAATGGACTCCTCAATATATTATTCTATTTTGAAATAATTATTACCTTAAAGTATGTTAATGTGATTAAATCACAGACACAGTACCAATTCATGTCTATTTCTAAGGTCTGCATATAAATTAATAGTTATATAAAATACTTTTAATATGAAGTAAAATATATGTGTCTATCAAAGAGAATGTGTTGCTATTAATCTTTTAATTATTTTAAAATTATAGTCATTTTAGAAAATAAATGTTCAGTTTATTTAAACACTTCTTTGGCATAACAAAATCAAATTGCACATTGGGAAACATTTTGATTAAATTCTAATCCTTTTAATTTAGGTGAAATACTTAACCAACAAATAATAAGGTTGGAGGTTATTAAAATGTTCTTTTTTAGAAGCTTTCCATTTCTGTTTATCAACTTTTATTTTCCTCAGTTTTACTAAAATACACATACAACACAACACCATTGTATGATTTTGGTATTTTGTTTTTCTTTTCCATTTTCCAGTAGGAACAGATATTCTGTGGCTTATGCAGCTCAAAAGCCTTGGCTATTAAATGCTACAGTAGAAGAAAATATTACCTTTGGAAGTCCTTTCAACAAGCAGAGGTAATTTGGAATGTATAAAAATTAGATCTAAAATGAGCAACTATTTCTAATCCTTATGTCAGCCCATCCTATACATTTATTGAGAACAATGTGGACACCAAAACTAAAAGCCAAAATAGAATTGGGAGGAGGGTGCAGAGGGTTACTGAGGTTGTTGGTGAGTAGAAGGAAAATCCAAGGAGCAGAAGGAAAGTGGTCTGTGGAAAGAAGAGGAAGAATGTGGGATCTGAGAGCTCTAGTTACTGAGAATAACCAGAATTGGCCATCTTTCAACCATCTTTAAATACCACCAGAGTAGACAGGCCATAAAAGACTCTCACTCTGGGAAACAAACTGAGGGTTGCTGGAGGGGAGGGAGTGGGGTCATAGGGTAGCTGGGCGATGGGCATTAAGGAGGGCACTTGATGTAATGAGCACTGGGTGTTATATACAACTGATGAATCACTAAACTCTACCTCTGAAACTAGTAATACACCATATGTTAATTAATTGAATTTAAATAAATAAATAAATAAATAAATAACACCCTGGTGATAGTCATGTACAAAGGAATGACCCTTTCCTGAAGCCATTCTTTCAAGGCTGGGTCTTAAAACCCTAACCCAAGACTTGAAAGTTAAGGAGAGTTAGGTCAGAGGAGAGGCATGAGGAGGGGAAGGAAGTATGGGAGGAAAAACCTGAGTTACATGGGATCATTCCCATGGGAACTGGGGAACAAACCAGTCAAAAAAGGATTTATGTGTATTGACAGTGATGAACTAGATTATAAATAAAAGCTGAGATGATGTAGTGGAGTGCCTTAAACACTGACTGGATAGAATTCAGTGCATTCTGGGGAAGCACAGAAAGTTTTAGAAAGAGAAATAACAAAGGAAATGTGATGTGGAATCTGGAACTGTAATGGCAGATACATACAGGATGATTCTCAATTCAGAGCAAGGAGACATTTTAGATGTTTGTTGAAATAATGGTCTAGGCCATGCAATGTCCATTGCCATGCTTGGAAGGGCAGAAATAGAAAAGAAGAAATAGAAATAGAAAAAAAAGAAAAGGTTGACAAAAAGCCATTTAGGATAAGAATGGAAAAATAAGAGCAAGAAGAAGCAGAGGGATTACTCAAGAATGACTTTTGAATATTTTAAGACTAGGTGATTGAGAAAATGAAACTATGGATATTTTCCCCAGCATTCCCTATCCCCATGCTTCCCTATACCTCCAATTTATCATTTCCAGTCCCAGCCTTAGATCTATTTGAGTATTGTCAATCCTCAACACCTTCCATATCCTCCCTTCAGCATGCACAGACACCCACCCACAACCAGTGTTTCAGCTCTAGTGAGCCTTCTGTTGTCCCTGAGATCCACCATGACCTTTTCATCTTCATGCAGTTCCTGAAGCTTTCTTTCCCTCATTTTCTTCCCAGCAAATTATAGCTTATCCTCTGGATACAGCTTATGTGTCATCTCCTTTGCAGAGTCATCACTAATTTCTCAGAGTGGTCAGCCATTTCTTTCTATGTATCCTAGGAGCATTTGTTACCTCTGCTGTAGCACTTAAGGAGATCCATTTTATGATATATTTCTGTATCAGTCTTCTGCTCCATTTAGTAGTTTTATAAGAGTGGGAATCAATATCTAATTATCTTTGTATCCACAAACCTACTGTAGAGGCTAGTATGTATTAAATTGTTCAGTAAATGTTGTATTTCGGCTTCCAAGATATTGAACTTGGGACTTAATTTATGAGCAGTATATTAATAGTGATCTAAAAATTCAAAATAATTTCTCCCAAAGGTACAAAGCTGTTACAGATGCCTGTTCTCTTCAACCAGATATTGACTTACTACCTTTTGGAGACCAAACTGAAATTGGAGAGAGGGTGAGCTATGTATATAGTTTAATTAAACAATAAATAAAAATCTAGAAAAGTTTCCTGAGTGTCTTTAACCTTTAATGGAGCATAATGAAATCTGAGAGCTTAGGGGCTGTGCATGGTCCTAGCGATGGGTTCCAGAAATGGGAGCATAGGAACTTTAAACCACTCTTAAGTGTTTGTTGGGTGACCACCTTATATGTAACATTGTGCTAGCTACTAGAGAGTTCTTAAGGAATATAAAGCAGTTCCTGCCTTTGATCAAATGTATTTTTATCTACTTGGAGTTGAAACTGAGATTGCTTCCAACTTCTTCCACTCTTGTCAACATCTACTTATTGTTAGAGTGTCCTTAGTTTTTCTTTGTGAAAACATATTTTATGGTGATGTCTACTATTCTGAGCAGCTAAAATATATTTATGCCTGTATATAACCTTTATAACAATTTTGCCTAAAATATTTTGACCATTATAGATTTTAAGTACTGGGAAAAAATTTTATGCATTATCTATTTTTACAGCAATTTTTTTAATATAGGTGTCATCATTATCTGCATATTGCAACTGAGGAAACTAAGTTGAGAAAGGTTGAAGAACTTGCCCAGTTATTGATACAGCTAGGATTTGTCTAACTCTGTAGTCTGTGTTCTTAATGGCTATTCTTGATTGCAGCACAGTATAGTACTTATGAGCATGGACTTAACTTCTCTGAGCTTTAGTTTCCTTGTCTGTAAAGGGAATGATACCTATATCATTGGTGTTGGATCAACTGCTATAAGGAATAAAAGAATTAAGGGGTTTAAAGGCATTTACACAAGCCTAGCACATACTACACACTCCATATAGTTTAAAAATTTTTGTAATTAGTACTCAATTATATAGAAGTATTTTGCTATATAATTTTGTTGAACATAATTGGTAATATCAAATTTAAGAGGTATATGTTAAATAAACTACAGTCATAATTCACAAAACTGGTAAAAATTTTGGAGTTACTTTCAGTGTTTAGTACTTGCCACATGTTTGGTTATTATGCCTTTGTACAGCAGAGCTGTCTATCAGAATAAAAAAAGGATTAGTGTTACAATAAAAAATTATCTCAATATTATAATTGTGAAGTATTGACCACTAGACAGTTTCATTTTATCTTAACAATGTTATCACAATTTAATTGCTGAGTGAAATGAGTAAATCTGAGAAAGACAGTTTTCATATGATTTCACTCATATGCGGAATATAAGAAACAGCACAGAGGATCATAGGGAAAAGGAGGAAAAACTGGATGGGAAGTCATCAGAGCAGGAGAAAAACCAAAAGAGACTCTTAACTACAGGAAACAAACTGAAGGTTGCTGGAGGGAAGGTGGGTAGGGGATTGGGGTAATTGAGTGATGGACATTCAGGAGGGCACTTGATTTGATGAGCACTGAGTGTTACATGCAACTGATAAATTATTGAACACTATATCTGAAACTAACGGTATGCTATACGTTAGCTAATTGAATTTAAATAAAAAATAAATTACCATTAATTTAAGATTTTTTTTTAAAAAGTTCATATTTTAAAGAGAATTTTTAACCAGTAGATTAGTTACTATTGGAAAGAGTGGATGTTTACAGCTATTTCTCCTCTAGGGCATCAACCTGAGTGGGGGTCAGAGGCAAAGAATCTGTGTGGCACGAGCTCTCTATCAAAATACCAACATTGTCTTTTTGGTGAGAATATGACCTTTATTTCTACCTCATTTTTCCCTCTGGGCAAATGAGCCTTTAAAGAGACAAGTCAAGTAACTGAAGGAAAGACAGTTTAATTTCTGAAATCATTAGGAAACAAAATCCCATAGTGCAAACACCAGAGGATCATATACAGTTGAGAGTTGGGGTATCTGGATTGGTGTCCAAAAGACTTAGGCGCCCTAAAGTGTTGCATATATGAGTTTTATAACCATGAGATTCATTAACAAATGTCTGTATGGTGTTGGGTCAACTGGACAGGATCATATATCTTCTTTTTTCTATTTGTTGATAAAGAAAGAAGGACTAAAAAATGTACTCCTGGTGGATGTAGGAGTAAGTAAGCATAGTACTCCATTCCAATGGTGTGCAATTCAGGCTGTGCATAAGCTTTGACTGTAAACCTTTTAAAACTATAGAAATTTTGGTACCACCCTCAACCTACCAGATTTATAAGAGCAGAGTCTAGAATCTGAGTTGTAAAGAAGCTCCATGGATGATTCTCATATATATCCTGGGGAAAAAAAAACAAAAAAACTTTGTTCTTCCTATGTATCCACAAACAGAATTTGATGATTATGTTGATTATGAGTTTTGCTCCAAGTTGGATCTTCCAGCAGGAGATAGCCAAAATAACTTAACTTACAAGTATGTATATTAGAGACTAGCAGACTATGTAAATGCATCTTTCCTCTGCCTTCTCCTATGTGCAGTTATTAACCATTTATAAATCTAGTTTCTAGACTTTCTTTAGAGTTTTCACTCTATCTAATATCTAGAAACTCTTCAAAAAGTAGGTTGGTTTTGGAGTTTCCCCCTAAATTCGGATCTATTCCTGGGGATAGGAGTAGAATTTGGACATACTGGAAATTCACTTCAGGTTAATCTCCCTAAGAATACTTGTCCCCAAAATTTTCTAGGAAAATACACCATTAAAACCATAGCAGGATCTAGCAGTCACTTATGTAGTTGTAAATCCCTTTCATAGTGGATAGACCCACAACTGAATTTTGGGATCAGTTAATGGCTGAACCACCTGAAGAAATCTGAAAGACACCAAGGTTCTCTGGGTTTAGTATTCCATCCCTGTTCATTCAGTTCATTGCTTTCAATTCAATAACCCTGTCTTATTTCACTTGTAGAGTCGTAGAATTCAAAGAAGTCATAGGGTTAATTTATTGTAGATTTTCATCCATTCATTATAGGATTATTTTTACATCACCTCTAACAGCTTTTTGATGACTCTCTCTGAAGACAAACTGCTTAACTTCAAAGTGCTCTTTTCCTTGTTGGTTAGTGTATAAGTTTCTTTTTTTAAGTGTATAAGTTTCTTATTGCTCACATAACAAATTACCATAATTGGTGATTTAAATAATATGTACAATGTGATGGTTCTGAAGGTTAGAAGTCCAAAGTGGATCTCATAGAGTGAAAAATCCATGTCAGTAGGGCTGTGTTCTCTTCTGGAGGCTTGAGGGGAAGTCCATTTCCTTGCCTTTTCCAACTTCTAGAGACAGCACACAATCTTTGGCTCATGGCTGCCTTCTTTCATCCTCAAAGCCAGCAACTTTCTATCTGACCATTTTTACTAGTCACATCTTCCTCTCTTCACAGCTGGGAAAGTTCTCTGCTCTTAAGGATTCATGTAATTAGCTTGGAACCATCTAGATTATCCAGAATAATTTTCCAATCTCAAGGTCTTTAATCTTAATCATATGTGTAAAGTCCCATTTACTATGTAAGGTGGTAACATATTTACAGGTTCTGGAAATTAGGACTTGGACAGCTTTGGGAGCCATTATTCTGCTTCCCATGGATAGCTCTTATTGGAAAGTTATTATGTGATTACAATTTGCTTCTGTGGATTTTTCATTAATTGGGTTTCCTTCTACTTCTACAGCAGCATATATTTCCTTTATGCAGCCATATTCAACATTAACATTATTTCCACAACTTCCCTTGATTTACTTTTCTCTAAGCCAAGCAAGCTTAATATTTTAATTCTTCCACAAAATATAATTTCTATAACTTTTCTTAGTCTTGGATGTAATAGTGTACATCAGAGTCCCTTTGAAAAAGCGTGTCTTGGATGCATTCTGATCAGCTCAGATAACCTTGAAATTATTGAATCTTATGATCTAAATATTAAATGTACTTCATTGCAACCTGAGATTGAATATTTTAGCAGCAAAAAAATACTTTTGATGTGTTTTAATAGTTATCTCAAAATGAAATCTTACACTTCCATTGTTTCAAATTAACAAAGCACTCTGAACCACAATATTACCCCAATTGATTCTTATGAGTGTTTTGTGAGGGTAGATGGTATCCTTATGTTAGATGAAGAAACGTATGTATAGAGTGCTTTACCCAGGGACTAATGGCTAGTGAGTGAGTGGCAAAATCTGGGATAGGACAGCATGTCTGTTGAGTATTGTTTTTCTGATCAGCTAAGATTCTCTAAAATATATAATACTGTCAAATCACTACCTATAATGTCCTGTTTTCCCCTTCCTTTTGCCTCTCCCCCTTTATGTTCTTTCCTTCCTACCTTCCTCTTCCCCTTCCTCCATCTCTCTCTTTCCTTTCCCTTCCTTCCCCCCTACTTTTCCATCCATTAATATATAGTGAATATCCTCAGTGCTATCTTCTGTGCTGGGTAGGGCAAACAAAGGAGAAAAGAACATTACTCCAATTTTTAAGGATCTTGCACAAATAATTACTTGGGTGTTACGTTTTGTTTTAATTAAGCTTTATCACATCAGCTTTTATACAATATCAAAGCCAAATGGAAACATCTTAATAATGTATCAAGTATATTAGTTATTTTTGAAGCCTTATGTCATCTAAAAATGTGCTGTGTGTACCAGTGAATATATTTATAAGTTATTTCCAAAAGTATATCCATGCAAAGCATATACTACTTACACATATTCACTGAATATAGGAAGAATATATTATAGTTAGAACAGTATGTATATAAAAATAAATAATATGCTCTTGAAAATGAAGAATTGTTTACTCACTGAATTGGTCTTTTGACTTGCTTTCTTTAAAAGAAGTATCTCCCCAAAATGTTCATATACAAACTGAATCTTAAAGAATGAATGATTCCCAAACCATTAAACCTAGATATTTATTAAGTTATATAAAAGGGAGACAGAACATAAAGACTCCTAACTCTGGGAAACGAACTAGGGGTGGTGGAAGGGGAGGAGGGTGGGGGGTGGGGGTGAATGGGTGATGGGCACTGAGGGGGGCACTTGACGGGATGAGCACTGGGTGTTCTGTATTTTGGTAAATTGAACACCAATAAAAAATAAATTTATTAAAAAAAAGGAAAAAAAATTACGTTTGATTATAACACCAAAAGGCTCCATAATGAAGCTATGGCATATAAATGATAGTAAACATCCTTTTTTTTATCCAAGATTTTTAAAAAATTTATTTGAGAGAGAGAGAGAGCATAAGCAGAGGGAGGGGCATGAGGAGAAGCAGACTCCCCACTGAGCAGGGAGGACAATGCTGGACCCAGTGGGATCATGACCTAAGCCAAAGGCAGACACTTAACCAACTGAGCCACCCAGGCATCCCAATACCAACCATTCATAAAAGCTTTTTATGATAGGCATGATTCTAATTTTATGATAGTCTTTGGGATCAAAGATTTTATGATTTTATGATAGACATGATTTATACACATAGTTCACTTAATTCTCAGAATGATCCTGTTAAGTTTTGCATTATTATTATTATTATTATTATTATTATTATTATTATTACTGCTATTTATGGATGAAGATACTGAGGCTTTGGAGGATAATGTATCCAAAGTAACACAGATAGTAATAGGGAAGCAAGCATACAAACCCAGAAGGCCCAATTTCATAGTCTGTATTCTTAGCCACTGCACTCTTCCTTATTAAGAGATTCCTGGAAGTCACTAACCTCTCACTGTGATGCTTAAAAGGGATTAGCAAAATATTAGTCTACCATGACTTTATTTATAAGAAAATAATAATATAACACTTCTAAAACACTTTACAGAGACTTTTAGAACACGGTTTTATTTGATCTTTGCAGTAATTTTATGTGCTGACAAGTCGCTTTATTATCCCCATTTTGCAAATGAAATAACCGAGTTTGGAAAACTATTCAGCATCAGAGAGGTAGAGTCATGACTAAAATTTGAGCCCCTTAATTTAGAGACTATGGACTTTCCATTATGCCTTACTATCTGACAAATTTAAAGTCAGGCTTTTCTAGAAAACCAAATTGAATGATCAAAAACCCATTTCCAATTCATGTTCTATTTCTGTGTGAAAAATTTTCAGAATTATTTGGAATAGTTTTGTCTGTATCACAAGGGATTCTTAGGGTTTTTTTGGAATCAGAGGCAGTGATTTATTTCAGAAACAATCAGGTTACCTCTACAATAATTACCTGAATTTTGAAAATCAGTGATCTGCTGGTAGCTTTGGTCATTATATCTTGCTGCTTTATTGGAAATGGAGAGAGAGAAAAACCTTTGTTAGTATAACCCTAATACTGGTGATATTTTTCCACTTCTGTGGAAACATTGCTTTATCCCACATCACTTTCTATTGATACCTGAACTCTCCCTTTTAAAGAATTCTTAAATTCCATTATAACTTCTCTGTTGAAAGAAATTCCATATATTGGCAGTTGGTCTCTCTATTACTCATCCAAAATCTAACAATTAGAAAATTCAAATAGGAGTTTCTTCTTGTTATAAAAAGAAGCTAAATGACAAGTAGAAGCTGATATCCATGATCATTCAAAAAAAGAAATTCACTGGATGGTAGTAGAAAGGTAATTCAGTGTCCTATAAATACTTCCTCTTGGAACATTTCAGAAATAATTAATGTTCATTAAGATGCTCTAGAGGTTCTGAAAGATTTTGAAATATCTCCTTATGTCATCCAAAAGAATTTCAGGACAATCAAGATAATTATGTCATTAAGCCTATTTTGTTTAATTATCATGTTTAAAGTATATATACATGAACATTAAGATATGTATGTGTAAAAAAAGATATGTATGTGTATATATGTGTGTGTGTAATGATAATATTACATTGTCCAAAAATGATGCATGATTTAAATAAATGAGATTACAGTAGACATGTCTCTGTTGTTAAATTTATTCCCATAAAAGCTGTTTGAAGATATTAATTATATTGCTTCTTTATTCATCACTATGAAATCTAGACTGGTTTTATTAAAGCTATTGTAATTTTAAATCATGCTTTAACTATTCTAAATGCCTTGCTATATTTATTTTTCATAAGGCTTCTTCTAAATACTTTAATAAAATCATCTTGCTTATAGGTTCTGTCGATGCAGGCAGAGTGATGGAGACTTTTGTGAAATTATTGAGTTAATTGTATCACTAGCATAATGACCACATAGATGCATTTATTCTAACTTTGAGATATTAATGTGTCTCAATAAAAATTGCTTTTATTTTTCAGTGTCCAGATAATTAGCCAATGCAATTTATCTGTGTATACACACTGTGATTGTGCTTACTCAATTGTTTAGAAATCCTTCCCCCAGTTATAATTTATAAATATGTCAATTATGTAACCTAAGTGTAGTAGAATGAGTAGACTTTGTTTTTGATCCCATAAGACAAAGTAAAAATTTGTTTCATATTGCATGTATGGTGAAACAACAAAGAACTAGGTATGATGAAGGAAACACTTATGATTCCTTTTTCACTGTTCCACTCTTCCCAATTCTCTACCAGAAACCCCTACTATTTTCTACTTCTTTGCTCCTGAGTTTCTCTCATTCCCATTATGATGTTGTGTTATAATAATTCTAATTGGTGATTATGTATCTGTTCACCATCCTCTCTGCATGTCAATTGCTTTTTTAATTCATTGTTTTCTGGAAACATTCCAGTTTTCTTTAGTAGTTTCTAGTTTTCTTCTTCTCAGGATTCCAAACCATCAAGCATCTACTATGATGCTGTATATAAAAATAAAATATGTGTTGAAATAATGAACAGGAATATCATCACCAATTAATATAATTTTTGTATTTTTAAATTTTTTTTCAATTAATACAATTTGCTAAATTATTTTCTAAATGTCTTAATCACTTGGTACATAAAAATTTCCTTTCTTCCCAAGACAGTTGTTGCCAGTTCAGTGGTAGGTATGATATTTTTGCAGTTACTACTATTAATACTGATAATATAATAATAGCTGTTATTTATTTAGTGTCTATTATTTATCTGGTACTATACTAAGTACTTTATTTATATTATCTCATTTAATCTAATATTTTTATGCCTCTTTACCTTGAAAAATATATTTTCAAGTCCTTGAGTATATCTACAATAACTGTTTAAAAGGCTATTAATTCTTATATCTGAGTCATCTTGAGTCATAGTTTCTACTGACTGCTTTTTCTCTTGACTATGGCCCAGACTTTCCCATTACTTTATGTATTTGTTAATTTTTTTCTGTATCCCGAATATTGTAGATAATATATTGTAGAGCCTCTAAATACTTATATTTTCCTATGATGATTGTTGATTTGATCTACCAAAGGTAGTTAACTTGGCTAGAGTTAGATTCCCCCTTAAATTTCTTTTTTTAATTGAAGTATATTTGACAAAGAAAATATATTTGAAATGTACATGATAATTTGATAAATATATACATATGAGAGGATTCCCAGCCTTGAGTTAATTAATACATCCATTACCTCACATATTTACATTTTTGAGGGGAATGAGAACACATGAATTCTGCTCTCTTAGCAAATTCTAGTTTTATAATACACTATTACCTACTGTAGTCACCATGTTATACCTTAGATCCTTAGACCTTATTCATCTCATAACTGAAAGTTTGTATTCTTTTACCAACTTCTCCCTATTGCCCCCAGACCCTGTCAACTATCATTCTATTCTGTGTTTCTAGAGTTTGGCTTTTTAAATTTAGATTCCACATAGAAGTGATAGCATGCAGTATTTATCTTTCTCTGTCTTACTTCACATAGTGTAATGTCCTACAAGTGCATACATAGTTATTGCAAATGTCAGAGTATTCTTTCTCATGGCTGAATAATACTCGGGTGTGTCTGTATGTGAGAGAGAAAGAAAGAACAAGAGAAGCACATTTTCTTTATCTATTCATCCATCTTTGATAGAAACACGTTGTTCCCATACTTTGGCTATTGTGAATAATGCTGTAGTGAACATGGGAGTATTTCTTTGAGATAATGGATTTCATTTCCTTTGGATATATATGAAGAAGTGGGATGATATTGTAGTTCTAGTTTTAATTTTTTGAGGGACCTACACTGTTCTCCATAGTGACTTATGTAAACATAAGTTTACATTCCCATCAGAAGTATACAAATGTTCCCTTTTGTTTCACATCCTCACTAGCTTGTATTTTTATTAATAGACTTTCTAAGAGGTATGAGGGGATACTTTATTGTGGTTTTGATTTGATCTTTCCTAATGACTAGTGATGTTGAACATGTACCTGTTGGTCAATTTTATGGCTTTGGAAATTGTCTGTTTAGGTTCTTTGCTCATTTTTAAATTGGGTCATTTGGGCTTTTTAGCTATTGAATTGTAAAAGTTCTTTGTATGTTTGTAATATTAACTCCTTATGGATATATAGTTTCAAATATTTTACTTCATTCTATAGTTGCGCTGCAGAGCTTTTTAGTTTGATGTAATCCCACTTGTTTATTTTTGCTTTTGTTGCCTTTGCTTTTGATGTCAAATCCAAAAAAATCATTGCCAAGACCAATGTCAGAGTGCTTACTACTTATGTTTTTTCTGTTATGGTTTCAGATTTTGCTTTAAGTCCTTCATCCCTTTTGAGTTGATTTCTGTGTATGGTGTCAAGGTGGTAGGCCAGTTTCATTCAAATTTTTGCTTATGATTTTCCCAACACAACTTATTGAAGAAACTGTCCTTTTGTCATGGTATATTCTTGGCTCCTTTGTCAAAAATGAATTGACTATATATGCACGGATTTATTTCTGGACTTTCTGTTCTGTACCATTAATTTGTGTGTCAGTTTTTATGCCAATATCATTCTGTTTTGATTACTATAGCTTTGTAATATAGTTTATAATCAAGAAATGTGATGTCTTCAGCTTTGTTGTTTCTCAGGAATTTTTTTTTTTTTTTCTATTTGGGGTCTTTTGTAATTCCATACAAATTTTAGGATTTTTTTCTTTTCTTAAAAGATTTTATTTATTTACTCATGGGATACAGAGAGAGAGAGAGAGAGAGGCATAGACACAGGCAGAGGGAGAAGCAGGCCCCATGTAGGGATACTGACACAGGATTCGATCCCAGGTCTCCAGGATCAGGCTCTGGGCCAAAGGCAGCGCTAAACTGCTGAGCCACCCGGGCTGCCCAAGGATTTTTTTTTTCTATTCTGTGAAAAATACTATTGGAATTTTGCTAAGGATTACACTGAATCTATAGATAACTTTAGATAGTTGGACATATTAACAATATTAATTCTTACAGTTTATGAACACAAGAATATCTTTCCATCTGTTCCTCTTTAATTTTTTCACCAATTTCCTCAGTGCAAAGATATTCACCTCCTTGATTAAATTCATTTTAGGTACTTTAATCTTTTTGAGTAATTGTAAATGGTATCGTTTTCTTAATTTCCCTTCTATAGTTCATTCTTAGTGTACAGAAATGCAAATGATTTTCATGTATCAACTTCATATCCTATAATTCACTTATTCTAACAGTTTTTGGTGGATTTGTACATGTAATATTTTTCATCTGCAAACAGAGGTTTTACTTCTTCCTTTTTTGGTTTGAATGACTTTTATTTCTTTTACTTGCCTCTTTGTTCTGGCTAAGACTTCTAGTACTGTGCTGCATAAAAATGGTGAGAGTGGATATCTTTGTCTCCTTCCTGATCTTACTAGAAAAGTTTTCAACTGCTCACCACTGAAAATGACTTTAGTTGTGGGGTTGTCATATGTGGTTTTCGTTATGTTGTGATGCATATCTTCTATATCCAAATTTTTGAAGTTTTTATCATGAAAGGATGTTGATTTTTGTCAAGTGTGTTTTCTACACCTATTGAGATGATTTATGATTTTAATTCCTCATTTAATTCCTCATTTTGTTAATGTGATATATCACATTGATTGATTTGCATATGATGAACCATCCTTGTATCCCAGGAATAAATCCCACTTAATCATGATGTGTATTCTTTTGTGTGTGTGTGTGTGTGTGTATTCTTTTTAATGTACTGTTGAATTCGGTTTGTTAATGTTTTGTTGAGGATTTTTACGTCTACATTCATCAAGGATATTGGTCTGTACTTTTCTAACATCTTTGCTTTTGGTATCAGGGTAATGCTGGTATTTTCTGTATTTTATTTTATTTCTGTCTAAATGATCTGTCCATTGTTGAAGGTAGAGTATTGAAGTCCTATTATTATTGTGTTGCTGTCTATTTTTCCCTTCGGATCTATCAACTTTTGCTTTACATATTTAAATATAAATACGTAAATATGATGTAAATATGTAAATACGATGCCGGGTACGTATTTAAATTTTTTGTGATCTTTTGATAAATGGATCCCCTCATTATAAAATGAACTTTGTTTCTTGTTACAGTCTTTGGTTTAAAACCTATGTATCTCATATAAGTATAGCTTATCTTCTGGCCTGCAAAGTTTCTGCTGAAAAATCTTATATACTTATGGGGATTTCCTTATAAGTAGCAAGTTGTTTTTCTCTTGTTGTTTTTAAGATTCTTTTTTTGTCTAACTTTTGACAATTCAATTTTAATGTGCCTAGTTTGGCTGTCTTTCAGTTCGTCATTTTTTTTTTTTGGTACTTTTGGGGTTTTCTGGAACTGGATGTATGTTTCTTTCCCCAGGTAGGGGAAATTTCCAGCCATTATTTCTTTGAATAAGCTTTTTGCCCCTTTCTTTCACTTCTCCTTCTGGGACCCCTATAATGAATATATTGCTCCTCTCAATTGTGTCCTATGAGTCTGTTAAGATATCTTCAGTCTTTTTCATTCTTTTTTCTTTTTGTTCTTCTGACTGGATTAATTTCACTGTCCTGTCTTTCAATTCACTGATCCTTTATTCTTCCTGATCTAGCTATTTATTTAAGTCCTCTATTGAAATTGTCAGTTCAACTATTCTATTCTTAGCTCTATGATTTCTCTTTGCTACTTTTTAATATTTTATGCTTTAAATTACTATTATTATAGTATTAATAATATTAATATTGATGTTAATATTATATATTATGTTAAAATTCTCACTTTATTCATGCATGTGCCTGTTAACAGCTGCTTTTTTGTTTCTTATATTTCTGTGGGACTTACCAATGTAAGCCCCACTGGCTTTCAAAGCAAAGCAATTTGGAGGGCTTGTCCCTTAGGTAGCAGCCATAAAAGTTGGGGCACTAGATGTATGGTCCCAATCCTTCACTCCTCAGAGAGAAGATGGGAGTTAGGATTCCCTCCAATTGTATGGTGTTGTGCAGAGGGTGAGGTTTGTGGTAAGAGTGATCTCACCCTTTCCTATCTTTTAGATGGGGTATTTTCTTAGTTTCTCAATGTGTAGAAGTCACTCAACTAGTTTCTGGATTTGTCTCGGAGAGAATTGCTCTGTGTATAGCTGCATAGGCAGAGCACCCATGGGGGAGGGAAATTTAGGAGCCTCCTATGTTGCCATCTTGGCCTGGAGTCTGTCTGTTTATATTATCTAAGTTTCAACTACTGGAATTATTTTTTATTCTTTCTTTGGTCTGTTGTTAAAGCTTGTCAAGAGGTGTTGTTTTTTGAGCTTGAATGTTCTGTATAATAATCCAAACCACTTGGGATATTGTTATTTACTTTTTAAATAATTTTAAAGTGAAAGAGAAAAATAAAAGCTTCACTTTTAATTTTCTTCCTTTTCTCAACAATTTAAACATATACAGAGTCTGTTTTTTTAATTATTTATTTGTTCATGAGAGACACACAGAGAGAGGCAGAGATATAGGCAAAGGAGAAGCAGGCTCCTTGAGGGGATCCCAATGTGAGACTCGATCCCGGGACCACACCCTGAGCTGAAAGTAGATGCTCAATCACTGAGCCACCCAGGTGTCCCTGCAGAGTCTGGTTTTTAACAAATTGGATGTTAGGGATAATTTACTCTTAGTTACTTATGTTTTTAGTTTCTAGAAAATTTTAATTATATCAAGAATATAGAAATTGTTTCCTCTTCTCTCCATTTTACTGGTTGTAGGATGATCCATTCTCAGCCCTGGACATTCACTTGAGTGATCACTTAATGCAAGAAGGGATTTTGAAATTTCTCCAAGATGACAAAAGAACACTTGTTCTTGTGACTCACAAATTACAGTATCTAACACATGCTGACTGGGTAAGAGTTTAAAAGAAATTTCATTAATTTTAATATTACAGTCATATAAATAAGGACATTAAGAAATGCTCTCTGAGATAAAAGTAATTCATTTGGTCAGTTAAGGCTTTTTGTCATAGTTCTGCTAATATGTGCTTTCCTTAGATCATAGCCATGAAAGATGGAAGTGTACTAAGAGAAGGAACTTTGAAGGACATCCAAACCAAAGATGTTGAGCTTTATGAACACTGGAAAACACTTATGAATCGGCAAGATCAAGAATTAGAAAAGGTAATTAATTGCTCATAGTCTAGAAGAGTTCAGAGTCTATTTTAAAAGAGTTATGAATATACCATATAATTATTAAAAATTTGTTTAAAGGAGTACTACCATTTATTATTTGATGATATAATGGTCCTCATTTGAAACCCAAAGTAATTGTATATTTATATATCATTAACAAATAGGCTACTTTGAAACTATAAAATTCTAATGATATCTTTTGGATGAAGTGCTCTCAGGTTTTTAGAAGATTTTGATTTGGGTTTGAACCATATTATAATTATATGTGTATTTAAAACTTAAACTGCTGAAGTATGGTATATCATTATTTTATCTTATTTTTCTTCTGTGTATCTTTTCTTCATCTGTAATGTGAGGATATTATCACTCACCACCTGCAAATGGAGAGTCATGGGCAAAATAAAATCTAAGATGATTTTGAAAGAAGGAAGAGCTGTGAGCTATGAGTGAAGTTGTTATGCATGCCTGGAATAGGGCTGGGGAGTGAAGGAAGGTGATCAGGAGATAATAACTAATTTTTACATTGATATAGTTTTTAAAGTCCACAAAGGCTTTTTTACTCATTTAATTTAAGCTCATTTAATTTTCACAAACCCCTAGGAAAAAAAGCAAGGAAAATACAGAAAATAAGTAAAGAAAATAGGGTCTCACTTTTGCAGATGAGAAAATTGAAGCCCAGAGAGGTTAAGTTACTTCTAAGTTGTATAGTACATATACTAAGTGGTACTCATTGGACTTAAACCAAGGTCTGTATTCAGTGTAATTCCAGTATAATGTTATGTGTGATGTAAATATAACATTGAATGAGGTGATAACAGAATTGGAAACCAGACTGAGTGCAATGAAAGAACAACTTGTGGTTGTGTTGGTTTTTTTTACAGGGACCTAGATGCCAGGGACAAAAGAATATGACGTAAGCTTAAGGAGTAGGGCCACTTATGGTTTACTTTGGAAAGAAGATCTGGAAAAAAAAAAAGAGAGAGAAAGAGTTGTTGGCTTGATTTTATAGTAATACTGACTGTTAAGCCAGGAAGAAAGTCCATTAAGTTGTATTTAGAAATGAAGTGATCACTTGAGATAGCATAGCTCTATAATTAAAGACACATTACAGGATTATAAATCAGCTGGCAGAGATATGGAGCAAGTTAGGGTGTGGACAGAGTGAATGCAGTTGTGAGGTTGAACAGTGGCCAGTAGAAACCAGAATGAACCATGCACCTGTCCAGAATCCTCACCTGGGGAAGGAAGGAGATTTACTGCCACCTTGGGAAGGGCAGGTACCAGAAATTCATCTGAAGGCAGGGAGAATCACACTAGGGGAGAATCAGTTTCTTGTTTACTTTGTTAGGTGGCAGGATCCCATGTTTGCCAAGAGCACTGGTTCTCAACCAGGGTCCAGTTTGCTTTCTAGGGGACATTTGGCAACATTTAGAGACATTTTTGGTTGTCACAGCTGGGGGGAGGGCAGAGGGCAGGTGCCACTAGTGTCTCCTGGGTAGAAGACAGGGATGTTACTAAACATCCTACAGTGCATCGCTGACAACAACAAAGTTATCTGGCCAAAATGTCAATAGTGCCAAGTTGAGAAAGGCTGACCTACAACCAAAGCAGATCAAGCAAGCACAGAAGGACAGCAAAACAAAATATCCTATCACTGGGCTTTAGACACAACTGTCAGTTTAAGGGTTAAGGGGCCAACAAAAGAATATGTTACAAGGATAGCAGTGAAAACTACAATAAGGAAGAGATAACACTTTGAGCTAATTTAAATATTATAAAAAATTCTATCTTGGATGGCACCATTATCTTCATATTGTTATAAGCAAAATAATCTAGTATTATCTGGTGCCTCCTCCCCCAGCCTCCAGCCCTCACCTTGATCCAATCGGTAACAGGCATCCAAGAAATATTTACAAGAGAAACGAAATTAAAATCACATTTACTTAAGCCAAATGTCAATGTAATTTAAAATATTTAACCTGTAATGAACCTAATATGAGCATTTACTTATAAGGAAAATAAATACAGATTTTTTTAAGCATCTAAGATGTTCAATCTTTTGCTCACATAGCAGGGAGAGTTGAACAAGAACCAAATACGCTGTTTTCCAATGTGCGGGGTCATTTCATTTTATTACACTAGACACAAAGAATCGAATAATTTTTAATTTTGTGTTTAATCCCATGTAGCAGCACTAGTTTTCATATCATTAGGCAAATTAAAAGCTGATATGAAATTGTCTCTGAAAAAATGCTATTCAGGAGACATTTTAGCTTTTATTCTTTTTTAACCAAGAATCTGGAAGCAATAGAGCTTCTAGCAAGTCTCCTAAATCACACATGTTGTATAAGGCCAAAACAAAAACAACAACAACCATGATCACTACCTAGAGACTGATCACTAAGGGTTTGTTTGTTTATTGATGTAATGGCCAAACTGTGATTGTGTGTGTGTGTGTGTGAGAGAGAGAGAGAGAGAATACAGAAAGCCCTCAATTTACCATAGATTCCAAAAGTTTGTGTGTCAGTCGTTTGGAACTCAGAATGCATTTCCTCATAGACACAAAGCTATGGTTAGTTTCCCAAACTGTCCGCAGCAGCTGATTTAACCCACAGTGTATCAAAACTGGTATTACCACTCCAGTTCTGAAGCCCAGGGGACAAGAGTGTTGGAAGCAGAGGAGTGGAGAAAATGAAATGCTTCTCCCTGTCTTGAGCACACAACAAATCTGAAGCAACCCTGAAAAATTCACCAAGTTTGTTTGGGGAATGTTTTCCTTCTCCTTCTGCATATCCCTCCCCGCCCAGGGCTTTCTCCTAAACTGCTCGCACCTAACAACCCTTTCCATTGCTTACTTCAATGCCTATTGAAGTCCATTTCTCTTATGCAGCCTGCCTTAGTGAGAACCTAAAGAAACTCACTCTGATTTAATAATTTATAATAAGAGGGGGTGAGTGACAGTGTTTTAACCAGTCTAGAATTGCAAGCATTTTTAAAGGAAGATACTTACTAACATGAATAAATCTTTAGAGAATTGCAGGGAGTAACCGAAAATGAGGTAAAGATAAAACAAATAGCAGTGATGGAATTATGCCTTAAGGCTGGAGGAGGTGTCCCTGTTCCTGGGGTCAGTTCTATTGTATAGTTGGTACTTTTCCTGGCTTCTTATTGGCATCATCTCTGAGCTCTGAAACCCTACAAACCTCAGACATTGCCTCACAACTACTCCTATGACAGGAGTTGTGGATCTCTAGAGAGAGCAAACAGCCCAAGATTGGCAAAGATAACTAACAAATTGTGGGTCAGTCACAATTTGATTGGTAAGTCAAAAATCTTCCTGCAGCTGTGAGCTCCTTGAATGAATGAATGAATATGGTGTTTACTGTAGGATATGGAAGCTGACCAAACAACTCTAGAGAGGAAAACCCTCCGAAGAGCCATGTATTCAAGAGAGGCCAAAGCCCAAATGGAGGATGAAGATGAAGGTAGATCTTTTTCTTACATCTGAAACATTCAAGTGTGACTGTTTTACCTTGGCAACTGATGCATGAGTGTGCCCGTGAAGAATAAGAAGCCACTTTGCAGGGGGAAAAGAGCTAAGCAAAATACATAATACTAAAAATAGTGCAAATGAAAAGAATAGGAGCAAAGGAAAGGTGTGTGCAATTCATCAAAAGACATCGTGAGTGGTTTCTGAGTGTGTCTTAGTGCTGTGTGAGATAGGGCTGAAAAGAAAAGGCCCTGTTTGTAAATATTCATATAAATTGGAAAGGTCTAGTAGAATGACCAAAGCAAGTTATTAATAAAATGTCACTCCTTCAGAAATAAACAATAAATGGGAAATATGAAGGAAATATTGGTTTGAAATATTTATACTTGAATCATTCAGTAAATCCTCATGGAGTTTTCATGCCAATAGAGCAATGAAGAATAAGAGAATTCGATGAAAGCCATTTGTTATGTTTCAGTTTTCTGGATCTAATAAGGTAGAGAAAAAAAGATTTCCTGGAAAATCGAGGAATGAGATGAAATAATTGATATTTGTTGCCAAGAACTTTGTAAGCTAAATCCCATTTAAGTCCATAGGGTAAATGCACTATACTTCATGTTTGCTATACAGTTTTTGCTGAAGACTGCATTTCTACAAGCCAATTAAGAAAGAGAAGAAATTGTAATTTCAAGCCAAAGAACACCAAAATGTGATACCTTTATATTCCAGCTGATAACTATTCAGTATTTCAACAAATACTCATTGAGAGAATGAATGAATGAACAGACAAATGAATGGATTTTGCACTTCCATTCCTTAGATTTAAAAATATTTTTAAAGAAAGTCTGGTGCTGTAAACATCAGCCTCTACAATTTTAAGCTGGTTACTTCTAAGGCACTCTAAAAGTGGAATCATGCCCAGTTACTCTATCCGGAGTTCCAGTGGTGAGTATACAGCTGGACACTCTATCCTAGGCTTGTTGTGTTAATCCATTCTCTCAGGCATAAAATTAGATAGTACTACTTTCTTACAGAATAAAATGAGGTAGGGATCCCTGGGTGGCGCAGCGGTTTGGCGCCTGCCTTTGGCCCAGGGCGCGATCCTGGAGACCCGGGATCGAATCCCACGTTGGGCTCCCGGTGCATGGAGCCTGCTTCTCCCTCTGCCTGTGTCTCTGCCTCTCTCTCTCTCTCTCTCTGTGACTATCACAATTAAAAATAAATAAATATTGCACTTGTCTACTTTAAAAAAAAAACGAGGTAATGCATATTAAAGAGCCCAATATGCTACGTATTTCTCACTGGGTTGCTATTTCTGGTCCTGGTCAGTATGTCTGTTCCAGCCACCAGGAAGGGAAGAGGAGAAGTAGTTGCATATATTGTTCCTACTCCTTACCATTGGCCAGTTCATTTCATGGACAGATTATGTACTGGGAAAGGAACGAATCTTGTCTTTAGCTGAGCAGCCATTGGCAAGTTGAAATTTCAGTTAATATGGAAACAGAAAATGGATGTTGGGGAGACAGGTAGTAAGTAGTCTGTAAGTGTCTGGCACTTTCATTATGCAGATTTCTAATCCTGTCCTCACATATTTAATCGACTCTTACCAAAGGACACATTATCTGAGACCTGTTCATTTACTGGATCCAGCTCAAAATATTAGGGACGTTTGGTGATGCTCAGCCTTCCCGTAGTATCCATATTTAGATCTCTGTGGTCTGATAACCTGTAAACCAAAGCTATCTATCTTTCCTGCTCACAACCTCTCAATAAACAGTAATGGAATATCTAAAAGGATGACTGCAATGAAAATGGTCTTTGGAATAGGAAAGGATGGAATATGCACAACAATCACCAGACCACACAAATAATCAGATCTTGCCAGTGAGGAGGTGCCGAAATTCCCTGTCTTCATAATGGAGTATGTTCTTAGGATAGCCATCTTGGAATTTCCAGATGGCTTAAACATGAGAAAGGAACTCCCTGACTATTGTCGTCTGTCCTCCACCTTTCCTCTCTAGAAGGTTTCTTCTTACTTTGCTCCTGCATGACCACATCTAAAATGGACCATTGAGAGCATTGATTATGACCTTTTGGACTATCCACAGATTTCAAGTCTGTTCCCTTCTGGTGAAGTTTTACAAATTCAGAAATTTAGAGTTCAAAACTTTATGTGTTTAAAGGTCAGGCCTGTGGTTTTATTGGTAACACAGTTCTTTCAATAATTTCATAAACTTCTAGTCTACACTTCCTGTCAATTTGATGTGTAATAAATTGGCAAATTATCTCATTCAGATAAAGATGTTGTTTATCATTTTGCTCATTCATTCATTTTCACCAGCTTTTTAAATGAGTTTTTTTTTCTCTGCTAGAAGCATTTAAAATATCTAAGACCGCACTTGTATTTCTATAAATCTGAGGGAGATTTTTATATGGTTTTTTTTTTTTTTGTGAAATGATACAAATTTTATCTACCTGTTTACTGAGTGAAGGTTAAACTAACATTTTACATGCAGAGGAAGAAGAGGAGGAAGATGAGGATGATAATATGTCCACTGTCATGAGGCTCAGAACTAAAATGCCATGGAAAACCTGCTGGAGATACCTTACTTCTGGAGGATTTTTCTTGCTCTTCCTGATGATTTTCTCTAAGCTTTTGAAACATTCAGTCATTGTGGCTATAGACTACTGGCTAGCCACATGGACTTCAGAGTACAGTATAAACAATACTGGAAAAGCTGATCAGGTATAGTGAATTCTGTTTTTAACCCATCAAGAAAATAAATATTGGTATTAACAGTTATACCCATTTATTCAGTTTGATATTAATAGCCCAAATGTCATAGGATTTTTGTAATGATTCAGTTAGTTAATTAGAACAGGACCTGAAATAGAATAACTTGTCAAAAAGGAATCTATGTGATCGCTTTTGTGTTTTAAAGCTTATTATAAGAAACACTTAAAGATAATGTTTTGATTTGGATTCAAGGTATATGCCCAATGTGTGTGTGTGTGTGTGTGTGTGTGTGTGTGTGTGTGTGTAACATATACACAGGACTTTTATTGTTTTTGTTTTGATAGTATTGATTTTAACTACTGATGCCAATGTATTAGTTGGTCATTCTGAGATTAAGGATAGGAATGATGAACTCTACAGTGTAGAGAGCCAAAAATATTTCAAACCTGAAAACAGACTCTACTGCTTCATTTACCCTTACACAAACCTTGGAAAAGAGTGAAGGAAAACTGCACTCCTTCAACTGTCTAAATTGATGCAAGATAATGAAGTTGAAAAATATTGTCTGACTTTGATATTTAGTGTTCTAATGAGAAAAAACTGATAATTTCTTTTGTGGGTTTTTTTTTTTTTTGGTGCTGGTTGCTTTTTAGACCTACTATGTGGCTGGATTTAGCATACTTTGTGGAGCAGGTATTTTCCTCTGCCTTGTCACATCACTCACTGTAGAATGGATGGGTCTCACAGCTGCCAAAAACCTTCACCAAAATCTCCTCAATAAGATAATTCTTGGACCAATAAGGTAAAAATGTAATTATTTCTTACCCTCTCACACAGAAAATCATAAAAACATGCATCTTTAAATTTAAGTGAATTATGAAGCATTAGAGTATGTATTTGGCCTTTGAGAAAATGCATAGGAACCTTCTCATTTTCCTGAGTCCAAGATGTTCATTAACAGTGCTCAGAGTCCTGATAGTTTAGTATTATCATACATTCCAATCTGTTTATTGCCTAGATTCTTTGATACCACCCCCCTGGGATTGATTCTCAATCGCTTCTCAGCTGATACAAATATCATTGATCAGGTGAGTGCCTGAGTTACTTCCAAGTTCAAAAACAATTTTTTCGGTAGAACCTAAGTAACATTTAAGATAAACTATGATCCCTATTAACAATAGAGGATTTCTAAAATTTCAATTGGAGCCTATATGCACACTTATCAAAATTATATACATATGGATTTCTAGAATAAAAACTTAAAGGAAGGGGCAGCCCAGGTGGCTCAGCGGTTTAGCGCCACCTTCGGCCCAGGGCCTGATCCTGGAGACCCAGGATTGAGTCCCACGTCAGGCTCCCTGCACGGAGCCTGCTTCTCCCTCTGCCTGTGTCTCTGCCTCTCTCTCTCTCTCTCTCTCTCTGTGTGTCTCTCATGAATAAATAAATAAAATCTTAAAAAAAAAAAAAACTTAAAGGAAAACTTTAATTTGAAATAATTTATACATGTAGAAGAGGATACTTCGAGAATCAGCTTTTTTTTTTTTTTAAGATTTTATTTATTCATGAGAGACACAGAGAGAGAGAAAGATAGAGACAAAGGCAGAGGAAGAAGCAGGCTCCGTGCAGGGAGCCTGACGTGGGACTCGATCCCAGGATTCCAGGATCACACCCTGGGCCAAAGGCAGATGCTCAGCCGCTAAGCCACCCAGGGATCCCTGAAAATCAGCTTAAAATAAAGGGAAATAGCAAAGAACTAACATTTAATTTTTTATTATAAAGGGAATCATTTTGATCAATGTTGTATCTCCATTCATAGCAAAATTCTTAACAGTTTACTATTGTTGCAGAATGTCTCCCAGAAGCAAAGGATAGAATGCCAGGCTGTCTTAGATGTCCTTTACTTCAATTAGATTGGCTCTTCAATGAGAAAAGCTTTAAATGGTGTGATATTTTAGAGACTATTCTAGGGATGCCCAGTTTAGTTTTAGATCCTTATCCCTCTAGAAGTTTGTCCTGAAGTTAAAGTCCTCAAACTCTTAAAATAGATCACTCCAAGAACAGACTCCTCAGGATAACTGACAAAAGAATCCTTCAAATCCAGAACTGGTCTTTTCTGACTTTTCATAGTTGCCTTTAGAATACTTAAATTACCCTCAGCTTAGGAAAAGAATGCTTGATGCATGCAGCTGACTAAAAAGTATACTGAATGTTTTCATTGGTGTTGGTCACACTGCATCCAAAACACTTCATAAGGAATACATATGGGAAAAGAAGAGATGAATCAGCCCTTATTTGGAAGATGATATGATAGCCACCTAGAGAGTCCAAGACAAGTAGTACAAGAAGAAAACAAAAGAAAGTTCATAAGAGTGTCTGCATAAGGTGTATGATACAAAATTCAGTAACTTTTTCTACACCAATTAAAAAATTAAGTGAGAAATGAATTCTATTCATAATAACAAAAACAAAAAGAAACCTAATAAGAAGTGAAGAGATCCAACAATACTGGAAATCCTAAAATTCCTACATAAAGAGAGAGTTTCCCTATCAGATACCCAGAAAGCACTATAAAGATGAAATACTCTGGTGATCACAGAAAATAAGTAGATCAAAAGAACAAAATGGAGAACTCAGAAACACCAGCATATGGAGAGATTTAACACAGGGTAAGTGTGGTATCTGGAATCAGTAAGAAAAGGATTATTATTTCAATAAAGAATGTTGGGACAATTAGCTATCCATAAAATACAAAGCAAATACATATGGAATAAAGATAGCCATATAAAACATAAGACTATAAAATAAAATGTGGGAAAGTAGTTTTAAAACTTCTGGGTGGGAATTAAGTAAGACACAAAACTCTGAATAAGGAAAAAGGCCAACGGAAATAACTATATAAAATTTTAAACTTCTCTCAAGCTAAAAGCATCAAAGCCAGATTTAAAACATAATAGATTAACTGGAAGAAAAGCTGGCAACACATGTAAAGCAAGAGGAAAACATCTATAATCTATAAAGAGCATCTAAAAATTGATTAGGCAGTAAATAACCCAATCAAAAATATGCAAGGGATAGGAGAAAGCAAAATACAGAAAATTAATGTAAATATCTTACAGAAGAGGAATAGCTAACTATGTTAATAGTATGCAGCCATTCAAGAGAGAGAGAGAGAGAGATGTCTATGGTATCATGGGAAGCTTTATAGTCTGTCTTGCTCAGTAAAGTAAAATAAGAACACATGGACACATGAGATTTATAGTATAGTGTCATTTACATAAAATACCCAAGATAAATGGATGGGTAGACTGACTGATGATAAGTAGATAGATAGGTAGATAGATGGGTAAATAAACTGAACTATGGGAAGTGAGTGAAGTTAAAGGAATGAAGACTTGCTTATAAAGAAAATGTTGATATACTACTTTTGTAACTAATTATGTAACTTAACATTAATATAAATGAATATTTTATTGCATTGTAACCAATATTTTCTTTGGACTAAAACATTTTCCTTTCAAACGACCTTCTTAATAGCATATCCCTCCAACTTTGGAATCTCTAACTCGCTCAACACTGCTCTGCCTGTCTGCCATTGGCATGATTTCATATGCTACTCCTGTGTTCCTGGTTGCTCTTGTGCCTCTTGGGGTCGCCTTTTATTTTATCCAGAAATACTTCCGAGTGGCCTCTAAGTAAGTAAAACAAAGTTCTATTCATTTTCAAAAGCCTATATGTTTGATTTACTGTGATCTAGATTTGCTGTCGTGTTTTTCAAGATTTGGTATGGAACTTGGAAATGCAACCTATTTTTACCATGATAAAACCTACACTATGTTTCATTTGGACATCTATTAAAATTGTTTCTATAAGTGGTTGTCTATGCCTTACATAGCCATGGGCATATATTAACATGTGGATTTTCCTGTTGAGTTTTGTGTCCACAAACTATGTTAAATTTTTCATTCTATGATCCTTTTTCTGAACATAATAGTGACAGAAAACTTGTAAAACCAAACTCAGTTCTAAAGGGTAAGTGATTTCGTGTTGTTCTATTCCATGGGTGGGGAAAAAAGGTAACATATTGTAAAATGCTAAAATACATTATGTAAAAGTCTAGAATTTAAAAAAGTTAAAGTGATAAGTCAGAGTGATGACTAGAAAAGTAGATAATCTTGAATGTCTGATAGAAGAGCCATAACTCCAAGAGATTTAAACTTTTCAGATTAGATCATTTAGCACGTACTTCAGTACCCAGCCAAAGATAAATAAAAGCAGCCTTGAAGCTTAGACTCTTCTATTAATATAAGATTTATCATTTGCTAAAATGAACCAAAGTTAACTGAAATGTACCAGTTTAGCTTTGAAGGCTTGCTATAAATAGTACAGTGAATTTTCTATCATTGTGATAATCACTTTATTGCAACACTCAGTAAGCAATCACTGTGTTGCAAAGAATTGTGTAAGTCATGTGGCCGATGAAGACATCCACCTGACAAGATACAATTCTCAAGAAACTTTCTCTCTGGGGAAAATAAAACAGAGATAAAGTAATCTTTTTTTGTGGATTAAGTGCTGGAATAAGAAGGTAGATAGTGAGTTGATTCAGTAAAATGATAATATTTAATAGGACTTGAGTGCAAGGAAGATGCTGAAAAATTGAGGACAGTAACAAGAAAAGCCAAGATTATAGTTGGGAATCTCTCAATATATGATATCACATTTTTTAATTGAAAAAAACATGGTTGTTTCTCCCTTGGGATTATGAATTAGCATCCATCAATGTTAGAGATCTGTATTAAATCTAGAGAGCTTTCTCATTCCAAGCCTCATCCACTTTTCTTGTAGCGAATTCAGATCAAAAGGGAAAAATTAGTCATGAGTTCACTTTCATTCCTTTTAGTACTATTGCTGATGTTGCTTGCTAGAGGGGCAAGAAGTTCAGTTCATTTCTGCTGGTTCCAAACCTCTCCTTGTGTTCTTACCACTAAATATTACAGTCGTGTCTTACATCGGTCGCATACTCATTTAGGCCTATTTTTTGCCCCTTTGTAATAAAAATTCAGTGCAAAGGCCAGGCAAACATTCCTAGTTTGTTATAAATTGGAATTGCAAATCAGTCAATCAATTAATAAATATACTTGTGAATTCTGTTCATTTTAAGAATAATCTGTTATAACCATTGTTAGCAACTAAAATATGGAGGAGATGGTCATTTTTTCCATTTTTACCAATTTTATTTAAATTAAAATAATTAGGGATGCCTGGGTGGCCAGGGGATGAGCGTCTGCTTTCGGCTCAGGGCGTGATCCAGTGGTCCTGGGATTGAGTCCCACATCGGACTTCTTGCATGGAGCCTGCTTCTCCCTCTGCCTATGTCTTTGCCCCCCTCTCTCTCTGTCTCTCACGAATAAATAAAATCTTAAAAAAAATAAATAGATAAAATAATTAACACATATGTATTCTTTGTTTCAGGGGTAGGGGTCAGTGATTCATCAGTCATATATAACACCCAGTGCTCATTACATCACATGCCCTCCTTAATGTCCATCATCCAGTTTCCCCATTCCTCACCCATCTCCCGTCCAGTGACCTTCACTTTGTTTCCTATGATTAAGTCTCTTACAGTTGGTTTGTCTCCCTCTGATTTCATCTTGTTTTATTTTTCCCTCCCTTCCCCTATGATCCTCTCTTTTGTTTCTTTCACAAATTCTATAGATGAGTGAGGTCATATGATAATTCTTTCTCTGATTGACTTATTTCACTTAGCACAATACCCTCTAGTTCCATCCATGTAATTGTAAATGGCAAGATTTCCTTTCTTTTGATGTCTGAGTAGTATTCCACTGTGTATATATCTTCCTTTTCCATTCATCTGTTGATGGACATCTGGGGTCTTTCCATAGTTGGGCTATTGTGGACATTGCTGCTGTAAACACTGGGGTGCAAGTGCTCCTTAGGATCACTACCTTTGCATCTTTGGGGTAAATCCCTAGTAGTACAATTGCTGGGCTATCGGGCAGCTCAATTTTCAACTTTTTGAGGAACCTTCATACTGTTTTCCAGAGTGGCCACACCAGCTTGCATTCCCTTTAACAGTGTCAGAGGGTTTCCCTTTCTCTGCATCCTTGCCAACATCTGTCGTTTCCTGTCTTGTTAATTTTAGCCATTCTGGCTGGTGTGAGGTGCTAGCTCATTGTAGTTTTGAGTTGTATTTCCCTGATGCCCAGTGAAGTTGAGCATTTTTTCATGTGTCTATTGGCGATTTGTATGTCTTCTTTGGAGAAATGTGTGTTCATTTGTTCTTTGGGTGTTGAGTTTGCTAAGTTCTCTATAGAATTTGGATACTAGCCCTTTATCTGATAAGACATTTGCAAATATCTTCTCCCATTCTGTCAATTGTCTTTTGGTTTTGTTGACTGTTTCCTTTACTATACAAAAGCTTTTTTATCTTGATGAAGTCCCAATAGTTCATGTTTGCCTTTGGAGACATATCTAGTGCTGTGGCTGAGGTCACAAACGTTGCTTCCTGTGTTTTCCTCTAGGATTTTGATGGATTCTATCTCCCATTTATGTCTTTCATCCATTTTGAGTCTATTTTTGTGTGTAGTGTGAGGAAAGGGTCCAGTGTCATTCTTCTGCATGTGGCTGTCGAATTTTCTGCATGTGGCTTCTGCATGTGGCTGTCCAATTTTCTCAACCCCATTTGTTGAAAATATTGTCTTTTTTACCATTGGGTATTCTTTCCTGCTTTGTCAAAGATCAGTTGACCATAGAGTTGAGGGTGTATTTTCAGAATCTCTATTCTGTTCCATTGATCTATGTGTTTTTGTGCTCGTACCATACTGTTTTGATGCTTACAGGTTTGTAATAGAGCTTGAAGTCCAGAATTGTGATGCCACCAGTTTTGGTTGTCTTTTTCAACATTCTTTTGGCTACTCAGGGTCTTTTCTGGTTCCATACAAATTCTAGGATTATTTATTCCAGCTGTGTGAAATATTTTGATAGGGATTGCACTGAATGTACAGATTGCTCTAGACAGCATAGACATTTTAACAACACTTGTTCTTCCAATCCATGAGCATGGAATGTTTTTCCATTTCTTTGTGTCTTCTTCCATCACTTTCATGAGTGCTCTGTAGTTTTCTGAGATCAGATCTGTTGCCTCTTTGATTAGGTTTACTCCAAGGTATCTTATGGTTTTGGGTGCAATTGTAAATGGGATCAACTCCTTAATTTCTCTTCTGTCTCATGTTAGTGTATAGAAACGCACCTGATTTCTGTGCATTGGTTTTATATCCTGCCGCTTTGCTGAATTCTTGTGTGAGTTCTAGCCATTTTGGAGTGGAGTCTTTTGGGTTTTCCACAGAGTATCATGTCATCTGCAAAGAGTGAGAGTTTGACTTCTTCTATGCCAATTTGGGTGCCTTTTCTTTCTTTTTGTTGTCTGATGGCTGAGGCTAGGATTGCTAGTACTCTGTTGAACAACAGTGGTGAGAATGGACATCCCTGCTGTGTTTCTGACCTTAGGAGAAAAGCTCTTAGTGTTTTTCCCCATTGAGAATGATATTCACTGTGGGCTTTTCATAGATGGCTTTTATGATATTGAGGTATGTTCCTTCTATCCCTACACTGTGATGAATTTTAATCAAGAAAGAATGCTGTACTTTGTCAAATGCTTTTTCTGCATCTGTTGAGAGGATCATATGGTCCTTGTTCTTCCTTTTATTAATGTAGTGTATCACATTGATTGATCTGCGGATGTTGAACCACCCTTGCAGCCCAGGAAAAAAATTACATTTGGTTGTGATGAATAATCCTCTTAATGTACTGTTGGATCCTATTGGCTAGTGTCTTAGGGAGAATTTTTCCATCCATGTTCATCAGGGATATTGGTTTGTAATTCACCTTTTTGGTAGGATCTTTGTCAAGGTCATGCTGGCCTCACAGAATGAGTTTGGAAGTTTTCCTTCCATTTCTATTTTTTGAAACAGCTTCAGAAAAATAGGTATTAATTCTTCTTTAAACAATTGGTAGAATTCCCCCTGGTAAGGCATCTAGTCCTGGACTCTTGTTTTTTGGGAGATTTTTGATTACTGCTTCAATTTCTTTGCTGGTTATGGGTCTGTTTAGGTTTTCTATTTTTTCCTCTTTCAGTTCTGATAGTTTATAAGTTTCCAGAAATGCATCTATTTCTTCCAGATTGCCTAATTTGCTGACATATAGTTGCTCATAATACGTTCTTATAATTGTTTGTCTTTCTTTGGTGTTGGTTGTGATCTCTCCTCTTTCATTCATAATTTTAGTTATTTGGGTCCTTTCTCTTTTCTTTTTGATAAGTGTGTCTAGGGGTTTATCAATCTTATTAATTCTTTCAAAGAACCAGCTCTTAGTTTGGTTGATCTGTTCTATTCTTTTTGGTTTCTATTTTATTGATTTTTGCTCTAATCTTTATTATTTCTCTTCTCCTGCTGGGTTTAGGCTTTATTTGCTTTCTTTCCCCAGCTCCTTTAGGTGTAAGGTTAGGTTGTGTTATTTGAGACCTTCCTCATTTTTTGAGAAAGGCTTGTAGTGTACTATATTTCCCTCTTAGGACCACCATTGTTGCATCTCAAAGGTTCGAACAGTTGTGTTTCCACTTTCATTTGTTTCCATGAATTTTAAATTCTTCTTTAATTTCCTGGTTGACCTATTCATTCTTTAGTAGGATGCTCTTTAGCCTCCATGTATTTGAGTTCTTTCCAAGTTTCCTCTTGTGATTGAGTTCCAGTTTCAAAGCATTGTGGTCCGAAAATATGCAAGGAATGATCCCAGTCTTTTGGTATTGATTGAGCCTGATTTGTGACACAGTCTGTGGTCTATTCTGGAGAAGTGCCAGATCCACTCGAGAATAATGTGTATTCTGCTGCTGTAGGATGGATTGTTCAGAATATAGCTGTGAAGTCCATCTAGTCGAATGTGTCATTCAAATCCCTGTTTCCTTGTTGATCTTCTGCTTAAATGATCTGTCCATTTCAGTGAGTGGGTTACTAAGGTCTCCTACTATTATTGTACTATTATTGATGTGTTTCTTTAATTTTGTTATTAATTGGCTTATATAAGCTGCTCCCATGTTAGGGGCATAAATATTTGCCATTGTTAGATCTTCTTGTTGGATAGATCCTTTAATTATGATAATGTCCTTCCTCATCTCTTATTACGGTCTTTGTTTCAAAATCTAATTTGTCTGATATAATGATTGTCATTCTAGATTTCTTTTGATGCCCATTAGCATGATTAAATGGTTTTCCATCCCCTCACTTTAAATCTGAAGGTGTCTTTGGGTCTAAAATGAGTCTCTTGCAGATAGCAAATTGATGGGTCTTGCTCTTTTTATCCAATCTAATACCCTGTGTCTTTTGATTGGGGAATTTAGCCCATTTACATTCAGAGTAACTATTGAAAGATACGAATTTAGTGTCTTTGTACTACTTGAAAGTCATTGTGTCTATATATTGTCTCTGTTCCTTTCTGGTCTCTGCTTCTTTGGCTCTCTCTTCCCTTGAAGGATCCCTTTTAGTATTTATTGTAGGGCTGGTTTGGTTATCATAAATTCTTTTAGTTTCTCTTTGTCCTGGAAGCTTTTTATCTCTCTTTCTATTTTGAATGACATCCTAGCTGGATAAAGTACTCTTGGCTGCATGTTTTTCTCATTCAGCCCCCTGAATATATCATGCCAGTCCTTTGTGGCCTGCCAAGTCTCTGTGGATAAGTTTGCTGCCAGTGTAATGCTTCTACCCTTGTAGGTTATGGACCTCCTGTCCTGCATTGCCTTCAGGATTTTCTCTTTGTCTCTGAGATTTGCAAGGTTCACTTTAATATATCAAGGTATTGACCTATTCTTACTGATTTTGAGGAGAGTTCTCTGTGCCTCCTGGACTTGGAGGCCTGTTTCCTTCCCCAGATTAGGGAAGTTATCCTTATAATGTGCTCCAATATACCTTCTGCCCCTCTCTCTCTTTCCTCTTCTTCTGAGATCCCAATTACTCTGATGCTGTTTGACTTAATTTTATGACTTATGTCTCAGATTCTCCCCTTGTGATCCAGTAGTTGTTTTTCTCTCTTTTACTTAGTTTGTTTATTCTCCACCATTTTGTCTGCTATATCACTAATTCTCTCTTTTGCCTCACTTATCCTAGAAGATATAACCTCCATTTTTTATTGCATATCATTAATAGCCTTTTTTATTTCAACTTGATTAGATTTTGGGTCTTTTATTTATATAGAAGGGGATTCTCTGGTGTCTTCTTTTTTTTTAAGCCCCACTAGTATCTTTATAATTATTATTCTGAACTCTAGTTCCAACATCTTACTTATGTCCATACTGATTAGATCCCTGACAGTCAGTTCTGCCTCCTGTTCTCTTTTTTGAGATGAGTTTTCCTGTCTTGTCATTCTATACAGAGGAGAATAGATGAACGAGAAAACAAAATACTAAAATGGCAACAATGACCCCAGAGAAATATACACTAAACAAATTAGAAGAGACTCAAAACTGAAAAAAAAAAATTTTAAAGAATATAATAAGACAAGTGAACAAATAGAGCAATGCACTGGATCCTGCGTGTATTTTTGTCCATTTTGTTAGAAAATTGTAACAAAAGAAAAACTTATTTGTGTACAAAAAGAATTAAATTTAATGAAAGGATAGAATGCAACTGTAAAAATGTAAATTAAAAGAAAAAATAAGAAGGAATATAAGCAGACAGGTGAACAGAACAGAGCAATACACTGTATTCTGAGTATATTTTGGTCAGCTATAAGAAACCATATATCAAAATTGTAAAGAAAAAATATATATACAAAAATAAAATTAAATACATTGAAAGAATAGGCTGTAACTGTAAGGATGAAAATTTAAAAAGACTTTAACAAAACAGAAAAGGGAAAAAAAAACAGAAAAAAAAACAAAAGAAAAAAGTGAATATGATCAAACAGGCAAAGAGAACAGAGCCATAGGCTATATTCTAGGTGTATTTTGGTCTGTTAGAAGAAACTGCATTCCCAAGTTGTAAAGAAAGAGAAACTTACATATATACAAAAATAAAACTAAATACAATTGAAGGATAGAATGTAACTGTAAAAGTGAAAATTAAACAAGATTTTTAAAAAGTTGATAAAATAAGAAATTGGTTAAAAAAAGAAAGAAAAATTAAAATTGAAAGACTAAAGAATCATGGGAATAAAACTCATGAATTCTATATGCCTTTTCCCCTAGTGCTGGAGTTTTGCAATTCTGTCTGATAGGTAAACTTGGTCTTAGCCAGATGTTCTTAACGATTTTCTGGGGGAGGAGCCTGTTGTACTGATTCTCAGGTGTCTTTGCCCTGGGTGGCGTTGTACCACCCTTGCCAAGGGGCCAGGCTAAGTAATCTGTTCCAGATTGCTCTAGATGGCTTTTGTTCCCTGAAGGCTTTAGCACAGCTCTCCAGAGCTGAGGAGCTGAGCGCCTACTCCTGGACTCTCTGATTGCAGCAGGTTTCTTGCTCCGATGCCTGGGAACTCTGCTGCACTCAGGCACCCTCAGTCTTCCTGTGACCCCGGGGATCATTTAGGCCACAATGTCCCACCTAGGGTTCCATGCCTGCTTAGTCATCTGAGCACCTTTCAGTCAGGGACATACCTCACCAGAGCAGACTTCTAAAAGTTCTAATTTTGGGTTCTGCTGTTATATCCCTTTCCAGTAGCCCACTGATGGTGGCTCCCTCCCCACAATGGTTTATCTTCCCAGATTCACTTCTCTGCCCCTCCTACCTTGCTTAAAGTGACCACTTTCCTATTTGTAGAGTTGCAGCTATTCTTTTCTTAGATTTCTGGTTGAGTTCTGAGGTGTTCAGAATGATTTAATACCTATCTAGCTGAATTCCTGGGACCAGATGAAACTAAGGTCTCCTACTTCTCTCCATCTCGGACTTTCTCCAGTTGATCATTATTTTAAAAGATTTATTTATTTCAGAGAGAGTGAGCACACAAGAAGAAGGGGCAAAAGGAAAGAGAATCTCAAATAGACTACCCTGAGATTGGCCTGAGCCAAAACCAAGAGTCAGACTCTTAAACCAACTATGCCACCCAGGCACCCCATGGAGGAGATGACCACTTTTAAAGAATCAACATTGGAAATGGATTACCAGTCTTATCTGAAATTCTTTGAAAGTTAGCAGTTAATGACCACATGACATTAAATTTCACAGAAAAAAAAAAAAAAAAAACCTTTCTAGGTGTTGAGGCTCTGCAGGACTCACTCGTGTTGAAAAGCTCAGGCAACCTAACAGAGTGTTTTGTAAACACCAAAAGGAATTAAAGTGGGAGACAGGAAATGTCATGGAATTTGGAATATCTGAAATCAAAGCTCTAATGTGTGGTTAGCTCTGTAAGGAAATGTTTCCTACTTACAAGAATATAAGGTCAAGCCGTACCCTCACCTTTTTGGTTTCACAAAATATAGTCCTATAAACAAAGTTTCTCCTTCCTAATTTTTTCCCTTCATTACAAACCTCAAATGAAGTGACCACCTGTTACTTGCATAAAATTTATAAATAGCCACTTAGTTTTATGTTTAAAAGTAACAAACTACTCACATTCCTTCATATTCGTTTTCCTCCTCCCCTCTTTCTTTCTGTCCCCTCATCTGTAGTTTCTAAAGTGGCCAAATCCATTGTAGAAACTCAGAAGAGATTTTCATTTATTTGTGGGACTGCCCAGGCAGTCCAGAATGACCCACGTTAATTGTTGAAGATTATGTAACAGTATATCCAGTTGACTCTGAAAGGTGAATGATGATGCTGCTATTCTAAATCCTCAACTCCAAAAACCTAAAAAATGGCAGAGAAAAAAAAGACTCAAAAGAAAAAAGAGGGATGTTTTGAAACATATAGTTATAACTCTTAACCTATCTTCTAGAAATGCTAGCTTATGTGGATTAAAGAAATGTTTTCATGAGTAGTGTGCATCTTTATGAAAAGATTCAGATATTTGTCCACTAAACATTCATGGGATATATATATATATAAAAGTTCCATGATGCGTGAAGGCAAAGATTCAAACTCGTTGTGGCCAAGGGCGAACTCATTGTCTTTTTTTAATAGTTTTTTTTGTTTTGTTTTTTTAAAGATTTTATTTATTTACTCATGAGAGACACAGAGGGAGAGAGAGAGAGAGAGAGAGAGGCAGAGACACAGGCAGAGGGAGAAGCAGGCTCCATGCAGGGAGCCCGACGTGGGACTCGATCCCGGGTCTCCAGGATCATACCCGGGCTGAAGGCAGCGCTAAAGCGCTGAGCCACCCAGGCTGCCCTCATTGTCATTTTCTTCAAATTCTGTTTTAGTGTGTTCCCCACACCAGTAAATAATACTGCTATTTGCCAATTCTACTGAGCTAGATAGAAATGGCCAAGTCATATGTGCCTCTTCTCTCTTACTCTGCTACAATTCATTGATCATTGCAGTTTAGAAGCCTACATCTAGAAGACTGTCTCACAGTCCTTCCTCAGTCAGAATTTATTTATTTATTTATTTATTTATTTATTTATTTATTTATTTATTTAGAAGGGAAGGGAGAAGAAATGCGTAGGAAATATCAGGAAGGGAGACAGAACATGAAGACTCCTATTTCAAATTGGTTTTATTTTTGAAACATTTCATTCAGGCAATGTAAAATTATGCTGCTGGTGGTGGTAATGATTTTTTTTAATTAAATTAATATATAATGTATTGTTGGTTTCAGAGGTAGAGGTCAGTGATTCATCAGTCTTTTGTAAGACCCAGTGCTCATTACATCACATGCCCTCCTTCATGTCCATCACCCAGTTTCCCCATTCCCCACCTACCTCCCATCCAGCGACCTTCACTTTGTTTCCTATGATTAAAAGTCTCTTACAGTTGGTTTGTCTCCCTCTGATTTCATCTTGTTTTATTTTTCCCTCCTTTCCCCTATGATCCTCTCTTTTGTTTCTTAAATTCTACAGATGAGTGAGGTCATATGATAATTCTTTCTCTGATTGACTTATTTCACTTAGCACAATACCCTCTAGTTCCATCCACGTAATTGTAAATGGCAAGATTTCCTTTCTTTTGATGTCTGAGTAGTATTCCACTGTGTATATATCTTCCTTTTCCATTCATCTGTTGATGGACATCTGGGGTCTTTCCATAGTTGGGCTATTGTGGACATTGCTGCTGTAAACACTGGGGTGCAAGTGCTCCTTAGGATCACTACCTTTGTATCTTTGGGGTAAATCCCTAGTAGTACAATTGCTGGGCTATTGGGCAGCTCAATTTTCAACTTTTTGAGGAACCTTCATGCTGTTTTCCAGAGTGGCCACACCAGCTTGCATTCCCATTAACAGTGTCAGAGGGTTTCCCTTTCTCTGCATCCTTGCCAACATCTGTCATTTCCTGTCTTGTTAATTTTAGCCATTCTGGCTGGTGTGAGGTGCTAGCTCATTGTAGTTTTGAGTTGTATTTCCCTGATGCCCAGTGATGTTGAGCATTTTTTCACGTGTCTGCTGGAGATTTGTATGTCTTCTTTGGAGAAATGTGTGTTCATGTCTTATGTCCATTTCTTGATTGGATTATTTGTTCTTTGGGTGTTGAGTTTGCGGGTTCTCTATAGAATTTGTATAGTAGCCCTTTATCTGATAAGACATTTGCAAAATTTTCTCCCATTCTGTCAATTGTCTTTTGGTTTTGTTGACTGTTTCCTTTACTATACAAAAGCTTTTTATCTTGATGAAGTCCCAATAGTTCATTCTTCCCATTTTAAATCTCACTAGCATCACAGTAATTGAGAACTTTTAAAAAGTCTCTGTGGTAGACTATCCTAACTCACTTATTCTTTTTCATCCTTTACAGTCTCCCAAGTCATGTTGTTTAAGCACAGCCTGATCATTTTATTTCTAGTGATTTTGTCCAGGCCACTCAGAATCCTCTGCCACCTAGTCCCACCTCTCCATTATACAACCTTTCCCCACGTCAGCACTTGCAAAGGATTCTGGGCACCAGCCAGATTCAACCTGCCAGGGTCTTTAGTCTACTGTGTTTGCTCTTCTTCTCATAGCTGGAATGCATTTATTTTTGGTCTGTTTTGTCTGTTGTTGAAGCTTTCCTCAAAGCTTAAGATTTGTCTTAAAGTCCACCTGCTCAAAAAAAAATGTTACCCATCTCCTAGGTATGAGTTAATCATCCATTCCTCTGTGTCCCAATAGCAGTTAACTATAGTTGCTATACAAAGCAAGTAATTTTTTTACATCACAGTGTATATTTGGCCTGAATCAAAATTCATTATGTACTCATGTTTCTCTTCCTTTTTAGGTCATAAACTGTTAAAGTTTTTGTTAACTGGGTTCTAGAAGAAATTACTTGCAGTGACAAAAACCCTAATTTAGGTTGAACATAGTAGCCTCTGAGTCTGAATGCACATGAAGTTAATTTTGTACTTCTCTCTGTTCTAGGGATCTCCAGGAACTTGATGATAGTACCCAGCTCCCTCTGCTTTGCCACTTCTCAGAAACAGCTGAAGGGCTCACCACCATTCGGGCATTTAGGTGAGCAAACATATTTTCATTTTGCTGATTAGGCAATTACATCATCAACAAATATCTATCTGCAAATAACTGATAATGGCTACCATTCTTTGGATGCCCACTGTATGTGCATGCCAGTATTCTAAATTAAAAGAAAGAAAAATATGGCAATAAATATTCAGAGTTAGTCTAATCCTCTAAAATTTTAACAAGAATAAAGAAGATTGAAACACCATATTGGGAATATACTAACTGTGTAATGAAGACCAAGCTTGTCAATTCCCTAGCCTCAGTTTCCTTATTTGTGAAATGGGGAAATCAACTTTGGTTCTTAGGGTCATTGGGCTAATTGACAAATGTATGGAAAGCACTAACCACAGTGATTAGCAAAGAAGCACCCAATAAGTTAAAATAAATATATTAATAGTAATAATAAGATAAATACTACTAAGCCAAAGTTATTTTAGTTTTAATCAATGCTCTTCAGTTATTACTGGTAATCAATAAGAACCCAAGATTTTTTATCAAGAGTGTTTACTTACCACTCAGAAAATTATCTGCCCTTATTTTTCCTGTTCAAGTAAACTCAGAATAGAAGGTGGCACCATTGAATATTTCATTTAATCTTGGAAATTGACATCTTAAAAATTATGTCTTTTTGGAGCTTTAACTGCAAATATGTTGTGATTTCAATTAGAGATTTTTCTGACCTAAGAAATATTTATATTATTGTATATATCAACTTAAGTCAAAAAGTAGAATATAGAGACACAACCATCCACAATATGTATCACAGAATTTCTACATAAATCTACATAGACAAAAAAAATTCTACACAGACTTCATCATGAAGAGTCACACTTTCTGCAGTGCTGTGTTTTCCCATCAGAGAGCCTTTTATTAGAGATGGTAAGGCTATTTATTGACATCGAACATTAATATTAAGACCAAATTTGTATCCTGATAGAAGCCAGCAATGACCAGTGGTACTCATAAGTTCATCATATTAAAGATCACATTTTTCACTGAATAAGTCCTTTCAAGTTAATCTATTTGAGTATTGAACGTATGCTAGGTACTGCTCTTGATGTGGGTATTGAAAGACTACAAAGACATGGCCTTCCATCTCAGATAAATACCACAAAAAATAGATAGGATAACGTAGCAGGTGGGGGGCAAGAGGTGGCTGGATTCAGGCGAGCTGGTTGATGGAACAGCAGGAAGTTGATGGGTTCAATATATAATAGTCTCTGCTCTGTTTTCTCCCTGAACAAGGTGAGGTTATTTTCTAAGAGTGATGAGGACTAGAATCAGGCAAATGAACTTGAAGGAAATAACAGTTTAGAATGACAGAGGAACTTGACCAAAGTCAAGGTTTAGGCTTTTCATTTACCTTCTTTGCTAGACATATGAACAGAAATTAGCATGATTATTCCTAATTTTACATGAGGAAAAGTCTAAGTAGTTGTAAAAAGAACAAAATACTATGTGGTAAACTGCTTCAAGGCTTGAATTATGATTGGAAGAAACAAAACAACCCAACTTTTATGTAGAAGTATTTATATCATATTTATCCAGATATACACCTTCCAGGTATCATTTCTAAAGTAAATATTAAGTACCACAAATATCAGCATTTTTAAACTAAAGGAGGTTTTAAAACGTGGGGATAGTCCTGTTGCTATAAATAAAATTCTAGAGTCTTTACATTTGGTGCTCTTGGTCAAAAATCAAACATGTTCTTTTCTATCCATTTCTTCCTTTCTTCCAGGCTACCCAGAGTCCCCAGAGTCTTCAGCTCTTTTGGAAAGTTAGTATTTACTGATTAGGCTGCTTTTCCTCCCCTGCATTCAGGGTTCGTGGTGTACTCACATGCAGCCGTGAACTCCCTCAAGTAGTTTACCATGAAAGTATCACAGTTAAATTAGACTGAGATTTCAGTGACCTTTCCTATTTTTTTTTTTTTTGGTCCAACAGAATAAAGGTCTAAGAATGTTCAGAAGATGAGCTGGATATGGATGAAAAGATACAGACTGAGTGTGTCAAAGTTTCCATTAGGAAAACAGAAGGTTTCTTGCCAAATAGAAACACACAGAAAGAATGTTCACTGCATTTCCACCCCTCCCCTCTCGCTGCTGCTTCAGACTGTTGCCAGTTCCATTTACAAACTCTTTAAGAGTGTATCTGAAACAATATCCCAAAACTAAATGAAGAGTAAGAAGAGTCCGGGACAAAGCACTTTGTCAGATTAAAGTGTTTGATGTTTATCTCAAATATAGCCCAGTGGCTTCGATCCAGTGAGCCCCACCTCCAATCTCCCCATTACCACTGTCCTCTAGGGAGAGAACCCTCTCTTGAGCCCCTGAACAATGAGTTTACTCATTTCTGTGCCTTTGCTCATGTTGTTGCTACTGCTTCGGTGCTCTGCCCCCTCTTGTTCACCTGATGAACTCAGCTCATCCTTTAAAACCTCACTCAGATCATCCTCCCAGTCCTCTGTGAAACTTTGCTTAATCCTCCTTCTCTCTCCATCCTCCCCTCATTCCCGTCATCTTGACCCTCTGGTCAGTGCAAATCACTCCCATCTTTTATATTCAAGTAGCATTTTGCACATAGGGCCATTATATCCAGCTGATGTTTTGCAAAGTCCTTGCTTGTTAATACCGTGCTTACCTCCTTCACTAAAGAGTGGGCTCCTCAAAGGGAAGGGGATATGTCTTGTTTGTACATATATATTCTGATGTCTCACATAGAGTTGATGCTTGCTAAATGTTTCTGAATGAACAGATGAGAATCTCCCTAACACTGCAAATACAGAAAGAGTGGTCCTTACATGGATATATCTCTTTGCAGTTCATATCCATGATTTCTGTAAATCCTGTAATCCTGTGAGCCAGCCTACCTTTTCATTTTTCACTTGTCCCATCTCTAAAAGGGTCGTCACCTAACAAGGTGGCCATGTTGCCAGGAGTGCCCAGCCCCACTCTAGTGAGTTGCTCTTTAGTGCAGGTCCTCCTGTACATGGCATTTAGGTCAAGGCTGCAAACTCATAACTCAAAATGAGGTAATTATTTGGCTCTGATTGCCAGATCCTTTGATTATTGAAGATCAGATGTTGTTGTCTGACTCAGTTATCTGATTTATCTAGTTTGGCATATTGGAATGATCAGATCAATTGGACAGACATCAAGTATCTGCTTTATATTGGCCTGTATGGATGGCTTCGTGGGCCAAGTGAACACCCCACCCAGAACTTCTTCATTTCATTTGACATAGTTATGGTTTAATATAAAGTTTTGCAAATTGATTTGAAGATTCGAGGAAACTTGAGGCAGTCTTTTATCAAACAGGAATCCTTGCTGGGCTGTCAAATGAAACTTGGCTATTCCTTATGAACATAATGCATAGACAAGTGGTCCATATAAGAATAGTCACAGCCGGGATGCCTGGGAGGCTCAGCAGTTGAGCGTCTCCCTTTGGCTCAAGGCATGATCCCAGTTTGGGGATCGAGTCCCAATATCAGGATCCCTTGAGGAATCTGCTCCTCCCTCTGCCTATGTCTCTGCCTCTCTCTGTGTCTCTCATGAATAAAAAATAATTATCTTTTTTAAAAAAAGTCACAGCCACAGAGAATGAATAGACCACATTTTGACGTGGCATTTCTTCCAACCTTCAAACCAGTTATTTTGATTATATTATCCAGCTTTCCATTGTTTCTCTTATTCAGGGAAAATAACTGAAAAATGAAAAGAGACTATTTTTGCTATTTAGAAAGATTTATTACTGTGTAGCATGCGTTCTATGGGAAAGCAACTCACATGTTCAAATGGACAAGATTTTTATTAGAAGTTTCATTTATAACATGGATTACACACAATTTGGTCTGACGATTTTGATTTCCAAGAATGAACTGAATTTGGTCAGGGATCAATATCTAAACTGTTTTTGTTATAAAAACCCTGTAAATACCATAGACTTGAGAGTTCCTTTCATGCAATGACCATCCTTACAAATATTTTAGAACCTTGAGGATAAGATATCTCATCTAACAAGAACATCCGCCACCTCAAAGGACTATCATCCTCTACTTCTTTCCATTCACTTTCCTCCTTTGGTTCCTAGAAACACCAGGCAGAAGAAGAAATTTAAAAGTATATATTTGCCTGTTTCACATGCATAGTTTCCTGTCTTCCCTGGTCCCCATCCAGTACCTCCCACCCACCTCTAACTGTGTTATTCGATAAAATAAAAAGTGCAATAAAAAGTAGGCAGAGCATATTGCATTTCTGGACAACTTACTCTACTTTTTGTAAGCCCTTGCAACATAGGTCATCCCTTGTTTTTGTGGCTACAAAATTATGTGGAAATTTATGAAGTGATCTTTAATAGGATTTGTCATCTGAAAGCTTCCATTCATAGCAGGGGTCTGAGAAAGGATGAAACACCGGACCACACCCTCTCCAGTAAGCGCGCACCAAAGCAGTAGTAGCTGGGCTTTATTTTGAAGTAGGAGTCCATTTCCTATTCATTCCATCCCATCTGTGTGTGTCACTGTGTTGAGTAAATAGTGTAGTAGTAAGTGTGACTGTTTCTTATTATTTCCCCTGTTGTGTGGCTAACATGGTAATATTTTTGTTTTCTGCAGGCATGAAACCAGATTTAAGCAACGTATGCTGGAACTGACGGACACAAACAACATTGCCTACTTATTTCTTTCAGCAGCCAACAGATGGCTAGAGGTCAGAACGGTACGTTCATTTCATGATTTCGAAATGGAAACCAAACAAAAAAGGGGGCTGATGCAAAGAGGGAGACAGTTGTAAAAATTAGTCTTGTACTGAGATTCACACTAACTTCATTTTTTCTGGACATTAAAATAGCTCAGGTTGTTTATGTTACAGATGAAATTTGTCATAATGTTTTAGTTAATGGCAAGACAAATAGCCCAAAAAGCAAAAATTCATTTTGTGTTCATTAGTCTCTAGATTACATAAGTTAATGGAATGGCAAATGTTTGTATAACTTCAATTTTTTTTTTCAAAAGAGCAAATTTGACAAGTGAACAGATGTGTACTTGTTTCCTTCACTGAGCAGGAGAGGCCTGGAAAGATGGTGACTTTCTATGTTTTAAGCCAGTGGAGGATCATGTTAGCACAAAACATAAAAAGCTGCAGTTAATCACCTCTTGCCTTCTTCTGTCCCTAAAGATAGAGGAGGACAGGCACATGCTTTGGCATCATACAGACTTGATCTAGCAAGTTAATTAATTTGAGTCCATTCCTCATCTGTAAAATAGAAATAAGAATATATACTACATGGGGATATTAGGATGAAAAATAATAATATAAATCCCCTAGTTAACTGACTAACAAGTGCATTCAGCAAATGTCTTTTGAATGAATGGATGAATAAATAAGTGAATGGAAACAGCACCTGCTGTGGTAAGTGGTTCATAAGCTAGCCAGCTGGAGTATGGACCAGGAGATGGATGGAACACAAGTTCCAGAAAGGAAGGAAATGTAATTTGCAGACTGGTCTGCATAAACCACACTAAAAATAAGCTACTTTGGTGGTAATGATGAGTTGTCTGTAATTTTTTAAAAATAATTGTATATCCATTTGTCAAAAAGAAAAGGAAGTTTATCTGTACTATTATAAGGACATCGTGTCTACTAATTAAGCATCCTACTATATTCAGACTTTCGAAACTCAACAGACCAGAGAAGATAGATAGTAAAAGGAATTTGATGAGGCAGAAATGAAGGATCCCAAGTTGTAATCTGAGTTGTTGATGGATGGATACAGGTTGATATGGATTCTTGGACCCCCTTTGAGCTTAAGTTGTCATGATTTCCCACTGATTTTACAGAGATTCTCTTCTACTATATTAGTTATAATGTAGAAATTACTCAGTGACATAATACAATTATATTTTATAAATTTTAGAGAGAACCATTGATTGTTGATGAGAAATTCCTTCCAAGCTGTGGGGACAAGGAAAAGGGTCTCCTGAATTACCTATAGATAGCATAAAGACAGATGAAGTGTTGCTTAGGATTTATAACAAAGCCAAGAAATCCTATTCAGACCCTAGTTCTTTGTTTTAAGCTTCTATTTGTTTTTTAAATTTGTTTTCTTTAAGGAAGAAAAAAACCCCAATCGTATCTGAATAACAGAATTAATCATGAAATAGCTTAATGAAAGAATGTCCCCAGATCATAAGAGAAAATGTCAGTAGTTATCTTTGTTATTTGATTTTTCTTAGGTTGGAGATTGAGCATGTTTTTTAGGGGGTGAGTGTGTTTGCTTTGGACTTGAGGTGAATGTCTGACTTGACTCCTGTTTCTGCTCTTTAGCAGCTCCTACTGTCAGGTTAATGGACAAGTGTTTAACAGAAATCCTCAAGCAAACCATATGTTCTGCTCTCATAGCCAAAAGACAAGATATTAGAGCCGTCAGACTGCCAAGAAAGGGGAGGTCAGGAAAAACTAGAGAGAGTGGCCAGATTGAGAATGGCTTCCTTAGTTTGACTCACAGCTCATTACTCTAACCCCCATGTGAAAAGGCAGCAGACCAACCTGAGTGTAAAAGAGTTCTATTTCCAGCTCTAGAAATGTAAGGAAAATACTGATGTTTGAACCACGAAACACAGTGTTCTATCCCTTCTGTTACTTGATAATTCATTTGCTAGTGTGTCTTGTCTTTGTTTTCTATGTATTCTGATCCTGCCAAGATTTCCCATCTAGTCTTATTACCAGAGCTCTCCCTTAAAAACCATTTTTTTTTTTTAAAAAGAATCTTTTGCTTCTATTTCTGATGAGTAAAGGTAAGTTTTGGTAAGGAACTTGTTGATTTATTGCAAAATTCCAGGTGTTTCTGCTGACAGAAATCAAGGTCCAAAGTCTTTGGTGTATGATTTGTCTCCTTTACCTAACCGTATGTGTCAATAAGTTTCTGTAGGTGTGCATACACACACACCCAAACTAATAGGCCCACGGCGTAAAGCGTGTTTAAGATACCTTTGCACTAAAGTTAAAACTTAACTAAGCCACACACACACACATACACACACAGTGATCCAATTTAAAACTAGTCAGATTCACTCTCTCTTCTAAGTACATCGAGAGTGTTCATTAGAACCAGGATATGATTTAGAATATGTGAATATCAGAATATTTATTTGAATATAAATACTATAATTCAAGCACATATGTTACAGTAGGAGTATTGAATAAGCTAACTAGATAACTCCAATTAGGAAGTAACCGTTCTCTCAATCGTACACATATGAATGACCTCATTACTACTGTGCTCCTGCGGGCATGTCCACATCACTGGAGACAAAATTGCAGTGTAAAATAAATGGATCTTGTGCCAGAAACACGAATGTTGAGATACAGGACCTTGGAGAGTAGGGTGTGAACTGTTCTCTGACCCCCACAATTGGAGATACTCTACCTTGTAAGTCATTAGAAGAATAAGTAATGAAAATTTCTATTTGGCCCAGTGATTCTGCACTGATCTTACTTACCCACAATATCAACACAGCCCCTCCTTTCTCCATTCTTTGTCCTGTTACTCAGTAAATTAGCAAAAATAACTGCTTATAGCAAGTGTCCTTGGAGTTCCCAGAGCAGAAACACAACTGAAATGGTACAAGGAAGGTTGAGGCATTGGGCATAAATCAGAAGAAGCAAGAAAAATTTCCTGATGCAGATTTGGGGATTTCACCAACTCTAATTCATGGACTCATCACCTTCATGAATTGAAAGAGGAGAAAACTTATCACAGTTTTCTGTGGCAATTTTTCACTTCCTTTCCTCTTAATTCTTAGTTAGAGCTTTTGGAAGCAATGGTACTGAATTCCCTGGACAGAAAATCTCAAGGAGAAGAAAGGAAGAGAAACCAGGGGAAAACACTTTCAACTGGATTCTGGAAGATCCATAAGCCCTATCCAATTTTTGTTTATTCCCTGATTTATTTTAAATACATGGCTCCTGTTTCTTTTCCCAATCAAGTTAAGCAAGAGTTAAGACAATCACAAGTTACTCCATTTCTGTGAGCAAACAGCTTTCCCTATACAAGATATAGCCCTGCACACCATATTCACTTCATATTCATTCTGAATTAGGAAAAATTAAAGATCACCGTACACTCACATCAAAAAAGGGACAAGAGAATAAAAGAATAAAATAATTTGGCTGGTGGTTGAGGAGCTAGACTGTGACCACCCAGGTTGCTTTGGCAGAGGGGGTAGTGTTTCTCCTCTGGGTGCCAAGTGAAGTGGGCCACAATCATGTGCAACGTGTCACTACAGCCTAACCTTTGAATGCTGCTTACGTTCTCTTGTTCAGCACGGCATTTGCTCTTCAGCCCTCTGCACTAAACAGTTCCAGTTCTTTGGCATCGGTGTTTCCATTTGCGAAAATTGTGTAACTGTATCTAAAGCCTTTCTTTCCAAGGCTTTGTCTTGCTGTGTGGTGAAAGGATAAAAGAAAAGTCACATCAGGAAGCCAAAAAAGAAAAAAGAAAGTCTTTAGAATCAACAGGCTGAAGTGAAAATAGTCTTCAGGATGAGCCTGCATGAGCATCGATTTTATGAAACAGCACGGAGCTTTCTTGTGTGTTCTTTTCTTGTGTGCACCTATCTTGTCATTTGGAGGCCCTGATATATTTTCGCAGATCCTCAGTGGTACCAATGACTGGTACTTCTGAGGGCTATATATGGAAAGGGATTGTGTTGCTGTTAACTATTTGCCAGTCTATTCTATAGGAAATTACAGTTTTCACTGTTGTCTGACAGATGGATCCACAGTATTGAATCACTAGAAATCTGAGAAAAGGCCTTTCTTTTGACTTGGAAATCAAAAGCTTTTCCCTGGAGGAGGGTGTGGAATTCACAAACTCGATGGAAGTTCTAATTTCTCCCTATACAGATAAAATGTTCTGTGGTGGGGCCTCCTTTCAGAACTGGCAGTTCCCATATGCTGCATAGCTTCTGCTTCCTAACCTGAATCCCTCAGTCCATTGTATCATTTTGACCACAGGTGTTTTTTCTGCTGAACTGATTGGTGAGGATGTGTGGGGGACTAAGCAGTAGAATCAATGCTGCTAGTGGCCCCTAAGTATTTGCTCTCCTCGTGTGAGTTCTTCTCCTCGTATAAGTTCTTCAGACCTAAGTTCTTCAGACCGGCTGCATCTCCTTTCTTAATTTATTGCCTTGAAACCATTTTGTTGTTCATGTTTGCAGAGAAAGAAGATGTAACTGTAGAATCACTTTGTAATTCATTAAACTTCTTCTGTGGAGTGGTAAAGGAAGTGGAAAAGTAGGAGGCTAACACAAGCTCTTGCTATCTGACGATTTCACCTGTCTGTACTCTTGTACAATTTGAAGGAAGTTAATGGAATTTAGCGATTTTGCTATGAGTTTTCTGGATAAACATAGTGCACAAAGGAGCTTCCTTTCTTATGCTAATCAAGGTAAAATTCTGATCAAATGCCTCCAAAACTTTCCAGATTCATTGCAAAAAAGGTTTTGGTTTTGATTTCATTTTTGTTTTTTTAGAAAAAAGATTTTTGAGTAGTGGTAATAATCCAGGAGAGAGCTGAAAATATCTAGTTGGTATAACTAGAATGATGAATATTTTTATAACAAAATAACTTTGTTATAGCTACTAAACTGCAGACATACTGACTTTTAAGCTCTCATATCTATTTGAATTTAGTAGATTTTGAAAATGGGGGATCCCTGGGTGGCACAGCGCTTTGGCGCCTGCCTTTGACCCAGGGCGCAATCCTGGAGACCCGGGATTGAATCCCACATCGGGCTCCCGGTGCATGGAGCCTGCTTCTCCCTCTGCCTATATCTCTGCCTCTCTCTCTCTCTCTCTCTCTGTGACTATCATAAATAAATAAAAATTTAAAAAAAATTTAAAAAAATGGGTTCATCCCCTGAAAATGTATGTGTATATATATATACACACACACACACACACACTATAGGAAACTATACCTTACTGCTGAGATGTCAAAAACGTTATCTTTCTACATTATTGTTAATAAAAAAATGAAACAAAAATAAAAATAAGAAAAACAGGGAGGCAAACCATAAGAGACTCAAATATAGAGAACAAAACGAGAGATGCTGGAGGTGAGGTGGGTGGTGGGGGGATGGGTGAAGTGGGTGGTGGACATTAAGGAGGGCACTTGTTGGGATGAGCATTGAGTATTGTATGTGGTGATGAATCACTCTATTCTGCTCCTGAAACCAGTGCTGCACTGTATATTAGCTAATTTGAAGTTAAGTAAAAATATATACATTATATTTATATATAAATTTTGACATATTTTATATACTGGACTAATAATTAAAATAATAGTTTCAATCATACTGGGAACCTTACAAGTAGTTTTAAAAACATTAGCCATGTGAAAGAGACCAGAAAATATATATTAGCTCACATTTACTGATCAGCCTCCTCCCTTCCCTCCCTTCATCGGTTTTAACTTCTCCTGCTGGCTTTATGGCAGGATAAGGCTATCTATCTATTGCCAGAATTACCACTTTAATTCAATAGAAAATAATTTAAATTATCATCTAACTGTATCTACCATTTAGTTCTATATAATGAGAGAATCCAGGCCTTGATATAAAATATAAAGATTCCATAGTCAATTTAATTGGTGGGAGGTTTGAGAGAAAGAGAAAGAGGAGAGAGAGACAGACTTGAGTGCATAATGTTTTGCATTTCCTTTATAATATTTATATTAGGCCAACTCTCTAATTTCTGTTTGTTGAAGCTCAGTGATTATTTTGTTATCCTTTTAAAAGAATGTATGCAATTTAGAAAAAGAAAAGCAAGGTGGAGGCATCACAATTCTGGACTTCAAGTTATGTTACAGAGCTGTAGTGATCAAGGCAGTAAGGTACTGGCACAAAAACAAAAACATAGATCAGTGGAACAGGAGAGAAAGTCCAGAAAATGGGCCCACAGCTATATGGTCATTTAATCTTTGACAAAGCAAGAAACAACATCCAATGGAAAAAAGTCTTTTCAACAAATAGTCTTGGGATAACTGGACAGCAGCATTCAGAAGAATGAAACTGGACCACTTTCTTTACATCATACACAAAAATAAATTCAAAATAGATGAAAGACCTGAATGTAAGAGAGGAAACCATCAAACTCCTAGAGGAGAACCCAGGCAGCAACCTCTTTGATCTCAGGCATAGCAATTTCTTACTAGACACTAAGTTTCTGGAGGCAAGGGAAACAAAAGCACAAATGAACTATTGGGACTTCATCGAGATAAAAAGCTTCTGCACAGCAAAGAAAATAATCAACAAAACTAAAAGACAGTCTTCAGAATGGGAGAAGATATTTGCAAATGACGTATCAGATAAAGGGTTAGTAAACGATATCTAAAAAGAACTTATCAAACACAACACCCTAAAAAATAATCTAGTTAAGAAATGGGTAGAAGATATGAATAGAAATTTGTCCAAAGAAGACATCCAGATGGCTAAGGACACATGAAAAGATGCTTAATATCACTCATCATCAGGGAAATACAAATCAAAACTGTAGTGAGATATCACCTCAGACCTGTCAGAATGGCTAAGATTAACAACGCAGGAAACAACGCAGGTGTTGGTGAGGAGTGGAGGAAGGGAAATCTTTGTGAGGTTCCTCATAAAGTTAAAAATAGAACTAGCTTATAATTCAGCAATTGCACTACCAGGTATTTATCCAAAGAATACTGATTTGAAGGGACACATGCACACCAATGTTTATAGCAGCATTATCTATGATAGCCAAATTGTAGAAAGAGCCCAAATGTCCATTGACTGATGAATAGATAAAGAAGTGGTATACACACACACACACACACACACACACACACACACATATGCAGATTGGAATATTACTCAGCCATAAAAATGAATGAAATCTTGCCATTTGCAACGATGTGGATGGAGTTAGAATGTATTATGCCAAGGTAAATAAGTCAGTCAGAGAAAAATAAATATCATATGATTTTACTCGTACATAGAATTTAAGAAATGGAACAGATGAATGTGGGGAGATAAAAAAGAAAAAGAGAGAGAGGCAAACCATTAAATAGACTCTTAACTATAGAGAACAAACTGAAGGTTGATGGAGGGGAGAATGTGGGGGGATGGGCTAAATGGTTGATGGGCATTAAGGAGGGTACTTGTGAGGAGCACTGGGTGTTATATGTAAGTTGATGGGTCACTAAATTCTCCTGAAACTAATATTACATTATATGTTAACTAAATGGAATTTAAATAAAATATATGTATAATTATATATATATATATATAAAATGAATGAATCAGGCTCTTCTTCCCAGTTAAGTTCAGCTGGGAGGAAGTGGAGAATAGAAATTAATAAATGCCTTATTTCAAATCCTTAATGTGTACATTACCCACAGAAATTTCTCAGAGGCTGAATGGCATATTTCTTTATATCAAGCTCAGAAGAGGGCCTTGTTCAAAGTATCCTCTAACACAAACTTACTCTCTCAGACTCATCACAGAAACTTCCTATGAGTCTTTTTAAAAAGATATAGAAATTATAAATATACAGTGTAACTTCAGAAGTATTAACTTTACACAGAGGGCTGGAAGGAAAAATTCATATTGCTATAAATATTTTAGAAGTATTTTGGGAGCATGTTGGCATTTGTCAGATGTTAAGAGTGGCCCAAACTGGTTAGATTATGCATCCATGTAGTTGTTGCTTCAAATAAAGTGAAAAAGAAAAATAACTGTCTAATTGGGTTGTGACAAGTTGTTAACACATGATCCCATTGGAAGAAGCAATCAAAGGAGTATTTACTACCTCTTAGGAACTTACTGCCTCAAGAAAGTAACTCTGCACAATTTCTTTCTTTATTCTTTGTAAAGATCATGGAAATCATTATGGAATTAAATTTTAGTGCCTCTTTTAACCTTTGATGTTTTACAATGCACATAAACTTTTAAGCTTGCTTCAAACATTTGAAAATCATCCAGAGGAAAAAAGACATCCTGGTACATAGAGGTGGTAAAACATAATGGGTATTTATTATTATTATTTTTTTTTTTAGTCTTTTGGAAGTCTTTGAATTAGGTATCGTTTCTATATTCCAAAGAAACTGAGTTTCAAAGGGATTTAAATTATTTGTCTGGTAATTGGCAAAGTCAGCATCTGAGCCCAGATCTCTGAATTCAAGGTTGGGATTATTGATTGCTCCTCCAGAGTCAATCTTTGGAGCTGTTTAAAAAGAGGCAGGAATGCACACATGTGAGCTGATTTGAGTAACTTCATTTGTTAACTCCAGTATGTTAAACACTCTGTTACTATCATTAAAGTCTTATCACCTAATTATTAGTTGTTTTTTTTTTTGAGAGATCAGAGACATATCTAGCTAGAAAGATCACACATGAGATGAGACTTGAAATAGTTCTAGAAGTACTAATGCCTGAAATGCCTCCAGTTTCTTGGACATAGGACTTAGCAGCATGAAAAGTTTTTAAGATTTCTTTTTCAAATGATAAGACATAATAATGGCTAAGAGTGCCAGGAAATGGAGAAGGAAGTAGAATTCGAAAATGGACATATGTGGGGCACCTCTGGGTGGCTCAGTGGGTTAAGCATCTGACTTTTGATTTCAGCTCAGGTTATGATCTCAGGGTCATGAGATCAAACCCTGTGTTGGGCTCTGCACTGGGCATGGAGCTTGCTTAAGATTCTCTGTCTCTCCCTCTGATTCTCCAGCACCCCTACTTCCAACCCCATCCCTGTGCTCTTTCTTTCTCTCTAAAATAAATAAATAAAATCTTAAAAAAAATAAAGATAGACAGATGTGCCCTGTTTCTTATTTGAGTTAAAGACTGGCCCTCAGTGAATTTTTGAAATTTCACAAAAGAGTTTATCACTGAGCCATAGACAATTCAAATGCTCTAAGAGAGGCCCACATTTCCCATTTATGAGCACATGTAACCCTTATTCTTATTTATATGGAATCTGGAGATTTAATGTCCCAGACTCTGAGCCCAGATATTTGACAGTTTAGATATGAATCTCAACAAGTTAACCAGATGCAAATTTTTGCAGAGCCCTTACTATATCACATAAGGGAGCTAGATCACAACCCAGACATAAGCATACATGAAATTTAAGGTAGTAAATCAAGTTCCTAAATAATTACTTGTCTGGCAACCTATTGTGATAGGAAGGAGGGCACAGGGGAGGGGAGGAGAAAAAGAAATCCTACTTCTGACACTGGTTGGGCCACAAATTGCAGCTGAATTTCTGGCAAGTTATTTAACTTCCCTGAATCCATTTCTGTGTAGATATAATGAGATCATTATATCACTGAATTACCCCCACTCCAGCCCTAATATGGTGAGTTAGGATTCACCCATATCTTAGGTAGTCTTCCTCAGAAACTTAAGAGGACACACAAGAAATAACGTACTGTTTCAGTGATCACCTCTCTAAATTGATTGGGCTCTTTTGTTTAAGAACTCAAGTAAAATTGGGGAGCCTGGGTGGCTCAGTGGTTGAGTGCCTGCCTTTGGCTCAGGTCATGATCCTGGGGTCCTGGGATTGAGTTCCACATCAGGCTCCCTACAGGGAGGCTACTTCTCCCTCTGCCTGTGTCTCTGCCTCTCTCTCTGTCTCTCATGAATAAATAAATAAACTCTTAAAAAAAAAAAAAAGAACTCAAGGAAAATCCTTTAACATTTTTTCTTGCTTGTTTCTAGGATTATCTGGGAGCTTGCATTGTCCTCACTGCATCTATTGCATCCATCAGTGGCTCTTCCAATTCTGGATTGGTGGGTTTGGGTCTTCTGTATGCACTTACGGTAGGTATGGAAGAAAACATTTCTTTTCATGTAGTGGTGAAGGTACTATAGTTATCATCAACTCTTATTCATGGATATAAAAGGAACAGATTAACACTCATAACTACATGACATCTTGCAAATAATAGGAGATGGGGGCCCAAAGCCAATTGGCTGCATTTTAGGGCAGAGTGGATTCAGTTCTGATAATGCAAATTGATTTTTAGAAACTCCTCAAAATCAACAGGGAGCACACTCCCAAGGCTGAGATCCCTGTCCTAAGTTGTTTACAACCTATTTGGGGACACTAAAATGAATACAAATATAAACAAGATAGATGCAAGCAGAGGTACATACAACTTGTACGGGGAAATCAGAGGACAGTTTAAAAACACTGACATGTGAGGACCCTTGAAGAAGAGTGGGCACCTCCTTTGCCCGCTTGAGCCCATGACACTCTCCCTGATCTCTAATATCTTGCAGCACTTATGAATTGTACCATATGATGTACACTAAGTGTCCAAGTCATCCTATCCTAAAATATCCAGTGATTACAAAGATCGTTACTTCATTTAAAATGTGTTAATTTTTTTTTTTTGGTCACCTGACACAGATAACCAATTATTTGAATTGGGTTGTGAGGAACTTGGCTGACCTGGAGGTCCAGATGGGGGCAGTGAAGAAAGTGAACAGTTTCTTGACCATGGAGTCTGAGAACTATGAAGGCACTATGGGTATTGTTCTGAATATTATATTGTTTCACTTAAATATTTGTTTTATACAAATAATAGTTGTGTGTCAGACACATTGTTATTTTTGCTTTTGTTTTCCACTTTAATATCCAGAGAATCTCTTCTCATCTTGACTTTGCTTTATGAGTTACACCTGAAACGATATGACTAGGCCTGAAAAGTTTGTGATACAACCAGACTCCAAGTAGCTATTATTTAGTAATATTAAAAAAAAATTTAAAAGTATTTGGACTTTATTACACTCATTACCAACCTATACTATGAACTATTGTGTTCTCTTTCTCAAGATCATATTAAATTAGCTATGAAGAAACTTGGATCTTACTCACTGAGATTCTTAGCTTTGCTTAAAATAAGATTGGCAGGGCAATGCCTGGGTGGCTGAGCAGTTGAGTGTTTGCCTTCAGCTCAGGGCATGATCCCAGAATCCTGGGATCCACAGTCCCACATCAGGCTCCCTGCATGGAGCCTGCTTCTCCCTCTGCCTATGTCTCTGCCTCTCTCTCTCTCTCTCTCTCTCCATGTCTCTCATGAATAAGTTCAAAAAAATCTTTTAAAAAAAAGATAAGATTGGCAGGAAATTCAATACTGAAGACAGAATGATCTTTCTTAAATTCAGATTTCATGCTTAAAATGCATTATTTTGCCTAAATCCTTCAGTAGCTATCCAGGTCTTCAAGGACAAAATCCAGATAAGTTAGCTAAGATTATTAGACTCTTTATTAGTCGATCCTTGTCAACCTACCTGGTATCCTCTCTCATCATCTGTCCACACGCCTTTTACTCTGGGCCATACCAACATGCTATGGTTTCTTTATTCTCTCCATATACTTTTGAAACAAATCTCCCCATCCCTTATCCTTTGAGACTCATCTCAGGCACCATCTTCTCTTGAAACCTTCCTGGAACACTCAGGTTACCACCATCTATGCTCCCAGAGCACCTTGGGTTGGACTCCACCATGTACTATGCAGTATTATAGATCCTGATGCTTCCCCCAGGACACAAGGAACACCTTGAGACATGTCTTTCATCTCCATATCCCAGCATCTTGCACAACACCTCTCACATCTTTGATCAAAAGTTTGATGACTGACTGACTGAACAAATGAATCAATTCAGAGATGAACTATCTTCAATAGAATCAAGTGATGGAATGCAGAAAACACATGATAGTTCATTCTTCAAAAAACACTTTGAAAGTTCATGATCAATAGGCCTTTATTCTGAATGTAATTTTAATTTTAAAAAGATACAGAATTTGGTTCAGTATTACTTTAAATTTATAAAAATGTATATGTTTGTATGTATAAATGTATATAAGTATTTGTATGTTTCTTCCTGCCTCTTTTTCCTTCCTTCCCTCTCCATCCTTCTCCCTCCCTCTCTCCCCTTTTCTCTCCCTCTCTTTTCTTTCCCTCTCCTCTCCCTTTCTCTCTCCCCTCCCTCTTTCTCCCTCTGTCTTCCTCTCTCTTTCTCTCCCTCTCTCCTTTTCTCTCTGACTTGCCTTACTCCACCCTCACCCCTTAGACCCTTCTCAAGTTCCAGAACATTGGCCACAGGAAGGAGAGATCAAGATTCATGACCTGTGTGTCAGATATGAAAATAATCTGAAACCTGTTCTTAAACACGTCAAGGCTTACATCAAACCTGGGCAAAAGGTATGGAATTCACTGCCATTTGTTTCATACAAATCAGTGGATGGAGCCACTGGGTCACTACCTAAGCTCTTGAGACATTAAGCCAAGTATAATCTCACTGGGCTCGCATAATACTCCCTATACTTTAGAGGTCAAATTATCTACATAAAAGAGAAAAGAGGAGGATAAAATACATGTTCTCTAAGATGTATTGCTGTTCATTAGTCTCCCATAAAGATCAAGAAAATCAACTATATGTGTATTTTTCCAAATTTCTGGCTTCTGGCTCATAGCCATATCAGACATCCCCTTCAGAACTTTAGCATTTGTCCTAGTTTTAGTCCCAACATGATTTTTTTAGCTACTTTAAAAAGAGAAAATGTGCATAAAAATTGGAGTCAGTCTTTTTGTTATAAAATCATCACTTCTAAGATAAAATCAAATACTTATTTATTAGGCTCATTATATACTAAATGCAAAAATTAAGCCATTAAGGGAAAACAACACAACCACATAAAAAAGAGTTAGAATGAAATCATTAAACATTTGGTGAGGACTCTGTTTTTATCTTAATGATGATACAGAAAGGAGACCTAAGAAAAGAATGAGGATTTATTATAATTATTTAAATAGAGGTGCCGTCTCACCATGGTATCTTGTCTAAATTAAAAAAATTTTTGACCATTTTATGTCTTTTTTCTGAGTCCTTTTCTCTCTGGGTGACATTTATTTATAGGTGGGCATATGCGGTCGTACTGGCAGTGGGAAGTCATCATTATCTCTGGCTTTCTTCAGAATGGTTGATATATTTGATGGTAAGTCACTAAATTTTTTTCATTGGCTATATGGTGCTTTTCGTTAAAAAAATGCAACACCTGTTGCAGTGGTTGAGCATCTGCCTTTGGCTCAGGGCATGATCCAGGGTTCCAGGATTGAGTTCCACATCAGGCTCCCTGTAGGGGAGCTTCTCCCTTTGCCTGTGTCTCTGCCTCTCTCTCTCTCTCTGTGTCTCTCGTGAATAAATAAATAAAATCTTAAAAAAAAAAAAAAAGGAAAGAAAAAATGCAACATCTGGAGCGTGTGAGTGGCTCAGTCAGTTAAGCACCTGCCTTCTGCCCAGGTCAGGAGCCCAGAGTAATGGGATGGAGCCTGCATCTGACTCCCTGCTCAGTGGGGAGCCTGCTTCTCCCTCTCCCTCTTCTGCTCCCTCTGGTTGTGCTCTCTCACTTTCTCTCTGTCAAATAAATAAATAAAATATTTGTTAAAAAATGCAACATCGATTTACCTAATCCCGCAGAAATAAAAAGCAAATATTTATAAGGACTTTGTGTCCTACAACCCATGGATTGAAGCAGGTGTCCCAGATAAATAGTCTAGAAGAATCAACATAGAATTGCTAATAAAATTATTAGCTCTAGGGGATCCCTGGGTGACTCAGCGGTTTAGCGCCTGCCTTTGGCTCTGGGCGTGATCCTGGAGTCCTGGGATAGAGTCCTGCATGGAGCCTGCTTCTCCCTCTGCCTGTGTCTCTGCCTCTGTGTGTGTGTGTGTCTCTCATGAGCAAATAAATAAAATTTTAAAAAAATTATTAGCTCCAAACTCCCCTCTAGAGATTGTTGTTTGTTTTTTTTTTGTTGTTAAAGATTTTATTTATTTATTCATGAGAGATACACAGAGACAGAGAGGCAGAGACACAGGCAGAGGGAGAAGCAAGCTCCATGCAGGGAGCCCGACATGGGACTCGATCCCAGACTCGATCCCAGACTCGATCCCAGACTCGATCCCAGACTCGATCCCTGGGCTGCAGGCAGGCGCTAAACCACTGAGCCACCCAGGATCCCCTAAAGACTGTTGTTAAAGAATTCTAACAAACTGATAAAATGAAAACAAAGCCATCCGTTTTGAATAACAGTAGATGAAGGTGGCATTTCAAGGGGAAGGGAGAGAAAGGAAGACTGTCTTGCTTTGCTCAAACTAAAAACATCCATTTCCATCAAAGGAAAAAAATGCAAGGAGGTAAGTGATCTGCATTATTAATTTAGGCGCATGACTCTTACCGTCATCTTAATAACATGGTTTAATGATGTTGAACATTTTGTGGGGTGGTAACCTGCAAAGTGCCAAGCACATGTTGACAGTATACAAAAATATTTACTCATCCACAAAATTATTAATAATATGATACATTGAAATAATTTAATCCTTGCTGTAGAAGAAATATGACGCATTATTTAGTCTAGCAAGTGGACTATAAATAGGCCAGCACATAAACCATCTTGAGTAAAAGGGGCTCCAGCAATGTGCCTGATCATTAGCTCAAGAAAGTGCTTCATATTATTGTCTGAAATGATTGCGATGATTATTGTACCTCACATTTTTATTGTACTTGACACTTTGTATTATTTAATCTATACAACAGCTCTGCGAGATGAAGAGGTCAGTTAATGAACAACAGAGATGATCTACAGTAATTGCAGTCTCTTTGGGGTTTAGATTCAGGAGCAGAGTAGGCATCAGGCGCTGAGTTAGCAGCTTGCTCTTCCACGGCTAGTAGTAATACACAGACGCTTTACAGACTTTCAGTGGATCTGCATTAGAAGTCAGTTACATGATCCAAAGGCAATTTGATTGACACTTTTCATTAAAAAAACCAAATCTATAGTTATAACTGAATGTATTAGATTAGCCATTTCCTCATGAATCCAGAAATGTGATGTCAGGCCCCATGTGACTATCAATGACTGATTCTCTTGTTTAGCATTAAGCTATTCAGGTTTTAATAGATAATGTGTGTTGTTCCTGAATGAAAATTTGAGCTGATCACCTTGCCTCCTCTTGCATCTAAATCTAGCTGGAAAAGAGACTCCACTTGGCATTCTTTGCCTGGCTCATTTCATATGCCAGTACTATCTTTGCACAAAATGGTATGATAAAATAACCTATCAACTTGAGGGAAAGACATCAAGATTGCACAGGTTTCTAATAAGCCTAAATACACTATGGAGAAATTCATTAAAAGTTGGTATCTATGTCATAGAATTTCATTTCTTATTTGCAATACTCTGTACTGTTCAATCAATAAAAGTGAATAATTTAGACAAAAGTCACTGTCTTCAAGGAGTTTTTATTCTAGTTGGGAGAAAGAGACAATAACAAAAGATAGGTAAAGGCATATAAAATATCTTGCGAAGGAAAATAAAGCAGGGAACTAGGAAATGTTGGAAGGAAGAGGACCTGTTAAAGAGAAAAAGTACTTTTGGTTTATATGAACCATGGAAACTGAATAAGAACTAAGAATCTATTTAAGAGAAAATATATAAGAAAGAGACAATATCACCAAAATGTATATTTTTCTTAGAGATGCATAATGATGTTTGTAACCTAAATGGAAAGCTTCATCTTCTGAGTTACAACCCTGAAGTAGGAAAGTACTTTCAACTTGTAAACGAATATTATTTTACTTTTGATTTTACTACATGCCTGTAATTTTTTGTTTCTGTTTCACAGGAAAGATCGTCATTGATGGAATAGACATTTCAAAACTACCACTGCACACACTACGTTCTAGACTTTCAATCATTTTGCAGGATCCAATACTATTCAGTGGCTCTATTAGGTGGGTGATGTATTCAACAGAAACCCGTATGTCGCAGGGTTTACCTTTTGGCTCTTAGAAGGGTTTTACTCAGAACAATTTTTCAGGTGGGTGTGAATGACATTATCAGGATGATAAAATGAAATATTCTGGCCAACAATTTGGTTTGGGAAACCCTAGAGTTGCTAAAATAACCTACAGAAGCCAGTCCTTTATGTTTTTCCAGGAGGTCTGCTCTTTCAGTTTGACTCCACAAAAGTTACTTTTTCCTCTTTACTTGGGGCAGTGATTCTTGGCAGACATTTCTAAGGTGTTCTGTCCTACAGATATCCTGCCTATCACTTATGCATCTGGCTTGGGCTCAGCAGATACTGAGTTCGGTTAATCCCTTGATTCCCTCATCTCTCACAATTTTTCTTTCAGCCAAAATTGCTTTTAAGAAGCTGCTACAGGGATCCCTGGGTGGCGCAGCGGTTTAGCGCCTGCCTTTGGCCCAGGGCGCGATCCTGGAGACCCGGGATCGAATCCCACGTCGGGCTCCCGGTGCATGGAGCCTGCTTCTCCCTCTGCCTGTGTCTCTCTCTCTCTCTCTCTGTGTGACTATCATAAATAAATAAAAATTTTAAAAAAATTTTTTAAAAATTAAAAAAAAAGAAGCTGCTACAATCTTCTCTGTGTCTAGTTTATGATTTCCCACAGAAAGAAAAAAAAAGAATGGCGGTATCGGTATCTACTACCTGCTAAGTGCTTTAAATATATTGTCTCTATATTTAAATATATTGCTTTAAATATAAGTCCTCAAAGCACTGCTCTAGGGTACATATTATTATCCTCATTTTACAGATAAGAATTTTGAACCTAAGAGCAGCTCTAACTTGTCCAAGTTTATACACTTAGTAAGTGGTAGAACCACAATTCTAAATAAAGTTTGACTCCAAAGTCCACTATGGCATTATCCACCAGGTCATGTCTCTCATTGCATCAATCCTTTGTTCTCTCTTGCTCCCCTCCTCTACCTTAATTACAAAGAAGTACTCCCACTTCCTTTTGTTTTGAAGAGAAAATAGATGTAAGATCACTCAATATTCAGCTGTAAAACCACTTTAATTAAAAGTTGCAGATGTATCCAGTTATTTAGCAATGCCATAGTGAATTTATATGTCTGATTAGATTTATTATGAAGACCAGTATTGTGGTTGGTGCAGCATGGTTCTTCTAAGGTTACATTACATGTTCCCATATAACCGTCGGTTCTGTAAAACACTTTGCTAGATACTATTCAGGTTACATTAAATGTAATATGAAAGTGGATAAATCCACATAATGAATTTTATTATGTCATATCTTGCATATAATCTTACTAATTATATATCAGAAAAAATTTTTCATAACATTAAGGTCATTCATTTATTCACTCAACATGAACTGAATGCCTGCTCTATCCTGAGCACTGTTCTAGGTACAAGGGATATAGCAATAATCAAAATAAATATGACTTATATTTTAAGGAAAGAACAGCAATAAGCAAACATATGTAAAAATTCCTTTATTTTTATTTATTGACTAAACAACTTATTTTTTTTCCCCTACAGATTTAATTTAGATCCAGAATGTAAATGCACTGACGACAGACTCTGGGAAGCTCTAGAAATTGCTCAGCTGAAGAATATGGTCAAATCCCTACCTGGAGGTCTAGGTATATTTTCTAGACAATACATTTATTTTTATGTATTCAATTAATTCTATATATCTCTGCCTATATTTTATGCTAGAATCACATAATGCATGTTAAATTCCCTTATATTTAAAATAACCTCCAAAAGATCATTAGGACACTTCAAAATCTAATGATTTTGCGTTGAATGAAACTTCTAACAAATTCTGTTCTATATGAACATTCCATAATACCCCAGTTAGTACATTTAACTCTTTAGTCTTTTCATCTTCAGTGGTACAGGTAAATTTGTTTTATTTTTTTTTAGAGAGAGTGAGTGCACATTCCCGTGAGAATGCAAGTAAGGGGGAAGAGGGGCAGAAGGAGAGGGAGAGATAGAATCTCAAATGGGCTCCACGCAGAGTGCAGAGCGTAATCTCAAGATCCTAAGATCATGACCTGAGCTGAAATCAGGAGTCAGTCGTTTAACCGACTGAGCCACCCAGATGCTCCAGTAATACAGGTCATTTGAATCAGAATATTTCCTTGTGGTCATTCTACTCATGTGATTTACATGACCCCTGGCCCCCAGTAAGTGCGTAAGAGGATTGAAGAGGCTACTAGGTTCAGACTAATCAATACCATGTAGGAGTAGGCAGTTTCTCCACATTGGCAGCCATTTTCTTTGTTGACAGGAGGGCCTACCTATTCCTTATATTTATGTGACATAATTTTGTGAAGATATTATGTTCTATGACCTTGCTGCAATCTCACTTTTAGCTACCCTTGTAAGGGATAAAACATACTCAAACAATCATTTATATAAATTTAGTCCCAGAGAGAGACAATTTCTGGCAAATAACTCGTGACAGAATAAAATAACAACATGAATAATGAAAGAACATGATTAAGAAAACAACAAAAAGTATACAATGCAGGCTTTAATTCATAAAAATGATGAATATCCCTAATTTTGGGCTTTTGCTCTCTTAAAATCTGAACTCATTTAAGAAAGCAGTCAGAAAGATAAGAGTTGGCTGATATTCTAATTTTAATACATAACATGTAGTTGCCATATTGATCGTGTTGTTTTGGTATTTAAAAAAAAAAAAAAAACCTCACAAAATAGCACCAAGTTTATTTGGGAAGGAGGGCCTGCTCAGAAACAATACCTTTTGTGATTTTAATTAAGTCCTAAGGGAAAGGCATCCCACAAACAGAAATGAGATACCATGTCTTAAAGGATAGCTTTATTAACCTTGCCAGTGTCAAACTGTGAGAGAAATTCCAGGGATCTGGATGAACTTTCCCATTATAATTTTGATGTCTTGCATGGAAAGCCCAGCAAGTCTACTTGAGAAATTGATAATGCATACCGACCCTTCTCCTGTGGTGTTTAGGTCTTTAGTAATTGGGAATACAGGCAATTATGATTTTTTAGTCCTCTTCACTCAACACAAAAGACGTATGAACCTGTTTTGAATTATGAGCACCGTGTTCAAGGGTTATAGTACAGCGTATGCAACAGGTGATTATACTTACACTATGTAATTGAATGTTGTTTATGCTCATTCTCTACATAAAGATTACATCACTTGTTTGATAAAGATCTGGTTCAGGGACACCTGGGTGACTCAGTGGTTGAGTATCTGCCTTTGGCTCAGATCATGATTCCGAGATCCTGAGATAGAGTCCTACATCAGGCTCCCAGAAGGGAGCCTGCTTCTCCCTCTGCCTGTGTATTTGCCCCTCTCTTTGTGTCTCTCATGAATAAATAAATAAAATATTTAAGAAAAAAATATCTGTGGATCCCTGGGTGGCTCAGCGGTTTAGAGCCTGCCTTCACACCCAGGGTGTGATCCTGGGGTTCCGGGATCGAGTTCCGCATCGGGCTCCCTGCATGGAGCCTGCTTCTCCCTCTGCCTGTGTCTCTGCCTCTCTCTCTGTGTCTCTCGTGAATAAATAAATAAAATCTAAAAAAAAGAAAAAAGAAAAAAGATCTGGTTCAGGCCAACTCTGGTGAAGAACATTCATCATTTCTAGCACCCTCCTTATTTATTATGTAAATGAAAAATTAGAAAATAAAGGCATAGCACCCAACCATTAAAAAATCATTAAGAATTCAATGCAATGAGAATATAATCAATAGAAATTTACCCCCAGGACCTTACTACAAACTGTTTGAATTCTAATAAAAGGGTATTTTGGAAACAGAATTTATCTTAAACTCACAGTAGGACAGTTTATGAAATGTGGATGGAATCCAAAAAAAAAAAAAAGGTGAAAATGACAGTGAGGATGTGACATTCATTTATCTATACAACAATGTTTTATTCAGCTGTTATGTCAGATACCAAGTGCTGAGGATACACTGATGAACAAAAACAAACCCGGTCCTTAACCACATGGAGCTTACAGTTCAGTGGGATAGTATATGATGAAAAGAGAACGAATATGGGAGTCAAGAATGTCATTTCTGATCTGAGAAACCTCTGAGGTTTTCCAGTCTTCAAAATGCTTACCAGTATTTTATATCCTACTATAAGGAGGTAATTTACAACCTTTTGTCAAAATTAGGATGGCTCAGGATCATCTTCATTTTTCCAAAGTAAAATTCCTCTTCACGTTTCTGCAGCAGTACAGTGAGATCCAGCATGCTCTTGTAGGACATTCCTACTTTTCCCTACTTTGCTCAAGGAAAATGTTAGTATCATTTTAATGAAATCTTGCTTCTCTCTCTGATGTAGATGCAATTGTCACCGAAGGTGGGGAGAACTTCAGTGTTGGACAGAGACAGCTGTTTTGCCTTGCTAGAGCTTTTGTCCGCAAGAGCAGCATTCTCATCATGGATGAAGCAACAGCTTCCATTGACATGGCCACAGTGAGTGCATTATCTGCACTTTTTAAATTGAAGAGTTAGAGAAATGCACATGAAAATTACAACGTATTTTCTCTCCATTGGGTGCAAAGTCCTCAGTACCGTTGTTTTGAGTATCTTCTCATTTATCTCTTTAATCAACTGATGGTAGCACATTCAGAATCACAATAAAGGAGACATGACAGCTTTAAAGGAGTTCCTACTGCCAGTACATAAAATTAATTTGCCATCACTTTTTAATAAATGCTTAAAACAATCAAATTCCACTGCTCAGTTGATGAGAGTACTGTACTGTATTCAAATGTTCAAGGCTTATGCCATGGAAGTTATAAAATGAAGTATTTAAATCTCTATTTAATAGAAATTCCTAACCAAAAATCAATCATTATTTTCTAAAGCAATTTGAAGAAGAAGGATTCACTAGAATTAATAATGATCTTCTCAGTGTGTTCATGGTAGCAAGCCAGAAACTGTCTTTTGAAGGAAGTTATTTAAAACTGTTAAATATGCCAAGAAGGATCTGTCTAGAAGGCTGTGATTGAGTGGAGAAAATGTCACATTAAACCACAAACTGTATGCACTAGCAATCAATGTTGTTCTTATACAAGTTAACTTGATATTAAAAGTTTGGCATCAGAAAGGATAAAAATTTTTAAAAATCCACAAACATGATACTCTCTTGCTGAACACTCTACATTCGGTAAAAAAATATCCAAAAAAGGTGAAACAGTTTGTGTATTAACAGCCTATTATATATGGAGATGCTAATTTGACATCATTTCTTTTTATTAAGACTAATCAGTTATACAAAGCTATATATCCTTCTCAAAGTTAACAGAATTTAAAGCAATAAAATAGTTTCTAATTAAGCCAATTCACTAAATAAGCATAACTACATCAAAATTAGTATTAATTGCTAAGGACTTAGAATATTGGGCTTATTATAATATAGCCTCAGTAGAGATGAGAGAGAAAGGGAGAATGAATTAATTGGCAATGGGCCATTTGACAGGAATTCAGACTTAGGAATCAAGTTTTTCTCTAGGAGAGAGAGAAAATCTTTACCCAGAATATCTTTCAAAATATAATGGTAACATTTTGTGGTGGAAATAAAAATGGTTTTTGCCTGGATGGTTCTTTTATGAGTCAAAATCCAAAGTTGGAGCATGTATTTTATTTTTTTCCTTTTCTGACCCAAAAGTTAACACCATCTTAGGGTTTTATTCATTACTATTTGTGACATAACTCAAGTGAGCATTTCCATGCCCATTTAATTTCATTTTCCCCTTTCAGTTCCCTGGTACCAAATCTATCAGTCATTATTATCACTGAGTTTTATTTGCCTTTTGAAGATGTGTACAGAACCCAGCAGAAGCTTTCTTCAGGGACTACTCCCTGTTGCACCTACACAGAAGGCAGGAGCTGGGAGTTCTCTGAAGGGATTGGGCCTGGGGATGGGGTACTTTACTCTCAAGGACAAAATAGTATGGCGAGAGAATGGAGTCCAGAGAAAATTCAGACTTAATTAATTTATTTTTTGGCAGGAAAACATTTTGCAGAAAGTGGTAATGACGGCTTTTGCAGACCGCACCGTTGTTACAATAGCTGTAAGTATTGGAGATGGGGCTGATTTATTCCTCTTTGGTTTTTGTTCCAAGATTAAATAATCTTTATTTTGGAGCAATTCAGATATCCATATGTTGAATTATATATTTCTCTGCCAGTGCTTCTTTATCTGTACAAAACAACACAGCTATGCTCTGAAAGCCTTTATATTATCTTTTCTTCCCCCAAACTGTTTTTTTCCCCAAACTATCCCCAAACTAGCTCTCCTAATTTACAATGATGGGTTATCCTAGCTCTAAGGATTCCAGCAGGAATGCCTGTGTTTTTTCACTAGATACAGATGGTAGTTCATATAGGATAATTCGCGTTTCAATAATCAAATCATCTGATGAGCAGTTTCAGAAGCAAAATTCTTCAACAGGACTGCCAGTTCTGCTACTGCGTACACTGAATTTCGGTTTCTATTCACTTAACTATCTAAAAAAGGAAGGCTTTATGAGATAAATCACAGCTGAGGCAGATGCTGTCTCCGAGCACCAATCAAATTGAAGAATTGCCCAAATCTTTGTATTTGTAATAGCTGACTTAAAGTAGGCCATGATTTTCTTCTTCCTCTTTGCAGATGGATGGATTCTTGCTCACAGTTAGGCTTAATGTTTCACAAGAACTTTTTTAAATGAATCACCTGGACATTTTCCCTCTTGCTGATTCTTGTCTTTCCATTTCTCTTTTCTCTCCAGCACCGTGTCTCTTCTATTTTGGATGCAGGTCTTGTTTTAGTCTTCTCTGAGGGTATTTTAGTGGAGTGTGACACTGTTCCAAACTTGCTCGCCCACAAGAATGGCCTCTTTTCCACTTTGGTGATGACCAACAAGTAGACCGTCATCAGCTACTCTGCCAACTATCCCATTCTCTGGTAGTTATCTTAGGGGAATCCCCTCAGTCAGGCAGGGCTAACACAGTGATTAAAGTGGGGATGGTGTGTGGTGAGGGAACTACCTACAGAGCATTCTCACATCAATCGGCTCAACCACCTGCTTCAGTTATGTTCGATACTGAATGAGGCACACGTATAATTTTCTAATATGTAAATGCAAGAGAATCAGATTTACCTCTGTCCTAAGGACCAATTTCACTATTCCTCGGGAATAGGTTGTAAGTGTCCTTAAAAATACTGTGCATGTTCCTTACCTGCCCTGAAGATCGCAGTTTTTAACTTACAGAATTATTTAGGCCTAACTGTTGAATACTAGAAGCTATGTATGGAGTGTTTGCTGATGCTTCCATTTTTGTGGAATGATGCATGGAGAAAGAGCACTCCTTGAAGTGCACTTGTTTAAAGTGGCAGAAAATGACTCCCATCAGGGCCCACCTTCCATACACTAGGCCTAAGGAAAGAAAAAGCCACTTTTCTCTCACTTTCCCAATGAACTCTGTCCTGGAGGAGAGTTACCTGATTGAGTCATTCATACTAGAGTGTGAATGGTTTAATAGATGAGAGAATTGGCTATCTTGAAAAACAGTTCTCTAAAATTTCCAGAATTTTCTCACTGGAGAAAGTAGGGAGATATTTGGGTAGGGGCAGCGGGGGGAGGAGAAGTTCCTATTGTCCTTAAACGAGCAAGTAAAAGGAGGGAAGCAGACCGTTGCCTACTCAAAAGACTAGTTTTCTCTCTTCTGCATGAAGCATGGTATTGTTGACTGGCCCCATTTAGGTTTTTTTTTTTTTTTTTTGGCCCCATTTAGTTTATGGAAGATGATTTGAGCATTATTTGTATCTTTAATCAAACAATTAGGTTCTCTTTCTTGTCTGCCTACATTGACTGAATACTTTTCTATAGACTTCTGTATCTTTCACTCATTCTTCAAGACCACTAATGAGGAGGTGGCCCCTAAGATACCTCCCCATTGGAACACAGAAGGCCATGGGTAGGATGAATTACCATGGGACCAACTCCTCTTCCCAGGCTTTGCACAGAGAAAACACCAGCAACCTGTGATAGAACTCTAGTAGAATGATTTTTACCTCTGTTAAACAGTAACTAATTTTTCTTCCCTGCTTAAAGTTGTTATGTTAATTTTGTTAATTACAACTGAAAATTGTGAAAGAACTTCAAAAGATAACTTTCTCTGGCTTCTAAAAGTAAGAAGCCTTCATGCACCAAAATAGCACACGGCATTTATTTATGGAAGTGATTTATTCATCACTCTTGATTAGATTAATTTCTCTAGAGCATTTTGAAAATTGCATCATTGCTCTTATAATTGAAACCACACTTTCTCAAGCAAAAAAGAATTTGGATTAATGAAATGAGCATCACATATATTTATTTCTATTGGCCAATATTTTTCCATGTTTTTATTTTTATTTCTTGAATAACCATTATTTTAGCATAATAAGGCAATGTTTATATCATTCTATTTATGTATTTAGAGCCAGATTCTTTTTTTAGCATCTGTGATATGGTTTTTGAAGGCTTAATCTTTTTTGGAAGGAAAATACCCAGTTCATTAACCTTAAGTTTATTTTTTTCTAAATGCATGGGTATACTAGTGACTCCGGCCTTCTCTCAAAGATAAATAAACAGTATCCTGCAAATTTTAGTAATTCCTAAATATATATTCTTAATTACTAATATTCAGTGAATGATAGGTTTGTCTATGGATGTTGGAAACGGTGGTACATGTTCTGATTTGGCATCTTTATTATCCTCCCTATCTATCTTTCTTTTCTCCTCTAGTTGTCCAAACCATGACTTTTTGCTTCTCTGAAAGCATAAGCATTGAGATTACCCCATTTAAGGGCCCAGGGCAGAAGATAGGTCTTTGCCCTGGGGATGGCTTTAGGTTGGACTCAGAGTTGTTAGGAGAAGGCATTTTGGAAAACTGTGTATCTGATAAGCAGATGATATTTCTGAGTTTGGCATCAGCATGCTCATGTTTTGACCTGCATAGTCCAGGTTCAGTATGGTAACCCAGAACCACATGTGGCTACTGAGCACTTGAAATATGGGTAGTCCAGCTTAAGACATGTTGTAAGTGTGAAATACACACTGGCCTTCAAAGACTTAGTACTAATAGAAACATGTAAAAGATACCATTAATAGTTTTTATTTTGGTTATCCAATAAAATCTCTTGAATATATTGGATTAAAATATATTATTAAAATGGAGTTCATGGGATGCCTGGCTGGCTCAGTTGTTAGAACATGCGACTCTTGATCCTCAGGGTCATGAGTTTAAGCCCCACATGGAATATGGAGCTTCCTTCAAAAAAAATCAACTGGATTTCATACAACTTCACATAGATTTCTAGATTTCACCTGTTTATTTGTGCCTTGAAAAATGTGTCTTTTAACAAATTTTAAAATACATGTGTCTCACATTTGTCGTTCACATAATATTTCTACTGCATAGCATGTATCTTACCAAGAGAAGTAAAAAGACCCATGGCACAGATTTTTCCCTTATAAATTTTAAAAATAAAAAATAATAGTAGCTGACATTTAGTATGTGCTTGTATGTGTCAGACAAGCTGCTGAATTTTTTTTAATGGATTATCTCATTTGATCCTCACCACCATTCTGTGAGGCAGGTACTGTTATTACCATCATTTTATACATGTGGAATTTGAGGCATATAAAAGTTATGTTTGTTGATCAGGATTGTACAGCCAAACAGGTGCGGAAAGCAAAAAACAAGCCCAGTCTAACCTCAAAGCCTATGTTCTAAGTCATAACGCTAAAAATAGCTGGTGAAAAAGTCCTCAAAGATAGCAGATACTCCCTATGAAACAATTTGCAAGGCAGAAATGTCTCATGCTTTGAAGTCAATAAGTCTGATTTTGATTCTGGTTTTGCTGCTTTTATTATCTATGTGATCTCTTGATTTTGCTTTATCTCTATGAGCCACAATGATCTCACACATTGAAAACACTCATATTTGAGGAATGTTTTGATGATTAACAAGTATGTGTGTGAAGCACTTAATGTATAGTTTAAACTCAGTAAGTGCTAGCTTTTATTATTATTAATTACTAATCCCAAAGCTTCTCTCCAAAGGGTACTAGGTGAAAAGAGAGGACAAGTGTGTGGCAATGATCTCGAAAGACAGCATGTGTAAAGTCCTGGATAATCCATTCTAATACTGCATGCCAGAATGGACTTTCCCATATTGTGTTTCCAGAATTGAACCACCTTCCAGGGCTCTTCAAATTGTGTGTTAGCCCACAAATGAGTTGACTCTACACAAGAGATGATTTTAGTCTAAACTATAACGCAACTGGTTCACAATTGTTCTTCTTATCATTTAATTATTTGACAAACAAAATTAGCCTCCTTACACTTCCATGAATGTGTTGAAACTACTATATTAGCTACACTGAATTTAACACAGCCCATCCAAGACCCAGTCACACACACTCACCAGTATTTAAAAGTATGTAAATAATGGTGTGTTAAATAAGACAGAAAAAGAGGCTGTGCTTCTAGTACCCCCTAGTACCCCAAGATAAATAATTGGTGAGATATGCATATTCCATTGCTTTGGTTCAAGCCCTGAAATTTGTAATAAATATGTGTATTTTTTTTCACTCACAGCATCGGGTCCACACTATTCTGACGGCAGACCTGGTTATTGTGATGAAGCGAGGAAATATTTTAGAATATGACACTCCAGAAAGCCTCTTGGCTAGGGAAGATGGAGTTTTCGCTTCTTTTGTTCGTGCAGACATGTGAAGGGATCTCTTTAAACAATACAGGGATTTAAAATAATGCAGTTATAACCTACTTAATGGATCATCAGCTTGACCTTCAGAAAGTGGCATCTTAATTTTTACACTTTTGTGTAAAATTTTTGTTTTATTTACAATGTCACTTTACCAATGAATATTGTATTTCCTATGTTGATATTTCTTTTTTATTTTGTTTTCCAAGATTTTACTGCTTCATATGTTCATTACTGATGATTTTCTAATGATTAAGCCACTTTACCTTTAAGAATAGCAGGCTGTCTTAAGATATGTAAGCTACTTTAAGTGGTAAGTCAACAGCTATAATTTCTCATAATTTTAAGTCTGGTAAATATCTCTCAGGCATAGATGTCACCATGAGTATTCATGGTTATACTCTTATATGTAAGAACATGTTTCCCTTTTTGTCGGTGTCCCCAGATGTTATTGGAAGAGGATTAAGAGGACACGTTCTCTAATCACTGAGAAAACAAAACACTCAAATCTATTATCTATTGGAGGAGAATAATGGTTCATTACCATTAGAATACTGATGCTGCCTTAACCAGTCTCTTTTCCTCATCTAAATTGTTTCCTGTTACCAAGAAACCATTTATGGTAGCTTTGTAAAGCCAAAGCCTTAACCAGAAAGATCATGGAAAAGAGTTTGGATGTTTGAAAAATTATACTCAAGGTTCCATTTTTCCCTCTCTAGTAAGGGAATCGGGAATAATGTGTTTTTTCCAGACTAAACTTCAAAGTGTAAATACATTCAGTCTTTCAGTAGCAGGCCAGCTAAAGCTCTCTATTTATCGCTGGATATGGTTATGATCCTGAGCCCTAAAATTCCACATTATTCAAGATTCAGGAGCATAGGCAAGTGGTCTCATTTGCCTATTTAAATATATATTTTAAAAGTGTCTATTTCAAAGTGGAAGAGTATACTTTTTTTTGACATAAATGCCCAGTGGTGTCACATGTGTATCCATTTGGTACTGCTCTAATTTTAATGCACATGTAAAAAGTGAATCAAAATGTTATTGATTTTTAATGTTGCAATTTTTAATGTACATGTTAAGAGTGAATGAAATGTGGATGGAATATTAGTGATATGTTTTGCATAAATATAAATTAATAAATTTTAAAATACTAAAAGTTACCTGCACTGTCATGCTAAGCAGCCAAAGCTTTCTACTACAATTCTGTGCCCTACTAGTATAAATATCATGGATTTTCATATGGGGACCTGCAGACATTGTTAGATTTTAAAGAATTATGATTGATAAAAAAGAGAATTTATGCTTCCTCCCTATAGTTCTTGTGTTCAGTTTATTGTATTGTGTACTCACTCTTGGGAAATCTGTAATACTTGTTTATCTGGCATACATGATTGGACCTTCACCTAAATATAGAATTCTGATGTTTACCTAAAATAGGTTCCATAAGGATGGACAAACATGTTCTGTGTCACTTAGCTTGAATTGTTACCCTTTGTTGTATATATAAAACTTCATTAAGAAAAATCCTCCTAATGTTTCCTGAAAGCTAAGCAAAACAGAATCAGTAACTATTAAGTCAATCCTGAAAATATTTTCTAAATATTCTAAATCTCCTGAGCATGTTTCTGGCATGGAAGTATTTTGTAAGGCTGCATTTACATAAAGCTGGTTATCAACTTACATGTCATTATCACAGAGAAATGGGGATTTACCCATAAAAGTAACCTCTCACAATACTTGTAAATTATACCACTATACAGGCAATGTCAAGAGAAGCATAGCTAATTACACTAAACAGAATCACATTTATCATTTTGATACCCACGTGATCACTAGTTCCCTCATATCTTTTAGCCACTTTAGTGTTAACAAAACTAAGCTGATTGAATAAAGTCAAGAATGACTTTTTAAAATTATTTAATATGCTATATATATGATCTGTTGAATATAGAGATGACTCATCTCAAGATAACATTTTACTTTTAAATAGGTACATATCTATAAAAGATGAGCCTTAACCAAATCAAATTTTACACTCACAGATTTGACATTTAATTAACCAAAATCAATTTTATAAATTTTAATTCCTTAATATTTGTTAAAATGCATAAAGATTTATATGAAAAATAACAAGGTTACTAATATCACTGAGAGATTTTTTAAAAATTTCTCTTAAAGGATTGTGCATCATCTGTTTTTGTGCTACTACTCATGAGCTACTTAAAAATCAGCTTAGCTCTAGATTAGATACCAAAAGACTGGTATTTGAGATCACATAACTGATATTTGAGATCTGGGACCATGTCTGTCTGTCTTTATGTCCTCTGCATTTAATAGAAGTGTCTAGCCCATAGCAGGCCCTAATAAGTATAGTTGATTGATCCATTGATTAGTCTCGCTACTAGCCATGTGCCTAAAACAATGAGTTATTTTCTTCACTTCCCGGATTGTGTTTATTCTACTGTGAAAATATACTGGTTTGATATTATATAATAAATTACTCTTTCTCTTTGCTTGATTAAATAGGGTTATTAGTCTTTCACTTATAATAATATTGGGTGTCAGCCAAGATAATCAATAGATGTAAATCAACACCAACTGCTGAGATAATACCCTACTTTGACAATTTTATTTCGTATTTGCCACTTGTCATGCACTTCATTACTTTTATATATAGATTCTATGTGGAAGTTTCCATTAAGTGAAACAGCTATATCAATAAATTTTATAACATCTCTAATTAAATAGCTGGATGTCCGGACTTTTCCCTAAGGTTTATTGATCAATTTTTATAGTTATCTTCCAATGTATCTTTCATCACTTATTCTGTACTGCATTCTTTGGAGTTCTGTGACAATTCCCTTATTGACCTATTATCTACAGTTAAATGCAACCCCAAAAAAAGGAGAATTACAAACCAATATCCCTGATGAACATGGATGGAAAAATTCTCCCTAAGACACTAGCCAATAGGATCCAACAGTACATTAAGAGGATTATTCATCACAACCAAATGTAATTTTTTCCTGGGCTAAAAGGGTGGTTCAACATCTGCAGATCAATCAATGTGATACACTACATTAATAAAAGGAAGAACAAGGACCATATGATCCTCTCAACAGATGCAGAAAAAGCATTTGACAAAGTACATTATCCTTTCTTGATTACAATCCCTCACAGATAGAACACACTTCAATATGATAAAAGCCATTTATGAAATTCTGACCATGAATATCATTCTCAATGAGGAAAAACTGAGAGCTTTTCTCCTAAGGTCAGGAACACATGAGGGATGTCCACTCTCACCACTGTTGTTCAACAGAGTACTAGCAATCCTAGCCTCAGTCATCAGACAACAAAAAGAAAGAAAAGGCACCCAAATTGGCATAAAGAAGTCAAACTCTTACTCTTGGCAGATGACATGATACTCTGTGGAAAACCCAAAAGATTCCACCCCAAAATGGCTAGAACTCACACAAGAATTCAGCAAAGCGGCAGGATATAAAACCAATGCACAGAAATCAGGTGTATTTCTATACACAAACATGAGACAGAGGAGAAATTAAGGAGTTGATCCCGTTTACAATTGCACCCAAAACCATAAGATACCTTGGAATAAACCTAATCAAAGAGGCAACAGATCTGATCTCAGAAAACTACAGAGCACTCATGAAAGTGATTGAAGAAGACACAAAGAAATGGAAAAACATTCCATGCTCATGGATTGGAAGAACAAGTGTTGTTAAAATGTCTATGCTGTCTAGAGCAATCTGTACATTCAGTGCAATCCCTATCAAAATACCATCAATTTATTTCACACAGCTGGAATAAATAATCCTAGAATTTGTATGGAACCAGAAAAGACCCTGAGTAGCCAAAAGAATGTTGAAAAAGACAACCAAAACTGGTGGCATCACAATTCTGGACTTCAAGGTCTATTACAAACCTGTAAGCATCAAAACAGTACGGTATGAGCACAAAAACATAGATCAATGGAACAGAATAGAGATTCTGAAAATGCACCCTCAGCTCTATGGTCAACCGATCTTTGACAAAGCAGGAAAGAATACCCAATGGTAAAAAAGACAATATTTTCAACAAATGGGGTTGAGAAAATTGGACAGCCACATGCAGAAGAATGAAACTGGACCCTTTCCTCACATGACACACAAAAAATAGACTCAAAATGGATTAAAGGCATAAATGGGAGATGGAATCCATCAATATCCTGAAGGAGAAGACAGGCAGCAACGTTTGTGACCTTAGCCACAGCAGCTTATTACTAGACAGGTCTCCAAAGACAAGGGAAACAAAGGCAAAAATGAACTATTGGGACTTCGTCAAAATAAAAAGTTTTCGAATAGCAAACAAAACAGTCAACAAAACCAAAAGACAACTGACAGAATGGAAGAAGATATTTGCAAATGTCTTATCAGATAAAGGGCTAGGATCCAAAATCTATAGAGAACTTAGCAAACTCAACAGCCAAAGAACAAATAATCCAATCAAGAAATGGGCAGAAAACATGAACACCCATTTCTTCAAAGAAGACATGCAAATTGCCAACAGACACATGAAAAAATGTTCAACATCACTGGGCATCAGGGAAATACAAATGAAAATTACAATGAGCTAGCACCTCACACCAGCCAGAATGGCTAAAATTAACAAGACAGGAAACAACGAATGTTGGGGAGGATGCAAAGAAAGGGGAACCCTCTGACACTGTTGGTGGGAATGCAAGCTGGTGTGGCCACTCTGGAAAACAGTATGAAGTTTCCTCAAAAAGCTGAAAACTGAGCTACCCTACAACTCAGCAATTGCACTACTAGGGATTTACCCCAAAGATAGTAGGTAGGTACTGTAGGTAGTAATACGAAGGGGCACCCCCGTGTTTACAGCAGCAATGACCACAATAGCCCAGCTATGGAAAGTGCCCAGATGTCCATTGGCAGATGAACGGATAAGGAAGATATATATACACAGTGGAATACTACTCAGGCATCAAAAGAAATGAAATCTTAACCATTTACAATTACGTGGATGGAACTAGAGGGTATTATGCTAAGTGAAATAAGTCGATCAGAGAAAGAGAATTATATGATTTAATTCATGTGGAATTTAAGAAACAAAACAGAGGATCATAGGGGAAGAGAGGAAAAAATAAAACAAGATGAAATCAGAGAGGGAGACAAACCATAGGAGACTCTTAACCAGGAAGCAAACTAAGAAAAAAAAAAAAAAAAAGGAAGCAAACTAAGGGTCACTGGAGGGGACACAGGATGAGGGGTTGGGGGATGGGGTAACTGGGTGATGGACATTAAGAAGGGCACACAATAAAATGAGCACTGGGTATTATATAAAACTGATGAATCACTGACCTCTACTTCTAAAACGAATAATAAATCACATTTTAATTAATTGAATTTAAATTTAAAAAGTGAAAGAATAAAAAATGCAGTCTTTTCATTTTAGCATTTTAGCATAAGTAACAGTAGTCAAAAGGATGTGTTCTGGAACTCAGGTTTATTTTTTTCTTGAGCAACTACACATCATTCCCAACGGTTTTTCTCCAGCACTAGTAAGGTTCACCTCGCTCAAACTTTCCAATAAGGGGCTTGTATATGTATTTCTAGCAAATTTCTCCAGATAAGAATCATAACTAGCCAAGTTTGGGAATCACTTGTTTACCTCAGTCATCACATAGTCTCTTTTGTTATGATAACATGGAGCCAGAGAAGATGAAGGTGATTTTCACATGCTCCCTCTCTTTCCTGACGTTACCGTCTTCCAGATGACCGAAATGAGCCTCTTGGTGTCACTGAGTGAACCCCTTAGTTCCATCATGAAAGAAACGTTGAGTTAAATGAACTGAATCTTACCTGGGAAGAATCTTTACCTGAGAAGATATCAACTGGGGTTCTGAATGCTATTTTCTTTTATTTAATCAGCAATGTAGAATCTAAGGGGAAAATGTCTTCACAAAGATGCAAAGCCTTTTTCCCCCACATCTGAATTTGCTATTGAATCATCTGTACATTATTCTGCTGAATTTAGAGTCATATTTCCAAATGTTCACGGTCCATAAGTGTGAAAACTTTGGGTAGACTTCATTATTGATGCCTCACAATATGGAAAGCAAGTAAGTTATCTGTCATAGTTATTCCCCTTTCCACCTTTATCTTTTTTTCTACAGGTGTTGTCATCATCACTGATATGTGAAGGTCAATATATTCATTCTATATATCTACTACATAGGAATTTTTTCTCTTTGAGGTGCCTAGGTGGTTCAACCGTCTGACTTCTGATTTCACCCCGGGTTGTGAGATCGAGCCTTATGTCAGGCTCCCTGGTCCGCTTGGAGTCTGCATGTTCCTCTTCCTCTCCCTCTGCCCCTCCCTCAGCTTATGCTCTCCTTCCCTCTTTCTCAAATAAATAAAATCTTTTTTAAATAAATAATATTTTTTTCTATGGGTAGTAACAAATTGCCCTTAGCCATTCACACTATGGTGACCAATGCCCTCTTTCTAAATTGATCAAGAAAGTCTTACCTGCCAGTTAATTGGCTCTAAGAAGAATGCCCTCTGTGACCTTCGTGCCACTAACCATCACACATCATCTGCAATTATACACTTCATACTAGAGACAAAGAGCTTCTTTTTCTATTATTTTTATCATTTAATCTGCCCACTGCATAAAATAAGTAATGTGTTCATAAATAACAACAGCACAATACTGCTTAATGCCACTTCATTCCCATTTTTCTTTTAGAGCTACAATATGCACTATTTATACACATTATCAGTAATTGTTAAGTGAAAGACTATTGACCTTTAATATTATCAGAGTCAAGTGGATTTAGACCAGCTCTTCCATATCTAGGTATTTGCTCTTTGACTCACAGTAGTTGGGGTTTTGTTCCAACACTAGTTAAGTAGAGCGAATTAAAAAAAATTAATCTCTTTCAGATACCCTAAATGTTCATCATGCCTTCGAATGTAGACATAAACAGAATTCTCCACTGTTTAAATCCCTTAAAGTGTACTGTTAACCATCTTTCACAGGTTACAATGTATCCTCCAACACCTCACAACCTGTGCATGCCACCCCCCTACATGCACATATCTGTTCACATTTTATCTTGTTGTCTTATAGAAGAATAAACCTACATGAATCTTTTCATCACATATTAATACAATGCATAGTTAAGTCAAATACAGATGCCTACAATGGATGGCATAAAGAGAAATTCTTATAATCATAATTATAAGTGTATCTTCTAGCTCTAATGCCACTTTAGGAAGACATTTCACTTCTAGATATATCATAGAATGTGTTTCCAGTAATAAGAGAATCAAAGGGTTTTTTCTATTATTTTTTAAGATAACCATGGTAACATATTGCTGGGCAGACTCTTTTTAGTTCAACAGGAAGAGGATAATGGTTGTCATAAAGGTAATGAACCCGGGCTGCATATCTGTGAAAGAAAAGTGGTTGTCTCCTTACTAAGGGATGCTATCGGAAAATGAACTTGGGTTTTTCATCTTGATTAATAATTCTATGAATATCTTCGATGTGTTCACCTTTGAGTAAATCAGGTGTGATTTGAGGAGATTATCCATCAAGGTAGTACAGAGCTTACTAGTGTATTAAAAATAGTATGATATCTTTTGAAATAACCATCTTTATTGTACTTCTTTTATAGGGAAAGAACTGAGATTAGAATTTATATTAATTACCTCTGTATCACTGATCTGTCTCCAGAGATGGCACTTTAGCCCCCAGGGGATGGGAGTGTGGATATGGGGGTGCTATTGAAAGGACACATCTGCCTTGGAATCTAGGGAAAGCAGAATTATCCAGTCTGAGGACAAATGTGGCTGGGCCAGGTCTAACCTGACTAGGGACAATCCACTCCTCCATTCCATCTTTCTGTCTCAAGCTTCTGAGCTTCCTTTTACCCTTCTGCGCCATTCTATCCTTCCATCCACCTTGCATGTGACCTTTATCAATCACTCCTATATCAGGTGAAATTTTTTAGCACCAGGGCCCACAACTATCTCCACTTCTCAGATTGTCCATTTCAAGGTTTTAAACAAAGAATCTACTTTGTGCAGCTCATCTTTGTATCTTATGCATGACTGAACAACTTTTCACTACTTCACTTTGGGTCAGGGATTGACCTCTGGCGTAAAAAGCTGTGGCCTGATAGTATATGCCAATTGGAAGCAATATCCTATGCTGTGGAAAACTTAACATAGCCTGGAGAGTGACATGAAAGCAAGAATACAAACCAAAATTACAACCAGTAGTTTCAGAAAAAGAGTGATGATACCAAGCTGGCTACTGATTATTTTCCTTTGGAAAAAAAAAAAAAGAAGAAGGGAGGGAGAACCATTCTTCTATCACATGAGCATTAGAGTGAGCTGGTTGACTAAACCCTTTGGACATTCTTTACACGGTCCCATACCCTAACTTTGCTCCAGAAAGAGGGAAAGTCCAAAGAAGGATGTAATTTTCTTTTAAACAAGAAAACAAATCAAAATCTCCTGCCATAAGTAGTCACCTCCAAATATTGACTTTTTAAGCCCAAGTTTTATTTCCCTGTGGGAATGACTGCATAACTCACAGCCTACGAGACACTCTCACAACCACCCGTTCAAAACAAGCAGCAACACCCCTCTAGAATTGCACTCTCTCACCCATTTTAAGATCCCCAACACATAGGACAATTACAGGCATACTTCAGATAAAGGCACCAGTTTCTCCCAAGAACCTGTCACTCTCAGACACTTACATGTGCCAAGCTCTTGGCCAAGGCACTGAATTTGCTGTGTCATTGGCAGAATGGAAAAGAGAAGTGGCAAAAGGCTGTGATTTGGGGTACAAGATTTCACCTGAAAAAAAAAAGTTTCTTTCTTTGTTCCCATTTGTCTGAACTTCTAGCATATATTAAATTCAGTAAAATATTATATTGGAAACACAAGGCATCTAGGCTTTTGGCCAAAAAACTTAGGGAAAAAATTAGCAAGCCTAATATTTCATGAGAAATTCTTGGCTTAAACAATATTTTAATAAAGCTTAGCTATGTGTGCCAGTAAAGCAGAGAGATGACATAATGACTTATGATTTAAATATCATATAATCTCTGTAATGTCTAGTACCATCTTGTATCAAACAACATGAGAGGAGCAAAACCCCTGGGGGAAAGAAGAGAAGAACAATGTGAAATCAATTGAGATACCAGTAGAAGGCATATTGTATAAACCGTCTCATTAACAAATTTGATGAAAGAATAATTACAACTAACATATATTGAGGAGATATGATATGAGCCTTATAAGTATAATCTCATTTAATCTTGACAAAAATTCTATGAAGTGAACATTATCACCATTTTATAATTGGAATTCAGATTGGCTAATTTGCCCAAGGTTTCATGGAGCAGAGATTCAGGCAGTCTGAACTGAAAGCCCATATGCCTGACCATGTGCTATACTAGACTGATGATTCAATTCATGAATCCATTAAGTTCTCTTGGAAATAACTGATTTACACTATCTATGATATTTAATAAAGAATAATTATGCCTGTGGAGAATATTTTGAAAAAGGAACTGGACCAGGAATTAGAAGTTCTAGTCTTGGCTCTATCACATATTGGATGTGTAGCCTTGGATTAATCATTTAACACCTGAATTTCCATTTCCTCATTTGCAAAAAGGAAAACAAAAAGGCATGATAACTACTCTGTCAGCTTCATTGAGTTTTTGTGATTCTCTAATTAAATGGTGATGAAAGGATTTTATTATTTGAAAAGCACATTCTGACATGAAATATTGATATTGAGAATCCACTACATATACCACATCTTAATAGTATTATATGGGATTATTTCTTAAGTCACAGAATAAGCTTTTTCGTCTCTTAAAAATTGACATGATTCCAACGTTACAATGGTGAGATGATATATTCAAGCTGAGATATTATATAAAAATGGCTTTAAAATATTGAAATCCTTGGGGTTCTAGAAAGGGCAAATGCAAAATTAGTCTGTTAGGGTATAACCTAGGTCTCCTGGAAAGGAGAAAAAAAAAACCAACAAAATTAATTCACATTCAAAATTAGAACCACATGAGAAAATGAACCACCATGATGAGAAACAAAAGACACAACAAATAGGAAGATTAGTACAAGAACTAGAAACATTAAAACAATCTATAAGAGGTTTAAAAATATGTCTGTTTGCCAATAAGGGTGTAAAAATGTGCTCAACATCATTCCTTACCAGGAATGCAAATAAAAATAGCTGAAACTATAAAGACTGATGACAAATAAAACTACAAAGATTGACCATAGCAAGCTCTGGTGAAACTGGAACTCCCATATATCACTGAAGGGAATGAAAAAGGCACAACCCATATGGAAAATAGGCAGTTTCTCTAAGGCTAAATATGTGCCTATACCAGTACTCAACAGTTTCCCTCTTGAGCGTGTATCCAAGGGAAATGAGTGCTTATGTCCACAAAAAGACTTGTACAGCAATGTTCATAGCAGCTTTATTCATAATAGTCAAAAAGCCCCCAAAAGAGCCCAAATGCCCATCAGCGAGAGAATGGATAAATAACTACCATTTGGTGGTTTCTTCACACAATGAAATACCTGAAAAAACAACATAGCCAAATCTCACAAATATGTGGAGTACAGGAAGTCAGGTACTGAAGAGTACCTACTATAGGAGCCCATACACACACAATTCATTGACAAGTAAAATGAATGGATGATGAAACAAGTCCTTATAGAGTTAGCTCTGGGAGGGCGCAGTTGCAGTCTGCAAAGGGGCAGGAGGAAATCTAGGGTGATAGTCATATTTTATGACCACATAACTGTGATCCACGTGCCAGTCATGTGGTTGTGTAGAGGTTTTTAAAAGGTGAGGAAAAGTAGATTACTTTAGAACAGACAAATAGAACTAGTAAAGTAAAAAAAAAAAAAAAGCCATTAAAATAAAAAACTCAATGGACAATTTAAAACATCAATTAAGCTTAGATGATGAGAGACTTCTTTCCATTGGAAACATCTAGAATGTACCCAGCAGCACAGAACAAGCTGATAGAAAATAGGAAGCATAATGAGAAGATATGAAGGACAGCATTATAAGGTCTGAAACAGAGGTGTCAGGGGGAAAAAAAAAAAAAAAACCAAACAGCCAAGAACTACTCCTAAAAAAATTTCAGACTCAGATGATTTCAAAATTATTGCATTTTCGAGGAGGAGCTAATCGGTATCTTATTTAAACTATTCAAATCCATAGAGAAAGAATCTGCATCAATTCTTTTTATAAAGATTCATAACCTGGGGTGCCTGGGTGACTCAGTTGGTTTAGCCTCTGACTCCTGATTTCAGCTCAGGTCAGGATCTCAGGATCATAGGACGGAGCCCCACACTGGGCTCCACACTGATGTGGATCCTGCTTAAGATTCTCTGTCTCCCTCTCCCTCTGCTCCTGTACCGCCGCCCCCCCACCCAATCCTGCTCCGGCCCTGCACACTGGTTTTTTCTTCAAAAAAAAAAAAAAAAAAGGAAGTGGGGGGGACACCTGGGTGGCTCAATCAGTTAAGCTGTTGGCTCTAGATTTGGGCTCAGGTCATGATCTCAGGGTCCTTGAATGGAGCCCAGGACTCTACACTCAGCAGGGAGTCTGCTTGAGGATTCTCTCTCCCTCTGCATCTCCCATCCCCTCACCCCCACCGCATGCTTGCTCTCACTATCTCTCTTTCTCCCTCAAATAAATCTTTTTAAAAAATAAATATATAATTAAAATTTAAAAGATTCATAACCTTCATCCAAAACCAGGCAGAGAAAACACAGACAGACTAATACAGACCAATCTAACTAATAAATATTGATGCAAAAATCCTAAATAAAAGCAATTCAGGGCAGCCCGGGGGCTCGGCGGTTTAGCGCCACCTTCAGCCTGGGGCCTGATCCTGGAGACCTGGGAGGGAGTCCCATGTCGGGCTCCCTGCAAGGAGCTTGCTTCTCCCTCTGCCTGTGTCTCTGCCTCTCTCTCTCTCTCTCTCTCTTTGTGTGTCTCTCATGAATAAATAAATAAAATCTTTAAAAAAATTCAGCTTTATATTAAAATAATAATTCACCATGACCACATACAATCTATCTCAGGAATGTAAAAATAATTCAATGTTTTTTTTAATCCAGTGCTTTAATTTACCATATTATTTGGCCAAAGAAGCAACAAAAAGATAACTTTGATATATGGTAAAAGTATTTTATGTAATTCACCATCCATTATTAATTTTAAAAAACCTAGAAAAGTAGAAAGAGCACACTACGTTAAAATGGTAACTATGTAAATTACATATTCTGGAAGCATTTTCTCAAAATCACTAAGGAGAAAAACATGCCTGCTATCACCATCATTATGGACTACTGGCCCGAAAATACTTACAAATGCAGGAAAGGAAAATATTGAAATAGTAAGTGATAAGTTAATTAAATACTAATTCAGGAGGTTGTAGCAAAGTTCTAATTTTTAAAGAAGATACTATGTTTTAAGTGCATTGGCCTGTGCTACATCCTTTACATACCCACGTCATTTAATCTATACAACTCTGAGAGGTAGATGTTAATGTGTCCATTTTACAGAAGAGGAAACAGGCTCAGAGTGATGAAGTATGTTGCTCAAAGCCACCAACTAAGATAAGGGGCAGAACTGGCAACCGATCCCACATCTTTCAGACTCCAAACTCTGTGAACTTAAACAAAGGGTTAAGCATATTTCATACATCTTCCCCAGTTCCTCAATTTTTAAAAAAAATGATTGACCCAGCTGCATAATAAACTTCTGTAGGTTTACAGAAAGATCATATTATTACCCTATTTATTCTAACAATAAGTGAGGTAATTTGGCATTTTAAATTAGTAACAAATATCAAATATTTAATTCTAATATGAACCTGTTTAGAAAAAAATGACTTTGTGAAAGCTTTTCTGGCACAGATAATTTTTACCTAAAGGAAAATCCAGGTCACTTAATAGTGGGGGAAGAAAATCCTGGCAAATGATCATGGAGTCTAAATATCACTTTAAAACTTTCAACCTCTATAATCCCTTCTGCAACTGGCATTTTTAAAGGTGGCAAGAAGGAATCACCCTACAGGGAGTTCTGGAAAATGTCAGATTTCTCTTTCCAAGCACCATATGAGTCACTGATTCTTCAAAACATTGTGACGTGAAAGCTTAGCAATAGATCAGGACATTGTTGGGAATTGCTCTTTCACTAAGAGCTTCAGAAAAACCTGTGAAGAATTCCTATGGCAAGACAGATCCCAGGCTCATGTGAACTTGTCTTTCTTTGGCACAAGAATATAAAAGCATAATTTCAAGGCCTAGAAAAACGAACAGTTCCAGCCACTCTTCCTCATCTTCTCTTGGAAGAGACCTCACCAGCTTTATTTAGTACCAGCATTTTTTGCCCTGCCGGCCGAAAATAATTGCCACAGGTACTTTCTACTTGATTGAAGGAACCACTTTGCCCTTGGAGACGCTATTAAAGTAAAACAGACAGGTTGACTTCCTGGGTCCTTATTGTATTATCAGGGTCTTGGCTGGCTTCTTTTCAGCCCTCAGTGTCTTGATTAAATTCAAAAGTTGAAGAGATACCAGTACAAGTGTTTGGATAGTTAGCAATCTGAAGGTCAGTGAGGTCTCAAAAATAATCCTCAAGTCTATAAAATGAAAATGGTATTGTCATTTCTTCTTAGTCTGAGGTTAGGAAAGATAGTTAACTAAGAGTCAAAGGAATCTGTGGGTTTGTACCTTCTCCCTTCCCACCTCCAAACCCAGCTCCGAGTTATTTTTGACCATCACCCAACCGAAACCAGCCCACTATATTAATAAGAACTGACAACTGATGAAACACTGAATTCTACCTCTGAAGCTAGTAACACACTGTGTTATTTAAATCGACTTTAAGTAATAATAAAAAGAACCAACATTTATTAAGTACTTACTACAGGCCAGTCAGTCTCCTGAGCACTTTAGAGGGACTGTGGCACCTTGTCCTCATGACAATTCTATGAGTTTCTTATACCTGAGTGGGCAAGAGAATCTCCAGGGGAGTTTTTAAGTGGGCTTTATTTTATTAGAAGTATTTAAACCTTCTCATTTAAAGATATTTTCACTTTGAGGCCAAGGATTTTATATCTTATTCTATCCTTGCTCAATAAAAGTCTGGAGGGGCATAAAATCATGTTACCAGGTGTTTCTCATGTAGCTGAATGATGGAATAACAACCATCCCTTTGAGATGCTGTCCAGGGAGAAAAGCACAGGATTTGGGATCAGATGTTTTGAGTTTGTTGTAACATTTCATTTACTAAGTATTTGATTTTGGCTAATTCATTTAGCTGTACTTTAACAGACTCATGTATGGAAGGAAGGAAACAACCCAGCATAGCTGTATCAAGGATTAGGTCAATGTTTTTCAAAGCCTAGTATAGGCAGATTCTCTCTATCTATATTCTTTGGGTAAATGGAGAGATGAATAGATCAGTGAATACCCTTGTCACTTTTCCCAACTTGTCTGCTTTTTCTCTTCTCCATTCAATATATTGATCTTGTTCCTGTTCGTTGAACACACCAAATCATTTCCTTTATACTTGTTCTTGAGCTTCCTGAAGCCCTGTTGATTACCTGATTAATCCTTTGTTCAAATCCCACCTTCTTAAAGAGGACTTTTCTGAACTGTATGTAAAATGGCCAATTTCTGGCTCCAGTTACTTTCAAAACTTACCACGCTGCTTTATTCTCCTTCTAACTCTTGACACCATTGATAACTACATAATGTATTACTCAGTTTACTTGTTTGCTAACAGCTTCCTCCCTCAGAATGCCTGGTGCAGGGGCTTTGTTTTGTTCACCTAGGTGTGTATGAAAAGGTAGCGATTGTTATTAATGCTTCCCTTCCTGACCTGCTGATCCACACCTGTGAGATGGCATATGTTCAAGGAGTTGAGCATGCAAACTGAATAGATTCTTTTCCACAAATGATGCTGATGGATACCCTTAAAGAAATGGGGTGACCTAATTTCATGGACAGTGAGGTTTTTTTGTACATAAATAGAAATATGTATCAAAAAGAAATGTTCTCTAAACTCACTGGAACAGATAAGCAAGAAGAGTTATATTGTCATTTCCATTTCATGATAACTCAAAAAAAGTGAGTTTATAACATGCTGTTTTGATTACTAGTTTATGTAACAGTTTTATTAAGCTGATTCCCAAGCAATATGTTCCAAAGTGGTTTATATGAGGACACTAATAAAGCAGCATACCAAGCAAATAGACCAACCATTATTTGGGCTCCTAACATGAATCGTTTCCATTGTCATTTTGAAGACTTTCCAAATTCTTACATCTAATATGGCTCATCAAGTCCAAGAGTTCGAAATTCACAAGTCTAGTCAAAGGCAAGGTCATTAAATGCAAGGACTTAACCCTTTATCTGGAGAGTACTTTCAAGAACTTCACTGATTGGTATTTGATAATTAAAGCAGCAGACAACTGGGCAAAGCATCACCCTAATACTTCCTCCACTTGTCTGAAGGCACTGACAAACTTTGTTTCTAGGAGAATAGGAATTGTAGAAACTTCTTTATTCACAAATAAAATGCCTATAGGGTCCAAAAGGAACCTAACAGATGTTTACTTAAAAGTGAACAGATATCCTTGAATTGCTTCCCAGTTGCATAAATTTCTCTGGTATGCAACATGAACAGATTCTAACAGAATTCTTCATCTTAAAGTCAAGAAAATCATAAGATTTTAAAAGCTAGCTTTGTTCTAAACTTATTACTGACCTCCTCAAGAGGGGTGCACAAATTGGTCTTCACTCTTGAAAGAAGAAAGAGGAAAATTATGGAACAGTCAAGAAAATACGTGTAACTTTTAGTGGATGGCAGCAAAATAGTGATTAAATAAGTAGTCCAATAAAATAAGCCTTAAGTAGTAAACGTGCTCTTAAAAAATTAATTGCTTTCCTTAACAAATTTCTCAAGGGAAATTTAGATGTTCATACTTGGGCCATAATATGAGAAGATCAGAAGGGAGAGAAGCTAGATATCAATCAATAATAAATACCATTAACCCTTGAATGACTTGAGGATTAGGAGTGCCGACCCCACATGCAGTTGAAAATTCGTGTATAACTTTTGACTATCCCCCCCCAAAAAAATACTTACTAATCACTTAACTTTGACTGGAAGCCTCATGGATAACATAAACAAGTCCACTGACACATATGTTATATATGCATTACATACTGTACTCTTACAATATGGTAAACTAGAGAAAAGAAAACATTATTACAAAAATCACAAGGAAGAGAAAATACATTTACAGGACTATACTGTATTTGTCAAAAAGACTCCTCCTAGAAGTGGACCAGCACAGTTGAAACCCATGTTGTTCAAGGGTCAATTGTTATTTCTCTGTCACCACAATAAATACCACAGTCAGCTCTGATTTTTCCCTCTCTCACTACTGATTTTGTATAACATTCCTTTTGTATATATTTGCTTATTAGGCCCAGACCTCATTCCTTCTCTAATTGATATAATAGTTTCCAGTATCCCTTTCTGCCAATCACAGTTTTGGAGCTCAAGGGACTCTACTCAGAAATGCAACTCCCAAAGTCATCATAGCCCCTGCTTCCTGATCAATTCTACTAAATCAGGCTCACTGGGTTGTTTTCTAATCAAAAATCTTTCCATGGCTTATCCCTACCTACTGAAAATTGCCCCGACTCCTTTGTTGAGCATTTAAGGCCATCCATGCATGTATTTTCAAATCCCTGATGTGGTATGCAGCCTTATCTTTACTGTGCATGGATTCCAAAGTATTTTTTCAATACCTCTGTCAATTAAGCTGTGATAGGCCAGAGGCTTAGGACACAAGATAGAGAAGCCCCAGCCCTGCCCTCCAGGAGCCTTCAGTCTCATAAGGGACAAGTACATGAAAAACCCATATTGTTGAGTAGAGTGGTGACAGAGGCTCCCCAGGCAACCTCGGACTCAAGCGTCCAATCCTGCTATCTTGTTGATCTCACTTCGTCGATGCTAATTTATTTAGTTCTGTTACTAAAACATGGTCTACTCTTGTCAGTCACTCTACAATTTTGTTCCTGATGATTCCTCTCTGCAGAATCTCCTTTCTGTGCTTTTTTGCACCCCAAATATATCTGGTCTGAAGACTGGGTCAGATGTCAATTAATCCATGAAGCTTTCCTTAATTGTCTATGTCTTAATATCTCTCATCTGAATTCCTATGGCAATGGTTGTATTTCCTTTTCTCATTCTAATCACATCCTTGCTTGTATTGGAGTTTATTATCAAAGTCTTGTTTCTCTTACTATATCTGTCTGCCTCTTCAGAACAGCAACTGTGGTTTTATACACACAAGCCTAAAAAAACCCCAAACCCTTCAGAAAAGGGTGAGAAAGTGCTTGGTGAATGTTCTCTGGGTTAAAATAATAGGGAATACGTTGTACACCAAACTCCATTGTAAAATACAACAATGAGGGGATTAACACACGTACATAAATGCTACATAAATTACTGTAAAAATTAACATCAGGAGAGATGAGAGCTGCCACTGATGGACTAGCAACCCCGGGCTGAAAGGGGTTAAGCAGACCTACCCACAATGGGAAAAAGCTCTTCATTGCCTTTATTAAAGACTAATTTTAGGTCTTTTGGTAATTAAATGAGCACAATGTTTATGCTCCATAGCTTTCTGCCCTGAGTCTTGGAAAATACGTGAAATTTCCAAGAATTAAAGTTTCCATTAACACAAGTGCCAAATCAGGAGGCCTGACCTGTGGGAGAAAGTACATTTGTCTTTGCTGGCTCCTATTCCAAAAGCTATAGAAAGATATTTACTATATAATCTTGTGCGCAACTGCTCTGTTTTATCCTTGAGACCATCTAGACGAGACCAAGAAGCTGCAACATTTCAGAAAGTAACCAAGTACTGAAGCACAGCCATTTGGGTTCTAAAGTGTTGACAGCGATCCCTTTTTGGGGGGGTAAACTTTTTCATTGGGTGAGACCTCAACTGGTGTTTTTCTTCTGTGGGGGGGGTGGGGAGGGCAGGCAGAGGGGTGTGTGTGTGTGTGTGTGTGTGTGTGTGTGTGCACGCGCGCGCGTTTGATTCCCTGAGAACCAGCTTTGGCCGGTGAAAAACGCTTGACCGTAGTGGGTTCCAAAACCTCTTCCACCTGCATCATCCCCGCTAGATGCAAATTTAATGTGACGTGAATGTGTGCGCACAGCTTGCACACCTCGGAAAACTGTTTTTCTGATCTCTGCATCCGGTTTTATTCGCTCTTAAGTGGCCCAGTTATCTACCCAGATTACAAAATAAGAATAAAAAATAATAATAATAAATTCCCTTTACGTCAGTGAACTTGGCCTCGCGAGTGCTCTCCTCGGAGCGCGGAGCCTTTTAAAGGCGAGGGGGTCAAGCTGGCGGCCGGGGGTCGCGGCTCCTGGGGCAGAGCCGCTCCCCGGGTCCCGCCCCCCCGCCCGCCCTCTGCCCCTCCCTCGGGCCGGCTCCCCACCTCGGCGGGACGCGCCTCCCCCCGCCCCTCCCGCCTCCACCTCGCCGGCTCCCGCGGCCTCCGAGGTCTGGCGCGCGTCGAAGCGGGAACTGGGAGGCCGGTCTGTGGAGCATCACCCCCAAGGTCCTCTCCCCCCAGCCCCTCCTGCGCCCGGAGCCACGGCCGGGGGAGTAGAGCGGGGCAGGGGGAGGGGAAGATCCACACCCATCCCCCTTCCTCGAGCCCTCCCGCGTCCAGATCCAGTTGCACCTTTTATTATTTTAACTCCTCTCCTAGGACGCGCGGCCCCCGGATCCGGCCCTGCGGCGTTCGCGGTCCCTGCACCCGCGCGCCGGGATGGGAGAGCGCGGGACCCGCCCGCGGTCGGCCGGCGGGTGGAGGGAGGTGCAGCCGCCGCGCCCGCGGCCCGGACTCTGTAAGTTCCAGCGCTCCTCCCGGGGAGGGGAGGGGGGGCTGTTCGCATCCCCGCAAATGATTTAAAATGCCCAACACAGCAGAGGTTTACAGTGCTGGATGCGCTTTTCGGGGCACCCTCTCTCCACTCGATCTGCAGCCCGCGGGCGGTCGTCCGGGTTTTTCCTGCAGCCTCTACGTTTGATCCCTTCGCTGTAAAGTTTTCCATTTATGTTATGCGTTCCGATGGGATTTTTTTTTTCTTTTTTTTAAATGCAATCCGAACTTCTTGAAAACCTTAAATACTTCCTCATTTTCAAGTTACGTAGCACACCGCTCATTATTATTCTGTCACATTGCACTAAACATGTTATTTATACTGCGCAAGAGGCCACGGCCTTTTCTTTGCCTCCTTCTAAAAATAACGGAGGAAGGATTTCCTCTCTTTACTTTTAATACTGCTATAACGTCTAGGCAATAACTGGATCGTGATACCCAGCTGGCTTTCACTTTCATCATAGACGCCGCGTGTTTGTATCCTTGCCCTCCCTGATCTACAGACGCGGCTAATCTCAGAATTATCGTTGAGCCTTCTGTTTGCAGGAAGGCTCCCGGTTCTGTTTAAGGCTGTGCCCATCTGTGTTCAGAACGATAAGGAAAATTGAAGCAGTCCCGATCCAGACCAAATAATTTCTCCGCGGTCCCAGAACTCAAGCACAAAACTAGATTCGTGTTGGGATCCCTAAAATCACACCTTAGCTTTGCACGGCACCTGGGACGTATAGACATGTCCCCGAATGCAAGAAGTGAAGAGGGGAGGACATGGGGGAGGAGAAAGTTGTCAAACGTCGTTTCCCTTGTGCAGGAGGACGTCCCGAGGGAAGGAGAGGCAGGTCCGAGACAGGTGAATAGGCTGGCTATGGTGACAGGACGATGTTGGCCAGAAAGAGCATCATCCCCGAGGAGTATGTGCTGGCGCGCATCGCGGCGGAGAACCTGCGCAAGCCGCGCGTCCGGGACCGCCTCCCCAAAGCCCGCTTCATCGCCAAGAGCGGGGCGTGCAACCTGGCGCACAAGAACATCCGTGAGCAAGGACGATTCCTGCAGGACATCTTCACCACCTTGGTGGACCTGAAATGGCGCCACACGCTGGTCATCTTTACCATGTCGTTCCTCTGCAGCTGGCTGCTCTTCGCCATCATGTGGTGGCTGGTGGCCTTTGCCCACGGGGACATCTACGCCTACATGGAGAAAAGTGGAATGGAGAAAAGTGGTTTGGAGTCCACTGTTTGTGTGACTAATGTCAGGTAAGAATGCAGTGGGATGAGGCAGGGATTGACAACAGTGTAGAAAAAAGAATTAAACTGCCTTTCCCTCCTATCACGGTTAATTTGTTGAAAGTGAAATAAAGCATTTGCTTTAAGTGCCTTCGGGCACAAAGGAGTGGGAAAAACCCTAATCTAACACATTAAGAATCTTCTTAAATGCAGCTTTATGGATGAGGAGACCCTGAAAACGCCAGCGTTGATCCCTCCGGTGAGCTTTAAAAATACTGTATTGGTTATTTAAAGAATGGTTGTGGTTCAAAGGAGTCCACAGAGTGCCTTACTCAGAAAAAGCACACATTCAGTTTTCAGTATGAAAAAGCTGATGTCCGTCGTTCCCCCATCCTCAAGGAAATATCTCTTGAGCGACAAAAAATACTGTGCAAATGCTAGTAATATTTTTCCCTGACTTCTCCTACTCATGACATTTTCAGAAATTGCAAGGGAAATGGGAAAACACTGGTGGAGAGGTATCCGAGATTCAAGATCCACTAAAAATGAAATAAGTAGATATAAGTAAGCCCTTCTCTATCAAGATTATCTTAAATATCTGGCTGCTTGCATTGGATTCCAAAAGTAAAAGTTATATTGAGACGCAGAACTAGAAAAAAGTAGTTTTTAATGGAAATTGCGCCAAGTTTTGCCTGGAAGAGATTATAGAGAATTGACTAAATGTTGGAGTTTTCTTTACAAGCTTTAATAGAATAGGGACAAGATAATCCTCAGGTAGCCTAATGTTTGCTCTTTCTCTTACATTGTGTTTCAAAAGTAAGTAAAATGAATTTGATTTCAGCGATTCTCCTCATATTTTCACATGGCCTAAGAACACTTAGTTGGGATGATCTGTCTTTTAATTTGTTTTGTTGGAAGACAGAAAGAAATCATTTATATCAATTGCAAAAATATTCACTCTGAAGCGAAACAATGGTAATAATGCTGGAAACTTTGCCAAGACATTTTCTGAGTAATATTCCAAATCTACATAGTGTACAAAGCAAAACAACTTGAACAAGCAGCAATCTGTCAGGCAACTGTAAAGAATGAGATCTTTACTGACCCTGAAATCTTCTGAAATTAGCATACCACTGCAAGAAGCAGAAGCCCAGCCCGTGACCTTGTCCGTCCTCGCACATTTCCTAAGTGACAGCAATGCCAACATATCAGGGTGGGATGTAGCATTTGTGTGCAGAAATCACACGTCACTGATTTCAGCTCGGATTTTGAGGAGAGAAAAATATATTGGATTGATCCTTCGTCAACAAGTAGATATTATTTTCTTGTCTTGAACTTTTCATAGACTTTTGTCACAAAGAAAATAAAGATGAAAAATGTGGGTGATCACCAGCATAGCAGATCCAAAGGAAACAATTAAAACACTGTAACAGGCATCTGTAGGGTCAAATATCATTATTTGTAATATTTCTCTTTAAGAAATTTACGGGCATGGATGTTGGTAAGTCACTTTCATATCGAGATAAATTTTTAATAAACATGCAGTAGACAGTCATAAAAAGAGATAAACAAAAATGATAAGCCTCGAAAACAAATGATGGATTTTAATTATAAGACAAGTATATTGGCTTTTCCTGTGAAAAAGAAGTCACAAGGCAGTTTGTTAAAGATGTATCATCAAAAGTGACATCCTTTCAATGCTTTTTTTTTTTTTTAAAGAATTTACGGAGTGCACTGGTTATTAAAAGCTGTTTTAGTGCTAGCTCTTATTTTCCACCAAGATGTGTTCCGAAGCAGGTTCACTCCCCCGATGCTGGTGGGAACAATCAGTTTATTGTGAGAAATGGTGTCGCAAATACATTGAGACAGAGCTGATTTTATCAGAATGACAATTTTTAATTGCACTTCTTACCTAAAAAAAAAAAGTTACTTGACATATTTTAAGGTTAAAATCCTACTAATTATATTTCAATGTTATGGTACTATTTATAGTTTAATCTCAGCATGCAGCTTACTCATAACCAATTGTACATAATACAATCTTTTTCACCAAAAATATAGAAACAGTAAATCTCTATTCTCTCTCAAAGGGGATTTAAAAGATGCCTAATGATGTTCTCATTCTTTATATTTCCTTTCAGAAGTTCAGTGTCCCAGCATTTCATCGAAATTAAAAACAACTTATTGTGATGGTTACTCACCAATATGTCCAAATAAATTTTACCATTCTCATTTTAGAGTGGCTTACTTTCCCTTTCATGTGGATGACTTTCCAATATGAGTCAGAAAATAAACCAGCATTTTTCTTCTTATTCAGCCTAACTCCCTCTGTAGCAGAACAAATGAACAACTGCACATTTTCATCTTTTAAGGGTGTTTAGCATGATAGGTGTCCATAAAAGGCTGGGTCTTGCACTATATAATGTTTAGAATTAAAATTGTTCATAAAATAAACAATATGTAAAATATGACACATGAATAATCCCTCAATTGGTTAAAGCGAGACATTTGGGAATATTCATCGTCAGGCTGATCCATGAGGTATATAGATGTTATTAGAAAGCAGCGTTGGGTCCAAGCCTTTCGTCTGGGGTCCATGCTTATTCTTCGCCGAGTTTTTGGATCATACGACATCTGTGTAGCTAGTGCAAAAAGTAATTATTGTGGTTTTCCATGAATCTTTTTGGCAACAAAAGGGCTTAAAAAATAAATTTTCACATTCCACTTAAAGGCTAATCAAAAGAATTATTTCTGCTTCCCCCTCACTGTGTTGCACAAAAGCACATGGATAGGTAACACGGATACCCTGTATGTAGTTAACTTTCTGTAAAATTAAAGAAGTTTGAAATTGGCACTGGGGGCAAACACAGAACTAACCCTGTTTTTGTTAAGAAGTCACAGCAGTATAGGATATGTAGTTAAGTGAATACATTAATCTTCAGAATAACCAAATGTGGTGCATCTTAAGCAAAAGGATAAATCAGACTTACCTGAGAGCTTTTCCAGTTAAGTCTTACCTAGTTCGACCTTGGACCTACCAAATCAGTGTTTGCATTGAAATATGGAAGAGATGTGCAATTTGAAAAAGCTTCCCAAGAAAATACTGACACTTATTCTCTTTCCCTTTCCCTCTTTCAGAGCACCAAGCCAGAACTGAGAAGATTCAAGTTCTCATTAATTATTTGATCTTGAGACAGTCACTTACTAGTCTCTGCCTCAATTTTTTCCTTTAATATCCCAAGTTATTCTCGAGAATTCTAGAACAAAATGATACAAGAAAACAAAAGTTTTCTTTCCAAATGGCAAAACATTCTTTTTTATGAAAAATACTAGTACTTTTACATGATGTGTTTTATACCACCTTTTAGCACTATGCTTTCTTTGTATAAGATACACAATAAGTGTTAGCCAATGAATATGACTTTCAGGGTTGTAAATAATAAAAAGTTCACTTATTATTCAGGACCTTCCCATATGACTCCAGTCACTTACACTCAGATATGCAATGACTAATAAATATCTACCTGGTAGGAAGTTTCACCAAGTAAACTACGCCTTTGTGAAAGTATTTCACAAAATATGCCTATAAATACAAGTATGGGTTTATTATTTTAACTTATTATTTTAATGCTTTCCTATAAGTAGGGCCATCGTTACATGACATAGAAAACAATAGAACCGTTTCCCAGAAGTCTGGAAGTAGACGCATTCCAATGAGAGAGAGATAGAGAGAGAAAGTGCTTGTGTTTAGAATCAGACATTTGACAAGTTAAGTGGCCAAGTCTTTCCAAAAGCATTTAATAGCCTTTGGAGGGAGAAAATGGAAAATTCAGCTTGGCATGTTATTTCATTGTTCAAAATTTGATCTGATGGCACTATTTTTTGATGTCCTTCCTTGCAGATCGTTCACCTCTGCTTTTCTCTTCTCCATTGAAGTTCAAGTGACCATCGGATTTGGAGGGAGAATGATGACAGAGGAATGTCCTCTGGCCATCACAGTTTTGATTCTCCAGAACATTGTGGGTTTGATAATCAATGCAGTCATGTTGGGCTGCATTTTCATGAAAACAGCTCAGGCTCACAGAAGGGCAGAGACCTTGATTTTCAGCCGCCATGCAGTGATTGCTGTCCGAAATGGCAAACTGTGCTTCATGTTCCGTGTGGGGGACCTAAGGAAGAGCATGATCATCAGTGCCTCAGTGCGCATCCAGGTGGTCAAGAAGACAACTACCCCCGAAGGGGAGGTGGTGCCCATTCACCAGCTGGACATTCCTGTTGATAACCCAATTGAGAGTAACAACATTTTTCTGGTGGCCCCTCTGATCATTTGCCATGTGATTGACAAGCGCAGCCCCTTGTACGACATCTCAGCAACTGACCTCGCCAACCAAGACCTAGAGGTCATAGTGATTCTGGAAGGAGTGGTCGAAACTACTGGCATCACCACACAAGCGAGAACCTCCTATATCGCCGAAGAGATCCAATGGGGCCATCGCTTTGTGTCTATTGTAACTGAGGAGGAGGGAGTGTATTCTGTGGATTACTCTAAATTTGGCAACACTGTGAAAGTAGCTGCTCCCAGGTGCAGTGCCCGAGAGCTGGATGAGAAGCCTTCCATCCTGATTCAGACCCTCCAGAAGAGTGAGCTGTCCCATCAAAATTCTCTGAGGAAGCGCAATTCCATGAGGAGAAACAATTCTATGAGGAGAAACAACTCCATCCGAAGGAACAACTCATCCCTCATGGTGCCAAAGGTGCAATTTATGACTCCAGAAGGAAATCAGAACACATCAGAATCATGACAGCAAGACACACCTGGTGGTTTATGCAAAGCACTGTCAGACTGTACTAGAGCGGGAACACAGTAATTTATCCTTCTATCACCAGATGCTCATATTCAAGCAACAGCACTTTCTGTGTCAATAAACAGTAACACACAACATGGAGGATTCATGGCTGACACTTGTTTCATATGTGCAGTATTTGCAGTGATATGCTTCTATTGTGTATAGGAAATAGTATGCTCTTGTTTCTCTCAATTTGAAACCCAAGGATTACAGTAATAGGAATAGACCTTGAGTACAAAAGCTGGCCAAGGAATGACTCTGTGTGAAATGCTTAGTGGTTGAAACCACAGATCTCTCTGTTTCCATTGGCCCTCTAGAAATGCAGGTAGGATGAGGGGGAACCCTAAAAGTATGCTGTTAACACCTTTTGTATCAGCAAGTATGTAGCCCTCTCTTTTTTTCCAGATACTACATCTGGTAAGAAGCCAGAGGTAAAAACTGCTTATCTCTGGCTGCTTCTAAACAGATTGTGTTCAGTCACTTACTTCTTCACAGTGACCTTTGCAGGTTTCCTCGTCCTCCTAATGGCAGCCTGTTGGCGGAACTGGGCAAAGAGCTTTGGAGAAAGGCTAAGAACATTCCTGTCTCATTTAGGACTGGATTCCCAAAAGTGGCAATTATTTCCTTTGGCTTCTCACTTCTTAAAAGCCCCTACAGGGAAATACTGTATTGAGTATTTTATTAAAATATTTTCTTCGTACTCACTGTAGTTTTGTGATTTCTCTTTCACGAAATTATCCCTATTCAAAGCTCAAGAAAAGAAAAAAAAATTTTAGAGGCATGTGAAAGAGATATACAGTGATAACACCTCTCAGACATTCCTGTCCTTGAAATTGGTTATTCCAAGGGAACTACATTTTTTTGTTTCATTTTGATTGTATTTCCTTCCAAGATTTGAAATGTTTTCCTAGCTCTTCTATCTGAGCCTGATGTATCATGGAAATCACATAACCTTTTTTCTTTAAATCTCCAACCTCCTATCTTAAAACTATATGCTCTTCCTGAATTCAGGCCTGGCATATATAGCTTTAGCATGATAGCACTTGCTAAAGTGAGATTTTTCTATCAAAACTTGGTTTAATCATCCTTAGCTCTTCTTTCTTCAAAGAAGGGATGAAGACGCAAAAAGAAGCACTAAGTTGAGAGACTGGGTTTATTCTTCTGTTTCACATAGTTGAACATCAGAAAACTGAGCTCTTATATGGCCTTTTACACAGGTTTGGGGGGTTGTATTCATTTTACTTCATTTATGAACATTTGAAATAGGCAGGTAATCATTAATATATTCAAATCTTATCTTAAACAAATGACTCATGATTCTACCCAGATGAATGGAAATTGTTTCTCGGGTTACTAAGTTAATCATTTCTGAACAATTCTAACCACTCCTTTGAACTCCAGACTCATGTATCAAGCAGGTACTTGAAGCTCCACCTAGATACCCAATATGCATTTAAAACCTGCCTAAAACCAAATACTCCGTTTCCACTAACAAAACCTACCCTCTACCCCCCGTCTTTCTTCCAATCAAGCCAAAACCTTGGAGTCATACTTGACACCTCTCTTCTATATCTCACATGCCATCTATCCACAAAAATCTATTAGGTCTGCTGTCAAACTATATCCAGAGTACGACCAATTCTCTCTACCTCTACCACTTCCCCAGAGTCCAAGCTGGGTACTCATTACCCAGTGTGTATGGATGTACCTACACCAATTTTCAGAATATTACATTTTTTAATAGGATGCCAAAAAGAATCTATCTTCAATAAGACTTAGCTCAACAGAGACTTTAGGGAGGGATATCAGACTTCCTAGCAGTTCTGACACAGATGCAGGTCCCCCACTCTCACTCCAGGACAGCTGAGCAGAGCCAGAAGGCAGCTTCCACTCCAACAATAAGGATATGTATAATGCCTGCCTGCTGTCCACTGACAAGTCAATGTCAGTGGGATGGACAGAGGCTGCAGGGCAGGTAATGCTGGGGCGTGGTCAGTGGGATTAAAATACAGGATTTCCGAGTCTGATACAGAATGCCCTTGCACCCAGGGGCAAATCTAGATATGAAGCATGACCAAGTCCCTCAGCCCCCTTCCAGCTGCAACTGAATGCTAGGCACCAACAACCTAATGACCATCAAGTCAATGAGGAAGTCAATCAATGCGTTTGATGGAGCCGCCTATGTCAAGTCATGGCTCAGGCAGGGACATCATTCAGCTGGTGTCAGCCACATTGAAGAGAAGATCACATCAATAATTCTTTAAAATACAAATGTTTTAGAGTATTAAAATGATTTGAAAACCTATTTTTGCTAAAATACATTACGCTGGCCAAAAATTTTCAGGAACCTTTTAATTTAGTTTTAGGAAACAAGAAGATTCTGTGTGTGTTATTTTGATTTATGTATTGAATTTAAGTATTATATTAAATATTTAGAGTCTGCTTCCACCCTAGTCTTGATACATGCAATATTCTTTTTTTTTAAGATCCTATTTATTTATTTGAGAAAAAGAGAGAGTATGAAGCAGGGGCGGGGAGCAGAGAGAGAACCAGACTTCCAGCTGAGCAGGGATCCAGATGAGGGGCTTGATTCCCCAGGACCCTGAGATCATGACCTGAGCTGAAAGCTGATACTTAACCAACTAAGCCACCCGGGTACCCTGACAATATTCTTTTAAATAATGCTACATCACACTTCCACTTAACACCCTCCTATGGTTTTCTGTTTTTCTAAAAATGAGGACCAAAATCTTTCCCAAGGTTCATAAGCCACTATATTTCATTACTATCACTTGTGTCCTCAACCATTTCCACTTTATACCACACAGGCTTTGTTGCTCTTTGGAAAGGAGCCATACATACTTTCATATTATAGGTTTGCTTCTACATGGAACATTTTCCCCAAAAAGCCTCCTGGGTCTCTGCTATCATTATTTAGTGACTAGAGTACCATCACATGAGACAATATAGTATTATGGCTCAGGAAACAGACTCTGCAGCCAAAGTCTCTTGGTTTAAACTCCAATACTTATCATCTGTGAGGTCTTGACAAATTAATTTCCTTTGCCTCACTTTCCCTATGCATAAAATCAGAATGATTATAGTATCTACTTCCTAAGTTGTTATAAGGAGTAAGTGAATTAACACTATGAAAGGCTTAAAAGAGTTTAATTCATTTGCCCAGAACAAAAGCTTGAAATGAAATACTGTCTTGAAATTAATTACATTCTTAATAGGGTGCATGGGTAACTCAGTCAGTTAAGTGTCTGCCTTCAGCTCAGGTCATGATCCCAGAGTCCTGGGATTGAGCCCTATGTCTGGCTCCCTGCTTAGTGGGGAATCTCCTTCTCCCCACTCCCACTCTCCCTCTCAAATAAATAAATAAATAATTTTAAAAGATTACATTCTCAGCAAATGACTAGTTCAATGCATTACATTTCTTCTCTAGGACAGAGACAAAAGATCTTTGCAATGTAAATCTGATCTCTTAAATCTACAGCAGAGACCTTACATCTCCCCACTCCCAGTGACTTTTCCTGATTCTTTGATACCTGCCAAGCGCATATTATTAAATACTATAACGTGTAAAATACTATAATGTGTAAAAGGAAACATTTTACATGCAGAGGATATTTCTGGTTTTACATGTCTATCATTTATTTATTCATCCAGTAATATATAGTGAATGTCTGATATTTACCATCTGGCAAAAATAACTAGATGTGTTTCTTTGTTTCTTTTTTTTTTTAGAAGAACCAAAAATTTATAGACAAGGTAGGTGCTGATTCTGCTCTAAAGTAATCTGAGATGGAAAGTATGAGGAAAGAAACACTGACTGATGTACCAGAATTACAGAATAGACACGTCGATCTCAAAATCAAAAATTAAGACCTACGCCTAGTTACTGAGCAGGCAAGGGAAGACCATGGAAGATCCAGATCTGTTACACAGATAGCTTTGCTGAGAGTGAGGGAAGAAACTAGAACACTGTTCATCCTTAAAAATTATTTTTCCCCATTTTACCTTACCCCAATATCACAGTTTTCTTCTACAATTCCTCATCATTTGTCACTTGGCTCAAGACTTTTTGTGAGTAAAAATCCTGTTTCCCAGACCACAGACATTTCTAAATACCCTGGCCAAGTGTTTTGGCACATAAGTATCTCAGAACCAGCAGTGACTTAAAGAAATGACCTCAGTTCCCAAAATCTAACTCCCAGAGAAGTTGTTAGCCATGTAGTCAAATGGGGGAGTATTCTTTCCCCTCCATTGATAGGAATCATTTTTGTTGTTGTTGTTGTTTAATTTGGCATTTAAGGAGCAAGAAGTTTCCTCTTTGAAAATGATTTAATTATAGATAAAGAAGAAAGAATGAAAAGATATCTACATCTCTTGGGGTTCCCACTCCCAGCTTTTGTCATTTTCAGGATGTTGAAGGTAGAGGCAGAACTGAAATTAGTGTCTCTGAGGACCAGTGCATTAAAATAACCATAACAAATCCTACAGGCTGTTCAAGAGGAAACCCAAGGGCCATGCTCTTCCCATGATCTTTATGCACAATTCTCATCAATGGTGATGGGAATTTCCCCACAGACCTAGGAAGGAAGTGACTCTAATTACACCCCTTGATAACTTGCTGCACTATTCAAGTTTAAGTTCATGAAAATCTTAATCAGTCTTTAATTTCAGATCAAAATGTCACATTAGAGCCTAATTTCATGCCAGATCATTCACATCTTCATTAGTACTCTTTTCTTTTATTGTTGTCCGAGTTCTCATGAAGATTTTCTTGGCAGTATTGTATGACACCCTTCCCCTGACTCTAATACTCTCTGGGGTCATTTAAATGAAACTATTACTTTGCACAATGTTTACTTTAATCACTTGAGAAAACAAAAATATTAAGGCTGGATCTCTCCGTACTATGGGATTACTTTGGTTTGTATTGAATAAATATTGAAACAGTGGAGGATAAAATAGTTATCTGTAAAAGTGAAGTCAAAATAGATTTTTTTTTGAAAAGGGGGCTTCAATTATTTATCACGGACTGTTGAAAAAAAGCCCACATTCTTTAAGCATGATATTCAAGGCTCTCTGCGGTCTCATTCCAACACATGTTTCCAGCCTCATCTCCCAGCCTTCCTCCTCAATCCTGCCCCTGTCCTCTGTCCTCAACACCTTAGACTGCTTCAAGTTCACTGAATGCTTCATTCAATCTCTCACACAAACTGCAAATCTCTGGTGTAGAAATTTGTGCTTTTTCTGTCTACCAAAACTATAGCTTTTACAAAGCCTTTTCAAATCTTCCATCTACTTCACTTGTTCCATTCCATCATGTGTACCTCTGTATATTCATAATTTCATAATAATTGGTATTATATAATGTTTTGATATCATATTCACCTCTCCTCATTAGATTAAAAGTCTGTTCCCAAACTACTTACCACAGTCCTTTCTTTCACAGTAACAGAGTTGTTCAACTGTGATACTACCTTCTCCAGACTGTTACAGTTAGTTGTGGCCACGTGCTTAATCTAGGATCAACAGCCCATGGACAGAAACCAAATGGACCTCTTTCTGTTCTTGATTTTTAAAATCCTGAGCTTATATTTCTCCATCTTCATTTTTCTTCCCATGGGCCAGGCACATATGTGGTGGACCCCAGCTTTCACCAGGCTAATAATGACAAAACTGAAAGAGCAAAAATATGGAAAAAGTCTGTGACACTAAATGATTTTGTGGAATAGAATCACACTAGCCGGGGATCCCTGGGTGGCGCAGCGGTTTGGCGCCTGCCTTTGGCCCAGGGCGCGATCCTGGAGACCCGGGATCGAATCCCACATCGGGCTCCCGGTGCATGGAGCCTGCTTCTCCCTCTGCCTGTGTCTCTGCCTCTCTCTCTCTCACTGTGTGCCTATCATAAATAAAAAAAAAAAAAAAAAAAAAAAAAAAGAATCACACTAGCCTGGACTATCTACCTTTACACGGTTACATGAGAAAGAAAGAAATACATATTTTATTTTAGTGATTTTTTCTTTTTAGTTTTTCAAAATTTGTTTGTATATTTTGTTACTACACTCAAACTTAGCCTTTATCCTAAACAATACATGCAAAATTATATCAAATGGACTTGTAATCCACAGAATGGCAGAAAATATTTGCCATCCTCATATGCTACAAAAAACTCATAAATAATTTACATAAAACTCTTATAAATCAATAAGAAAAATACACACAGCCAAATACAGATAATTGGAAAACAAAATGAAAAAGCCTATTACAAAAGAAAGAATCCAAAATTCCTGTATATATATATATATATATATATATATATATAATATACTATATACTATATATATATAGTATCCAAAAATGCAAATGATGACCACAATGCAACACCATTTCATACCACCAGAATGATTAATCTGAAAAAGATAAAAGTAAGTGTTAGAGACAAAAATGGTCATAATACAATGACAAAGGAGTCAAAACATCAAGAAGATAGAACAATTATAAAAATGCATGTGCTTATCATTGGTTATATAAGTTTATGATATATAAAAATAATATTAATATATAATATATAAAGCAGGGGCACCTGAGTAGCTCAGTGGGTTGAGCATCTGCCTTCAGCTCAGGTCATGATCCCAGGGTCCCGGGATCAAGCCCCACATCAGGCTCCCTGCTCAAAGGATAGTTTGCTTCTCTCTCTCCTCCCTACTCATGTTCTCTGTCACTATCTCTGTCTCTCTCTCTCTCAAATAAATAAAATATATAACAACAACTAACAAGAGCTAAAAGGATAAATACACAGTAATGCAATAATAGTTAGAAACTTTTTTTAAAAAGATTTATTTATTTGAGAGAGAGAGAGAGTTGGGGGGGGGGGGCACTGGGAAAAGGAGAGAGAGAATCCCAAGCAGGCTCCATGCTCAGTGCATAGCCCTACACAGGGCTTGATCCCATGACCCTGATATCATGACCTGGGCCAAAATCAAAAGTCAGACATTTAACTGACTGAACTACCCAGGTGCCCCAATAGTTGGAAATTTTAATAGCCCACTCTCAACAATGGATAGATCATCCAGGAAGAGAACTAATAAGGAAACAGCAGATTTGGACACAATGACCTAAGACATATACAGAACATTCAGTTCAACCACAGGAGAATACACATTCTTCACAAGCATACATCAAACATTTTCTAGAATAGGCTGTATAACAGGCCACAAAAACAAGTCTTAGCAAATTTAAGAAGATTGAAATTATATCAACTACCTTTTCTGTTCACCGTAGCATGAAAATAGAAATAACAAGAGGATCACTGGAAAATTCACACACACATGGAAATTAAACATCACACCCCTAAACAACCAATGGATCAAATAAGAAACTAAATAAGAAATAAAAATTTCTTAGGACACCTGGGTGGCTCAGCAGTTGAATGTCTCTCATGGGATCCAGGATCGAGTCTTGCATCAGGTTCCCCTCTGCCTGTGTCTCTGCCTCTGTGTGTGTGTGTGTCTCTCATGAATAAATAAATCTTAAAAAAATAAATAAATAAAAATTTCTTAAGACAAATGAATATGGAAACACACAGACCAGAGATTATGGGATACAACAAAAGCGGTGGTAAGAAAGAAGTTCATAGCAATAAACACCTACATTAAGAAGCAAGAAAATCCCAAATAAACAACTTAACTATACCCCTTACAGAACTAGAAAAAGAACAAATTGAGCCCAAAGTAAGCAGAAGAAAAAAATAATAATAAAAACTAGAGGTGAAATACATAAAAATGGAGAGTAGAAAAGCAATAGAAAAGATTAATCAAACTAAGAGTTGGTTCTTTGAAATGATGAACAAAATTGACAAACCCATAGTCAGACTAACCAAGGAAAAAAGAGAAAGGACAGAAATTATAAATTTAAAAAAGACATATACAACTAATACTACAGAAATTCAAAGGATCAGAAGAAGCCACTATGAACAATTATATGCCAACAAATTGAAGAACCTGGAAGTAATAGGAAAATTCTTAGAAATATACCATTTATTAAGACTAAATTGGGAAGTAATAAAGAATATGAATACAAATTGCTAGTAAATAGATCGAATCAGGAATCAAAAATCTCTCAACAACAACAACAAAAAAAACCAGGACCAAATGGTTTCACTGAATTTTAGCAAATACTAAAAAAATTAACATCACCCCTTCTCAAACTTTTCCAGAGAATTAAAGAGGAGGGAACACTCTCAAATTCATTTTCCAAGGCCAGAATTATCCTGACACTAAAAGCAGAAAAGGACATTACTAGAAGAGACAACCACAGGCCAATATCCTTGCTAAAGTTATCAATAAAATATAAGCAAACTGAATTCAGCAGCACGTTATAAAGATCATTCACCATGATAAAGTAGGACTTTTCCACTGGAATGCAAGAATGGTTCAACATACACAAATCAATCAATGTGATATGTCAAATTAATAGAATGAAAGAAAAGAATCATATGACCATCTCAATAAACAGAGAAAAAGCATTTGAAAAAAATCAACATCCATTCATGATAAAAACTCAACAAATTAGGCATATAAGGAATATATCTCAACATAATAAAGGCCATATGTGACAAGCCCAAAGCTAACACCATACTCAACAGTGAAAAAATGAAAGCTTTTCTTCTAAGATCAGGGACAAGATGAGGGTACCCAGTCTTACCATTCCTACTCAACATAGTACTGGAAGTCCCACCTAGGTCAATCAGGCAAGAAAAAGAAATAAAATGGGTCAAAATTGGAAAAGAAGTAAAATTGTCACTATTAGAAGGGGAAATGATTTTATATACAGAAAATCTTAAAATATTTTTACATATAAGTAAAATCTTTATACATAAAAAATTTTAAATCTCAACCCAAAAAAACCCTGATATAGCCATGAATTCAATAAAGTTGTAGGATTCAAAATTAACATACAAAAATTAGTGGCATTTCTATACACTAACAACAAAATTTCTGAAAAAGAAATAAAGAACTTGAATCAATTTACAATAGCATCAGAAACAATAAAATAGGGATCCCTGGGTGGCTCAGTGGTTTGGCGCCTGCCTTCGGCCCAGGGCGTGATCCTGGAGTTCTGGGATCGAGTCCCACATTGGGCCCCTCACATGGAGCTTGCTTCTCCCTCTGCCTGTCTCTGCCTTTCTCTCTCTCTCTCTCTCTCTCTCGAATAAATAAACAAAATCTTAAAAAAAAAAAAAGAAACAAAATACTTAGGAACAAACTTAACTAAGGCAGTGAGAATTTATGCTGAAAACTACAAGATATTGATGAAAAAAATCAAAGAAGTACAAATAAAGGAAAAGATATCCTGTGTTCATGGATCAGAAGAATTAATATTGGGATACCTGGTTTGCTCAGCAGTTGAGCTTCTGCCTTTGGCTCAGGGCATGATCCCGAACTTCTGGGATCAAGTCCTGCATCAGGCTTCCTCTGGGGAGCCTGTTTCTCCCTCTGCCTGTGTCTCTGCCTCCTTCTTTTTGTGGTTCATGAATAAATAAATAACATCTTTTAAAAATATATTGTTCAAATGTCAATATTACAGAAAGTCATATACAGATTCAATGCATTCTGTATCAAGATTCCAATAGAAGGGATCCCTGGGTGGCGCAGCAGTTTGGTGCCTGCCTTTGGCCCAGGGCGTGATCCTGGAGACCCGGGATCGAATCCCACATCGGGCTCTCGGTGCATGGAGCCTACTTCTCCCTCTGCCTATGTCTCTGCCCCTCTCTCTCTCTCTCTGTGACTATCATAAATAAATAAAAATTTAAAAAAAAATTTAAAAAAGATTCCAATAGAATTTTTTACAGAAGTAGAAAAAAATGTCCTAAAATTACTATGGAACCACAAAAGATCCTGAATAGCCAAAGAAATCCTAAAAGAAAAAAAAAAAAAAGAAGAACAAAGCAGGAGGTATCAGACTTCCTGATTTCAAGCTATACTATAAAGTTATAGTCATCAAAACAGTTGTACTGGCCTAACAACAGACAAATAGAACAGAATCAAGAACCCAGAAGTAAACCCAATAATAAACTCAGTCAACTAATATTTGACAAGGACGCAAAAATCCTCCATGGAGAAAGGACAGTCTCTTTAATAAATGATTCTGAGATGATTGGAGAGTCACATGAAAAAGAATGAAACTGGGCTCATATCTTACATAACACACAAAAATTAATGCAAAATATGTTAAAGACTTGAATTTAAGACCTAAAATCATGAAACTCATAGAACATAGGAACAAAGTTCCTTGACGTGGGTTTTTGTAATGATTATTTTGGATATGACACCTAAACCACAAGCAACAAAATAAAAAATAAGCAAGTAGGGCTACATCAAACTAAAAAGCCTTTGCACAGGAAAAGAAACTATCAACAAAGTGAGAAGACAACCTACAAAATATATGTAAATCGAATATCTGATAAGGGGTTATATTCAAAATATATGAAGAACCCATTTCAACTTAATTAAAAACAAACAAGTAACCCAATAAAAAATTGAACAAAAGACCTGAAGAGACGTTTCTCCAAAGAAGATATACAAAAAATCAACAGGTACATGAAAAGATGCTCAACATCACTAGTCATTACAGAAATACAAATTAAAATCACAATGAAATACCTGTTAGAATGGCCATCATCAAAAAGACAAGAGATAACAAGTGCTGGAATAGACATAGAGCAAGGGAACCCTTGTGTACTGTCAGTAGGATTGTAAATTGGTACATTTATGGAAGACATAAGAAGGATCCTCAAATAGAACTACCATGTGATCCAGGAATTCCACTTCTGGAAGTGTATCCATAGATGATGAAAATACTAACTCAAAAAGATCTCTGCACCTCTGTGTTCAGAGAGCATTATTTACAATAGCCAAGACATGGAAAAAGCCTAAATGTCAATTGAGGAATGGATAAAGAAGTTGTGGTATATGTAGTCCATAGAACAGTATTCAGCCATAAGAAAGAAAATGCTACCATTTGTGACAACACAGATGGACCCTGAAGGCATTATGCTAAGTGAAGAAGTCAGACAGAGAAAGATAGACACTGTATGATCTTTTTATATGTGGAATCTCATAAAAAAAAAAAAAACCCAAGACCAAAGACAAACAAATTTATAGAAAGAGATCAGACTTGTGCTTACCAGAGGTGGGGGTGGGGGGCAGAGGGAGGGGAAGTTGAAGGAAGGTGGTCAAAAGGTACAAACTTCCAATTTTAGGATAAATATTAGGGATGTCATGTATAACATAATGACTGTAGTTAATACTGCTGTATGATATACAGGAAAGTTATTAAGAGAGTAAATCCTAGGAGTTCCCATCACAAAGAGAAATTTCTTCTTTTCATTGTATCTATATGAAAAGATGTTTAGCTAAACCTATTGTGATAATTATGTCACAATATATGTAAATCAAACCATCATGCTATATGCCTTAAATGTAGATGGTAATTTATGTCAATTATTTCTGGAAGAAGTATTTAAATGAGTGATATATGACATTCCAAAAAATATTCTAATAGAATGGGGCTCAGGGCTGGAGAGTTTACAAGTTGATGAACGCATCCACTGCTGGGAGAGATGTATACCCCAACTCCACAGGGACAGAAGCTCCTATGTACAGGATCCTTAGGTCTTCATCCTATGTATCCCTTCCCCTAGCTGTTTGTCTATATCCTTTGTCATATCCTTTATTATATAAAAACTAGTAAATATATATTAAAACAAAAAACAAGTATTGAAGAAGATGAAGAATTTGAATATGCTATTAGTGGAAGGGTATTTTGTCAATAGCACCTTAAAGAACTGTTTGATAGGATCTTCGAAAACTAAATATGACAACTATGATTCAGCAACTCCACTTTGGGTATAGACTTAAAAGGCTTCTGTAAGAACGTTTCTAGTATCATTATCAGAGCCCCAAACTGGAAACAACCCAAATGTTCATCTATAATAAGATGGATATATAAATTGTAGTACAGTTATAAGATAACATTCTATAGCGCAATGAGAATAAATAATTTACAACTACTCACATTGATAGCTATGTCATAAACACACTGTTGAGCAAATCACAAGAGATAAAACAGCGAACACAACTCTGTGGTGTTTACAGGTCAGGATGTCATTTACCTTTGGAGGGCAAAAGATAGTGCCTGGAAGACAGCATGATGGGGCTTCTGGGTTCTGTTTTGTTTTTTGAACTGTGTGCTAATTATTTAGGTGTATTAATCTTGGGAAGTCATTCACTGAGTTGTACATCATAACTTGTGCACTTTTTAATACCCACAGTTTCAATCAATAAAATTTTTTAAAAATTTAAGCACTCAAAATTCATTAAAGAGAAAAGGAATGAAAGATAAAACAAAAAAAATCTCTTAAAACTAATCAATATGGATAGAATTCTACTTTTCTCATTATGTGGTAAATGCACTGAATTTTTTTAGATTAATTGACTATCAAAAGACCCTATAGGGACACCTGGGTGGCTCAGCAGTTGAGGATCTGCCTTCAGCCCATGGAGTGATGTGGGAGTCCCGGGATTAAGTCACACATTGGGTTCCCTGCATGGAACCTGCTTCTCCCTCTGCCTGTGTCTCTGCCTCTCTCTCTGTGTCTCTCATGAATAAATAAATAAAATCTTTAAAAAAAAAAAAAAAAAAAAAGCACTTATCTGAAGTGCCCTGGGCCTCAGTCGATTTGAGCAGCCACCTCTTGATTTCAGCTCTAGTCGTGATCTAGTCGGGATCCATTGGATGGAGCCCCAGGCCGGGCTCCACAGGCAGGGAGTCTGTTTGAGATTCTTGACCTCGGCCCCTCCCCTCCACTTGTGCTGGCTCTCATGCTCTCTCATTCTTTCTCAAATAAATAAATAAATCTTAAAAAAAGAAAAACAACTTATCTTTATTAGTTTCACAATCTATTAGATTTACAGCTCATGCTGGAGCCTGAATACAATCATTCATTTAACTATTATTCATTAACTATTATTCAATCATTCATTAACTATTATTTATTTACCAACTACTCTGTGCCAGACACTGTATTAAATTGTGGGAAATGATAACCAAGTCATTGCAAGGTGCCTGTAGTCTAACAGATTATGTTTAATTATATTATTGCTATATTATTGTGTGCGTATATATATACACACACATACTATACACATATTACATATATAATACATAGATTATATGTATACATAATATATAATTATATTGAACATATAGAATACATATGACAACATGAGACCTATAATGTATATGTCTTATATGTTATATAGGATATATAGTAACATATAGTATATATATATCATAGATACAATTATATATAATTACAATATATCAATTGTTTATTTTCTACAGCATATTTTTCACATAGGGTTATATTGAGGATTTAGAAAGAATCTGTGTTCAGCCCAGTTAACATCTGCAGTGAACCTTAAGCATATCATTATAATTACTATTATTTTGGCAGCAGCAGGACTAGCCCAGTGGTGTTCCCAGAGGAGTATTAACCAAAGGGCAGAAGAGAAAGAGAATCTCTAGCAGAAAAAGGACTAAGAAACCATGAAAAGGGAAAAACACAGGATTTATTCTAGATCATCCCCAAGTCTCCTAAGGTGTGCTCCATCTTCTACCAAAGACACTGGAAGTGGTTACTAGGCCATCAGCATCTAACATCCCTCTTCCTCCCCAAGTTGTGTATCTAATTTCACAAAAATACATATCTTAGACCTGAGTGTTTAAAGCCAAAGAAGGAAATAAAAAGAGAGTCTATCAGAACTCTTTTCATATTAATCTCCTTTGTATCAGAGGTAACAGGCAAATGCAGAGGTTACGTGGCTTAGGATTAGAGAGAATCATTAAAAAATTGAGTATGAGTAGGGTTTTTAGCTCAAAGTATAAGCTATGCTTTTAGCTGGTCTTGTCACAGACATTAAAAAAAATAAATCAGAAGTAATTTGTTACGGTCCCATAAATAAGAAATATTTTCATCAGTGGGAAAAAAAAAAAACCCTGAGGAATCTCTGGAAAACGTAAAGAAGATGAAAAGGAGCTGCCAGGAAAACCAATCAGGAGCTGAGCCATATTACCCAGATTCACCCAAGAGAAGGTAAAGACTAGCTAAAAAAGTAGTTTTACAACAAAGGTGGGGAAATAGCCAAAGTTCAGAGAGAGCTGGGTCTGGGAAGAGAAGCAGGAGTGAGGAAATAGCCAAAGTTCAGAGAGAGCTGGGTCTGGGAAGAGAAGAGACAGTGATCTGGGGATGGTGCAGGGCTGTGTGGATGTGTGCTTCTCTGCAGACAATAACTGGGACCGTAAGTTACCAGGGATCTGCTACGTGAGGTTTCTAGTGAAGCCACTGGGGCTTTGGGCTGCAGATAACTTGGGCCATCACAAGTGATACAGAGAGAAAGAAGATCTTTTTAATCCAAGGATTAAAAGGCTTATTCAATGCCTTTTGAAGTTTCCTAACATTTGATCACAGTTTATGTTTAAAGATTATGTATGTTGATACACTTTTTGACAGATTACAATGTTGGCATTCTCTAAGGGGCCTAAATTTGACATAGACATTAAATCTTTTTAAACAATCACCCAGGAACATAATTCAACTTAACTATATTTCCATTTTAGGTGGAACTACATTAGGCAGAAAGGATTTCTGGTGTATCTTTGCTCTTTGCAGTTGATTGGTGTTACCCTGCATTCTGGAGACAGAGTGAGATGATTTCAAGACTAGTACTAGGTTGTCCAGGACGTTGCAGTAGCCATGGAAATGTGCATCACTGTAGAAGCAATGTACAGAGAAACACATATAGAGAGCTTAATCTGGAATGCTGGAATGGCACATATCATAAATATAACAAGGAACAAGTGTTCAGTTAACACCGAATTTATCAAATTTAAATAAGCTTTCTGGTATTTGAATAAAATATTTGCTGTGTGCTTATTCAAAATAAAATTATTCTGTCCCAGATTTCCTTTTGCGAATCACCACTGAAGTCAGTTGTATTTCATTAGGGGGAAAATGTGACTCTTTACTCTTTTAACCTTTCATTAGAGAAAATTTCAAACATACACAAAAGTGGAGAGAACAATATAATGAATTCCCCATATCCATCAGCCACCACAACAATGATCAACTTATGACCAATATTTTTTCCTTTGTTATCTCCTTAGGGTTCCTCCTCTCCTTCTCTCATTGAAGAGTAGGGGGAGTATATGACTCTCAGCATCATATATTTTTATCTCTAAATATTTTACTACATATCTAAAAAGATACAGAATCTCTACAATTATCAAAACAAATGACAAACCAATGACAAATGACAAACCAATGACAATCTCTTCATGTCATCAGCATGCTCCAAAATTAGTATCACCACAGAGATAAGGTAATGCTTATCTGCAGTGGCAATCAGAAATAAAAACTGACGGGGAGCCTGAGTGGCTCAGTTGGTTCAGTAGGCAACCCTTGAGTTTGGCTTAGGTCAAGATCTCAGAGTCCTGGGATGAACCTGAGTTGGGCTCCCTGCTCAGCAGGAAGTCCGCTCTCTCTCCCCTGGCCCCTCCCCCGTTCACTCTCAAATAAATAAATAAATAAATAAACAAACAAATAAATAAATAAACAAATAAATTTGACAGAGAAGTTTTTATATATTTGATAACACTACAAGGTAGCAACATGGAGATTAGAATATTAAACAGGTATAGAATGTCAGTCCACCAAGAGACTATAAGCGGTTAAGACTCATCAGGGCAGCCGGGGTGGCTCAGCAGTTTAGCGTCACCTTCAGCCCAGGGCAGGATCCTGGAGACCTGGGATCCAGTCCCACATCGGGCTCCTTGCATGGAGCCTGCTTCTCCCTCTGCCTGTGTCTCTGCCTCTCTCTCTTTCTATGGTCTCTCATGAATAAATAAATAAAATCCAAAATAAAATAAAATAAAATTTAAAATAAATAAATAAGAAATAAAACCGACAGGACTAGGAAATCAGTTGTGAAACCTTACCATTGTTTCTTCTAGTATTTCTTGCCTTTTAATTCAAGATACCAACTATGTATATAACTATAATTGTTTTGGCACAATAATTAAATGTAAAGATGAATATAACAAAATGTCATTGCTAAAGAAAATCCTAATCTAATGATCAGATGATGGATTTAAAATAACAATCAGAACCTGAGAAGGGCCATAAAAGTTGTGAAAAAAAAAAGACTAAAAATTTGAGGATGGGAATAACATTGATATACCAAGATCAAAGGAGAGGAAGACTTCAAGATAGGTCCTCAATAATGGGCATCTATTTCAGGTAGAGATGGCAAGGAGTATAATCAATTCAGAATAAATGACATTGATTCATTAATTCATTTAACATATATTTATTAAACAAGGAATGACATTGTGTTAAACATGGAAGGAACACAGCCATGAGCAAGAGAGACAAAATCCCTGACTGCACGGAGTTTATAATGTTGTGAAGGGGACAAGCAACAAAAAAGGGTAAAATGTATATATACATATTTGTGTTATATAATATTACACGAATATGTATATTTTTTAAAACATAAGATAATTTCAGTGGGATATAAAACAGGATGAAGGAGGGGCACCTACGTAGCTCAGTGGGTTAAGCACCCGACTCTTGGCTTCGGCTCAGGTCATGATCTCAGGGTCCTGGGATCGAGCCCTGTGCTGGGCTCTATGCTCAGCAAGGAATCTCTCTCCCTCTGCTCCTCCCCCTACTCATGCTCATACTATCTCTCTAAAAAAAATAAATAAATCTTTAAAAACAAACCAAAAAAGTGATGAAACAAACAAACAGGGTGGTATAATTGATTGGGTGGGGCAAGGGCAATCTCCTTTAGGTGGGACCATGTAGGAAAGACACTAAAAAAAGTTCAATTTCTTCTGAGGCCTGGACAAGAAGTTGCCAGGGGAAGCCAATGAGAAGTACAAAAGCCAGAGGCAGATCTTGTTCAGAGGATAGAACAAAAGCCATGTGCCTGAGGGGAAGAGCTTTGGGAGAGTCGGAACACAAAAGGCTTCCACAATACTCTAGAAGCAATGGGGAGGCATTGAAAACATTTAGTCAATGATTATCACAATCTCACACAGACACCTACACCCATACGCATACATACATAAAACTTATTCTGGTGGCTGTGAGCAAAGTGGTATATAAAGGGGCTTTCCAGGGAACAGTAAGAAGGGGTAAGATGGAGTGTTGTAAGAGAAATAAATGAGAGGAAGAAGGATGAATTCAGAAAGTAGAGTAAGGCTATATTATAGAAGGCTTTGAGTGCTAGGATGGGGAGGTATGAAATTCATTTTAAAGGAAAGAGAAAGTCTCTGAGCTTTTTAAACAAAGGACAGGATTGTGTTTCATACTTTAGGAAAACCATGTCCTTAACAATTTATTGGATGGTTCAGAGAAAAGAGAATCAGGAAGGTCAGAGTGAAAGTAATTGCAGTAGCCTAGACAACAGATAATAAGGGTCTGAACTAGAATGAGTAGGAAGAGAATAAAAAGAGTCAGACACACAGGACATTGTGGGGGAGGAAAACTATGAAATGTTGAAATTGATTTATTGAGGAGAAGACAAGGGGCAAAGAATCAAAGAAGAGTAAGTATGATTTATGTTGGGGTTTTTTCATCATTCAGAGGATCCAGGGTGAGGAGCAGCACGTGTGTGTGTGTGTGTGTGTGTGTGTGTGTGTGTGTGTATTTGGAAGACATCTGCATAGTCAACTCAGATGAGACCACAGAAGTGGATATTCCTGCCAGGGAAGAGAAGAGAGAAAATGCTAACTTGAGCCAGGAAAAAAATATGCCAAACTTTAGAGAGATAGGAAGAGGGAAACGTCTGTAAAGAAGATAGAGAAGTATAAGAAAGGCAAGAGAAAAACCTGGGAAATGTGTCACCAAAGCCCTAAAATAGGAGAACTCCCCAAAAGATGAGAATAAGTAATAATATTGAAGCGACAGAGAAAGTTAGAAAATAAATCTCTTTGAGTCCTTATGGTCATTTACAAATCATATTTCAAGGTGATTCAATATCCTGATTTGACTCAGATCTATATGACTCAGGGGGTTCGTCAGAAGCTACACACAGGCATTGGCGAACTGCTGTCAAACTCTTGGGAATTTCCATGAGAAGTCAATTAGTTCCATATTAGTAGACAAAGATATCTTGGTGCTCTCAAATGTTGAAGCGTTTTTTTTCACAGTTCAGAGCCTACAACCCCTTTCTTCCAGTCCTCAGAGCTTCAGATGGCTTCTTGGCTGTACTAAAGGGTTCCCCATTTCATGGAGTCTATACAAGAAACAGATTACATTTTCTCCAAACACTGTCTTATGTATACCACGTCAAGCTTCCCTTTCTGGTTGGGTAGAAAATCTCGTAATAAATTTTTGTATGACTTCCAAAACTTTGTCTACTTAAAAATTCCAATCGTGTATTAGAAGAATAACTTTGACTCTCCTGTTACTGGAATGGCTTGTGGCCCAGGAGACTTGAAATAAATGAGTGGATGTGGTCTGCTCTTTTAATTCTCCTCCCTCTCCCTTACTTTGGAGAAATGGCCTATCACTAGGGCATGTCCTCCTTCTTTTCTTTTTGGCATCATGGATATCGGGGAGACAAGAGGGAGTAAGAGATATAGTAGAAAAATATGTAACTGGTGTCATTATGTTTTGCTAGTGGCCTCCACCAATGCCATGGTCTCTATCAACATGATGTGTGTGTATTTTTCTTTGGGTGATTTTAGCTTCACAATTACATAACTGAGTACCCCCTTCAGTGAGGGGTTTCCCACTCTTCATTTGTCCTATGCCTTCACTGTCTCCATATTAGTGATCTATTGTTGTCTAACTTAATAGTTTAAAACAACATACATGTATTATCTCACAGTTTCTGAGGCTCAGAAATCCAGGGAGGGATTCATTAGGTTCTCTGCTTCCAGGTTGCTAATTAGGCTCAAGCAGGTCTCATTTGAACCACTTGACTGGAAAGGGATTTGCTTCTGAGCTCACAATGTTGTGGGTAGTATTCAGATCCTTGTGACTTATTGGATTGAGGGCCTCAATTGCTAGCTAATCGCTGGCCAGTAGCCACTCTCAGTTCCTTGTCATGTGATTGTGTGCTTCCTCAAAGCATGCAAGCCAAGAAAGCTATGGAGTCAGTTACCAAAACATAAATTACAACCTTAGTAACAAAATCATGAAAGTGACATTCCATCACCTTTGCCATGTTCTGTTGGTTAGAAGACAGTCACAGGGTGTGAATGTTAGGAGGCTGAGATCATTGGGGGCCATTTTAGAGTCAACTTGCCACGGACATTTTTGTCTATGAAGCAGGGTAGGAGGTGAAGAGGCTTAGGGCTTCCCATCACTCAGTAAGACATGGGGGTACATAGCACTCTGTGACCCCACTGTTGAGCCTCAGTTGCCAATTCTGGGAAAAGAGAAAGTCTCTCTAATCATCATCTTACACATGCAAGACCCAGAAGAGCTTTAGGTGGGCATTTCCTGTGGCCTTGCCCACATCAACAACCTATAATCTAGGACCCTTATAGCTGTCTAAGTACTGGTTCCATTTCATCTGTACCCTACCACACTCTGTCTTTAGTTCACATTTTCTAAAAGATTTATTTATTTATTCATGAGAGACAGAGAGAGAGAGAGAGAGAGAGAGGCAGAGACATAGACAGAGGGAGAAGCAGGCTCCCTGCAGGGAGCCCTATGTGGGACTTGATCCCAGGATCCCAGGATCACGACCTGAGTCAAAGGCAGACACTCAACCACTGAACCACCCAGGTATCCCAGTTCAGTTTTTTTTTTTTTTTTAAGTGGTCACTTTGCTATTGTTTTAATTCAGGCTTTGCATCCCCAGTCATTCTCTCTCTGTCTTATGTCTATTTGTTCCCCTAAGATGAGACAATGACACTATGCTCTGAGCCTGGATCACATCTCTATTTTTGCATTCTTATATTTAAGTGCCTGCTAGCAGGGCAGACACAGGAGGCATCCTTAGAAATGCTAAGTTCTTTCTCACTTTCCAGAGAAGAATGAGGAATTCTAGATTCTTTGAATGTTAAGATTAAATGGAAACTCTGAGGTTATGTAAGGCAACTCTCTTCATTCTGTAGATGAACATCCTAAAGGTCAAGTCATTTAGGAAAGGGTCAAACCAACTTGCCTGGCTTTCAGTATTCATTCTGCCTTTTCCACGGTATAAAATAGTTGTGGGGGGAAAAAGCAGAAATACTAAAATTGCACCATAGTTATCAAAATGATATGTATCACATAGATTGCACTATTTAAGGTACACCTTATATATGACATGATTTTAACTGAATTGCTATTTTTTAAGCCTACTTGAAAAATGGTCCTAATTTTGCATATTATAAGTGAATTGTGCTACTTTGTTTTATGAGCATTGAAATCCGACCACTAATTAGAATGCTTACCAAAAGTACTTGCTTCTCCTGTTGCGATGTTTAGTGACCCATGCTGGGGGTCGAAGGGCAATTGAATCTTCCAGAATCTGGGAAAAGGAACTTTTCTATTGCATCTGCCAAAAAGGAGACTCCATTTTAGTTAATAAGAAGTTTGTATTAATTCAGCATATGGACGAGGTCCAAAGTCAGTTGCAATAAATCTTGATAACTACAGCTCATTTCAAGCCAGAGCCAGGCAGTTTGTTTATTTTAAACGCTTGCTCGATGGGTTACTCCCCTGGGAAAATGACCTTGTTTTCATCTCAGGCCCAAGGGAAGCTTCTTACACTGTGGAATCTTATTCTAGAACATTTCTGGAAAGACAACAGTGACAGCCTATACTCAGCATCATATCATTCACTGAAGTAGATGTATTTTATTTTTTAAAATAAAAGTAGGAAGATCAAAACATTTTAACCCGTCCTCCCCCCATTCCTCCCCCCCCCCCCAATCACCTGCCACCAGTCTAAAATCTCAGTTGGGAACCGCTGACCTACATTACTGCCTTCCCTTTTACTTTCAGGGCACCACAGATGATCGAGGTCACAACCCTCTTAGAGCAAAAGGAAGCTCAGGTGAGTCTATGGATCCTGGGCGAGTGTGAAACAACGTGAGAGGTAAACCTACTGCAAACATTGTGGGCATCTGGGATGAGCAGAAGGCAAGTATGGATTGCTCTTCTGTAAATGTGGACCCTGTTATCCCTCTGGGACATCCTTCTTGTCTCCCTGCTCGGCACACTAACAACCAAGCAGGCATTTGCAATGCAGGCCTTTGGTTAGAAGCAGGCTTCTCCTGCACACTTTTCTCATTTGTAAATACATCTTCGGTGGTAAACATCTTATACTATTTTAGTCATTGACACAAATATCTGGATCAGTTAATTTTTTTGCTTTTTCTTAGACTCTGAGTTGAGGAAAGAAAGAAAGCTGCAGAAAAGGAGCTTTGTAGCTTTCTAGGGATAATTTTGGAGCATCTGACTTAATCTTCTCAAAAGGCTTTGGAGGAGAGTTATAAAAATATGGATGTAGCCATGATCTCACCATCCCCAGAAATCCTGTGTCTGGAGAGTGGGGAAGGGAAAAGGAAAGACAAGATGAGAAAACAGGGAGAAGGATAAATAAGAAAATAGTGAAAACAAAATTAGATTAGGTAGCTGTCTTACCCGGGGCACACTCACCAAGCTATTGAATTCATGCATTGTAAATAATCATCATTCCTTTTCTGGAGCAAACCTTCCACTGCTAACTAGAAAATGGTCCTGTCTGCCATCTGAGGTTATGCAAAATTCATGCTGACCAGCACGCTTACCAGAGATACATTAAGAGTGCAACAGTTTGGGGATGCCCGATGGCTCAGTCCGTTAAACGTCTGACTCTTGATCTTAGGGTCATGAGCTTGAGCCCCATGTTGGGCTCCATCCTGGACATGGAGCCTAGTTAAAAAAAAAAAAGACTGCAGAATCTTGTCTGGGAGCATGGGAACAGGCACCCTGGTGAAAAACCCTAGACACTCAGCATGGGCACCTGTAAAGCAGCCTCAGCTGAGAGATGACACCCTGGGCAAGAGAGAATCTGTCAGGGATGCCAGGGCAGCCCTGCTGCTTCTGCTGGTGTCACCTTTAGGCAGAAGTAGAAAAGGGAGGATAGAGGATGAAAAGGCAACCACCTAAAGCTCCATGCCCAGATTCCTAGATTGGCCTCTCTAATCACTCTTCAGACATTCCAGAAACAGACTCTGAACAAAGAAATAGACACCCCAGATCTAAATGGGAATGGAATCTTCCAGTGCTCAATTGTCTCGGAAAATTTGCTCAAGACACTCTGTCTAGAATAATAAGGTGGGGAAGGAATAAGTATAAGTCCCATCTTCTAATAATAATTTTTAAAATGGAGAGATTTACCCATACAAAAAGTAAAAAAAAAAACAAACAAACAAAAAAAAAAAGTAAGCACCTGTCCAACTACATTGGGTAAGCTGACAAGCAGGTGGAGTTTTCTTGCTAAAACAGATTTTCAAAAGTAAGTATTGTCCTATTTCATGTTCTATATTCACAGCATTCAATGTTTATTAATGTTAAGGCATAAATAAGCAATATTTTATATAAAAAATAGCTTCTTTGGTGATCTACCCAAATTCTTTCAGGGTCTGGCAATGCATTGAATGCCTTATGATTCAATGACTGATACGATAGCTGAGATGTCATATAAGTTTTGGCAAAGACTGAACCAGGCATCTACTGCATCAGCCAGGATTGTATCCACTTATAAAGGAATAGCAGAAGACAACAGACCGTCTTTATTTCAAGTTTCATAACCCTGAAAAACCAAAAGCTCAATAAAAAAAGAGTTTGCAATTGAGCAGTTTTTAAAGACATATTTTGCAGTTGTGGCTTTAACACGGAAAAAGCTCTTCCAAATGCTTAGACTGTGTAGCCTGACACGGAAGACATTGGCTAGCAGCTTCACTTGTAGTTTACAATATATAAAGAGAGCAGATAACTGCCCTGGGGAGATTCTATGCTAAGTTAATACTATTAGGATGGGTGTAGGTTCCTCAGAGAGACACAAAGAACAGGAGGCAATGACTCTCATGGTGGTATACTCAAGCTTAAGAAAAATTAACTCATGAAAATAAGGATTTATGAAACAAATGAATTTGGGGTGATCAATCATGTTATGAAAGACAATCCAACATAGTGACATCAGCAAAATGGCAGATGAGGAAGAGCCAGGCTCTCCTTCCTTCACAGAGAAACTGAGTTAACAAATACATGCAGACAATAATTCTTCTGTGAGAACTCCAGAGACCCATTGAGAAGGTACAGCACCCAGGCCAGTGTAAAACCAAGAAGAGATACCAGGAAAATGAGTAGGTAATTTTAGAAGTTTTGCATGGCAGCCCATACCTTCCTCTCTATGTGGCCGAATGCTAGTGCAAGGCAACTGGGAAGGAATTCCCCATAACAGGGCTTTTCCATCTGGACAAAACAAAGGAGTAGATCATGCATCCAAAGTCCTATAGTTTGGGGTCTGCCTAACAGACTGATTTCTGTCTATCCTGACTCCAAATGCTGACTGGACTGGTGGTATAATTTGGAAGCTGCTGGAAACAGGCTTATATCTGCCACATTATATCACAGTTCCACATACATATGTCATGGGAAACAGGAGCTCAAAAAATGTTTGAAAAGTCCTGGAACCCCTAGCCAGGCTTTCTGTCTTCTGCAGGAAGACAACATGCAAAAACTAGGAGAGGAAGTTTTTTCAAATGCCTGAATCTCAGCAAAAGATTAAGCAGTATACCAAAAATGTCATGTGAGGAAGCAACAGATAGAGGTAAGAAAAGCAGAAAAGGCAATCAAGGGGGTTGGGGGGTGTAATAATAGAAGGTAACTAAGTAATTAGAAAGTCTAAGAATAGTTCTCATTCTCTAGCTCTTCACTAGCACCCAAAATTTATTGCTATCTGGCCCCATAAAGATTCTTACCTTTCTATTATCTTCCTTCCAGGACACTCTGTGCCAGGATACTGGAGCCACCCTCATGGCTTGTAGTTTAAAGAATCCTCATTTATTTATTTGGAAGTTGGGAAGTGTGGAGAAAGTTGTTCAAGCCCCAGCAGAGAGAGAAAAGTCTGGCAGATATTCAAAATTAAAAATCTAAATGCATATTCTCAAACACTATTATTCTTAGAAATTAAACTCCATAACATTGAAAATATTCCCTTATGCTTCAGGTAGCTTATGAGATGTAGAAGATGGCTATTGATCCTGCCCAGATCTTTGGAAGAGGGTATCCATCTTTCATCTGTTGTGAGCTGGCTGCTAAGAGCTCACCACTACACCTTCCTCCCACAATCGCCATGGTCTGACCGAAACTACGCTATATGGAAATACCTGGAAAGTTATAACCTCCCTCTTTAGGGGTAGCCTGTGGCCAATAACTGACTAATTTAGGAGTGTAAAATCCCAGACCCTTACCTCAATTTGGCACAATATTGTGGCACATTTTAAAGTCTAGAGCTCTCCATGGAATTGGTGAAGTAAGACTTTAGCTGAAGATCTTTGCTTAGCTTTGTCCCTGCCCAATCCTGATTTTCTCAGTTTTTTATAGGTTTTCCATCTGAGAGAACTTCCTCAATAACCTGCAAAAGAATCTCAGGATTAGCTTTGCTTTTTAGGGAATCAAATCCAAGATGTAGGGGAAATAGATTTTTTTATGAATAGGCCTAAGAACCTAATTAGCATATAGGTTTTTAATAGAAAAAAATGCATTTCAATTCAAATAGCCAACTCACAAATATTTTCTGAAGTAAGCCTGATCTGTGCACCTAAGACTAACTGTATATTAAAAAACATATTCTTTCCCAAATTGTCCTATAAATTAAATATGGCAAACATATGTAAAGAAATGACTAAAGTATTTTGCTTCTTTTTAAAAATTATTTATTTATTTATTTATTTATTTATTTATATTTATTTATTTATTAATGAGAGAAGCAGAGACACAGGCAGAGGGAGAAGCAGGCTCCATGTAGGAAGCCTGATGTGGGACTCGATCCCGGGGTCTCCAGGAGCAGACCCTGGGCTGAAGGCGGCGCTAAACCACTGAGCCACCCAGGGATCCCCAAGTATTCTGCTTCTGAGTAATCACAGACTGAATAATTAAAACTATTCTCTGAGGACAATAAAAAATTGGCAAAATATTTTTTTAAATTCTGCTTAAAAGCATCAGAGAGCTAATAAATTAGTAAAAAAAAATTATGAGATGAAATCCATGAAAAGATGGATTGGAAGCTTGGAAGATGAGCTAGAATTTAAGGCTACTTTTCTCCTGGACGAATTCACTAATTCTAAGCAGGTGAAGATAAAATGATGACACGCAAGGAGACAAGATGACATGAATAAACCAGGAGCAACAGACAATTGAAGTAGACCCAAAAACCTCTAGTATTGGAGTTACTAGAAAAGTACTTTAAAACAAAAGTACTCATTAGGTTCAAGGAAATGATGAGACTAAACATTTTTGCAGTGAATTGGAAATCGACATATATAATAGCAGATTAGAAGAACTCAGTATCACAATTGAACAGTATGGCAGCAGGTAAGAAAGAGGAGAGAATTACTGAACTGAAAAGGAGATCAGAAGATAACCACCATAAATCCATAATGAAACCGGAGGAGGCAAATGAGTGGAAACCCTAAAAGAGAAGGTTAAAGACATAAAGGATAGAGTGAGAGTCTCACAATAACAATACTTGTATTTGGAATCCCAGAAAGAGGAGAAAGAGAACAGCAATGGTCAAAAGCAATATCTGAAGAGAGAATGGCTGAAAAGGTCTTAAAATCAATAAAACCAGATTGTGGAATCCCTTACAAATTCAGCCAGAGAATTAATTAACCAAATTTCCAAGGATGAATTTGCAAAATGTAAACATACTTCTAGGAGTGCCTGGGTGGCTCAGTCAGTTAAGCATCTGACTCTTGATTTCAGCTCAGGTCATAATCTCAGGGTCCTGGGATTTAGCTCCTATCAATAGGCTCTGGGCTCTCTCTGCTTGAGATTCTCTCTTTCTTCTCTCTGCCCCTCCCTCACTTGCACACTCTTTCCCTAAAATAAATAAATAAATCTTAAAAAAAATGAAACAATAAACATTCTTTAAAAAATATCATCTATTTATATACACTATCTGTAGAATTGAAATCATATCACTTCATGGGAATGTTATAAGATCAAATGTGGTAATATATAGACATGCTCTAGAAATTATGATCTCAAGTGTTTTATTTTAGTGATAAGTCTAACTTCTTTTATTCACTAGAAGCTAAAAATCCCCAAAATGCCTTTATTTTATACAATAATCAGTCTTTAAAATGTTAAGTTAAAAAAACATAACTCCCTTCAACTAATAGCTTTTACTCATATAGCACTCTTAATAATGAGTTATAATTTATTAATTATTCTCCCTCTTAGCCTTTATAGTTTTTGAGTATAATATTTATCAATCTTAAGAAGTTGCTGGAATAATTTGGAATTCCTGGAGCCAAGTGGGGTTTTTGGCATCAAGAAAGGAATGTGGGAGGAAACCAGCAAGCCAAACGTATGACTGAAATTCAATAGTCTTTAAATGACTGTGGTATGGGATCAATATTTGTTTATATGCATGTGAAGATAAAGATCATGAAAGTTCCAGGGTTTATGTGGTGCCCAAATAAGTCTTTTTTTTTTTTTAAATCCGTATCGGATTAAAAAAAACACTATTAAATAATTACTGAACATTTACAATGCCAGGAAATTGGGAAAACAGAAAACTTGAAACTAGTTCATAAACATTTTAATGACCTAATAAGAGTTATTTTCACCTACAGATATTGATCAGACTCCAGAAGAGAAGAGAGTATTTAGCCAAGTTTACTATCCTCACATGACCTATCTTGGCTGTTTATCTTTTTTGCCCTCTGCTGAAGTTCAAGTCAAGACTTTCATGTTCAAATAGGAGGATAATTTACTAAGCGCATTAAAGGAATTAGCTTCCAGAGCCAAATGAGCACGGAGCATCACAAACATTTTGGTTTCTTCTGGGATATTTTCTGGATCTGTAAGTGTTTGGCAACATACGCTATATGTTATTTTTATTTTTTATTTTTTTTTGATTTTTATTTATGTATTTATTTATGATAGACATAGAGAGATAGAGAGAGAGAGAGAGGCAGAGATGCAGGCAGAGGGATAAGCAGGCTCCATGCAGGGAGCCCAACTTGGGACTCGATACCGGGACTCCAGGATCAGGCCCTGGGCCAAAGGCAGGCGTCAAACCGCTGAGCCACCCAGGGATCCCCTATATGTTATTTTAAAAGTCATTTTTATTTTTATTTATTTATTTATTTAAAAAACTTTATTTATTCATGAGAGACACAGAGAGAGAGAGGCAGAGACACAGGCAGAGGGAGAAACAGGCTCCAAGCAGGGAGCCCAACGCGGGACTCGATCCCGGGACTCCAGGATCACGCTCTGGGCTGAAGGCAGGCAGGCACTTAACCGCTGAGCCACCCAGGGATCCCCTAAAGTTATTTTGAAAGTTGACATGTCTTGTTTGACAGTCACAAATATAAAGTATAGTTGTGTTTTAATGAATGATATCTTTATAGTTCACTGTTCTTATGAATGATATCTTTATAGTTCACTGTTCTTAAATATACTTCACCATATAGGAAGAATTAAGAATCTATTAGGAGCAGAGATTTATGCCTTTAGAAATATGAATCAATAATTCTGAATTCCAAAGACTACATAAAATTAATGGGCCTGAGGGTGCCTGGGTGGCTCAGTGGGTTGGATGTCTGATTCTTGATTTCCACTGAGGTCATAATCTTAGAGCCCTGGAATAAGCCTGGGTCTATCTCCCTGCTCAATGGGGAGTCTGCTCCCTCTCCCCTTGCACCCCACCTCCTGCTCATGAGTATGCATTCTCTCTCTCAAATCAGGTTGAGATTCTCTCTCTCCCTCTCCTTCAGCCCCTCCCCCCATTCACTCTCTCTAAATAAATAAATAAAATCTTTAAAAAAAAAAAGCTAATTGACCTGACCTTTAATGAAACTCAACTCTTGTTTAAACAACAGAAGTTTCATTATGTGGAGGTGACCAAGGCATTAATCATTAAACAGAATCAATAGGGAAAGATAGCAACTATTTATCCCCAGATGTCTATATCATAAATACTTTATTTGTTAAAACCTACTTGATGCAAAAATGACTCTTGAAATCCTCCAAATTAAAGAGTTTTTCTAAAATGTTCCTTGTTATATAATATGATAAACCAGAATGGTTCACACTTGGTTATTTTGATAAGCTGTGATTTTTAAAAATCTGCATATAAATCTCAAAATTCATTTGACTATTATTGATGAAAATATGGAAATAAGAACAAGCATACCACATGGAAGACTGTCTAGACAAGAATATGAGGGGTTATGACTGAAATAATTTATTATTACTGAGAGCCAACATTATGCTTAGCATTAGGCAAGGCATCCAGAGAATAGGATCCCAGTCATTGAACTCACACTTTAGGCCAGACACACAAACAGCCAAATCATAAATCACAACAGCTAAGAAAATGGTATACATTTGACAAGTGTGAATTTTAACGATTTGCTTTCAAAGCAATAAAAAACTAAGAGATATCAGAAATAATCATCATAAAGATTGTCAATGCATATTATTAGTCGAATCCCAGAATTAGCCACCTGCCTGATTTGGAAAGCAGATTTTTGACATTTAACAATCATGGGAATGCATACTTTTAGCAGTAGTATTTATAGAACATTTTATCGCATGATATTATGAAAAGCAAATTATGCTTAGCATAATTCTTAAGCATAATTCTTTGTGTGCATAAATTTACTAATTTCCACTTTCCATTCCTTTTTGCCTTCATGAGCACTGGCTTTGTCTGATGCACAGGAACAGTGAGCCAGTAAGATTAATTTTTCCTCGTCTTTTTCCTTTTAGAGTAAACTTGTATATGCAATCATATGGATATAAATGTCACCCCAGCTCAAGAAACCAGAAAACCAAAATCCTCAAATATTTTTCTTGTTAGTTTTCCAAAGGATGTTAAAAGCTTGGCAAATAGCTTTGTGATTAGAAACCTACACTCGCATACAGTTCACAAATGTTCTTTCTCTCTTTGCCCTACTGTGGAAATTGGGTGGTATTTAGGCTTTGACCAACATAAAATATCTCTGGATCTTTGTCTCCTCCTCTCTTAAATGGGGGTAATGCCCAGTTCTCATGAGAATTAAATCAGTTAATATATGCAAAATGCAAAAATAGGAGATCTTCAGTATACAATAACAGTGAGTCTTATTATCTAATGCCATATTTATTTAAATAATATAATAATCATGGAGATTCCACATTGTCCAAGTTAATCATGCTAGAAAAATGTAATGAAAAATAGAGCTGACAGATATGTTTTTAAATTGCCTACAATGAAACCCCAAGGAAATTAAGGCATTTGTTTTATGTTTGGGAGGAAATAAAGCATGAGAATTAGAGGGAACTCCATGAGAGGTAATTATTTCATTTACAAGTCACTCAATAAAAAAGGGCATGACTATTAAATGGGAATGGATATAAATTTTGTGGGTCTTGAAACTTATACAGTTTGAGGTTCTCTTTAAGATGATATATATAATTATTATATATATTATAATAATATAATACATAAATATATGTTTAAAACACAGTTAAGTACTTCCATGTAGATGGGATCCATGTACATAAGGATCACAGAAACTTACTTTTTTTGTTCTCTCCATTTTATTTATTTTTTTAATTTAATTCAATTAATTAACATATAGTGTACTACTAATTTCAGATGTAGAGGTCAGTGATTCATCAGTCTTCTTTTTTTTAAGATTTTATTTATTTATGAGAGACACAGAGAGAGACACAGAGGTATAGGCAGTGGGTTCCTGTGGGGAACCCAATGTGGGACTCCAGCATCATGCCCTGAGCCCAAGGCAGACACTCAACCACTGGGCCACCCAGGAGTCCCCATCAGTCTTATACAATACCCATTGCTCATTACATCACATGCCCTCCTTAATGTACATCACCCAGTTACCCTATCTCCTCACCCCCGCCCCTCCAGCAACCTTCAGTTTGTTTCCTACGATTAAGAGTCTCTTATAGTTGATTTGTCTTCCTGTCTGATTTTGTCTTATTTTTCCCTCCCTTCCCCTATGATCTGCTGTTTTGTTTCTTAAATTCCACATATAAGTGAAGTTATATGATAGCTGTCTTTCTCTGATTGACTTATTTCACTTAGTGTAATACCCTCTAGTTCCATCCATGTCATTGCAAATGGCAAGATTTCATTTCTTGATGGGTGAGTAATACTCCATTGTGTGTATATACCACATCTTCTTTATCCATTCATCTGTTGATGGACATCTGGGCTCTTTCCATAGTTGGACTATTGTGGACATTGCTGCTATAAACATTGGGGTGCAGGTGCCCCTTCAGATCACAACATTTGTATCTTTGGGGTAAATCCCTAATAGTGCAATTGCTAGGTCATAGGGTAGGTCTATTTTCAACTTGTTGAGGAACATTCATACTGTTTTCCAGGGTAGCTACCAGCTTGCATTCCCACCAACGGTGTCAGAGGGTTCCCCTTTCTCTGCATCCTCACCAACATTCGTTGTTTCCCATCTTGTTAGTTTAAGCCATTCTGACTGGTGTGAGGTGCTAGCTCATTGTAGATTTGATTTGTATTTCCCTGATGCCAAGTGATGTTGAGCATTTTTTCATGTGTCTGTTGGCGATTCGTATGTCTTCTTCGAAGAAATGTGTGTTCATGTCTTCTGCCCATTTCTTGATTGGATTATTCTTTGGGTATTGAGTTTGTTAAGTTCTTTATAGATTTTGGATACTAGCCCTTTGATTGATAAGACATTTACAAATATCTTCTCCTATTCTTTGAGTTGTCTTTTAGTTTTGTTGACTGCTTCCTTTGCTGAGAATCACAGAAACTTAAACTTCATTAACTTTGTTGTGGATCTGCCCCTGCTATGAGATAAGATGAACTTCAGATCCTTCCAACAGTGGAGAGTAGAAATAAGAAATAAGGGTAAAGGCTAATGCTTTGAAAAATTGTTGTGGAAGCCAATTAACAAAATCTCATTTATGTTGGAAACTGCAGGAATTAACAAGGCCCATCTGTATGTCCAGAGAATGTAGCATGGACATATACACACCATTAGAATAAAATCCTGTTAAGATCATCTTCTGGGGATCCCTGGGTGGCACAGTGGTTTAGAGCCTGCCTTTGGCCCAGGGTGCGATCCTGGAGACCCTGGATCGAATCCCACGTCGGGCTCCCGGTGCATGGAGCCTGCTTCTCCCTCTGCCTATGTCTCTGCCTCTCTCTCTCTCCCTGTCTCTCTCTCGCTCTGTGTGACTATCATAAATAAATAAAAATTTAAAAAAAAGATAATCTTCTATAAAAGATGCCGCTTACCTGGTTCTATCCATCAAAGTACCCAGTATCAACACCAGGGTCAAGGGACACCTGGTTGGCTCAGCGGCTTAGCATCTGCCCTCAGCTCAGCATGATCCCGGATCTGGGGATCAGGTCCCACAGTGGGCACCCTGCAAGGAGCCTGCTTTTCTCTCTATGTCTCTGCCTCTCTCTGTGTGTCTCTCATGAATAAATAAAATCTTTAAAAAAGAGACCAGGCTCAAAGTAGAGCGTACACAATTGAAATATACAAAATAATATCTGCACAGACTGCTTAACACTGATTGCCAAAGGATTTGTCCTGAGTGTATTTCATTATCTCATTTGACAAGTACTTATTGGGAATTTACTACATGGCAAGCCTTGTTCTAGGCAATGGGATGCCACAATAGCAGAACCGATTTTAAACAAATAGGGCAAACAAAAACCTTTTTGATTCTTACCTTCTATTCAGAGAAACCCCCCCCCAAAAAAAAACAAACAACACAAATAAGCAAATCTCCTAGCACCTTTGCATGTGCCATGAAATATAAAATCGAGAAAGGAAGAGGGAGGAGTCCGATTTTAAAGATCTAGGCCCACGGAAGGCCTCCCCGCGAATGTATATTGGAATAAAAGACTTGAAGAGGGAAAGATTTAGAGTAGCAAGCCACGTGGATAGCTGAAGAGCAGGAATTCTAGAAAGAGGAAACATTGAGTTCAAATTGCCTAGAGCAGAGTCTGGCACACTGAGAGGGTTCAACAATATGGATTCAACAAAAAAGCAAAAGTGGGTTGGACTGATGCAGATGAGTTTGAGGAGGTGACACAGGAAGGAGAGCCATTTGTTTTTCCTTCTGGCAGTGTGGACCTGCAACAGAGGAGCAGATGCCTCTGCTGTGGGGCTTACGTGACTGGGTAGCACCTGGTGCCACTGTGCCATTTACCTGGGATGGATGCCCTGAACCATCAGGCTTGTCCTGCCCACTCGGCATGGCTTTAACTTCGTCCTCTTCAGTACCACACTCTTCCCCTCATGAGGAACTCCGGTGACTCCCCACATCCCAGCAGCTCTGAGGCCGGGGCTGTGACACACTGCATTCCTGTCAGTCCTTAGTTCCAATCCCAGCCACAGGGACCTCACCCTGTTTACTCACTCCACGTGACCGTTCTACAGAGTCCACACAAATGGCAATGCTATTTTATCATGGTAGTTGGCATAAAGCAGTCTTCTATACTACTGGGACAAATGCAGCACTTTTTTTTTTTTTTTCATAATACCGAGCAAAATTAGAAAGCAGATTCTATAGTCAGGTCAGTGAATTGAATCAGGAAGAGCAAGTTGTTTATGACAACCTAAAAACTCACCTTCTGTATTTCACAAGGAAGAGAGCACAATTCTCAGAAAAATCCAACAGCTTAACTGCGTGCACGTTGCAATGGTGTACTAAACTTCTTCTAGTTACATATCCTGAGTTACAGTTCATTTTCATAGGCTCACATAAACACTCAAGTCTGTAAAATTTAGTAGTGTGAACAGTGTCAGGCTAAAAGTAGACTGGAAAGAATTTGTTTATATATTACAGCTATAATAATTTGAGAGACTGTAATGAGTTATGGGTTAGCCTATCATTTATTCTTGCATCCTACCATGATCCTTTCTTGCAGCCATCCTGGAGACATTCATGCTTCACTTCTCTGAGACAGATCGTAGCAACTAAAACTCTTAAGTCTCTAATAACTGAGCACTCACTATGTGCCAGGCTCTAAAGGAAGGGTGCTATTTAAAATCACCAATACCCTGGGGAAGAAAGTACTAATATTAGTTTTCCTATTTTACAGCTATGACAATTTAAACTCAGATAAGGCAAGTAACTTGCCCAAGGTCACACAGCCTATTAGTGTCTAACCTGGGACTAAACCATAGAGCTATAGGATGCTAGAGCTGGAGATATTAACTATATTCTCCACATCCCAAAGTGTTAATCCTGATAGGAGAGCAGGATCAAGCAGGGGGCAGCTAGTATCAGCCTGACCCTTATACACAGCTTCCCAAGAAACCTCCCAGGGACAGACACTATTATTTGTCTCGCTTTCCCCTCATAATGGAAGCCTGGTTTTGTTTGTTTGGGTTGGGATATACCTAGTAAAATATTTTTTCATCTTTCTTTGCAGCCACATGACGCATGGCCCATGATATGTAAATTCAATTCTGTGGGGGGGTTCTGGGAAAGCTTGTGTTTCTAACCTTTCCCAGAAGGAAACAAGGGACAAGCTTGACCCGAATCTTCCTTCCTCCTTTCTTCCTGCCTCAAATGTGAATGAGAGGATAGTGGAACGTGCAACTTCTACATTAAAGCCATGGGGGAAACTCCAAAACAAAACAAAACAAAACAAATCTTGGCAATGAAATTGAACTCCTGAACCCACGTCAGACTACCTATTCCCAGACAACTTGTTATGAAAAAGAAATAAATCCTTATTTATTTACACTACTGTTGCCCAAGTCCTGCATTACCTGTAGAGAGACACTGGTAGCTGACATAGGCCCCTGAAGCCCGGCTTCTTCCTGGGGCGTAGTCTATTCTTGTAGCCCAAACACTTAACCATCAAGCAAGGATTTAAATGTTCACAAGTTACAGAATCGAGGCCCAGCTAGTTACTTTGAGGTCAGCCATTTCCTTATTTTATGTAATGCAATGTGTTTCCTTTCTATCATTTGTTCATTCTCTTTTTGTTTTCTGCTTGTTTCCTCCACTCAATTTCATATTCCTTTCAGGACAGGGAAGCACCCTGCATATACCGGGAACTGATAAATCCTTGTTACATAAAATACAGTCAATCAAAGGGTAACTTGAACACTGAGACATGATTTTGCTCTCTATGCTCACCACTTACTTTCAAGTGGTCTATGTTTAACAATAACAGAATACTCAAGAGTTATATCGAATATTGGTATTATCAAGTGACAAACTAATGTTAAAATCATATGATGGGAGCTCAGTTGGTTAAGCATCTGCCTTCAGCTCAGGTCATGATCCTGGGATCGAGCCCCCAATATCGGGCTCCCTGCTCTGCTCTCCCTCTCCCGCGGCCCCTCCCCCTGCTTGTGCTCTCTCTCGTGCTCTCTTTCTCAAATAAATAAATAAAATCTAAAAAAAAAAAAAAAAAAAATCACATGATGATCTCCAGCCCATCTCTATCTGCCCTTGATTCTCATGTAACTAACCAAATCAAGAAATGTGTTCTAATTTGGCTTTTGTGGAAGTCCCAACTAAAGAACCATAATCTAATGTGGTATTTTTAGGATAGCAAGGGTAGAAGACTCTGTTCATTTTAGTGAAAAGAGACATTGTTTCCCAAAGTTACCAGGGCTGTCTTTCTGAAACCATCAATGTATGCCTGTCCTTGTGACATCAATAGAGACATGAAATAATCTGAAGATTAAAATGGTTGTCAGAGGGATGCCTGGGTGGCTTAATGGTTGAGCATCTGTCTTTGGCTCAGGTTGTGATCCTGGAGTCCCAGAATCAAGTCCCATGTCGGGCTTCCTGCATGGAGCCTGCTTCTCCCTCTGCCTATGTCTCTGCCTCTCTCTGTGTGTCTCTCATGAATAAATAAATAAATAAATAAATAAATAAATAAATAAATAAATCTTTAAAAAATAAATAAAATGATTGTCAGAGATGTGTAGTGTTATAACTTAAAGCCAGGGTACCCAAAGTGTGGTCCCCAGATCAGCAGCATTACCTGGAACTTGGTAGAAATTAAAATTCTCAAATCCCAGAAATCTGTGTTTAAACAAGCCCTCTAGGTGACTGTGATAATGCTAAAGTCTGGGAACTACTGCTTTTTACTAGATTAATAATGATAGAAGGAAATAATCGAAGTGCCTGGGAGGCATCTGGAAGAAGAAAGACAAGAAATGAAGGAGAAGAAGGGAAAAGAAGGCAAGCATGATGTTCAATTGTGGGGTGCTTTTCATAATTATCCTGCAAAATCCTCTGTGTGTATAGAAACTGGTGAAGGCATTGAGTTCTGGGTACAGGTTAACACAGGAGGGAAAGAGACATCGTGCAATCAAACAGAAGGGTCAGGGGTGGTGCCTGGGTGGCTCAGTCATTGAAGCAACTGGCTTTTGGTTTTGGCTCAGGCTGTGATCCCGTGGATCCTGACATAGAGCCCAGCATCTGGCTCCAAACTCAGCAGGGAGTCTGCTGGAGATTCTCTCTCTCTGCCCCTTCCCCCACTCATCGTCAAGCTCTCTCTCTTTCTCTCTCTCTCTCAAATAAATAAATAAATCTTAAAAAAACACACACACACACAAGGGGGATAGGGAAGGGCCCACTGGTGTCTGAACTACATAAGGAATCTCCCTAAATTAGTTCTCCATGATGATATTTGACACAGAATCTAAGTTTCTTGTAAATACTTTGTTCCTGTCCTATCCTATCACCCCTGTACAAGTGCACCACCACCCCATACACATTTAGAAGAATATCCATATTGTTTCAGAACTTCTTTAATTGTACTTTTATCAACTTCACTCCTTGCTCTCAGGCCTTGATGTAATATCCTGATAATTGTTTTTTCTCTCAGATCACCCATGAGATTCAAGGTTCTTCCTGGCAGTGGATTTCCTGTTATCTTTACGGAATCTTTGGAGGAAAATATCCTTTCAAAAGGAGTTGCTGCAATTCTTCCAAATGAGACTTTGACCTTCCACTTACATGTAATTTGTACTCTTACATTGATTTGTGATTCTCTCCACCAAACCTACAAGGTTTTTTATTCCAGGGTGTTATTAACCTTTGTGTCCCAATGACATGTAACAGTGCCCAGCACATAGTAAATACTCAGTACATGTGTGATGAACAAAATAATGATGTCATCAATAGATACTAACCTTTCCAAGGCCTTGGCTTCTCCCCCTTGTGCTGGAGACCTTCCCTTTGCCCGCCAAATCCACTCTCCATCACCTCTACCCCTTTGCACTCTGACTTCTCACTGGGTTTGTCTAGCCTAGAGCTGCAACAGGAGACTGGAAGCAGAGAAGACAGTGAGTTTAGAGTACCTATTCCCCTGCTACCTCCTTCCCTGTGGGGTCATCTTGAACAGACTGTGTTCCTTGACCTGAGGTCACTACTCCTTTCAAGATGGCCTCCTTCATGCTCTTCCCCATTCTTATAACATCTTCCCACTCAATCCTTTGAGATAAAGAATAGTAGTAATTTTGCTGACCCTAGCCTGGCTGGCTGCACTTTACTCTGTGGTTCCTCCACACCCTGCCCACACCCATGTCAATGGGCCCATTTTTAAACCATCCTCAAATGATTCTGATCTGAATGTACCATCTGTCTACCACTGGGACATGATTCATATAACTGCCAAACATAAAAATATTGGAAAACCTTACATATCTTTAAATATTCACCAACAACTGGGTTGTTCTCGGTAGGTGGTATTTTTGCATAAATATGCTATTTTAAATATTTCCTAAGTATGATATTTTACATTGCTGGAGTTATAAAATTTTCACTGTCCCTCATCTCCTAAAGACACAGTGCAGAGAGCACTGAGCCAATCTGTATCTGTCTGTAAAATGCTTTGGTAGAGCCAGAATTGCTGCCAATAACTTCATGCAAGCAAAGGATTTCAGAGAATGCACAAATATACATATAAAACATATTCCACTTGGTTTTCACATACATAATACAATTTCTCCTGTGGGTGCAATATCTTTGATTTATTACTTTTGCTTTTTGGTTTGTTAGGATATTTATATTTTAAACCTTTCTTTGCAGGGACAAAACCAGTTGTAGAACTTAAAAATATATACTTTGAAATCTACATATTTTTAAAAGCCCATCAGATGGTTCTGATTGGAACCCAGAGTGGAGCTCCAGTATATATTATAATGGCATTAGTTAGTATGAAATATTTTTATCCACTTGATTTTTTAATATCCTTTTATAAATGTAGTACCACAGTCTGGAATTGTAGATAAGAAAGTCTCCTGGGAATCAGAGGCCCTCACTTGTACTACTCCACTACTGCAATGCACGAGTCATTAATTTTGTTGTACCTTGCTATTCTCACTTGTAAAATGGAAGAGCTGAAATAAATAATCTCTAGAGCTCTTTCCAAATCTGCAGTTTTTTATCCTGGTGTCATTAGGGAAAAAAGAATACATGTCTTCAAAACTCAATCTTCATAATGATATTCTAACTGAATATAACAAATGAATTGAAGCCTTGTGTACATAATTTTCCAAGTAAAAAAAAATTCAACTGTGCTTTAAATTATTCCTGCCTATAACTTCTGTTTCGTTCACTACTATTACCCCAACCCCAGCTAATTTAATTATTTTATGTCATTATTGAAACAACCCCTTCTCCAAATCTCAACCTCCAGCACTTCCTACTTCATGTCGTGTATGTAGAGTGAACAAAACTGCCTATACCACCTTCTCTGTACCTTACTTGGTCTATAATGCCCAGATCCATGCCTTAAAATCTTATGATCAAAGTGCTTCACCAAGTATCTCTGTATTGCTTCCCTTCTTTTATGATTTAAATCTACAGAAGGTCATCCTCTAGCCAATCAACCTTGGTCCTCTTGTTTTGAACTATGCCAAATCTCCACTCAGGGAAGCTGTGACATCTCCTTCAGAACTTCCCATTATGTTGGTTGAGTCTTTTGCTGAGCCTTCCTTAAAGCTTGACTTTTTCCTTTACCCAGTCTTGCTTCCTCACCTTCTCTTTTACAAGCCTTGACCCTAACAGCATTCTGGAAAAGCCCTCCTCCATGCTGATCTCCATCTTAGAGTTTATTTCTCGGGCACATCAACCTACAACACACATAATGGATTAGAAAAGATTCCCACTATTAAGTGAGTAGGAATATAGAGGGAAAGCCCATCGGCAGTGAGACAAGATCTCAGCTTCCTAACTTTATTTTAGCTTTTTGAGAAGAGAAATGAGATGCAGAGACCATATGTTATATAAACAGAGCAAACTGATTCTAGAAGGTGCCTGTACTTTCCTAAGCATGGTAAATCCCATAAAGCCCACCTTAGTGAAGAGGAGTAAACATTTATTGAGCAACTATTAATTTGTAGGTATTTTATCCACATTATTTCATTCCACCATTATGGTTAGCCAGAAAGGCTAACATACTCAAGAGTTAAGGTAGTTTGCCAAATATCACACCATTAATAAGTTAGTTAGAAACGATAAGACTTGGATATGTGGATATAAGTTTTTAGCTCTTAAAAATAGAGACAAAAAATTAACTTAAATTTCTACTCTCTGCATGACTCTTTAATACAAGATTTAAAAAAGATTCATACTCTCTGATTAAAGTGGACACCAGAGTTGCCAAGTTTGCCTTTCAAAGCCATGTTGGAAGCTCCTACCAGCTCTCAGTTAGCTGCAGAGAAAAAAGAACCCCTTTTTGCTCTTTGTGATTTATATACTCAACAGAACAAGACCTTTGTAGTCAAGCATTATCACTTTCTGATCTACCAAAAGCTGCTACTATTGGTACATATCAAGTAATTTTGTGGAATACAAGGTTTGGGTAATTGAAGAAGAAAATAAAAGAAGACATTAAATCATATCCTTTTTTAGATCAGTATATCACTTCTTTTGCTCCTTTTGTCAAAGACCACCACCCACACCCCCCCAAGTTATTTAAATGCACATGAGGCCCTGTTTAATTTATGGCCCAGAGAAATGTGTTAAGTATTAGAGTTTTGTGCCAAGAGACTGCTTAACTGGGTTTTTGTTAACTGATCTGAATTTTTCTGGGCTTTTTACAAGATTTGAAAATTTCAAACTGAATTTATACATGTTTATAAGAGCCAGAAAAATCAAAGTGAAAGGGACCAGAGAGACCTTTGGAGTGAAGGTCTCTTTCTCATGTAGACAGTTTAATAGCTTCATATGAAACAACACCATGCTATTAAAGATTCTTTTGGAGAGCCAGTTTCACCCATAAAGCAGTAGATTTCCTGCGAGTATTGCAGTATGTTGCCATTGGCTCTTCACCACTGGAAGGTTGCTGTTGGAACCCTGCAAAACTGGCTCTTGTGATTAACTTGAGCAAAGATCACATTCAGCAAATTGTAATAAGGGACAATAGGTCATTGCTCACAAAACAAAACAAAAAACAAAAATACCCCTCCCCCCATTTCCCTAGATAGGTGTCTATCCTGGTGGTGTTCATGTCTTAAGTAATGTCAAGCCCTTATGGAGAAATCCATCTGGTCAATTTTTTTCAACTTCCTGCCAGCCTCTGTATCAGAGGAAATTAAATACCTGTCCTTGCAATCTTGATCTTCTGTGTAAACAAAGTGTCTGGAAAATTGTCAAAACCCACACAATGCCAATTTTTCTAACATCAGGAATTTTTGTATTTTTCACACATTGTATTATTCTAATAGTAACATTGAGTAAATCTGTAAATGGCCTTGATTAAAGTGGCTAAAAATTTTAAATAGTGATATAATCATTTATTAAACATATACTCACCTTCACTACAGGCCAGTTACTAATTTATGCAATTGGCATGTGCATTATCTCAACAGCCCTAAAAGAATATTCAGAGAGGTTAAGTAAAAAGTAATACAACCAAAATGTAGTCCCATACCTGACTCACTCTACACTGTGATTTTAACCATTGACAGTACAGCTTTATCTGAGTGAAGCTAGAAGACAAGTGATGACCTCTTTCCTCCCTCTCATTTCCAGAAACGCAATTTACAATCCTTCCTCAAAGCAAGAGAAGATGAGGAGCTTGATACACTCATATTTTATCATACAATGACTTACAGAGAACTGAACCTGGCTTCATGCAGGCAAAATTCTTGCACACACTGGGCATAGTGCTTTTGGTCTTGTGATCTTACTTGATAGGTAGATACATACATACACACATACACATGGATTACAAATTATATGTAACATATAAATTATATATACACCTTAAAAAGTACACAAAATTTTCTGTAACAAAGAAATATTACACAAGCATTTATGGAGAAGACACAAAAATGTTCTCAATGGAGGAATTTAATAAGGGAATTCTGCTAGGATATTCATGTTCTGTCAATAGTTGAAAGGCATATTTTTTTTATTCCACTGTACAAATGAGGGGGCTGAGTTGGAAGTTAAGTACCTGGCATATGGCCACATGGATATTAAAGCTAATTATCTAAATGAAAGCACCCCCTCCAATTCTCAAACTGTCAACTTTCTTATCGTAATAACCTCACCATTTCCGGCTGATTTCCAACAGCTGTTTTTGTTATTGTTCTTGAAGCTGTTTTCATTTCCTGCTCTCCATTTACATAGAGATATTTTCAGAAAAAATCTGCCTTTCAGCCAAGATCAATTTGTCCTACTTTGATTCTCACCAAATTATATAATATAGGGTCCACTCTAGCAATGGTCACCAAACTTGGCTGACATCAAAATCACCTAAGAATCTGGAAAGACATACTCATGGTATTCTTATCCCCAGACATTCTGATTTAATTAGTATGGGCTATGATGTAGGAATCCGGTGTCCTAAAGCTCCCCAGGTGATTCTAATATGCAGCAAAATTTGGGAACCTCATTCTATGCATTTTTTAGTCTTTTCTTGGGCTGATCCCTGAAAATCTCAGGTTATGCCATTGGACAATTTTATTCCCTCTTCATTCCAGTTATTTGTGGATCTCCAGGACCCTTCCCTTCTTCCTTGAAGATATTAGCAATGGCCAGTCCAAAAGGACTTTTGCCATAATTCTTGGTGGTTTTCCTATCCAGATATAATCCCTCCATTATTTGGTCCTTTCAGATTCTTGCCTCCTTTGAATTGTGGTTGTCCTTAACTCTGCCAGGCTCACCCTGGCACAGTCATACCCTCTATATGCTTTACCAATCACTGCACCATTCCCCAAATTCAATTTCAAGTGCACCTCTCTCCAGTCACCACATCCTCATTTAAGATCATTTACTTTTCCCCTTGAGTCCAACAATTAGGTACTCAACTTTGTTTGCACCTGTCTTTGGACCTCCAATTTTTCTACTACCTCTTCACTATCCCCTACCCATCTCATATTCTCACTTCCTTCCTATCCAGCTTAAATTCTAGAATTTAAGTATTATTACTCCTTTCCACACTCTATCTCACCCTTTTTTCTCTCCATAGTAGTCATGTGGCAAAACTCCAGATTGGTTAAACACCACCCTATATCTAGTTTTCATATGCACCAGAGGAGAACAGAGCTGGGGGCGGGGGTGGGGGTGGGGGATGACGGCAGGAAAGCATACAACCATGCTGACTGGTCTCACTTTAAAACAATGATCATTAACTTCAAGTAGGCCCTTAGTGCTGCCAGGCAATTCTACTCATTTCCCTAATTCATTCACTTACCATTTTCCTAACTCTTCACTCTGAAGTGATGACCTAGATTCTTATTCTGTTGAAAAGTATGAATCAGATTACAAGAGAACATCCACTTCAGTCTACAACAAAACCTATCATGTCATCTTTTATGGATGCTTCTGTACTTGATCTTCCCTCCCTTGCTTTAGAGAAGGATTATAAAATGTGTTTCTGGAAATGAGAGAGAGGAAAGAGGTCATCACTTGTCTTCTAGCTTCATTCAGACAAGGCTGAACCTTCTGTTCTCTTGTGTTAGGCCACTTCTTCCACTTGCACACTGAATTCTACTGCTCTCACTTAAAGATCTCATTCAGGCTACATTCAATTTTAGAGATCCTTTCCATAATATGCAGACATACTAGAATACTTCCTGGTTAAAGAAAAATAATCCTCTCTTGACTCCTTAACTCCCTTTCATAACTATTTCATAACATTTCAACTGTCTCTCCCCATTTGCTCCATAGACACATCATTTCCCTGGATATCCTCTTTTTCTCTTGAGCCCACTCCAACTGTGCTATACTGAATACTACCCTATACTGAAACAACTTTTTACATGGTCTTACATCACTCCCACACTTCCAAATGAGAAGGTCAATTCCTAGTCCTCTTGATCTCAGCAGCCTTTGAGACAATGCATCCATCACTCCTTCTGTCTTCAATCTCCCATCACTCCTTGCACCTTCAATCAAATTCTTCACTTTGCTCCTAGGACGCCACATTGTTTTAGCTCCCTCCTACCTGTCGAGTTGCATCTTCTCAGTCTCTTTATCAGTTCTTTCTCATCACCCTAAACACGAAACTTGGGAATCTTTGGATTTTTACATCTTTTTTTTCCCCTTTTACACTTACTCTCAGGGCATCTCAATCAGTCTCATGACTTGTGATCTCTATGCCCAAATGATTCCCCAATATTTTTCTTCAACCTGGACTACCTCTCTGAACTCATCTCAGACATTGACCTCCCTACTAGACATGATCACTTGGACACTAACCACCATCTCAAAATTTGTGTGTTCAAAAACAGACCCTTAGCAGCTGTGGGTATGTGTCCTATCTTGCTGCACCTGGACTCACAAAGAGAAGGGGCAGAAGAAAGAGATGCTTTAGGTTGAAATGAAAGAGAAGAAAGAGGAGGCAGGTAATGTGTCTTGAAGCTGATTAGAAGCCATAGAGTGAGATATGAGTTCATCATCACCTGCTGCTCCTAGGAACTGCTTCCAATGTCTTCACACTGTTTATTGAAAGAAGTTTCTTTTCTTTCTTTTGTTTTTGAAAACCTCTATTTCTGATTTGTTGACCTAAAAATAAAAGGTCTGAAAAGATAGAAACAAAGAAAGAAGGGAGAGATGAGGGAAAGAAAGAAAACAAAGAAAAGGGAAGGGATGGGAAGGGAATGGAAATGAAGGGGAGGAGGGGGAGGAGACAGAGGTGAGGAGAGGAGAGGAACAAAAAGGAAGGGAAAGAAAGGAAAAGGAAAGGAAAAAAAATTGATAACTCATTTTTTATTCCTTCCAACACAACTTGCTATTTCTCTAGTGGATCCCATCTCAGTAAATTACACCTTATTTCTTTCACTCACTTGGACAAAAACCTTAGAGTCATTTGTGACTGTCTTTCACACATCATATCCAGTCTGTCAGCAAATCCTGTTGGCAACTCTAAATATGTGTCTTAAGTCCAAGTAATTTTTCCGGCCTTTACCACACTACCCTGGTCCAAGCCACCATTGTCACTCACCTGGGCTGTTGCAAATAGCATTCCAAATGAGCTTGCAGTTACTCAAACATGACCAGCACACTCCTGTTCATTTGTTCTTTCTGTTCTCTTCCTCTGGATTCTTTTCTGTCAAATCTGCAGGGCTTTCTCCCTTACCTTCTTCAAGTTTATTCATATGTTACCTTCTCAGAAAGCACTTCCTTGCTCACTCTACAAAAACTCACCCTACCTTTTAAAATCACGTATTGCCAGGGAACCTGAGTGGTACAGTTGGTTAAGAGTCCAACTCTTGGTTTCAGCTCAGGTCATGATCTCAGGGTAGTGGGATCCAGCCCCATGTCAGGCTCCATGCTCAGTAGGGAGTCTGTGATTCTCTCTCTCTCTGCCCCTTCCCATCCCCCTTCTCTAAAATAAATAAATAAATCTTAAATAAAGAAAATAAAATCACTTATTACCACCAACACATTATACCAGAAGTCAACTAAATTTTTATGTGAAGGACCAGATAGTGAATATTTTAGGCTTTGGGAGCTGAAAGTCTCTGTCACAACTACTTATCTCTGCCATTGTAGTGCTAAAGTAGCCATAGCTAACATGCAAAGGGAGGGACATTTAATAAAACAACATTTACACAAATAGGTGGTGGGCCATATTTGGTCATTGATTGATAATCTCTCAACATCTGCACTCTACAGTACCTGTTTCTTTCTAAATTCACCCTCAAGAATGTAAATTCCTCGTTGGCAAAGATTTTTCTGTTTAATGTTCAATATTTAATTTTCATAGATGGTCAATTAACATTTTTAAATAAATATGGAATGTTATATAAATCTATATCTCTTTGTAGAACTGTTTCTGTTTCTGTGATACTCTGCCCATGGGTTGACCGATACCAAATGACAATATTGTTCATCATTCAAGAGGTACTTGTCCATGTTTGGGTAAGAATTTCAGCAGTTTTACCACAGAAGTATATTGTTGAAAAAAGGAAAATCCAGCTCATGGTCATTGGTAGAGTTTCTTTATAAAAATATAAAATCAATTCTCTGCATGTTTTGTGGTAAGGAGCATTATTATTACTGTTTGGCATCTTTGAATTGCATTTTCTTAAAAATCAAAAATTGAATTGAATCTCAATCAAATTGGATAACCTAATCTATCTTTAATGCTTTAAAATAAGGTAAAATTAGAATTAAATATTTCCAGGGGTGCCTAGGTGGCTCAGTCTGTTAAGTGTCTGACTCTTTGGTTTCAGCTCAGGTCATGATCTTGGGGTGGTGAGATTGAGCCCCGAGTTAGTCTCCTCACTCAGTGCAGAGTCTGCTTGGCACTGTCTCTCCCTGTCCCTCTGTCCCTCCTGCTACCCCACTCCACTAAAATAAATGAATCTTTTTAAAAATTAAATATTTACAATAGCAACCCTTTTTAAAAAATGTTTCCCTCTAAATAAAGAAAATGGTCATTCCTTCCAATTTCACAAACCACAAAAGATTGTGCATGGGCTCAGGCAAGACACACACATAACACCTGGCAATCTGCATGGATCTTTATAGAGATGTTTTCATGGCAGATTGCTCCAAATACCATCAGAGCCCCACTGCCATGAAACTCTCAAATAGTAGAGAAAAGCATATGATTCTCAGCAATCCATCTTACTGGCATGTGTCCGTGGTCACTGTTTGATGGTGGTGATTGCTTCTAAACACATGTTCAGACTAAAGTACCAGTGCCTATAATTTACTCAAAGTTTTGTTTTTCTCTCACACAAAATTTTTGATTTTATAGCTTGTCCTGAAACTAAAGTAAAAAGTTCTTTCCTGAAGTTATTTGATCTTTCATGTGTTCTAACTTCTGTCTTTAAAAGCATCCTCCTGGTATACCTAACAGCAGTTGTTCTAGAAAGATGTCAACATTTCTTATTTTCCTAATTGTCATAGAAAATGCAGGAAATTTTCAAAACACCAAATGCTTCTGCACTGCACACCCCCCAAGCACCACTCTGCTGCCACCACTGGTTAGAGATTTTTTATTTGCTACTAGATTATTGTTGTTCTGATAACATAAAGTAAGAATTAAGAAAAATCCTCCTCCATGATGATGGGCAGCCTTTGCTTCAAAATTGTTGATCAAAAGCCAAGTAACTAAACAGATAAAATTATCCAAACTAACTAAATAAATGTCTTTCTTATCTCAAGATGCTGTTCAGCACAGAAAGCTTTGGAAAATAAGACCACTCTTCTTGCCTTTACTCTTAACATAAAATTTCTCTGTCTATCTAGGCCTTGAATTATCACCTTGTACTTTCCTAAAAGCAAAAGTACACACAGTGTACAATGCATATTTCTAAAGGAAAATAAACACATTTTACTCAGATGTTTGTGAAACCAAACACAGACACCGTCATCCAAGGAGCAGAATTTATGGGAAAAAAAAAGAGAAAAGATGGTTTTGGGATAGTTCAAATCCCAAAGGAAGAGAAAGACACATATCACTTAGCAAGAATTCCCACCAGAAACAAGGACACATGCATTTGAGACAACGAAAAACTGAATGAAACCCAAAAACAATAGACAGATAAGAAGGTTTAGATGAGTGCAAACTATTTTTTGTTGTTTATATTATGGTGTCACAACCAGATTTTAGGGCAATTTTCCAGGGGCAAATTTTTAAACTTCATTCAAATGTGAAAGTTGTTCAAGGTATTTACCTCAATACTTTAATAAACCTAAGCTTGATAGGAAACCCTTGTGTGTCAAAAAGTCTCTGGATTAAAATTTCTTCTGGAGATGTATTGATGAGAGAAAATTCATGTTTGTGTTCTAAGGAAAAGTAGCAGATATGTAAAGTAGTTGTGAGATCTGCTTCAGAGTCTCATCATAAAATGTTCTTTGCGGACATAAGTTACCACAAGTTAACACTACTTCTTGCACACTTGGACTACGGGGCAGCCTGGCAGTTAATTCTCTTCCAACAAGAAAGGAGTGTTAGTCTGACTTGAAAGAAAGAACATACCAAATGTTATAATGTTTTCTGTGGGTGTATCTCAAAAAATAAGGCTTTGTGCAATTCTATGCAAAAAATCCCAAATAGGACGCCTGGGTGGCTCAGTGGTTAAGCATCTGCCTTGGCTCAGGACATGATCCAGGGGTCCTGGAATCAAGTCCCACATCAAGGTCCCCGCAGGGAGCCTGCTTTTCCTTTTGCCTATGTCTCTGCCTCTCAGTCTGTGTCTCTCATGAATAAATAAATAAAATCTTTTTTAAAAATCCCAAATAGATACTTTTAACTTGGCAAATAATTTTAAATTTCTGTAAGAACAAACGGGCAAGAAAAAACATTGTATTTATAAAGATAAAAATAGTAAAATAAGGGGGACGCCTGGGTGGCTCAATTGATTAAGTGTCCAACTCTTGATTTTGACTCAAGTCATAATCTCAGGGTTGTGAAATTGAGCCTCAAGTCAGGCTGTGCACTGACTGTGGAGCTTGCTTGGGATTCTCTCTCTCCCTCTGCCCCTCTCCTCTCTCTCTCTCTCTCTCTTCTTCTCCTCTAAAAAAAAAAAAAAAGAAAGAAAAAAAAGATAGTAACATGAGGAATTATTACCAGATGTTAAACTTTAGTATAAAGCTATAATAATCAACACTGTGGAGCTAGAACAAGAAAGAACAGATCAATGAAACAGAATAAAGAGCTCCAAAATACACAGCTATAAGAAACTGGTATATGCACATATGTGATCAGTAAGGAAATATATAATAGGGACACCTGGGTGGCTCAGTGGTTGGGCACCTGCCTTCAGCCCAGGGCGTGATCCTGGATCGAGTCCCGCATCAGGCTCCTGCATGGAGCCTGCTTCTCCCTCTGCCTGTGTCTCTGCCTCTCGCTCTCTGTGTCTCTCATGAATAAATAAATAAAATCTTTTTTTTAAAAAAGAAAATACATAATATGCATTAAAATATACAGTAAATAAGAAAATGTATAATAAGTAGGAAAAAATATTCAATAAACGATTCTGGGAAACTGATCAACTATTTGAGGGAAAAAAACAAGTAATTCTAAGTATATTATAAAGTTAAACATTAAAACTTCAAGGCAGAAAATCTGTGTGGAAAAAATTTAAATAAATATTTTCAATGCTTTATATGAAAAAACAAAGAAAAATTGTTAAATTCAATTTTTTGCAAAAACTACCAAGAATTAAAAGGTAAACACTAGGGGGCTCAGTGGTTGAGCATCTGCTTTCTGCTCAGGGCATGACCTGGGGTCCTGGGATTAAGTCTTGCATCAGGTTCCACGCAGGAAGCCTGCTTCTCCCTCTACCTATGTCTCTGCCTCTCTCTGTGTGTGTCTCATGAATAAATAAAATCTTTAAAAAAGAAAGGTAAACACTAAAATGGAAAAATAAATATGAATCCAACAAATATGGACATGCTGTTCTTAATATATAATGAGTTCTTATGAACCTAAGAGTAACACATCACATATAAAATTGAGAAAGAATCACAAATGGACAGTGCACAAAAGAAAACATTTGAATGTCTATCAAATATAGGAAATAGATAATGTCTCTAATAAGCAAAGAATATACTTCTTTTTTTTAAGATTTTATTTTTATTTACTCATGAGACACACAGAGAGAAAGAGAGAGGAAGAGACACAGGCAGAGGGAGAAGCAGGCTCCATTCAGGGAGCCCAATATGCGACTCGATCCTGGGTTTCCAGGATCACACCCTGGGCTGAAGGCAGTACTATACCACTGAGCCACCCGGGTTGCCCGAAGAATGTATTTCAAAGTAATAAAAATTTGTCTCTAAAATTAAAATATACTCTACAAAAATACTGACAGCTGCAAAAAGTGAAAGGGCATTATGATAGATTATTGGAATTATAAGTTGGTAAGTTTTCTGGAAGAAAGACACAGATATTTATCAAAATATTTTTTAAAATAAAATCAAAACAAAAACAATCTAAATGTCCAACAGTAAGTAAATAGTTGAGTAAATGATGGCTGACAAATGGTGCATTTGAATAAGATTTCATAGCAAAAATATCATGATGGGTTATTTTAAAAAACAAGCATCAAAACCGTATAAAATATGATCAGAATTTGTTCACACATGTGCGCACACACACAAGTTTTCAAAGGAAAAGATCCCAGGAGAAATAGAATACCTTTCTTGCAATTTTTTTGACTACTTCAGATTTGTTATCTCAGTATTGCCCAGAATATCCACAAGGGGTATGTATCGCCATTTAAAAAAATTATTAGCTGAAGTAACATGTATCTGCGGCCACCAGGCATATGATGTTAGGACTTTACTAGAATTCTTGGAGATAGTCTGTGTCTTCAAGGAACATATAGTTTCACTCCATACAGCTCATACGTAAAAGAAAATTCAAATACATATTTCAGGGTAAAATTAAATATGTATGACAGGATATATTCAAATATCAAAATAGGGAATAATTTGTCTTCTGAAATTCGGAGGCACTGGGCAGTAGAAAGGTAAAGAAGTACCTGAGGTGGGTCTCAGAGGAAGATAGGAATTTGTCTAATGAGAAAAGATAAGTGATTCATACTTGAAAAGGGACCGTCAGGACTAGCTGTGACAATATATTTCATATTCTCCATCCTTTCAATGGTTATTTTAAAGCTGTAAGGTATCTAGAAAACCAACATAAATATCCTACTAGCCTATCAAACACAGCATTTGAGAACTTTCATTTTCTAACAGAGATCCTATAATAGACTGATTCTTCGAGAAAGGGGCAAAGCTCACCTTCAGAACTGACGAATGAGTTATTTAAAAGTAGGAGCACTCAAATTTTTTCACAAATATAGATAGGCAACAAGTTTGGCATTGCGACTACATCAAATTCCTTAGGGACAAATGCAACTATCTGCTCCTAAAAAGTCGCTGTGGTGAGCAGGACTCATATATGTGCTATGCAGGAAAGACAGAACTTTCCCATGACCTAAAGAGACTCTGCAAAATGACCACAGATGGTTTATACCAGAAAAGCTGGAAAAATTATACCAAGTCCTGTGAAAAAAATCTTAGTTTGGAAAAAAAATAAGAGGAAACAAATAAATAAGAGGTCACTAGCAGCCTCCAAATTAAAAGAGGTCTCTCTGAATCAGCCTCTCTGAGATTTTAACATATGGACTTTCTAAATCACAAAGGTCTGGAAAGAAGATGAGAACCAAAGTGAGTTCCAAATCCCTGAGTTTTATTATCCCATTGTTACTCACTAAAGAGATTTATGGGAGCCTCTCCCATAAATGTTTCTAGTGTACTAAAGCAATGGCTTGTTCTCACTAGACCTTTTTATAAAGAAGTAATACAGTGTGCCAGGAAGAGTACTGAGTGAGTGGTTAGTAATCAGAACTATGACTACCTTGATAATTATCTTAGGGAAACGACATTTTATACTTAATCTCACAGGGTTTTTATTTTCATTAACTGCAATGTGAAGACCATGTTTAAAAGTGGAAGAATGACAGTCCTAATCCAGCCAGGAAGATTGCTGCTCGGTAGCACTATTCAGGAAATTCCAATCGAAGTCATAAAACGTCTAAAAAGAGTGGAATACCCTGTAGGTGCCACCAGAGAAAAGCCTTATGGTCTCTGAGGCCACAAATCCTGCAGTGTTAGAGCTAGAAACCTCCAGGCTTGGAGGTTCATTTTAACTGAAACATTATGTGACATTGAAGAATGAGATCTAATGACAGGCTTGAGATAACCAGTACTTTATAGTATAGTCTTTACACATAAGGCAAATAATAATCTGAGGTAAATGATATATTCTTTTATGTATATGTAATCTTCTACAGATGAAAAAACTCAAAGCATCACAGAAATTAAGTCATTTGTCAAAGATGAGACAGCTAGCTAAATGCCAGAATTAGGAGGTGGACCTAGGGCTGCCCATCACAGCACATACTTTTAATTTTTTTGTAAGGGAGGGAATGTTCAATTCTTTAGTGCTTATAAAAATACGTAACAAGTCACATAATCAATGATTTGCTACTTCACACACAGGGAAGAAAACAGTATCTAGTATTTCTATTGTACAACTGGTTGTGAACAGGGCAGCACCATATTCTTAAGCAGTTGGTTCTACCTTCTCCAATAGGAAGCAGCTGACCCAGCTGGGGTTAAGAATGGCTAAGTACTTCCCCAATAAGTGATAAGAAAGATTTACCTAATACTGTAAAAATGAAAAATAAGTATATTGAGTTGCCCATCAGAAAGATAGTACGGGAACTGAAACACAACCAAAGAACAACATACTAGAAAAATTCACATTTTAACATTGTTTTAGAATTTCACTGAAATAGGGGCACCTGGGTGGCTCAGTAGTTGAGCATCTGCCTTCAGCTCAGGGTGTGATCTGGGGGTCCTGGGATGGAGTCCCACACAGGGCTCCCTACATGGAGCCTGCTTCTCCCTCTGCCTATGTCTCCACCCCTCTCTTTGTGTCTCTCATGAATAAATAAATAAAATCTTTAATTAAAAAAAAGAATTCATTGAGATGTTTTGTTGAACTTAAGATGCAACTTCAACATACCAATGCTTATTACTTTTATGCCAAATGTTGGTATGGAAGCAATGACACATTTTTTTCACTCACTATTAATAAGAAAACAGTAAATCATGGTTTTGTGTAAATAAGATTTTTAAGAAGTAGTCATTAAGAGAGCTCATGATAGAGTTAGCTGAGCTGAGCGGAATCTTGTCCTGAACTTACTATGTGACATGTTGTCTTAGTCACTGCTATATGGTGAATGCCTAGCAAAGGGTCGACACTTAAACTAGTAATAAAAGTTTATTGAATTTTTAGCACTTCATTTATTTTTCCAGAAAATGGGACTTGGTCTCTCTCTCTTTCTCACTATATCTCTCTCTCTCTTTCTCTCTCTCTCTCTCTCTCATACACACACACACACACACACACACACAATCAAGACTTTTTTCAGAAGACAATGCAGCACACCATTTCTTGTTTTTTTTTCTCTTTCTCTTTCTTGGTCATTTTTGAGAACTGCTGCTTCGCCTTTGATGATAACATTCTTAGAACAAGATTAAAGATATGCTATCAATAGTTTAGCCATAAGTTCAATGGGCACAAATGAATTCATATTTTGAAGTCTAAAACAGCCAGCTTGTCTACTTTGATCACATTAGATAAAATATTTCAGTTCACTTTGTGCCCTATGGACTTATCTGATCAGAATGTCTTTGGCTAGCATGTATCTTTGCTGAAAGAAGCAAAAGAACCTGATGAACTATTTAGATGGTATCTCAGATGACCTAAGAAACACAGAGTTCCTTAAACAGGCTTTGATACCTATTCTTCTGAACACTAACAGTATTAATAAAAATTTAAAATTATACAAGAAGAAACTAAATATTTCAAAGCACCCCAAACACCAAAATGCATAACAAATATGATGCCCTGAGTAATAGAGAAAACAGGAAACAGAGAAAGTTCTATGTAATGGAACATGAATTACCCTTCAGGCTTTGACCTCCTACTTTTTTTTAAGATAGATAGATTGATTGATTGATTGATTGATTGATTGATTGATTTGACAGAGAGAGAGAGAGCATAAGCACGGGGAGCAGTAGGCAGAGGGAGAAGGAGAAGCAGGCTCCCCGCTGAGCAGGGAACCCAATGCGGGACTCAATCCCAGGATCTCAGGATCATGACCTGAGCTGAAGGCAGATGCTTAACCAATTGACCCACCCAGGCACCCCTGACTTCCTACTTTAAATTGTATTTTTATTTTAAGCCTAGTTATAATTAGACTATTCGATTCCCCTTACACAATACAGAGTAAGAGAATTTGATAACATCCTAGCTTATTACTAGTGAGCTAGACGATTTAGCACAAATGATTTTGCCTTCCTCAATTTTACTTTCCTATGTTTAACTGAGATGGTTGGAATAGATAATTCCTGAAGCCCTTTTTAGTTGTAAAACACTGTGAATCATCAGGTTAATAACAAAAATGAGATCCAGAAGATGATTTGCGTTATGCTCATTTTATATTTTAGTTCATTTATTCAATAATAATGATATTTATTGAACCAAGAACTTTTCTAACACTTCATGTATGTAAACACTTTTAATCTTTCCAGTATCCCCATGAGATAGGTACCATTACTATTCCAATTTCATAAATGAAAAAACAAAAGCACAGTGACCACAAAGCCAGTGGTCAAGCAGTGTCGCTGGGATTCAAACCCAGGCCATGTGGCTCAGACCCCACTTGTTGAAGCACTTTGTAATCCTGCTGGTACAGATTTCGACATTTCTCCTGATCCAGAGGGGAAAGCCTCCATCACTGGCTAACCTAGCAGGTGGTAATGATTCTATTAGTGCAGAATGTCATGTCTTCTTAGAAACACTTTTTTTGTAAAGTATTTTGAAGGTTAAAATTAATCCCTGCCCCCTATATGTACATAGAGAATTATGTACATAACCCCTAGCTCCTCTACCTTTATAATATTTTCTCTAGTGTTTAAATTACATGGTCTGATTTCTGGGATTTAAAAGTAATTCTGATGGGGCGCCTGGATAGCTCAGTTGGTAGCACATGTGATTCTTGGTCTCGTGATTGTAGGTTCTAGCCCCCATGTAGTGTGTAGAGATTACTAAAAATAAAATCTTAAAAAAATAATAAAAATAAAATAAATAAAAGTCATTCTGATATATCAATATTTTGTGTTTTGTGTCAAGATATATAGAAATGAATGCTGTATAATTACCCCAAACCCACAAAGAATCTTAAAGCTGGCAGATTCAGCTGTTAAAAATATGAGTACTGGTTTCTTAAAATGTAATTACCAGTTGCTCTGACCAAGGCTATTATAAAATATGGAATAAGTGAAGGAAGAAAATTGTGTGAATGGTAAGCTAGATATGCCTTTAAGTATTAAAGATATGCTTGTCTATGTGTGTGGGGTACAGAAATGTGAATTATTAAAGATAGTAGAAGTCAGCTAAAGCTGTGACCTCTTATCAACAATTCCTGAAGAAAACAATAGACAGTAAGGTTTTAGGTATCTATGTAAGCTGATAAGTTTGTATGTACTTAATAAGATAAGTTCCTAAGATCTATCTAATTTAGATTAAGTAAAAACATGTGACAAACTGACTATGTAACAGCAAACATGCGCTTCTGACATTATGGCAAAGGACCATAGTGATATGAAAGAATGAGAATGATTGTAGTCCCTTGAGGGAAAACTCTACAAGATAATTGAAGAGCTGCCTAATCTCTCTTTACCACCTCCATGGTGGGTAATGACTCCTCTGCTGATGATTGGAGACCATGAATGACAGAAGTAATGAAAATTCAGTTGGTGATGACAGAGGTTATGCATCTCCATTCCACCATTTCCAAAAGTGGAAAAACTTTTCTACTGGGAAAAGCATGTAAAAAGCACACAATCAACCAAATAAACTATGAAACATAAACCATGGTCACTGTTCATAACTGTGAAAATAAAATCATGATTAAAGGAATTAAGATAAAAAAGAAAACCTTAGCAACACTGAGTCCAAATAATCTGCTTTCTTTCTTGGCATTTCAGTAATACATCTATCATTATCTTTTTTTTTAAAGATTTTATTTATTTATTCATGAGAGACACTCACACAGAGAGAGAGAAAGAGAGGCAGAAACACAGGCAGAGGGAGAAGCAGGCTCCTTGCAGGCAGTCTAATGTGGGACTGATCCTGGGTCTCCAGGATCACGCCCTGGGCTGAAGGTGGCACTAAACCGCTGAGCCACCTGGGCTGCCCCATCTGTCATTATCTTAATGAACGTGTATAATATGCAAACAGTGTGTGTACTCAGTTACTACTAATAAATGTTTTCAAAGAATATGCTATCAATTGTGATCTGTCATAATGTTTTCACTCTCCTGGGTTGTTTCCTTCTGTTTGATGTTCCAAAAAGGGTAAGAAAACATACCAGAGGGCTCAAGATCACATATGGTGAGATTCCGTTTACATGATATACAAAAAGGCAAAATTAATCTACACTATTAGAAGTCAGAATCTGGTTCAGAAGGATGGCAAAAAATGGAAGGGGCATAGAAGAGGATTCTGTTTCTTGTAATGTTCTTTTCTTGATCAGTAGTTGCTGATTACTGGATGTGTTTAATTCATGAAGTTGTCATAATACATACATATTTGGTATATATGCTATACTTTAAAGGTTTTTAAAAACATAAAATCTTTTGAAGAATCTTAAAAAATTATAAGGAGCAACTGTGTAGCTCAGTCAGGTAAGTATCCAACTCTTGGTTTCTTCTTAGGTCATGATCTCACAGTTGTGAGACTGAGCTCCACATCAGACTCCATGCTCATGGTGGAGTCTGCTTGAGATTCTCTCTCTCTCTTCCTCTCTCCCTCTTCTCTGCTCTCTCTCTCTAAAATAAATGAATAAAATCCTTAAGAAATTTCTTAAATTAAAAAAAATTATGGGGATCCCTGGGTGACTCAACAGTTTAGCGCCTGCCTTTGGCCCAGGGCATGATCCTGGGGTCCTGGGATCGAGTCCCACATTGGGCTCCTTGCATGGAGCCTGCTTCTCTACCTGTCTCTGCCTGTGTCTCTACCTGTCTCTCTTTCTCTGTGTGTCCCATGAATAAATAAATAAAATCTTAAAAAAAGTAACACATCACTCCCTTTAAAAAAATAAAATAAATAAATAAATAAATAATTTAAAAATTGAATTTTATTCATATGCACCAGCAACTATAGAAAATATAGTTTTAAAAAGATATTATTCACATTTATTGTATTGGCTAATTATTTAAAAACTGACCATACCATGTGTTGATGAGAATGTGAAGCACCTGAAACTCATGCATTGCAGCCGGGAATACAAAATAGTACAGTTAGGCAACTTCTTATAAAGTAATACGCACATTGTGACCCAACAATCTCACTTCTACATATGTATATATATATATATATATATATATATATATATATATATATATACTAATGAAATAAAAACTTATGTTTAGATTAAAACCTGTACGCAAATGCTTAGGGCATTTGGGGGTTATATCTCTCAAGGAATGAATGCATAAACAAACTGTGGTACATCTATACAATGAACTAATTCTTAGTAATAAAAAGGAACACACTATTGACACAGACAATGACACAGATATACCTCAAATGCATTATGCTGGTGAAAAGAGCCAGTCTCAAAAGGTTACATACTATAATTGCATTTATATGACATTCTGGGGAAGGCAAAATTATAGGGGTGGAAGACCAATTAGGACTCAGGAATACAAGAATAGTTTGACTATAAACGGCAGCATGAAGGAAGCTTTTAGGTGATGGATATAATTTTGCATCATGATTGTGGTGATGGTTAAACGAATCTATGCATATGTTAAAATTCATGTAACTATGCACCAAAAAAATTAAAATTTACTGTGTATAAGTTGAAAAATTAAAATTGGGGAAAAATCTTACTAATTTCAACAAAGATATCAAGCACCTTGGAATAAATATAACAAAAAAGAAGCCAGCCCATTAGAGAAAAAAATAAATAAATCTTTATTGAAATGCAGGAAATATCTAAATTAATGGAAAGATATACTAAATGATTCAGAAGACTCAGTATGATAAAGATGGTAGATATTGCTAAATTGATCTGAAGAATTAATACCTTTCTAAAAATTACCAGTGTTTGGGGGTTTTTTAGTTACTTGACAATATGATTCTAAAATTTATATGGCAGAGAAATGGGCCAAAAATAGCCAATTCACTTTTGAATAAGATGAACATGATAAATAGACCCATTCTACCTGAAAATAAAACTTATTATAAAGCTATGGTAACTAAGACTGACTTGGTGCATTGCTAAATAAACAGGCCAATGGAATAATAATAAATTGCAAACAGATCTCACACATATAAACTTGAATTATCAGAAAATGGGATGCATGTTAGAGGAGAAAATACAGATATTCAATAAATTATATAAGGATCATGAAGAGTCATGACAACCAAAGGATCTAGAATAAACAAAACTATTCTGTGAAAGAAGAACGAAATTAGAAGACATACACTACCAGACTGCAGATCTTATTTAAAGCTGCAATAATCAAGATAGTATTATATTAACACTAAGATAGACAAATAGATCATGGGCACCTGGAAGGCTCAGCTGGTTGGGCATGGGACCCTTGATTTTAGCCCAGATCACAAACTCAGGGTCAAGAGATGGAACCCCATGTTGGGCTCCATGCTGGATATGGAGCCTGCTTAAGATTCTCTCTCTCTCTCTCTCTCTCTCCACTTCTCCCTCCCCAGTCCACCCTCTCTTTCTATGAAAAAAAAAAGGAAATAAATTTTTTTTCAAAAGATAGACAAATAGATCAATGGAACAAAATAGAGTCCAGAAATAGATGCACACACAAATTTGGTCAACTGATTTTTGACAAAGCTGAAAAAACAATTTAGTAAAGAAAGGACAGTCTTTTACCAAAGGGTACAAGAACAACTGGATATCCATATGCAAAAAAGGAATAAACTTTAAATCTTATTTTTGCATCATACACAAAAATTAACTCAAAATGGATCACAGACCTAAATATAAAACCTAAAACTATAAATCTGTTAGAAAAAATGTAGGATAAAGCTTTTGTGACTTTAAGTTAGACAATAGCTTATTAATATATGACACCAAATGTACAATACATAGAACAAATGTACAATACATAGAACAAATTATCAAAATTTAAAGCGTCTATTCTTTGAAAGATCCTCTTGATAGAATGAAAAGACATGCCACAGACTAGAAGAAAATATTTGCAAACCACATAAAGGATTTGTCTCCACATATTAACAACTCTAAAAACTCAATGATAAGAATATAAATAACCCAATTAAAATACAGACAAAGTATTTAGGGATCCCTGGGTGGCTCAGCGGTTTAGCACCTGCCTTGGGCCCAGGGCATGATCCCTGCATGGAGCCTGCTTCTCCCTCTGCCTGTGTCTCTGTCTCTCTGTCTCTCTGTCTCTCTCTCTCTCTGTGTGTCTCTCATGAATAAATAAAGCTTTTTTAAAAAAGTATTTAAACAGACCTTTCACCAAATAAGGTATACAGATAATATAAATAGATTCTCGACATTACTGTCCATTAGGGATGTGGAGATTAAAACCACAATGAGATAACAAGATACATCTATTAAAATATCTAATTTTTTTTAAACTGACCATGTCAAGTGTTGGCAAGGATGTGAAGCAACTGGAATGTTCATATACTGTTGCTATGGATGGAAAGTGGTACAACTACTTTGGAAAATAAGTTTAACAACTTTTTTAAGTTAAACACACATCTATCATGTGAAGAAAGTATCCGCTCTCAAGTATTTACCCAAAAGAAATAAAAGCTTATGTCCAAACAAAGCATATACACAAATGTTCATGGCATCTTTACATGCAATAGCAAAGAAATACCAACAACCAAAATGTGCATTGGCAGTTGAATGGATGAATAAATGTGGTAAATGCATACAACTAAACACTACTCAGCCATAAAATGGTATGAGCTATTTTTACTAGAACATGACATGGAGGGCAGCCCAAGTGGCTCAGTGGTTTAATGCCACCTTCGGCCCAGGGCCTGATCCTGGAGACCCAGGATCGAGTCCCATGTCAGGCTCCCTGCATGGAGCCTGCTTCTCCCTCTGCCTGTGTCTGTGCCTCTCTCTCTCTCTCTCATGAATAAATAAATAAAATTTTTAAAAAAAGAATGTATCTCTCACTTTATAAAAAAAAAAGGACATGACATGAATGAAATAGTCTCAAAATGATTATACTGAGTGAAACTGACCCAACAAAAAAGAGTATATACTGTATGATTCCCGTTATTTAAAGCTTAGAAAATACAAACTAATCCACAGAGAAAGCAGATCAGTGTTTGCCTGAGCATAGGACGAGCTGAGACAGAGTTGGATCGATGAGTTACAAAAGTGCACAGGGAGTTTAAGGGAATGATAAATATGTTCTTACGTTTTATTTATTTATTTATTTATTTATTTATTTATTTATTTATTCTAACATTCATGTATGTCAAATTTTATTATATTTTACTCTATATTAGTTTCCTATTGCTGCATAACAAATTGTCACACATCTAGTAATTTAAAACCACACGAATTAATTATCTTACCATTTCCTTGGGTCAGGAGTCCAAGTATTGGTTAAGTGGGTCAGGACTCCACCAGGCTGAGATCAAGGTGTCAGCCAGGGTTGTCATCACCACAAGACTCCAGGTCACAGGACTCATGTCCTGCAGTTGTAGGACTAACATCCCTATTTTCTTGCTGGCTGTTAACCAGGGGTTCTCTCAGGTCCTAGAGGCTGCCCTCAGGTTCCATCCATTTGTTGTGAATGTGACCCATTCACAACACAGAAGCTTACTTCACCAAACCAAACAAGAGAACCTCTCTCCAATCTGCTCTGAAAAAATATCTTTTTAAAAAATTTCATGTATTTATTCACAAGAGACACCAAGAAAGGCAGAGAGACAGGCAAAGGGAGGAGAAGCAGGCTCCATGCAAACAGCCTGATGTGGGACTTGATCCCAGGACTCAGGGATCATGCCCCAAGCCAAAGGCAGATGCTCAACCACTGAGCCACCCAGGGATCCCTGCTCTGATAAAATTTTATTCAAGATAACCTAGTCACACGAGTGAAGATCCCACCATATTTACAGGTCCTGCCCTTAGTCAAATGAGGGTAAATGAAGGTATCCTAAGTCAGCTGGGCTACCATAACAAAATAACATAGAATAGGTGGCTTATACAACAGAAATGTATTTTCTCACAGTTCTAGAGTCAGGGAAGTTCAAGATCAAGATACAGACAGATTTGATTCTTGGTAAAAGCTCTCTCCTGGACTTGCAGATGGCTGTTTCTTGCTATGTCATCACTCAGTCTTTTCTCTCTTTCTCTTTTCTTCTACTTATTGGGCTACTAATCTCATCATGGGAGCCCCATCCTTATTATCTAATTTATCCTAATTACTCTGAAAGGTCCCATCCCCAAATATCATCACATGAGCAGTTGGAACTTCAACACATGAATTTTGTGGGGACATAAGAGAGGACATACAAGTTGTGTATACCAAGAAGGGCAGGGAATCTTGGAGCTAGAAGAGTTCTGCCTAGAGGTTCCTGGGTGGCTAAGTGGGCAAAGCATCTGCCTTTGGCTCAGGTCATGATCCTGAGGCTCCTGGGATTGAGCCCAGCATGGGGCTCCCTGCTCAGTGGGGAACCTGTTTCTCTCTCTCCTGCCCCCCTGCTTGTACTCCATCTCTCTGTCAAATAAATAAATAAAATCTTTTTAAAAAGTAAAAAAGAAGAGTTCTGCTAGCATATATCCTTTAAACATGTGTAGTTTATTTTATGTAAACAAAAAACATCAATGTAAAAAGAGAGAGAAAGAAAATTAGATTATCAGATTTTTGAAATAAGCTTTATGATAGAAAAAAACTAGAGCAGCATTTAAGATACCAAACGAAAGGATACATAAGCCATGGATTTTATATTCACTTTCAGATATAAAGGGCTTAGGCAAACTTTTATCAACATGCAAGAACTCAGGGAATATGATTTTTCTCTTTTCTTCCTTAGGAATCTACTACAAAATGTATTTCACACAACCAAAGTTAAGTAGAGAATTATCAACATGAAGACTGATGACGAATACTGAACATATAGTTACTTGAAGAATTGACACCAGAGATGCCTGGGTGGCTCAGTGATTGAGCATCTGCCTTTGGCTCAGAGCATGATCCTGGAGTCCCAGGATGGAGTCCCACACTGGACTCCCTACATGGAGCCTGCTTCTCCCTCTGCCTATGTCTCTGCCTCTCTCTGTGTCTCTCATGAATAAATAAATAAATAAATAAATAAATAAATAAATAAATAAATAAAATCTTTAAAAAAAAGAATTGACACTAAGTGAGGAATAAAGGATGAGAGTGTACTGTATCATGCCTCTATATTTAAGCTAGGTAGTGAAGTTATTAAAAAATCAAGTAATATGTGTAGAACATATTCAAAAATACTTCAACGGTTCCCAGTAATTTTAAATTATGGTACTTTTAGTATGATTGTTTTAAGACTAATGTTTGCAACGTGGAATGAAATAACAGAACAAATATGGAAAATTTTAATACAAATATGGAAAATTTTAATTTTATTATCTGCTGTGTTCATGAGAACCAGGATTGTTAAAGAAGTAGGAGAAAGTGATTACATTTTAAGCATAAACAAACAAAACCTATGCTTATTTGTTCAATTAATTAATAATGAAGGAGCCAAGAATATACAATGGAGAAAAGACAGTCTTCAGTAAGTGCTGTTGGGAAAACTGGATGGCAACATGCAAAAAGGGGGGTGTGGCAGTGACTAGACCAATATCTTACATTATACACAAATATCAACTCAAAGTGGATTAAAGACTTGAACATAAGACCTGAAAATATAAAACTGGAAGGAAACATACGTGGTAAATCCCCTTAATATCAGTCCTGTGTAATTAAGTCCTTCCACCAAGCCCAGTTAGCTCCTTGAAACAAAGTGACATTCAGGCTTTGCATGGCTTGGTGACAACACAGTCTCAGCTTCCCCGCTCCTGGGGAAGAAATTCTTGTGTTGGGGAAGGAGAGGAAGCATCTGTACACCTCCCTGAAACAGCATTTTTCGGGCTTTAGGCAGTAAAAGCCTAAATTTAGGGAGAAAAGCGGCGCCTGGCTGGCTCAGTTGGTAGAGCATGTGACTCCTGATCTCAGGGTCATGAGTTCAAGCCCCACTCTGGGAGTAGAGATTACTTTAAAAATACATACATAAATACTTAAATAAATAAATAAATAAATAAATAAATAAATAAATATCAAAAAATAAATAAATGTAGAGAGTAAAAAATCTCTAACTCTGCAAAGACAAAGTTTAACCAGTACATACAACTTATATGACTAAATAAAATGCTTATGCCTCAGTTTGAAGGTACTGCCCTTTGGTTCCTTCGCTGGATTTCAGCGCTTCTCTAAGAATAATGTGAAGGTTATCAATCATCCTGCCTCTGCCTTGGAAACTCCTGGGTGAAAAGGAAGATCTGCCACAAAGGCAAATTCCTATATTACCAATGAAGATAAAAAATAATCACTACTTCTCAAATAGAAAGTTTTCCAACTTCACCACATTAAGATCCAGAAGCTATTAAGCACTCAGCATTTTTGAACAAAGCAACCCAGGGCTTTCATTGAACAAATGCAATTTGGTCACATAGGTTTGCCAAACTGCCGTGTGGTTTTTGAGTTCTTAATACCTCGCATGTCCCTAAGCAAAGTTTTAAAACAGAAGTTATTTCTTTGAAATGCCAAGATTCCATGGGAACATTATCCTCTATTTCAAAAATAAAGTTTCAAGCTATTCAGAAATAAAGAATCAGTTAGGGGCGCCTGGGTGGCTCAGTCGGTTGAGCTGCTGCCTTTGGCTCAGATCATGATCTCAGGATCCTGGGAATGAGCCTGGAGTCAGGCTCCCTGCTCACTGGGGAGTCACGTCTCCTTCTCTCTGGGGTTTCCCCCAGCTTGTGTGTGCGCTCTCTCCCTCTCTTTCAAATAAATAAATAAGATCTTTTAAAAAATCAATTAGCCAGTGTCAGAACTATAGGAAGCAATGAAGTTCTTGCCGGCCTTCAGAAATCTGTGCCATTCTAGAATGTAAGAACTCTGAAACTAGATTCACAGCTCACAGAAATATGTGATAGAGTTTGAAGCTCTCTAGTGGAGACAACGACTCAAGGGTCCTTGAAGACATAAGCTTTTAGAAAATTTCCTAAAGCTTTAAAGTATGCTCATAAGTCCCTCTGACCCTCTAGCAGAAAAAAGAATATTTCAAAGCACTGATCTGTTAATTAACTTATTGAATCTTCACTAAATTATTCTAATCATTAGCATTCTTTTCTTGTTCAGTTAAGGAAAGAAACTTTTTTAGTCTCGTCTGCTTCTATTCCTCCCTTCTCCCATGTCACAAACTCTGTCCAGTACCAAGGGCGCTGACGGTGTGCTAAGTACATCAATGCCCATGAACGTTTTAAATACTGTGATGGGCATAAGAACAAAAAGTTCCTTTTCTCATTAGATTGCCGTTAGGAAAATTCCAAAGCAAAGGGAGACATGGAAGTGAATGTTTTACAGAGTGAACTTCTGGGAGTGACAAATGGGTAAGGGCTTGCCTCTTTGCAATGTAAGCTAGAATCAGTATACTCTTCTTATCCTGGGACTAGGTTGAGAAAGAGAGAAAGAGGACACTTCTTTGTTGAATATTGCATGCATAACAGCACTTCCTGGGCCCTATACCTCAGTGAATCTCCATGTGGGCATGATTATCTCCGTTTTATATATGAGGATAAAAAAACATGCCCACATCCATGAATCTGGTATGTGAAAGTGCACATAGCAAAGCCAGAGCTATAGATTACAATTTTAAAGATAGTTGGATCTCACTAATAAAACTTCTGTTGCATGATCTGTACCCACATCCTGGGTCATTAAAGAAGCCCTGAAAATTATTCTTCTCTGCTGCAGCTAAAATCATATCAATTAATCATCCCAAGCTATTGAAAAAGTTCCAGGTAAATTTCACTAGCTAAAAATACAATGGACAAAAAAAAAAAAAAAAAAATCCATTTCAAGCTATCTTCCTGTCTCTTCGATTTTGAGTGTGTGCGTTGGTTTAAAAACAGTCTCATCAAGAAAAATTTAAAGAAGTATGTCCAAGCAGCCTTTTGGTTCAACCCAATTATAAAGTTTCTTTCTTTCTTTCAATCTTTTTATAGTTATTTTTAAGAAATGGGGTGGAAAAGTGACACAATAAATTTTGCTTCCCAAATTGAAACATATACGTAGGAATCCAGGATAGTTGAACAAGAAAAATTTCCTTGGAGAAAATATCTGAGAAAGAAAACATGCCATATTTAGACAAACGGAATTAGGAGGGTCAAGATTAAGTGGAGTAGAGACAAGGGTCATGTAAGGTCCCACATCACCTCTGGATGACCCCACTCTCTCATCCTTAATGGAGCCATACCTTGGCTGTGTCAGGCTTGTTATGACAGGTGATTCCTGAAGTCATTTCTATACAACTTACACCCAACTCCAAAAGATCTCTCTCTCTGTCTTTATCTCTCTCTCTCTCTCTCTCACATACACACACACACACACACACACAGAGGCACGCACAGAGTTTTACATACATTTCTGATAAGTACAATCCAAGATAGTCCTTTGTTACTTACTAGGGGGCACTTATTTTTTAAGGGCCTTTCAACTTCCACACAAGATCCTGTTATTTACTGTCAACGGACATTTACCCACCCTTTTTGCACTAGGGAACTATGACTTTAGCATGCTGATCTGTCAAAGGAAATACAGTGGGAGTTTTTAGCCATTGCTTTTAACCTAGAGCCACTGATTGATTCATTTCTAGAATAACATTAAGCAGAGAATGGTGATAAGGGGAAAGGAGGTGGAGGAGGGAAGACAGGAGAGGGAGGAAAAACAGGGAGAGGGAAAGGGGAAGATATTAATGAACGGGTTGTCACTGCCATCTGGTGGCAAAGATGCAGAAATACAGGAAAGAACATTCTGAGAGGTCAAAATACAGTTTGGAAAATGCATTGTTCTAGAAAATGTAAAAAAAAATGTTGAATTCCAAAATAATTCATAGATGTTACTTATTTAACTCAGACCAGTTGGAATTTTAACGGTTAGGACTCACAATATTTTGCTTAATATCTAGAAACACAAAAGTATTCTGAGTTTTCAGGCCTTAGAACCATAGAAAAGGTGTAATGATCATTGAGTTCCTTTCACCTTCTCATGAGACTCTGCCCCCAAAACTTTTAATGCAGAAGAACTAAGAAGATGACAGATATATGTAAGGGATATAAGGGGTGTAGCTTTCAAAGGGGGCACCTCAACACCTTTTCACATCTATCAGGTTCTTATAGTGTATTTCCCAGGAAGTTATCAAGGTGATAAAAGCATGCGAAATCCAGGATACCACAGTTTGACTGGAGTAGACCTCCAGAAGAATTCTCCCATCATGGTTATCCTAGCTAAACATCAAAAGCTTCTATCATACACCAAACAATGTGGTTTCCCACTACACGGTAGGCTAAACTCTACACGAGAAGTCAAACTTTTGTTAGATAAATGCACAGTTCGTTTGTTTCTGCCTTTAAGTCTTTATGCTTTTCTCTTCTTTCTACCCCATTCCAGGTACCAAGGCATCCTTGCCACACATCAAAATTGAAAAACTTAAAGACGTTTCAAAGATGATGCACATGTGGGTTCTGATCACTAAAATCTTCATTTTGCTTTTTAGGTGGCAGGCACTCTTTCAAACATGTTTTACATATATTATTACTTCCAAATCCTCAGAAAAACTTGAGGAATTATAACCCCTATTTAAGAGCTGACAAATCAGGGCAGCCGGGTGGCCAGCAGTTTGGCGCCAGCCTTCAGCCCCGGGGCCTGATCCTGGAGACCCAGGATCGAGTCCCACATTGGGCTCCCTGCATGGACCCCGCTTCTCCCTCTGCCTGTGTCTCTGCCTCTCTCTCTCTCTCTCTCACGAATAAATAAATAAAATCTTAAAAAAAAAAAAAAAAAGAGCTGACAAATCTTGCTTAGAGCAGTAAGTAATTGAACCCAAGTCTACCCAGGGAGTAAATGTAGAAGCAGGTTTTGAAGCAAGCTCAGTCGAATGTAAAGATTCAACTCATGCTTTCCTTGTAAGTACTCTATCAGCCCTTTAGCAGACCTACACATACCCCCGTAGGTGCACACAGATGTGCATCCACATACACACTTTGTATAACTGATACAATTATAGATTTGCATTTAATAATAACAGTATATATGTATATTCGGTATATATATCTGTATATATCTATTCTTTTTTAAGATTTTATTTATTTACTCATGAGAGATACAGAGAGAAAGGCAGAGACATAGGCAGAGGGAGAAGCAGGCTCACTGTGGGGAGCCCAATATCCCAGGTCCCTGGGATCATGCCCTGAGCCAAAGGCAAATGCTCAACCACTGAGTCACCCAGGTGTCCATATACATATATATATATATATATATATATATATATATATATATATATATATATTCTTCTTTAATTTTTGTTTATTTATTTATGAGAGACACAGAGAGAGAGGCAGAGACATAGGCAGAGAGAGAAGCAGGCTCCACACAGGGAGCCCGACGTGGGACTAGATCCCAGGACTCCAGAATCACACCCTGGGCCAAAGGTAGGAGCTTAACCGCTAAGCCACCCAGGCATCCCTATATATATATTCTTAAGTCTTATATCACTTTCCTGTGCAATAGGATTAATTTCCTTCAGCAGGTCATGAATGATTGAAATAATATCTGATATTTATTTTTAGTAGCTCCAGAGAGTCTACGTGGGTGAGCGATACGGTCTCTTGATGAAGACTGAATTCTTAAGTCATCTACCATATGCCAACTGTATGGTATTTTAAAAGATTCTTAATATTAGACCCTCAGTTTTGTAACTCTGAAATGTTGATAGGGCTTTTCAAAAACGAGGTGAAATATCCATGAAAAGAGCTTAACAAGCATTATGGTTATGCGTGTTAATCAATAAAGGTTGGTTTTTATTATTTTTGTTCCTTCTACATGCTGGTGATTCAAGTCAGATTGTTGATCAACTGTTTGCAGTGATAGTCATGCTTTCATGAAAGGAAAGAAAAGAGCTCTTCTTTATTGGATAACTCTGAATGTCAACTCTAGAGTGACAGGACAAGGCTCTTTATAGGGTTATAAATCATGTAATATCTAGATAAAGTACCTTTAGGTATTGGAAAAAGCAGATGGCACCATCCTCCTAAGTTTTCCATCTTGGCAGTGACCACGTAGAAAATTCTAAATGTGAAAATAGCAGTTTTGTCAGTTTTCTCCTGGTGGCCCTCCAAAGACTCTCATGCTCCCATGCTCTCCTTAAGTCACAGTAATTAATTCAGCTCTGCTCAACTCCAGCTTTTCCTATGACATTTCCCTCACATACAAACATAAAAAGGAATTGCAGCACAAAAACTATCAAAACACATAAATCCCAGAAATTATATCCAGATTACACTTTATACTTTCTGCTTTCTAGTTTTTGTCAGAGTAGAATGGCAATCACCAAGAGAGAATTCTTATATTTCTAGGAAAATAATTTAAATGTTATTTTTTAGGGAAAAGAGCAATTATCCCTCATCTTAGGAAATGACAAAAATATTCCCGAATTACTGCTTAAAGGATAGTATTTTGTAGAATGTGTATATAGTGTGTGAGTGTGTGTGTGTGTGTGTGTGTACTTAAAGGTGGTATCATTTCTTAAGTTACTATCCCACTGCTATGGGCACTGATGCTTTGAGAATCCCATCCTTGCCATGAGCATGGCAAGGGTTACACACCTCAGGACTACCCATTGACATTAGAAAAAAATATAAAATTCTTTAGCCTTTAATCCAGCAACCTTATTTTTGGAAATGAATACAAAAGATACACTACCAAAAACCCTGAAACTAATAATATACTATATGTTACTTAAAGTAGATAAATAAACAAAAAATGCATTTGCCAAGATTATTCATTGCAACATTGTTTATAATACCAAAATACTAGAAACAACTGAAACGCCCATCAAAATGGGGACTAGTTGCTTAAATAATATATCTTTACACAATGCAGTAGTCTGCAGGGCAAAAAAAGGAGTGAAAAATATCTCCATGCATTTCTATGGATTATGCAGTTCATATTATTGAACAAGAACAATCAAAGTAGAGAAAAACTTGTATAGTGTGTTGTCATTTATCAAAAAACAAGATATACACCAGAGTGCATGTGTATTTTTATATATACACATATATATTTTAAAAGGTTTTTCTGAGTATAGTTGACATACAATGTTACATTCATTTCAAGCGTACGACGTAGTGGTTCAACTTTTCTATACATTATGCTATGGTCACCACAAGTGTAGCTACCATCTTACACATATATATTTATATTAAAACATCAATAGAAAAATAAGTCACAAAAATCTTTAAAAACTTACCACTGGGCTATATAATACAGTATGTAGAGTGGGGAGAAAAAAAACAGGAATAGATGCTTAGTCTTCTTTAAATATAGCTTATTCGGGGGTACCTGGCTGGGTTGGTCTGGGATCATGAGACTATCTCAGGAGTTCAAGCCCCAAGATGGGCCTAGAGCTTACTTTTTAAAAAAAGAATAAATGTAGCTTATTCTATTAATATGAGTTGGGAACCATGAATTCTTTAACTCAAATATATTATACATACATATAATATTTCTATATTAGTCACATGAATATGTATAAGAAACTTTCAAACACAGAATCTTGAGGCATCTGGGTGGCTCAGTCAGTTAAGCATCTGCCTTAGGCTCAGGTCATGATCCCAGGGTCCTGGGAGGAATGCCACATAGGTCCGAGCTCCCAGTTCAGCGGGATAGTCTGCTGCTCCTTCTGCCTTTGCCCCTCCCACCTGCTCTTGCTCTCTCGCTCTCTCTCTCTCTCTTGCTCACACGTTCTCTCTCTCATTCTTAATAAATAAAATCTTTAAAAACAGCAACAACAAAAACCCACAGTATTCTTTCTGTATATTTTTAATGGTGTATAGTCTAATGATCAAAAAAACTTTGAAAAACTTTTGCTTCACTAATTTACATTATTGATGGTAGTGTTGATTTTGCCATTCTGAGACTGTTGAATGTGTCCCAGAAGATAAAGTAAATGAGTAAGTACATTTGTGCCATTGACAAACAGAAATTTCAGCATGAAAGAGATTAAATACAATTTTGTTGTTGATGAAATGAAATTAATGCCCATCTCCTTGAATATTAATTGAAAATACTAGGGTGAACCCATGATGAATTTTATCTTTAGGAAAAGGATTTAGCCTTTCTTTTTTTCTTCATTTTTTAATTTTAAAAAAGTTTTTATTTAAATTCAATTTGCCAACATACAACAATCAATGCTCATCCCATCAAGTGCACTCCTTAGCGCCCATCACCCAGTTATCCCATCCCCCAACCCACTTCCCCTTCTGCAACCCTTTGTTTGTTTCCCAGAGTTAGGAGTTTCTCATGGTTTGTCTTCCTCTCTAATTCTTCCCCACTCATTTTCCCTCCTTTCTCTTATAATCCTTTTCACTACTTCTTATATTCCATGTATGAGTGAAACCATATGATGGTTGCTCTCTGATTGACTTTTTCACTCAGCATAATACCCTCCAGTTCCATCCATGTTGAAGCAAATGATGGGCATTCATCCTTTCTGATGGCTGAGTAATATTCCATTGTATACATACACCACAGCTTCTTTATCCATTCACCTGTCAAAGGACATCATGGCTCCTTTCCACAGTTTGGCTGTTACGGACAATGCTGCTATGAACATTGAGGTGCAAGTGTCCCAGCCTTTCTTCAGCTGTCGCTAAGGTGCTCGGTCCTTCTGAGAAAGCTAGGGCCGGCCAGGATGGGTGAGGCCCTCATTTTCTCCATGGACTTGTTGTGCCCAAGATTGTGAATCCAAGATACCACCAAGGAGCCGACACCGATGCAAGTCTGTGAGAGTTTATTAGCAAGCTCGAGCTTGGGTCCAAGTATACCCAACACAGTGGAGCAGGGACTTGGACCCCTTGGGTTACAGCTGGGTTTTTATGGGCTGGTCTAGGGGTAAGGTGGGGGTTTTCAGTAAGGGTAGGGGTGTGAGAATCTCCAGTAAAGAGGTCTCACAAGCTCTTGCTTCCTTATTCCAATAAGTGCTTTTTGTTTTTTTTCTGTAGCCAGGGTAAGGTAGAGTTCAGTACCTGGTCACAGTGGCCTGGTCACTGTGGCCTGAGATGGCTACTGAAGCTACAATGGCTGTACTTGTGCCAATGTTAAACTTGAATGGCCCTAATTCTCTCTGCCTCCACAGACTAGCACTGGGAAGATTCAGGACCCACCCTCCCACTGCTTCCTCAGTCTGGGGCTAACCTGCATCTACGCAGCCCGCATCTTCTACAACAGTGAGATGACGGTCCTGGCTAAGATCCATACCCCCTCATTAAAGCAGCAGGTGTAAATGTTGAGCCTTTCTGACTCGACTTGTCAGCAAAGGCCTGGCCAATATCAACACCCAGAGCCTCAAGTGCAAGAAAGGAGCTGGGGGACCTGCCCAGCAGCTGGTGGTGCACCAGCAGGAGGTCCCACTCCCTCCCCCAAGGCTTGCCCAGCTGAGGAGAAGGAAGTGGAAGCAAACCAAGAAGAATCAGGAGTCTGATGAGGACATACACCTTGATCTTTTTTACTAAACCTCTTCTGTAACCTGTCAGTAAAAAGCTGAACTCTTGAAATTTAAGAAATAAAACAGATGAGCATAGGGGAAGGGAAGGAAAAATAAAATAAGAACAGAGAGGAAGGCAAATCATAAGAGACTCTTCTTTTCCTTAAGATTGATTTGAGAGTGAAAGCATGAGAGTGGTGGGGGGAGGAGCAGAGGGAGAGAGAGACTCCATACCAAGCAGGGATTCTCCTCCCCCACCCCCCAGGCATGACTCATCTGAGGACCCTGAGATATCTGAGCTAAAAGCAGAGGCTTAACAGACTGAGCCACTGGGTTCCTCCATTAGAGACTCTTAATTATGGAGAACAAACTGAGGGTTGCTGGAGGGAAGGTGGATGGGAGGATGGGGTAACTGGGTGATGGCCATTAAGGAGGGCACTTGATGTTATAAGCACTGGGTATGATAGGCAACTGATGAATCACTAAATCCTACCCCTGAAACTAATGATACACTCTATGTTAACTAATCGAATTTAAATTAAAAAAAAAATTAAGCTGAACTCTTTAAAAAAAAAAAAAAAGATTTAAAGGATGTTCTAACTCTGTCCTCTGAAAAGACCTAGAAATAATGACCAGCACAAAGGTAACTACCCTTAGTGCCCAGATTGTCTCTGAACATTATTTTCCACTAGATGGAACCTGAGCTTCTTGGAGAAATGGCTGGTTCCTGATCTGGAGCAAGAAACTTACAAAATAAACTTGGACGATCTTTTTGGATCAGAAAGCAAGATATATTGTCAAGATCATTTCCAAAGGATTTATAAGGCAGCTTGAGACATTTCCCACAGCCTCAAAGTTGGACAAATAGAACACCAATAAAAACAATAAAAACAACTGTGATGTTGTAAAATAGTTATAGTTTGTGGATTATAAATGATATTCAAGTAAGCAAGCGAACTAACTCACTGGCCCTCTTTGGAGAATTACAGGGAATAAAGTCATTTTGAAACTAACTAATAAAGGGAAAGAATCAAACTTCATCTTGCTCTTTCTAGATTAATTATCCTTCCCAGTAACTAAGTGGTTAATGAGGCTGTTTCTCTATATAGAAATATGCCCGTTCATCTAAAAAGGAGAATGGCAGAACAGTGATATTCTAAGATAGCTCTTTTGCAAACTCTAGTGAGTTAATGGATGTAGATGGTGATTATTAACGACTTCTAACATCTCAAAAGGAGAATCAACTGGTAATAGATACCTCTTGAGGTAAGGGTACGAAATCTACCAAGTGTTCTTGCCTGAAAAATTAAACCCAAATCTCCCCAAGAGTCTACATCTAACTACCAATTAACTGAAACCACAGAAATATATAAAATACCACCACAGAGATGCAGTCAACAAAATCTAATCTCCTCAACAAATAAGCTGTAAGAAGAGGAAAAAAGTAATGGTACTCTGCAGATTAAAAAAGATCTGAGAGACATAGTAGCCAATTGTAGTGTATGAGTCTTACTCAGAACCTGGTTCAAAACAAGAAAAATTTCAGGGGCACCTGGCTGGCTCAGTTGGTAGAGCATGTGACTCTTGATCTCAGAGTGATACGTTCAAGCCCTATGTTGGGCATAGAGCTTACTTCAAAAAAAAATTTTTTTTTTGAAATAAATTGAAAATGTGAACACTGACGGAACACTTGATGCTATTAAGGAATACCACCTGTTAATATTTCAGGTGTGATAATGGTATTGCAGTTATGTCAAGAAGAATTCCTATCTTTCAGTAATAATGAAATATTTATAAATAAAAACTGTGTCTGGATATTCCAGGAGAGTCAGTAAGGGCATAACAGGAAAAGATTTGAGTATGAATTGGCTATTGTTTGAACTGGCAATGAGTATATGGGAAATTGTTATACAATTCATTCTAGTTTTGTACATATTTGAAATTTTCTATAATAAGTGAAAATAAAATCTGAGTTCTTACCATTAGCCAACAATGACTTATATAACCTGGTTCATATAACTTTTCCAGTCTCATCTCACTACTCACTCCTTGCTCATTTTGTGCCAGAGACTCTCACCTTATTCCTTTTCTGTGAATACATCAAGCTCTTTGTCTCAAGAGAATGGAGCAGAAGAAATATTTGAAGAGATAATGGCAGTGAATTTCCTAAAAAATATGAAAGACCTGAACATAGAGACAAGAAGCAAAAGAAAGGAATACTTTTCTATTTGTCCTTTTTCTACCAATTCTGGTATCCTTAGCCTGTTGCAGGCCCTCTGTTCTATGGAGATCTTGCACCCCAAGGCCAGCTTAAATCGACAGGTGACCACAGAATTGAGTTTCAAACAAGAAAATCTTCTCAGCTCCACCCTGACTGATCTTGCACCCTCTGGGTCACCTCAGACATCAGCATTAACAAGCCCAGGGGTGAGGTTGACCACATGTGTAGGTGATGCCTTAAAAGCAAGGATGTGGAATGCCTGGGTGGCTCAGCGGGTTGGCTGGCTGCCTTTGTCTCAGGTCTTGATCCCGGGATCTAGGATCAAGTCCCGCATCGGGCTCCTACAGGAAGTCTGCTTCTCCCTCTGCCTATGTCTCTGCCTCTGTGTGTGTGTCTCGTGAATAAATAAATAAATCTTAAAAAAAAAAAAAAAAGGCAAGAATGTGCCAAGATGATGGGTGGATAATGGCTCTTTCTCATTTAATTCAGTGTGGAAATGAGAATGGGCTATAACCCTAACAAAATTTTAGAGATCTTTTATAGGCATTGTCTTCCCCAGTGGTTTTTATTGTGAGGCCACTGAGCTGAGGCAGACTGATGGGAGAAGCTGGCTTCAGAACCAGGGGCTACAAAGTTGAGGATATCTGAGATACTTAAGGGTGTAAGGGTGAAAGAGCAAGAGCACTTCAGTCAAGTAGAAGAGTAAACAGGGATGCCTGGGTGGCTCAGTGGTTGAGTGTCTGCCTCTGGCTCAGGGCCTGATCCCAGGGTCCTAGGATCCACTGCCACATCAGGCTCCCCACTTGCTTCTTCCTCTGCTTATGTCTCAGCCTCTTTCTTTCTCTCTCTCTCTCTCTCTCTCTCTGTGTGTGTGTGTGTGTTTTTCATGAATAAATAAATAAAGTCTTTTAAAAAAAGAAAAGGACAAACAATGGGAATGGAGAGAACAACTGCAAAGTGGGGATATTGTTTGTCCCCAGGGATTCCTTTGTAAGGACACAAAACAAATTCTACTTTTGTGTTCAGGGCCAGTCATAGACATCTGGCCATAAAGTAAACAGGATAAGACAAAGGGCACATTGCAACAGGAAGGTGGATGAAATCAGATAGTTATATAATCCTGCAGCAGCTCCACACACCTTGGCAAGAACTGATAGCTCCAAACCCCAAGAATAACTCCACATGTGATCTGTGACTGGGAAGGAGAATGTACCAGGCATGAGAGGGGAGAGCACTCTCAGAAAAGTGATGAGCAAGGAAATCATTTCCCCTGCTAGAACGGGGTTAGAGAACCTTAGAGTGAAGAGCTGTGAGAGTGAGATCAATAGTGGCCACCACTGTGCTGCTTTAAAAAGGCAGGGAGCAGTGGGCATGGCTGGCTCAATCAGAAGATCATGAGACTCTTGATCTCGGGGTCATGAGTTTGAGCCCCATGTTGGGTGTAGAGATTACTTTAAAAAAATGAATAAATAAACCTTTAAAAAATTACAAAAAGGGACGGGGCTGTTAACGCCATACACTACTCATCCCATTTATCCAAAAAACTACATTCCTGTTTGCCAAGCCCTGGACTTGTCACCAGGGACACAATGCTCAGCAAATAGGCTTGGTTTCCAAGCATAGATAGGGTATCTGTTATCCAGAGATACATACTGGGAGGACAGGCAAAGAATTTTCCCAGCTTCTTTCACCAAAAATGTCCCCCCACCCCAAATGTATGGGAACCACATTTCAAAGCTGATAGAGTCCATAGAAAATTAGTGTATAAGAACTAAGGATAGAGAGAAGGCTCTCCAGAGGCCAGAACTTGAGTTTACACCACAGAATCGGTGACACTATGGCAACGAAAAAAATTAAATCCTCCAAAATTTAGTTCTCTAAACAGGACAAAATAGCTAAAGAAAACTTCCACTGCCTGCTTTGCCATCACTACAATAATCACTTTAATTCAAGGATGGACAAGTCAAGGTTCACACCATCTGTTTCCATTTTATCTAAAGTAGAAGATAATTTATATTATGAGAAAATGGCAGTATCAAAAAATGAATTCCATTAAGCATGCTTTATTCCATACATATAAATTAAGGCATATAAAGTCAGTTGGCTCATAGAAACTGAGAAGCTTTATCTCTGCAAAACTGGCACCAAAATTAAAGGAACTTATTAAAAATAGCTCCATTTAACAAAAAAGGCACAATGCCAGGGACTGTGAAATGATAAGATTATGAATGTTATACCAGAACATATCTTTTAGAAACTCATCATCTTTTTAAAAATTAATGAATAATCAAGATACTACAACAGAAGAGAGACTTAAAATACAAAATCCTAAAACTTAACATATAAAACTATAAAAATATAAAATTATGTGTTATAAAAACACATAATTATTTACATATTCTTTTCTTCCATAAGATAGCTATTTTGTTTTGTGAATAGGTAATAAATGTCCTTGGTTAAAAATAAAAAGTGAATGATAGAAAAGTGGGCCTCCTCCCCACTCTTTATCATCTAGGTAACCACTAGGTTCCCAGAGGTAACCACTGAAACTGGTTGCTTGAGTGTCTTTGGGAAATACGCAGTGCAGGGGTAAGGAGGGCTGATATGGCATATGTATTCATACTACTATTCTAATGGCTGATGACTGTTCTGATTGGTCCCTCTGGACACAAGCACATGCATATTCACACATGTATATAAGCATGTTCCAAAAATACAGCTCACTATTGTATCAATCCCTTTACTTCTTTTATGCGTGAGATTTTTCACGTGCATGCATATAAAAATAGCTTGTTCTTTCAGATGCTGAATGGTATTCCATTAAATGGAAATGTACTACTTTAGTTAAACAGTCCTCTGTATAAAATAAAATAAAATAAAATTTAATTTAATTTAATTTAATTTAATTTTAAAAAATCCTCTATTGATGCACATCTTGATTGTGTCTAAATTTTTGCACAGCCTTTATACTTACTAGAAATGAAAATACAGTCTGAAATGACATTCGTGTTTTGCACTTACACGAGGCTTGCCAACCTGCCCTCCAAAAGATGAACCAATCTCCGTCTTATGAGTAATATATAAGTCCACCCAGTCCCCTTTGCCATCACCAACACACTGTAATATTAAAGTTCTTTATGTTTCACATTCCAGGATGTGAAAAGTGCCATGTTGTTATAGCTTTAATTTGGCTTCTCTTTCCATGAGGGTATCTAACATTTTTAAGGGAATACAAATAAGAGTTTAGAATCGTAAAATTTTGTCACTATTTCATTGAAACTGCTTATCAGATTGTTGCTAAATTTTAGTCTTTTGTTAGAGAGATGATTTAGTGAAACCTCCTTGCTTAGCAGATAAAGCCAACCAGGTATAGCCGGGTGAAGTGGGCTAACCTAGAACAGAAACAGGCAGTGACTGTAACATGGGTCCTTGTCCTGACTCATGGCCAAGGCGATCTTCCTTACAATCACACTCATGTTTTGTTTTATACCATCACTGCCATGGGCCAAAGACTAAGTGCTGATATGTAAAATGCTTTATTTTAATTTTAACCTTAAATTTAACTTACATATTATTTGCTCTCCAGAATGTTCTGATTTTCCGATTATTTTCATTATAAAGAACTGAATTACAGTGAAGAAAAAGAGGTATTTATTAAAGATATTTCCTTCAGATCAAGAGAGGACTACTTTCTTTCTAAAAAGTGAACTTTAAATCCTGTTTTCCCATTTCATAACTCACCATAACTCTACATCTCCAGCAGGATTCACCGTGTTCTAGATTTTGTTACATTGTTGAAGAAGCAACACTAAAAACCAAAGATTAGTCATTTCTAGTATTCCATTTCACCTCATGATGGAAAGTCATGTGTGTCTCTATCTGAAATCAAAGTGAAGAAATAATTTAAAATATTCAGATTGTCCACACAGTCTCATTTCTCAGGAATATTAAATAAAATTGGAGAATCTGCAGTAAAGCAATGTCACAAGTTCATCTGTACCGTGATTATTTTTTTAGTGTCCCATTACGAGCTAGGTTTATCAGACAGAAAATTTTAAGGCCAACAAAAAGCTTTTACAATTTACAAAGGGCTTTTTCCTTACACAATCTGACGTAGTCTCACAACAACCCTTGTGAGATGCTAGATGTTATCATCTCATTTTCTAGTTGAAAAAATTATATACTCCAAAACGTCCATGAGATGGCAATGAAAAAAATGATTTTACAGAAATTGGACAGTCAAAAAAGCAATACAAGCTAAAATATATTTTCCTTCTGAAAAAGACATTACAAAGAACAAATTGTCATTTCACACTGCATTTAATTTTCTCCCAATTTGTGGTTTTTGGATTTTCACCATCTCTTCCTACATACGTTTCCATTTTTTTCCTTTCCATGAATTCAAGCCAGACCTTTCTCATGACTAATCTGTTTGCTAAACACTGAAAAATTTTCTAAATCTTGTCTTCAGTACTCATGTCATTTCCTCTGAAGATAAAATCACCATTTTTTATTGTCTTCCTCCAAGTGGTTAATATGGATGAACTTATTAGCTAATTTTCTTTTTCAATATCTACAAACTGATGATGCTAATTTATAGACTCCATCTACCCCACACTGTCCACAGATGAAGCTCCTCTGCTCTTACCAGCCATCACCCATCACCATGAACCAGATGCTGCAGCAAACTGTCCTTCCATCATTACAACTGTATATCTTCTTAAATAGATGATCATAAAAGTTATCTTTTTAGAACAATCGATCATTGATGTTTCTAGTGTTTGGACTCAGTTATGAACTTTAAAGGGGAGGAGATAAATGATGAAGATGCAGATTCCTATATAAAAATAGTAAGAATACCCCAACAGAGATTTAAAGATCCTTTGCATCCAGAGCTGATGATCAAACATGGTCAGGCTGGCCAACTAGTCCAGAGTTACCCAGAATATATCTGGGAGTAGGATCCCTTTGGTAACTATGATAGCAAACGCGCTAACAAAGACCTTAGCTCCTGGAAGCCCAAATGTCTACTTCTCTTTGTGCCTGGACCTGTCTCAGGCAAACCTTCACCACTAGTGCCTCTGATAAGCTGAGCTTTTAATTGACAAAAGATGGTATGAGATCTAGATTGTACAAACTAAGAACCTGAGGGCAGCTATAAAAATGAACCTGATGGACTTAAAGACATTCTCTCTGCTGATAAGTGGCGGTCCCCCCTTGGAGAAGCTGAGACTACAGGTGTGCCTGGTGGCTCCACTGGTTAAGCATACAATTCTTGATTTTGGCTCAGTTCATGATCTCAGGGTTGTGAGTTCAGGCCTGGAACCTGTTTGTGATTCCCTCTGCTCCCCTCTACTTCTCACAAAAAAGAAGTTGAGAATCCATTTCTCATACACAAGGACATGGATAAATATGTTTAATGCATATTGCACTTTCAGGTTCATTGATTGGTTGTTGTGGTTTTGTTTTGATTTGGGTTCGTTTGTTTTGTCATTGAGATCTGGGAAGAAGGTAGGAGTTGGTGTTTAAAGAAAACATCTGGGCAGCCCCCGTGGCTCAGCCGTTTGGCGCCGCCTTCAGCCCAGGGCGTGATCCTGGAGACCCAGGATCGAATCCCACATCGGGCTCCCTGCATGGGGCCTGCTTGTGTCTCTGCCTCTCTCTCTCTCTCTCTCTCTCTGTGTGTGTGTGTGTGTCTCTCATGAATAAATAAATAAAATATTTTTTAAAAAAATAAAAAATAAAGAAAACATCTAATCATCCCTTTGCATAAACAGGGAACAGAAAATACAACTCTCGTGTTGGAAGTATTCTCTGGGTATAGAATGAAGAAAAGTCCTCTTTTTTGCCCTAAGCAAAATGTTGCCTGTGTTAGCTGCCTGTATATGGTTCCTGGAAAAGATGTCAACCTTAAGGGCTTTAAAAGCCATTAACAACAGGCTTCTTGCACAGCATAATTGCTTCATAGCTGCTTCTTCAATACATTCTCCCTGGTGGTCTTTAGTCAATGCTCCCAGGCACGTTGGCCTTGCAGAAGCTATTTAAAAAATATATCCAAGGAACCTGGACCAAGATCCCAAATGAATTCCTCAATAAAAGCTAACTTAAACCTCCAAACCATTTTCCTTGTATTTATTATTGTCATAGTTTCTATAAATAACCATAGTTTATTAAAAGCATACCATTTAACTAGTGGTTTATATTTTAGCTGTAACGTTGAGAATGTTCCGATTCATAGTTGAGTAAACTGAGGTTTAGAAGGACTGAGCACCATATGTAAAACCACAGAAGTTAGCATGTGGCAGAGTTCTGGTTGAACCAGATCTGTCTCAGTTTAAAACTCATCTTCCTAGCACTCTGTCATCTAACGAGAAGATAAGAAAAACATCAATAATGTTAAACATATTAAGAGTGATCATAAATAAAAAATAAATTAACAGAAAAACACAAATTGTCAGCACTGATGTTATGTATCCTTGTTCCCTTAGCTTCCAGTCATGATTGATTTGGTGGGAAGGATAGAAAGAGATAGATGTTGGTAAAATGAAATACAGAAAATTTGGGGGGGTCTCATTTACCACTATGTTGAGCATTTCAAGCAAATTTCCAGTAGGTGACAGTGTTTAAAAACATTGCTGATAGTCCCAACTTGACTGCAGCTACTGTTGCAAGAGATTGGGTGTCAAACAGAAGTCTTTAAACTTTGGCCCATACTTGCATTTCCAGTTATTTGTTGTCCTTAGAAAGGTTCAGAAGCTAAAGCATTACCATTTCCAGACAATTGTTTAATTTGGACTTGCAGATAAGGAACAATTTGCTTTAATTTCCAGATAAAGAATGCTGGTTTTAATAAACTACAGTAAAAATCAATTAATCTTACTTTGGTAATTCTGTGTAAGGTGCTTAAAATTTTTCCAAATACCAATTCCATCCCTGGAATTTTATGGGCTATGCTACACAGTGGTATTTATTTACTTATTTATGCATGTGTGCATTTATTTATTTTTTAATTAAAGTAAAATTAACATACAGTTTTATATTATTTTCAGGTATATAACGATTATTTTCATGTGTATAATCATAATATAATGATTCAATAATTCTATACATGAGTGCTCATCACTGTAAGTATATACTTAGTCCCTTTTATTCATTTCACCCATCCCCCCAGCCACCTCTCTTTTGGCAGCCACCTTTTTTTTTTTAAGATTTTATCTTTCGGACAGCCTGGGTGGCTCAGCGGTTTAGCTCTGTCTTCAGCCTAGGGCATGATCTTGGAGACCCAGGATCGAGTCCCACCTTGGGCTCCTTGCATGGAGCCTACTTCTCCCTCTGCCTGTGTCTCTGCCTCTCTCTCTCTTCTGTGTGTCTCATGAATAAATAAATAAAATCTTTTAAAAAAAACTTATTTATCTATTTAAGAGACAGAGTGCTCAAGCAAGGGGAGGGGCATAGGGAGAGGGAGAAGCAGACTCCCAGATCCCAGGACCTGACTCAGGACTCTATCTCAGGACCCTGGGGTCATGACCTGAGATGAGGGCAGGTGCTTAACAGACTGAGCCACTTAGGTGCCCCCGGCAACCACTATTTTGTTTAAGAGTCTGTTTTTTTGTCTTTCTTTTCCTTTGTTGGTTCATTTGTTTTGTTTCTTAAATTCCACATGTGAATGAAATATCATGGTATTTGTTTTTCTCTGACTTATTTCACTCAGCATCATACCTTCTAGGTCCATCCATGTTGCTGCAAATGGCAAGATTTCATTCTTTTTTACAGCTGAGTAATAATCAATTGTAGTCCAATAAACAAAAACAAAGTATTCTAGTAACTACTTGGAATTTACCCAAAGTAAACAGGAACATTAATTTGAAAGGCTGTATGCATCCCTATATCTATTGCAGCATTATTTACAGTAGCCAAGATATGGAGGCAACCCAAGTGTCCTCCATAGATGAACAGATAAAGGTGTGGTATACACACACACACACACACACACACAGTGGAAGAGTACTTGGCCATAACAAAGACTGAGATCTTGCCATTTCTGACAACACGGATAGACCTAACGGGTATAATGCTAAGTAAAAAAAGTCAGACAGAGAAAGATAACTATCATATGGTTTCAGTCATATATGGAATTTAAAAAACAAAATGAACAAACATAGAAAAAAGACAAACAAAAACAGACTCAAATACAGAGAACAAACTGGTGGTTGTCAGAGGGGAGTTGGGGAGGGGATGCATGAAATAGTAAAGGTATTTAAGAGCACACATCTCTTTTTAAAAAAAAATTTTTATTGGAGTTCAACTTCCCAACATATAGCATAACACCCAGAAGAGCACACATCTCTTAATGAGCATTGAGTAATGTATAGAATTGCCAAATCATTATACAGTATACCTGAAACTACTATAACACTGGATATTAATTTTACTTCAATTTGAAAAGAGAAAAAAAGAAGTAGGTATGTACACTACAGAGTAGTATTTAGGTGGCTATTATTTTGTATTGTGTCTCAAATTCCAAAACAATGTGTAAAATATAGGGTCAGGTTCTATTGACATTGCACAAGAATCATAAGAATGCTTATGCTTTGCCCCATCACAAACGGAACTCGTATGGTTTCCTAACAGTTAAGGCCTTCTACAAAACTGCTCCACATTCAGCATTTCCCATCTGCAACACTCTTCCCTCAATACAGTCTAACAAACCCTTGGCTTTCCTGTGCTCATTGCTGTTGTTCACACTTCCATACTTTATTCGAATTCTTCCTGTTAAAAATCTTTTGCTTTATTCTTTCTCAATCCACATACCTACCTTGCTTAAAATTATGTTCTTCAAAAAACAATCCCCAGGAATCATTTCTTTCCTAATTCTATGTGCCCCTTTTGCATATTCACTATGCATTTTCTCAAAACTTATGAAACCAGTATTTTCCTATAAAGTATATTTTATATATGTTTATCCTGCAATTTTTTAATTCAATATATACACAATATGCATTAAAAACTATTCTGAGATTTGTATATATCCAAAGAGTCATCTGTGGCCAATTCCTCAGATTAAATACCTTTAGAATTTGCATTCCTTTCAGAATTGGGGTTTCCTCCAAAGAGCAAAATTAATGTTTGTAAGTTACTTTGAATCAAAGTGCATAATATTCACATCTTCCTTTTCTTTTGTTGCTTTTTTTTGCACAAACTTGTAACTGCAATATAATATACATATAGAAATGTGTACCAATTGCAGCCACACCAATGATAAATTCTCACAAAGTGAACATACCTGTGTAGCTAAAACCTTGATGTACAGTATGAACATTATCAGAACCAGGGCCCCATCAAGATCCCTTTCTTTTACAACCCTTATCACCACCACGCTGACTTCTAAAACCATAGATTCACATCTAATGCAAAAATGTATAAATCCTTGGGACACGCAGGTGGCTCAGCGGTTGAGCGTCTGCCTTTAGCGCAGGGCCTGATCCCAGGATCCAGGATCGAGTCCTGCATTGGGCTCCCTGAGACGAGCCTGCTTCTCCCTCTGCCTATGTCTCTGCCTCTCTCTCTCTGCGTCTCTCATGAATAAATAAAAATCTTTTAAAAAATGTATAAATCATGTGACATACTTGTAATAGAAGCATAAATACATGCACAATAAACATAAGTAACTAGAGATTGAACTTCATCTCCATTTATTTATGTGATTCTCAAAACAACCTTAGGAGTTAAATCCTCTCATTTTCCTAATTTTTAGATAAAGTTAATCGAATACTACAGAGAAGGTGGTATGTTAAGTCCACACAGTTAATAGCAAAACCGATACCATAATGTGATTTCTCCTTCCTCCCAAGATCCAGCTCTTAATCACTGTGCTCTACGAAACAAAAATACGTGTCAGAAATCAATATAATCAATGAAATTATCATTCATTCCTGGGGTGTTTTAGAAGGGAAAAAATTTAAATTGATAATAAAGGTTGTGTCATAAACATAGGCAAGCAAAAAAGAAAAGAAGATTTTACCAAAGAAGAAAAAGTGTTTGTTCATTACAATGGAAGTGCATTACATTCTTCTTTAATATGGCATCTTTTACGATTAAACTATCCATTGTACTATTTTCTTTCTGTCAGTTTCATTTCAGGACAAATAGAATCATAGTAAGCTTGAAGTGCTCAGACATGATTAACTGGCTTAGTAAAGAAAGAATGTAAGACTCAGTTAATTTAGGAAACGACTGTGCTCTTTACCTCTCTCGGATAATGCATTTGTCCATCTCACATACCTTCTCATTTCTCCTTCCCTGTATGTGCACCACATTAGGGAGAAAACTCCCATCTCCCATTAGAAATCTGTAAGGGAGATTTCCCTGTAAGAAATCCAAACTAACAAAAAGTGCTTTTTAAAAAATAGCATTGAAAGAAACTAAATGTTGTCTAGGCAGGAAATAAATACACTTTTGGCCTAGTTTACGTAGTACAATTTTCCCCTAACATTATCTATTTACTCTTAAATATTTGCTAACAGGCTGAGTTTTTGCAGCACACACATAACATGAAGTGGTTGCCCAGGGAAAGTCACTGGCAGCTAGGCGGATTTGTGGCTGGGTAAACAGGACAAGAGTTCTTTGAAAGGCCACATAAGTACCTTTCAATTCAAGGGTTTACATGTGTTTGTGCAGAGGCCTCTAAGGGAAAAAATAGTACCGTCTGTGCACCCAGGAAGGCCTGATCACCCAACATGGAGCCGCCAGAAATTCACTTCAGATGAGCAAAGTAGCGTTCACCCACTGTGGTGGTTGGCCAATATTTGGGAACTGCTAGAATAGTTGAGAGTTATTTCAACTCCCCCAGAGTTATCTGCATTTTAAAAGCTTATAACTAAATAAGTATTTACATTTTGAGTAGGGTGTGTGTGAGAGAGAGAGATTGTCAAAGAAAGAAAGGGAATGACCCATTTGCAAACTGTTGAAGAGATACCTGGTCTTCCCCCCTCAGAAAAATGCACAGGGGGCATAGATAGACAATTTTGCATAAAAATTCAGAGACTTTCATGTAAAATTGGATCTACTCAAAGGTTTGGAAGGCTTGGATGAATGGATGCAATTTTAGACAGTGTAAAAAGGAACCAAAACCTTTTCAGGAAGTAGAAATATTAGGAAAGAGGATACTCCCTGGCTCAAAGGCAGACACACGGCCTGAGTTCCTGAATTGGGTTAAGGAAGACGCTGTGTCTAAAACCATAACTTGTCCTTCATGCTGACGACTCAAAATCCCTTGTGGCCCTATAGTTCATACTCTACCATTTCATGTTGCAAGGTCTTTGCCCCGATTCGTTCCTCTCTCTTCTCCTCTCCTAAGACTGAAGTTTTTATTGAGCTCAATCTTAGGAGTGAGGACAGACCTCTATTTATCAGGAGGCCTTCCCCAACCACCTAAACCCTCTGCTCTCCCTGCCAGGCCAGAAGCCCCAAGTCTCCCCTGCTCTGTAGCACACCACTTCCTGGTCTCCAGACTTGCAGCAATTTGAGTTCAGGAACGGTGAGTGATTAAATTTTGTGTCCTCAGGTCTCAACACAGTGCCTGGAGCTCAGAAATGCTTGTGAGTAAATGAGTAAGCGCTTAAAGTTTAGACACCCTTGAACTTGTTTTCAGAAGAACTTGGAACAATCTCACTGCCTTTGAACAAGCTTATTTTAAAAGAGCACGTACCTATGAATAAATTATCCCATTTCTCTCTCTCTCAGCAAAGTGTACTTTGAAAAGGAAGGAGGCAGCTCCTTCTGGGTGAGCGTCAGTTTTTTGATACGTGAATTTTTCTGGTAAATATCTATCATTCCTTTCATTATGCTTTTCATTATTATTCTGTAAATAAATATCCCTAAATAGATGTACACGTGTACGGCATAAAATTTTAAAAGCTACACAGTGAAATATAACCTCTCTTCCCATACCACCCCAGTCACTCAATTCCCTCCCCAAAAGCAACCACCATAAGCAGTATTTATAGTCTAGGCTTATAAAAATATTTTCCATTACGTTTTAAGACATACATTCAAGAGAAAGAATTTGCTCGTGGCTAAAATATTCTCAATCTCTGACAACTGCTGAAAGGAAAGAATAGCATGCTCTGGAGGCCCTTCATGGACAGGCTGTTTCTGAGGTGACTTGGAAAGTTTCCAGACAAATCTACCCAGGAGATAGCTGGAAATAGAGGTCTGAGTCCCAGAGAGAGGTCTGGGCACGAGATAAAGACCACAGATAAGGAATTGTTGATCTCACCAGAATGATGGCTAATAGCCTGAGCAACATGGGGAGAGGGAGGTGAGATTCTGACATCAGACTGAATCCTGGGAAGCATTAACATTAAGGATAGATGAAAGGAGAGCTAATAATCAATCTTAGGAAGGATCAGGTAAGGACTATCCTAGTCAGTTTGGGTTGTTATAAAAGAACACCGTAGACTGGATAGCTTATAAACAATAGAAACTTATTTCTCACAGTTTTTAAAATTTAATTTCAATTTGACAACATATTGTATAACACCCATTGTTCATCATATCACGTGCCCTCCGTTAATGCCCATCACCCGGTTACCGCAACGCCCCACCCACCTATTTCTCACAGTCTTGAAGTCTAAGATCAAGGTACTGGCACATCCAGTTCTGGTGATTGCCCACTTGCTGGTTCATAGACGCCTGCCAGCTTTTCTGTGTCCTCACATGGCAGAAGGGGGCAGGAGCTCTCTTGGATGTCTTTATTAAGAACACAGATCCCAGGGATCCCTGGGTGGCTCTGGCAGTTCAGCACCTGCCTTTGGCCCAGGGCGTGATCCTGGAGTCCTGGGATGGAATCCCACTTTGGGCTCCCTGCATGGGGCCTGCTTCTCCCTCTGCCTCTCTCTCTCTCTCTCTCTCTCTGTGTTTGTGTGTGTGTGTGTGTGTGTGTGTGTGTGTCTTTCATGAATAAATAAATAAAATCTTTAAAAAAAAAAAAAGAACACAGATCCCATTTAGGAGGGGCTCCATGCTCATCCCCGCCCAAGGGCCCACCTCTGAATACCATCACATGGGAGATTAGGTTTCGATACATGAATTTCGGAGGGACATAAACATTCAGTCCATAGCAGAGATGAATTAATAATGCTTGATTTTAAATTTTTTTTAATTTTTATTTATTTATGATAGTCACAGAGAGAGAGAGAGAGAGAGGCAGAGACACAGGCAGAGGGAGAAGCAGGCTCCATGCACCGGGAGCCCGACGTGGGATTCGATCCCGGGTCTCCAGGATCGCGCCCTGGGCCAAAGGCAGGCGCCAAACCGCTGCGCCACCCAGGGATCCCTAATGCTTGATTTTAAAACATCAAAGTAAAGGCAAATTTTGTACTGTGGACCCTTTAAATTAGACAGATATACACTAGCAAAGCCAGCCATGAAGGATACTATAAAGCTAGGGATTCAAGGAAGTGTTAATAGCATAGTGAGAGATGCTTAAAAAAAAATTGTATCTATCAAATATTTATTGAATGGTTACTGTGTGCTAGGAATGTGGAAATGTAACAGTGAACAATATAGGTTCTTGTTCTGTCCTTTTACAGGTCCATAGCTTGGTGTAATTGTACTCTAAGAGAATGCCCTAAGATGACCTTTCCTCCTCCCACTGGTGGAACATTCAAAGTGGAGACATCTATCTCAGGTTGCCCTGATATGTAAATCATCCACTTGAGCTTGGGAAGATTTTGAAAGGCCTGTAAACATCTACTGCCAGACCTGCTCAAAACCTGTGCCTAGAAAGCGAGGTCAGGAGTACAATAGAAGAAGCTTCAAAGATGAAGACAGAGAAATAATTGAAGACAAAGATGAAGGTGAAGGAGGAAGAGGAGAATGAGAAAGAAGAGGGAAAAAAAGCAGGAGCAGTAAGAGAAGCAGCATAAAATTTTCATTGATTCATCTATTTAAAAGTCAAAATAAATCAGACTTATTTTCTACAATATGCTTTAAATTGTTTTAGGCACTGAGAATACAGGATGAAAGATGGGTCTCGACAAGTTGGCAGTTCACAGATAAATAAGCAAGTTCTACCTGCCTGTTGTAAGTAGATAGAGCATCACACTATTCCAGATTGCCCCTTTCACATGCGCGGGCTCACCAGTGCTGCTCCCCACATGCTAAATGCACAACGGAAGGAAGGAAGCAAGAAGAGGACCTTGCCTCTGTTCAGGCTAAGAAAAGACTTCAAAGATTATACACCCAAGATTATTAGTTCTCTACTGGTTCCTGTTATAGGGCATATACTTCAATCCAATACCATTTTTTTAAAGATTGTATTTATTGTATTTATTTATTTGAGGGAGAGAGAGAGAGAGAGCACAAGCAGAGGGAGCAAACAGCGGAGGGAGAAGGAGAAGCAGGCTCCCCACCAAGCAGGGCGCCTGAAGCAAGGCTCAATCCCAGGACCCTGGATCATGACCTGAACTGAAGGCAGATGCTTTACCAGCTGAGCCACCCAAGTGCCCCTATCCAGTGCCATTTTTATGTCCATTTTACAGATGGGAAAGCTTCAGAAAGATTAGTCTCCCTACTCTCTTAGCCAATAATGGAAAGCCTGGATTCAAGCCCAGGCGATCTAAGAATGTACACTTGTGATCATCATCCAATAAGGATGCCTACGCTTGCCTGTCACCTTGATCAAAGCATTTGGTATTGAACTGTATGTGCTTTCTTTCAGGAGTAAAGGAGGTGCAACTAGGGAGTCAAAGGTAAGCCTGAGACTTTTTAGGGGATAATACAGTCTTCTACAAAATGTGTGCTATAGAAACCTGTATCAGAGTCACTTGGATATTCATTAAATACACAGACTCGGGCAGCCCTGGTGGCTCAGCGGTTTAGCACTGCCTTCAGCCCAGGGCCTGATCCTGAAGACCCGGGATCAAGGCCCATGTCAGGCTCCCTGCATGGAGCCTGCTTCTCCCTCTGCCTGTGTCTCTGCCCCTCTCTCTCTCTGTCTCTCATGAATAAACAAAATCTTTAAAAAAAAAAAAAAAAAAAAAAAAGAAATACACAGACTCTTCAACATCACCCCTCCCCACTGAAAATTCAAAATCTACCAAAATGCTTCATTTTAAAGACTTTTTTAAAAAAAAAATTTATTTATTTATTTTAGAAAGAGAGAGAAAAAAGCATGCATGAGAGCTGGGGGAGGGGCAGAGGGAGAGAAGAGAGAGAGAATCCCAAGCAGACCCCAAGCTGAGCACAGAGCCCATTAGGATGCAATCTCACAATCCTGAGATCACAATCTGTGTCGAAATCAAGAGTTGGACGCTTAACCGACTGAACCACCTAAGCATCCCCTTCCAAAATCCTTCTAAATATGTGATGCCATGAATATCAGCCCATACCTTAACCATTTGAAGCACCTATTTTATTCTGATACAATAAGAAATTGAGAATTTTCCTCAGGGATTGCTTATGAAGTGGATATGGGGTCACAGTAGAGTAAAATGATACTGGAATTGCAAATGTAAACAACTAGAAAACCAGACAAAACAGAAGAAACCACAGTTTTTAGATATTGGAAAACAGGCATGTGATCTCTGGAAAACAGGAAAGAAGATGAGCCATGGAGTTGCTCTAACTTCCTCCCTGGGAGCATTTTGGGGGCTATAATGTAAGTAGAAAGAATTCAAGCAGAGCCCTGAATCCTCAGCAAGCAGAAGAGACAGGGATTGGCATCCAGGAAACTTGAGGCAGCTGTGGAACACCTGGGGCACGCATAAGACAGAAAAGGTCAGCAAAGAAAAACTTCTAAGGAAATATAAATGGAATGACTCCCAGAACCCAAATGAAATTTGGTGGTATTTGAAATCTGATCAGCCACTGTATAGAGAGTCTGCTGAAGACCCAGGTTTCAGTGCATACCCCAGAAGTGTTAACACCTCATTAATACCTATAAACCTACCAGAGTAAAATTGCTCTAGACTTGCTCTGACAGAGCTTAAGAACAAGCCTCAACAGGATCAAGCTGATCCATGAGTGACTTAATTGCTTTCCAAACAAACTTCAACACTCTTTATAGAATGCAACACAATCTAGACACTTTAAAATAATAACATTCAAATTACTATCTCCAGCATCCAAAAAAAATTGCTGGATATGGGAAGAAGCAGGGGATTGTAACTTCTAAGTAGGGGGGAAAATCAATCAATACAAACAGAAAACAGAAATGACAGATGGTTGGGATGCCTGGGTGGCTCAGTCGTTGAGCGGCCGCCTTTGGCTCAGGTCATGATCCTGGGGTCCTGGGATCGAGTTCTGCATCAGACTCCCCAAAGGGAGCCTGCCTCTCCCTTTGCCTAGGTCTCTGCCTCTCTCTGTGTGTTTCTCATGAATAAATAAATATTTTTTAAAAAAAGAAAAATGAAATGATAGATGATTGAAGTTTATACACACACACACACACACATGCATGCAGAAACACTCAAGAAGATATAAAGAAAATATATGGATGGACTTGAATAGCAGATTAGAAACTACAGAAGAAAATTTTGGAGAATTAGGAAACATAACATAAAGCTATGCAAACTGAAGCATAAAATAAAAAAGTTGACTTAAGGGACTACATCAAGCCGACTAGCACTGATGATTTCAAGCCCTCTTGGGCTTGATGCCTAGCAGCACCACTTAGTAACTTTGTGGCCTTAGCCCGTTGATTTGGCCTCTCTGTGCCTCATATTCTCCAATTTACAAATAGGGAAAATCATAACATGCTTTAATCAAAGCACTCTTATGAGAATTAAACGTGTTAATATATGTTGATATAAGTAAGGTACCAGATACACACAGCAGTGACTCAATGAATTTTAATAATTTTGATTAAATACCAAACAAGAGGGAAAAAAATTGATTATTATAAATTATTCCTGACTGATGATATAAGATTTTCAATATTTGAAACTGGAAAGTATAACTTGCTAAAGTAAAACAATTAGTATGAATAATAAATAACTTACTGCTGAAAAGGAATGGAATTTATTAAAATCATATTGTATACTAAAAAATATTTCTGGGCAGCCCGTCTGATTCAGCAGTTTAGCATCTGCCTTCAGTCCAGGGCCTTGATCCTGGAGACCCAGGATTGAGTCCCATGTCAGGCTCCCTGCATGGAGCCTGCTTCTCCCTCCACCTGTGTCTCTGCCTCTCTCTCTCTCTCTCTGTGTGTGTCTCAAATAAATAAATAAATAAATATTAAAAATTTAAAAACATTTTTAAATTTGAACTACAGATTTTCCTTCACTTAGGGTGGGGTTACATCCTGATAAACTCATTGTGAATTTAAAATATCAAAAGTCAAAAATGCATTTAATACACCTAATCTACGGAACATCATAGCGTAGCCTCATTTATCTTAAGTGTGCTCAGAACACTCATGTTAGCCTATGGTTGGGCAAAATCACCTAATACAAACCTACTTTATAATACAACGTTGAATATCACATGTTTATTGAGTATTTTACTGAAAGTAAAAACAGAATGGTTGTATGGGGGCAGAATGGTTGTTAAATATATTGTTTACCCTTGTGATCATGCGCCACTGCCCAGTGTCATGCCACTCACTGCTAGCCTGGGAAAAGCTCAACATTCAAAATTTGAAGTATGATTTCTAATGAATGCTTTTCACACTTGCATCATTATAAAGTTGAAAAATTATAAGTCAAAATACACTGAGTCAGGATGCCTTTTAAGATATGGAAACAGAAAAGATGCATATAAAATTGTTAAGGGTGGGCAGCCTGGGTGGCTCAGCGGTTTAGTGCCACCTTCGGCCCAGGGAGTGATCCTGGAGACCCAGGGTCAAGTCCCACGTCAGGCTCCCTGCATGGAGCCTGCTTCTCCTCTGCCTGTGTCTCTGCCTCTGTGTGTGTGTGTGTGTGTGTGTGTGTCTCATGAAGAAATAGAGAAATAAAATCTTAAAAAAAAAAAGACTCAAAACAAATTGCTAAGGGTGATTCCTGTAAGGAGAATGGGAGATGGGGAAATTGAGGACTTTTACTTCCTGCTGTGTAGTAGATTATTTACAGAATAAAATTAAAGGAATTAAAATGAGAAGACCTGACAGTACGGTATTTATGAGGATAGAAGCAGAAAATGTTTACCTTTAGCCTAGAAGGCTAACCTATAGCCTGCATAGTTCTGATAAGAATCACACATATGCTGCTGGTTGCTGCATTCTTAAAGGGTTTCACGACTAGCCTGTGTATATCACTGGTAGGTAATACTGAACTGAGTGATAAACACCAGAGACATTTTGCAAAAGAAGTTTTATGAATAGAAATTGGAAGAAAACATTTAAAAATCTAATACTCCCCTCCCCATTGAGCACTAGCAGAAAACCACCAGCTTCATACAACAAAAAGTATAGCACTTTCTGCCCACAGATCCTGTCCCTAGGCTACTCAGTAAACTTACTAAGTAGCACTACAATGTCTAAAGAATTCTTTCTTGACCATTCTGTTCTGTCCCTGAACAATATCACTTAATTAGCTAGAAATTGATGCTTTCTTCTGCCTCCAGCTTTACAAATGATTCTGTTGCTTCATTGGATTGTCACCCTTCTTCATTAAATACTATTAGACAATTATCTTAAGATCATTAGCATCGATACACTATTGAATATACTGTCAAGGTTATAATGGGCCATTTAAAATACCAGTATAGCATCTAGCACATAGCAGGTCTTAATAAATATTAGTTCCCTGATTTTCCTCTCTACAATTAGTACCCATTTTCATTTAATGAGCAATATCAAGATTATAGAATTTAGCAGTTGCTTACCTCTCTGTTTTTCTGTAATTTTTCTTAGTTTTTTTTTTTTCATCATTGTTCCTTTCTTTAAACATTTTTTTTTTTAAAGTAACGTCCATCCCCAAATTGGGGCTCAAACAACCCCAAGATCAAGAGTGGCATGCTTTCCCAACTGAGCCAGTCAGGTGCCCCTCATTGTTGTTCCTTTTTGTTTTGTTTTGTTTTTTTCCTCTTAAAGGCTAAGATCAGAGAAATCAAAATAAGATAATAAAAAAGGGGCTTTTTTTGTTTGTTTTCAAATGCAGACAAGAAAAGTATTCCTTATCGTATTTTTGCTTAGGAAATACCAAAGAGCATTTGGAGTGAAGCATAAACACAGCTGCAGGGGAATGGCTTTCAAAAATCCATTAACTGATTTCCAGCGCTAGTGATGGTTGATGGATAGAAACAAATTCTTTTGTGGCAACAAGAACACTGCAGGAAATTGCATTTTAACCTGCCTTAAATAATGAGCAGGATATAATAACTAACTTTAATACACAGTCCACAGCCAAAATGCCTAAGGCATATGTTCTCTGCAACAGTTTCTACTCTAAAAATGAAATTCCTGAGTCCATAGCACTGCCTAAAAATCTACATAGTGCTCAATATATTTTGAAATATTCATATTTAGTTTTTAGTTAGAAAATGATCTTTGCATGCTGCACAAATTGTTCAATATAAATAAACATATATAGGGACATGTGGGTGGCTCATTTGGTTAATCACCTGCCTTCTGCTCAGGTCATGATCTCAGGGTCCTGGGATTGAGCCCTACCTTGGTCTCTGCTTGGCAGGGAGACTGCTTCTTCCTCTCCCTCTGTGCTTTCTCTCACTTAGATAAATAAATAAAATATTTTTAAAAACCTAAAAAAATATTTAATATATATATTTTTAAAAAGTGTATAATTTAAAGAAGTATATTTATTTATATACTTCTTTCCAATGCATATAAAAGCTGGTGAGATCTGAATAAGGTCCATAGTTTAATATATATGCAGTAACATAATAATGTCAATTTCTTGGTTTTAATAGTGTATAGTGACCAAGGTGTTATTGTTGAAGGAAGCTTAGCAATGGGTACATGGCAACTTTCCAAATAATTTTTGCAACTTTGCGTGAGTCTAAAATTATTTCAAAATACAAAGCTTTTAAAAATCTCTTATACTTTTAATATTTTGGTTTTGAAACAAAAAAAATGACTCTGCGATTTAAAAATGTGCAAAAGAACTGTATCAATGAGGACCCTTTCTGTGGTCAGTGAAAAAGTTCAGAAGAAGCTCAAACACCATCACTAGGTTTCTCTCTTCCCTGCCTTATACCCAGTTCTTATTTCTCTTGGCTGGCTCTGGTTTCAGACAGGTTCTTCTCTCTAGAAGCTAAGTATGGAAGGAGGTAAAGAGGTGAAAGAAGAACAGAAAACCCCTGACTGTTTACACAAATAAGATGAATAGTTGCTAGGTGAAAAAACAAAACAAATATCTATTCTAGTAGATGAGCAGATAATGGAAACTTAAGGGAAAAAAGCAAGTGCTCTATAAATATTTAAAAGGTATAAGGTATATATCTTTACCAATAATCAAAGTCATATAAAAGCAGAGCAAAATACCACTTTCACCTAATAAACTGGCAAAAATAAAACATTACATAAGACAGACATGGCTAAGGGAGCAAAAAGGGTAAGTTCCGGAAATTTGCTCATATGGTTAGGCCCAGTCATTTCACCTTCAGAGATCCTCAAGAAGGAACAAAACTAACAGATAATGACTTTGTACAATAGTATTTATGCAATGCTATTTATCCCAGTAAAAAGTCTCAAAATATGAGAATAGTTAAATAAATTATATTTCTGAATATTTAGTAACCTTCCTGACTTCTTGTAACATTTTTAAAAAAGAAACATTTATAAACCTATTTTAAAGAATGACCTTAAATGTTAAAATAGTTTGCTTACTAGTTGTGTGATCTTGGGCAGAGAATTAACTCTATGCCTAGTTTCCTCATCTGGAAAAATTATATATATATATATATATATATATAATCAGTGATAACCTTCTCCTGGGCTTTAGACTATAACACAAGAAGTCAGGAAGTGTAAGTGGTTGCTCTAAGGATCCAGACTGGGCATAAGGGAAAAGGAGAGGAGACTATTTTTTTTTTAATTTATTTTTATTTATTTTATTCATGAGAAACATAGAGAGAGAGAGGCAGAGGCATAGACACAGGGAGAAGCAGGCTCCCTGCAGGGAGCCCAACGTGGGACCCAATCCCAGGACCCCAGGATCAATGACCTGAGGCAGACACTCAACCGCTGAGCTACCCAGGCATCCAGAGACTATTTTATTGTAAGCATTTCATTCTATTGGATTCTTAATCTTGTATTTGCTAAAGATAAAAAGTGAGAATTTTGTCACTTTTTCACAACCAGGGCGCCTGGTTGGCTCAGTCAGTAGAGCATGGGACCCTTGACCTCAGGGATTTTTAAGATTGAGCTCCACATTGGTGTAGAGATTATTAAAACTTAAAAAAAAAAAGTTAGTATTTTGAAACATGCAGGGTCAGAGCACAGAAAAACTACTCATCTTCTTGAGGGTCTCTAAAATAAGAAAAGTATTTGGAGCTACTAAAGAAAACCCTTAAAAAAAAAAAAGAAAACCCTTGGCACCAGGAAGAATATGAGGCCACAGTTCTAGGAATGGGAAATACTGGTGGTCCTCAGAGGACTTCACACAGTGAAGACTTTTCAATGTCCTGAGGGCATGGGGGATGGGCACTTCCGTTCCCAGAAGTAGTGCCCAGCCAACCTCCAGGACAACCCATTGAAAGTGATAGGAAAGTTCAACTTTCTGATTGGCTCTGTGGAGCTGGCCTGCCTGAAGTTCACCTTCATCTGCTGTATAATTCCCTGTGTGTGAACATTTTCTCCTCAATATCACCCTAAGAGGACTGACGCCTTACCAAGGGAAGGTTCATCTCCTACCCCCATGCAAATATTACTAGTATAGTTTCAACTTGAGTAAAAACTCCCCCACCAGAACTCAGCTTCAAGGGAACTCAGCTGACTGAAATGAAACATACTTAAGAATTAGGAAATAGGGATCCCTGGGTGGCTCAGCGGTTTGGCGCCTGCCTTTGGCCCAGGGTGTGATCCTGGAGTCCCAGGATCGAGTCCTACGTTGGGCTCCCTGCATGGAGTTTGCTTCTCCCTCTGCCTGTGTCTCTGCCTCTCTCTCTGTGTGTCTCTCATGAATAAATAAATAAAATCTTAAAAAAAAAAAAAAGAATTAGGAAATAAAGGACAATGACCAAAAAAAAAAAGTGTAAAGGAATCTGTGAACCAAGGGATGCCTCAAAAATCCTAACTCATAGAGTTTATTTGCTCATCATAGTACCCTGCGTTTAATATGTTTCTGGGAGACACAAGAGTATCTTGTCAGATACTATAGCACCTGGAGATATAAAGATGAATAAAGAAGGAATTGACAGATTTAATAAGATTAGGTAGTCTGGTTTTATAATCACAGAACAACAGAAAACCAATTAAAAGAATTCCCACAAACGAACTAGGGGTGGTGGAAGGGGAGGAGGGCGGGGGGTGGGGGTGAATGGGTGACAGGCACTGAGGGGGGCACTTGATGGGATGAGCACTGGGTGTTATTCTGTAAGTTGGCAAATTGAACACCAATAAAAAATAAATTTATTATAAAAAAAAAAAAAAGAGTTCCCACAGGCACACGGCAGCAAGATTAAAACTATTATCTCAAGGAGTAATATGAGGTCAGGCACTCTAACTCTGGGTATTCATTTGGATTAGATTATGTCAGAGCTCCTATTCCATTCCAAAATTCCATGAATATGGTCTTACAAGAGCTGATAATCTGACAATAGGATATAATATTTTTTAAAGGCACAAGATGTTAAAAAAAGAAAGACCAGTAGTTTGGGATAACTTACTATGGAAGCAAAACACTCTACCTTTTGCAGTAGGCTTTATCATGGCACATAAATATTGTTCACAAAGGCCTACAGGAAGGAAAATTACAGACAGGGACATCTGGATAGCTCAGCGGTTGTCTGTCTTCAGCTCAGGGTGTGATCCCAGGGTTCTGGAATCGAGTTCCGCATTTGGTTCCCCACGGGGAGTCGGCTTCTGTCTCTGCCTCTCTCTCTGTGTCTCTGATGAATAACTAAATAAAGTCTTTTTTAAAAGTACAGACAGAGCAGTTGTATATTATTATGTTTATATTCTTTATCCTATCACTTTTATTAACTTGTTTATTAACATGATACATGCTTGCCATTAGAAGGCATCCTGTCCATCTTGACCCCTGAAACAGTGCCTGTCACACAAGCCTCAATAAATATTTTTTGAGGGACTCCTGGTGGTTCAGTGGTTTAGCACCTGCCTTTTGCCCAGGGCATGACCTGGAGTCCCAGGATCGAGTCCCACATTGGGCTCCCTCTGCCTGTGTCTCTGCCTCTCTCTCTCTCTCTGTCTCTCATGAATAAATGAAATCTTTAAAAAATAGATTTTTTGAAAGAAATAATCTGTTTTGAAGATTTTTTTTGACTTTTGCATTCAGTATTATAATGAAATCTCTGGAAACTATTTAGTTTTATCTCTAAGTTAACTGGTTTAGACTTCACTGCCTCTGTTATCCACGCCACAAAGCACTTCTCTGGTTCTCAACAGATGCTGACCAGGTGGCCCACAAACGTAACTCATTCCTGATGCTATCTACCTAGAAATAACATCAGATGCCACAGGTTAAGGGTTCAGTGTCACATGACTGCCCTATCCCACCTACTTCAGATGCTGATCACAGTCCAGGTTGTCATCTATGCTTCTGATTGTCTGGCTATAAATCAGAGGTTCCCATGACCCCATTCTAGGGTTGGATTAATTTTGCTAGAGTTGCTCACAGAACTCAGAGAAACACTTACTTACAAGATTATCAGTTTATTATAAAGGATACGGTAAAGGATACAGCTGAAAAGGCAGATGAAGAGGTCCATAGGACAAGGTCTGGAAGGACCGAAAGCACAGGAGTTTCGGTCCCCATGGAACTGGGATGCATTGCCTTCTCAGCATGTTTACCAACCCAGAACCTTATCAAATCTCGTAGAAGAGTTTATTAGAGCTTTAGTTTCTAATCTCTATCCCAGAGGTTGGTGGGTGAGCTGAAAGTTCTACCTCTCTAATCACCTGGTCTTTTGGGGGACCAGACTCATCCTGATGCTAAGTAGGGAGGTCACACTAAATCACCTTATTAGCATAAACTCAGGTATGCTGGAAAGGGCTAGTTAGGAATAGAAGATACTCCTACAATTTAGGAAATTACAAGGGTTTTAGGAGTTCTGTGCTGGGGACCAGGTGAAGACCCAATCTATTTCTTATTATACTATGCTGCCTATGCTTTCTGCCATAACTCCCCGCTTCTTGGATTCCTAATTTTGCTTGTTTTTCAATGAGGTGAGACTCGGCTTCCAAACAATTTCTTAAAGAACGGAATGGTATAGGGCACAGGGAAGGAAAAAGTTTTCTTCAACTCCCTTAGGGTCCCTGACTAGGTCTAAAAACTTAGAGACAGATCAACAGGAGAAAAGCATGTAAATTTTAGTAAATTTTTTAGATATATATGGGAGCCTTTACAAAAGAATGAAGACCAGAAGAAGTAACCAGAGCAGGAAGCTTTTACATCTTTTAGATAAAGAAATAATAAATTTGTGAAGAATTTGACAAGACAAAGAGGTTTGAGCTAGGGGTAGTAAATGGTGAAGAAGTAACTAGGAAAATAAAGATTATCTTACCAAATTTGTTTAAGATTTCTTGGCCCAAATTCCCTATCTTTGGTGATAAGAATATCTCCCTCCTGGCACAGGGAGGGCCCCTTTCTCCTAGGAGATTTCTCCTGGGAAGGGCCAGGATGGAAGGAGGTCAGAGTGACCTTCCTGCCCTTGCTGTTAAGTCAAACTTCTTCAGCTTAAGATATTCAGTATGTCAAGGTACCATATTTTGAGGTAGCATGTCCTGAACCTCATCGGGGAGTATACTCTCTGAATCCTTGCACATATAAAATTGGCTTCCATACTTCGCACTTCAAAAAAAGTTGCCTGGGCATACAATTCTCAAAAATGTTTGAGACTGGCACTATGTATCAAGAGTTGCATACCGCAAAAGTCACTGGAATCAGTAAGATTCATAACGGGTTGTGTAAGGAATAGAGTTGAGAGTAAAGACATAGAGACCTCTTCTCATTTTTTCTGTCCCCCTTCCCCTTCACCCAAAGATACACAGTAGTAGGGATGGCAAGAAGGGGAGAAAATAGGGATATGCTTGGAAGTCTACATTCAGGACACGTAGATGTTTTGGAACGTAGATGAGAAAGAGGTCTTGTTAGGATGATTCTTGAGTCTTGCTTCATACTGGGTTAAAGGTGAATGCCATGCTCTTGAGTGCATCCACCAAACTCCTCCTTCTCTCCCTCATATCCAAGTTTCAATTTGTAGCTGGATCATATCTTCAAGGTCCTTCAAAGTCCCCAAGACCTGGTCACTGTAATTCTGTCAAGTTTAAGGTTTTCAATTCCTCTAGACACACCCCTTTCTTTGACTACTCTCTTTGAATTTTTATTGTACTTTAACTAAATCTCTATTACCATCTATCACGCTGAATTCTAATCGAAAGAATTTGCCTACTTGCTTCTTTTGAACTGGGAGCTCTCAGGGGGCATAGTGTTATATTCAGTTTTGTACCTTCCATGCCTGGCACAAAAATGAAATGAAAGCAGTAGCTATAGGATTAATGATCATTTACACAAAAACTAACACAAAATACGTCCTTTCGCATCAGGGTGTTTGCTCTTCCTGAAAGCATTTTATTAACACAAACAAACACACAATACAACTGAAGCTGAATCTTAGGGATGTCTCCAACTGCTTGATCATTCATTCACCAATACTGGATTGTACTAGGCACTGAGCTGGGTGTTAAAACCGCACAGGTGAATGAGAACTTTCAGCCTTGTGGCTCAGGGGCTGACACAGAAAATGAAGGCATCTTACCCCATTATCTTTCCTTGAGATCAAAGCCTACCCGTGAGAGCATACATATTTGTAGAGGAACTTCAGAAGGTAGGCACTGCTCCTCACTGATCTTGCCAGACAGCTAGAAGGAAACCAATGAGTATTGCTCAGTTAGGGTATGTGTGTGTGGGGGGGGGGAGCGGGGGGAGGGTAGTTACTGCCGTACCAAATGAACTTTACAACCAAGAGCGTGAACATTGAAAAATCAGTTTTATTTTTCAAAACACCCAGAAGCACCAGTACTATTCCAGGGTAACATTGCCACCAACACCTTGCCTAAGAACAGGGGTCCTCTTAAATTGACCCAGAATGGGCAAAATAAAATTGTCTTTCTATTTGGATTAAATGTATGCAAACGAGAGCGTGAGGGTCCAGAACAAAGATGGGCAAAGTGTTAGAGATAACGGGACCTCTGGGTTGAAGAGTCTAAGCTGGGAGGCTGCAGCTTTGCCTTCGGAAGGTGACCTCCTCCAGGGGGAGGGAGAGCGCGTGTGCACTCGAGCCCTTGTCCTTGAAGGGGATTGAGCGAGCCGAGGGGAGGGGTGGGCGGCGATCCGGCGATCCGGTTTCCAATCACAATAGAGGAAGCCAAGAGGCTGCGGCGCGGGCGGGCGGGCCCCGCCTCCTCCTCCCTCCTTGCGGATCCTGCGCCGGCGGAGACGCGCGCTGCTAACCTGGTCTCCTTCGCGCGACCCTTACAGCCGCTGGTCTCGGGTAGGTGCCCCCCGGGAACCCCGGATCCGGGCTCACGGGCCCCGGGGTGGGAGGTGCGGGGGGGCCCTTGCGTAGCAGCCCGCGGGAAAGGGCCCTGCAGGGCTTGTGCTCTCTGGGGCCTTTAGCGCGGAGCATCCGGACTCGGGCCCGGACTCGCCGCCAGGCTGTGGGGCTGCAGGCCGTGCCCTCCGCGGGGGAGCCCGAGGCCGTGACCTCGCCGCCCCAGAGCCCGCCTCCGGCCTGTGCTGTATCCGGGAGGGACTTGGGGCGTTGGCAGCTAAAACCCGGGTGCTGCATGCCCTCGATCCTTTTCCGGAGGCCGCATCCCCCCTCCCCCGCTCCCCGGGCCTGCGGGCCGGACCCCGCGCACGTGCTGGAGGAACTAGGGGCTAGCCGAGGCGCACGTGACAGCTGGCTGACCCCGAGCCTGGGCGGTGGGATCCACTACCCGGGTCGGGGACGCGAGCCCCTGCTTGGGCGGGTGCGGGCAGAGGATGATGCGCGGGTCCTGCCCGGCCCTCCGGGTTTGCCGGGTTTGCTGGGATGCAGAAGGCCTTCGTGGAGACGCAGGCCTGTTCCCCTCTGGCCTCTCCTCCTGATGCCTCGGGAGCTTTGTGTACTTGGCCAGCTTTGGGTGTTGAGAGTGAGGAAGGCCCGGGATTGCCCCTGGGGACCTTCTCCTGGGCGACCTGAGGTTGCTGTCCTCCCTCGTGACCTGCTGCTCCCGGCGCGGGGTGGCCTGTGGGCGGCGGCTGGGCAAGCTGCGGCCGGGGCCTGCAGGGAGCGGCCGGGGGAGCGAGAGCCAGAGGAATTCGATGGCAAAGTCGAGGAATTCGATGGCAAAACCTGGCTTTCTAAAACGTTAGAATCAGGGCACCGGGGTGGCTCAGTGGTTGGGCGTCTGTCTGCCCTTGGCACAGGTGGTGATCCCGGGGTGCAGGGGTGCAGGGATCGAGTCCCGCATCCGGCTCCCCGCAGGGAGCCTGCTTCTCCCTCTGCCTGTGTCTCTGCCCCTCTCTCTGTGTCTCTCATGAATAAATAATCTTTTTAAGAAGAAAGTTAAAATTGAAGGATAGTCTGCAAAAAGAGTCTTTGTTTTTGAATTTAAGACACCGGTTCATTGGCTCACTTCTAAGGATTTACATCCGCGGGGCGGGCGGGGAGGGATCTCCTCTCCCCCCCCAGGCGGGGGCGCTGGACCTGCGGGGGATGGAAAGGACCGAGAATCAGAGGTTTTCACCCTGTTTACCATTCTTTTTCCCTGCAGCTAAGCACTCAGATCTTGGCACAGTCCTGCATATATAATAATAGAAAACATTTTCTTCTAATGTCTTATAACTCCTATTAAGGAAAAAAAAAAGTTTTTTAAATACTTTTCTCCGGCAGGATCTGAAAGAAAATAATGTACTGGCTTGAGCCTCTAACTGTGGTTTCTGAAGTTTTCAAAATTAATTTAGAAGGTGTGTCTGAACAACCAGTCTGTATATAGCGACCATTTCTGGGTTTTGCTTACTGGATTCTATATATAAGGATCTTAAACCAGCCGACGAAAATAAACTTAATGGAGAAAAAATACACAGTTTGTATCTCTCTGTTCAGCAAGAGAAGGGGCAGTCTTCTGATTCTGCTCAGAATGCAGGACGTGTTTGAATTTCTGTGTCAAGCCATTCGTAGAGGCAGTTGCACCAGGCTGCCTATTTTTTTCTTTAGCCTCCGTGAGAAAACTGCAGATGTGCTCTGCGAAATAATCTCTAAATTTAGTTCCTACAGATGGAGGGAGGCAATATTTTTTGGCGGAAAAATAGGTATGGAACAAAATAGTTATTACATAGTTGTGTCCAAATTCAAGTATTATTCCAATTTAGAGCCTTCTGAACTCTTAACATACACACATACACAGTTTCTAAACTAGTTAACTTTTGTTACTTAGTCCATTGCAGATGAGAAACAAAAAGGAGACTGGAAAGCAGGGTAGGTACAGTGGCTGTGGATGTGAGAGTCTAGCATAAAAAGTAAACAGGAAACTGAAATAATAATGAGTTACAATTATAAATGATACTTAAATGTGAAGAAAGGGTTTAAGTATGACCTGCCTCTCTGTTTAAGAAGGCCCGGCAGTGTATTTTGTGTACTAAGTTGCCATGGAATTGTGAAGTTTCTTTTACAATTCAGTAACTTTTGACATTTTAGTTATCCAGAAAATGTACTTGATTATCTGATGGTACAGATAAATTTGGTGTTACTATATGGAATGTTTTCCAACAGGTTTTCTTTTCTCTTTTCCTTTCTTTTCTTTTCTTTTCTTTTCTTTTCTTTTCTTTCTTTTCTTTTCTTTTCTTTTCTTTTCTTTTCTTTTCTTTTCTTTCTTTTCTTTTCTTTTCTTTTCTTTTCTTTTCTTTTCTTTTTTTTTAATGGCTGGAAAGAAACTGATTCAAAGGCTGATATTCTCCTAACGTGACTCCTTGAAAGGAAAATGTATTAAGTGGGTGCCCACCTTCCAGTTAGTTCTAAGGTACACTAAACGGAATTTAGAGTCATATTTCTGAAGATTTTGCATAAACATTTATCACTATTTTCATGCCACTGTATTTATGAAGTATATGTGATATGTCCAGTACACTGACAGGTTTTAAATGAGACTCAAAGTAGAAGAACTGGTCCCTATCTTCAAAGAGTGATAATAACCATTAGTAGTAGAAATTATACTCATAACTGGCTATTAACTCTTTTAGACCAAGCTTACATATGGGTTAGTCCAGGGCCCTAATTTAGTTTGTGTTGTTACATATAAATTCTTCATGAGGGGAATGGAAACAAGTGAGCTATTCTAAATGTAAATATTCATGTCTTTCAGCCAATAAATGAAGAGCCACAAGACAAAATTGTTACGACTTGTTAAATACTAGCACAGTATCCCAAATTCTAATGACTTCATAGAAGTTTTTTGTTTAATTGATTTCTCCATTAAGTGGGTTACATCGTTCTTTAAAATATATTTGTGTTGGAGAATATCATTAGGCTCATTTTTAACTGCTGTAGTTCAAAATTGCAACAGTAGCATTCTGTGGATTATTCCCATTTGGGTTTTATGTGTGGGTGTATGTATAATGTTTTGATTCTTTTCTTGCAGGGCACAATGGCAACTCTTAAGGAAAAACTGATTGCACCAGTTGCAGAAGAAGAGGCTGCAATCCCAAACAATAAGATCACTGTAGTGGGTGTTGGACAAGTTGGTATGGCATGTGCCATCAGCATTCTGGGAAAGGTATATTTCAAGAACACCATACATGTTAGATAATTTCAGTTTATGTGTACAATCTCTGTAGGCACTTCAGGATTTTATTGTCTTTAAAATATTTTTTTTTTCCTGAACAATTTTAAATAAGTTATAGACATCATGACACTTCACCTTTAAATATGAGAGCATGTGTTTACAGAGTATGCTCTCCCTACATGACCACAATAGAATTGCTGCACTCGGGGAAGTTAACATTGATATAATACTATCCTCTAATGTATAGTACCTAGAGTTAAAATTTTCCCTGCTGTTTAATAGCATTTATTTATTTATTTATTTATTTATTTATTTATTTATTTATTATTTATTTTTTATTTTTATTTTTTTTTTTGCTTAATAGCTTTTTATATCTGTTTCCACCTCAGTCCAAAATCATATTTTATATACTTGTCGTATCTCTTTTGTTCTTTAATCTGGAACTATTACTGAGCTTTCTTTGTGTCTCACATCATTGATATTTTTGTAGAGTGCAAGTCAGTTATGTAGAATGTCCCTCAATTGATGTTGGTTTGATGTTTCCTTGTAATTAGGTTCAGGTTAAATTTTTGGGTAGGGTTATGACTAGGTGATGGGATCACATCAGGAGGCATGAGATGTTCAACTTTGTCTTAATATCAGTAGGTGCCCAAGACGCCCTAGGTTGAAGTGATAGGTGCATGATTTCTCCATTGTAAAGGTCCTTTTACCCTCTATCATTAATAAGTAACTTGCACAAGGGCTTTGCGAAGTGGTGGAAATGACTTCTGAGTCCTTCAGAGTACATTCCCTAATCGGAAATAAATTCTCATATAATCAGCAGTTCTCAGCATCAGGAGATTTAACACTGATGTCACGCTGTTAGCACCTTCCACTCCTGCAGACTTTTCTCCTGGTATACCTCCACAGGCTTCTGGCTTGACTACTATGTACGCCCCATGTAGGTCAAGCTGTAGTTTTTTTTTTTTAGTCTCCAAGGATTTTAGAGGAAAGAGGCCCCTTTTTTTGTTTTGTTTCTGTTTTTGTTTTCTTGGATTTTATTTGTTTGGGCAGCCTGGATGGCTCAGTGGTTTAGTGCCACCCCAGGGCTTGATTGAGAGAGAGAGATCACAAGCAAGGGGGAGGGGCAGAGGGAAAAGCAGCCTCCCCACAGAGTGGGGACACCCCCCACCCCTCAATCCATGTGGGGCTTCGTCCCAGAACCCTGGGATCAAGACCTGAGCCTAAGGCAGATGCTTAACCAGCTGAGCCACCCAGGCACCCAAAGAGCCCTTTCTCATTTACCTCACTGAATTGATTCCTTAGGCTGCTTTAAATGTAGGACCCTCCCCCCTCAAAAAAAAAATCGCTGCTTTGCCTTCAGTAGAGTACACTGTTCCTTTGTGTCATGTCTGAAGGCTGCCCAAATAACACCTCGCCAAGCAGGTTTCTGTTTGCAAGTTTGAATTCTCAAGGAACTAATTTTAAGGTCTTGACTGAGAAAAAGCTATCAGAGAAATCAACTATGATATCAACAATGAAGGTTTTACTCTTTTGCATTTTTTTTTTCTAGCTAGTATTGACCAGGGGCTTATTTGTAGTAGCTGCTTCCCAGATCATAGGGAATCACAATTTAGTGTCCACTGTTCATGTCAATTAAAATGAAAAATATTCCAGCTGACGTTTCTTTTAAAGCATTTATTGAATGTATACCATAGTGGAAGTGTTTTAATAAAACCCTTCATTTTAAACAGCAACCTCAGAATGGGAAGTGTTCATATCCTGTTTTCAGATGAGGCAGCTGGGGTGTAAAGAGATTGAGCAGGGCAGCCCGGGTGGCTCAGTGGTTTAGTGCTGCCTTCAGCCCAGGGCATGATCCTGGAGTCCCTGGATCGAGTCCCACGTAGGGCTCCCCACCTGGAGCCTGCTTCTTCCTATGCCTCTCTCTCTGTGTCTCTCATGAATAAATAAATAAAATCTTTAAAAAAAAAAGAAAAATATTGAGCAGCCTGCCTCCAGTCACACAGCTGAGGTAGTAGAATTGTATTTTATTTTTTGATATTTAATTTTATTTTTTAAAATAAACTCTGCCCCCAACATGGGGCTCGAACTCTCTACCCCGAGATCAGAATTGCATGCTCTATCACCCCAGCTAGCAAAGCACCCCAGTAGAGCTGTATTATGAACCCAGGCTCTGAACTCTTTAATTATAGTGACTCCAGTTTCTTTTTATTCTAAGATAGTCTTTAGGCAGTTAAAAACATCAAGGTTTTAGTGACACACTAGCTAGAGATATTTCTTTTCTCCTGCAAATCTCAAAATTTAGACTTTTCAGGAAACTACATCTAAGCTATTGTGATGCTATAAAGAATACTTCTGTGATTTTTACTGTGAACTTAAAATTGTCTTCGGTAAATAAACTTGTGACTGTGCCTACAGTTATGTAATACTTTGGCCCAATTCAAGTGCTGGAGAGAACAGACCCTGCTGCTAACACAGTAGGAATCTTCCAATTTAGATGCTTTGAGGGATTGTCTGCCTTGCTCAAAGACCATCTTACTAATTAAAAATGTTCAAATCTTATTTTAATGGATGAGGATTAAAGTGTTTCAGAATTATTCCTTATTAATATTTGGGGATTATAAACCCTACTAGTTTAATAGAGGAAGGAGGTGTTTATATATTACTTCATTTACTCCTTCCCAAAAATTGGCGAGGTATTGTCATCTATGTATTGCTGTTGGAAAGAAACAGCCTAGAAAGGTTAATAAGCCACTTGGTGAAGATCACAGAGATAGTAAGGTCCTTATCCGGTCTTGGAGTCCATCATTGGACTGGTATGCTTTATAGGGAGTACACATTGCTTTCTGCCCGGGAAATGTGCCAACCTGGGGCATCAGAGGTAGGTTGAGGAGGCCCACACCTTTGCCAGGTCTGAGAAGGCAACTGAGGCCCCTAGTAGGGTATGCCATCACTACAAAAAAAAATTATCTTTTGTTTCTCATGCCCAGGCTCCCCAACCTCATTGTCTTCGTATGAAACATAGTGAGCTTTGATAAAAACTATAGCTCCTGTACTTAAACATTCCAGTAGTTTCATAGGACACATAGATGGCATGTACATCAAAATCCAGGACTTCAGAAATGTCTCCCTGCCTGTCTCAGAGCAAGGTGGTGGAGTGCACAACCCCAGGGGGCTCTATTTACATACTTTCAGCACCTTTACCATCTCTGACTTTATCATGTGCCATCTCCCCTACTTCTCCAAAATACCTAGCTCATTTCTGCTTAAAACCCTTTTCCTTACATTTTCTTTCACCTGTGAAGTGCTACCCTAGGCCATCAGAGTTGATTTCTTCCTCTTCATATCGTAACTTTGTAGGCAGGCAGCCCCTGACTGTCCAAGTAAACTTCTTTCCCAGGAACATTAACATTGCCCTGCCTATGGTCTTTATATAGTACGGCCACTATCAGAAATGATCTTAAATTGTTTGCTTAACTCCTCTTTTTCTAGAACATTCCATGAGAGAAGAGACTTGGCTGAATTTGTTCCTAATTAGTAGAATAATTACTAATAAGTATGTATTACATAAATGCTTCTGCTATTCCTAATAACTTATTTTTGTCAAATTTTGATCGTAGCTTTTCCTTTATCATGATTTCTATTGCTAAGTAGGACTCCTACCCTACTACCCATCACAGGCTCTGCATTTTAGCTGTCAAGAGGGGGCTCTAAATATCAACCTCATCATGTTGTCAGGGGCTTACAGAGCTTTCGTGAGAGGTTATCATAAACTAAGTCCAGCTTTCTTTGAGTATCTATCCTCACTTATGTCAGCTAACCTTGTTCTTGTGGTTACAGGCACAGCGTCAGTCTTTTAGGAGCAGTGTAATTACAGACCTATTGTCAAGTAGTTCTAGCAGTGCTGGACTTGGCTTGAAAGTAGGACATAATAAAATTTGGTATTTGTACAAGAATAGTTAGATTAACTAAAAGCCCAGAAAAAGGCCCAAATAATATTTAATAATATGATAGAAGTGAATAGTATCTAATAATATGATAGAAGTGGCATTCCATAAATTACTAAACAAAAGGTGCTTGTCCGTTTAGTTCAATATTTGGAAAAAGTTACACTTTTTCCTCCCATAAAATTTCATGCAGAATAAACACTTGGATATAAAAATGCAGTGATCAGATACTATAGCATTGGTGGCAGTAACTTATTGGCTGAGAGAGTCATGGGGCAAATAGGGCCATGTCTGGTCCACGTGGGACTTCAGATTAAAAGATATTTTGTTGTATGTTAAACAAGTGGTCACATTCAACAGCGATGTCCTTGCCTTCTATCCAACCTTGTCCTTCCTGCTTTTGCAATTAAGCTTTGCGGTTTCAAACTATTTTAAGTATATTTACAGTGTAAGTGGATTCACAGGCTTTACAATACAGGTATTCCCTGCTTTTTGAAAGTTCGTTCACTTTGCTTTTACGGAAGACCCTCATTAGTAGCTATTTTCTCTAATCAAACGAAATCCCAAGAGAATTTTCCCTTTTACCGTGAAAAGGTAAAAAGCAAAAAAGCAGTCAGAGTTTATTTTATCACAGAGGCAGCACACACCCCAAGCAGTGAGAGTGGCCCCACCAGATGACTTCCCCAGGAAATAGCTATATACTTTCAGCGTCTCAGGAGCTTTGAACTGCATGAACATCTGTGCTTTGCCTCCGGTTTATTTTGTGCATCTGTTAGCAAGATGTGTCTTAAGGTATCAGATAAACCGAAGTAGGAGAGGTTATTTTGGAATCTGAGAATTCTCAGAAATTTCCCACATAAATTAATGGTAATTGCTGCTTCTGCTCTATGCCATTTCTGCTTACAAAAGATTTGATAGGAACATTCTACTTTAGGATAGCGGGGGATACCTGCGTAGGAACTACAGAAGGAGATTTATTTCAGTCAAACAACAGTGCTGACACTTAGGCACACATCTTCTGTGTTGCCTACCTCCGCATTTGGAGGATATTCAGTCGTGCAGATGCAGCTAAATTCAGTGCGACAGTTTTTGTTTTTTTTTCCCCAAGTGTTGGATCTCTTCCTTCTCTACCAGCTGAGGACGCACTTCTCAGCCAATTCTCCACACCCACTGGCTGAAACAAAAGACAGGATCTGAGATCCTGTGACATCCTTTTCCACGTAAGCCTGAAATTGTTTTGCCATGCTGACTTTAGGGACACAGATGTTATGTTACTAAAATAAAAGTGATATTCCTATTGCTCGGTACCTTGATGGGATGGGATGGCTATAATTAAGTTATAGTGTCCTAATTGAGGGTTTAAAAAAGACAAATACAGGTTTGTGTGTTCTTGTCAGAGGCTGCAGAGGGACAAAACCATTTAAAAAGCATCAAAACCTGTTTTAAAAGAAAACTTGTGAAAACAAGTGCCAATAGTGGATATACAAAGAAATGAGAAAACCGTGGCTAAGTAATCCCCAACTTGCAAAATGGTCATTGCAAAAGTTTGCAAGTAAATCTGTTGCTTGGAGGTAAATGCACATTTGGAGGCTAGAGTCTCAGGAACTCAAAGGCAAGCCTGTTATCACTCACTTCTTAAGACTAGCGAGCCACTGGGATTCTAGGGACTAGACAGTGCTCATCCCATGGCTCCTACAAGGAGCAGGACTTGCCTTGGCTGGCAAATTAAAGTAGGTCAGATTTTTTTACTGGCTTCATCTTCTGCTGGTCAGTGCCTTCCAGACACCTCCTGTTCCACCCTCCACTACTCTACCTTTTCCTTGCAAGTGCCTTCTGAACCCAGTTACCTACCCTTTCCCCATCAATACTCCTCTCTGATATGACTGATCATGCCATCCTTAGGAGAGGCATCCTCATTTTTAAGTGGATTTCCATATTGATATGTTATATTAAGCTAATTATTTTGCCAATAGCCTTAAAAACAGTAAAGGCAAAGACTAATGATATTTCAACAAGAGGGATAACTATGTTTTGTACATTTTGCAAATTACGAGTTTCCATAAGATAATGGAATTTCAGAGCCGAAAGGATTTTTGGCTGCATCTAGACCGACAACCTCCCCTCCCCTTATTTTTACAAGGAGAGATCAAGTGTGTGCTTAAGAAAGTACTCTACATGACTGATAAAGGGTGAACCCAAGGCTTTGTTTTCTCCCACTCTTTCTGTAGAGATATAGAGGACATATGAATAAAACATTTTATATACAGAACATTTTATAGAATATGTAGAATTATGAGTCTAGATCAAGATTAAGTAGTATATTTGAGATTTAGACTTGTATTTTGAATGAGTGGCACAGGGTGACAACTGGAATAGAAAACTGGAGAAGTTTGGGATGACACAGAAGAATCTGCAAATCCCAGACCCTGCCATCCATAGGATACCCCTTTGCCCATCAAGACATTCAAGTTGGTTCTATCCAACCTGAGTTCAGACTTCAAACTGGGCTTTAGAGCCTACTATGTGGTCAAACTATTGATGGTTTAAATCAAATCTGCCTTCTGAAAAACCCTCCAAACTGGAGGTGATTTCAGGGATGGACACTGCCTAAGGTTGATTCTGAGTCTGGGTGAGTCTTCACCACCCCTCATTAATGGAAAGGCTTGTATATCCTGAGAACACTATTGAACTGTTGGTTTCATGAGGAATCGTTGTCTTACATATTCTTAAAGTGATTTGTAGCATGTTAAGTATCTTGATAATTAAATCCTAGTTGAGTACTAGAAGATAAAATTTAGAAAAATCAATGTGTTTAATATTAATAGTTCATTCAAGACTTTCTCATGCAGTTGTTTAAAGAGCACACCTAACTCCATGATAAAATTCTCAGGGTTTTTAACACTTGGTGCTTATCCATTTAAAGGGTCTTTGTTGTTGGGGGGCACCAGAGGGGCTCAATCAGTTGAGTGACTGACTCTTGGTCTCAACACGGGGTCCTGATTTTAGGGTCATGTGTTCGAGCCCTGTGTTGGGCTCCACACTCAGCTTAGAGCCTACTTTAAAAAAATAAATAAATAAAGGTTCTTTGCTGGATTGTGAGCCGGGGTGCCTTAGAGTGGCTTAGAGTACTAACCCTTGTTCTTATATTTCTAGTCTCTGGCTGATGAACTTGCCCTTGTGGATGTTTTAGAAGATAAACTCAAAGGAGAAATGATGGATCTACAGCATGGGAGCTTATTTCTACAGACACCTAAAATTGTGGCAGATAAAGGTAGTTACATTTCATGCCTAAAGTGATCTAATCATAGATGCCCTCACTCTATAAAATTAGTCTTCCATCCTGGTGAATCTAGTATTGGTGGTTTTTCTTTCCTTCTCTATCCAGTTCATCCTCGAGGACAAACAAGTATCGCCTCTGTAAACTTCCCAGATGATTTCCATACATTTGACACATGACATTTTAGGAAATTATATCCTAATGTTTGATTACGTGTATCTGAGAACAAGAGTGTTTTAGACCCCCAAAAAATATTTGTACAAAGTAATTTGAGTGCTTTGAAGAAACCAAAAAAAAATTCATGTTCTAGCTGTCTGTTCTAGATTAGCACATTTATGCAGTGATAACCATGATAGCAGGGCTGTGTCTAAAGATAGAAATGTGAACGTCAGAATAATTTCTGCTATGACTACTGCTGGCTATTATTGAGTTATTAGCATTCTGTGTACTATGAAATTTTTGAATGTCACATTTTACCTCATTTTCACAAGAAAGGTGTGAGAGGTAGGTCTTAGTACCTTCATGTTATGGGGAGGAAACTGATAAAAGGTATTAATAACTATCAAAAGTCACATAGCAATATTGTTTATTTTTTTAATTGTTATTTCTTAAGATTTTATTTATTTATTTATGAAAGACAGAGAGAGGCAGAGACATAGGCAGAGGGACAGGCAGACTCCCTGCAGAGACCCAGATGTGGGACTTGATCCCAGAACTCCGGGATCACAACCTGAGCCAAAGGCAGACGCTCAACCACTGAACTACCCATGTGCCCCAGCACTAGTTTATTATGTGACTCATCTGTAGCTATTATATCTGATGATCACATCAGGTCATAATATCTATATTTTGGGAAGTGACATACTTTCTTGAAGGGGAAAAAAAAATATTCGCCAGAGAAACTCAACTGCTGAAAGTAAACAGGCTTCCTTAAAATATTGAGTATTAAAAATGAGTTTCTGGCCAAGAGCAAATGCTTCTTTGCCCTCCTTCCCTTTCATGGGTTGGATTAACATTACAAGTCTACAAGTGTCCTTAATTCTCTTTTTCTGTTGGAGGGCTGCCTGTTGAACTTGGGACTCATGGTTTATGTTTTATCAAATTAGTAGCCATCAAAAGTCAATAGCATTTTGAATTTGTTAGCCAGAAACATAATTTAGGGCCTTTATTTCCTTGGTCTATTCTCTGAGTCAGTTTTATGGTTGGATTATTTCTCTGTGACTCAGAAAGGAAGATGTCATTTCTTTTGAGAAGAGCGTCACACTTCAAAACCTTATAATACAGAATTCTTGCCTATGTAATTCTTACAGTATGTAATGCTTATATAAGTTCTAAAAGCTTATGGATGTTTAGGTTTCTGGAGCATACCATATATGATATGTTTTGATGAAGAGTTGTATTTAAAGTACTTTTTTTCTCCCTCTCCTAGATTACTCTGTGACTGCCAATTCTAAGATTGTGGTGGTGACTGCAGGAGTCCGCCAGCAGGAGGGAGAGAGCCGCCTCAATCTGGTGCAAAGGAATGTTAATGTCTTCAAATTCATTATTCCTCAGATAGTCAAGTACAGTCCTGATTGTATCATAATTGTGGTTTCCAACCCAGGTATTTAATTAACAAGAATGTCTTAAGGTTCACCCCTGTTAAGTTAAATGTTTTGGGTTTTATTTTATTTCTGTTGTTTGGCTTTTAAAGAATCTGTCCTAAGATTTAGTAGCAGAAGCAACTCTTGTGTCTTGTTATTGGCTGCGAAAGAATGGTGTTTGCAAAACAAATGGCTGAGTCCTGGGCCAAATGTTTAAAAATGTGAGAAGAGTTATATATAAAACAGTTGCATCTGTTTGTTTCATCACTTTGTTGTAGAGCCTAGAAGCTTTTTAAAATTTTCTAGGAAGATTATCCTGGGGTGTGTAATGAAACATTTAAACGTAGCTTTAATTTGTAAGAAACATTTTAGCAAATTTGACCTTCTGTTGGCCAAAAATGTGTATTCTAGTGGCATTGAATTTGAAACTAGTTTTAAAAGCCATTAATCAGTCCAGTTTGAAAGATAGAAATAGACTGTATCGATGGACAAATAACATGCTAATGCCAAATGTTAGAGCTTAAAAGTTGCTTTTGTTGCTAAATCAACATTTGCAGAATAAACATTAAAACTTCTGGTTCGAAAGCATTGCACTATTTAACCTAAACAGTCAGAATTCATTCTCTATTTCATACTTCTTTTGTCTATAATTTGCCACCAAACATACTATTTATTGGTGAACATAGTAGATACATTGATAAAACTGATTGTCTCCAGATGCTGGACATAGAGGAAGATTGTGAGTAAGAAGCAGGGGGATCCTTACAGTTTGTGGAATATTGAGAATTGGGAGCCAGCAAGGACAGAGATTCTTTCAGTATTATTTTCTGCACTCTTGGATTGGGGGTTACTGAATAGTTAAATCTTTTATATGAAACTTCGTGTAAATACATAGTGGCAAATAGACTTGGAATAAGAGTGACAAATAGCTGGCACATATGAAGTTGCTGTATCCCCTGCCTAAGGCAGACATTAACTCATTATACAACTTTCCAGGTATAGCTTCAAAGTCTCAACTCTCCAGGAAGTCACTCCCACTGAATCAAAGTTGCCAAGGAAGAGCTTTATAATCCCCAGTCCAAAATGACCTTAAAATATCTTGACTAATGTGTATATTTGTGTGGAGGTGGAGATTGCAAGATTAACCTCTTGCATTCCCTGAGTGCATGTTTTCTCCTTTTGACGGTTATAGCCTAAGAGTGATGTGATCCTGTCTAGACCAGCAAGTTTTATTCTGTGAAGTCTCAGGGCTGTGCCACACCAGAATAAAGGTTCTATCATAGAGGTCCTTTCATTAAATACAACAAAATATAAATCCCCTTGTATTATCACAGTTTCTTCCTGAATGGTATCTCGTGCCCAGGACAATTGCTAGTAGTATGCCTTAGTAATTTAATAACCCGTGGCTTTTGGGTTATGATGATAGCCCCTACCGTCATGGAACATTAAAATCGAGAAACTTATGTAACCATAGGGTCTCTTACATGCATTATTTCTTAACTATGTAAAGTCACAGTGTTTATGTCTTTCTGGCTGTATTCACATCTCAGACTGGACAAGTTGGGGAGGAAGAAGCTAGGACACCTGCTAATTGCCATAGCAGTTGAAATCAGTTTTGATTTACTCACATGTATTATTTCTAAATGTTTTAGTGGATATTCTTACATATGTTACCTGGAAACTAAGTGGACTACCCAAGCACCGTGTGATTGGAAGTGGGTGTAATCTGGATTCTGCTAGATTTCGCTATCTTATGGCTGAAAAACTTGGCATTCATCCCAGCAGCTGCCATGGATGGATTTTGGGAGAACATGGCGACTCAAGTGGTAAAGAAAAAAAACCTTAATATTCTGATGTGTACTTACGGTGTTATTTTTGTCATTCTGAATGTTTTGTTTTTTAATTTAATTTTTGTATTCACATACTTCACATTACAAATAAGCAATTTGTGGGAAAATACCTTGATAGTAACTAGGTAAATATGTATACATTCTTCATCAGTTTTTTGCCTGCTATGTTTAGGATCTATCGATAATTCTCAAACAAATTCCTACTGTGATAGTTGTCAGACACAATATTCAGTCATTTCTGAATATTTATTGAGTTCCACTGTAAAAGAGAGCTTTCTGTTCACCATTTATGTGTTCATTTATTTATATGTGGACTCAGATTTTTATTTTATTCAACAAATCTTCTTCCACTATAATTGTAACACAGACATTGTCCCAGATTTGTCAAGTAATAGGCTCTTCAGACTGGCACCTGGGTCTTTTTGACATGTCCCAGAGTTTCTTGAGCCCTTCCTTATCTCTAGGACAATAAAGTGCACCATGTTGGTGTTATATTTCCCATTTCTCTGCACTGGACGCATCTCTTTCTCCAATGAGTCCTGTTTACTTCTAAGAGGAATGGCGTTTAGGAACCGAGATCTGGACATAGGTGTGCTCATGCTCCTGGTATGTCCCTGCTTCTAGTTCCTTTCAGTGGATGGAGGTATTATACCCATCATGTTTATTGAAGGAGAAATAAATTGGGTAACAAAAGCTTTTACGTAACCAGTATCCACTATTCTATAGTGTAAAATAAATCTTGCTTTAAATGAAACCTGATATGGGGGCACCTGACTAACTGGCTTAGTTGGTAGAGTATCTGACTTTTGATCTCAGGGTTGTGAGTTAAAGCCCCATATTGGGTGTGGAGACTACTTTTAAAAAAAAAGATAAAAGTAAATGAAATCTGATTTTTACTAAAGCATTAATAATAACTATCAATCACTTAAGTAGTAAGAGGCCATTTGGTAAATATCTCAAATATCTTCTTTAGGAATTTAAATAGAATTGTTGGGCATAAATCAATCATTGTAAAAAGACCAACATTAAAGTTATGTTATATTTTGATTTCTTTTGTAATGCTTTGTTTTGAAATAGTTAAGGGGTACCTAGGTGGTTCAGGTGTTGGTTTAAGAGTTGGTTAAACATCCAACTCTTGATTTTGGCTCAGGTCATGATCTCAGGGTTGTGAGATTGAGCCCCATGTCAGGGTCTGTGTTCAGCATGGAGTCTTACTTGTCCTCTCCCTTTGCACCTCCTTACCCATGTGCACATGCTCACTCTCTCAAATAAATAAATAAATAAATAAATAAATAAATAAATAAATAAATAAATAGATATTTTGTTAAAGAAAGAAGAAAAACAGTTAAAATATCATTTATTTAAGTTAATATTTCTGTTTAATGGTGAGCCTGACTGGCTCATTCAGAAGAGCATGAGCCTCTTGGTCATGAGTTTGCACGTAGAGATTACTAAAAAAATAAACTTTAAAGACATTTTAAAAAATAAATTAATATTTCTTTTCCAAACAATTTTATGTAATAACACTTATGAACAATTCTGGTTATGTAACTCTTAAGCCTGTTTGTTAAACCAAAATACATTGAATAGGCCAATGTGTAAAACTATCCATTTTAATGTTAACAATAAGCTTTATTCTATTAAATTCATATCTGTCCTATATTCAAGGAGCTGTTTCCCCCTAAAAAGGTTTAGGTGTAAATATTTTTTTTTTTTTTTTTTTTTTTAGGTGTAAATATTTTTTTGAATTCAGTGAGAGTGTGTAATGTGGTTTTAGTAAAGAGTTTTCTATGTTAAAAGAATTTGGTCTTAAAACTATTGCATTTGTTCTTGTTTATATAATGATGCTATTTTTCTTTTTTTTGGCACATTGTTCCACTTCATTCAAGAATTCCTAATATCCAAGGATTTGTTTGAATCTATGTCTTATATATAAAAAACCGTCACAGTGTGCAGTATGCAGTGGAAGTTCAGCCAACGCTAGTTATTAAAATTGTACAGTGATTAGAACCACAGATCTGGAAGTAATATTATGTGTTCTCTAGTTTAAGGCTTGCATTATAATGAAAGAAGAAATGAGACAAAGCAGTCATAATGGCTAATGGCTTGTTAAAAATCCTTTAGCTGGGGATCCCTGGGTGGCTCAGCGGTTTAGCGCCTCCCTTTGGCCCAGGGCGCGATCCTGGAGTCCTGGGATTGAGTCCCACGTCAGGCTCCCTGCATGGAGCCTGCTTCTCCCTCTGCCTGTGTCTCTGCCTCTCTCTCTCTCTCTGTCTCATAAATAAATCTATCTTAAAAAAAATCCTTTAGCTAATTAGTGGCACAACTACAACTAGAATCATGTCTTCTTTTTTTTTTTTTTTTTAAGATTTTATTTATTGATTCATGAGAGACACAGAGACATAGGCAGAGGAAGAAGCAGGCTCCCAGTGGGGAGCCAGATGCGGGACTTGATCCCAGGACCCCGGGGATTACAACCTGAGCTAAAGGCAGGCACTCAACCACTGAGCCACCCAGGTGTCCCTAGAATCATGTCTTCTGACTCCTATCTAGGCTACTATTTACTCATCACTGTCATTTTTTTTTTCCAAAACATCTTTTTTCCTATTTCCACATTGACCTGTATTATGTACATGAAATGAAAGAAAATTAAACCATACTCAACCCTGACATGATTATGTAGATTTCAGTTTCATCAAAAGCCATGAGAGTACCCATATTCCATAATTTTCTCAACTATTAGCCTGAATTCACAAAAGTTGTGGATTAAAAGTGGATCTTATTTGGCCATGGGCAGCTTTGCCCTTGGTAGCCAGTTTCAGCTATACTGGACTTGACCCCATGCTTCTGCTCCTATTTCTTGAGTTTACAGTGCTCTCTTCCAAAGGTCTCCAAGGAGCTCTACTTATTTTTCAAGGTCCAATGCAAATGCCATTTAAAAAAAATTATATATTTATTCATGAGAGACACAGAGAGAGAGAGAAGCAGAGACACAGGCAGAGGGAGAAGCAAGCTCCATGCAGGAAACCTGATGTAGGACTCGATCCCGGGACTCCAGGATCACGCCTTGGGCGCTAAACTGCTGAGCCACCCAGGGATCCTGCAAATGCCATTTTTTGTAGCCCTTTCTGATATCCCTTTGCTCCTCAAGTAAATGGATTGTAATTTATCTTCATACCTCTGTGATAGCCCATCTCATTGCTTTAGTTTCCTTTGCCTGTTTCTTCCAGTAATTTCTAAATTTAGCCACAGCACAGAACATATCCTTATTCATTTTTGTACATCTACATTTTCAATATATACTTTTGGCTGGGTAAAAGGTGTTAAGAATAATGGATAAGGGTATTCGGATACATGGAGCCCTCCAAAAGATACAGTTGGTGATAGAGAACACCTTCGGTGTGCCTCTGGGGCCATTCTTAGAAGGAGACATTTGATTCAGTTAAGACCAGAAAAATTCACTGTGGTTACCTGGAGTTTCTTTTGAGAGATAGATTGGACTTGGGGCATGAAAAGAGATGACTGGAGTATATTTGGATTTTAGATTTTATCTTTTTTTTTTTTTTTTTTTACTTCACTCCAGAAAAAAGGGATTTATATAAGGAAAATGAGTAGGAGTGGAGTTAAAGATTGCTCAAATTTTAGGGTAGTCGTGAACTAGAAACCCTTGTGATTTCAACAAGCCCAGAGGGAGGCAAAGAATTTCATATTCTTTGTAAGTATGACACAACAGTTCTGTTTTGCACCAAAATGGTTGAAAGTTAAAATGTCAGATGTGTGGCTATTTTGAAAGTACATGCCAGCCTTTAGGGGAGTAGACTGGGTCAGTTGTCTTTGGAGCAGTTCCAGCAGGTATTCAGTAACTTGCCTCAGAGGTAAAATCTGAACTAAGAGAATAAAAGATTTTTTAAAGTAGTGTCAGAAATATGAAATGTTTATCCTCTTTCTCCAGTGGCTGTGTGGAGTGGAGTGAATGTGGCAGGTGTTTCTCTTCAGGAACTGAATCCAGAAATGGGAACAGACAACGACAGTGAAAATTGGAAGGAAGTGCATAAGATGGTGGTTGAAAGGTAAGTAGAAGGAGGCTTAAGATGATTAATTTTTTTCTAAATTTTATTTCAATTCAATTAATTAGCATAAAATGTATTAGTGGTTTCAGAGGTAGAGGTTAGTGATTCATCAGTCTTACGTAACACCCAATGCTCATTTCATCCTGTGCCTTCCTTAATGTCCATCATCCAGTTACCCCATCTCCCCATCCCCCTTCCCTCCAGTGACCTTCAGTTTGTTTCTTATGATTAAGAGTCTCTAATGGTTTGTCTCCTTCTCTGATTTCATCTTGTTTTATTTTTTCCTCTCTTCCCCTATGATCCTCTGCTTTATTCCTTAAATTCCACTCAATTTATGATAATTGTGTTTCTCTGATTAACTTATTTTGCCTAGCATAATACACTCTAGGTCCAGTCACATTATTGCAAATGGCAAGATTTCATTCTTTTTGATGAATGTGTAATATTCCTCTGTGTGTGTGTGTGTGTGTGTGTGTGTGTGTGCGCGCGCGCGTGCACACACCACATCTTTATCCATTCATCTGTTGATGGACATCTGGGCTTTTTCCATAGTTTGGCTATTATGGATATTACTGCTATTAATTTTATCTAGATAAAATGATCAGTGATTTCCATGATGGCCACCCACTCAGATAAACTCTTAATATAGTAAACATGCAGCTGTTGTCTACTTCAACAGATAAGACGAACTTGACTGGTCAAACCTACCATACGAGTCCCCCTAGGGTAACCAGATATTTTTCTGGAGAAATTCTGTTTGTATAGGGAACAGGAGCAAAATATGGAATTAACAAGTGAGAAGGGCTTTCAGATTGCCTCTTACTGATGAATAGGGTTGACTTGCATAGAACCTGGACACTATTAGTTTCATAATTACCTAAAATAAGTACTTACTGATAGATTGCTAAAAGTGTTAAAGCTGTGCTATATTTACCTCTCTGCACCCAACTAAAGATATCTCTCTTTTTTTCTTTTTCCTTCTTTAAACTCTTTTGTACTTTTTTTAAAACTGTTTTTAAACTCCTCTCCTTATGACCTTAATGCATATAAAATAAGGTATCATTGTGGAATGAGTAAAGAATATGGACTTGAATTCAAACTATGACACTGGTATTACAGAAGCCATAAAGTTGAATCTCAGTTTTGTCCCTTCTGAAGTCATATGGTAATAGAATTATTACGAAAATTTAGTAAAAACACAGACATAATGCTGCTGAGTATTCAGTAAACATCGGCTATTATTTGCAGAGAATTGTTAAAAAAAAATTTCTCAAACATGGAATTGTTTTGCTTAGTTTAAATGTATTTATTTTTTTCTGGAATTTGACCCGTGCATAGAGATAAGATTGTTTAAAAATGTGAGAGGGTTCTTAGCATTTTGTTAACTTAATCCCTTTGCTTTAAAATGAGAAAACTAGGTCTCCCCAGGTAATGTAACTTGCCTAAGGTCTTCTAGTCATTGATAGCATTAAATCCCAATTTCCTACATTCTAATTTTGGTTACTCCTGCTACCTCTTAAGGACCAAGGGCTTTGTGGATTTCAAGGTGTAAAATTTATGTACAGAACATTGTCAGGCAAGGTAGATCATCTTCACTCTGCTGTTAGATTAGTTGGTCATCGTAATTTAGGTGACAGTAGTAAGTAGGACCTCAAAATCAAGGTATATTTTGTCCTTAGAATGTGAACATCTTTTTATTTTCATTGTTTCCTGATTTCATTAGTAATTTTGGAAATACTCATGTATTATGAATATGAAGATTGGTTGGAAAAAAGTATGTTTTTACCACTGTAGCTTTTATAAATATTTATGCATATAATCTATTTTTTTAAAGATTTATTTATTTATTTTAGAGAGAAAGAATGAGCACTGAGAGGGGCAGAGAGAGAGAGAGAGAACCCCAGCAGACTCCTCGATGAGCTCAGAGCCTGACGGCAGGGCTTGATCTCAAGACCTAATCATAACCTGAGCTGAAACCAAGAGTTAGACTCAACCTACTGCACCACCCAGAGGCCCCTCAATAATCTATTTAAGTTCATCATAGCATTCATGTAGAGCCCACTAGGTAGTATTTCCAACTGTAAATGTTTTAAATATATGTTAATTTATTTAACAAACTTATAAAATAGATGTCCTCACTTTATAGGAGAGGACACTGAGATAAGAAAGGTTTACTGAAGATTACACAGCTTAATAAGAGAGCAGCAGCCAACACAAAGAGTCCAATTTTAATAACTATTGAGTCTGATTTCAGTGAGCTCTTTTATGATATTTTTTCTTAGTGCCTATGAAGTCATCAAGCTAAAAGGATATACCAACTGGGCTATTGGATTAAGTGTGGCTGATCTCATTGAATCCATGTTGAAAAATCTCTCCAGGATTCATCCAGTGTCAACAATGGTGAAGGTAAGATAAACTGTTACAAATATAATTTCCGGTATTCTATTCTGTGATTAGATTTAAAGAAGGACAAGGTGGTCTCAGTCTACTTTTTTCTGAATCTCAAAGTTTTGTGAAAACTTCTCTCTTTTCTCTCTTGTATACGGTGGCAAATTAAATATTCACTCTGAATCTTTTTTAACACATTTTCAAAATATGTATCATATAAATAAGTATTAGTTTTATTTCAAGTTGGGGTATTAAAGTATAGATTGTCCTTGATATAGTACTTGATACCTTAGTAAATTTAGTTCAGTTTAACAACCAGGAAACAGGTGCCTGGGTGACTCTAGGTTAAGCATCTACCTTCAGCTCAGGTCATGATCTCAGGATCCTGGGATCAAGCCCCAGTCAGGTTCCTCACTCAATCAGGAGGCTGCTTGTCCCTTTTCCTCTGCCCGTCCCCCTGCTTGTGTTCTTTCTCTCAAATAAAATATTTAAAAGAAAAAGCTATGAAACACTGAAATAGAAATTGGTTATTTTTCAATAAAATTAAGATTGTATTAAAACATTATATAAGATAACTCATTTTCCATAAGTCAGGGGAGGAAATATAAGGGGAAAATGCAGTAGATTTTTAAAAAACATGCAAAAGAGAACAATATAGAAGTATTTGGTGGTAAAATGTGGTGTCAGGTGTATTTGGTTTTGTTTTTTCAAGCACTATAACAAAATTTTAAAAAATAAGTATGGAAAAAATTGGATAATTGCTGGGTCTTGGAGTACATATTTGGAATTTATCGATCTCTGCTTTGGTGTGTATACAAAAATTTTGAACTAAAAGTTTAGAAAATAGCAGTGCTTGGCTGGCCTAAGTGGAAGAACATGTGACTCTGATCTCAGGGTCATGAGCTTGAGCCCCACATTGAGTGCAGAGATTAGAAAAATAAACTTTTCTAAAAAGGCATGAAAAATGTATTAAAGTAACTTGTTTGATATAATTAAATAATCCAGTTAGTTGCATGGTTAAATTGACTCTGAATAAATTTACTGCTTTATATAAACTGGTAAATTCTGTGTTTTGGAAATTATGCTATTTTTCCGGCAGTTCTTGGATGTTGCAAAGATCTTGCTTTTGAGTGGCTTCCAACATTTATTCTGGACCTCTTGGATAGCTACCACCTGAAATTCTCTCCTAAACAAAAGAATTTTTTAAAATTTAGGATTTCATAAAAAGCAGCCCATTAAGAAACACATTGGAATGCAATTTAATTTGAAGACTTAGATATTAAGTTTTATTAAAGTATATCCAGGCAGAGATGTATCAATAAGTTCAATAAAAAAGTGTTACTTTCTTATAAATGTCTAGCTTATTATAATGTGTTTTTGTATATTCTGCATATAAAATCGAATTCAAAATGTAAGTATTTGGAAAATATGGGCCTATAAGTGTTGAAAATTAAAGAACGAGTTTGTTCTTACCATATTTCCTACATTTCTTTCTGTTTAAACATGGAATCTGGTCATTCTTATCTATGATTTCACTTTTTTTTTTTTTTTAGATTTAATTTATTTATTAGAGAAAGACAACATGAGCATTGGGAGAGGCAGAGGGAGAAGCAGACTTCCCACTGAGCAGGGAGCCCAATGTGGGGATCCTGGGATCATGACCTGAGCCAAAGGCAGATGCTTAATCAGCTGAGCCATTCAGGCGCCCCTATAATTTCATTTCTTAATCTAATTGTTTCTCTTGTTCTGGCAGGGTATGTATGGTATTGAGAACGAAGTCTTCCTGAGTCTTCCGTGTATCCTGAACGCTCGGGGCTTAACCAGTGTGATCAATCAGAAGCTGAAGGATGATGAGGTTGCCCAGCTCAAGAAAAGTGCAGATACCTTGTGGGATATCCAGAAAGACCTAAAAGATCTGTGACTTCTGGCTTCTAGGCTGTAGAAATTTAAAACCATGATGTAATTAACTGTGAGCCTTTAGTTTTTCATCCATATACATGGATCACAGTTTGCTTTTATCTTCCTAAATATGTGAATCTGGGCTCACAGAATCAAAGCCCATGCTTGGTTTAATGCTTGCAATATGAGCCTTGAACAAATAAAATTACCTACCGTAGTGTGCTTCTATTTCTGGGACTCTTTCTTTAGTGACTTCTGAAAGATTTCAGTCAATATTTCAAATAATTCTTCACCCGTCATAAAAGGCCCTAAATTCTATCTATATTCATCCTTTCAAATAGCACACTCTTTGTCACCGCATATGCCATGATTTTGTTATTGTCTTGAGAATATGATTACCCTTTTATTTTTAAAGACATTTTTTTAGAGCAATTTTAGGTTTACAATAAAATTGAGAGGAAGGTACAGTGATTTCCCATATACCACTTGCCCCCACACATGGTGGTTTCAACATCATTCATCAGAATGGTACGTTCGTTACAATCTATGAAACAACATTGGCATGTCATTATCACCCAAAGTCCATAGTGTACATCAGATTCACTCTTGGTGATGTACATTCCATGGCTTTGAACAAATGTATAAGCAACATATTTCCACCATTCTAATGTAGTGTTAAAAATATGGTGATTGTCATAAACTTGTTTCAGTGCAGGTTATATCACTGATTAACTTATTTGAGGCAAGTTACTTAACCATTCCCAAGCCTCAATAGTCTTATCTATGAAATAGTGATAACTAATTAGTTATAGAAGGTGGGGGAGAGACAAAATATTCACCAAACAGAAGTTACTCTGAGGCTAGAACATGAAGGAGGTGACTCCATACAGTTTACAGCTTTATTCAGGATAAATTAAGTCAGGGGATCAAGAGGAGGATGATCCAGGGCAGCTGCATAGCTATTCTCTGCAAAATCCAGACCTTAGTCCTCTGCTTTTATAGAGCAAGGGGATACACATAAGAGCCCTGTAGTGAGATCAAAGGGTTCACATACACCTAATTGACAGCTAACCTTTAATTAGCTCTTGTGGCACCACCTGTGCAGGAAGGGGAAAGACTTTCTCTAACAGATTCGTGGGAGACCAAACAAGCCTCCCCCATTCTGGACTTGGCGGGCATTTCTGAGGTATATATATCAATCCCTAAGGGGCCTGGAATGTGTAGCCCAAGGGAGGTCATTGAGCAAACACCAACGAGATGGAGGGCCAAAGATGGAGTCAGTATTATCAGCACTCTCGCAAAGGTTATTCATTATTCCAATTTCTATGTGAATGCTGAATTTAAAATAAGTTAGTAGTTTCTAAGCTTGGACTTTATGGACCAGTTTTAAAAGTTTTTAAACTTCAGGAGTACATGGCTGGCTCAGTCAGTGGAGCATATGACTCTTGATCGTGGGGTTGCAAGTTCCAACACCACTTAGGGGTAGAGTTTGCTTTGTCAGGGATGGGGAATGAATACATGTGTAGAGTGAGGTAGGGGGTCTCAACATAAGTTTGCCAACTTTTTATTTTGCCAAATAAGGATTGGAGAAAAAAAATACCATATTCTTATTCTCATACAAATAGACATTTTAATGCCAAAAGAATGGAAAGACCATAATCTCAAATTTATCAACTGTCAAGACCAGGAGCAGAAAGGCAAAACTGTTGGGATGCAGAGCCACAAGCTGGAAGAAGTCTGGGTCCTTGGTTTTCATGGAGCTGTTATACCAGTTATACATTGCTTTTACATTAGAAGGAAATAAACTCCTGTACTGTTATTTCGGCTATCTCTCTCAGCTAGCCAAAGCTCATTCTTAGTGACACACTCTATAAGACTTTATTAGGAACAATCAACCATAGACAAAGTACCTATTAGCAAATAATTTTTATCTAGATGTGATAGACATGAATAATAAGAAGTCAAGGTGCTATAAAATCAAGAAAAAAACCTGAGCCCTCACATATTCAATTGGGGCACCTTAGTTATTTTCTTGTTCTCTGGGGAAACATGGAGAATTAAATTGTTAACATTCTCTAGGGATAAAATAACCCTGAGTAGTTAATACATGGATTCAAATATCCCATAGATCAATATCCTAAATGCAAATATCACCACTGCTTGGGACTGACGTAATATACTCATAAAGGAGATGTTATTCCATATAATTTTAACATGGGAAGTACACTCATTCCAAGCTATTTCATAGAGGAGAAACAGACCCAAGTTCTAATCCGATTTGCCTAAATGCCACCAACCTATTTTGTGGATCTATTGGTTAGTACTCCTTCAAACTGGCTGAAACAAGCAAAACAAAAAGGAGGGAGAATTTATTGGTTTACCTCACTGAAAAGTCTAGAAGTGGAACTGACAGGAAGCAAGACTACATTGAGAAACAACAGAAGAAATGTCACAAGGATTATCTAGTTTTTCTTTAACTCTCGGCTTAATTCTTGTCTCCTTTGTATATTTAGATTCTCAGGTTCTGTGGTGAATTGTCTACAGCAACTCCAATCTCAGATCCTGTGTTCAGTATAGAGAACTATACCCCCTGCTTTCCTAGAAACTCCAGGAAAAGATCTCACTGCATCTTATTGCATTTTACTGCATCTCACTGATGAAATGCACGTCCCTGAACCTATCTCCTATGCCTGGGAGGCTCAGTGCTCTCATTGACTAATGACTTGGTTTTTCTGGAGCCAAAGCCCATTAACTGAGAGAAGTGGAGAGGATGGGTCCCAGCAGAAATTTAAGTTATGATTGCCATATTACCACTGGGGGAAATATGTACTAGTTGAAAAAAACAATAAATGGCTTCTGATCTTGACACACAATTTATAATCCTTTCTGTTACCACATTTTATTGCCTGGCATTACTGTTCCCCAATAGCTATGTAATAAATGTTTTCAGTTTTATCTGGTTCCTGCCATAATGAAGGTTTTTAGGTCAAATGAAGACCTTCTGAGAGGAAAATGATTACATTTTCTATTTTTAAAAAGATTTTATTTCTTTACTTGCGAAGAGTTTGCAAGAGAGAACACACACAGGAGGGAGGAGCAGACTCCCCACTGATCCCAGGACCCCTGGGATCATGACCCGTGCTGAAGGCAGATGTTTAATGGACTGAGCCACCCAGGTGCTCCTACATTTTCAATTCTTGAATCTGGTTCAGTTTGGTTCCTGTTATTGACACTCCCACACAGAAACATTAGTCATTACTTTAGAAAACTCAGAGATCAAAGGAAAGTAGGAATCTTCTATCTAGTTTTAGAGTAAACAGGTCTATGTGAACAAAATGAAGCAGAGAATTAACAACAGAAGTCATAGTACACTAAATTAGCCAATAAACAAGTGTTTATTGAGTGTTTGGTATAAACAAGTCTTTTCATTGCTGTGGAAAGTCAGAAGACATAGTCCATGCCTTCAGGAAAATAAAACCTTTATCTATTTATTTTTAAGATTTTATTTATTTATTCATGAAAGACTCAGAGAGAGAGAGAGAAACAGAGACATAGGCAGAGGAAGAAGGAGGCTCCCTATGGGAGCCTGATGTGGGACTAGATCCCAGGACCCCAGGATCACATCCTGAGCTGGAGGCAGACACTCAACTACTGAACCACCCAGGGTTCCCAAAAACAAAACCTTTAGAAGTGCAGTAATAGGACAGATGTATGGTGAGCACAGGACACAGAACTACACCTGTGTCCAAACATCATACTTGTGGGCAGAATCACGGCTCTTCTTTAAATCCCTGTGATCAGGTGAGATTCCTTATTTTAAAAGGTATCAAATAAAGATAAAATGAGATTACATGTAGAAGATGACTACAAATTATAAAACTGGGATATCTGGCTGGCTTAGAGGAGCATGTGACTCTTGATCTTAGGGTTATGAGTTCGAGCCCCACCTTGGGTGTAGAGATTACTTAAATAAATAAGCTTAAAAAACTAAATTATAAGACCCTACACAAGTACATTATTATAATACAACAGTACAGTGGTAAAATCCCAAGTGCTGCAACAGTTCTGAACAGTAAATCTTTGTGGACTGAAAGACACTTTATGGGGATGATTTAGAAAATATATTTTTTAAGATTTATTTATTCATTCATGAGAGACACACACAGAGAGAGACAGGCAGAGACACAGGTAGAGGGAGAAGCAGGCTCTATGCGGGGAGCCCAAAGTGGGACTCAGTCCTGGATCCTGGGATCAGGCCCTGAGCCGAAGGCAGACCCTCAACCTCTGAGCTACCCAGGCATACCAAATTTCTTTCTTTCCTTTTTTTTTTTTTTTTAAAGTAAGCTCCATATCCAACATGGGGCTTGAACTCACAACCCTGTGATAAAAATTCACATGCTCTACTCACAGAGCCAGCCAGGTGCCCCTAGAAAATATTGAGAGGGGTAGAATTATTATTAACTCAACAGCATGATTGAAAAAAAATGTTGTAGATGCTTCACATCCTAAACCAGAAGAATTTTTAAATGAATCAAAAATTTAAATGCAAAAAGAAAAAATACATAAGTAGTAAATATATATACACATAAATATGTATATATATATATATATATATAAAACATTCTTTTATTACCTTGAACTAGGAAGGACCTTTCTAAGTCTCCAAATCCAGAGTCATTAAAGAAAAGATTGGTTCAATTTAACTACAGGAAAAAAAAGAACTGCCTGCCTGAAAAAACAACATAAGAAAAGTCAAAAGGCAACAATAAACTGGAAGGAAAATACTCAACTCACAACCCAGGCAGAGGGTGAATCTCCCTATAAGGACTCCTTAGAAGTTGAATTTTTAAATGCCATAGGAAAATAATCAAAGGGATATGAATAGATGGCTCATTTTAAAAGGGAGCACATTACTCCAAAATATTTGAAAAAATTCTCAACCTCTTTCATAAGAAGCACAAGTTAGAAGTATGCTGATATACAGTTTTTCACCTAATAGGAGAAATCCAAATGTTTCGTAATATATTCTAATTCCATGCCTGTGGGAGGAACGGAACTCATATATATTGCCACAGGGAGCATGAAGTTATATACCAGTTATATACCAATCCTCACCAACATTTGTTGTCAATTAAGCAATTTATCAAAATTTAAAGCAAATGCCTTTCATTCAGAAGTTGCATATTTGGGAATGAATTCTATGTATTAGCATCAGAATGACACGATGTATATTTTAGCCCAACAGCATTGTTTATAATAGCACAAGATAGTAAACAATTGAAATGTCTGTAAACAGAGAACCGTTGAAGTATATCTATGTACTCAGTGGAATATTATTCATTGTGTAAAAAGAATGACCATGCTTTCCACAAAGCAATACAGAAAGATGGACTGGTAAGTGAAAAGAATGCCCATAGAAAACTGCAGGGAGAAAAAGAATGTATTTTTTTCTTTGATTGTATGTACATTAAAAAAACTATGAAAAAGCCAATGTATCTTTAGAGCTAACGGGTGGTAGCGGGGGAAGAAGGAGTGATGAGAAGCTGGATATGAGGAAGGAAGTATTTTAGGGTATTATTTTTATACTCTATGGATTTCAAAGCAGGCAAGTATATTGTTTATTAAAGTTTTCAAAATAAAAATGCTAGACATTGTTTTCAATGTAAAAAAATAATAGCAAGAACATTAAAATCTTCAGAAATCCTGATGAATTAAATTTATCTTTTTTTGAGAGAGAGCGAGCATTTGCGTACATATGCTGGGGGTGGTGGTGTGCAGAGAGAGAAACTTAAGCAGGCTCCTAGCTCCATCTCATGACCCTAAGATCATGACCTGAGCAGAAATCAAGAGTCGGTTGTTTAACCGACTGAGCCACCCAGGTTTCCCTAATTTTGTCTTTTTGTTTCACTTTTTTCTCAGCCTCTATATGTGGAAAAATAAGAAAAACAACTTAATGTTTTATGAAACATCTTTTGCAGACATTCACAATGTTCTAGTAGCAATTTTTAAAAAATATTCTCATCCAAATCACAAAGTACAGCAACCCATGACAATCAAGTCATTAGATTGTAAAAGCTATTTGCTATTGTTTACATACGTTGGAAGGAATTCATAAAGCTTTCTCAAGATCTCGTTAATTTCTCTTGAGAAAGTTCGAGATTCTATTAAATGTAACACTATATAAGGTATTTTCATTGTATACCACGTAATAATTATTATAAGAAGTAAATTCTGTGTCCCTTTTCAAGTCCACAGAACAGGTTGTTTCTGAATATACACTGAATCTGAATCTAACATCAAGACATGTGTTTCCTTATTTCTAGATTATTAACTTGAAACCCATAGGAGCTAATGATGAAAGAACCATCATTCTTTTTACAAATCCTGTATTACTTCTTGCTCAGATAATAGAGGACAGACTTTACAATGTTAAAACCAATAGATTTAACTGGGTGATATGGAGGCAAAACAAATTCTTATATCCCTAGAAGACAGATTAATTTAACTTATTTTAAAACAACCAAGAAATTGCATTTTTAGAAATCAGAGAAGAACAGACATACAGGTGATAAGATCATTCTGAATCTGGTTTGGAATGAAAACAATTCTCTAAGAAATATAGAAAACCCTGAGGTTTTGAAGGGTTAAATAACATGGAATTTTTCTCCCAAGGGGGAAAAAATCAGACAGTGATGACAACTCACTTCTCAGGTTATCTCTTGTTTGTTCTAGTGACATGGTATTTGCCACTAGCATTACAAAACACTCACGGTTGCCAGGCAAGTCCTCTTAGCAATGAGGAACTAAAAGGCTGCCTGGAAATTGTGACTCCCACCTGACACCAGGCAGCTGGTGCTTTCAATTCATGCCAAAGACTTAAATGGTCCTTTCTAATCAGCTACATAATTCTAAGAACAATGCACAGGATATTTTTAACAACAGACAAAAATAACACATATATATTAGCCAAGGGCTTTGCAAGGAGACATCATGAGCCTACTTAAGATTTAAAGATTTATAACACTTTGTTTCTATCCCTAATAATGGTGTGGGGCATGAGAGAAAGAAGTATGCTCACATAATGCTTGACACAAGCAGACTTTTCATGAAAATTAGCTCAACTGCATATTAATGGAATAAATTTTTAGGTTAAAAGACCTATTTTATACATAAATATCAAATTTATGAAAGATCCATAGGAACACACTTCTGTATGTTTTGAACACGTTGCAAGCTCAGTAATATATTTACATCTGATTTTATTTTATGTATGTATGTATTTATTTTAGAGAGGGAGAGAGAGATGGAGGGGAAGGAGGAGCAGAAGGAGAAGAAGAGGGAATCTTAAGCAGACTACATACCCAGCCTGGATCCTGACTCGGCTGAATCTCACAATCCGGAGATCACAATCTGAACCAAAAGTCAAGATTTGGACATTTGACTGACTGAGCCACACCTACTTACATCGTTTCTAAGTGTTTTACTTAAACATTTTCCTCTATACCTCAACCTATGTAATAAATAGTAAGGTCATTTAAATTTTAATAATAAAAATATATTTAGACACAGAAAACTCTCTTATTTTTATTTTAAAGATTTTATTTATTTTAGAGACAGAACACACATGTGAAAAGCAAGCAGGGCAGGGTTGGAGAAGGAGCAGAGTGGGAGGGAATGAGAATCTGAAACAGATTTCATAATCAGCACTGAGCCCTACAGGAGCTCAATCCTACAACCAGGAGATCATGACCTGAGCTGAAACCAAAAGTCAGATGCTTAACTGACTGAGCCATACAGTTGTCTCTGACACATAAAAACTTTTTAAAGATAAAAACAAAAGCTCTAGAGAAATTGACTTTGCTGCTTATTTTGTGAGCATCAAAAACGGAATAAGAGGGCAGCCGTGGTGGCTTGGTGGTTCAGCACTGCCTTCAGCCCAGAGCCTGATCCTGGAGACCCGGGATCGAATCCCAAGTCAGGCTCCCTGCATGGAGACTGCTTCTCCCTCTGCCTGTGTTTCTGCCTCTCTCTCTCTCTCTCTCTCTCTTTCTCTATGTCTCTAATAAATAAATAAAATCTTAAAAAAAATGGAATAGGAGCAATGATGTCCTGTCTCATGTGAATATATTTGAGACAGATTCATACTATATGGAGTTTTACTTATGATGCTATTGAGTTTTAACTTTGTTCCTAAATATCCTTTACCCTTGTTCTTCTTTTTTTAAAGATTTATTTATTTATTATTTGAGGCTAGGGAAGGAGCAGAGGAAGAGAGAGAAGAGAATGCCAAGCAGATTCCCTCTCTAGCACAGAGCCCCATACAGGGCTGCATCTCATGACCATGAGATCATGACCTGAGCTTATTATTATTTTTTTTAATTGAAGTTCAATTTGCCAACATATAGTGATAACACCCAGTGCTCATCCCATCAAGTGCCCTCCTCAGTGCCTGTCACCCAGTTACCAATCCCCTGCCCACCTCCCCTTCTACAATCCTTTGTTCGTTTCCCAGAGTTAGGTGTCTTTCATGGTTTGTCACCCTCTCTAATTTTTCCCACTCATTTTTCCTCCTTCCCTTAAAATCCCTTTAACTATTTCTTATACTCCCCATATGAGTGAAACCATATGATGATTGTCCTTCTCCAATTGACTTACTTCACTCAGCATGACCCGAGCTTAAATCAGGAGTCAGTAGCTGAATTGACTAAACCACCCAGGCTCCCCTTGGTAGTTCTTTTTTTAACCCTGCATTGGAATTGTGCTATCTTCTTGTTATTGTATGTATTATTGTAAAGAGTTTGAAATACTGTATAAAAGTGTATATCATGAGAAAATAAAATTGTATAAAAGCCCACAGCAAGCAAAACCTCCAGACTGACTAGTATGCTCCAGGTATCATGCGAGGGACCAGGAATCAAAGATGAAAACAAGACAATTCCACCTTCAACAGGCTTCTTGAGAAGAAACAGATGCAAACAGAAAATCGTTATAAAATGCAGCATGACAAATGTAGCCAGAGAATAGGCAGGCTACAGGAGATTAAAGGAGCTTTAAGGAGGAATATCTCCTGTAAACTGAGCAAGTAGAGCCCAAGAAAACGTTGGTCTAGTGACACCTAGAGGATGAGAAAAGAGTTGGCCAACTGCAGAATGAGCAGCAGACGTACTACGCCCGCCAGAGGGGCAGGAAGAGCATTGACCAAATCAAAGCATCATGGGGAGGCTTTGACATGTAGCCTGGTGTCTCTGGAGCATTGGATTCCTGGTTCTGAGTGTTAGATGAGGAAACAGGAGCCAGTGACAGGGGCCTCCTTCCACAGCATAATCACTGAAGGAGTTGTAATGGAGCAAACCACGGAGCATCTCGAAATCTACATCTACAGTGAGTGCTAACAATATTTAGGCTATTTGAAGAGTTATGATCTTTCAGGGGTTTTGGATTTAAGAATATTGTATGCCGGGATCCCTGGGTGGCGCAGCGGTTTGGCACCTGCCTTTGGCCCAGGGCACGATCCTGGAGACCCGGGATCAAATCCCACGTCGGGCTCCCTGCATGGAGCCTGCTTCTCCCTCTGCCTGTCTCTGCCTCTCTCTCTCTCTCTCTCTCTCTCTCTCTCTCTCTGTGTGACTATCATAAATAAATTTTAAAAAAAAATTAAAAAAAAAAGAATATTGTATGCAGTAAACTGTCTAGAAAAAGATATTCATTGACATAAACATATTTTATAAAAGATGAAGACTCTCTTCCCTCCTCTTCCTCAATTCCTTAACCTGAGAACTGACCACGATGAGGCTAGCATGTATGGAGACGCTTGATGCAGGAAAGAAATGTACCATTTCCCAAAGGGGGGATTTTCCCTGAGAAGACCGCGCTCCTGGTCCTGAAAAGTGCTTTCAACTTTCTTCCATGCTAGGGCTGGGTTAGAAAATCTTGGATGTGTCTCCATATTGTTCTTTCTCTTCCTCTTTGTTTCCTTCCTTTAATCCTTTCCAAGTCTTCTATTTTTTTCCCTAGAAGAAATCCTCAGTATCTTTGCAATTTCGACATTTCAACTTTTTACTCATGCTTGAGCACTGAAACTTACCTAATCTTGCTTATAAGTGCCAACATCCAGAAGATTCTACCTATGCCTCCAGAAACCCATACGCATTCATGAATCTAGTCGTTAGTTTTGATTGAGCGCTTATGTACCGGGCACTGTGAATGGAAGACAATACACATGAAGCCTCGGGGGAAAGACACTAATCAAATAATGACACGAGATACATATAATTACAAATTGCATTAAGTATTATGAAGGAAAATTGCAGGATACTAACAAGAAATTTTAACAGAGGAACCTGCCCTATTCTGGGAACCACAGAAAGCTTCCCTCAGGGACAGTTACATTGGATCTGATGGTGAAAGATAGGCAGAGCATTCCAGGAAGAGAGCACACAGCATGTACAGAGGCTATGAGGTGGAAAGGGTCATGGCCTCTGAAAGAAAAATTCAAGCAAATGAAAGAAAGCCAGTATGGTTGTGGCTCAGAGGCAAAGAGAGAGAGAGAGTTAAAAAAAAAAAAAAAAAAAAAAAAAAAAAAAGAGCTGCAGAAGTACACATTGACTGTGTTCTGCAAAATCCTGTAAGCCAGGTTTAGGATCTGAATACTTAGGCTAAGAGAGTTTGGAAGCAAGTGGGTGTTTTGAGTGTGAGTGTGACTTGATCAGATTTGTATTTTCAAAAATTGCTTTAGTTTTCAATTGGCAAGAGTGGATCCCAGAAACCATTATAAGAGATGATTGTAAGTTAGCTTCAGGTGGTGGCAATGGAGAACTAGAGAAATGGGAGAAGTCTGGAGATATTTGCAAGCTACATTGATAGTATTAAGAGCAACAAGCGATGGTTAGACCACAGTGGTCAGGAGTGCAGATTCTCAAGCCGGGCTGCCTTATATGAATCATTGCTCTGACACTTGGCTTTGCGACTTTAAACTAGTTCATTGACCTTAGCCTTGATTTTTCACTTCTGCAAAATGGGCGTACATATTGGTACTTTCCATTCAGGATTGTTGTGAGAACACAATACTTAAAAGACTTTATAAAGCATCTGGCACACTGGCTGACACATGCCAGTTCTCTAGAAATGTTGGATATTAGGGGTGGAGAAGAGAAGGAGCCAAGGAGGAATCTCAGAAATGATATCTATTGCCTTCAAACCTGGCCAAAACTGATTTAGAATGAATCATTCAGGGCATGAAATTGAGCTCTAAGCTCATAACAATCTACAGAAAATGATTATCCTTTTGCCCAGTGGGAGAGTCTTTTTTTTTTTTTTATGCCAGACTCCAACGAGGAAATCACTCTTCCTTCAACAAGTAATTAAAAACAAAAGAACATCATTTTTGCCAGGGAATGTTGACTACCAAAAGAACAAAATCACCAGCAGCTGCCCAGATATCACAGAGCACACATATTAAATTACATAAGAAATTGTTCCTTAGACAACAAGGAATTAGTAGCAACCTTCTTATGAAGCTTTGGAGATGCTCTCATTCATCATTATTTCAGGAGCTATTCCTGGAATGCCTTTAATGTGTCAGGTAATTTGCCAGGTGCAGAGATACAAAAGTGACCATGACGGACAGACAGAGTTCCTATCCGCCTAGAAGTTAATGTGGGAAAATGATGGTAAACAGAACTCAGGAATTCTTTAAAATAAAACTATGTATCTGAAATTAACAACTGGAAGAGAAGAAATAGAATTAATATAGAGTAAAAAATAAGATAAAATTAAGAAAATTTGTTGTTTCCTGTCTTGTTAATTTTCCTCATTCTCACTGGTGTGAGGTGGTATCTCATTGTGGTTTTGATTTGTATTTCCCTGATGGCAAGTGATGCGGAGCATTTTCTCATGTGAGAAGCAGCATTTTAAAAGTTTAAATGATGGATTTTGGTAGAAGTGAGTTTCTAATATTCTACACAATTAAGATAAATTTCTTAATTATATCTCACAGATTGATACATATATCTCAGTATGTCCCCAGAGTTCCTGTGGTGATGAACTGTGCTAGATATTGAACCAATAGTGAGCAAAAAACTAAAAAAAAAAATTTCTCACTTGTAGAATTCACTTAGTTTCAAACATGTAGACTTTTTGTCTTATAAAGCTATTTAGATATTTTTAAAATTCCTCATTGAGATTTACCTAGTGTGAGACAAAATACACTTTAAAAACAATTTTCAAGATCTTTTTCTATTTTTCCACAAGTATTCTTTTTTTAAGATTTATTTATTTTTTATGTTCCCCAAATGAATGAGACCATATAATGTTTGTCCTTTGAGAGGCAGAGAGAGTGAGCATGACTGGGGGGAGGGACAGAGGGACAGAGGGAGAGAATCTTCCAAGCAGACTTCATGCTGAGAGCAGAGCTCACTTGGGGGGTGGTGGGGGGGGAAAGGTGAGGGTAACTTGATCCCAAGATTGATGAGATCATGACCTGAGTGGCAACCAGGAGTCTGACACAACTGACTGGGCCACCCAGGTGCCCTTCCACAAATATTCTTATGAAAGCTGTATGTTCTATTCCTGAATCAAGACCTGATTTTAACCAATTGCAAAGTTGAGTTTCTAATACTTTCAGAAAAAAACCAGCATCTTTGAATTTCAAACTAGACATGAATTTGATCTAGGATTTAAGGACTCAACATCAGTTTTTTTTTTAAGTTTATTTATTTTTTAGTAGTCTCTATGCCCAACATGGGGCTCAAACTCATGACCTCAAGATCATACGTTGCATGCTCTGACAGAGCCAGCCAGGCACCCCTCATCATCACTTTTTCATTGCATAATTTAACTTGTTTCTATTTGCCCATCTCTCCCCTGAAGGTAAGAACTGCTAGGCTATTTGCCAATGAGATAATTGATTGCCTGTAATTTAACTCTTCCTTGGTTATTTTAGAATTTGTATTCTGATCATTCATTTCCTGAACTTACCTGAGAGATATCTGCTCATACTACAGTTAACATTATCTTTCTTGATTGGTTCACCCTCAGGAATATGTTGCCCCCTATATTAGAATTACTATTTATCTAATTATAATATTATATGATGTATTTTCAGGGAGAAAACATTTTTTTTCAAGAATGAAGGCATTTGGGGGAAATCTGAAATCAGGGGCACAAATCAATTCCGTTCACATTCCTTTGATGAAAAATCAGTTGCATGTCTACAGCTGGTCTCCAGAAAGCTGAGAAATGTGTTCTCAGCCAGGTGGCCATCTTCCCAGCAGGAGTGGGAAAACCAAGTTAGTACATCTTCTAAAGAGGAAGCATTCTTAAAGTTTGCTTTTATTCATGAAATAAACTTTTGGTTCTGCAAGAAAAGCTAATGTTTCTAAGTAACATCTCTAAAAAAATATGAAGGAAAAACTTTTTTCCCCATAATAATGTTAACATGCCCTGTAGATAGTAGAACAAAACTACTTTTAACCAATCATTCATTTATTCTTAATTGATTTATTCATTCATTTGTGGATTTAAATAAGTAGTTATACATGTTTGGTGAAACATTGAATTAATTTAAAGTAATAACGTGGGATCACACACACACACACACACACACACCCCAAAAATCAAACTCATGTTCTTAATCACTAAGTTATCAATATGATGAAGCATGTACTTCCACACATGCTTATCTTCATTGTACTATGTTAGGAAGGCCTCTCAAAACAAAGAAGAGAACATATTTACCATATGTAGGCTAGTGCATGGGCTTAGAAAAAAATCTTTTGGCCTTTTTTTTAATACCCCTTCTATACCTCTCCCCTCTTCTCAATCTTCCAACCTACATTAACACTAAAAGATTGTATAACCACTTATCAGGAAAGTGACTCCACAGTATTCATTGGGAACCACTTCAGTGTTATAAGAACAACGTGTTGTCTAGTCAAAGAGCAAATGGAATTGCCAATTACTTCTCTTCCAAATGTAGCACTTGAGAAATAACCCTAAATTGGTACTGTGAAAGATACGATTTTTTAAAAACTTTAAATGTGAATATAATCTGATATTAAATTTTACAATCTTTTACCTCAGAATTGTGTTTATAATAAGGCTAGGTAATGTCTAGGACTATCATGACTTTTCCTTTTGTTCTGACACCATCATATCCAGATATCCATATCTCATTTGTATTTAATGAGAACAAGCTTTTACGCCTTCTACACACAAAAGTGGAGATTTATGAGGTTGATAGAAAGAGCTAAATTAAAAAAATACATCATCTCAAGGAGACATCTGATGAACATTGATGGTAAAAGAATTATTTGAGGTCTCATGTACTGCTGGTTCCAGCAAGATTGGGAAGGTTTACCTAACAACACTGAGCCATGACATGGAAGGTAAACAGAGTAATTACCAACAGGTGTTATATCCAACAGAAAACTGATTTAGTGCAATGGCCATATCACCAGTAGAGTTTCTTTCCATTATGTTAAAAAAAAAACAAGTGAATATTACTAAACCAACCATTTTCATGACACCATTTAGGAAGGAAAACAGTTTAACACCATCACACACATTATTTGACTTGTTATCCTTGTCATATTTGGTATTTACAAACATATATATGTTTGATAAGCTTCCGCATAGTATATATACCTCCGTTTAGTATAAAATCACTGCGTAAAAATATTTGGCAATCTTGAATGTGGTGGAGAATATCAGAAAAGCAAGCCTCTACTTGGTATTTCTAACCTCCACACAAGTATCCCTGCATCTAAGTAGAGCTGGGAGAAAAGGGAATTTAACGACAGCCAGCTAATGGTCTTCTGAATTGAGACCAGGGCAGGAGGCAGATTACCAGCTTGAGCTGGGCTGCCAATAGTCAAATTCATATATCTACATTGCGATCTCTGGATTCTGAGAAGCAGGATTTGGAAGACACTCGAGGAGGGACATGCATACATTCTCTTCTCTAACCCTCACAACATCCTCATGAGGTAAATATTATCACCCCTACGTTACAGGCTAGTAAATAGTCCAATTCTCACCGAGATAAGCCCATCTCCAAAGCCCTTATTTTTAACTATTTCAATATGCTATCTCCCTAACAGCCTTCTGGTAAACATACAACATTTGGCTTTCACTTTTGGCAGTGTTTGCTGTCATCTTTACACACTTTTGCTCCAGATTCTAATTTTTTTAACTGATTTTTTTAAAAAAATGGTCATATTGATTTTATTGAAAATTTAGTAGGAAAACTAAGGACAGGTGAACATTGACAAAAACATCACAAAATGTGATTGAACTTCTCAGGGTGACTAACTCTTTCCAGAGAGATAGGTAACTCTTTTGTCTACCTGTTCACATGAAGGCAAGGACTTGTTTACTGTTTATTAAAATACCTTCACTTTCTAGAATAGCAGCACATAGTAGGTGTTCTATAAATACATTAACTGACTCTTTTGGATATGTAGGTACAGGCTAATCAAGCCTTCAATATCCTAAAGACTTACAAGATTATACATTGTCAAAGCAGATGTGTGATTTTCTAAATGTATCTAGTGACCTCTGCTGGAATACTTACCAAGGAAACCAAATACAAGTCTTCATTTTTCCCTAATTGCCCTCTCACTTAGTTTTCATTGAATGATAAAATGTTAGTGTGAGTGTGAAATTAGGGATTAGAATTTTTGAGAGTCCTTCTCCCATCTTGGAGGAACTCCATCTGACTTTCTGTCTGAGTGACTATTCTCTTTCAACTCCCAACTCATCAGTTTGTGTTTTTAATACAAATCTTAGAGGAGAATATTCGGGAATATGGAAAACAGAGAACTTTTTCTGATTACTCTCCAAATCTTTTTTTTTATTCTCTAAATCTTATTGCATAAATTACTGCCTTTCTCTCTTTCTCCTTCTCTTTCTGTCTCTGTCTCTCTCAAACATACAGACACACACACGAAAGAAGAGGATTCACTCACATAACATGGATAGATGAAGATCTATACCATGGACATATTTAATTTAGTTCCATTTATTTCACCCCTGTTGACTCAAGGAACAATTTTGAAAATTGTATTCACCATTGAAAAGAATTGGTAAAGGGTGACCTCATGTTAGGAATCATGGGATCAAAAGAAATACATAAGTCTATTTTAGAAGGGTCGTTAGGAGATGCTATGTTGTTGACAATGCTTACTGGAAGCGAAAACCCCAAATGAGAATTGAAGACCAGGAATTTCAAAAAGTCAGAGTAATGAGAGTGGGAATGAGTGAAAAAATCATCAGGCGATCTGATTAAACTTTTGAAAACAGTTTTTTATTTTTTAATTTCCATCGGTTGGTCAAAATTATACACTTTGTATGTTATAACCAAAGACACACTGGGTTTTATACTTTTTTCATACTTTTTAATAAAAGTAATTAAGACGAGGGGAACCAAGATCTCTGCCTAACATCAAAATTTAGATGATAAGCATAGACTATAATAATTTAATGCTCTAGAAATAGGAATCAAAAGCATACTTAGGAAATTTAAAGGGATTTAAGGCACTAAAAACAGTCCCAGTGAATTCTACATGTAATCCAAAGTGGTCTATAAACTTAATAAGGGGAATTTGCAAATCTTGGATCACTTTAGAAGTGACGAAATAAGCATTGATGACTGTATGAGTCTAGGAGTTTGGTCAAAAGGACAAGGGCTAAAGGTCTGGATTTGTGTCATGCTCAGCCTATGAGGATTCCACCTTCTGAAGGAGTGCTTGCTAAGCCCCAAACCTGAGGATTATACATGTGATAGAGTTGCTCAGGTCAATACTGATTGGAGATACTGTCCTCACTGGACCTGCTCAGAAACAGGAGCTGAAAATTCCTCCTTAACCTGAGAGTTCTCTGGAAAGCACATGAGATTTCATTTGACTGGTTTATACCTGTGAGAAGTTCCCCAAGCCTGAAATCTTCCACCCTGAACTCGTACGGCTGTTGGCACACCGCTCCTGGGATCACAATTTGTTGAAAAAAGGATTCAAAAAAGTTTCAGAGAACTGGGAAAAGAATGCTTCGAGGCCGATCTCTATCTGTGACATCCCTGAGTGGGCTGCCTCAGTGGGAAGTTGAAGAGCTTCCTGTGGAGGATTTACTGCTTTTTGAAGTCGCTTGGGAAGTAACCAACAAAGGTTTGTACTACCCTGGAAGGTGGCTATTTGCCAGATTGCTGAAGAATGTATTAGGATTTCACAGGTGACTCTAGTGAGAATGAATTGGTGGTGAGTGAGGAAAGTATTCAAACTGAATATAAGTTGAGGTTACATTTAACCTTGTCTATTCCAACAGGCCACCGAGAACTTAGATGCGGCTGTGTATTGAAGGGAGAAAACGTTGAAAATATTAGTCGTTGTCAGGGAATGTGCATTTAAACTAAAATTTGAAATGCATATTATGGCCAAACAGAAATGAAAGGCTACTATTACTCTTTTGGTTTTATGCTTTCTGTCAACAAAAAAAGCATAACCAAGTACTTTAGTTTAGGGAGAACCACATGTGATTGGGACTCTTTACAAACCTTAATGCCATGCACCATTAAAGATGGTACAAAATACTTATTAATAATGTTGCCAATAATTCATGACCAGCTTGGAATTAAAGTTCTAACCTACTAGCTGCTCAGAAAACATTACACAGGGCTCCTATTAAGAAGAATGAGAGAATTTCAAACTTAGAGGAATTATATTTGGCACCAGTTCTGATTTTCACCTTATGCTAAGTATTCAAAGTTCATAAAATGCAGCAAATTTTTTATAAAATTAATAATAGCATACAATCAGAATAAAAAAAATCAATCCTGCTTGGGTAGAAATGCAGGAATGAATGTGAGAGAACAAAGCAGGCTTCTTCTCTATAGTGTGGAAGCAAAGAGAATAGAAACCTTATTACAGAGAAGTGTTTTGTGAAGAGCTGTTTCTAATGTTCTTTTCCTAGTCACCTGGTGTTTAAAATGCCCAAAGTTCCTGGGAATGGAGTCATCTCTATTATACATAAATCCCAGTCTACGACTTGAAATGAAGGTTTTTTTCTACAGAGCAGGCAGAAACTCAAGGATATAGCTTATTGGCGGAAAAACCGGGGGGGGGGGGATTTTTAGACCAGAGCCCCTGCGTGAGTTCCAGTACCTGAACAGAGTCCCTTCTCCTTCCTTCTCTCCTCCTTTTCTCTCCATCTAGCAAACATTAATGGAGCATTGTCTCCCAGTGCTAGGAACACCCTGGCAAACACTGTTATTCCATGGAGCTTATATCCTGTCGACGCACAGGCTGATCTCAGGGCCCAGAATGGTGACTGGTGGGCAGAAAATGCTCCATGGATTTTTTTTTCTTTGGAATGAAGAACAAATACATTTTGTTTTCAGCCCTACATGCCTTTGAACCAATTTTCTTGCTTTTCCCATACAAGGGAAAGGAAATTGTTTTATGGAGAAGAGAACCACGATGTGATTTATCCAATTGACATCATCTCCAGCATATCTTTATGCTGATATTTATTACAGTCTGATAGTTTAGAAATTTTTATATAAAAGGACAACTATTGTGTTCATCCCTGACAATACACTGACACTATAAATACAGTTTTTAAAAACATTACTTTTATCTCCCCGCAGTTCATGGCAGTGATATGCGGCATCTTAGAATCCAACTCCTCTATTTCAAAGATGAAATGGATGCCTCAGGCTTAGATGATCAAGCAAATGTCAGGGCTGGAACTAGCATTTAGGTCTTCTTCAAACTCACTTCTCTTTTTTACTACCACACAAAAATTAAAAATTAAAATCATTGCCTAAGGAAATGTCCTATAGATGAAAGAACATAGGACTTGCAATCAAAGGCCATAAATTTCTAAGACTTTGAAAAAAATTATTTAAATCATCTGAATATCAAGTTTCTTCTTGAATGAAACTAATGTAACATGATCCAGCTCTCTTATAATGTTTCATGGCAAGCAAGGAACTCTATTCAGATCCAAAAAAACAAAAGATTTCTTACAGAAAAAAAAATCCCTTTCTGCCATAATCTTGCCAATGAACAATGAATGTGTGTAAAATATAACAAACTAGAGAGTCACAGTTAAATTATTGGATATTCATTCTCAGACTTCAAATAACACTTTCCACTTGTTCATATTACCCTTGACATCTATTGCTTTTATTCATTTAAACATTTATTATTGCTCTTCATTTATTATTCAATAAATATTCATCAAGTGTTGATTTATTAGATGTCAGGCACTGGAAATTGAAGGAGATAGAGCTTAACAATGCAGAACTGATCCCCAGTCTTCCAGAATCTACAAACTTGCAGGTAGAGACTGAACATGCAATTAGAATCAAATGTGATACAGTAAGAATGAAAGAACAAGATGCTCCAAGACTATACACTGGGGGCAGGGGATGGAGGTATCTACCTAATTTGAGGTTAGGAGATGAAACTTCTGTAAGGAAGAGACAGTTGAACTGACACGTGGAGGATAAATAGCCACTGGAAAAAGATGATGGAAGAAGGATAGAGACGGTTCAGTGTTCTTTGTGAAGGAGCGGGATGTGCCAAGATGCAGAGGTGAGAAAGTGTACTCTGTTCAAAGATCTGAGGGAAGCTAAGAGAGGGAAAGGAGTGGAGGGTGAGAGCAGATGGGAGGGACCAGCAGGGGGGAGTTTGTGAAATTTATGATTAATGATAGGAAGCCATTGAATTTCTAAATAGTGGGAAGTGCTAACTCGGGTGTGTTTTTGAAAAAGCACTGTTACTAGTTGGGTGAGAGGATGCAGGAAAGTAGCAGACAAGTTAGAGACTGTGGCATGATCTAGGATGGAGAGTTTTGCCCAAATGTTAGAAATAAAAAGGTTTATTTTCTCTGATCTGCCCAAATCATGGTAGACTACACAATATTTGTATTATATTAAGGATATCTGAGATTAAAAAGACTTTAGTGAATATTGTCACAATTAATGATTATTAACTTAATACATGTGAGTAATTCTGAAGTATAGTCACTAAATGAATGCTTCTTTTTAAAATTTTACTAAAAATAGGGGCGCCTGAGTGGTTCAGTCGGTTAAGTGACCAACTCTGGGTTTCAGCTTAGTTCATGATCTCAGGCTCCTGGGATCAAGCCCTGTGTGAGGCTGAGTGCTGGGTGTGGTGTGGAATCTGCTTGGGATTCTTTCTCTCCCTCTGCCTCTCCCCTCCCACCCCCATGCACTCACACACTCTCTCTCTAAAAAAAAAAAAAAAAAAAAAAAAAAATTATTAAACGCAATTCATTTTAGCCCTAGGCCAACATGTAATATAATACATATAATACTTCTATTTTCTTCCTTCTCAAAACGGATACCATAGCTCTGGGTCACATGGTATGAAAGGCATATGGAAAAACTCAGAAAACTACAATCAAGATGGTATGATAGAAACTGATTATAACTGTGAGTCTGCTATTCTGAGGCGGGAGTTCTGAAGGTTGGACCTTGATACAAGTGGGCTTCAAAGAGTTTGTAAACTTTTAAAATTATATCTGAAAGTGGTTTGTGTACGTCCTCCTTTGGAGAAGAGGACTGAATGCTTTCATCAGATTTCCAAAAGCCTCAGTGACTGATGTGAGAACCACTGCTCTCAAGTTCCCCAAACCCTGGGTTCCTTTTTGTTAACCAGAAATGCAAGTGCCAAAATAAAAAAGCTATTTCCACTAAGTACTGTTTTTTAAATGGCTTTTCTCTAGGGCAGAATAGAAAGGATTCCACCTTCCCCAAGACCTAAAGATATTTATCTTTCCGTGATACCACTCATTTTCTCCCTCTGACCCTCCCACCTACCACTCTTAAAAATCTATGAATACTTTACTCCAGATAGTTACTTGCAGTCTTGCTGTCTACAGCCTGTGGACTCTGGGGTCAGACTTTGGGGACTGGAATCCCAACTCCATCATTACCTGTATGATGTTGGATGGGTCTCACAGCCTCTATGTGCCTCAGTTTCTTTATTTAAAAATGAAGATAATAATAGCACCTACCTATAATGGGGTTGTGAAAACTAAAAGAAATGTCAACTGTAAATCTCTTAGAACAGTGCCCCACACTTAGTAAATGCCTTGTAGGTGTTAGCTTATGATTATTTCTTCATAAAATTCATTCATCAAATGAAGAAGTTGGATCATTCATTTTCATACTGCCTTTCACTTTGAGCAATTCCATCCTTCTGTTTTTAAATGCAAAAGCCAAGAGTGGGGAAAGATATGGATCGGGGTTACAGTAAGTAGGGGTCAAGTTTCCTTTGCCTGGCATGAATAAGTGGTGGCCATGTCAGTGGCATCCCAAGCTTCACCACATGAAACATAATCTATGCAAAACCCATACTTGGTACACACATATCTTCAAGATGAGCACTAGTCTCTTCATTTCTTTTTCATCCAAATTACCATGTCTGAGCCCCTCCTGTCTAAAACATCTAGAGTTACCACTGTGGTATAATCAGGGTGGGAGGTATCTATAGTTTTGCTTTAAGTATGTCATCTCCCACTGCCCAAGACTGCAGATGCTTCATTTTGAATCACAGACCCAGCAAAGCTCTAGACACATAAACATTTGTTGACCATTTTTGCCAGTAGTAACATTTAGTCTTTCTTATCAGGTTTGCTACCTCAGAGAATGATGTCTAACGGTAAAATGACTACCACTGTTCTGCTGTTCTGCCTCCTTGAGACAGGAGGGCCAGATTAGTAGCTCTGTACACTGAAGTCATATAACTTCCCAATTCTGCAACTTTTAAGCATTTGAAAAAGTGATGATTATCCCAGTTTATATATAAAATATAGTCAACCCTTGAACAACTCAATTATGAAGTGAATGGGTCCACTTATATGCAGATTTTTTTCAATAAATACAGTACTGTAAATGTATTTTCTCTGCTTCATGATTTCTTAAACAACATTTTCTTTTCCGGGGATCCCTGGGTGACTCAGCAGTTTAATGCCTACCTTTGGCCCAGGGCGCTATCCTGGAGTCCCGGGATCGAGTCCCAACATCAGATTCCCTGCATGGAGCCTGCTTCTCCCTCCTCCTGTGTCTCTGCCTCTCTCTCTCTCTCTATGTCTATCATAAATAAATAAATAAATCTTAAAAAAATTTCTTTTCCGAGCTTATTTTATTGTAAGAAGACAGTATAAAATACATATAGCATACACACATGTGTTGTTTCTGTTATCAGTAAGGTTTCGGATCAATAGTAGGCTATTAGAAGTGAAGTTTTTGGGGAGTCAAAACTTGTATGTGGATTTTAGACTGCATGCGGTGTTGGCACCCCTAACCACCACATTGTTCAAGGGTCAACTGTATATCCTTGCTATACATAATATATATTTAGAATAATACACAATATATTATATGTATTATAATATATTATATGTATGTGAGTGCATGAGGATATATGTATATACGTGTGTGTGTGTGTGTGTGTGTGTGTGTGTGTGTAGCCTTATTTTGGCTGGTATCCACATTCTATACTGCTTTGGAATCCTGATTTTAGCAATATCAGCAGTGTTTCTAGATGAAAACTTGAGGTTTTTGCTATCTCCATGGCATATGCCATGGGACCTCATCTTTTCTTTCTTATGAAAGGCCTGATACTTTGCCCTCACACTAAAGATAGCTCCCATGCAGTTGCAGGAAAATATAGATCAATAAGATACAAAGTACATGTTTGAAAGTGAAGGGCAAGTCCAAATTCAATGACCTACACTGGTAAAACAATAATTCATTAAAAAATATGTGTTGGGGAACCTCTGGCTTATATTCCAAATTTGAAAATAGGAATGACCCTATTTCTATGCCATTTTACCTATGATTAGCATGCCAGGAGAGGAGATTGGGGTAAGTTTGGTATCCAGACAAAGTTAAATGCTAAGGGCAAGTAGTTGGCATACAAATATGGGGAGGACAGAAAGAACATAAAATGGAGCTTGCATATGAAGTAGTGGTAAGATGATCTCCTCCCAAAAAGTCTGTACATGAAGGAGTCTAGGGGGGAATGATTCATTTACCATTAGGCCTCAACCAATATAGGATTGACTCTTTTTAAAAATTTTATGTTTTTATTCCTGATAGACTGAAAGAATGTATCCATAGTATTTATGAACACTCTAAGGCTAGCTGGGGACTATCTCTATCAAGTTTGAAGGCCTCAAATGGGGAAAAGAAGAAGCGAATTAACCAACAGTGTTTAACTTTGCATTTCAATTTCCACATCTAATCATTCTTTTTTTTTTTTTTGAGTAAAAAATTTCTCTTCTCCTTTTTGTCCTTCAGCAAATAAAAATGTGTTTGCATTTACTCAAGTGTATTTGAATTTGAAACACATAGTTTAACAAACAAGGATGTCCTAAGATCTCTGGGCAACATACATAGTTGCAAATAAAAGAGTTTTAAGAATAGAAATGTGAATCAGGCAATATAAATATGTGCCATCAGAATCTGGTAACATAACCCCCTGATAAGATAAAGGTGAAGGAAATAAGTCTACAGAAGAAATTATTTGAAAATTTTCCCTTTGCATGGATAGTAAGTATGAATAAAGCTTATATATGTTTAAATATGTTGCTAAGATGTGACTCATATATACTTTAAAGAAAAATCTTTTGATTGTTCTTGCAAATTATTTCTCTAAATTTGTTTTCCTCAACAAATGGTTTTGACAGTTCATAAAATTTTCTGGAATTTGGAGAAATATTAGGCATATTAGGCATGCTGGCATCAATTTATGTAGCCTCGGATTCATTATTGATTGCGTGAGTCACGTTTGTCCTGGTCTAGTCTAGAAGCCTCTGCTTGCAGGGTTTACAAATCATCTTCACATGTCCCATGCTACTCTCATCACCTGCCATCTGAGTTGTGATTGAATGTTCTTATCGTTCTTTGTTCAAGTGATAGTTTTAAGTTTCTTTAAATTTTCCATAATCACAAAGTCTTTTCTTAGACATGAACTTCTTAAAGATGGTAAGTTTATGTAGGCTCATGTTAAAATTGTTTGCATGTAATAATTACATGTTGTGAGTTATATTAGCTCTACCATTTTATGAATTAATGAATCTTGTTACTTATATAATAGTGCCAACATTTGCATTTTGTGGCTTATCTCTTAAATAGCAATTTATCACAAAGTATATTTTGAGTGGTTTGGGCTTAACAAAAAATTTGCAGATGGCAAATTCTAGCTTTTGGCCATAGATTGTGATTATTGGTATGACTTACTATTTAAAGCCTAAATTACTGGGCAGCCCTGGTGGCCCAGCGGTTTAGCGCCGCCTGCAGCCCGGGGTGTGATCCTGGAGACCCTGGATCAAGTCCCACATCAGGCTCTCTGTATGATGCCTGCTTCTCCCTCTGCCTGTGTCTCTGCCTCTCTCGTGCTCTCTCTGAATAAATAAATCTTAAAAAAAATAAAATAAAATAAAGCCTAAATTACTGAAACAATGTAAGAGATGCAATTGCTATCGACCTATATATCCTGATGAATTGAAATAACTTATGAAAACTCATAGTAAAAATGGGAACCTTTTTTTTTTTTAATACACAAGTAATAAAATCACTCTAGGAAACGGAAATAAAGATTGGTGCCAGGATCTGTTTGGCTCTGGAATTTCACACAGCATTTCTTGAGTTGTTTTCTCACCTATTGCCCATGGACTGAGAATTGCTCAAGAAATTGATTCAGACCATTTTCATATTCTCACACAAGATGGTTGCTTAGAGCCAGCACAAGATATCCTCCCTAAGTTTACTGAGGTCTTCTTCTCCTTGGTCCTCCTGCCTAGCTGTGGCCTCTCAAACCTTTCCTTTTAAATGCCTATTACTCTCCACTTGCACGCTATGCTTTCAACTTAGGATCGTGGCTCTAACTCTACTCTTTGCCTAAAAAGTTCTTCCCCATGATAGCTGCTTGCCTCATTTCTTCACCCTTTTAAATACTTACTCAAATACCACCTTTTCAATGAGCCCTAGTCTGTGATACTGCTGCTACAACCTGCCTTTTGCCCCTAAACTAAGTAATATTTTATTCCCGCTGAACAGATGAGCTAATGGAGCCTTAGATTGAGTTAACTAGTTCAATTTAAGTTGTTCCAAATTTTTCAGTATGAAAATGCTTCCATAAATATCCTAATACACATATCTTTTAGCATTCTTATTTCCCCGAATGATTTTCTAGATGTAGACATGCTGAATCCAGAGTATCCATGTTTTTCTAGAGTATACGTATTTTTTGGCTCTGTGTTTTATTTTTTTAAAAAATTTATTTATTTATTTTACAGAGAGAGAGAGAGCAAGCACAAGCAGAGGGAGCAGCAGAGGGAGAAGGAGATGAAGGCTCTCCATTGAGCAGGGAGCCCAACATGGGGCTCAATCCCAGGACTCTGGGATCACATTCCAAGCCAAAGGGAGACATCTAACTGACTGAGCCACCCAGGCGCCCCTAGCTCTGTGTTTCAAAAGTCATGGGAGCAATGCCAGAGGGGGAAAAATGAAAGACCACATGAAAATTTGTATGTGAGTCACTGGGCTTGACATGAGGGTTGGGCCAAGTATTCCCCTATTAAATGCTATCACCTCTTTTCTCTTGTCAAAAGGTACCTTGTTGGGTACCTTCCAGGGTAAGTGGCTCTTTAGCTTGAAAGACTTATTCATAATTTCAACAGTGGCTATTACTTGAACATACCCCAACCCCCTCTTGGAGCAGTGTAGGAGAAGGAGTAAAAGGTGACTACAGTTGCTGAGTGTGTGTCTTGACAATGGCTGTTGGAGCCAACTTTGACACTTCAGTGTAGATAGACCTTCAAGCCAAGTTCTGCTTTACTACAGTCATCTTGTCAGATTGCCTTGAAATGTTTGTATTTCTCGGCTGCTGTCAACCTGCTGCTCTATGATATGCACCCAGAAAAGGCTTTAAAATATGCATGAATTAAACCAAATAGTTACTATTTGTGTGTCCTTTAAAAAGCTTCTTTTAGAGGAGTGCCTGGGTGGCTTAGTCAGTTAAGCATCTGCCTTTGGCTCAGGTCATGATCCTGGGGTCCTGGGATCGAGTCCCACATCAGGCTCCCTATAGGGAGCCTGCTTCTCCCTCTGCCTATGTCTCTGCCTCTCTCTGTATGTCTCCGATGAAAAAATAAATAAAATCTTTAAAAAGATTTCTTTTATAAAGTTAAATAAACCCTTGTGCTTGATAAATCCTAAATGCTAACTTAAAAATGAGAACGCATTTCCATGCCTCATCACTTAAAGTGAAATACTAACCTGAATGATAAATGGAACCTTTTCTTTTTAACAGTTGGTGGCATCTATACTGTGATTCAGACAAAGGCCAAAACCACAGCAGATGAATGGGGAGACAATTATTTTCTGATTGGCCCATATTTTGAGCATAATATGAAGACTCAGGTGGAACAGTGTGAACCTATAAATGATGCTGTTAGAAGAGCTGTGGACACAATGAATAAACATGGCTGCCAGGTAAGGGCTACTGATTGACACTCCACTCAGCAAGACCTAGGACACTGTTACGGAAGAATAGAGCACCATTTACATGAACTCACAATGGAAGATTATTTATCTACCTAGGGAAAAGGAGCAGGTTTGTGAGAAAGGTAATGAACTTGTTTGTAAATAGGTTAGACTTGAAGCATCTTGTGAAAACCATCAAGAAGTGTCTAATAGGATAACAGGTTTGGAGTTCAGCAGAAGGTAGAGGATAGAAATGTTTTGGGGAAAGTCATTTGTCTTTAAATTTTAGTTGACATTATGGGTATTGATAACAGCATTCAGTGGAAGTTTATTGATTAAGAGCAAATGTATTGAGTCAAACCTTCAGGAATGTCAACATGTTAGAACATCTACATTAAAATAAAAAACTCAGAGGTTGCGAAAGTAGAAACATAGTCAGTCATGCAGAATCAAGAGTGGGCAAGTCCTAATCCTCAGAACCTGTGCATATGTTACCTTATATAACAAAAAGATTTTGTAGATTTGAATTGCAAGGTGAACAGATTATTCTGGATTATCTAGGTGGGCCCAGTGTAATCACAGGGGTCTTTATAAAAGAGAGGCAGGTGAGTTAGAATCAAAAAGAAGATGTGCCAATGGAAGCAGAAGTTGGCCTGATGAGCTTTGAAGATGGAGGAAGAGGCCACAAACCAAGGAATGCAGGTAATCTTTAGAAGCTGGAAAAGGCCAGAAACAGATTCCCCAAAGGACTACAGATAGACTGTGACTCTGCCAGTATGTTGATTTTAACCCAAAAGACCCATTTCAGATTATTGACTCCCAAACCTGAAAGATCATAAATCTGTGTTGTTTTAAACCACTAGGTCTGTGGTAATCTGTTGCTATCATAATAGTTATAGGTCAAAACAAGGGAAGAGAGTTTCAAGTATAAAGGAGGGATTAAGTCAATGAAGGATTTAACTAAAGCCAATTGAGTTTAGCAATATTCAGGTTATTCATGGCAATCTTGCTAAATACAGCCTCTAGGGAGAAGAGGGTTAAGTCAGATTGCAGTAGGTTTAGGAATGAGTGAACAATTAGGAAAAAGGTACAGAAGTTGTGGCAATGATATTTTTCTATGAAGAAAAAAGATAAGCAGTTTGGGAGTGATATTGTTTTGAGAAGTAGTGTTTCATTAAATGTGAGATCTGATCGCATTTAGATGCCAAAAGGAAATACCCGGCAGATAGGAAGAAGTCAAAAGTTCGAAAGAAATGGACAAAGAGAGAAAGATCATTGAGAAGTGGAAAGGGAACACAATCTAAAGCACTACCGAGAGGATTTTTCTTCCTCCTGTCACTCAAACAGAAAACAGGGCTAGGTGGCATCAGTCCTGGAGGTGACTATGTGATTGACTGAATTAATGATTGAATTGATGGACAGTGTGTCTGAAATGGATAAGAAAGGAAGCAAACCCAGAAAGGAGGAGATGATGTAGAGAAAAAATGAAGAGATAGGAACTGGAGATCTTGAAGAGAAAAAGGAAATAGTATATACCCTCGGGGAAACAGAGTAAGAGAAGTGGGGCATTGACGTTGTGGTCAAGGAATAGAATTCTAAGATTGAATATTTCAGGGGAGGAACAGTTTGGGTTTTGACAAGGATAATAATGCAGCCATGAACATGGGTAGCTGGAATGTCATGGACATGAAGTTTTTTGAAGTCAATAAAGTCAGAAAACTATGACATAAGTGTGTGGGATAAAAACCTGGATTCTGAAGTTGTCCCCAAAAAGGTGGAAAGGTAGCCAGATGATTAGTAGAATAAGGAAAGGTAGTATCCAAATATACTACCAAGTTCCAAAAATGTCTTTATACACAAATAAGTTTCAGTGTGATTTTAAAAGATCCAAACTTCCTTCATACTCATCCCAGGAATATAGTTTCTGGGGGTGAAAAAATAAGGAGCCTTCATTGAGATGTCTATATGAGTAGCAGGATTTACAAATATGCAAAGTTTAAGATGGTATATGCAAAGTTTAAGATGCAGAAGATTTAAATAAAGGGAACTTGAGGTCCCAGAGAACACCAGGAAAATAAATTATAGTGAGTGTAGTGTAGAGAACATAGAAAAGTAAGAGAGGGATGCATGTTGTACTATCAGGATGAAAGAATGAGTCTTTGGAAGGGGCTTACATTTGAAGCTCTCATGAAAGAAGAGGGAGATGAAAGTCATAATGGTGTGACAAGTCTCAAGGTTCTAAATCTTTTTTTTTTAATATTTTATTTATTCATTCATGAGAGACACACACACACACACACAGAGGCAGAGACACAGGCAGAGAGAGAAGCAGGCTCCACGCAGGGAGCTGGACGTGGGACCCGATCGCAGGACCCCAAGATCACACCCTGGCCTGAAGGCGGCACTAAACCGCTGAGCCACCGGGGCTGCCCAAGTCTCATGGTTCTAAATGGATTTCTGGTGTAAGGATTTTTCCATGTCACAGCCAAGGACTCAATGGAAGTCAGAACAAGCTAGCTTATATTCTCTAATGTTAATCCTTCTCTATGATCTCAGCTCATTGTATTATATATCATATATTAGGAGTCAGCAACTATTCATTGAATGAATACATAAATCAAGGAATGTCCTAAAGAGAAAACAATTGAAAAGGAAAACTCAGTCTGAGAAGAGAAGAGTCCCATGATAAATACTCATTACAATGAAAGCAACTGACAGTTAATGGGGTCTTTCAGAGTTGTCCAAGGCTAGATGGGAGAGATACCATCATGCATTTCTGAGTCTTATGGAAGAGAGTGATGATCAAATGGGCTTGTAAGCTCCCCGGATTCAGAAGTCACAGGGTCAATGACTAAGCAATGTGGACACGTCCAGTTTACTAAAGAGGCCTGGGTACCCAATGAAGGGCTCTTAGTTTTTGCCAGCTTCCAAGGGTTTGAAGCGAATTTATGGAGATGCATACCATGTAATAGGAGAATAAACATAGAATAAAAGTTAAGACAAAAGAATGAGTAAATTACTCATTCAGAAAAAATAGAGGCCAAAAAGAAAGTTAAAACTTACATATACAAGTGATTATATAATTACGATTAGAAAAAAAGTGAGATAGCCAATACATTAAAATTTGCACAAGATAAAATAGGAATAAAAATTCAATTTGAAAATAAAACAGGATTAGACTTTGAGCTGCTAGATTAAAGAGATACAGTTATCTTGGGCAATATATTTAGTTAGGACACCTGGCAGCAACCATGTTGGGAAACACTTTATGTCACTTTTTTTTTTTTTTATAGGAGGAATGAGAGGATCATTTACGTTTGTTTATAGAAACAGATTTTTCTAGCATGGAATATTATAGAAACAGATATTTCTAGCAGATTTTTCTAGTATAAAGTAAAATAAGTAACATTGTAGACATTATATCCAACTGCAAGTTGAAGATACAGAGTAGTTCACCTTAGTACTCTATCATAAAAACATAGACCATGATATTAAATCTTAAAACCATGAGCTCAAGGTCACAGGAGAAAGAGAAGGGCAGAGATTACAGAGATCTAGATACTTCATCTTTAAAATGACCAAATTTAATGAAAGATAAGAATTTGGAAGTTTAGATGAATGGATGCAAGCCCATTCCATCTTCAGGCTCAAATATCAGATGCTTTGTGTTACCACTACATTTCCCTGTATAGTTTGCACTGTCTGCTGTTGAGTTCTAAATAAAGTTTATCTACTCTAAGCACAAATACCTTTTTCTCCCTGGTATAACTGCAAAGCTGTATGTTCTTTAATATGGCAGGTGCACTTTGGAAGATGGCTGATAGAAGGGAGTCCTTACGTGGTGCTATTTGACATAGGCTATTCGGCTTGGAACCTGGACAGGTGGAAGGGTGACCTCTGGGAAGCATGCAGTGTCGGCATCCCTTATCATGACCGAGAAGCCAACGATATGCTAATATTTGGATCTTTAACTGCCTGGTTCTTAAAAGAGGTACAGTTTATTGTATAGACATACAATAGAGGAGAAGCATAATTGTGCTCTGTGCCCAGCAATGATTCTGTGATTTTTAGATTAAGCTAAGTAAGATGACGTCATTATGATTGTCCTAATACACTTCAAAAGAATCTGAGGAAATATTCAGCCTTCCTCTAACTAAATACTAGCCTTTGGAACAGGTTAATAATCGTGCTTATTAGCATGTACCACATGTCAGATTTAAATAGAATAAAACAACCCATTATATTGCCTGATACATAGAAAGTAATATATATACAAGCAAAAAACAGTATACATCATGCACTATGCACATGAATTCTAGACTTATGGGAGTAAAAAATAGCTTGAAATATTTGGTGTTGTTTATGCATGGGTACTTGTGCTACTGCAGTGGCTTTTGTATATTTTCATCATTTTCTAAGGGTTGAAGTGATCTCCTTAGTTGTGAAGGATCTGTTAGCAGTGAAATACCCCCCCCCCCAAAAAAAAACAAACCTCCCCAAGTCCACCCAAGTCCCAAGAGCTTTAGGTACCAATTCTTGTGAAATGAACCAAGCCTGTGCTCTCAAGTTCTCAAAGCATGGCAGAAAGATTTCTTTGCATTTCTTGCATTACCTCAAAATGATTATGCCTAACTTAAAAATCAGATGGTGAGGGAAGAGCATCCTTAGCAAAGTGAGGATATAGTCTAAGGATAAATCACAGAACTATATGTTGGCAGTGTGTCCCCTTGACCACCCTTTCTTGCTGATGAAGCCATATTCAATAGTCACAAAAGGCTGCCTTAAGGTGAAGGGAAAGGTGAAGGGGCAGTAACATTACCTTGTTTTGGTGACAGAATAGGAGAACAGGGTGAGGGTGCTAACAAGATCTGGATTAATGGCAATAAGCAGTCTTGTTTTAGCATTGGTCGGTGGAACTAATTTTTCTTCTGCAAACTGCCTCCCTGAGCCACTACCCCCAGGGCTGAGGCCAGCCTGTGTGTGCATGTGTGCGTGCATGTATATGTTCATGCGTGTGCTTGTATGTGTGTGTGTGTCTGTTCTCATCCTTTCTGCTAAAGGAATCTAGAGAAGAGAGAAGCAAGAAAGTGAAAGCCCCAATGTTCTCTGAAGTAAAGCTATTACAGAAACAGAATTTTTTTTTATTCAAATGGCAAATAAAGACATTGACAAAAATCTAAGGCACTTGGGCAAGCCTTATTTTTGCTGTCATCTCTCGGCTACCACTGATCTGTGCAACTGTTAATTACTGTAAGGAACTTTTTCAAGAGTAGGTATTTTAAACTACAAAGGTCCAGCCTAAGTCGGTGGTTTTCACAGAGTATTTCCATAGGCCACCACCAGCAGCATTGGCTGCAAACTTAAAAGACATACAAACTCCTGTCCCCAGCCCAGAATTAGATCATCTGGCAATGGGACTCAGATACCTGTGCTTGACCAGCCTTCCAAGTGACACCGATGTCCTCTCAGTGCGAGAACTGCCTTCTTGGGTGGACTCTCCATTTCCCAATTCTCTGCTCAGTCTCTCTAAATGTGCATGTTTTGCATTATCAGTTCTGCTCCCTCATTGAGGAAACAGGCAGTCATAAAGGTAGTGAAATGCAAATATTAAATTTCTGTAAGGGTGAAACAAGGTAACTTTGAGGCAGGGAAACTGATGCCCCGTCTAGTTTTAGAACTAGACTGGGATTAGACCTGGGTCCTCGGCATGTTACTAAAATAGGATTTGCCTCTAAGCAAATCATTAACCTTCTACCCATTTCCATTTTCTTAAAATAGTATATTAAAGTGCTTTTGGCTTCAAAGAACAGAGAATCCAAATAAGACTGACTTAAAACATGAAGTCATTTATTGTTTATTTCAAAAGAAGTTTCTAAGTAGGTAGTGCCCAGTGATTCGGCTGCTCAGTGTTATCTTCAAGGATATTATTGCTATTATCCATTCATCCATTCAACGAATATTTATTGAGTGCCTACTGTGCATTTGTTCTCTTAGGCCCCTCTGTGGTTACAAAAATAAATCTGATTCATTACCGAAAGGGAGGATTATGCCAAAAAAATATGTGGGCTTTTTGAACATGCAGCTAAATCCTATAAAACTATTCTGCTGGCTAAATCTGCATACTTCTTGCTTAGCTCTCTTTAAATTTTGCAAAAATTTATGGGCACGATAACTTTCCTTATGCTGTGGGCCATGGTCAAGATCAAGCTTTACCAACAACTCTTCTAAATGCTTCTTTTCTGATGTAGGTGACAGATCATGCAGATGGGAAACATGTCATTGCCCAATTCCATGAATGGCAGGCAGGAACTGGGCTGATCCTTTCTCGAGCTCGGAAACTTCCCATTGCTACAATATTTACCACTCATGCAACACTGCTTGGGAGGTATCTCTGTGCAGCAAACATTGATTTCTACAACCATCTTGATAAGGTAAAAAGTCCTCCCTCCTTCCGCCACCCAACCACCTTTCTTTCTGATCCTTGGACCTGAGGGATGAGAAGTATTGATCTTTACATTTCCATCTGCCAACCAGATGGCAGAAATGCCCTTTTAATGAATCAACATTCATGACAAAGCCTCCCTTGAGGTGACAGAGAGTTGATGCAGTTTAATCGTCAGAGTGCAGTAGAGCGTAGTGGTGACAGGCTGGATGTGTATCTACTTTGGAACAGTAAAGCCAAGATCCAAAGAGGCACAGCAGGTGTAAGTGGGTTGGACTCCCGTGTATGAAGCTAAGGAAACACTGTGAGGGTGCTGGATCCACACACAGCTCAGAGTGGCAGCTAGACCCGGTGTTCTAGGCGTACAACTCTGGGTCTTCCTCTCTCTTTCAAGTGAACAGATGGTCAGATTTCTCCTGTAACCCTGTGATGTATAGGTGGAGTTGATGTGTGGGTTGAGTAAGACAGTTCTTTAAAACAGGGTCCTTGGTGACCAAATAATTGGGTTTCCTTATCTTAAAAGACTGCCCAACTTTATGACCAAGGTCATTCTGTTTTGACGTTTTCTTTTATTTGCTGACAGTTAAGTCATATTAATAAAATTATACCTTTATATCACCATGTCAGTGATATCAACAAAGCATTTGAATACCAGAAAGTCAGGGTTTTATAGACTTGGTATCTATACTGCCAATCAAATGAACTTAGCATTTTTGGGTTCTGTTTACTGTCAGGAAAATTAGGAATTTGGAAAGTGGATTTCTAAAGATTTCTGTGGTTTAAAAAAGTTCTAAAATTCTATGAAACAGAATATGTGTGTGTGTGTGTTTGTAATACATGAACACTTAGTTAATGGTAATGGAAAGCTTTTCTACTATCCCAGAGATGTTTTGAGTGTAGGAAAGCTCTTTCTGACAAACTTTAACATTTGCAGAGCAAATGTTAAATGTGGTCCTAAAGAGAGCTTTCCTATGAAAAGGTCAGTCTAACCTAAAGGTCAAATTTTAAACATAAGTTGTACATTTAAAATAAAGTCATCAGAAAGTCAAATAAGGGAAATTTCCTGACAGTATATGATAATGATACACTAGTAAGGTCAAGCCACTGATCTATGGTAAGCTCAGCAATCTTGTTTTCTAGAAAAGAATAGACTTTGATTTTTGTGAAAGACAAAATATTGGAGAGGCGTATCAAATATTTTACTTCAGAACATCTAAGACCATTATATAGTAACAATTAATAAAAACCACTAATAAAATTCATTAGATAATATTAGTTGTTCTAAGTAACAAATGATTATAGTGTGTAGTTATATATTACAATATTATCCCTTGGACAAAAGGTTAGTATTTATACCATTTTATCTTCAAATATGATGTATCTTCCCATTTTAAGGCTCTTCACTGGTTGAAATGTGTGAGCTGAGTCAGTCTCAACCCATCATTCTAGTAAAATATCCTGTCCAGCAGAGTTACTAGGAGATCACAAGTAATTAGGAACTAGATTTGTTTTTTAAAAAATTATTTATTTATTTATTCGTGAGAGACAGAGAGAGAGAAAGGCTGAGACATAGGCAGAGGGAGAAGCAGGCTCCCCACAAGGAGCCTGATGTGGGACTTGATCCCAGACCCCAGAATCACAACCTGAGCCAAAAGCAGATGTTCAACCACTGAGCCACCCAGGTGATTTTGAGTTAAACTCATAATTATTTTTCATAGAAAAGTCCCCCATAATCATTTCCTACAGATCCTCCTCACCCCATTCTCACAGTAGGTTTAGAATTTGGATGTTATATAATAAATTAAATATATAATATATAATATATAATATATAATATATAATATATAATATAATTATGTGTATATTATATATATGCATGAAAACTTTTTAAACATTCCACATAAGAAATGAGTCATAATTTAGTCTTTGATGCAAGTCCCAGAATCAGTTGCAGTAAGCTTTGGTTCAGGCAAGTAAATATGGGGGAGAGATAGGAACAAGAATGAAAGTACCTAACTTGTATAAAAAGAGAAAGAGTAGAATTATTTTACTCAAAAACTAATTGCAACATGAAACATCTTTTATACACACTTTCCTGAATTTAACAAAAAGTAATGAGATACATGAAAATGTAGGAAAGTGAGATTCATTGTCAAAATAACCAGGGCCAGATATGTTATATGTTGGAATTACCGGACAGAGATTTTATAGTTAATTTTTTAAAGATTTTACTTATTCATTTTGAGAGAGAGACAGCATGCACGAAGGAGGGGGGAGGACCAGAGGGAGAGAGAGAGTTCTGGGCTCAATCCTGGAACTCTGCAATCATGACTTGAGCTGAAGGGAGGCACTTGACCAACTGAGCCACCCAAGTGCCCCCCCCAGACAGATTTTAACAGACTATCATATGCATGTGGAAAAGTGGACAACATGTATAAACACCTAGAGTTGCCGTAAACCACAGGTGTGGCCATGCATACCATAGGCCTGCATGGTAAGGGGACCATGGGACCAAGAAAAGGCACATGCCTGTCTTCATTGAGACCTTTCACAGGTTCACCAGGCCTCTGCTGTCCTTCCCTTAAATATTTGAATACTTGGTTTACTCATTTAGAAATCCTATTTTCTTATCTCTAAATGTCTAGATGTTAAACGCTGTCCCATATGTGAAATCTTATTACTCTCTACAATAAAACCAATAACAATCATAGTAACAATAGCTAAAGGTATTGAGCACTTTCCATGTGCCAGGCACTTTTCTAAGCATAAAACATTTCATACTTTTTCCAGAGTTATCTTTCCTATGCATAAGCTGTCTTTACCATATGATTAAATGAACCTTTTCGGTCCTTTTCATTGTACATAGGACAAAGGCCAACTTTCTAGCCTTGTCTGTCATCTTCTCTTATACCACTGCTGCAGTCATATCAGATGCTATTTCCTACACATGCTATTTGACTTAATATATGTGTTCTTTAGGGCAGCTAATTTTTCAATCCAAAATAACCTTCCTCAAATTAAACTTTCATGTCCTGGTCCAAATGCCATTTTATTCATCCAATCAACTTGGAGGTACAAAGATTAATAAGTTATGGTCCTTGCCCTTGAAAGTCTTAAATTCTGAAGGTGATACTGACGATATGAACACTTGCATAGTAAGAGATACATTTCTCTATTCTCAGCCAGTGTGAATCAGTCCCACTCTGATCCTATGCTTTCCTCAGGCACTTACTCATTTCTACTTAATTTTAACCTGTGTTCTCACTAATCTATAAGCTCTTTGAAGGCCACAGAAACAATAAATTACTCAACAAATGTTGGTTGAATGAGAGATTTGGTTGAATAAATGAGACCAGTCAAATAGAGCTCTTAGGATAACTTCAGCTGATCTATGGATGCCATAGAGAGCCATGTTTCAAACATTTTCACAGAAATATTACAATATTACAGTTAAGATAGAATGCTCTAGGAATTTCTTTGTTGTAATCTCTAGAATCATATAATGAGTATTTTTCAGTATTTTTTTTCAGTCTATTTCAGTATATGGTGCAGTAATCGTTGGGACTGACTTGTTGGTTGAACCGGAGTCTAAAGGATAGAAAAGCAGAAGAGTGCACAAGCTTGGAGTCAGCCTGATTTGGTATCAGTTCAGGGCTCTGCTAAGACACTTAATAGGAATGTGATCTTGGGCAGGTTTCCTAACCTTTACAAGCTTCAATTTTCCCCTGCATAAAATGAAGACAAAATACAAACCACAGTTGGTTTATAAGGATGAAATATGATACATGCTTAGAAGAGAGCCTGATCCAGTGTTGAGCTTCTAACGATCTTTATTAGAGAATGCACCCTGCTAATATAATGTGAGTAACCTTATACACTTTTCTCTCTTAAACACAGGTAGTTTCATCTGCAGCTATGTGAGACATAATGTTCAGCTAAGCAATATGGCAAAAGCCCACAACTGTTGCCAACTATTTAATTAATTGTTTGGTGCTTGGCTTATTGGTTTTTGAAGTTTTTTTTTTTTAATTTAAGTTAAGATACCCAGGATATCTTGTGGATGATTGCACAATCTAACACACCAGCCAATTAAAGTGATAATAATTATCCTTATTTTCAATATAGAGCTTAATGTCACCTTTGTTTCTTTGTTTATTGGAAAAATATGATAAGGACCTTGGGGAAAGAAATTAGCTCAATATTTGTAAGATGTAAGGTAAGTAAATATTAAAATACCAAAAAATTAAGAATTCTATGTAATTATAGCAAAGTAAAACTATTTACTTAAGGGATTAAATAGCAGTTTAGAAGCAGAAGTGAAGTGAATAATACTTTTTAAAGCATGCATAACTGTGCATTTAGTAATAGGTTTAATAAAAAGTTATTACTTTTTTGTGGTTATAAAACTTTACACAGAATTGAGGAAAAACAATATGTATAATATATGATTTTGTTTCACTTGTGTAGAAGGATCAGTATAGTTGGTCCTTGAACAACACAGGTTTGAACTGTGCGGGTCCATTTATATATGGATCCTTTCAATAAATATATTATAGTACTGTAAATGTGTTGTCTCTTCCTTATGATTTACTTAACTAACATTTTCTGTTCTCCAGCTTACTTTACTGTAAAAATACAGTATGTAATGCACATAACATACAAAATATGTGTTAATCAACTGTTTTTTATCATTGGTAAGGCTTCCTGTAAACTAGGCTATTAGTAGTTAAGTGCTGGGTGAAGTCAAAAGTGAAATGGGGATTTCTAACTACACCAGGGGTCCATGCCCCTAACCCTCATGTTTGTCAAGGATTGATTGTATGAGCAAATGTATATCAAATGTATATGTGTTTTTGCTTTTTCTTCCTTTTCTTTTCTTTTCCTTTCCTTTTTTCTTTTCTTTTTTTTTTTCCTTTCTTTTTCTCTTCTCTCTCTTTCTCTCTCTCTCTCTCTTTTTTTTTTTAACAGTTTAACATAGACAAAGAGGCTGGGGAAAGGCAGATTTACCACCGGTATTGCATGGAGCGGGCCTCTGTCCATTGTGCTCATGTATTCACCACAGTATCTGAAATAACTGCAATAGAAGCAGAACATATGCTAAAGAGGAAGCCTGGTAATTATTATCTCTGAATTCGTCACCCACCTTTCAGTCCTAAATGACATTGGAGTCTAAAACTTTTGTTTGAAACAAAAAAGTATAAACTAATAGAGGAAAAATGACATTCACTGCTACCACCCAAATCTTTGCACATATTTTAATTCTCAATGTCAGCTCTGTTGCAAAACCAATACTGAGCTATATCCAGAACATAGTAGTGTTCCGTCTGTGCTTGTTGAATAAATGGGTTATGCTAGAAATGGGCTTATGCTCTAGGGTTGTCACAGTGACCTGCTGTGTGTAAAGCAAGTTAACTTTTCTATTTTAAGGAAACAAAATTACAAAAAAATATCAAAAATTTGTGTGAGAATATTCCAGCCCTACATCTTGTGACATTGCATCATTGATTCTATTTAGTAGAAACTTATTGTTTTACTTCCCTGTGACCTTGAAAGCTTTTCTGAGAGCTATCCCCAGACCTACCAGAGGTTACAATGCTGAAAGGCATGTTCCTAGAACATGATTCTATCACTTGGTCACAGCTGATTGGTCTAGAGGTAGATACCCAGCCTAAAGATTGATTCTGATTCTGGACAATCAGAATGCTCCCACAGGAGGGAGTCTAAACAGATGGGTCAGTATGTATGCACACTTGTAGAATAAAAATGTCAGCTCTGAAACTTTTGGCAGTGTCCATTTTTCTTTTATGTTCCATGGGATGCAAAAAGGCTAAATTAGGGGTGCCTGGGGGCTCAGTTGGTTAAGCCAAAGAATTTTGATTTCAGCTCAGGGTTGTGAGATGGAGCCTGGATAGGACTCCACGCTCAGCTGGGAATCTGCTTGAGAGTTTCTTTCTCTCCCTCTTTGCCTGTCCCTCCCTCATTCGTGCATATATATGCACATTCTCCTTCTCTCTCTCTCTCTCTCTAACTAAAGTCTTAAATTTTTTGGTTTTATTTTATTTTATAGATTTATTTATTTATTTTAGAAAGTGAGAGTACGGGGCGAGGGGCAGAGGGAGAGCGAGAGTCTCAAGCAGGCTCCACATTCAGCACAGAGCCGGATGCTAAGCTGGATCATATGACCCTGAGATCATGACCTGAGCCAAAATCAAGAATCAGATGCTTAACTGACTAAGACAACCAGGTGCCCCCAAGTAGCCTTGGTTTTAAAACCTATCTCTGTTACTTTGTAGTTTCTTGTTCTTGTGCAAATAGCTTAAATTCTCTATAGATCAGTTCTTCACTTGTAAAATTGGGATAGCAAAATAACTTACTTCATATAGATTTATAAAAATTAAATTAATATTTATCAATTACACTAGCATCTAGCACAAACTAAGCACTATATAATGTTTCAGAAAGAGAAATACATTATAAGAGGGGATTGTTTACTATCCTGATAAGACTATAGGAATTATTCACATGAGGGCTTTCACTAGAAACCTTGACAACCTAAAATTGACTCTGCTGTGGAGTATAGAATTTGTCCAATTACTTAGTAAAAAAGCAGAAGAATGGCAGTTTGTTCTTGTTTTTAAGAAAACTGACCAAGAAGCCTGGGTTGATTTTGTTGAATCATTTCAAAAGATAGCTTGTTAACTGTAAAATATCCTTCAAAACAATGGCATATTTATAATTTTAGCTCAAATCTCCTTTGCAAAAATGCCCATTGCCATGTGTTACGGGTTTTTTTTTTATATAGCTTCTTTTTAAATTTTAATTTGTTTCTGCTGCTACTAAATGCAGCAGCCCATGTATTCAAGTCACTAGGTAGTTCCCATCTTGTACTCTGAAGAGTCTCTATCTTTCTTGTCACAAACTAATAATTATTCTTGAAAACCAAACATGTCCTCCTACTTGAGTAAGCTCTTCTGGGAATTAGAAAGAAAGACATGACTTTCCAATTTTCCAAGTGAACAGAACATTTCCCACACTTTTGGTCAAAATAAGATGCTAAGAAGTAGTTTAGTGTACAGCATGGTTAAAGACACAACATGTGGAGGGAGACTACATGGATTCTACTTCTGACACTTGTGTTCTTGGACGGATACCTTAACAACTCTGTGCCTATGGAAATGCAGATAAGAACACCTGCTCCATTGGTTCTTGCAAGGATTAAATGAGTTACACTGTAAAGTGTTTAGAGTATTAAGAGCAATAATAAGACATCAATAAACGAAAACTATAATAATCATTATTAGTGCTTTTAATTAGATGTTTCATTGTGCTAGTTAATGTTATTTTGGTCACTCACTCCTAATTTCCTATTTCAATAATTTATTGTGCTGTTTTATGAATTTTTGGTTCTATGATAGAAACTAGAAGTGTTAAGAGACATCTAATTTTATGTATCTAAACAAACTATTTTTCTACAATGATACCCTCTCTCAAAAGATTTTTGCCATGATATTATTTTTGCTTTTCCAGATGTAGTTACTCCAAATGGCTTGAGTGTTAAGAAATTTTCGGCAGTACATGAGTTTCAAAATCTACATGCCATGTACAAGGCCAGGATCCAAGATTTTGTTCGAGGTCATTTCTACGGGTATGCTTTTCTTTATTTAAAAAAGAAATAGTGTGTGTTTTGGGGACCTATGGCATAGAGAAAACAAGACTGTTATAGTAAATGTTTGTCTTTCCCAGCTCTCTTTGAACTTTAACAGAATTCATTTGTACATTTTGTTGCTGTTGCCTTATTTCATTTGAAACTGTTTTGTTTTAGTCATCTGGACTTTGATCTTGAAAAGACTTTGTTCCTTTTCATTGCTGGGAGATATGAGTTTTCAAACAAAGGTGCTGACATCTTCCTAGAAGCATTATCCAGGCTTAATTTTCTGCTGAGGGTAAGAATGCTCTAGTAATGCCACATGATACTTTTATAGGAGGACTTTCTTTTGTGGGAAGTAAAGAACTTTCTGGCTTCTTAAGAACTTTCCAAGAGATATGTGGTTGTGAACACTTACAATGTCAACCTTATTTTAAAAATGGCTCTAGTCTTTCAATTTACAGGTTGGGATCACCACGTTGTTCATTTGTTTATCTGCCTATGTTATCAGGTATTTTAAAAAGAGAACCACAAGATTATTGTGATATATTTTAATATGACATTACAACATTCCTTCCCCTGTCCCAAGAGTTAACCAGTTGAAAGATAAATATGAAAAAGTCAAGCAAATGGAGAACAAAATTTGATGTCTTTAAAACTGATAAAGACTTTAATGGAAGATGTGGCTTGGTATATGGCACCAATAGGCTTCTGGATATTGGACCTTACTATTAGACCTAGCTATCTCACCATATTGCTGTCCTCCTTCAACCAAAGAAGGCCTTCAGAGGAACCTGTGCCATCTAGCTGGCAACCAAACAATTTCTCTCCGTACATCAGGGCAGTCATACACAAACTATTCCTCTCCCTACTCATCAGCCATACCCCCTCCCTAAGATTAAGAGCCTTCAACTATGAGACCAGGAGATATCCCACCACATGGAAACAAGGAGGGGAAAGGAGGTTCCTACTTTCATGCAGATTCAGTTTTTGCTCAGGAAGGTGGGACTTAATATAGCTTCCCAATTAAGCCAGCAGTAAAACCTGTGCCAATAGAAGCAACTATACAAAATGGTACCATGTAATAGCTAGTGATTAAAATTATTGACTTATATTCTAATCCTATCATGTAGATATAGAATAAATAACAATAAGCTACGGGAGACCAGTGTAGAATTTCAATCTTACTGAGATACCAAGACAATTTAAACTTTCCTGAGCTCATACTCTTCTCCAGTTAATATTTTTCCTTGGACATAAATTTATTTTTGCCTTAGAGCAGATATCGCACCAAGTATACTAAAAGATTCACTGATACCACTTACTAAGGAAATAATACATTAATAAAAATCAAACTCTAAAATAGGACTGAAGACCACATAGATTATTCTAGAATAGGCTACAATAATCTTATTCCATTATTTCCTGGTATGTATCTATTCAACAAGCTTTATAGATGGACTCAAAGTTATGTCAAACATATATCATGTTTAGGGACATGATTAATCAATTTATCTATACATTTATTAAATAGTCACTTTATTTTTAAATATGAAAAAAAGCCAATGGCTATTCTAGACATCAAAGATAATTACTATACTTGGAGAAAGTATTCTCTTTCATATAGTACATTTATTCTTTCATAGCACATTGACTTCTCTTGAAGAGTTTCCTATTCTATGACTTCCATAGATTTTTAAAAATAGAACGTAATTAATAGACTCTTGAAGGGGCCACAGAGTATGTGGTGCCCACACTTTGGAGATAGTCATTTCCAGACTACATTCATATGAACATTCATATGTTCATTCATATGTTCACGGTTTTAAGTAAGTTTATGCTTCCATTCTCACGACTGGATATATCATTTCCTTCTGAGACATACTAGGGAAGGGGGAAAGCAAACAGAGTATAGAATCAAAAAACACCAGTTTTAATCCCAACTTTACCAATAATCTGTTGTAGGAACTTAGACAATTGATACCCTCATGCCTCTCTTTCAGTTAGTAAGATGAAAAGAGAGCCATCTATTGTGCACAGTTATTGTGAGGATGGGGTTAAGTTATGCATTTAAAGCATCCAGCACAGTGCCTGCCACACCAGAAGTGCTGAGCACATTTTCCTTTGCTTGTTCCTGGACTTTAAGACTAAAAAACCAAAATGTAGCATTATGATAAGACATGTAACAGGAAAGTTTAAATACTCTTTTTGTGCAAATCAAAGTGAATAAAAACTAGAAAAAATAGAATGAAATAAAGCCAAACTCCCATTAATTTTCCAATATGAAATTTTAAAGACAGCTCAGATTGATGTGACTTTTTTAACCACAGAAAAGCACTATGATATCACTAGCCATTGTTATATATTTTAGCTGCTTAATGAAAATATTTTATGTCTGAATTTTCAAATTGTTAACCAGCAGTTCTCGACTGAAAGCCAGATTTAAATTTCTGAGTAAGCTTCAGGAAAGTGGGTTTAATGTCTCTAAATCATAAATAAGTATTCCTTTTATTTAAAGATGATTTAAAACACTATATACTTTTTAAAGTTTAAAGTCTATCTGTTGACGTTTTCTTTTATCTTTGGTAGTTGACTTGTTATGTTTCCTAATTCCTCATTAGATGCATAAAAGTGACGTCACGGTAGTGGTATTTTTCATTATGCCTGCCAAGACAAATAATTTCAACGTGGAAACACTGAAAGGCCAGGCAGTGCGGAAACAGCTATGGTAATCTCATGTTTTGTGAATGTTCTCAAGCAATAAGTGTAAAGAGATTTTTTTGACATGCATAATTTCTGATATATCTCCTTGAACTGTTTTATTCCTTATGATGATTATAGCACAAGGAGTGCTGGACAGCCTTACAATGATTATAGCACAAGACACTTAAGTGTCTGCCTTCAGCTCAGCTCATGATCCTGGGGTTCTGGGATTGACATCCTGCTTAGCAGATGGTCTGCTTCTCCCTCTCCCTCTGATCTACTCCCCGTTCCTGCTCTCTCTCTCTCTTTCACAAACGAATAAGTAAAAAAAAAATAAGTAAAGATTATTATAGCGCAAATGATACTTGTTTCTCTTCTTATAGGCTACTATGTTAGATTATGTAGTGCCTATCAAACTGTGTTACTATAAAAACTTTGGAATGAGCCACCATGGACGGATAAAGCCTCTGCAGCAATCTTTAACGATGGGTTGAATTTTTAAAAATTTTATTGTGAAAAAAATTTTTAATGTGAAAATTTTAATGTGAAATTCACATTAAAATGTTTTAATGTGAATTCCACAATAAGGAGATTTGTATAATGACTCCCTACATGCCCATAGCCCAGATTCTACAATTATCAATGAATTACCCATCTTGTTACACCTATACTTCCATCCACTCCCCCGCCCTGCTGTCCACACTTGCCCTAATTTCATCAAGTCAAAAAATGTCAAGCTCTGTGGGCTGCTCAGGGTGTTCTGGTGCCTCAGCTCTGGAGATTTTAACTCAAGCTAAACTGGCAACTAGGAAACACAGTAGAGGAGGTTCTACAAAAGAGGTCTGTAATTTCAAAGAATATAACGACAAAACATCAGCATGGCCACGGCAAACAAAGATTTTGAATTGGGACCCTATTTAAATTAAAAATCTTTCAATTCATACAGGGACATTGCACATTCTGTAAAGGAAAAATTTGGAAAGAAACTCTATGATGCATTGTTAAGGTAGGTGCTGAGAGTACTTAACACTTCAAATATTATAGGATTCCCCTATTCAAATTTAACAACTTAAATGCTATAATGTATTTCTTTTAATCCAGATGTAAAGGAATGAGTAGCCTTTGAATATGTATTATATCACGTGAACAGATCTTGTTTTATCCTTCATCTGACAAATTCTTAAGATAGGTTGTACAAATGAGAACATATTCACATGTGCAAATAGGTTCTAATTCAATGGAACTCTCATTAAGGGTTAATATATTAATGCGAAACTGAGGAAGATTTCATGAGTTTTTTAAGTCAAAATATATGTTGACTTTATATATTAAATACACTTACTTATATATTAAATTAAAATATTTAGTAACATTAAATAATGTTAACCTATATTTACTTAATGAATAATAAACATTTAAATATGTAATAAAATAAATGAAATATAGATGTATAAAATCTAATCAAATCTAAAATGTATTACAAAATAATGATTATATATAAAATATATAGATTATGTTATAATATGAAGAGAAAGCTCTGTTGTCCTGACTGACGATGGCAGGCATGCATCATTTCCTTTTACCAGTTATGTCACTTAAAGATCTTTATGTCACATAAAGAAAGATAGTTATGTCCACTTTAGAACATAGTACTCAAGGGTAGGCAAAATATAGTGAGATTCTCCTTCTGATGGTTAACGCTAATACTTTAAAAATGAATTTTAATTTTCATTGATGCTATTGAAATTGCTTTTTTATCAAACTTCTTCATGTTTTAGGAATTTGTCTATGAGCTTCATCAGGAAATCATGTTTGCTTTATAATTATTTTTAAAGTGTTCAGAACGCTGTCTGACACATACGTGGCATTAAATTAGTGCCAGTTATTTTTATTTTATGATGAACATTGTTTTCCCCACAGAGGAGAAATTCCTGACATGAACAATATTCTGGATCGAGATGATGTAACAATTATGAAAAGAGCCATCTTTTCAACTCAGGTAACAAAGAGTGCCCATCCCTTCCCAAGGTTGTTCAAATCTATTTAGATCAATATTTTAATTTACTGGAATGAGCCAGCTTGGAAAATGTATAAACCTGAGAACTAGAGAAGTCATTCTTATGCATTCACCTAAATGATAACTTTGCTTTATTTTCTTTTATGAGTGCTTCTCAGGGCTTCTTTAAAAAATGTCATGGAACTTATCTTGTATCCACTTAAAAAATTTCTATTTTTAGAAAGAAACCAATATATATTTTTGAAAAACTGTGTATATTGCAAGGGCAACAAAATTGTCCCTAAAATTTTCAAAAAGCATGGCATTTTGAGTCATGATAGAGAAAAGGTGAGTATCTCTCGGTTGAGCGGACATTGCAAAAATGCAAGATAGGCATGTGCCGACATCTTGTCATAACAGTGAGGCAGCAGGTGCCGTCAGAGGACAGCCTTGCTAGAAGGATCCAGGAGAGGAGTTCATCTTAAGATTTCAGGACACATTCATTCCAAACAAGTCCTAAAAGTAGTCAAGAAGTGTAGGCCTTTCTTATAGTGGCTGCAGGTGAGAAACAAAAGTATCATGTGTTCACAATATCTGAAGAAAGTTCTTCAACCTATTATCCTTCTCTGGAACCCACGCAAAACTTAGTCATCATCATTAGTGTCATCCCACAGGATGGAAGGCATAAAGACTGGTTGACATGTTGCCAATGACCTACTGTTGACATTAGTCACACTTATTAATTCTTTTCACCATTGACATTTTCTTTCCTCTATGACTTCAGCGACAGTCTTTGCCTCCAGTGACCACTCACAACATGATTGATGACTCCACTGATCCCATCCTCAGCACCATTAGACGGATTGGACTTTTCAACAGCCGCTCAGACAGAGTCAAGGTAGAACTAATTGTTTACAGAGGGCACTTCAGAAGGATATAGAATATACTTCTTCAGAGCTTATTAGAAGCTTCCTAGGTTTGTTTTGACACCTATCAAATGATATTTCCAAAAAAAAAATAATTCTGTTTCCTGTCTTGGGTAATTAAAGTATAATGATTGTTTTAGTATCATTCTCAACATTGTACAATATTGCCGGTAAAAATAGGGAAATTGCCTAATTTTTAATGATATGAATATATTCTAAGAATTACTTTAATTAGTGAATCTCTGAGATGAATATGAATTTTCTTCTTTTTTCCTGATAAAGTTCAACTTTAAGGGAATACTATGAGAAGCCTCCAGTTTCAGAGAATGTGGCTAATGATATTTTTATGGAATTTTCTACAGGCCAATTCACTGTTTTGATGCTTGAGTTTGTAAATGATTAAGCACAGTGTGAATTGTGTGAATAAGACCTGGTTTCTGCCACTGTGGAGCTTAGCCTCTGTGATGTGTCCTGAGGGTGTACTGGGTTCCAGGCACAGTGCTAGGTGTGGGACATAAAAGGGACATGTGAACAGACAGTTGCTTATCTCTACTCCATTCCATTCACCAGTATTCCAGATCACATTGTCATAAGAGTTTACCAATCTTTTCAAAGGTCCCACTTTTTCTTCTTTCTTTCACCTTTAGCAGTTGACCTGAGAATTCAATGAGTTATAAACCTTCAGTGACCCTCAAATAAAGATTTTGGCCTATTCTTACTTCTTTTCACTTAGGTTCTGAGGATTGCTCTGGGATCTCATTCCCTCTGACATTCTTGGGAAACTTACCTTTTTAACCCTCCCTTATACAGCAGGTTTACTAGCTCCTTCCCTTGCTGTCTACAAATATTTCTTAAATTTTCTCGCATTAAAAAGCAAACAAACTTTGCCTTAACCTGGTCTTCTCTTGATTTTTAAAAATGTTTTGGTATTTTCTATTCTTCTCTGCAAAATTTCTTGGAACAATAGTCTACTTGTAAATTCATCCCTCACCTTTCATTCACTCCTTGATATAGCTGTGAATGCATGTGGTAGAGGGAGACAAGTTATGGACCTCCTGTTACAGGAAGGTGAGAGATGATAAGGGACCCTTACAAAGGCCATGTCAGAAGTGTTGGAGAGGATGGAATAATGGGAGAGGTGGTTACATATAGAAAAGATCAAACTTAGTGACCAATGCTCATTGGGAGGGGAAAAAGAGGGAGAAGGCAAGGATCATAGCCTCCTGGCTTCTGTATTTAGTCAACACTTTCTAAAAACTAAGGAATGATTTTATCAGAAGTTGGCTTGAGGACTGCATCATGAATTGACTTTAGTGTTTGTAGATTGAGTTTGAGTTATGTGTGAGCTACTCAAGTTGAGATGTTTCATAGGTACTTAGAAAATATAGGGCAGGGATCCCTGGGTGGCTCAGCGGTTTAGCTCCTGCCTTCAGCCCAGGGCATGATCTTGGAGTCCCAGGATTGAGTCCCACGTCGGGCATGGAGCCTGCTTCTCCCTCTGCCTGTGTCTCTGCCTCTCTCTGTCTCTCATGAATAAATAAATAAAATATTTAAAAAAAAAAAAAAGAAAACATAGGGCAATCATGAAGGGAGCTATATCAGTGCAGGGGCAACAGGGGATACCTGCCATGCTGGAAGACCAGGCTGAATGAGCAGAGAAAAGTGTTGACCCAAGAAAACCTCAAGATTGAAGAGGAGATTAGAGGAGGAAAAGTCGAGAAAAAAAAGAGCAAGAATTAGAAGAGAAAAATATCTCAGAAATCAAGGCAGGAGAAATTTTCATGGTAGTAGATAGTAGCAGCTCATAGTTCAGAATTAAATGATACAAGCTGTGTACAAGATGTCCCATGCAATGCTATCCCATCCATTTAAAATATATTCTCCACACACGCATGCATGTGTACACAGACACACACATATGTGTGTATATTTCCCTGTGTCATAGAATTATGGGTGACTTTTATTTACTCATTTGCATTTCTGCATTTCCAAAATTTTTACCCCTAGCACACATCCAATGATAGGCAATAGGCTACAAATTTTTCCTTGGAAATCCAGAGATGTATCTCCCAAGAGTGCTCCATCCTTACATTTTTCAGCATGATTGGATCTGCAGACACTTACCTCACGTCTGTGTATCAGCACTAACTTGACCTCATTCTCACGTAGTTTAGACCAGTCCTTCTCCATTTTTTTTTTCTCTTGGAACAGAAATAGTGGTGGAAAGAAAGCCTATTATTTTCTTGTAGCTTTTTGTTTTACAGAACTTTGCATGTCACACTTGCATTTAAATCTGCAGCTCTTCCCTGAGGACCTGTCTGGTGTCTGGCATGTAATCTGTACAATAAATATAGATGGAACAGGGGGCATGGAGCCATACCTGTGGTTCATGCTTTCTTTGCTCTTGGGAAGATTGAGCCTGGAAGGTCCCTTGAAATTGGGAGCTCTAAACAAAGTATGCTTTGCTGATCTATGTGTTTTTTGTTTGTTTGTGTTTTAAAGTATGGTAACAGTGAAGCAATTTCTCAGGAATGGACAAGTACATTATTTCCTAAGTATGTTAAATACTTCATCCCTCTGTGTCTTTGCTGGTGTTACTCTCCCTTTCTGAAGTGCCTTATCTCAGCCATTCTAACAGCTCCTTTGGGATCTGACCTAGAAGTCATCTCCTCCTTGTGTTGGTCCATAACATGCATCCATCTACTCCAAGCAGAACAATTGCTTTCTTATCTGCATTCTCAAGATGCTTTATATCTACTGCAAATATAGGAATCATCGCTCCAGATTATTTGCATTTTTAAAATATGTATGTCTATCCCTCCAGTGAGACTGTGAGTTTTTGAGGCAGTGAATGTGTTTCATACAAATTTTCTCAGTTTTGGGGCAGCCCCGGTGGCTCAGCGGTTTAGTGCCGCCTTCGACCCAGGGCATGATCCTGGAGACCTGGGATCGGGTCCTGCGTCGGGCTCTCCGCATGGAGCCTGCTTCTCCCTCTGCTTGTGTCTCTGCCTCTCTGCCTCTCTCTCTCTCTGTGTCTTTCATGAATAAATACAATATTTTTTAAAAAAATAAATTTTCTCAGTTTTCATCCTCTGAGAAGCAGACACCAAGACAGGATTAGATGTGAAAACACTTAATCAGCGAAAATGCCTGTGAAGGATAGAGATTGAAAACAAAAGCAGGCAGGGAGAAGTAGTCAAACACCTTGGAAAGAGGCGAGGAAAGATGAGGAGGAAAGGCCCACAGACTGCAACCCAGTTCTAAACACCTCTCAACCTTTATTTTCCAAAAGGAAAGTCAAATATCATTAACAAAAACTAGAATTAATAAAAATTAACAAATAAATGAAAAATATACACACGTAGCAGCACTGTGTAGTGACTCATAAAGAGAAAAAGCAGACTACTAATGTGACTGGTCAGTTAGGGGAAGGAAACACACAAACACACACACACACACACAGAGACACATGTACCCCTGTGCCCACCAAAAAAAAAAAAAAAAAAAAAAATTTCAACAGTACAATCTACAGCTAACACAGATTCAGAATTATTTTCCAGTACTTCCTTTCTTAATACAAAAGATATCCGTGTGTGTGTGCATGTGTTGTGGTTTACTGTTGACTTACTTTGAATATATTAACATTACCACATTTATCATTTCCTTGTACCTGAACTTTTCCTTTATGTTTTACTTTCATGTGTTTCATTCACCTACCAGTTTCAGGTTGATAGGCAGATGGGTACCTTATTCTATGAACAACTGAATGCAATAATTTTAATAGGGATTCCTATTAGTAGGAGTAGAGATTTTCCAAACAACAGTTGCCCATTAAAAGAGTCATTGGTTATGCAGAGATGAGTTAGCACAGTATCCATCTCTGCCAGGTCCATAGGCTAGGGCAGCTGCTGTAGCTGCTCCAGAGGGGAGGCAGTTGAGGCTGTCAATCAAGATTCTTTGTCTGGCTTTTGATCTCTGACACTTAATCAATTTGCAAATTGACTTAATGTACCTCAGCCTTCTCATCTGTAAAATGGTGGTAAAATAGGCCCCCACTCCCAGCATTGTGATGAGGCTTAAATAAATAATAGATGCTGCAGTTAGTGTAGACCATGGGGACATGGTATGTGGCACATAATATATGTTACCTTTTATTTGTACTTAGCCCGGCACATACAATGGGTACTCTATAACTTTTAGAAGAGAGGTGTAAACAGAGTTTGATGGAAGTAGAAAATGAAGGATTTATGTCTGCCTAGAGACGTGATAATATTTTATAAAAGGGATGACACATTAGCTAGATCTTGACTGACAAGTGGGGGTTTATCATTAAGATAACAGTTCATCATGTAGAGAGAGTAGGCAGGAGAAGTGGATAAAAAGGCACAGAGATATAAAAGCACATGGCTTGGGATCCCTGGGTGGCGCAGCGGTTTAGCGCCTGCCTTTGGCCCAGGGTGCGATCCTGGAGATCCTGGATCGAGTCCCACGTCGGGCTCCTGGTGCATGGAGCCTGCTTCTCCCTCTGCCTATGTCTCTGCCTCTCTCTCTCTCTCTCTCTCTTTCTCTGTATGACTATCATAAATAAATAAAAATTAAAAAAAAAAGTCTAAAAAAAAAAAGCACATGGCTTCTGTAGAGTGAATGGAGAAGGAAGTTTGTCTCATACAAATCATGTTTATATGGACAAACTCATGAATATTTTGAGATTTTCATTGGTTATTATCACAAACACACAAAAAATAAAAGAATAGCTCCTGCGGGGGCACCTGGGTAGCTCAGTCAGTTATCCGACTGCTTTCAGCTCAGGTCATGATCCTGGGGTTCTGGGATGGAGCCCTGCATTGGGCTCTCTGCTCAGCAGGGAGTCTGCTTCACCCTTTCCCCCTTTCCCTTCCTCCCACTTGTGTGATCTCTCTCTCCTAAATAAAATTTACATATTTACGTTGCATATTTACAGAACTCTATGGAGTCATTCTCTCAGAGTGGATTGACAAGTTCTTTATATGAATCTCAGAGTGGATTGACAAATTCTCTATTTATTTGATTCAGGAAACATTGCAAATAATTTTGAGCTTGAATTTACCATCAATTCTGCCTCAGCAGTGTGCATAGTGAGAAAAACCTACAGTGCAGATTCCAGGTCCTGATCCTGTGCCAGCACTCTGTGAAAGTAAATTAACTTCCTGGGATCTTAATAGCCTCACAGGATAAATGTAATTAGACTACATTTTGGCTTTTATTTGTTTTTTCCCTACTGATCTGGGGCCTGCTGTGAGCCAGGTGCTCTGTTGGGGGCTCTGGCACACAGGATCTCATTTAATCCTCCCCATAGCCTTGGGATGACCTCTAACATCTCCTCCGCCCTAGGCCTCTGTAATCGCTGTCCAGGGCCCAGAGCAGCTGCTTTCGTATTTTAGTTATGCTGTCATTCTGCTTGGCTGGAAACAAAAACGAATGAGCCATGGTATTTTCATGTTCCAAAAATGGGCTTTGGAGAGTACAAATTTTCCCAGGCTTGGAAATGCCAAAGTAGGCACAATGAGTTTTGAATCCCTGTTTGCTGATACTTGCCAGTACTATGGGCTGTGGATTTGATGATTGCCTAACACAGTATCTGTGTCTTTGTCTCTTTTCCTCATGCAGTACTTTGCCCATGATAGGAACTCAAATCATATTTTATGGAGGAAACTATTTGATCTATTTTAACTTTGTAATTTGTGAATCTTGTGTTTGTTTTTTTAAAATTTATTTTTTATTGGTGTTCAATTTGCCAACATATAGAATAATACCCAGTGCTCATCCCATCAAGTGCCCCCCTCAGTGCCCGTCACCCAGTCACCCCCACCCACCGGCAGGATACAAAATCAATGCCCAGAAGTCAGTGGCATTTCTATACACTAACAATGACACTGAAGAGAAATTAAGGAGTCAATCCCATTTACAATTGCACCCAAAAGCATAAGATACCTAGGAATAAACCTCACCAAAGAGGTAAAGGATCTATACCCTAAAAACTATAGAACACTTCTGAAAGAAATTGAGAAAGACACAAAGAGATTTAAATATATTCCATGCTCATGGATTGGAAGAATTAATATTGTGAAAATGTCAATGCCCAGGGCAATTTACACGTTTAATGCAATCCCTATCAAAATACCATGGACTTTCTTCAGAGAGTTGGAACAAATAATCTTAAGATTTGTGTGGAGTCAGAAAAGACCCCGAATAGCCAGGGGAATTTTAAAAAAGAAAACCATAGCTGGGGGCATCACAATGCCAGATTTCAGGTTGTACTACAAAGCTGCGGTCATCAAGACAGTGTGGTACTGGCACAAAAACAGACACATAGATCAGTGGAACAGAATAGAGAACCCAGAAGTGGACCCTCAACTTTATGGTCAACTAATATTCGATAAAGGAGGAAAGACTATCCATTGGAAGAAAGACAGTCTCTTCAATAAATGGTGCTGGGAAAATTGGACATCCACATGCAGAAGAATGAAACTAGACCACTCTCTTTCACCATCCACAAAGATAAACTCAAAATGGATGAAAGATCTAAATGTGAGACAAGATTCCATCAAAATCTTAGAGGAGAACACAGGCAACACCCTTTTTGAACTCGGCCACAGTAACTTCTTGCAAGATACATCCACGAAGGCAAAAGAAACAAAAGCAAAAATGAACTATTGGGACTTCATCAAGATAAGAAGCTTTTGCACAGCAAAGGATACAGTCAACAAGACTCAAAGACAACCTACAGAATGGGAGAAGAGATTTGCAAATGACGTATCAGATAAAGGGCTAGTATCCAAGATCTATGAATCTTGTGTTTGAATGAACTATCATTTTTAGGTACTAGTTTTGGATATTTTATCATTTTATTTCTTAAGTTTAACCTAGCTCCCATTTGTGGATCTCCTGAGATTCAACTTATTTATAATGTTTATAATTTATTTCTAAAATTAGAGAAATGAGAATGTTACAATGTTGCTAGAATTAAATGAAGTAATATGTGAGAAAGTTATTTTTAATATATTAAAGTATCATCCAACTGTTATCATTGTTGTTATATATCCAAATTAGGGCTTTTCTTCAAAGTAATCTCTTTGGGGATGCCTGGGTGGCTTAGTTGGTTAAGCATCTCCCTTTGGCTCAGGTCATGATCCCAGAGTCCTGGGATAGAGCCCTACATCATGCTACCTCCTTAGTGGGGAGTCTGCTTCTCCCTCTCCCTCTATGTTCTCTCTCCCTCTCTCTCAAATAAATAAATAAAATCCTAAAACAATAACAACAAAAGCACAAAGCAATCTCTTTAGAAAAATAGACACTTATTCTTTGATTATATTATATATTATGTATGTGTGTATGTATATTATGTATATATACAATATAAATAAGATATATTTATATGTGTATATTATATGTGGTACACATAATATATATAATATAAATATATAATATATATCATACATTATGCATGTATATGATGTATATGAGGTATATGAGGTATATGTATACAATATAAGTACTATATGTTATATATAGTATATATATTATATATATCATATACATGTATATATAATCCCAATGCTTCTAAATCAGATTTTATTTTTAATAACTACTTAACTATGGGGGGAGGCTGACAAATTACCTAATAATGGTTCAAGAAAAACTTTGATAAATAGGAGAAAAGCAGAATTTTTTTCCTCCAGGTGACCAGTTAAGTAGCTGTTCTAGTCACAGCCTTCCAACATAACCATTCTTTCTCTTTCATTCTCATCTCTACCTTTGCATAACATTACAGGGAGTGGAGTCTCAGTACAGGTTCATACCAGCACACGAGAGCCAATCACTACATTTTCAGAAATTTGTGAACCAGTTTTTAAAGTAGCTATTTTAAAAAAATTATACCTACTTAAAAATATGAATCAATCATATTAAAATGAAAAGTAATGCTCAAAACTCATCACATCCTCATCGTTTACTACATTTTACAATTATCCATGCATTTGAAGTTATTTTACCCACATGGTGGAAGTATTCTATAATGGTGTGCTACTGCCTTTCTCATTTCCAGTTCAGTGACATCACATTGGTAGCTTGAAAGTAGCCATAGTGGGAGTATCTAGAGAGTGAAAGTAGGCAATTATATTTTTATCAATTGTCTAGACTTAAGAAGGCAACAGAGAAATATTAACAATGCAAATTTAACCTTCAAAGGATTGTGTCTAGAATCAATACACAAAATTGTGAGTGGCATGAAAATTTGACGAAATATTTTTCCAGGATTCAAAAGCTAATATCCGACTCAGGAAAGAAGCCACTCATGTCACTGATGAAGTTCTGACGTATATCTCTGAATGGGTCAACCCTCACATCATAATTACATTCTGTCCTCGGGTGAAACCAGAAGTTGGTTCTGAATACAAGATTTTATCTAGCAAAAGTCAACAAAAGCATTTGGAAACAGTTAACTATCAAGAATTTATAATAAGGAGTACATTACATATATTTTAATAGACTCTCTTCTTTAGAGAAGTTTTAGGTTCACAACAAAGTTGAGCAGAAAGTACAGAGAGTTCCCACAAATCCCCACTGTCACACATATACAGCCTCTTCCACTATCCATATATCACACCACAATGTATATTTGTTACAGTTCATGAACCTACATTGACACATTATTATCCACCAGGATTCATAGTTACATTAAGTTATACTCTTGGTGTTTTACCTTCTTTGACTTTGATAAATGTGTAATGATATGGATCCATCATTACAAAATCATACAGAATAGTTTCACTCCCTTAAAATTCTTCCATGCTCTACTTCTTCATCCCTGCCTCTATCTGAACACTGATCTTTTTAATGTCTCCATAGTTCTGCCTTTTCCAGAATACCATATAGTTGGAATCATACAATATGTGGCCTTTCAGATTGGCCTTTTTCACTTGGCAATGTCCATTTAATTTTTTTCCATGTCTTTTCATGGCCTGATAGCTCATTTCTTTATAGAATTGAATAATATTCCATTGTCTGGACAGTTTATTTATTTACTCACCTGTTAGAGGTTATCTTGATTGCTTCCGAGTTTTATCAATTATGAATAAAGCTGATGCAAATGTCTGTGTGCAAGTTTTTTTGTGTAGGTTTTTTTGTATACATTTTTTAATATTTGGAAATTGTATGGTACACATTCTTTATATCAATAAAATGTATTGTAAATTTACGTACCAATATATACTTAAATTTGGCTTTCCATTCTTAAACATTTACCAGAACACCACTGCTTAAAGGTCATAGTAAAAAAATCCTTTGGCTTTTACTATGAATAAAATGGGAACCCACTGAAAGATCTTGAGCAGAGGAGTGGCTGGCATTTTTAAAGGTTCACTCTAATTGTATTGAGTAGAGACTTTGGTAGAGTAGAAGCAAGGAGCTAGGTTAGGAGGTAATTACCTCCAGGTGAGAGAGGATGGTAAGAGAGGAGGTGATTACTTCCAGGTTCAAAAGCGAAGGGTGAAGACTTCTAGTCTGATCCAATCTAGATGAGATTCGTAGTACATCTCTGTCCCTTAGATCTATTTCCCTGGGCTAACTTGTGTCAGAGGCAATGGAGGGCAGGCTTTACCTAGCTCCCCTCTTTCCTGCTCCGGGTAGGAGCAAATTGAGAAATAAGACAGCAGTCCGCCATTAGGAAGCAAAATAAAACCCTTACTATTGGGATGCCCAGTTGGCTCAGTTGGTAGAGCATGTGATCCTTGATATCAGGATGGTAAGTGTGAGACCCATGTTGAATGTAGAGATTACCTAAGAATAAAATCTTTATAAAAAATACCTTTATTGTCAAAACAATTTGGGTTGAAGGATATATTTTAGCTTGAGAACAAAAATGGGCATATTAACTACCTTTCCTCTGATCTAGGCCTTGGAACATGAGAGAAAGTTCACAGAGTGAATACTTACACAGAATGGAAAGAGAGGAAAAAGCACCCAAGCTTATTTCTTTTTCTTTTTTCTCTTCTCTCCCTGAATCTAAAACACACGGATTCTACAGTATCAAATACCGAACTATAGGAGATTTTTGGCTTTGATTTCTTTTCTTTTTTTTTTTCTCATTAGAATTTTCCTTTTTTAGGTGATTTTGCACCCAGAATTTCTATCTTCCACCAGCCCATTATTACCCATGGATTATGAAGAGTTTGTCCGAGGTTGTCATCTTGGAGTATTTCCATCATACTATGAACCGTGGGGTTATACTCCAGGTATGTGGCACATATAGATTGCGGAATATTTAAAATTTTATTAATCTATTATTTTTTGCACCTGGATATAATATTCAAAGCTGATACGTAATTTCCGCTAAGGTTAAATGATTGTATTACAAAGAAAAAGAATGTTTAACATGTAAACATTACATGTTATTGAGTCATCTCTACCAGGCCCAACTAGTAATATTAAGGACAGATTGAGTGCAAGCAGGTTTAATATGAGAAATGATGTCCTGCAAAAGTGTTCTTTCAAACTTATTTTGGAAATGTTTCCTTTTGAATTAATGGATGCATTTAATTTTTAATAGGCAGCACATTCAGTTAGTTAAAGAAACAAATAGTATAAGACGGTATACAATGAAAGGCCTTCCTCACACCCTTGTCATTCAAGAAAGAGGTGCTTTTATATGCCAGTTTGGTGGTAGGTATTATGACCAGTGATATCATTCCATTCAGATCGTCCACCTCTTCATCTGCCTTTTTTTTTTTCTCCTGAATGGTCAATTCTCAAATGCACTACCTATTTTTCTTTTTTGTCTCCTAATAGCACTGTTGTCATTAGTATCAAGAGCAATCAATTTGTATTTGTACTGAAATGGCTAATGAAAAAGGAAACAAATAATACAAAGAAATGCCAATGGAAAGAATACAATACTGACTTTTCCAACTCATGTTAGTAGTCAGAGATTTTCCTTTTTGTTTAAATATAATTTCAGCTGAGTGAAGTAAGTCAGTCGGAGAAGGACAAACATTATATGTTCTCATTCATTTGGGGAATATAAATAATAGTGAAACGGAATAGAAGGGAAGGGAGAAGAAATGTGTGGGAAATATCAGAAAGGGAGACAGAACGTAAAGACTGCTAAGTCTGGGAAACGAACTAGGGGTGGTAGAAGGGGAAGAGGGCGGGGGGGGGGGGTGGGAGTGAATGGGTGACGGGCACTGGGGGTTATTCTGTATGTTAGTAAATTGAACACCAATAAAAAATAAATTAAAAAAAATAAATATAAATATACTTTCATTTATAATGTTAAAAGAAAAGTTTTGGAAAAATTTGTATGCATAATTAATAAATTTTGCTTTCTGATTTCAATGTCATCATTGCCCAGCTAAGGGGTGGCAGCAGTCAACGTTAGGGAGATCATGGTTGAATTAAAGAAGAGGACGAATTTTTCTAATCTTTGTATTTTGAGCCCAGAATTTCAATATAGAATTTTAAATTCTATAGAAATAGGATCTTTACATAGGGAGCAACATGAAATCTCTGCATCCTTTGACATAAAGGTCCTATTCTATCATTCTAGGTTCCAGCAAGTATAATTTGCCAGCAGCTATAAAAATACTAAAACTTTTGGGGAAAATAGATAAAGGATTATCTCCTCTTAAAACATGACATAAGAAAAACTGTTGAACTAACTCTTCCAACTATCTCTTTTGTAGTCCTAAAAATTGTTACGGGTATCAGTTATCATACTTATAAAGATGGTGTCTTTTTCCTTATGAAATACCTACATATTATCTTAAATTGTTTATAATAGAGTATCTTTCTTTTAAGATACATAAAATGTACCCATTTCACTGATGAACTTAGCATTTTGTTATTGACTTTTGTTCCTATTATTTCTAGTAAGTAACATAACATTATCAAGGAAGTTTCAAAAATAGAGAAGCACAAAACCAAAGCCTGAGTGACTGAGGGATGTGGGGAATCAATTATGTCGGGGAAAGAGAATGTTCTATAATTTACAGCAGATTTTCCACCAAACGTCATTTTTATAGGACAAAGATAGACTTAGCCCAAAATGAATAAGGAGATACATCTAGCGTTTTAAGATAAAGACCAGCAAAAGTGTTATAAAAGGTAAGTAGATGGAAAAAGAAGTTTGAGAGTGAGTCATTCTCTGTTTTGAATTAGCCACAGGAAGTTGGCCACTCCTCACCAAACCTGTAGTTACAGAAATAACAAGACCTCTGGTGGTATAAATTTGGTATTGGTATATTAGGTAATTCTAACTTTTTAAAGAATAACTTATTTGATACTAAGTTTAACATACTCCAGAAAGTATTCATTTAAGTCTGCTTTTTTTTTTTTTTACAAAATCCAATGAATAGAAGTACTTATTCCATTAAAATTCAATGAACATTTGCAGAGATTATGGGTATCTAGCATTTCATTACATGTCTGTTAATGAGTATTTGATAAAAATAAGGTTCTATGAACTTCCGTGGAATTGTAGGCAAGATTCTTTATACATATATGTATAATAATTTTTCTGGGGAAGAGCTTCAGGTTTTCATTAGATTCTCAGATGGGTCGAGAATCCCTGTCCCATTTTCTCCTCCACCACCCTCTCCAAAAATTAGGAAACCACATCTCTCTAGAGATTGACCACCAGGCAATATACTTGCAGAGCAGAAGAAAAAGCTACTGTCTAAATTGCAGTACTTCTTGATTAGTGGGGAAATCTTTTTTTTTTTTTTTTTTTTTTGGCCCATCCCCATTAGCTAACCAAGATTTTTTTCATTTGTTTTTACTGAAGTTCGATTTTCCAAAATATAGTATAACACCCAGTGCTCGTTCCATCAAGTGCCCTCCTCAGTGCCTGTCACTAAGTTACCCTTACCCTCCTCCCCACACCTCTCCTTCCACAACTCTTTGTTCATTTCCCAGAGTTGAGTCTCTCATGGTTTGTCTCCCTCTCTAATTTTTCCCACTCATATCCCCTCCTTTCCCTTATAATCCCTTTCATTATTTCTTATATTCCCTGTATGAGTGAAACCATATGATGATTGTGCTTCTCCGATTGACTTACTTCACTCAGCATAATACCCTCCAGTTCCATCCACATCGAAGCCGAAGCAAATGGTGGGTATTCATTGTTTCTAATAGCTGATTAATATTCCACCACATCTTCTTTATCCATTCATCTGTTGAAGGATATCGTGGCTCCTTCCTCAGTTTGGCTATTGTGGACATTGCTGCTATGAACATTGGGGCTCAGGTGTCCCAGCATTTCACTACATCTGTATCTTTGGGGTAAATAACCAGCAGTGCAATTTCTGGGTCATAGGGTAGCTCTATTTTTAACTTTTTGAAGAACCTTCACACTGTTTTCCAGAGTTAGCCAACCAAGATTAATTCCATAATCAAATATAAATTCCTTGTTAAAAATGCAGATATCCTTGTAGAGGTAATACTTCTTTTTTAAAAAAGTATCCACTATTTTATAAAAATATTTTATTAAAACAGGTGTTGACTAGAGGGTGAGTGAAGACTGAAGAGGGCATGAGTACAATGGACAATTAGAGAAGTGGAGGGATTTGTGGCAAGGGAAACTAATATGATGGGAGGAGTTGCTCATGTCCAACACCCACAAACTCGTCACATACTTAGAGACACAGCTTAGAATGGAGCACAGAGAAAAACCAGCTGGAATGAAAGAGGTGGTATAGAGTAGCAGTATCAAACAGGAGCCCTGGAGCTGGGCACCAGGCTTTAAGTTCCAATTCTACACCATTCCCTGGCTTTGTGATATTGGGCAAATTATTTAAACTCTCTGTGCTTCAATTTCTTCATTTGTAAGATGGGGATAATGACACTTCACATGATTGTTGAGGAGATTAAATGAGTTAATACATGTAAAGGACTTCATACTGTGCCTGGTACATAATAAACATCGCTAGTACTAGGCTGGCATAAGAGGATACAGGAGCTGGCCTAAAGCCAAGTCTTTGTCTCTTTTCCCCTGGCAGCTGAATGCACTGTGATGGGTATCCCCAGTGTGACAACCAACCTTTCCGGCTTTGGCTGTTTCATGCAGGAGCATGTGGCTGATCCTACTGCTTACGGTGAGGTTTTTCATCATTCGCCCAACTCAAGAAGTGACCTCTAACCAAACAAAGCACAGAGTCTTTACCGAGCCTAACCCTAAAGCTATCCTGATGATTAAAGTAATGTTTGCACTGCTTATTTTATTAAAAGTAGATTTAATTATGTATTTCATAGAAAAGCTAAAAATTCTATTAATATTAAATATATTGATGTTCCAATAACTGTGACCTTAGAGTACGTAGGCTGGTCAGCATCATTATTTTAAAGGCCTGTGCCAAGGTAGCAAAATTCACTTAAATTGTTTAAGACTGCAGAAGAATTTGCCTACAACCCTACCCTCTCTGTGTCCGTGTTGCCTAGCAGCAAGAAAAACAAGATGGGATGGATTGTAGGCCTATATATGCCGATTTCCTGGTCTTCTATGGCCTCCTTGTCACGGTTCTTTTCTCTCAGTCTAGAGCTGTGGTTCTCAGCTGCGGCTGTGTGGTGGGCCTGGGGATCCTGAAAATCATTGATTCCCAGCTTTCACCCCAGAGATTCTGGTAGTGAGCAGTCCCAGGGAAAATCACTGACCCAGGGTATCCCTCTACTGCCAAGTTTTTTTCAACAAGATTCATTGTGTTGGCTTTGTGTTGGTGACAGTTGTAAAACATTAGAAGGAGATCACAGAAGAAAGACAGCCATGGAAGGGAAAAGATAACACAGAGGCAATAGGGGAGTCAGGGAGTGGGTAATGCCTGTGTGGGTGGTCTATGATGGAACCTAAGGAATGGGAGAAGAAACATTCTAAGGTTAACCCTATGTTGACCTGGGCTTTGGTTTTTGTGCTGCTCAGGTATTTACATTGTTGATAGGCGGTTCCGCTCTCCGGATGATTCCTGCAATCAGCTGACTCAGTTTCTATATGGATTTTGCAAACAGTCACGCCGCCAAAGAATTATTCAGAGAAACCGAACTGAGAGGCTCTCCGATCTTCTGGATTGGAGATATTTGGGCAGAGTAAGTTAAGTTCGGGATCAAGAGAACCACTTTGAAAATCCCACCAGACTGGGGCACCTGGGTGGCTCAGATGGTTGGGCATCTGATGGTTGGTCTCAGCTCAGGTTGATCTTGGGGTCGTGAGTTTAAACCCTGCCTTGGGATCTGTGGAGCCTACTTAAAAATAAAGCAAAAGAAAAGGAAAATCCCACTGGACTATAAAAATATAGATTCTAGTCATCAGCTGCAAAGTCAATTCAGTATCATAATTGTTGAAATCTCAAGTGATGTTTTCATGTACTTTTTTACTTAATATGAGCTTGCAAAATCCTAACCCCACACCTACATATTTATTAGTTTGAGTTTATAACAGCAAATCTATCGGGATCTAACTGTAATCTTACTAGTTATTTTATTGTCAGCATTTAACTTGACATATTTCATGTATTGGTTCATGAGTAAGAGGAAAACATCTACAGAAACATATCTACTTTGTTTGACTCTACCTGATAATGTGACTATATTCCTTAAGTACAATAGGAGCGGGAATAATAATCTTTTTCAAATGATAAGTACAGGAAATATCTCCTTTCAATTATTTTTTTTTCTCTCCTTTCAATTATGCCATAGGTTTGTAAATACCCAGATGACATATATTATAGCACTGGATGATTTAATAAAAAATAAATTAAAAAAAAATTAAAAAAAAAATAAATTGATTTTGTCTTGACATCACGTATGTGCTCAGATACCACTAAACCCTCTCTGACACATGATAGATGCTGCCTTTTGCCGAGTTTCTACACATACTAATGCCACTGCTCCTCAAAACCTGGGTGATTAATTGTACTGTCTATGTTTTACAGTGAAAGCAGAATGATAAGGCTTTCAGAAGTTTTGTTTCTTGGGCACCTGGGTGGCTCAGTGGTTGGGCATCTGCCTTTGGCTCAGGTCGTGATCCTGGGGTCCTGGGATCAAGTCCTGCATCAGGCTCTCCTTATAGAGAGCCTGCTTCTCCCTTTGCCTATATCTCCGCCTCTCTCTGTGTCTCTTATGAGTAAATAAATAAAATCTTAAAAAAGAAAGAAATTTTGTTTCTTATCTAAGGTCTCAAACAGGACTTAGGTACAGTTTGTGTGATTTTTCAGGCCCCACCTCTGCCCTGTGTCATGCTGCTTCTCTGTAGCATGAAGCCAATATTTTCAGTCCCCTCAGCACTCGATTCAGAGTTTTCAGTAAGGCCAGTATGGCTTTTCCCTCCAACTTTTTGTAGCATTTCTTTCCTTATTCGCTGGAAAATAATAAAACTGTAAAACTTTTTTTCTGATTCTTAAATTTAGGGTTACTAGGTTCTGTCATTTTAAAACTATTGTTTTATAACTTGGAGAAGAAGATTTTATATAATAACTTCGTTCTTAAGTTATATAATTTTTTAACCTGTGAATTGGGTTTTCTATCACAGTATTATCAGCATGCCAGGTACCTGACACTAAGCAGAGCTTTTCCAGATGAATTCCATATGGAGGCTCCATCACCACCAACGGTAAGCATTTTATGTATTGTGTATTTCTTTTGAAAGCTAAATTTTGGGGCACCTGGGTGGCTCAGTGGTTGAGTGTGTGCCTTTGGCTCAGGTCGTGATCCTGAGGTCTTGGGATCAAGTTCCTCATCAGGCTCCCTACAGGGAGTCTACTTCTCCCTCTGCCTATGTCTCTGCCTTTCTCTCTGTGTGTCTTTCATGAATTGATAAATAAAATCTTTAAAAAAAAGAAAGGAAGAAAACTAATTTTTTATGTATCACAAGTCCTGCCAATACCTTTTAATTTAGAAGTAGTTAAGGACGCAAACTATTTTTTCATAATGTTGCCATAAAGCAAAGAATAGAGGAATTGACAAATCAGATGAATTCAAAGCCCTCAAGTTAGAGTTAGCCTTATGCAGAGGATGAGCAGGCCATCAGCTAATTCATGTCATTAGAGAAGTACTTCCACACTGAAACTCTCCCTGCCTTAGTGCTTAAAACCGCTGTGTTAGACACCCATTCTTTCTGGAGTTATTGAAAAGTGAACTGGCTTGCTTTAACAGCAGGTGAATTTGCTATCCAAGGAAATATTGGGTGACTACTTGGCAAGAGTAACATAGAGTTAATTCAGGAACCATGGGATGAATTGAACTAGAAGAGTATTTATGGACCAGTCAGCAGTGCCCACCAGGGAGTCTTCTTCTTCTGAAGTTCTCTTAGGTATTTATATTCATGAGATGAGCATAGATTATTTGTCATCACATTCACATAGGATATAAGATAGGAAGCATGGCTTGAAGTAGGCCAGCCTCAGGCATTTCTTTTCAGTGGGATTAGTCCTCATAGCAGTCTACATACATGGCAGTCCAAAAGCCACACTTCTTTGCCCTGCTGCCCACCAGGCAAAAGTTTAGATGCAAAAAGGTGAGACCCATATCATTAGGTATGAGATCTATCTTAGCTTAATAGTTTTGTGCCCCACAGGAACCAATATCCCATATAAATTTCCACAGTTAAGCTTCTGTGGACTCCACAAAGAATATATGCAAGCACAAGAGTCATCAAATTCAGGGAGTCCCCAAAGCTAGATCTTCATCAATAACTTATAAATCTCTAAGTTCAGATGTAATTTCTCAATCAAGAGTCCCTTTTACCATAATTGATTTTGCCTAATAATAATGTAATGGTATTCCATCTTTATCAAGTGTCAAGGGAAACATCTCAGAAGTTAACCCAAGGTAAAATTTGCTCATGTAGAAGGTGACACGGTTTTAGAAACCTTTCAAAATACAAATTCCAACTTCATGTTCAGGATTTTAACAGAATTAATTGCTTTGCTTGTTTAGAGGCAGTCGTTCAACTTGATAGTTCAGCTATATTCATCCATTTATTCAACTTATTCAATTAATAAGTACTGAGCTCCTACTCTGGGCCAGGTCCTAAGTGCATGAATCAGCTCCTTTTCCCTTCTTTTCTTTTTCTTAAATTGCTTTCTGGTGAAATATCTGAACCTTGAAATGATGTATAGGTATCACATGATAATGTACAAAAAGAGTTGAAATACAGAATGACAAGTGTTGTAACTATTTTGTACAGCTGTCCTCCCTAGTCAAACATGTGCTCTCTCAAAGGGCAAGAATCATATTTTTCTTCTTTGTTTCCTCAGTGGCATTATAGTGGCTGACCCATAGTTGTGCTTAGTGCTCATTTACCAAATGAGTTATCTCAGTGAATCTTAGGTAGAAGAGAAATTTGATTAAACCTAGTGATATTTGCTCATTAACTGAAATTAAAGTAACTGGTGGAATTTCAGGGTCAACTAAGTGCCCTGGCTTCAGAATGTCTTTCTAGTGGTGGCTGTCCATGGCATGTCCAGGATGCCCATGTTCTGCTATTTTGTTCAGCAAATCTGCAAAGTGGCATTGAGACAAACAATATCAGCAGTGTAACACGATGATTGATGTTAAAGACTAGGGAGTGATCATAGCACTGGTACAAATCTTTGCTCTACCACTTACATGCTGCATGACCTTGGTCAAGTTATCTGGCATCTCTAACCCTCAATTTTCTTCTATAAATGGGAAAAACAAATTTATTGGTGTTGTCACAAGGATTAAATAAGATTACACATAAATAGTATATATATAATTATATTAGATAGATAGATAGATAGATAGATAGATAGATAGATAGATAGATAGCAAGCACCTGGAATATTTCAGTGTATAATGAAAGAAAGCTATTTATTTAATGAATCTCTCTTGAGCTTGGTGGCACCAGAGTCAAGAGGAATCAAAGATAATAATAGCCCTTGAACAGACCACAAAAAATATCCAACTATGTTTTATATTAAATGCATATGCAAAGTGTTTACATCATTGAAAAATCAAGAAGTTGTTACAAGTTTGTGACTTATTTTTATCTTTGGCAGACCGAAGGATTTAAATACCCCAGGCCTTCCTCAGTTCCACCTTCCCCTTCAGGGTCTCAGGTCTCTAGTCCTCAAAGCAGTGATGTGGAAGATGAAGAAGAGGATGAGCGATACAATGAGGAAGAGGAGGCTGAAAGGGATCGGTTAAATATCAAGTCACCATTTTCTCTGGGCCGTGTTCCTCGTGGGAAGAAGAAGCTGCATGGAGAATACAAGAACTGAATTCCATGCTGGTCAAACAGCTCATGTAGTAAGAACAGAGGAAGAGTGATTATTTAAAGAAAAGAAAGTGCTACACATTTCATTCTCTTCTTCTCAATGTTACAACAGGATTTATTCTCTGCCTATGAAGGGGAGAAGATGAAGTGAATGGCAATTTGGTAATTTCTAATAAAATTCAAGTTATTTTCTTTCCCCCACTCCTTTATTCCCAGTAAATTTAGGCATGAGGAGGAGTGTTCATTAAAGGAGGAAGACTAGAAGTATTTTTAAAATGGTTAATTTAAGCAATAAGAATTTTCATTTGCTAGTGTACATTTTGAAATTAGCATCACCATAATCCTGTGCTTAATATTTATACAACTGCTGTATCTACCAAACAAGTCTCCTATTTTCCCCAAAAGCGATCCTGATCTGAGCCCATATTTTAAATAACTCGATCTTTAGTGATTATTTTCATGTTTCACATGACTCAGAGCCATAAGTTTCTATCTAGCTCTGAACACAATAAAAAATCCATAAGAAAAAAGCTGTCTTAAATCCAGATCCTGATACATAGTAATTCATATTTACAAGGTCACTTCTCAACTTAATGATGGGAAGATGTTACCATCTGCACTATACCATCTGACTGTAACAATTTTTCTATTCTTTAAAAGGAAAGCTGTTTGGAAGGAAAACTTGGTCAGTCTTCAGTCTTTTAAAATCCAAATAAATTAATATATCGATATTTAATATTAAGATCAAAATATCAATTAAGCTTTCATTGATGTCTCGTTTTCACTTATTTAGACATTTAAATAAGACAAACTGTATAAAATACCTGCTATGAAATAGTGCCTTATAAAGTATAACATTTAAAGCTATCTTTTAAAAAATTAAAAAAAGAAAATATAGAGTCTACTTAATTATAATAAGGGCAATGTCTCTAACACATCCATGATGTGCTTAGAGACATTGTTGAATGATTGTAGTTTAACATATTTATGCTTTAAATGTAATGAAATCTATATAGGTAAAAAAAAAAAAAGAAACAATCCACAAACCGCACCTTCACTCTTGGATTATTATTTCCACAACTTAAGTATTATTGCACTTAGATCACAATGAATAGGTTGTTTGGCATATCAATTGACCTGGATCTGCAGAGGTTTCTCCTTCTCCTTCTCTTTCTCCTTCTCCTTCTCCTTCTCCTTCTCCTTCTCCTTCTCCTTCTCTTTCTCCTTCTCCTTCTTCTTCTCTGCAGAAGTTTTAAACAAGTTTTAGTCTGGGGAGCCTGGCTGGCTCAGTTGGTGGAGCATGTGACTCTCCATCTCAGGGTTGTAAGTTTGAGCCCCATGATGGGTGTGGAGATTACTTAGCAATGAGAAAGAAAGGAAAGGAAGAAAGGAAAGGAAAGGAAAGGAAAGGAAAGGAAAGGAAAGGAAAGGAAAGGAAAGGAAAGAGAAAGAGAGAGAGGCAGAGACACAGGCAGAGGGAGAAGCAGGCTCCATGCACCGGGAGCCCGACGTGGGATTCGATCCCGGGTCTCCAGGATCGCCCTGGGCCAAAGGCAGGCACCAAACCGCTGCGCCACCCAGGGATCCCCTGGAAAAAAATTTTTTTAAGACTTTATTTATTTATGAGAGACACACAGAGGGAGAGAGAGAGAGAGAGAGGCAGAGAGAGAAGCAGGCTCCACGCAGGGAGCCCAACGTGGGACTTGATCTCAGGTCTCCAGGATCACACCTGCAGGCTGAAGGTAGCGCTAAACCTCTGGGCCACTGGGGCTGCCCTAGTGGAAAACTGTAATACAGCTCTCCTACTGTCTGCCCCATTGTTAAGAAAAAGTAGATGAAGGTATCCACCTTCATCATAAGCCACAAATCAGGTCACAGTGGAAGATGGTTGCAAACTCACTTCACTTAGAGATTCAGGAAAAAGAGAAATAAATTACCTAAAACCTAATCCTTGAAAAATGCCTGTCGATGCCAATTAACCCAATGTCTGCAGAGCAGTTTGGGAACGTCTGCACAAGAAGTCAGAAAATATGAGAGGGATTTGTATTACAATATAAATACTCATTCGCTGAAGTGTCAGAAAAATCTCATGATAAAAAGAGGTTTAATGTTACAATAACCATAAAAATATATTCCTAGTAAAGTGGCATAATGTGTATATTCAAATGATATCCGTGGTTGGTAACTGGCTAGTCCACTGTTATTGAAAGCATGAGGTTTCCTCAGTAAAATAGCTTCTTTAAAAAAATATTTATTTGAGAAATCTCTACACCAAATGTGGAGCTCAAACTCATGATCCCAAGATCAAGATTCTCATGTTCTTCTGACTAAGCTAGCCAGGAGCCCCAGTAAAATAGCTTCTTAATATAAAACTTTAAAATTCAAGTGCTTTTTTTAAAAAAAAATGGAAGAGCAGTTCTCTAATTAGAAATGAGTACAAATGATAGAGCTTGTGGAAATTCACAGACTTGCGAACACCTGGTTTTGAGCCGCCTAGTTCCACCCTGCACTCGCTCCTCTATTCCGAGAGCTGCTGCCCCTGGATTCCATCTTCTTCCTCCAGTCATTTGTTTGTCCTCTCCCCAAGACTGACAAAGCCAGATGAGGAGCAACAGACAGGATTGTTAGTAGAAGACTGTTTCTAGCACAGTACCTTATATACAGTAGCTGCACAAATGAATGGTCTCCCTGGGAGTAGAGGTACAGAAAAATTGATGTTTTTAAAGTGTATGTATTCATAAGCTGGAGTACAGGAACTATAGAAAATAGTCAATGTGTGCTTGACCAGCTAACAGAAGACTTTTTTAATGCATTGGACCACCCTCTTCCTTCCATGTTAAGAATTAGGGTGAGCAGAGCTGGTTTTACATATACTGATGAGAATATCAAATGTTGCAAGTGCTCTGCTAATTGTTTCCCAGGGCACAAGGAGGACTCAGGAGAGGGACTGGTCAAATGTACTTGGGGAGGCCTAAAGGGTGAGGATACACTTATGTGAAGTCACACGGGGGGTACAATTGCCAGCTTCACACGGAGCAGGCAGAGGGAGTGGGAGAGGGAGAAGCTGGCTCGCCGCTGAGCAGAGAGCAGGACCTGGGCTCAATCAAAGGACCCTGGGATCATGACCTGAGCCGCAGGCAGATGCCCAACCCACTGAGCCACCCAGGCGCCCACCCAGTTTTAAAACACAAGCCCTACAAATGTGAACATCTTTTGTCCATTTCAATTTTGAAAAATCTAGAAATAAAGAGAATTGCAAAGATATTCCAAGAGACATAGAATGTTATAGCAGCTGGGCATAGGGGCTTGTATGCAAATACCATGTTAATGAGGCACATCTGTACAGCAGAACAATATTCAAGGAATTCAAGCACGTATACAATACTTGGTACTATATATCATATGAATTGTATTCTAATACGATACTGTATTGTTTTAATAATTGTTGCTTATTTGGAAAGTTTTTGAAAACTTTTTAAATTTCAAGTGTGAAATGCTTGAGATTTTTCTATTTAGTAGTGGGAAGAATTATTTCACATGTTGGGGTTTTAAAATAGTCTTGGAGTAAGCATAATATTTAAATAGCCAGTATGTACACACCTATATCGATGAGCAAAATCTCAATAAACTGGACATAGGTATTATCTAGAAAATCCACTTAAAGTCAAATCATAACAAATCACAGATGCCTATTATGATACCACATAATTTTTTAATGTTAACATATTTTTTGGAAGAGATAAATGTAACAATTACTTGAATATAGTTTCATTGTTCAGTTATGATACAAGATACAGACAAATCTTATAAGCAGGGTTTTAATTTCATAACACAGTGAAATTGTAATTCCAAGGTACAGGTACATTCACATAAAGAAATCCTTTAGCTACTGAATAATGACTATATACTGATGACAGTAAGAATTAACAATACTTTCCACTATGACATTTATCAATAACAACTCTCAACTAATTAGGTGAAAAAAAATTAACATGTTGATCATATTGTAATTCCAAATAAATAGGTTATTATGCTCGCTGTGGATGTGTCTGTGTGTTTGTGCATATGTATTTCTTCAGACAGTTTTCATAGTTTTGAGGAGAAGCAGATTAGGCATATCACTGTATACTGATGTTATCGGGGTGCCTTTATATAACATTTTAATGTAAAATACAGCCTAGAGCTTTAGTTAATTAGAGTAAGCAGAGTCTATTTAGCTGAGGAACATGAGTCATCTCTGAAAAACCGGTTTGTTCCTTTTGTACAATATACACAGGAGTGGAGTGTGTCTCCGGCTTATTTCCCAGTAACTTCCTGAATTCAGGGTGATCCCCAAAGAGCGCAAATGGGAGTTCCCCACAGTGGGACCCTCTACCAGCCTCACAGATTCCCTTTTCTCCCCTTCAGCAGCTACACTGAAGGGTTCTTATTCAGGGCTTCTTCCTAGTCACCTCCATCCCTCTTCTCTTCCTAACAACTTAGTCTCCAAGATGAACCACTAAGAGAACACGCTCTACTCTTTCCCATCCTGCCATGCTCCCCACCTCACCCACCACGGAGTTGGACGAAAGGCAGAAAAGGAGAGGGAGGTTTGCAGCTGAGTACAAGACAATGCAAAGGATAAGGGAATGAAAAAATCAATGACTAAGACCCACTAGATCAAGATGGATATTTGTTGTAATAAATAGAAAGCATGCTCTAAAGAGTCTCCAGCTTTATAATTATGAATGGGAGTAAGACACAAGGTGACCTAAACAGGACCAGAAGCAATGATGTTCTCAGCTAAGAACCCTACATTACCTTTGCTTCTGGGAAGAATAAAACTGGTTATGCATGTTCCCATCATTACAACTGGAGTAAAAGGGTGCAAGGGCTTTATTTACATGGTTCATGTTTTCAACGAGAATGGAACTGTATTGGACTATAATCTGGTTTATTTTCACCAGTTTAGTAGACTGTCTTCTAGGACACTGGTTTGATCAAAGTTTTCTTCTCTAGCTGTAAGAAAAAAAATACATAAACACATTTCCCTGTGTTTTAAAAGGGGAAGGGATAAGATGAAGAGGTCCTCAAGAAATAAACATTTAGTTTCCTAAATTCTATTAACCCCTGCCCTTTGCTACTGAGAATCTGAAAAAATGTGTTTTGATTGATTGGGTTTTAAAAACCTTCCTCCTCAGCTCAAGACACATAACAGAACTCACATTTCACATCAGACTTCCTCCAAAATGAATGAAACTGTAATGTGCTATGTTTGGTAGCAATCCGAAAAGGCTATGTATCTTGCCTCATGTCTTAAATACCCACCAATAGAACCATTCGATTGTCTCTGGTAACTTCCTGTTAACAGTGTGTCTTATTTGCACTTTTGCACATATTCTGCTTATTTACTGAGCTAGACTAGGCCTGGGGAGGAAATGAGACAAAGAGAAGGGACACTTGTTGGCTGGATGAAATTGCCAAATTTTAGAGCATGAGGTATCACTTCCGGGGCAGGGTAGCTAAGGAGTCAGATGACAGCAGTTACCTGAGACTGTAACAATGGGTGGAAAAACTAAAACCTACCATAGGGCAGGGAGAAGGAGTTGCCAGAATAACAGTCTCAGGAACAGCTGCTCTTTAAAGAGAAGGAAAAAAAAATTCAGTAAGAAGGGCATCCTTGGGGCACCTGGGTGGCTCAGTGGTTGAACATCTGCCTTCGGCTCAGGTCATGATCCTGGGGTCCTGGGATTGAGTCCTGCATCAGGCTCCACACAGGGAGCCTGCTTCTTCCTCTGCCTATGTCTCTGCCTCTCTCTGTGTCTCCCATGAATAAAGAAATAAAATATTTTTTTTTAAAAGGGCATTCTTGTATATCGTGAACTAAAATAACTCACCTTATAAAATAAGAGCCTATCAAATAATACTTAGGTACTTTAGAATAGAAATATTAAAGGTGGCTAGTAATTAACATATCTTATGGAAATTCAAAACTTCCCATCAATTTAAGCAAGTAGATTGTGTTTCCTTATTTCATCACCAGAAACAAGCTACTCTGGAAACATCAGTGAGCAAAAAAATACATTTCTTTTCCAAGAAAGACTTGAGGTTGGGACCTTTAATCATCCACCCTTCTCTAAAGTTTTTTTTCCTTTTTTTTTTAAATTTAAATTTTAGTCAGCTAACATCCAATGCAACATTTGTTTTCCAAAGTCTTCCCTAAAGTTTGGAATGAAGATCCTTCTTTCCCTCCTTAAAATTACCTTCCCTCTTTCCATTCTAGCTCTTTTTTTTTTTTCTGGCTCCATGCATCTTCCCAGCAACCAAATCTAAAACTTCTCTTTTGATCCATTTTTACCAGCAGTCTCCTCCTACTAATTTCAACAAATAGTAAGTGCGCCAAATGTTGATTTTAGAAAAGATCACCTTGGAGGTAGTAGCATCCTCTACCCATTATCCAGCTATTTCTCACCTTTTCATTGCAAGAGTTCTGATTGCCATGCTAGCTAGTACTTGCTTTCTTCTTGTCCCAAATTCCCTCTCAAGAAGGTTTCACAAGTGGCAGGACAGTAGCAAGTGGTGTCACTGAGCAGGGGCTGAGCGGAAATCTTGTGGCCTGCTGTTCAATGACCCCACCTAGCCAACACGATCTTCCTCTCTGGTTGATGTCTTCTCTCACTAACCATTACTCTACATGTGATGCTTTCATCACTCGTTTCTTGAAACTTTCCACCCTTGATTTCTGGATATGCTATTATTCGGGTTCTTCTCTTAACATTCCTGCCTTCTCCTTGAAATGTCCCTTCACTGATACGACCTTCCTCCTTTTCCCTTAATCTCTAGGTACTCTCTGAGGCAAATCCTTTATGATCTGCTCTTTCCTTTAAGGCCTCAGCTGTTGAACAAGCCTTAAAGAGATTTCGATTTTCATGGCTCAGCCTTTATTAACTGGTTCTGCATTTCCAGTTGTTCCCAAATCTGCCCAATCATCAGAATCATTTGGGGGAACTTCTCAAGGATACAGATTCTGAGGCCTCATTCAAGTTTTGAAGAGTCAGAATCTCTGGTGGGTCTAAGGCTGAGAAATCAGTATTTTGAGGAAGCTCTCCAGTTAACTCTATGGAGCCAGTCCATAGATGGATAGTTGAGAACCACTGACCTACACACTTTTACTCACTGGACCATCTCTGTCATCTCAGACTGAACCTTAATTATACCCATGGAAATGTTCATTCATCGCCAGCATCACCATTTCAAAATGGGCTTGACTCTGGATTCCCTTTCATCTCCTCAGTGAATAGTTATCCCACGTTATTTATTCTTCTTTCCAGTATTCCTTAGAGTGGAGCCTCCCCATCCATTCCCACTGACTGGCTGCTCCTCATCTCTGCAATCCTGCAGTTTCTATTCACATTCCTTGGCTTCTCCCTGATTCCCCTCTGCGATCTGTCTTCTTGGAGACAATGCAGTTGGCGGCTGGCCTGGCATAATGGGGAGTGCTGTAGAGTCACACCAACGAGATGTGAGGTAAAATCCCAACATAGCTTCTTACTAACTGCGTAACCTTAGGAAAGTAAATACACCTCATAAAGGTTCAATTTTCTGAGCCCGAAAGATTCCCATTCACATCTGGCACATAGTAGACCTTCCTGTATTGTTCCAATTGTTACAGTTCTTATTGTTACTCTCTGGGCCATAATCACATTCAGCCTTCTTCACTGAATCATCACTATGCTCTGAATGCAGAGGGCATTTTACTGATTCTCAAAGAGTAAATTACCTTTGTTCTTTATCCCAGTTCCAGTAAGTACCTGCTGTAGAAGAATGGGCAAGCTACTTAATCTTTCTGTGCCTCCATTTCACCTGGCAAGTGTGGATAATAATATGCTTACCCCCCTGGGTCACTATGATGGTTAAATGTATTAATCTATATCACATGCTGGCCCCCCTGCATTATGGTAAGCCCTCAACAACTATTAGCTCAAGGTACTAGTCATAGTAGCAGATAATCATCATCCTAGCCCTGATATAACCACTCCGCCTGCGTTCTGCTATTCTACTTTAAAATATATTTATTTATTTATTTATTTATTTATTTATTTATTTATTTATTTATTAAGAGAGAGAGAGCACATATGAGCACAAATGCGGGTGCAGGAGAGGGACAGAGGGAGAAGCAGACTCCATACTGAGAAGGGAGACCCCTTGGGGTGGGTGCTGATTTCAGGATTCTGAAATCATGACCTGAGCCGAAGACAGACACTTAACCAACTGAGCCACCCAGGTGCTTCTCACCCTATTTTTTTTGCTGCAATGGTTGTTCTCATTCCTGCTTACCCTTAATCTGCTTTCTTTTCTGCCTGTCGCAATAGCTGGCACCTAGCAGGCATAGTGCATATGTGCTGAGTTAAGGATTATACCCCTCTACCCACCTACTCAGTCCTTGTTCTGAGTTCAGAAGGCTCCCAAACCCACTTTCTTGCATTTACTTCTCATCAGTACTTTTTTCACAAGAAAACCATAAGCCTGAAGCCAGAAAGTACCCTTCCTTTCTTCTTTTCCCCGCATGGTCCATCTAATACTAGGCCCAGAGGATATATATGTCTTCTCTATTAGCATAAGTGTCGGAACACTAGGCCAGAAGCCTGTGCTTTGAACATCAGACTCCTCACTATAAATCTTCTAAATATTTAAACATTTAAATAATGTCACAAGATGGCATCATTTCAATTTTTGAGAGGGAAAATTCTAGGTCTGTTTATTATGCTTTGATGATCTCTTGTTAATAGTAATTAAAATTATGTATCTTGTTTCAATTGGCTCTCATAGCAATCCTACACATGTGTATAATTATTCCATTTTACCAGAAATGATACTAAGACTCAGGGTTATCCAGGTGGTAGAGCAGCAGAACCAGGATTTGAACCCAGCCTGTTATATACTCCAAAGCTCTGGCTTATCTATTACCAAGATGCCTTAATTCAACTAGTGGTTTCAGTGCTACATGGGCAGAGTGTCTCTAATTGAAGATACACCTAATCTTTGTATAGAAGAAGTTGTATAATGTAATGAAAATTACACAGGCTTGGAATTAGAACTGGCCCATATCTACTGGGATGAACCATATGATATTGCTATATGCAAATATAAAATAGTTCATTTTCAGCAATTTCATTTGGTTGTAAGTGAAACAAGGTTAGGGTAGGCTCTGGATTATGAAATTAATATGAAATCCCCCAGTGTCCTCAAGGAAATGTTTTTATGTTCCCGGGGATTCCTTTAATGAGTAATGTACTAATGTTTATATAATAAACATGTCTGAGTTTCTGGAGCTGGGAGCAACTGTTAATTATATTAAAAAATCTGAATAAAGGCAACTTTGTTGTATTCAACACAGAATCCCAAAAGTAATTAAAGCTATGCTGTCCTGCAGCTGAAAGAGGTCACTATACTTGTACCTTCTTGTGGTTTCTGCAAGGAAGTTAAGAGCAGAGCTGCTGCCTCTGGAAGAGTTAGTAGTTGGGGATTTGGGCTTCGCCTTTCTGGAGGAAAAAAAAAAGTATACACAGATTCTATTAGCATTTAAATATTCCTACTGTGATATGCTATACATCGAAAAACCTTCTGAAAGAGACTTGATCCCTTAGCAAATCACCCCCCCCCCTTTACACAGAAGATTAATTTTTATGAATTGGAACATTCTACACTTCTCTGGGATGTTACTTACATTGGTTATGTTGTGTTATTACAGGTATGGAAGAGAATTTATATACTACAGAGAATTTCATGAAAGGAGGATGGATTAAGGTAAATTACTCTGAATAATTTCACCCTTCAGAGCATAAAATGCACTGTTTGGGGGGAAATATTTAGATGTAATGGATAGTCCTGGGAGCCTGAGCTACTTCTCTCTTTCTGTCCAAAGCTATTTGAAATAATAATCTACATTCTTACATGAGTAAAGCAAATAAGTCTCTGGCCCTATTCTTAATGGCCCCTATCTATTAACTATTTCTGGTTTTGAACTGCTTTAGAGCCCCTTCTAGTAATGTAATAGGGGCGTACATTTGAAGTTTCCAGGTAAAGTACTAATAACAACAAAAACATTTAAAAGGAAATCGTTAAAGGTCTTGCCATAAAAGGGGAGGTACATTTTCGAGGCAGTTGCACCATTCTCGCTCCCACTCCTTTCCTCCTGGAAGGTGAACCCCCAGGCCCGGCCCGGCCCGGCTCGGATAGCTCCCCCGGGACCAGAGGGCCGGAGCAGCCGAGACGGGATTCAGCTTCGGGAGCCTCAGTTCCAGCCTCTGCCGCCCATAGAGCGGGGCACCGGCTGCGGCTTCAGCTGGGCGCCGGCTGGCTGTCCCCGATGCGGCTCCGGAGCCACGACCCTGCCGAGCGCGGCCTGCCCCGGGGTCCTGCGGTGCGTCGCCGCTGACCCCAAGCCTCCTCCCTCGCTCACTCACCCGGCGGCGGCCGGTCCGAGGGGTCCTTCTTCCGGCTCTGGTCCGAGATGAAGCGGCGCCCCTCTGCAAAGGCGAGACGTGGGGCTCAGCGCCCTCCGGGTGCTCCACATCGGGGTTAAACTGGGCTCAGCGCCGGGAGTCCCCAAGGCGCGACGGGTCCGCCCTGGACTGCCAGTTTTCTGGAGCTCGGCGTGCAACCCGGGGCTGGATCAGGCGCCCTGCCTGCGCCCTGCCCCCGCGCCTGCCTGTCCGGGTCCCGGTCCCTGCCCGCGCCCAGCTCCTGCCCTGCCCGCACCTGCTGCACCCTGCACCCGTCGGCCCGCGCCCTGCCCGCGCCCTGCCCGCGCCCTGCCCGCGCCCCGCTCCTGCCCTGCCCGCACCTGCTGCACCCTGCACCCGTCGGCCCGCGCCCTGCCCGCGCCCTGCCCGCGCCTGCTGCACCCTGCATGCGTCTGCCCGCGCCCGGCTCTCGCCCTGCCGGCGCCCTGCCCGCAGCTGCTGCACCCTGCACCCGTCGGCCCGCGCCCTGCCCGCGCCCTGCCCGCGCCCTGCCCGCGCCTGCTGCACCCTGCATGCGTCTGCCCGCGCCCCGCTCTCGCCCTGCTGGCGCCCTGCCCGCCGCGGCAAATGATCAGTGGTCGGGTTCAAGGGTCCATGCGGTGTTTCCCAGGACACTCCAGAGTCTTCCTGTGCGGCAAGAGCCAGCAACGCCCCAGTTCGGGATGGAGAGGTTCTAATAATCAGTCTTTCTTTTCCATTGCCACACCCCCTGCTTGCTTGCTTGCTTTCTTTCTTTTTCTTTTTTCTTTCTTTTTTTTTTTCAAGACCAGGATGGCTTCGATTATTTAAGGGAACAAACTCGATGTTATTCTCTCCCCACACACCTATCCCATGGATTCATGCACCCCTAAGGATCTTCCTTTATTGCTGTCGGAAGAGCAAAGTATTTGGAACTTACGTGCGCCCTTCAGATAGAGCATAGATTGAGGAGTCCAGTTCCTTCTCTCAAAGAGTCCCTACAACCCAGGGAGAAGAGAAAAGCAGTTAGTAAGACATTGTAGCTCAGTCTTCTGTTAGAATAAAGAAAGGAAGAGAAGGAGGGAGAAGAGAGAGAGAAATAAAAAGAAAAAAAGGAAGGAAGGACGGAAGGTCAGAAGGAAGGAAAAGAAAGAACACCTAGGAGCCCCAGGTTTTGCGTTTGCTTACCTGTGGCGCACTGCTGGAACTTCCTAAGAAAGAAAACACTAGAAAAAGAGCCAAGGTTGTTGCCACCAGACTTCTGAGTCCCTACAAGAAAAAATCAAAGAAAGTAATTTCTGTGCCTATAGCATCTCATACTTTCGTGACACCTGGACAATGACAAACCTCTTACTTTTCCATGTGCTCTGTTTTAATAATACTCAGTATGTGGAGGAGAGGGGAATTCCCAGTCTACCTTCTACTTAACTTACAAAAGAATTCTTTAAAAAAAAAAAAAAAAAAAAGACATTTAGAGGGAAGCTTGTGTGGCTCAGTGGTTGAGCCTTGCCTTTGGCTCAGGACTTGATCCCAGGGTCCTGGGGCCCTCGGATTCAGTCCCTTCAGGGGACTCCCCGCAGGGAGACTGCTTCTACCTCTGCTTATGTCTCTGCCTCTCTCTGTGTGTCTATCATGAATAGACAGATAATCTTTAAAAAAATTTAGAAATATGTTATTTTCATTACCCAAATGAGTGATTTTTTTTTGGTAGCAAAATCAAATGATTGATATTTTAAGGCATGTTGTTTAAATATCCTTTAGCCTATAAAATGCTTACTAGAGGTAAAATAGGTAAAAAGTTATAAAGCTTTTTACAAATAGCTTAAAAGTCTCCAGTAAATAAAACTTTTACTTACCTTCATGTTCAGCTCCTTTCCAGAGCCTGCGATAACTGTAACTTTACCTGTCAGTTTTCTAATCTTGCTCTGAGAGTGGAGCTTTTAAATCTTAGTGTCAGGGACCCCTCCTGATCTTCAGTAGAGTTAGGGAGTCAATAGGGAATTCTTGTCAATATTCAAGATTGAGAGGATCTGACAATTTTTCCAGGGAGATTTGTTTGCAGGAAGTAAATAAATGATTGATGAGTGGACATCATTTATTTAGATACTGACCACATCGGTGAGGAGATATTCTGAATATATCAGCATCATTGCTTTTGCTTTTGCCACTAGCTTCCCAAAGTATTTATTAGTAGCAGAAAAAATTATTAACAAGCCCAGGCTGAATCAGAAGTAAATGAATCAAGTAAGCAAACTTGTCTTGTGTAGCTAGCTATCAAGCTATCACTGATGACTAAAGATGAATCCTTTGGGTAAAAATAAAAAGGTCAGGGAATCTTGATGGAATTTGACACCACTCCTTCACTTATGTATCCATTCAGTTATTTAATAAACACTTATTGAATGCCTACTACGTATCAAACATTTTTCCTTTTAGTTCAAGAGACACAGCCATGCATTAAAAAGACATGGTCTCTGCTATGTTCAAGCTTATTTTCTAGTCAGAGGAGAAATATTGTAAATTAATAAACAGGTAAATAAGGTAATTTGAAAATGTTTTAAATACTTTATGAAGTAAAAATAAGTGAGGCGATATCATAAGTGGTGGAGTACTTTAGGGAAGGCAGCATTGAGGGGGTTCTGTAATATCAGGTAGAGTCAGACATGAGATGAGTCAGAGTGAGAATTAGTGTAACAGGCAGAAGAAAGAAAGACAAAATCTTGGGATGGTAAAGAATGTCTTGTTTGAGGAATGGGGAGGAGACCAATGAGGCCAAAGCTGAGTGGGTTAAGGGGTGATAATAGGGGAGAGCACTTTGAAATAAGGTTGGAGAGGGAGAAATGGGCCAGTTCATAGGGAAACGGTTATGAACAAGAGATGATGATGGCTTAGACTTGGGTGATACTTGCAGGGAATGGAAAGCCATAAATGAATTTGGGGTGTGTGTTGGAGGTAGAAAATATAGAACCTGTGGATAAATGGGATGTGAGAGTCCAAGAAAAATAAATCAAGGATGCGTCTTGGGTTTCTGGCTTAAACACTGGGTATGATAAAGCCATTTACTGAAATTAGAGTGTTCATAGGAGACAGTTAAGAGAGGTGAATTAAATTTGAATATTAAAATTGAAGCATACATTAAGCTTAAGTGTGAAGTAGGCAGTTGGCTATGTGAAACTCTGCAGAGTTCAGCAAAGAGGCCACCAGCCTACAGATTTTTTCTAAAGGCAGAAATGGTCAAGTTTAAGAATTAAGAATCGTAAGAATTTTAAGGCAGGAAAATGATTGGGATTGAACAAGAACGCTTAGAAAGTGAATGGAGTTAAGGACAGATGAGAGGGAAGAGCTCTGAAAACAAACATCTAGAGATGAGCAGAGGGAGAGCCAGGAAAGCAAATTGAGGTGAAGCCATCAGAAAAAAAAAAAAAAAGCTAAATTCTCAGAGGTCACAAGACCATGGAAGCCAACAGAATATCCAACACTGTTGAGAGGTCATGTCAGATGAGCACCAGGAAGTGTGCACTGGATTTGGAAATATGAAGGTTTTTAAGAACATAAGCTAGATTGGAGTGTGTTGTTAGTGAAATAGAATATAAGGAAATAAGGATGAGTTCAGCATTTTTAAGTTAGCCTCACTACATTTCACTAAAAGGAGGAAAGGAAAATGAAGTTTTTTTTTTTTTTAAAGATGAGATATTTGAGAGTAGTGGAAGCGTATTATTTTTTTGCCTTTTGGTAATATCTGAACCCTTTCATTTTTAAGGAATTCCTAAAATGCCTTAAATTATGAATTATGGAATTATGAATCTCTGTGGGAGGCAGAGGCTTCCTTCATTGTACAAGGTGAAAATGCCAGACACTTACTTTGTCAGCAACCCTAACAGGTAGGATGTGGGTATATGAAACAGGCTTCCCCAATCAGACACGCTGCCTCAGATGGGAAATTGGGAGCTTGGATGAAGTTGGAATCAGGAGAAACATTTTCTGGTGCAGCAGTGGTTGTGGTAAGCCTGTTTGTGGGGGCAATACTGCCTACAGTGCTGAAGTCAGATTCCAGGATGGTGATACCACCTGCAGTGTCCTGCTAAAATCAGGTTTGTCGGCTTCCCCTAATGACAACTAACAAACCATTTGCATAACACATATGCTGATGGAGATGATCAGGAGGAGACATTGATGATGAAGGTAACTGCAAGAAGAAATGTGTAGAATGTGACAGGGAAAGGATGCAAAGAATGTCGATATCCAGGTGAAACAGTTACATATATAGGCAGATACTGAACAAGGACCTGAATACTCACCATATGCTAAGCTATTGTAAATAAGAAAGATAATCCCTTTCCTCTAAAAGTTAGTAGTTCCTCAGGAATTAATATGTATGTGAATCACCTGGGAATGTTGTAGATTCTGACTTAGTACAAGTGGGATGAGGTCTGAAATTCTGCATTTCTTTTCTTTTTCTATTTAAAGATTTTATTTATTTGAGAGAGAGCATGAACAGGTAGGAGGGGCAGAAGGATAGGGAGAAGCAGGCTCCCCGCTGAGCGGCAGGGGTGGGGGTGGCGACGCTCCATCCCAGGATGCTGGGATCATGACCTGAGCCTAAGGTAGACACTCAACTGACTGAGCCACTGAAATTCTGCATTTCTAATAAACTCCCAGGTGATGCTGATAGATATTACTCTACTGATCCTAGGATATTTCGAATAGTAAAGATTTAGAGGATATTAGTGATAAAAATGAATCTTTGGAGTCTGTGTGGCTGGGAGAATGGCTAGCCATAGAAATATCAAGGAGTTTGGGGAGAGAACAGATAAACTTGGTATCTGCAAATACTTTTGTAAGAGAGATTGGGATTTGAGCACTTGATATTTAGACTTACCAGCCTGTGAAGACATGAACACTGAAGTTTGGTTAGTAAATGAGAAAAGTAGTCTGTAGGTAGAAACTTTACTCCCTTTAAGGCATAAATCAAGCCAGAAGGAGCCAAAGCTTTACTGTAGTGTTTCCAACAATCTTAGGAGAGGGGAAAGATTAAAAACTAAGGACTAATAGATTAACACCAAAACTGGATAAAATCTAGTATTTTTTAAATGTCAGACTTCACGATTTTAGGATTTAATTTCACGGCATTACAGCAACTTCCAAAGAAAAGGACAATAAAAGAAATAAAATTATACATGTGTTTGTCTCAAAGGAACTTGTAAGTGAAACCCAGTTGCTAGGTCACCTAACAAACAAGCAAAATGCCGATCTCCCCCTCTCAGTACCAAAAAATCAGAAACATTTTAGAAAGAGGGACAGGAAAATGAGTCACCGATAAAACTGTGTTCTGAATTTACAACTCTAAGGATAAACATATGATGTAGTTTGTTTATAAAAGTTTCAGTAATGAATTCACAAGTAGATGCTTTCCATCAAAACTGCCATATTCAGTATAATATGCAGCAGTGAGGAGAATGGTTTTGACAGATTATCAATATTGTAGTCTTATCAAAAGCAATGTGCTAGAATGCATTTGTCTAAAATGGCATTGCCTCCTAATAGGATTTTGTTAAATGACAACGTCAGGGCTTTTACAGGTCCAAACTTAGATGTGGGCTCAGAAAAGTTACTTGATAAAAGCCTTGACAGATAAGACCACTGAATTTTGTTCTGCTGACATTATGACCAGGTAATGGGCACTGGACAAATTAAGATAAACCCTTTTTAAAGGCATATAGTCAATGGGGAACATTTTGCCTGTATCACCGACTTTATCTGAATTCTTCCAGTTGACTGGAGCATGCCCAGGTCCTTATAGAATAATGGCCACTGTTCAAGTTGTAAATTTACCAAGATTAGTGAGTATTGTGTTCTTTTTTTTTTTTTTTTTTTTTTTTTTTTAGTATTGTGTTCATATAGAAAACAGTTCCTATCTTGGGTAAAGTTACATGGATAATATGGCTATTATGATAATAAAAACTGCAAATTACTTCTTTGATGACAGAATGAAGGATTTTGGTATGATATGAATGAGCTCAATTGGTTCAATATTCTACTTTGGCTTAATTCTATGCCCGGGCTGGTCTGCCCCATAGACCAGCAGGCTCACGAACAGAAGTAACTTCCTCAGAAGGCTACCAGTCAGATTCAGGGGCACAGAGAAGTCCTGCTATCCAAAAATTAAACTCCCCATTCATTGCTGTGTTTACGGTCTTCCTTTTACTTAAGACTTAGAACCTCGAGAATCTCTTTTCTGTAACCAAATAATATAGACAAGTGAAAAGTTCTATGAGAGGACAAGGATGGACCAGCTATTTTGCTATAGCAGATCAAGAAAGACATGATAGAAGTGAACTATTCTTGATTAGGTCTTGAGAGCTAGTAAAGGTAAGGTGGTGGAAAAGTGTGCCAGGCACTCTACTTTTGTATCCTACCTCTTACATGGGGTACAGGTAGCAGAAGGGTAAAGGTGGGAAACTTTCAGTACGGAGGACAAGGTCAGAAAGAGGTCTGTAAAACAGATTTAAGATTTCTGGTTCACCAGGCAATAGTCAAGACCTGCTTGCAGTTCAAGTACTAGATTCAATAGGTACTTACTGGGTACTTTAAGTGGTAGACACGGCCAGTGATTTTTAGCATTACCAAAATTTATAATCAAAACATTGAAGTAGTTTTGTCACAAAGATTTCAATATTGGACTATTCTTTCCATTTTGAGAAAAAAAGAAACATTCCTCCACTATTTCTAAATTCACTGTCCACTTTTTTTTTTTTAAAACCTGGCATCCATTTCTATTTATGATTACATTTAAACAATTTGGAAATGGAAAATGTGATGACTATTTTATGAAAAAAGGAAAACTGCATATAAGGCTAATTTAAAAAAAATGAGGTATTATGCAATGCTAGTTTTTAGAATTCCATCATAAATATACAGTTGACCACTGTTAAGGACTGAATATATATTCTCCCCAAATTAGTATGTTGAAACCCTAACCACCAATATGAGGGTATTTGGAGGTGGGATTTTGGGGAAGCAATTCAGTTTAGATGAGATTATGAAGATGAACCTCCCCATGATGTGCTTAGTGTCCTTAGAAGATGAAGAGACTAAAGCTCTCTGCCATATGAGGACACAGCAAGAAGGCAGTCATCTGCAAGCCACAAAGAGCATCCTCAACAATAACTGAATTTATCCTCAGATTCTTTTGGACTTCCCAGCATCTACAACTGTGAGAAATAAAGATCTGTTTAACCCACCCAGCCTACAGAATTTTGTTATAGCAGCCCGAGCTAAGACAACCACCAATTAATAGAAAAGTACCCTTTTATTGAGAGGTAAGACAAGTGTATTTACAATATTCAATTGTTAGGTCATATACTCTGACTGTGAGACTTTTTGAAGCAGCAATATTTCAGGAATTACAATTTATAAGGGGAAATGAAAAACATTGCAAGTATGTTTCTGTTACAGAAAATACATTTGAACAACGCCAGGTACACTTAAGGCTAAGTAGTATTAGACCTTTTCTTCCATCTTTATAGCAATAATCAAAGTACATTTTTGTCACAAAGAGAGAAGGCTAATTTTGGAAAGGAAGAAACAATATAATGTACAGTGCTTTCTGTCAGAAGACTAATATGTTTAAAAATAGAGCCTCATCAGTGGTTCTGAGTAAGAAATATACAATGCTGCCAAGCAGTCCCCAACTCACATTTGAAATTAACTTGTGGACTCTTTGAAAACTGCTCCAGCCTCTCAATCTTACTAAGGACTGGGAGATTATCAAATCCTTCACACCAACTTCTAATAATACTTCTGAAGTAAGATTTTGAAAAAGAGATCTGTTACAGTGCAAAGAACATTTTGATAGAAATTCATGTCTACAAAGGAGTTAAATAATACAGATGTTCCTTACATTAGCAGATATTGTTCTTGTTCTAAAAAGATAGAATTATCTAGCCACTGAAAATAATATGGATCAGTCAAAAATATGTATAAGAGTCCTACAGGGCAACTTGTATAAGTCGATCCCCAAAATATGTATATATTTGACACTCTCCAAATGAGGATATTACTTTTTTGAAGAACATTAGACACAACACTAGGTCTCTTATTATTCCATGAACTATTGAGGTAGGAGTCTCATTTTGTCAATATCATCTAGTTTCACAGATTATGTCATAAGTCAAATGCCAGTACCAAAAGACAGTAATCCACAAGACTGAACCATTAAACTATATACCAAGTCTTTCCTTCTTTAGACAAGCAAGGATGGGAGTTTTCTGTGCATCGAGATTTAACTAAAATAACAGAAGCTGTGATATATTTTGTAGACATGTTTGTAAATAAAAATCACAAATTTCAGTTATGATTTTGTGCATTAAAAAGCTTTGCAACTGTTAAAAAAGTAAAAGTGCAATCATTAGTGGTAAAACAAATAGTACTATGGCTGTTGAAATGTGTTCTTACATCTACCAGAAAAGCTGCCATGTCGGAAAACTACTAATGAAAAAATGGCCACTGTCAGTCAAGCATCAATGGTAGAAAAAAACAACACATTTTTTTAGTGTCATATTTTTAAGAAACTATAACCCATTTAATTATAATAAACTAACTTTAGCATGTGAAATTCAGATATTTTCTCCATGAATTCAAGATGAAGAGTGATCTTATGAAGCATTCAACATGCATATTGATTTTTGTTAGGAAAAAGCTAAAAATAAAGGGAAACTCCACTTTACATGAAAAGCTCTTACCAAATATAAGTTTAACCTTTTAACATATTACATCTTAAAGTAAACATTATCAATAGTTATTTAATTTATGAAAAGTAAAATGATAACATCACTACTAAAATAAAAACAATAAAACAAAAAAGAAAGAAAAACTACACCATGACAGAAAAATCCATTTGGTTTGCATCGTTTGGTATCTTAAAGAAAAGACTATCCAATGAAACAAGGCACGTAACAGACTACTTCATGGTTTTTGTTAGATGCTTACATGTAACGAAGGATACAGATAATTAGGTCAGACTCTCAGGAAGTAGAAGTAGTTCCGGAGTGTTTAGTTATAAAGAATGACCTCTGCGTATTCTGACAGTGAATATCTAGTTCAGATTTTCATCTGGCTTTAAAATATTAAGAATCAGAAGAACCACAAATGTTTTATTTTTACCATACATTTACAAAAAAAAAAAAAGTGATTCATACATCAAAACTGGGTTTTCCTTGGTTTTAATACATTAAAATGACATAATCCAATCTAACTCATGCATCACTTTCAGAGACACAGCGCAACTGGAAATACTTTTACCATTCCAGTGGATATTTCTAAAAAGCAAATGCCTACAGTGCTCCCGCACCTCCAATATAAGAAGAAAAGAAACAGGCAGCAGAGTTCTCCAAGGATGGCTGTTTCACACATTGTGGATAAACAATAAAAATTGCCTTCAAGAGTTTCAATAAGTATTGTAACATAGATTCACCTCCTTTAGTTTGCTTGCTGACTTCTTAGATCACTTGATTAGAAGCCTGATCTCATTGCCTCTTTATTAACTGCTATTGGTACTTTGTAGACTATACGTTTTAAACTTCTGTAAAGAACATTACAAGCTATTTCATGTAATTTAATTTTGTGCTGAATATTCTTCAAAGTATTTTATAAATAATACAATATTTTAAATGAGTCTTCAATTCATTCGTTGTTATACCATATTGTTGCTTTCTCCAACTTTATCTACAAACTGCAAGAAGAAAAAACAGATAATTAAAAGAAAACCCACAGCATTATAAAAACATATCAACATTTTAAATGTTGATTAAAAAACCCAGCTTTATAAGATTTGTGGAAATTTAAGGCATGACTGACAATGGTTATTAATCCAGTACTACTCACTACCATCTCCTGACACATAAATGTGTATTAAAAAATTTTCTTTTCTAAGGTAGTTTTTGCATGACATGTTATGCATATGACTTTAAGGGTACAACACGAGAAATACAACACAATGAACAAAAAAATTGGATAAAATGAAATTAACACTGCTAGCTTAACAAAAAATTAAAAAATGAAAAGCTGAGATGTCAGCCATTCATGCATTAATGAACCCAATAAGGCATTTCAACTGACCATTACTGAGGATCTCTTCTGGGCCTATGTAGTCTTTGAACAAACAGATTTAACTCCATTAAGTTCAATAATTAACAACAGCTATTGACTAAAAATACTTTAAATGTGTAATCTGGGCTTCAGACTGCAAGTGGTAATGACATTAAAAATAGATGTAATGAGGCAAGCATAAATTTATAGCTCCTGAATATAAATTTTAACACACATTAATTTAAGTGGTTATTTACTTTGGCTACTCCACCCCAAATGTAAAGCAACTGGGCCTTCTTCAGCATTCCAGATGGTGATGCGAATATTGAAACAAAATAATTAGTGGAGATATTAAAAGTTATGTAACCCAAGTGGTCATAACACTATCAATATCTAGCAATCGCTTAACCCTTCCTTTCATTTCACTATTCACATTTTTACTGAACCATGAAGTAATAATAAAAGGAAACATAATTTACAGCATAGAGTGTCTATATATGCAAATACTGAAGAATCCTTAAATTAAGGACGTGAATAATGACTATAACTGTATAACGAAGTTTCGGTGAATCCAAAAGCCATTAAGTAAAAACAAAATTGACTATACAGTATGAGTTTGGAGATTAATGCAAATGAAATCAGGACATACCCCCTATAAGCCCACATTCCAACATTTTATCTTCTTATAAATAGATGATTGGCACATGAAACTAAAAGTTGCTTTGAAAGTACCATGGAGGGACACCTAGGTGGTGGCTCAGTAGGTTAAGTGGCTGCCTTTGGCTCAGGTCGTGATCCCAGGGTCCTGGGATTGAGCCCCACATCAGATTCCCTGCTCCATGGGGAGCCTGCTTCTCCCTGCCTCTGCCTCCTTCTCTCTTCTTTCTCTGTCTCTCATGAATAAATAAAAAAATCTTAAAAAGAAAAAAGAAAAAAAGAAAGTACCATGAATTCATTAGGATTTTAAGGTAAATATAAGTGGAGAGAAAGCACAACAATCTCTCTCCAAAGGTAACTTCAAATATCTAGGTTGTTACCTAGGCTGTATTTTTTTTTTTTTTTTAAGATTTTATTTGAGAGAGAGAGAGAGAATGAGTGGGGCAGGGAGGGGAAGAAGGAGAGGGAGAAGCAGGCTCCCCGTTGAGCAGGGAGCCCACCATGAGGCTCCATCCTAGGACCTTGGGAAATGCAAAAGCTGAAAGCAGATGTTTAACTGGCTTGAGCCACCCAAGTGCCCCTAGGCTGTAAAATTCTGACTCTAAAATCGACTTGAGGTTGGAAATGAGATTTTGTCTTACAGCAAAACCTATTCATTCTTCAGTGGGTAAGCCATCCTTTAGCTGATAATCTAGTAAATGCTATGGATTCTCTCTCTAGAAACACTCTAGAAACATCTACAAACATCTGTAAACAACTTTAGAAAGTTGATGGCCCAATTTGGAGGAAGAGATTTAATGAGATCTTTCAAACTGTAGAGAGCTGGGAACAGAATTTTATCATCTGACTTCCAGTATAATAGTGCTTGATTTAATTGTCTTAATGCACGCTATTTGGTGACACAGTCTAAGAAAGAAAATATTTATTAGAAATAATGATGTCCTTTTTACATAATAGCTTCTAAAATTAGAAATCATGTAAAAGTTAATTGAAAAATGCCTTGAACTAAAAAAAAAGGTAGCATAGCATACCAACCTGAATTACATTTAAAGTAAAAAAACCGATAGTATTAAAAATGGATGTAGGGAAATCAATTTCAGGTTTTTTTTATGGTTAGCAATGATGATTTTCTCTGGTATTCATGGTAACCATGATCTATGGTGACGTGACAATTTATATCATAATAAAAAAACTTATTATTAATTAGGTATCAATTACTTGTATTTCTAGGAGTAGAAAGCATCAAAGAATATTATTCTTGATATTGATGGTTTAAAAATTTTATTTCTAATACATGATAACTTACTGATCTAATTCCAGGTAAATTCAAGAGGGATCCAAGGACTGGCACTCTTCTAATAAAGCCAATGACCACAGGAAAGAAGCCCCTGGAAGAAGGAAAAAGGTTCTCAGAACTTAAAGATTCTTTATTATTAAAATCAACAGCTAACCAAGAAAAAAGAAAGGATCCAGTTAAAATTTTAAATGTCTTAGAGACTTCACATTTCAAATGTTACCTTTAGTGGTAATGTTTCTTACCTCTCCCTGAATTTGATCTCTTTCTTAATTATACTCCTATAGTATTTTGCTTATACACCTATCACGCATTACTACTATATCCTGCTGGTATCTTTTTGTCTCTTTCCCATATCAGAAGTGAGAGATTCTCTAAAGTATATTTGATACTAATTCATTCTCCCATGAATAAAATGGCGTTTGGCAGATAGAAGACAAAGGATATACATTTCTTGAATAAATAATTAAACCAACCTTATTTAAAGGTATTTTCTCACATAGACTACTGTTTATTCACTTGGCAACTAGCATTTGTAAATGTTAACTGATCAAAATCTACCATAGTGTATTCAGTATTAAATATGTACTAAACGAATTGTCACCAAGTGGCAATAATTATGCAGTATCAGGTGCGATGTATTAAAATGCTGTATGCATATATGTACGTATCATTGTTTAGCTGATAAAAATAGCAAAGTGCCTTAACAGAAAGACAGTGCCTTGAAACCCCAATAAAACGAATTTTATTGCGTTGAAATTATAAGATAATATATATTCTATTGGCAAATATCTAGGTTTAATAAACATTTTTGTAGCTGACTGAATTATCTAGTAAGACTCAATAAAAGATTCAATGTAAACAAAAATCCATTTGAGAAAATTATGGTCTTTGTACCCATGCCAATGCAAATATCTGGGTTTTTGTAATAATTATTTGACATACTGGTTTATTAAAGGAGAAAAAGTAAAAGAAAATAATTGCCTTACCTGAACAAGAGAAAAAATCCATAAATTTCAAAGATCATGCCTATCAAAGGCCAACCAATAAGGACTACAAATACTCCACCCAGGAAAAATCCTGTAGCTTTCATTTTATGTTTTTGGAAGAAGAATCTGAATGTTCTTTCTAAACCGATGACAAAAGCCAAACCAGCCACAAATAAAACCTAGAAGAGAAAGAAAAAGGGAGGTAGAAAAAGTAGTTAACCATACTGCATAACTCTGAAAAGCAAGGTCAAAGCTTAATATAAAAAGCAGCACATCTGGCTCTTAGTGTGGGCAACTGGCTTGTGGAACTGAGGATGCACGCCAAGAGGTAGAATCAAGGAGTGGGTTAAGCATGTGAAAGTTGAAGTTGGATTCCACTCTTCTCAGTCCTCTTCTTTTTTGATTAAATGGAGAAAAAGAACCAAAGAAAGATCAAATGTTATCAATGGGCATGTACATATGCAATGGTTCTCCCAGGCAAGCTAAATGGAGACGGCTTTAGTTATGCAGATGAGTGTTTGGGCAAAAGAGGAAGGCTGGTCATAAAAATATGCCACCTGGAGGTACTCCTGGTTCTGCACACTTCACCACAGGCTACAGGAGTGCCTATGGATGGGAAAAATACTGACATGGCTAAGCTGATAGGAGAAACTATGTAAAGCCAGGAAAAGGATTCTAGTCTTACTAATCCCAGAATATCTGGTGGCAGCAGAAATAAAAATAAAGTTGTATATTCTCAAATATACATATATTTTATATGTTTTCAGAGAGTGAGCAAGAAATGGTGATCTCTTAAAAGCTTATTTTCCCCCAGGTTTTATTCCTAATACTTGCCTTTTTTTGTAACTACCTTGAATGAAAATTTTAACCAAGTACTGACTGAGCCTAATGGTTAAGGTTCATAGGCTCAAATAGCAGTGCTCCTTATATTATTAATTAAAATATAAATTTGATTAGTTATCCTTTATATATTCTAATTTCCAATTAAAAGCCCTATGGTAATTGGTAATATACACTTCAAAGATATTTAATATTATTTATTAACTTTGTTGTCTTCTTAAAAAGGTTATGATTTATCTCTAGAACTCTTGTACAATCTTCACAATGGACAACAAAGCACATTCCAAATACACAACACACACACCTTTCTTGGCAAGTCGGCTGTTAATATACAGATATATTAAAAGGTTTAAATGGGTTTTAAAGATCTGTTTGTTTTATACTACTGAACCAAATGTTTCAAGTCATATGTTTTAAGTCAAACATATTAAGAAATTTGGGGGCCACCAAGTCACCTATTTTGAACTCCTATCTAGAGGCAGCCTGGATTTAATCCATTGATATTACATAACCAACACTCAACAGAGTAGTCATTCAAAAATCTCTAAATGCTTACCTTTTGTTTAAATAGTTTTCTTTTTTAAAATTTTATTTATTTGACAGAGAGAGAGAGAGTGCACAAGCAGGGGGATCAGCAGGCAGAGGGAGAAGCAGGCTCCCCGCTGGGCAGGGAGCCTGGATGAATGTGGGGCTTGATCCCAGGACCCTGGTATCATGACCTAAGAAGAAGGAGGATGCTTAACTGACTGAGCCACCCAGGAGCCTTATTTCTGATGTAAAGAGAAGGTAATACCTGAGTAACAGTGAATTACTTCCCTCAAATTTAATAGCAGGCAATTATTCATTTTAATTACAGTTTCCTTATGGATTTACTTAAAATATCTATTGAAAAACTCACATTTCCAATGGCCAGTAGTGCTTTGTCAAAAAAGAGAATCATTCCAAAGAACAGGAAAAACACTCCAAATCCTGTTAATCCCATTCCAATTTCTGCAATATAAGTTATATAGTTAAGGGTAGAGAAAAACAAAAGTTACATTAAGATCCCCGTAAACTAAGTAAGACAATTTTTCAGTTTTTCTTTTGGTTGATATAAGAAAATAGGTCCTCCACATTGCAGGTTAACTTTATGACATTCATTAAGCTCTATAATAAATTAACATCAGCAAACAACTCCAAAATTTAAAATATAAATGGACATTTCTATCCTTGTATGAAAGATAGCACTTCTCATAAACAAACACAGGAAAGATAATCAGGATTCTAAACCTTTGATTATATATTTTTTCCCTCCCAAGAACTCCATTGGCATCAGACCTAAGTATAAGGGTTTTCTTTTACTATTTATGTCCTTTCATATTCAATGACTATTATTTATATGCACAATATCTACAGTTACTCCTTTCCCTTCTTAAATTAATTCCTTCTTTAACTCAGTGGTAATGCTACCGTAGGTCGGCACAATATACTCTACTCCATGATATACTGCTTCTCACAATGGCAATATTTTGAGAATCACATTAGTGTCTCCTCATAAGTTAATTTTCAGGAGGTTAGGCATTACTTTTAACTTCTTGATGGTATGGATTTATCTTCTATAAATTATCTAAACCATGAACCCATTAATGCATTTAGTGTATTAAGTCCTAAAATCCGCTCTCCAAAAGTTTCAAAGAACAGTTCTACTGAATATTAATATTCTGAGGTTTTACTCTTTTCATTCAAATACAAAAAATTGTTGATCAACTCCTAGATGCCAGAATCTCTTCTACGTACTGAGTGTACGGTGGTAAAAAAAAGTGTAAGCACTGATGTTTATGTTCATCCTTAATATAAAATACTAGTAATTTTATTACCTTTACATTCTGTTGGTCTTATCTTTTTAGCCTGAGGATTCTTAACTTTCTAAGATTACAGTTGTCCTTTTCTGTTAATCCTAAAAGCATAAGCCACAAAGTCACCCCCTTGGTCATTTTAGTTTTGCTCTCAGGAAATACTTACCAATCGTTATTTTACCTAGACACAGACTATCCGCATGAAATAATGAAACAGCAGAAACCATATTTTTGGAAACCCTATTTTAAATACACTATTAATGATTTCTGGTCTGTTACTTAACTTTTTGGCATTGGCTCCAGAAAGCCAAAATCTAGGTCATAGCTACTCAAAAAATTTTTAAGCCCTGGAAAATGTTCTGATGAGTTGAAAACTTCTATCATATACCTTTCTCTACATCCCCCACCTCCTCAATTTATAGTTAACTACTGCTTTCTATTCCAACTACCTTTTTTTCCCCCAAAGTTAGTCTAAAAGAATTCAGGTACTGGTTTATAAATATACTGATGAGTTTATTCCACAAACACAAAATCCTATGAAAATGGCTAATGCTTTCATGCTTAAATCCCTTAAGACAATTGATCAAATAACTGTTTAGCTGTCAGATATAATTTCCTAGAGGAAAATATGGACAAAGGAACAATTAAAATTCCATCTTTTAACAATTTAGTAGTTAGGATTTAGTCACTGGCAGTTGAGTTATTTGAATATGACTAATTTCTACCTTTTCATAAATCATCCTAATGATTACATATAAATCTTTTTTTTTTCCCCAAGATTTTATTTATTTACTTTAGAAGGAGTGGGAGGGGGGCAGAGGGAGAGGCAAAGAATTGCAAACAGGTTCTGCACTGAGCGGGGAGCCCAACTCAGGGCTGATCTCATGACCCTGAGATCACGACCTGAGCCAAAATCAAGAGTCAGATGCTTAACCAACTGAGCCACCCAGGCACCTCCAACATTTTGAGATGTTTGTTCATCAAAAGTAAATTATATTGAAGTATACCTACTATGTACTGTTAATTTGCCATGAATTATCCATTATGAGGTACTTTACAAGCCTTATGTAATTTAATCCTCCTGACACTATTGCAAGGTAGGTGTGACTACAACATTTTAGAGATGGAGCAACTTGAGGTTTAGAGAAATGACTCTGTCTAGAATCACACTTCTGGTTAAGTATTTGAACTCAGACCCTGTGCTTAACTATTACATCACACTGTTTCCCACAGAATTTTTTTTCAGGTTAACTATATTTAATTAAATAAAACTCAAGGGCACTAGAGCATACGGAACTTCTAGGGGAATCATCTTTGGGTGACTCAAGTTTAACAGGATTGGTTTGTCATCTAACAACTAAGTAGGAATTAGTAGAAGTATTAAAAATCAACTGCAGTGAAAAGAGACAATATCTGGATATGGTTTCCCATCCACTGCAATGTTTATACAAATATGTTATAATTCCTTTAACAAAACTGTGAGGTGAAAATGGTACCAGCCCTATGTTTCATGGACTCAGAGTTTCATAACTTATCCTTGCTCATAGAATCAAATGTATATGTGTGTGTGTGTATGTGTGTGTGTGTGTGTGTGTGTGTGTGTAGCAGGGGGTAGTAAGGTAGGCTGTTGGGCAGGAAAAGTGGTGGTTGTGTGGAGTCAGGCTAGAATTCAAACTCAGTTTTGGACTCCACAGCTTACAACTGTAGCATGGGCACCAAAATATTGGTACTATTTCACCCAGTGTAGCCCAGGAGGAGATATTTGCCTATTACATATTTGCCAGAACTGGTACTGGCATGATGTTGCCAAGTATTTCCCGGCTTAAACGGACCAAAAGTTTCTAACTGGCCTCACTGTGCCCTTCCTCACATCCTGAATTCCCATCTTCCCGGTGCCTACACATTCATAAGCCCCCTGGTTAATAAAACCCTACACAGAGCTGCCTATTCACCACCAGAATCATACTTAGTAAAATAAATTTATCTTTCGCTGTGCAACTATCAAAACTGCATTCCTCTTGCCTATATATGTGGGTTTTTTCTTTAAAGAATAATCAGATAAAAGCAATTTAATAAAATTTGTCTGAAATAAAAAAACACGAAAATTTTATAAGGAAAGATGCTTAATCTAACAGCAATCACTGTTAGCATTTTTATATCTTATTTGAAATTTTTTTGAAGATTTATTTATTTATTTATTTATGATAGGCATAGAGAGAGAGTGAGAGAGGCAGAGACACAGGAGGAGGGAGAAGCAGGCTCCATGCCGGGAGCCCGATGTGGGACTCCATCCCGGAACTCCAGGATCGCGCCCTGGGCCAAAGGCAGGTGCTAAACCACTGAGCCACCCAGGGATCCCTTATTTGAAAATTTTAATATTAGCTTTCTCTTTCCTTCTATGCCTTTTAAAAAATAGAAAATTTCATAGTAAGGAACTCAACTGAATATCAACCAAATAGAACAACTCAACTGAAGATCATGGGAGAATTTCAGGCAATGTGACATAATGAAGTAAAGATCTAGAGGCAGCATGGGAACTACCCTACTCTGTCCCTCTGAATAAATCTTGTGTTTTTATGGAGAGGGATGGGGAGAGTGCTATTATAGAACCCCTTAAAACAATCATGAATTGCTTTTTATTCTGTTCGGTGCTCAGTCACCCTCTCCCAGAATCAGAATTCCTGAATAATCTTTGCAAATCACTTGAATGATGGCCAATTTCTGCAGTTAAACTAATCGTTTTGTGTTCCAATCCATTGTCCTACCTAAAACATTTGGCAAATAATAAAGAATATAATTTCGTCTTCTTCATCAATTTAATGAAGGAGAATGCTCTGTAATTTGCCCATATTTCAACCCAATCCCTTTGTTCTGGATTTTGGAAGAATGTAAATCAGATGCTTGTCTCTATAAGAAGTCTTCAATAGAAGAGAATCTCTTTGCAAAGCATAAATAAAAAGTTCGTATTTTTAATCTATGTAATAATCAGACTCAGAAAGGAAAAATAATATTTTACAGTTAGAAAAGCTGTGCAGAGACTAAGTGCTTTCTCTAATTAGCAGAATTAAAAATAAGTTCTAGCAATTTGGGTATACAATTCTTATTTTCTTGGACAATTTAAAGTTTGGGTTTCAGTCAAGAGGAACAAAACACTATCACAAAGACAATGGACTCAATATACTACACAATCCCTCAAAAAAAATCAATGCATAACTTTATAGGATAAATATCTACTGTTGCTATCTATCCTTGCTATAAAAAAACACACTATTCTAAGACAAATCTCAAAGTTTGTATCTAGTTTTCTTCGATGCTGGAAGGGTACAGTGAACACAAAGGTTTCTGAGCCAGCAGACCTGGGATAAAGCCTTTTTCTGTCACTTTCCTTACGACCATACGTTGAATTTCTTTTGAGTCTCTTTTAATTTATAAAAGAGATATATTTCTCCCTGCCTTATAAGACTCTTATAAAAATTCAGTTTAATGATTTATATGAAAGCACTTGGTAAAATCAAAAGAAATGTCTTTATATGATTGCTAGTTTCTATTATAACAGTAAAAAAAAAAAAGGACTTTATGTATCTTCTTTTTTTTTATTTTATTTATGATAGTCATACAGAGAGAGAGAGAGAGAGAGGCAGAGACATAGGCAGAGGGAGAAGCAGGCTCCATGCACCGGGAGCCCGACGTGGGATTCGATCCCAGGTCTCCAGGATCGCGCCCTGGGCCAAAGGCAGGCGCCAAACCGCTGCGCCACCCAGGGATCCCGACTTTATGTATCTTCTGATCACAACAGGTGAGGCCAACAAACAAAATGGGTACCATTCCTCGGTCAGTGCAGGTGGCTCTAAGGTGCAGACCTATCCAACCACAGAATGAGGAGCCTGATTGGGGAGGTAATGTGTGTGTATGTGTATATATATGACCTTAGAGGCTCTCTCAAGTTCAAGTCATCCATGACTTCAATCCAAACCTTAAGACTCCACTTTAATAGACTGTTTAGTTCTTAAAATCTTGAAAATCAAAGCTAAGCAGAATAAAAAATGAAGACCGTGGCAGATAAAGTGAGACGAAAAAAAACTATCATGACCATTAAAAGATAGGACCCACACGGTTGGGCAGATAAATAATAGTGAAAGGGAAAATAAGGGAAGGGAGAAGAAATGTGTGGGAAATATCAGAAAGGGAGACAGAACGTAAAGACTCCTAACTCTGGGAAATGATCTAGGGGTGGTGGAAGGGGAGGAGGGCGGGGGGTGAGAGTGAATGGGTGACGGGCACTGGGTGTTATTCTGTATGTTAGTAAATTGAACACCAATAATAAAAAAAAAATAAAAAAAAATAAAATAAATAAAATAAAATAAAATATGGTGAAAAAAAAAAAAGATATGTAAATACGAAAATGATAAAAGCTGACAATAGGGTAGAAAAGTAGGAATGTTACAATGAAATAAAAGGAAACAGCAATGCTAACCTTAGACGTAAGATACGCCTAGGGAACTCTATCTCAGGCACAAAGAGATGCTAAAATAATGAAAAGCCGCAGAGCACAATACACAACATGAAGGAAAGCAATCGTTTCACTGATTATTACTACTGTGGAAAGGTGAGGCGTAGAAAAGTGAAGTCGTTTCAAGGAATTTTTGGGAAGTTGTTTCCAGAGGTGGTAAAAGGCAAAATATTCAAAATGTTTAAGTGTAAGCATATTAAAACACACACACACACACACACACACACACACACCCAACACCTAAAATAGATGACATTTAAAATACCATCTCCCAAACAAGCGGCCAGTGACTTGTAGAGGACCCCAAGTCTGTGATGCGCACAAACGTCCCCAGAGTGAGCCCCGGGCACCGCGCACCGCGCACCCAACTTTCTCTCGCGGCCATCTGCGGGAACAAAGCGCCCATCTCCCCGGCAGCGAGGGCGGCGAGACCCCGGGGCAGGACCGACACTCAGCGAAGGCTTCCCCCTCCCCCCAGCCAGGCCAGCCACCGCCAATCCAGCTCCCGCCCCCTCCAGGCAGCCCTCCAGGTCCCGCGTCCCCAGCTCAGTCCAGCAGGCCGCCGCCCCCGACGCCGAGCTTCATTCATTGACCCGGACCGAGGGGCGGGTGGGCGGCCGAGACGGGCTCGAGCAACGGCTGTGCGAGGCTCCAGGCGGGGACCCCGGGGCGAGCGCTTACTCTGGGTGTCTGTTAAGGAGATCATGGCTGCAGCAGGGAGGGCAGCGGCCACAGCACCGCGGGGCGTCCAGGGCGTGAAGCAAAGTCGGGAGGAATGAAGCCGGGAAACAGCCCCGGGGAGAGCCGCCACGTCTTCCGGAAACACGCAGCCACCCCCCACCCGCGCTTCAAGGCTGCTTCCCATTGGCTAAGCCCGCCCCCGACACAGACCAATCACCGCTGGCCTTGTTCGGTGACGCGCCTAGTGGCCACACCCCTCCACCAATTAGAGAAGGCTGTCCCTTGCAATTGGTGGAGGGCACCTCGCCGGAAGGGCGGATGCTCGCGGCTGGAGAAAGAGGAAAGCCTGGTGGCGGGAAGTTTTCATTGCGGAGCGGCTGGAGACTGTAGGTAGTGGTCCTGAGGGGCCGGCGCTCTGAGGTCGGAGAGCGGGGCGGCCGCGCTGGCGGCGTGGGTTCCTTTAGCCGTCTGGGGAGGGGTTTTGGGGTAAATCTGCTCTGAAAGGGCTCTTTTTCCCTCCCTTTTCCGTCCTGAGGGTGAGCCGGGCTATCGCGGATCACTTCCGCAGGGGGGAAACGGGCGTGCATCCTCGCCCATCTCCGTGGAGCGAGGGCCTCCGGGGGCCCGTTGGGCTGCCTACCCCATCCTCTTCCACGTGGGAAGCTGGGTTTCCAGTCTGCGCATTGGCGGCCACCTTCGGAGACGCATCAGCATAGTGGGGGGCGTTCTTAGACTGCTGTTGTTTCCTGAACGCAGGTGGTGGGCAGACGGGGCGTGCGGTCGGAAGTCCAGAAAGAGCAGGAGGAAAACCAGTGAACCACTCAAGTAGCAACTTGAAAGTAGCAGTTTACTGTGCACGCACCGAAGAGACGACTGTGAAACCAGGAGCCCAAAAAGGGAATGAGGCTCTGGGCGTATATTGTTACCAAGCGACTTAACACAGTTAAGAAGTCAGTGACTGTTTCTTCTTCACAGTGATTAGAGGATTAACTTTTTCTTAAGTGATAGGGAATTGGTTAGTGGGATTACCTCATATAAACCTTGGGAAACAGTTTTAAGTTTTGCTTACGATTTCTGGAGGAATAGACAGGAAATTATCTAGGTCAAGTTGGTTTCACCAGATAAGCTCTATTGATCTTTGACTAAACCGGTTTTGTCTGCTCGGAATTTTCAAGGCTGGTCTCCTTTTTTTCAATTTTTTTTTTTTTTTTTTAAACAGTTCTTCCCTTTTTGGTTGTTCTGATCAACCAGTATAGTATTTTCAGTTTCCACTGTTGATGTACTCAGGCTGAAGAATCACATTTTTGCTATTGCCATTAGTTGAGTCATCAGGCTCAGGCTGTTCATCATCTTCATCATTTATGTGGTTATTATTGATTCTATCCAGTTGTCTGATCCTGATGGATACCGTTTGGCCTGTGAGTGGCTGCTGACAGACCTTCAAAACCCTTGAGAGTGTGCAGCATATTAGAGAGGTAAATATGATCTAAGGAGGACAATAGCCAAAGATTGAAAAATTCCCAGAGGAGATTCCCGTGTGCCAACATTTAACCAACCAAATAAATTAACTGGGTTTCAGTTTTTTAAAAGGTATTTACATAGGCATAAGACAATGTATTAACAATTACATCTTCACGATGACTTGGGACTGGATGAAGGTGAGGATGTTTTATTTTAAGAGGCAGTGCTGGGCAGCCCCAGTGGCTCAGCAGTTTAGCGCTACCTTCAGCCCAGGGTGTGATCCTGGGGACCTGGGATGGAGTCCCATGTCAGGCTCCCTGCAGGGAGCCTGCTTCTCCCTCTGCCTGTGTCTCTGCCTCTCTCTCTGTGTCTCTCATGAATAAATAAATACAATCTTTAAAAAAAAAAATAAAGAGGCAGTGCTACAGGTGAACTTCCACCTAAATTCGGCCTCTCTATGCTGTGAGCTGTCAGATATTTAGTGAGACATTTCAATGAAAACAAAAGAAGGAAGATAATAGTTCAAGAAAATTCTAAGTGCAGTGTCTTGAGTTTGGAGAGAAGCCAGTTGAGAAAATTTCTAGATGTTGGATTCAAATTATCTTCAGATGGAGTGAGGGCAAGAGTAACAATCTGATAGATTTTTCCTGGTTTGCAGTTTGGATGTCTCTGGTTATCTTGCTGGGTGACCACATAGCAACAGGCACATTGTTCTTACATGAGCTCTTGGTGGTTTCCCTGAAGTTTGTATCCAGTTGTCTGGCTTTAGTTTGCATGACTTTAGGAAAAGGGCAGTTTTATTTTCATAGTGATTCCAAATCAGAAGACAAAATTGTAAATGTTAGTTTGGAGAGTTCTAGCCAGATATTGGAGGAAACTAGAAGTATTCAGGATCCAGTCCAGTGTATAAGTAGAAAATAAAACTTTAAAGAAATTAACAGCAGTAGGATCTGATGTCCACAAAGATGTGTTACTGAAACCTAGTTTTTCTCTATAATCATCCCATTTCTATCAAGATAACTACAGTTATCTATCAAGTTTCTATCAAGACTAATTTGTTTGCAAATTGAGTCCAGTTTCAATAAATTTGGACTGATTATTTATATAAGTGCAGCAAAAATAGTGATCATACAGGCTCTTTTAAATCCACTCTGCTAGAACTTTTCATAAAGAATCAAAAAATAAAAATCTTAGATTGAACTTTTCAAGGCTCTTTGGGCTAAGCAACCAAGCTAAGGACTTGTCTAATCATGCCCTATCACAAGGAGATCAGATCGAGCTTATGTAAATACATATACTGTCATGAAAAATAAGATTATTTAATTAATAAGAGTTCTTAAATTCTGGCGAAATCAGGTAGGGAGAAAAAAAATGTTTCAACCTTTGATTACAAAAGTAGGTTTTTATGAATCAGTTTCCCACTAAACTTTCAGAAATTCTTGCCCCATTCAGTCTGATGACTTTAAAGTTAGCAGAAACCTGTACTTGTCAGTCTTTTCCATTAATCTCTTTGGAGATGAAGCACTTTGTTTGTAGGAACAGTTTTGCAAAAACTTAACTCCATTTCAGTCTTAGCTAGACCACACATAAAATTCCTTTCTTGATTCCTTTTCCATAAGCCTTCTACAACTTTTTATATCCATCTAGTTTTTATTTCATCATTTTCCTTTCCCATTCTGGAATAATCATTTTACTTTTGGACAAAATTCCTTTCCTTCTTCCCTTACCAAAACAACAACAAAAGCCCATATTCTTCATATCTTTCCTTGTCCAAAAAACATGTTCTGTTTTAACTACTTTTCATACACTGTTTCTTCATCCTTATTATTTCTAGTATCTTTAATTACATATATTAATTAGAATTCTTAACTCATAATATTTATAGTAAAAGCCAAGAAGTAAGCAATTGTGGACTGGCAAATTTATAAATACACAATTATAAAACCTTTTTAGAAACATACATTTTTTAATAGTATAGTTTTTAATTGGCAAAGGACATAGTTATTGATAGATCCAAGTATCTTTTGTCTCTAAAAATTAAAGAGCCAAAAGTTAGGGTTGTTGTGATGAATCCTAGGCTACTAAAGCCTGAATGGACTCCTTTTTTTTTTTTTTTTTTATAAATTTTTATTTATTTATGATAGTCACACAGAGAGAGAGAGAGAGGGGCAGAGACACAGGCAGAAGGAGAAGCAGGCTCCATGCCGGGAGCCCGACGTGGGATTCGATCCCGGGTCTCCAGGATCACGCCCTGGGCCAAAGGCAGGCGCCAAACCGCTGCGCCACCCAGGGATCCCCTGAATGGACTCTTAAGGCGGTATGAGCAAGCCAGAGTAAGGTAAAAATGTTGGCAGGTGCCAATAGAATTTAGTGATTTCTCACAAATAAAAGAATAGTTGCCATAGCGTGAATTTATTCAGAGAGTTTTGCCAGAAGATGAAGAACTAGATTTAGGTTACCTTGTAACAGATGATACAAATGGAACTATAGATTAACGTAAATAAGAACCTTGCATAGTAATACAAGGGAGGTACTTAATAAAAACCATTCAAATCTAAGGTAGATTTGAGTCAGTGTAGTAGTACTGATAAATAACCATGACGGGAACCAATTCAGAGAGCAAATTTAAATGGGTTTAAATGACATTTCCAAAACACTAATTTACTGAGGTCAATCTTAGTTGGCACCCGGACATGATAAAAAGTATTTTAAATCACATAGCAGTGATTATTTCCTTTTTAACTTTCTTTTAATCCTTATTAGCTTCAGGGAAAATTATTAGTTGAGGTTGTAGGTCTTTAGTAATTCTCTTATACCTGCTATTAATTCATTTTAACAAAATGAGCAATCCCCAAGCTCCAAACTCCAGCAGGCAGAAATGTCATTGGTTTATGTTTATTACAGTTATAGGTGTGGTTATGTTTTACTTCTAGTAAGTGACAGATTACTTCTTTTCCCCATTTTTGGTAGTAATGTATAGTTTTATTTCAGTATAAGTTTAAATAAAGTTAGTTTCCTTAAATAAAGTATTAGTGATACTACAATACTGTACAGAAAAAGAAGCCCAGAGTAGATAAACTTGTTTAGTATTTAATGATTCAGTATATTATCTCATTTGGAAATGATTTAGGTATTCATTATTTAGTTTAACTTGGTACAAACTTTTCTGTTATTTACATGTATTTAAATTATTTGTTTTTAAAAATTATGCTTAAACATTAAACAGCTAACCATCTCAGGTTATTTTTCTCGTTGAGAGATTGTGAAGACATACTTGCTTTTATTTTATTTATTTATTTATTTTTAAAGATTTTTTATTTTTTCATTCATGAGAGAGAGAGAGAGAGAGGCAGAGACACAGGGAGAGGGAGAAGCAGGCTCCATGCCGGGAGCCCGATGCGGGACTCGATCCTGGGACTCCAGGATCGCGCCCTGGGCCAAAGGCAGGCGCTAAACCGCTGAGCCACCCAGGCATCCCCACATACTTGCTTTTATTAAGCCAACAAACTTAAACTAGGTTTTACTTTTCAAAAGTTATGTCAGGTCTTGTGAACTTGAAAAACATTTGGGTTAGTTCTTATGTTTCTGAGGGTTTCAAGAATACTTAATTTATAAGTGCTTATTTTTCTTTAAGCCAATTAAATAGAGCTTCTTACACATTAGTTTTGGCACTACCATCTGAAATTAGAAAAATATCACACATCAACAATATGCATGCTTAGACGTACTTAAACATGCAGACAGATGCAAAACAGATCTTACAGCTTTTGTTTAAAAAAATTTAATCAAGAGCTGATAGCCATTTTAATGCAAAACTCACTAGTTTATAAAAGAATAGTTGGATCCAAATTGTGGGACTAAGTTGAGATTACTACTCTGATAACAAAGGTTTCTTTTTTTACTAAGTTTTTTGTTTGTTTGAATGATGTAAGGATCTTTTAAAGCTATTTTTGCAGTCATTTTGTCTTTTAGAAGCTTCTGTTTATCGATCAAAGAATGCAGTCCATTGTCACTGAGAGATTTGAAATTCTCTCTTGTCAGGATCCACTTCTCTAAGTTAAAGTTGCCCTACAGTAGCGACTGCAGTTCCAGAAGTTCACCCATTTTCCAAAAAGGCACAAAATCCTGGTCCATAAACCAAGTGGAACCATCTTTGCCCTTAGATTCCCTAAGAGTTCTTAACTATGAGGAACCCTGTTTTTCAAAAACTTTTCCAAACCAAAGGGAAACAGAATAGGGTAATTTACTAAGAAGCTTCAACAAACAAAGTGTTGTGCAAATTAAAGTCAGCTCAAAATGGAGAGACTGGAGCTCAGCTATAAGAGAGACCTTCAGACTCTAGGGTCGGTGAGGAAGCAGTGGACTCAGTTCTATCACCATAGAGGCCTCAGTTGAGGGGGATGGTGGGGTCGTGGCTTCTTTGGATCCCATTTTTACACCATAAACTGTCAATAGTTTAGAAATATTGAAGTAGTAATTAGTAAAAGTTTACTGTGCACACACCAAAAAGACAGTGTGTAAACCAGGAGCATTCAAACCAAAACATGGAAGGAAATTCAGAGGTATATTGTTTATAAAGCAGCTTACATAGTGAGAAGTTCCTGCCTTCAAGCCTCCTCTCCTCCCACTTGCTCATATGTACTCTTAAATTTTAGTCATTCAGGGCAGCCCCGGTGGGTGGCTCAGCGGTAGAGTGCCTGCCTTTGGCCCAGGGTGTGATCTTGGAGACCTGGGATGGAGTCCCACCTCGGGCTCCCTGCATGGAGCCTGCTTCTCCCTCTGCCTCTGTCTCTGCCTCTCTCTCTCTCTGCCTCTCATGAATAAATCTTTTAAAAAATTTTTTTAGTCATTCAGAGGTATTTAAAGTTCTTTAATTGTTTTGTGTTTCCCCGCCTCTGACCTTTTCCTATTCTCTCCTGAAATCTGATCCCTTCTTAGGATACCAGCTCCTCTTTTGAACCTAAATTGTAACTCTTTAAGCAAGTATTCAATAAAATGTTGAATGACTATTTATATGGATGGATTTAGCCTATTCTGGGATATTTGAATCTGTATTGATAAGATAGGTTTAATAACCCAATTTTACAGATAAAGGAAAGAGGCTAAGAGGAACAGGTTGTTTAACTTTGCTAAGATTATACAGTAATTTAGTGCTAACACTGTTTAGCCTCAAAGCTTTGCTCTTTTTTGCTAATCACTTTGTATGTGATGTTCAAGTGTTATTGATATGAGTGATCCCATGTGATTTTTGTACATTTCTCTGTAATCTAGAGAATTCTCCATAAAAATTAATGTAATCCTTATTTTAAAAGTCTCCTCTATAATAAGAGGTGCCTGGATAGCTCAGTTGGTTGAGCACCCAGTCCAACTCAGTTTCAGCTCAGGGTCATGAGTTAGGCTCCACACTAGTGCATTACACACAAAAAAGTATGAGTCACTACAATATATAATTTACTTTTTAACATTTTTCATGCTCAGTATTGACATATTATTGTTGGTGAGACATTATCAATATAGTGTGGTTTAAAAAATATTGCTATGATTTTTCTTTCATTTTTAGAAAGAAGTTTGGATCTCCAATTCAGTTTTAAAATGGCATCCATTTCAGGTTAGTGGAAGTGATTACATTTTATAGTACGTTCTGTTTTATTTCTAATTGCATGTTCTTTGAAAAAAATTGTTTTTCTCTGTACTTTCAGTTTTGCTGTGAACCTTTAACTGCTCTAACAGGAAAGTCTTAGTAAAAATAAAGAAACATAAATTATAAAAATATTTGTTTTAAAAGTCTGATTATTGAAATGATGTGTGGTGGGTTTTTTCTTATTGTAGTAAAACATACCTGCCAAAATGTACTCTTTATACAGTTCAGTGCCCAAAATTTACATTATTGTGTAACCATCACCAATATCCATCTCCAGAACTTCATCATTCCAGACCAAAATTCTGTGCCCATTGTACATTAACGTCCCTTTCCTTCCTTCCTACCAGTTGCTGGTTGGTAACTATTCATATTCTGTCTGAATGAATTTGAATACTCAGGGTACCTCATGTCAGTGGACTCATAAAATATTTGTCCTTTTGTGTCTGGCTTATTTCCCTTAGTGTAATGTCTTTGAGCTAGGATTTTGTAACATTTTTCTTTTTAAAGCTGAATAATATTACGTTGTATATATCTCCTTTTGTTTATCAATTTGTCAGTGGACATCTGGGTTGTTTCATCTTGTGGCAATTGTGAATAATGCTGCTATGAACATTGGAGTACAAATGTGTTTGAGTCTGTTTTCAGTTCTTTTGGGTATGTACCTAGAAGTAGAATTGCTGAAATCACATGGTTTTTCTGTCTTTAATTTTTCAGGAACTGCCATACTATTTTCCTTTTTTTTTTTTTTTTTTTAATTTTTATTTATTTATGATAGTCACAGAGAGAGAAAGAGAGAGGCAGAGACATAGGCAGAGGGAGAAGCAGGCTCCATGCACCGGAAGCCCGACGTGGGATTTGATCCCGGGTCTCCAGGATCGCGCCCTGGGCCAAAGGCAGGCGCCAAACCGCTGCGCCACCCAGGGATCCCGCCATACTATTTTCCATACTGACTGTTCCATTTTACATTCCCACAGCAATGCTAAGGGTTCCAAGGGATGACATGTTTTTTTGAGGGAATTATAGGAACCTAAGAAATCATAAAGTAGAAAATATATATCACTTTGAATCCCACTACTCAAATTAATACTGTAGATAATATATCGATGAATGATTTTTCAACAAATATTTTAGTTTTCAAAGAGTTTTTATTATTTTTTTAATGAAGTACAATTAGTATATGTTATATTACTTTCAGGAGTGCAACATATTCCCCAGTTCTATCCATTAATCAATGCTTACCATGGTTTAAGTGTAGTCATTGTCACTCTGCAATGTAATTATAATATTGACTATATTCGAGTGTTGTACTTTTCAACTTGTGATTTATTTTATAACTAGAAGTTTGTACCTCTTAATCCCCTTAACTTATTTCACCATTCTTTCTGCCTTCCTTCTTTTGGCAACTGCTAGTTTATTCTCTGTATTTAAGAGGTTTTTGTTTGGTATGCCTGGGTGGCTCAGTGGTTGAGCATATGCCTTCAACTCAGGGCGTGATCCTGGAGTTCTGGGATCCTCATAGGGAGCCTGCTTCTCCCTCTGCCTGTGTCCTTGCCTCTCTGTGTCTCTCATGAATTAATAAATAAAATCTTTTAAAAAAACAAAAGGTTTTTATTTGTTTAAAGGTTTTATTTGAGAATGAGAGAGAAAGCGCACACGCACACACACAGATGCACACAAAGGAGGGGTAGAGGGAGAAGGAGAAGTGACTTCCTGCTGAGCGGGGAACCTGACATGGGGCTTAATCCCAGGACCCCAAGATCAAGACCTAAGCCAAAGGCAGACACTTAACCAACTGAGCACCCAGGTGTCTTGTTTGTTTTTAACATTACATGTGTAAGTGAAGTCATATGGCATTTGTCATTCTCTGACTTCTTTTATTTAGCCTCCTACCTCTTAGGTCCCTTGTTTCAATTAGCAAAATCTCATTATTTTTTATGGCTGAGTAATATTCCATTGTGTGTATGTGTGTGTGTGTGTGTGTATGCACACACTACTCTTCATCCATTTGTCAGGCATTGAACACTTGGATTGCTTCTATATCTTGACTATTTTAAATAACACTGCAACAAAATATCTTTTTGAATTAGTATTTTCATTTTCTTTTCATTTTTCTTTCTCAGCACTAGATGATATGGCATTTCTATTTTTAATTTTAATTAATTTTTTGAGAAAACTCCATACTATTTTTCACAGTAACTGTACCAAATTACATTCCCACCACAGCATGAAGGATTTTTTTCTCCACATCCTTGTCAACACTTGTTATTTCTTTGTTTTTGATACTAGTCATTTGGATTGGTGTGAGGTGATATCCCATTGTGGTTTTGATTTTATAACTAGAAGTTTGTACCTCTTACAAGTACCTCAAACTTTCCCTGATGATTAGTCATGCTGAACATCTTTTCATGTGTCTTTTTGCTATCTCCATCTTCTTTGGGAAAATATCTGGTCAGGTATTCTGTTTTTTTTTATTGGACTATTTGGTTTTTTTTGGTGTTGAGTTTTGTAAGTTCTGTATTTATTTTGAGTATTAATTCTGTATCAGATATTCCTTATGTTTTGCACATATCTTCTGTCATTTATTAGGTTGCTATTTTGTTTTATTGATGGTTTCCTTTGCTGTGCAAAAGCATTTTCTTTTGATATAGTCCCAGTATTTTATATTTGCATTTGTTTTCCTTGCCAGAGAAGACATATCCTTAGATATGTTGCTAAGGGCAGTGTCTAAAGAGATTACTCTCTCTGTTTTCCTCTGGGAGTTTTATGGTATCAGGTCTTACATTTAGGTCTTTAATCCATTTGAGTTTGTTTTTGTGTATTGTGTACGAAAGTAGTCCAGTTTCATTCATTTGCATGTAGCTATGCAGTGTTTTGAACACCATTTACGGAAGAGACTGTCTTTTCTGCATTGTATTTTCCTACCTGCATTGTCATAGATTAATAAACCATGTAAGTGTGGGTTTATTTCTGGTGTGTCTTGTCTGTTCTATTATTCTATGTGTCTTTTTTTGTGACAATAGCATACTGTTTTGATTACTACAGTTACATATCTTGAAATTTGGGATTTCATATCATTGATAGGAGGATAATACCAGCCTTGTAGAATGTATTTGGAATCTTTACTTCCTCATTTGTTTTTTTTCTGAACATTAGGGCTCAACAGTGCACTTGAAGTACTCAGTAACCCATGTTATAAACAGATGTGCTATCATCCAGGCTTATAGAACACAGGCAGAGTAGATTTAGCATAATTTTTGCCTCTGCAGTTTTTGGAATTATAAATGAGAATTGGCCTCAACTTAAGTCACCAGCTGCTTTAGATCCTACCAAGAGTCAGCCTGTTCTTTTAAGCTTGAAACCAGGCATTGACTTGTCTTTAACTATGAAAGTCCAACCTGGCATCTTCTTCTAATAGAATGCTATTTTGTCTACAGTGAAAAAATCTGTTATTATAAGCCTCCTTCATTAACTATTTTGGCTAAATCGTCTGGATAACTCGGTGCATCTTACACATCAACACTTGCTGCTTTATCTTACACTTTTTTTTTTTTTTAATTTATTTGAGAGAGAGAGCACAAGCAGGGGTGGGGTTGGGGAGGGAAAGAAGGCTAGGGAGAAGCAGGCTCCCTGCTGAGCTGAAGGCAGCCGCTTAACAGACTGAACCACCCAGGTGTTCCTTTACCTTACACTTTTGTGTATGGAAATTAAACCTCATGAACCAATCTCTGCTAGCTTCATACTTTCTTTTGCCCATTTCTCTCTCACCTTTCTGAGCCTTCATAGAATTGAAGAGAGTTAGGGCCTTGCTCTGGATTAGGCTTTGGTTTAATTAGGGGAATATTGTGGTTGATTTGATCTTCTTCTTTTTTTTTTTTTATTTGATCTTCTATCCAGACTATTAAATCTCTCTCCATGTCAGCATTAAGGCTGTTTTGCTTTCTACTTTACCTGTGTTCATGTGTTCACTAAAGTAGCACTTTTAATTTCCTTCCAGAACTTTTTCTTTGCATTCACAACTCCTCTAGCTGACTTTCAGCCTGTCTTGGCTTTTGACGTGCCTTCCTCACTAAGCTTAATCACTTCTAGTTTTTTTATTTAAAGTGAGAGACAGGCAACTCTTCCCTTCACTTGAACAGTTAGAGGCCATTGTGGAGTAATTTAACTGGCTTAATTTCAATATAGAGGTGTCTAAGGGAATAGGACCATAGAGAGGGAGAGAGACTGGGGAATGGCTGATCGGTGGAACAATCACAACATGTACCCCTTTTATTAAGTTTACTGTCCTATATGGGTGGAGTTTGTGGTTCCCCAAAGCAATTACAATAGTAGTATTAAAAAGCACTGATCCTACATTACCATAACAAATGTAATAATAATGAAAAAGTTTCAAATATTGCAAGAATTACCAAAATGTGACATAGAGACATGGAGTGAGCAAACTGGTAGAAAAATGGTGCTTGTAGACTAGCTCAACACAGGTTGCCACAAACTTTCAGTTTCTTAAAAAGCTTAATATCTGCAAAATGCAGTAAAGTGAAGCTTGATAAGATGAAGAATGTTTATATATGTTGGAAAGTACAACTCTTGGTGTGTTTCATGTCTTTTTATGCATTACGTTTGTATCTCATTCTCTAGGACTTCTTAGGTCTTGAAATACTGAGAGGTGACAGGGCAGATTCTTAGTGGGAATAGCAAACCCTTGCAAAGCAGCTGCCTCAGGAAAGACCATCACAGGCAATCAGACAGGAGGCTGTCTGAGAAAGGGGAGGAAGGGCAAGAGAGACTTGGCACAAGTTAGTGGTTTCAGGCCCCCTGCCTGCTTTGTTGGAATCTGCCCAGATGTTCCCTTCCCAATTGCAGGTCTCACCTCTTCCTAATCCATGCCCTAACTTTGATGTAAGAGTCTGTGCAAGGCTGGAAATTCAATTTGCATTGGAATTCAGCCACCTGCAGAATGTTGGTATTCAGTAGTCTTGACCCTGTAGTTATAGGATATAAGGGATTCTTTTAGGATAATCATTAGAGACTGGAAGTTCCTTCTTTATGCAGATCCTGCATTTCTGTCAGATTCTTCAGCATATTTAGAAGCAGCCAATCAACCCCATTATTCTCACAAAAATATTCTGTGACAGCAGACGCTCGGTCACCCAGAGACTCTCCCTCTCCAGATACTTACTTACTGGTGTCTAGGTTATATTTTAAATAACTTTGTCTACTGCATGCCATGAAATACCACTGTCCCTTTTACCACAGCAGACAAGGGTCATTAATATCTGTAAATCTTTAAATCCGAGACTATTCTAGGTGGCATAGAAACAATTTAGAGAACCTACTTTTAAGTTTCTTTTCTTCTGGAACAGCATTTGGTGTTGGTTAGGGTTCACTCAGAGAAGCTGAATCATGAGTGATTTAAGGGACTTTTTTTAGGGATTAGTTCCTATATGATCATGGTACCTGGTTAAGCAGTCCATTACTGGTCCTGAAGTCAGCAGTGCCAGCAGCAGGGACAGGAAGATGGAGATGGAGTGTGGGAGGGTAAAGATGAGCTGAGACCTGTCTGTGTCTCATTTGGTCTTGTGTTTGCAAGTCATTGCCTACAAGGCTCTGACATCCAGGATGCTGGTGCCCTTCAGAAGAGCTGGTGCACTTGCCATAGAAAATTGTATAAGAACGTGGCCAACAATTTGGGGGAAGTTAGAAGAAACTGTAGGCTAACCTGCTACCCCTGAGAGATTCAGCAGGAGATGGAGGAACTGGCATCTGCCCGTGTCAAGAAGGTGAATGAGCCCAACAGCACCTGATCTTATGCCAACCATCTGAATGTAAAGCTGGCTGCTGTTTCATGTCCACCTCCAAGTCTGAAACCAGAGTTCATTTGTGGGCAATTGTAACCCAGAATCACGAGGGAAGAAAATTTTGGTAGCTGGTATAATACAAAGCCACCATAGCATCCTATTTTAAATCATAACCGTGAGATTTCATCCTATGAAAATTTCAGGCATTAATTAAGGCTAGATTACTGCAAGCTGATGTTTTAGCAAGCACCAAGGACATCTTTAAAACGTTTTGGTTTTTATTGTTGTGGTATCCAAAGGAATCTCATTTTGGCCTTAATAAAGGATTGCTTAGAATCCTACATTAAGACTGCTTTATAAATTAGTTTTGATTGAATTATAATGTCAGTTCGAGTTCTCTTTTTATTGTTACATCAGCTTGTTATAGTCATCAGCTCCTCCTCATGCCAACATACGAACCCAAATATGAGTGTTTTTGTGAAATAATATCTAAGTAGTTAGGGAATTACTTTAAAATACTTCCCTTTTGTTTTAAAGTCTGGTTGCTTAAATCACTTAGGAGATTGTTGTTCCAACTCCTACAACACAATAAAGGTAATAATGATCATTTATTAGATGCATAACTATGTGTCAGGTACTATGTTAAGAACTTCCCATGTGTTATTTGACTTAATTCTTTAAAACAATACTAAGAAAGCTGGGTATTATCCCCTTTTACAGGTGGGGAAATTGAGGCTCAGTTAAGGACTTAGCTTGAGTTGAGACAGTGACTTAAGATTTAACTCAGGTCTGTGTGACTCCCAACACACATGCTCTTTTTTTTTTTTTTTTTTTTTTTCACACATGCTCTTAACTACCTTGGTCTCCTACTGTAAATATGTCTATAATTTGGATGGTGAAGAATATCCAAAAGTCAATAGGGAAACTTAAAACTAATTGTTTAGTTATTGTATCTTTTATTTTTCCTTCCTTGTAGCTCTAACTGAAGAATTGGATTCTATAACCAATGAGCTACATGCAGTAGACATTCAAATTCAGGAACTTCTGGAAAGGCAACAAGAGCTTATTCAGAAAAAGAACATCCTAACAAACCGAATAAAGCAGCACTTAGAAGCTTCTGACGTTGGGGAAAGCAGTGAATCGGATTCTTCACCTGCTGCTTGGAATAAAGAAGGTTTACTCTGTTTTTCTTTGCTAGTTTTGTTTCTGTTTATTTCTTTATGTAGGAGTTCAGTCATTGTTCCTGTATCAGTACTTTCCAGAGGGGAAACTGGCTGCTCTTTGAGTAGCGTGGGAAACCAATAGGCAAAACATTCTTTATCCATGTTAATTTTTTTTTAAAGATTTTATTTATTTTTTTATTCATGAGATACACACAGAGACGGAGAGGCGGCAGAGATACAGGCAGAGGGAGAAGCAGGCTCCATGCAGGGAACCCCATGCGAGACTTGTTCCTGGGTCTCCAGGATCATGTTCTGGGCTGAAGGTGGCGCTAAACCGCTGAGACACCCACGCTGCCCTCCATGTTCATTTTGTTTTGTTTTTGTTTGTTTGTTTGTTTTTTATTTATGATAGTCACACAGAGAGAGAGAGAGAGAGAGAGGCAGAGACACAGGCAGAGGGAGAAGCAGGCTCCATGCACCAGGAGCCCGACGTGGAATTCGATCCCGGGTCTCCAGGATCGCGCCCTGGGCCAAAGGCAGGCGCCAAACCGCTGCGCCACCCAGGAATCCCTCCATGTTCATTTTGAATGAAGCTTTTTATTATTCAGACTTCATTATTTTTCCAGATTTGGTTCTAGCATTAATTAGTGCTTAGAGAAAGATTTTTTAATTCAGAAACTAAATTTTTTGAATTTTAACTAGAAAAAAATTAAACCATTAAGAAAAAAAGAATAGATTCAAATTCTTGCCAAAGTCTACTTCATTTTCCTGCCCTAGTGAACACAACTTTCTTGAGTCAAGATCTTGCCAAGCATCATGTACATCACTGGCTATCATGTTATAATGGAATACTATGACTCTCAAATGGCAGTGCTTTAATGAGCCTTGCTTCCCACATATTTGCTTCTAACAAGATATTTATACAAAAAAATTCTACAAAAACGTTAACTTGGTATTTAAGATTTTTATGATATTATGAATTCCTTGATCAACATTCAGACTTTTTTGCATACCAATCAAGCACCTTGTTCTGTGTAGGTTAATGGCAAATGTTTTCATTTTTTCTGATGTACTATTTCTTTTCTTTTTTTTTTTTTAAAGATTTTATTTATTTATTCATGAGAGACATAGAGACATAGAGAGAGAAGCAGAGACACAGGCAGAGGGAGAAGCAGACTCCATGCAGGGAGCCTGACATGGGACTCAATCCCGGGTCTCCAGGATCCCACCCCGGGCTGAAGGCGGTGCTAAATCGCTGAGCCACCAGGGCTGCCCTGATGTACTGTTTCTTATCACATACCAGTTTATTTGTTTTTGCTTAGCTTTGTGAGTAAAACTAATCACAAAATTGTTAGTATAAAAGTTAAGTTGTTAATAGTATTACAAGTCTTATATAAATTCTTATCTGTTTTTCTCTAATATAAAAGCAGCCATTCATATTTGTATCTTGTTTATAATCCTAAATAGTTCTAATATATTTAACTTTTTTTCCTCTGTCTAGATTTTCCCTGGTCTAGTAAAGTTAAAGATGTTCTGCAAAATATCTTTAAACTGCAGAGGTTCAGACTGCTTCAGCTTGAAACTATTAATGTAACAATGTCTGGGAAGGATGTATTTCTTGTTATGCCTACAGGAGGTGGAAAGAGCTTATGCTATCAGTTACCAGCATTATGTTCGGATGGTAAGTATTAGTAAAGATTCCTTTAAATTGAAGAAATGATATATCTCTTTTAATTCTTTAAAAAAATCATTTCTAACCATACCTATGTGAAAATCAAATGCATTTTTATTTTATCTTTATGTTAATAGAAATTTTAAAGGATTTACTTAAAGAAGGAATGTTAAAGACTGAACGGAATTAGTTCTTTTATCTGGTTCTTAAAACATAAGCTAAAAAACATGTAGGAGATAAAGTACTAGATAAGAAATTCACAGACCTGGATTCTAGTCCCAGATCTTTATTGAGCATCAGTGGTGGTGTTAGGCACTGTAACTAAGAGTAGTAAGCAGAACGGGCAAGGTCCTAGTTTTCATAGAGCTGGTGTAAAACAGTGCTTTCTCAAATTGTAGTGTGTGTAAGAATCACTGGTGATGTGATTAACATGCAGATTCTGAGTTTGTGTGAGACCCAAGGTCTTGTACAGCTAATAGGGTCCCAGGTGATACTGATGCTGTTGTTTGGGGACTAGTAAGGTATTGAGCAGGGCTCAGTAGACTTTCCCTTAGCAGAGCAGTCAGTAAATGGGATAGGTATGATCTGTAAGGTCTCTCTCTGGGCAGCTGCTGAACTGTCACTGTAGGGCAAAAGTGGCCATAGACAACATGCAAGCTAATGGATGTGCCTGTGTTCCATTAAAACTTGATTTACCCAAACAAGCAGCTAGTCCTTTAGTTTATTGACCCCAGTCTAGAGAATATAAGTAATTGCAAGCATTTGTAATAAAGGTTTTGTGATAAAGATTTTTTTTAAGATTTTATTTATTTATTTATTTGTGAGAGACACACAGAGAGAGACACACACAGAGAGAGAAAGAGAGAGAGGGGGCGGCAGGGACACAGGCAGAGGGAGAAGCAGGCTCCATACAGGGAGCCCAATGTGGGACTCGATCGCTGGTCTCCAGGATCACACCCTTGGCCGAAGGCAGCGCCAAACTGCTGAGCCACCCAGGCTGCCCTGTGATAAAGATTTTAATAGGAAATTAAGTCAGTGCAAAGGTCTGGCCTGGGGCTGTCAGAGAAAGCTGTCCTGTGGAAGTGGCATTTGAGCTAAAAGCTGAAGGGTAAGAAGGCAAAGATAGGACAGGGGAGTAAGGAAGAGTGTTCATGCAGGGGAGCAGTATTTCTGAGAGCCCAAAAGTAAGAACCTTCATGGTAGGAGTCTTCAGTAACCTGGAAGAATTTGAGTGTGGCAGGCAGTTGGGGAGGAAGACTTGTGGAAAGAATCTTGAAAGATAGTATAAAAACTTCCTTAGATTAGTGGGAAACCATTGAAGGGTTTTATACAGGTAAGAGACTGGTCAGAATTGTGCTTTAGAAGATAGAGGAATTCTAGAAACAATTAGGAGGTAGATTCAGTAGGAGTTGGTATTCATTGGACACAGGGTGGGAGTGTGGGGAGGTCAGGTGGTAGGAGAAGGGATAGTCTAGAATGATGTCCAAATTCTAGGCTGGGACACATGGTGAAGTTGTTCACTGAAATAGGGTACGTTTGGAGAATGAACTTCTGTGGGAATGGAGAGAAAGGGAAGATGAGTTGATGAAGTGGAACTAATGAATGGAACATTCTTTAGAAAGAATTGTATGAAGGGAAAAGGAGAGGGGCCCTTAGTTAGCTGTCCAGGGTGTTTCAAAGATAAGAGAGACTTGCCCATGTTTAAATGTAGTGAGAAGGTACCACTGAGGAGAATGTGAAAATATAGCAGAGAGACTATCTGAGATGATAAAACCCTGATAAATGCTGAACTTGAGTGTGTTTTTTAATTGGTCTGCTCTCTGTCTCAGGTTATTTTAAGGGACAAACTCCAGAGACAAAGTCAGTGATTCTAATAATGTAGAATAACTCTTAGAACTGTGCACGATTTTAGTAATAAGAGAAACGGGCTGTATTGTCAGCATTTCGTTCAGTGTACTATTAACTGATTTCTACTCAGCATATATTAATCTGGTTCAGTAAGTGGGACAATACTCATGTAACTATCACATGTAATTATACAGGTTGCTATATTTTCTTTGGAAAACTTTGGAATAACTTTCTCCTGATATAACTGGGCAGTATTTGTCTTGATTTATATTATTTTGCTAAGATGATTAATACCGATTGTTAAGTAAAAATTCAGAGTGGTATCTATTTTTACTTTTATAGTATTGAATAAGGAAAGAGATTTCTGTCTAATATTTGCTTATTTGGCTAATGAGCATTTATTTAGAATATATCTTTTATTAATGAGGATGAAAAATTGGTAGTATATCGATGTTGTGATGCCCTCAGGTGAGTGGTCAAAACTTATTCTGGAGGTGTATAAAATTTAAAGTAGATACTTTCTCTTTTAGGTTTTACCCTTGTGATTTGCCCATTGATCTCTCTTATGGAAGACCAGTTAATGGTTTTAAAACAATTAGGAATTTCAGCTACCATGTTAAATGCTTCTAGTTCTAAGGTATGCTTCTGTGGCTTTTTTTTTTTTTTTTTTTTAATTTAAACTCTTCACTGCAGTAGGAGCCTTGGTTACAATTGAATTGGTTATAAAATTGTAAACTGATAACCATATCTGGAGTTGCAAACTATGGTTGATGGGCCAGTTCTAGCCCACTGCCTATTTTTATAAGGTCTGTGAACTAAGAATAGTGTGTATGTGTCTATTTAAATTGTAGTTAGTTAACATAGAGTGCAATACTGGTTTTAGGAGTAGAATTCAGGGGTTCGTCACTTATATATATAACACCAGTCCTCACTATAACAAATGCCTTTCTTAGAGCCCTCACCTAGCCCATGCCCCACCCACCTCTCTCCATCAGCCTTCAGTTTGTTCTCTTTGATTAAGAGTCTCTTATGGTTTGTTTCCCATTTTCTCCCCCTCCATATGTTCATCTATTTTGTTACTTTTTATTTTTTTAAAGATTTGTTTGTTTTAGAGAGAGAGTGAGTGTGCACAAGCGGCAGGAGAGGCAGGGGGGAAAGAAAGGGAGAGAGAGAAGGCTCAAACAGATTCCCTGCTGAGTGCAGAGCTTGATGCGGGGCTCAGTCCCACAACCCTGAGATCATGACCTGACTAGAAACCAAGAGTCAGATGTTCAACTGACTGAGCCACCCAGTTACCTCTGTTTTGTTTCTTAAATTCCATATATGAGTGAAATCATATGGTATTTGTCTTTCTCTAACTTATTTCACTTAGTATAATACCCTGTAGCTTCATCTACATCCTTGCAAATGGCAAGATTTCATTCTTTTTGATGGCTGAGTAATATTCCATTATCTATGTACACACACACACACACACACACACACACAATCTTCTTTATCCATTCATCAGTTGATAGACATTTGGGCTCTTTCCATAGTTTGGCTATTGTTGATAGTGCTGCTATAAACAGTGTGTATGTACTCCTTTGAATCTATATTTTTATATCCTTTGGGTAAATACCTAGTAGTACAATTGCTCAAGTGTTGGCTAGTTCTATTTTTAACTTTTTGAGGAATCTTCAAACCATTTTTCCAAAGTAGCTGCACCAGCTTGCATTCTCACCAACAGTGTAAGAAGGCTCCCCTTTCTCCACATCCTTGCCAATACATATTGTTGCTTGTGTTGTTAATTTTAGCCATTCTGACAGATGGGGGTGATATCTCGTTGTGATTTTGATTTGTATTTCCCTGATGGTGAGTGATGTTGAGTATCTTTCCATGTGTCTGTTAGCCATCTGGATGTCTTCTTTGGAAAAATGTCTGTTTATGTCAACTGACCACTTCTTAACTGGATTTTTGGGTGTTGAGCTTGGTAGGTTCTTTATAAATTTTAGATACTAACCCTTTATCAGATATATCACTTGCAAATATCATCTCCCATTCTGTAGGCTGCCTTCTAGTTTTGATTGTTTCCTTTGCTGTGCAGAGTTTTTTATCTTGAGGAAGTCCCAATAGTTCATTTTTCTTTTTGTTTCCCTTGCCTGTGGTGACATGCCTAGTAAGAAGTTGCTATAGTTGATTGCTGCCTGTGTTCTTCTCTAGGATTTTGATGGTTTCCTGTCTCACATTTAGGTCCTTCATCCGTTTTGAATTTATGTATGGTGTAAGGAAGTGATCCAGTTTCATTCTTTAGTTTTCTTAACATCATTTGTTGAAGAGACTCTCTTTTCTCCATTGGGTATTCTTTTCAGCTTTGTTGAAGATTAGTTGACCATTGAGCTGTGGGTCCATTTCGGTTTTTTGTTCCATTTCATTTATCTATATGTCTTTTTTTGTGCCAGTACCATACTGTCTTAACTACAGCTCTGTAATATATCTTGAAATTTGGAATTGTGATGCCTCCAGCTTTGGTTTTCTTTTTCAGGGTTGACTTGGTTATTCAGGTTTTTTTTGTGGTTCCATACAAATTTTAAGATTATTTGTTCTAGCTCTGGGAAAAATGCTGATGATATTTTGGTATGGATTGCATTAAATGTGTAGATTGCTTTGGTATGGATTGCATTAAATGTGTAGATTGCTTTGAATAGTATAGACATTTTAACAATGTTCCTCCAAGAACAGTCAAGAGCATGGAAAGTTTTTCCCATTTCTTTGTGTCCTCTTCAACTTTTTTCGTAAGTTTTACATAGTTTTCAGAGTACAGATTCTTTACCTCTTTGATTAGGTTTATTCTTAGATATCTTATGGGTTTTGGTGCAATTGTAAATGAGATTGATTCCTTGATTTCTTTTTCTGTTGTTTCATTTTTGGTGTATGGAAATGGAACAGATTTTTGTACATTGCTTTTGTATCCTGCAACTTTGCTGAATTCATATAGTCTAGCAATTTTTTGGTGGAGTCTTTTGGGTTTTCTACAAAGAGTATCCTGTCGCTTGTACATAGTGAAAATTTGACTTCTTCCTTGCCAATTTGGATGCCTGTATTTCTTTTTTGTTGTCTGATTACTGAAGCTAGGACTTCCCTTACTGTACTTAAAGAATAATACTGAGAGTGGACATCCCTATCTTGATCCTGACCGTAGGGGGATAAGCTCTCAGGTTTTCCCTATTGAGTATAATATTAGCTGTAGGTCTTTCGTATATGGCCTTTATAATAGTGAGGTATATTTCATCTATCCCTACTTTGTTAAGATTTTTTATTAAGAATGGATGCTATATTTTGGCAGATGTTTTTTCTGCATCTTGAGAGGATCATATGGTTCTTATCCTTTCTTTTATTAATGGTGTATCACATTGATTTGCAAGTATTACCACTCCTGCAGCCCAGGAATAAATCCCACTTGATCATGATGAGTAATTCTTTTAATGCACTGTTGGATTTGATTTTCTAATTTCTTGTTGAGAATTTTTGCATCCATATTCATCAGGGATATCTGTAATTCTTCTTTTTAGTTGGGGGGGTTGGTCTTTGGTTTTGGAATCAAGGTCATGCTGGCCTTGTATAATGAGTCTGGAAGTTTTCCTTCCATTTCTATTTTTTGGAATAATTTGAGAAGAATAGTTACTAACTTTTCTTTAAATGTCTGGTAGAATTCCCTTGAGAAGCCATCTGTCCTTGGACTTTTGTTTATTGGGAGATATTTGATTACTGATTTAATTTCTTTGTTGGTTATGGGTCTGTTCAAATTTTCTATTTCTTCCTGTTTCAGTTTTCATAGTTTGTATGTTTCTAGGAATTTGTCCATGTCTTCCAGATTGCCTAGTTTGTTGGCCTATAATTTTTCATAAATTCTCTTATAATTATCTGTATTTCTGTGATGTTGGTTGTGATCTCTTCTCTTTCATTCGTGATTTTATTTTTTGGGTCCTTTCTCTTTTGTTTTTACAAGTCTGGCTAGAGGTTTATCAATTTTATTTATTGTTTCAAAGAACTAGCTCTTAGTTTCATTAAACTGTTCTAGTATTCATTGTGTTTTCATTTTCATTTGCCTCCATGTGCTTTTTTTTTTTAAGATTTTATTTACTTATTCATGAGGGAGGCAGAGACCTAGGCAGAGGGAGAAGCAGGCTTCCTGCAGGGAGCCTGATGTGGAGTTCCATCCATCCCAGGACCCTGGGATCATGACCTGAGCCAAAGACAGACACTCAACCACTAAGCCACCTAGGTGTCCCTGCCTCCATGTACTTTTTAATTTCTTCTTAAATTTCCTGGTTAAACCATTTATTCTTTAGTAGGATGTTCTTTAATCTCTGTGTATTTGTGGTCTTTGCAAATTTTTTCTTGTGGTTAACTTCAAGTTTCATAGTGCTATGATCTGAAAATCTGCATGGTATGATCTCAGTCTTTTTGTAATTGTTGAGGGCTGATTTGTGACCCAGTATGTGGTCTATTCTGGAGAATGTTCATGTGCACTAAAAAAGAATGTATTTTGCTGCTTTAGAATGAAGAGTTCTGAATGTATCTGTTAAAGCCATCTGGTCCAGTGTGTCATTCAGAGCCATTGTGTCCTTGTTGATTTTCTGCTTAGATCATCTATAAGTGGGGTGTTAATGTCCTCTAGTATTATTATCAATGGATTTCTTTATGTTTATTATTAATTAATTCATACATTTGGGTGCTCCCAAGTTGGGGGCATAAATATCTACAATTATTAGATCTTCTTGATGAATAGAATCCTTAATTATGATATTAGTGTCCTTCTTCATCTCTTGTTACAATTTTTGGTTCAAAATCTACTTTGTCTGATATATGTATGGCTACTCCGGCTTTCTTTTGATGTCCATTAGTATGTTAGATGGTTCTCCAGCCCCTCACTTTATTTTTATTGTATTTTATTTTTTTTTTAAAGATTTTATTTATTTATTCGTGAGAGACACACACAGAGAGAGACAGAGACCAGGCAGAGGGAGAAGCAGGCTCTATTGCAGGAAGCCTGATGCGGGACTTGATCCCGGGATTCCAGGATCATGCCCTGAGCCAAAGGCAGGCGCTTGACCACTGAGCCACCCGGGCGTCCCTCCTGCCCCTCACTTTAAATAGTCAGGTGTCTTTAGCTCTAAAATGAGTCTCGTGTAGGCAGCATTTCGATGGGTCTTACTTTTTTATCCATTCTGATACCCTGTGTCTTGATTGGAGCATTTAGTCTATTTACACTCAGTAATTATTAAAAGATATGAACTTAGTGTCATTGTGTTATCTGTCAAGTTGGTGTTTCTGGTGGTGGTCTCTGTTCCTTTCTAGTCTTCGTTGCTTGGTTTGTGTGTGTATATATGTGTGTGTCTGTGTGTGTGTGTGTGTATATACATATATATTATATATATATACATGTGTATTTTAAATATTTATTTATTTTAGAACATACATGTGGGGTGGAGGAGGGGAGGGAACGGGAAGCAAACTCCTTGCTGAGTGGGGAGCCTGATGCAGGGCTTGATTCCACAATCCTGAGATCATGACCTGGGCTGAAACCAACAGTTGGACACTCAATTGACTGAGCCACCCAGGTGCTCCTCAGTTTTTATATATTTGAATGGTTAAAAAAATCAGAAGAAGAATGCTTTGTGAAGTGTGAAAATTATATGAAATTTAGATTTCAGTGTCCATAAAGTTTTATTGGGACACAACCATGCTTGTTCATTTACGTATTGTCTACCACCATATTAAAAATTCTTTCCCTTTACCATTCTCTAAAGGTGATCAATAAGGTCTTTTTTTTAAGTATCATTATTAACTTACGGACATTTAACATATTTGATAGATCTTAATCTGTGTTATTCTTTATTTTCCCAAAATAGTCCTGTCTTTGGGCAGTAAACACCCCTTTTTTCTTCACCGCATAGTTTTTGACTCCTAGCTTGCTTTATGAGAAGTTACTCCTTGCTCATTTTGCATATTTCCCCCCAGACCTGGTGTCAGCCATATCTCCAGGTAGCTAGGTTCCTTTAGTTTCCTTCATCTATTTCTGTTTTATTTAAACTCTCATGTCCAAATTGCTCTCTCCTTCAACAGAATGAACGTGGAGAACATTGCTTTTTTCTATTATATTTCCATAACCCTGAAAAAGAAAGTAATAGTAATGAAAGTAGCTAGAAGTTGCAGATAATTAAAGATTCATGCCATATCACTGCTGTTTGAAAAACTGGAAAGAAAAGAGGATAGGTCAAGGTCAAGTCCAGTTTTCATTTGCTTTTACTAGTAGTTCATAGGATGTGAGTACAGTTTTTTTTCTTTAATCTTGCTTTTTCCATTTACAGAACTGCCAGAAGTTCTGGAGAGTCAGGGATATTTCTTTTTAAAGATTTTATTTATTTATTTGAGAGAGAAACAGGGATTGACTGGGTGTGGGGAGGGAGCAGACAGAGGGATAAACAGACTTGGCACTGAGTGCAGAGCTGACATAGGACTCGATCCCATGATCCTGAGATCGACCCGACTCCAAATTAAGAGTCAGACACCCAACTGACTGAGCCACCCAGGTGCCCCAGGTGTTTTCACTTTTATTTTTTGTTTTTTGTCGAATGAGATTATTCTTTTATCAGCATTTGAATACAAGTAAACAAATAAAATGCTTTTTGCAGCTACCTTGAAGTTTAGTACTGGGACATGGGCTCAGTTTTAATGAACTCAGCATCTGCTAAAACAGTCCAAGGCTGTTGCTTTGAGTAAGTGCCTCTTCATTTACCACTTAGTATCCAGTCTGCCAGCTTAGTTCCATCATTGTGTCTGTTTTTACTTTTAATAGGAGCATGTGAAATGGGTTCATGCTGAAATGATAAATAAGAACTCCAAGCTAAAGCTAATTTATGTGACTCCAGAGAAAATTGCAAAGAGCAAAATGTTCATGTCGAGACTAGAGAAAGCCTATGAAGCAAGGAGATTTACCCGGATTGCTGTGGATGAAGTTCACTGTTGTAGCCACTGGGGACATGATTTCAGACCTGGTATGTGTGATGTATCTAGAATACTCCTTGATGCTAGGGACTGTTTTCTTACTCACATGATGGAAATCCCTGCTTCTGTTAAAATTATTTCATCAGCTAGCTGTTGCTCATTTTCTCTTGCCTTATAAGGAAAATGGAGAGGCTGAGTCTTTAATCTTTACTTCTCTCACTGGAGTGCTTAGTCTTATTGCCTTTATCCCTTGAAATGCATGTTTCTCAGCAACATGATTAGCTTCCACATTTAGCCATAAAGATTTCCTGACACCACGTTCTCCCTCACATTCCGTGAGGAATTTGTATCTGCTTCAGAGTTGTCTTCTTTAGTCATCATTCAGTCTCCAGCCTCCACTTCCTGGTCAACATCCAACTACCACCTTGGGGTTACAGTGTGGGGGACTGGGGCAGGTATTTTAGGAACCCAGTTCTGTACTCCTCCAACCTAATCCTGCAGTCATAGCTGGAAGCAGATCACTCAGACTTGTTCTGTGCAAAACAACCTTAAGCTTTAAGCAATCATGTTCTTGATTTTCAACCTCATTTCTTTCTGAACCTGCTTTCACACGCAGATGGTCCCCTGGGGTCCCCTCTAATCCCTCATTGCATTTGAGCAGGGCTTGAGACATTACCTGACAGTCACTCTCGCCTCCTTTCAGACTCTGCTCTTGCCACTTCTGTTACTCCTGGATTGCCTGGCATTTTACCTGCCTCAGGCTCTGTGCCAGACTGTGCTTCTGGACCCCTCCAGGCCTCTATTCCCCCATTCCTGCTGTTTCAGTATTAAACACTGGTGGGAAGAATTTTTACAGCTGCATTAATTTACACCTCAGGTCAGCTGCCATCAGACTGCTGCCCTTCGACTTGTTCCTGATTTGTCTCCCGTTAGCATTCCTCCCAGCAAGCTATTCATGCCTTTAACTTCTCACTTCTCGTTAGGTCCTAACTCCTACTTGCAGATGCCTCTCAGTCCCCAGAAAATAGGTGCCAGCAGGTCTGGATGTCACCCTCTTTCCCTTTCCAAACATTAGTGACTTGTTTTTTCTTCGTAAGGCAAAAGAGACCATTTATTATCAGTGTTACCATGACTCCTCCCACTTCATCCTTTCCTGCCTTCTTAAGACTCACTCTGTCAAAGTCTTCACTCCTGCATCTTTTTTTTTTTTAAAAGGAATGAATTTGTTTGTTTGTTTTTTTAATTTTTATTTATTTATGATAGTCACAGAGAGAGAGGGGGGTGGTGGAGAGACATAGGCAGAGGGAGAAGCAGGCTCCATGCACCGGGAGCCCGATGTGGGACTCGATCCCGGGTCTCCAGGATCGCGCCCTGGGCCAAAGGCAGGCGCTAAACCGCTGCGCCACCCAGGGTTCCTCTTTTTTTTTTTTTAAGTTTTTAATATTTAATTTGAGAAAGAGATTGAGCGAGCGAGTAGGGGGAGGAGTGGAAGGAGAGGGAGAAGCAAACTACCCTGTGCCCAGATCACATCACTGGGCTCTGTCTCAAAACCTTGAGATCATGTCTTGAGCCAAAATCAAGAGTCAGACCCTCAACCAACTGAACCACACAGGCTCACCTCCTGAATTTTACGACTCCCTAAAACAAAGAGAGAAACTGAAATAGGCTTTCACCTTTCTCACCCCTTTATGGTGTTGTCCTGTTTCTGTTCTTCCTTTCACCTCATCCTCTAAACTTACCATCTGTTTCTCACCTTCCTTCCTTTCTGAATTCAGAGTCCCTTCTGCCTTCACCACTCTGCTCAGAGGTGACCTTGGTCTCCTATCTATCTCCCCATGGGCTTAATCCAGGGGGTTCATCTGAATTCCTTTTCCCACTTAACTTCTGGAGCAGGAGGAGCATTTCCTGCATTTATCTCTCTCTTGGCCACTTGTCCTCCCTGGGTTTCTGTGATGGAGGCTTTTGATGTGTTTCTTTTCCATTCTCTCTGCCTTGTTCTCCTTCCTTTGCTGCCACCCTAAGTGTTCCCCATGGTTCTAATCTGTTTTCGTCTTTTCTTACACTACTTCAGGCATGGTGGACTCGTGGCCTGAAGACACAGTTTTCTACTTTCAGAATTATTTGGGGGCATTAGGTATTTTTTTAAATTTTGATTTACATGTCTTAGGCAGGATATATACTGTCTTTTTTACTAGAGACCCCACCATGTTATTTAGACTATTCCAAAGAGTTGTTGCCTGGTAGCTACTGAAAATATCCAGTTTCTCACCCTTGCCCTATATTTCTAGCCTTAGTAGTTGATCACTTAGGATGAGAACTGTTGCTTGTGTGTTAGCATAACTTGCATTGCCTCTGTAAATTAGCTGCTAGTCGTCATCAGTGGTTCTATATCTAGTTCTCTTCCTCTGCAACTACAGATTTAGTTTATTGGAAATGTGTACCCATTTTAAAAAAAAGTTTAATAGAGCTGTAATTGACATACAACCTTGTATTACTCTTAGTTATATAAAATAGTTGTGTAACTAGAAGTTTGTACCTTTTGACTCCTTTCACCCATTTTGCCCACCTCTGTGCCTCACCTCTGGCAACCACCAGTGTGTTTTCAGTATTTTGGGTTGTTTTTTCTTTTTAAAGATTCCACATATAAGTGAGATCATATAGTGGTTATCTTTCTCTATCTGACTTATATCACTTAGCATTATGCTCTCAAGTTTCATCCATGTTGTTGCCAATAGCAGAATTTCCTTATTTTTTAAGGCCAAATAATATTCCATTGTGGGTGTATGTATATATACACGCCACATTTTCTTTAACCATGCATCATTACATGCTTAGGTTGTTTCCATGCCTTGGCTGTTATGCATAATGCTCCAGTGAACATAGAGGAGTAGATACCTTTTTTTTTTTAAATGTTAAGCACTGAATAGGTATTCACTATGGTCGTACCTTTTTTTTTTTTTTTTTTTTTTTTTTAAGATTTGTTTATTTGAGACAGTACACAGAGGGAAAGGGAGAGGGAAAGGGAGAAGGAAAAGCAGAATCAGAGACAGGGGGGCTCAATGTGAGGCTTGATCTCAGGATCCTGGGATCATAACCTGAGCCAAAGGCCAGATACCTAACCAATAAGCCACCCAGGCACCCCCAGGCATAGCTATCTTTTCAAGATAGTGGTTTTGTTTCTTTGGATAAATACCCAGGAGTGGAATTGTTGGGTCATATGGTAGTTTTATTTTTTAATTTTTGAGGAACCTCTATATTGTTTGTTTGTTTGTTTTTTCTTTTTTTAAAGATTTTTAATTTATTTTAGAGCATGCGCTAGCCAGAGTGGAGGGAGGGGCACAGAGAGAAGGAGAGATGCAGACTCCGCGCTGAGCTCAGAGCCTGTATGGGGCTCCATCTCATGACTCTGAGATCATGATCTGAGCAGAAATCAAGAGTTGGATACTTAACCGACTAAGCGACCTAGGTGCCCCACACTATTGTTTTTCATAGTGGCTACACAAATTTACATTGCTACCAGTAGTTCACCTGGGTTCTTTTTTTCTCCCATACTTGTTATTTCTTGTATTTTTGAGGATAGCTATCCTAACAATGTGTGAGGTGATGTTTCACTGTGGTTTTGATTTGCATTTTACTCATGATAAGTGATGTGGGAAACCTTTTCAGGTACCTGTTGGCTATTTGTATGTCTTGTCTAGAAAAATGTCTGTCCAGATCCTCTGCCTAGTTTTCAATCAGATTTTTTTGTTTTGTTTTGTTTTGTTTTTACTATTGAGTCGAATGAGTTCTTTGTATAGTTTTTATGTTAACCTTGTATCAGATAGTCGCAAATATTTTCTCGTAGTCCATAGGTTGCCTTTTCATTATATTGATGGTTTCCTTTGCTGTACAGAAGCATTTTATAGTTTTATGCAGTACCACTTACACAGTTTTGCTTTTGTTGCCTTTTCTTTTGATGTCAAATCCGGTAAATTATTGCAAAGATCAGTGTTGGAAGCTTATCCCCTATGTTTTCTTCAGGTAGTGTTATGGTTCCAGGCATTATGTTCAAGATTTTAATCCATTTTGAGTTGATTTGTATATGGTATAAGGTTCTAGTTTCATTCTTTTGCATGTGTCTGTCTAGTTTTCCATTTATTGAAGAGACTGTCGATTCTCCATTGTATATTCTTGATGCCTTTGTCATAAATTAATTGACCATATATGTGTGGATTTATTTCTGGATTCTATATTTTGTTCTACTGATCCATGTTTCCATTTTTATACTAACACTATACCGTTTTGATTACTCTAGCTTTGTGATATGGTTTGAAATGAAGTTTGATGCCTCCATCTTTTTTCTTATTTCTCAGTATTGCTTTGGCTATTGGGGGCCTTTTGTTGTTCCGTACAAATTTTAGGATGTTTTTTTCTAGTTCTGTGAAAATGCCTTTGGACTCCTGATAGGGATTGCTTTGAATCTGTAGATTGCTCTGGGTATATGGACATTTTAATAGTGCTAAGTCTTCCATTTCATAGACACAGAATATCTTTCCATTAATCTGTGTTATCTTCAGTTTCTTTTATCAGGGTCTTATAGTTTTCAAGTGCATATTTTACTTCCTTGGTTAAATTTATCGCTTGGCATTTTATTCTTCTTGATGTAATTGTGAACAGAATCGTTTTCGTAATTTCTCTAATAGTTCGGTATTAGTATATAGAAACACAACTGATTTTTGTATATAGATTTTGTGTTCTGTAACTTTTGTGAATTTTAGTTCTAATCGGTTTTTGGTGGAATCAAGATTTTTCTGTGTATAATTTCATGTCATCTGTAAATAGTGACAGTTTTACTTATTTTCTTTCAAGTTGGATGCCTTTTATTTCTTTTTCTTGCCTAATTAACCTGGCTAGGACTTCTACTAGTATGTTAAATAACAGTAGTGAGAGTGGGCATCCTTGTCTTGTTCCTGAACAGGAAGAAAAGTTTGGAAGTAATAAGCTTGAGAAGAAGGTCTTTGTGGAGCTGAAATTCCATCCTCTGAGGAGGCACAGCCCCATGCTGCTGATGTCTCCTAGTGAAGGCCAAGGTGGGTGGACCTGTGACGAAGTGGGTTCTCCAAAGTTTGGAAAAACTGCCATCTGTATTCATCTGCTCCTATGAAGACACAGTGCTTGTATAGGGATGAAGAAGCCTTCTGGGGTGACTTCTTGAGAATACAAGCAAGTCCGCAGGAAGCAGAAAGGAAGGATTGAGACACTTCTTTCTCCCCCAGCCTCGTACTCTGTCCTTATAGGGCCAGCTCACAAAACAGAAATGGAGTGTACGGATTCCCCGCTCCAGCACCACAGAGCGGGGTAGAGAAGGATGGAGTTCTCTCAGCTAATAACTGTAATGTAATAATGGCACATCATCCTTGGTTTATCTTACCTCTGCAGATCCAGGCCATCGCCAAGTCCTGTCAGCTCTACTGCTAAACTGAATCTCAAGTTTGTCTACTTCCCTTTGTCTGTATTGCTCTTAGGTCCAGCTAGGCTCCTTTCCATTGGCCCACTACAGTGGCTCCCCAACTAGCCTGATTCCAGACTTACTCTTCTACAGTTTATTCCTCACACAGCAACCAAAGTGATCCTTTCTACATACAAATCAAACCCTGGGACTTCCCTTCCTAAACTATCCACCAGATCCTCTTTGTACTTAGAATAAATTCCATATTCTTAACTGGGGTCCATAAGACGGTACATACGATCTCTCTTCTGTTTGTCTCTACCTGATTTCCTATTCTTCTTCCTCCCTCTTTACATTCCTACTACACTAGGCTTACCACTATGAGCCCTTCTCACCCTCTGATAATAACGTACTTATTGATTTACTCTTTGTTTTGTCTGGTTTCTTTGCTTGAATTGTACTTCCATTTGCATAACATCCTTGTTTTGTTCACCACATAGTCTTCAGTGCCTGGAGAAATGCTTGGCAGGAATGGATGAATCTTGGATCCCTCTCTCCCCTCCCCTCCCCTCTATACTCCCTACTCTCCCTCCCCCAGAGGCCAAATCCCAGTAGTCACCAGGACTTATAGGGCTCTTGTTCTTGGGTTTCTCCTCAGTGTTTTCTTTCTGTTCTGTCCTCATTGTCATGCCTTGTTTCCTGTTCTTACTGGGTTTCCAGTTGGCTGCTGCCATCTTTGAACTGATTTCCCTTTCTTTAGTCTTTCCCCTCTTCCAGCCCATACCTTGCGCTGCCACCAAAAGATGAGTCTATCTATATCCCTTGTGTGCTATAAAAATAACATGATGACTCATTTCCTATAGGACAAAGGCTTAGCTCCTTCAACCAACTGACAGTTGTTCCCAGTCTTACTTAAGCCTGCCTTTCAGTGCTCTGCTGTCTTTCTGTGGTGCTATCATTCGAGGTGCAGGTGGGGAAGCAGAGCTACTGTGAACACCAGGTCATCAGGGATTTCTGTTAGGAAGCAAGCCCTGTACAGTGGTACGAGGAGCTGGGGAAGTGAAGGATGGACGATCAGAGAAAGTCCCTGATTTCCTGAAGCACTGGTGTGGGATGACCAACTGGAGCTTGTAGTGGTGTCTAAGGAGCCTGTCTGGTGCCAGAGGGAGCCACACAGGGGAAGCTCTTGAGAGGGCTCTGGTAAGCTCTCTCCTCCTAGTAGCTGTCAGCACCGTAGGTCTGCTAAGCATCTGGTGGGGCCTGTTGGTGGGCAAGGCCTACAGCTGGGAGGAAGAGCTGAAGGGAAAGTGGAAAAAAACTAGGACAAGCTAGAACTGCCTGGGCACCTGTGCATCTGTCCCTCATCCTATCTGCCTGGAAAGATCCCCAGAGAGTAATGGCGGCTACTTCACTTCTACCTGCCACACCTTGCACATGGTCTTCTTTTGGGCCATGTGCACTTGGAGCCATACAGGGAACGTGGTTCGCCCACTTACTGGAGTTGACAGTAGGTGCACCAGCTTGACCCCCTGTGAGTTAGCCGGACAGGACTGCCTGCTGTTATCTGACTGCCAGGTAATTTCATGCCAGTGTATTTGCAGCATATGTATGTGCTGTGTTTGTGCCTGGTGTTCTCTTCTACCCTGCCTAGTGAGCTTCTGCTTGTCCTTCAAGACCCAACTCAGACGTTACCTCCTTGAAACCTTCATGACTTCCTCAATGCCACCTTCTCTGTTTTCCTGGTAGTTCTCTAGCTTTGCATTTAGCAGTTTCGACCACAGTCCCTTTCCATGTTCTCCAAGAACTTCAGGTACGTCAGGACAACTCATCTAGTGATTGAAATGTTTATGACAAATATGAGCCCAGAATGGTTTCCCGGAAATAAGTTGTATATAGACCAGTGCCTCAGCAAAAGTTTTCTGGTCTGAATTTGCCACACTTGGAGGATAGTGATGGTAGAAGGGGTTTGGCTGATGGCCTCTCTTCTCTCTTGTCAGTTGTAAGGTTCACATGCTATGGCCACTTCCACTCTTGAATCCCCCAGTCAGAGGGTGCAGACCAGTGCACAGCTTACTGGAAATGTTTTGGTGTTTCCTCTCTCCAACAGGGAGTTCAGTTCACCTGCGGGCAAGAGCAGTGCTTCTGAAGAACCAGTTAAAAGTAGCCTAACACCTGCCTACTCAAAAAGGCCAGGCACCAACTGCAGATTAGCAGTTGCAAGCTAGGGAAATAAAATCCAGCAACCATTGTTTAACTGTAATGGTAAGATGTCATTTTCTCCTTAAGGATAGAAAGTGGGCCAACTTGATGTTTTTTCTTTTCCAGATTACAAGGCACTTGGTATCTTGAAGCGGCAGTTCCCTAACACAGCCCTAATGGGGCTGACTGCAACCGCAACAAGCCATGTACTGAAGGATGCCCAGAAGATACTGTGTGTGGGAAAGTGTTTTACTTTCACGGCTTCTTTTAATCGGCCAAATCTTTATTATGAGGTATGTAACTTTTTTTTTTTTTTTTTAATTTTTTATTTATTTATGATAGTCACACACAGAGAGAGAGAGAGAGGCAGAGACACAGGCAGAGGGAGGAGCAGGCTCCATGCACCGGGAGCCTGATGTGGGATTCAATCCCGGGTCTCCAGGATCGCGCCCTGGGCCAAAGACAGGCGCTAAACCGCTGCGCCACCCAGGGATCCCCCTGTAACTTTTATGTCAATTTATCACTTTCATGAAGGATTACAGCAGAGGTTTCCTCTTCATTATGTTTATTTACGTAACAGTTAACTCTATTTAAAAGTTTTTAAAATCAGGAGGTAATTATAAGCAGATCCTTGAGTAATGCTTTCTTCATGTGTCTCTGTTGCTGCATAATCCTCTGCTGGATTAAATAAAAGACATTGACTTGTGAAATTGATGCACATTCTTGTACAGGAATGGAGGGGAAGCATAGATTGATACCAAGGACCCTAAAGACATCTCCACTGAAGTTAATCATAAAATATTAATAAGCCATTAAAGATTTGCTAATTTAGATTATATAGGTTAACAGCTTTTTTTTTTTCTTTCGAAACTTTTAAAAGAATAGACTTAATATTTTTTGGAGTTTTCACTGAAGTTATTTATGCCATGGTTTATGTTTTTATAAAAGTAGCATCAGGGATCCCTGGGTGGCGCAGCGGTTTGGCGCCTGCCTTTGGGCCAGGGCGCGATCCTGGAGACCCGGGATCGAATCCCACATCAGGCTCCCGGTGCATGGAGCCTGCTTCTCCCTCTGCCTGTGTCTCTGCCTCTCTCTCTCTGTGACTATCATAAATAAATAAAAAATTAAAAAAAAAAAAAAAAAGTAGCATCAGAAACAGGGACGCCTGGGTGGCTCAGTTAGTTAAGCATGCAACTCTTGATCTCAGTTTAGGTCTTAACTTCAGGTTATGAGATCAAGCCCTACATTGGGCTTCCATACTGGGCATGGAGCCTACATAAAAAAAAAATAAACACCAGAAAATAAAAAAGGTCTCCATCTTTACAGGTTATTTGCTGCTTCTGTGCCTCCTCATTCCTAGTAAATTCAAAACCAAGGATCAAGAAGAGTCTGGGTGGTGGCAGGGTCAGGGGAGGTGAATATGAGTAAGAGATAAGCATTGTACCCATAAAAGCACAGCACCCTGAAAGTTGTTAAGCAAATGGCTATGTGGATGAGGCTCATTAATTTACTTTGTACTAAGTTAGCTTTTTCTTAGATTCGGCAGAAGCCCTCCAACACGGAAGATGTTATCGAGGATATTGTAAAGCTCATTAATGGGAGATACAAAGGGCAATCAGGTAATGCAAAAACAAACCAACTTTGAAGACAGAACTTTAAAAAAGTAATTAATATTACATTGATCTAGTGAATGATGAGCTGCCAGAAATATTAATGCATGTTAGAAGATACTTGAAAATGTTATGAAAGAATTAGTTTACTTGGTGATCTTAGAAATTGGATGTGTCGTTTGCTCATGGGACAGATTATAAGAGTCCAGCACCTAATTGCTTTAAATAGTGGACCTAACACATAATGCTAAGTATCAACAGCACATATTTAGTAAGTATCCACTGTGTATAAGATAGAAGGTTAAGCAGTGATTTTCTGAAGAGATGTAATACATAGTCCTTTATAGAAAAGGATACAGCAAGGAATAAATAGTATATATTGAATGAGTTAACTGTAGGTGGAGAGTATTTGTATCCATGCTCCAGAATTTATGCATAGACAGGAGTTACTGAAGCACAGAGTTTGTGTAAAAGCATTTCAAAGCTGTTCTACAGATTTTCAGAAGATATTAATGGTGCCCTGGGTGAAAGGAGCTCCAGGGTCAAATTTGAGAAAGGCTGCAGCTGTTTTTCCCTTCTTGAGCTTCACAGGGTATATCAGTTGGCACATGAGAAGTTCTGGCCAGCCCTGCAAATAGAGAAACTTGTTTAACTTTGTTCAGTGCAAAAAACAAACAAACAAACAAACAAAAAACAACTTTGTTCAGTGCGATGGTCCCCAAAGTCACTTGCACATGAAACCTTTTACATCATATTTGAGAGGAAAGAGAGGTGTAATGGGAACCAAAATTGGTGGCCCAGGGCTTATTTGTCCTTTAGAGCAAGCTGCTGATCAAATCTTGAATTATACCAGAAAGTCACATGTGTTCAGGACCTTGGAATTCTTTTCTAAATCTTTTTTCCTGTGCATTATATTAATCAGCATGTTGAATGTATGTTAAAAATTATATATATCTAACAACTGAACATATTTTACTACAGGAATCATATATTGCTTTTCTCAGAAAGACTCCGAGCAAGTTACAGTTAGTTTACAGAAACTGGGAATTCAGGCAGGTGCATACCATGCCAATATGGAACCAGAAGATAAGACCAGGGTTCATCGAAGATGGTCAGCCAATGAAATTCAGGTTAAGTATATATCTTCAGTAGAAGCCTAATTAACATTTAAAAATATTTTTAACTTGATTTAACTAACAAAAAATGTTAAAACAAATTTTAGGTAGTAGTGGCCACGGTTGCATTTGGTATGGGAATTGACAAACCAGATGTGAGGTTTATTATCCATCATTCAATGAGTAAATCTATTGAAAATTATTACCAAGAGAGTGGACGTGCAGGTATGTACAACTACTATCCAGAAGTAACTTTTAACAAAGCTTTTCCAGAAAACATACTATATATGCTGCTTAATAATTCTGTATTTTTAATCTTCTTTATTAGCTAGTATATTAGACAATGAAATAATTTTTGCAGGTTTTAAAATTTTTATTTTTTTTGCAGTTTTATACTTATTTATACTTATGTTCTTAAGTGCCTATCTTACTTGTATGGGAGTGTTGGAAATTGTTCCTATGTTTGCTAAGATAATTTGATGTCCATCTTTGCCTTCTGGATTTTTAATTAGTGGTTTCAAATTTAGAACTTCAGTAACTGGATTATATAGCACATATTTTTTAACTTAAAAGCTGATCATAGGGATCCCTGGGTGGCGCAGCGGTTTGGCGCCTGCCTTTGGCCCAGGGCGCGATCCTGGAGACCCGGGATCGAATCCCACATCGGGCTCCCGGTGCTTGGAGCCTGCTTCTCCCTCTGCGTGTGTCTCTGCCTCTCTCTCTCTCTCCGTGTGACTATCATGAATAAATAAATTTAAAAAGAAAAAAATGTTTAAAAAAAAAAAAAAAAAAAAAAAAAAAAAAAAGCTGATCATAAATCTCTTTAGTCATTTTTTTTCTGAGAATTTGAGGGCAGCTGATACAAATTAACTTTCATATCTCTGAAATTTTTAGATTTGATATATGTAAACAAGCATTGTCAGCTGATTTTACATTTTTTTGCATATTTTCAAATTTTCAAGTAATTTTGCAATCTCAAGATTTCTCACACTACAGGTCGAGATGACATGAAAGCGGACTGTATTTTGTATTATGGCTTTGGAGATATATTCAGAATAAGTTCAATGGTGGTGATGGAAAACGTGGGACAACAGAAGCTTTATGAGATGGTGTCATATTGTCAAAACATAAGCAAGTAAGCCACATACTTTTTTATAACTTGTCATTTAAACATAAGCATGATATGAAATTACTTTGAGTACTTGCTCAGTAAGTAAATCTACTGGCAGAGTATCAAGTATAAACTTGTAAAAGCAAATGTCAGTACCTGAACCTTCAGGATCTGCCTTAATTCAAGAAGAGATTCTCTCTCTCTCTCTCTCTCTCTCTCTCTCTCTCCCCCTCTCCCTGATAATCCTCCAAAACTGTTTTTTAATGGAGTTTTTTTTTTTTTTTAAGATTTTATTTATTTATTCATGAGAGACAGAGAGAGAAAGAGAGGCAGAGACACAGGCAGAGGGAGAAGCAGGCTCCATGCAGGGAGCCCGACGTGGGACTCAATCCCGGGTCTCCAGGATCAGGCCCTGGGCTGAAGGCAGCGCTAAACCGCTGAGCCACCTGGGCTGCCCTGGAGTTTTTTTGTTTTTTTTTTTTTTTAAGTTAAGCATATGGAAATACTGATTTTATTTGAAGAATAATTGACATACAATATCCGTATTAGTTTCACATGTACAACATAGAGAGTCAGTATTCATATACATTACAAAATGGTCACAATAAGTCTAGTGACCCTCTGTCACCCTACAGAGTTGTTACAATATGATGGACTGTATTCCCTCTGCTGTATAATACATCCCTTGGTCATCATTATTTTATAACTGGAAGATTATATATGATTATATCTCTTAATCCCCTCCACCATATTGAAAGTTTTGATATAAATTGACAGTGAGTCCAAGCCTTTTCTTCTGGAACCAGCATATAGCTATAAGCTTTACTCATTTTGAAAGAGTATAAATGGTAGGCATTTTGAGAGCTGAGCTCAGTAACATGTACCATTTCACCAGCTGATGGGTTGATGAAATAGTTGAGAGCAGGGTTAAGTTTCTCCTTAAAAAATAAATTTAAATCTGTATTTAGGGTGGTTTTAGTTAGACCATATAGTTCCCTGATGGCTTTTTAATATTAGTCATCCTTATACTCTTACTGCCCATCCTAAAAAGGACTAAAAAATTCTGAACTGATAAACAGTTATTGGACAGTGACAGAAAATGTAATTTCTTCCCTATAGGTGGTACAACAATCTAGGTAAAGGAATAAGAAAATGACAATTTTCTTAGATATCCAGTAGACTCCCAAGCAGCATATTTTGGGGTTTAGAGTCAAATACAAGAAACTGCTAAAATGCAAGAAACTGCTTTGGTATCAGGAAGATTCTCTTAATATTTGCACAATATTGCATCTCAAAGGGAATCTTGGCTTCTAAAAGAAGTGTTTTTTCAAGTACATAAGGAAAAAATTATATGTGGTAGGTGAAGGATAGTCCCCCAGAGACTAGGGATAGAACCCTGGGTTGTTTGGGTCGGCCCAGTATAGTCACAAGGGTCCTTATGTGTGGAAGGAAGCAGGAAAGGTCAGAATAATACTCGTTGGCTTTGAAGAGGGAGCAAAGGGGGTATGAACCAAGGAATTCAGGCAGGCTCTAGAAATTGGAAAAAGCAAGGAAACAGATTCTCCCCTAGGGCCTCCAGAAGAAATCCATCCCTGCTGACACCTTGTTTCTAAGCCAGGGAGACCCATGTCAGACTTCTAACCTATAGAAATGTAAAATAATAAATTCCTGTTGTTTTAAGCCACTAAGCTTGTGGTAATGTTATGACAGCAGTAGGAAACTAATATAATCTGTAACTGTGTTTTGAAATGGGGATTCTTAACACTTATTAGGTCATTTAATAATTTGTATCTTTAAATGTGTTTACAGGTGTCGCCGTGTATTGATAGCTCAACATTTTGATGAAGTGTGGAATGCAGAAGCATGCAACAGAATGTGTGATAATTGTTGTAAAGACATTTGTGAGTTCACTGTTTGTCTAACTGAAGTAGAATTGACACATAATGTTGCATTAGTTTTAGGTGTACAATATAGTGATTCTGTAAGTCTGTACACTCTGCTGTGCCCACTACAAGTGTAGCTGCCACCTGCCACTATGCAAATGATGTTACAGTGCCATTGACCATGTACTCCCTGTGCTGTGCCTTTCATCCCATGACTCTAAGCCTCTATCTCCCACTCTCCTTCCCCCTTTTTGTGCATCCCTTCACCTCCCTCCCCTCTGGCAAACATCAGTTTCCTGTATTTATGGGTCAGTTTCTGCTTTCTTTACTTTTTTAGTTTCTACATGGAAGTGAAATCCTATGGTATTTGTCTTTGTCTGACTTATTTCACTTGGAATAATGCCCTCTGTGTCCATTCATATTGTTGCAAATGACAAAATCTCGTTCTTTTTGATGGCTGAGTAATACTGCATTGTGTATATCAATGGCATACAGTGAATACTTGTGATGTTGCCATGTCTTGGCTATAAACGTAGTGGTACATATATCTTTTCAAATTAGTGTTTTTGTTTTTTGGGGTACTTGGTAGTGGAATTACTGGATCATGTGGTAGTTCTCTGTGGTAGTTCTGTTTTTAATTTTTTGAGGAACTTCCCTAGTATTTTCTACAGTGGCTATATCGGTTTGTATTGCTACCAACAGTGCACAGGTGTTCCATTTTCTCCACATCCTTACCGACACTTGTTGTTTCTTGTGTTTTTGATTCTAGCCATTTTGACAGATGCAAAGTGATTTCTCACTGTGGTTTTGATTTGCATTTCCCTAATGATTAGTGATGGTGAGCGTCTTTTCATGTGTCTCTTGACTATTTGTAGGTCTTATTTAGGAAAATATCTATTCAGGTCTTCTGGTCATTTTTAACAGGACTGTTTTTTTTGGTGTTGAGTTGCAGAAGTTCTTCATATATCATGGATACTAACCCTTTATCAGATATGTCATTTGCAAATATCTTCTCCCATTTGGTAAATTGTCTTTTCTTCACTGTGCAAAAGCTTTTTAGTTTACTGTGGTCCCAGTAATTTATTTTTGCTTTTGTTTCCTTTGCATGAGACATATTCAGAAAAATGTTGCTATGACCAATGTCAAAAAAATTGCTGCCTATGTTCTCTTCTGGCATTTTATGCTTATAGGTCTTACATTTAGGTCTTTAATCCATTTTGAGTTTATTTTGTTATATGGGATCAAAGTGGTCTGGGTTTCCCAACACCATTTATTGAAGAGAGTGTCTTTTTCTCTGTATTCTTGCATCCTTTGTCATAGATTAATTGACCATATATATAAATGTGGGCTTATTTCTGGGCTATTCTTTTCCATTGATCTGTATCTATTTTTGTAGAAGTACCATATTGTTTTGATTATGGCAGGTTTATAGTATAGTATATTTTGAAATCTGTGATTTGAAATCTACCTTTGTTCTTTCTCAAGATTTCTTTGGATATTTGAGGTCTTTTGTGGTCCCATACAAGTTTTAGGATTATTCTAGTTCTGTGAGAAAAAGTGTTGGTATTTTGATAGACATTACACTGAATCTGTAGACTGCTTCGTGCAGTAGGCATTTTACAGTATTTTTCCAACTCATGAGCATTGACGGTCTTTCCATTTGCTTGTGTAATCTTGGATTTCTTTCAACAGTGTTTTATAGTTTTCAGAGTACAGCTTCTTTTGTCTTCTCGGATAAGTTTCTTCCTGGATATTTTATTATGTTTAGTGCAAATGTACATGAAATTGTGTTTTTAATTTATCTTTCTGCTACTCATTATTAGTGTATAGAAATGTAACTGATTTCTGTGTATTAATTTTATATCTTGCAACTTTACTGAATTCATTTATTCTACTAGTTTTTTATAGTGGAGTCTTTAAGGTTTTCTATGTATAGTATCATGTCTCCTACAAATAGTGATATTTTAACTTTTTCCTTACAAGATGGGTATATTTTTCTTGTGGTTAGGACTTCCAGTACCATATTGAATAGAGGTGGACAGGCTTGTCTTGCTCGTGGACCTTAGAGTAAAAGCTCTTGGTTTCTCATCATGGAGTATGTTAGCTCTAGATTCTTCATGTATAGGCTTTATTATGTTGAAGTATGTTCCCTCTAAACCTACTTTATGGAGTTTTTATCATGTACAGATGTTGAATTTCGACAAATGCTTGTTTTGCATCTATTCAGATAATACATGTTTTTTATACCTCTTGTAAGTGAGTATCACATTAATTGCTTTGCAAATATTGAACCATCTATATATGCTGGGAATAAATACCAGTTCATCCTGGTGAATGATCCTTTTAATGTGTTGTTAAATGTGGTTTGCTAATATTTTGTTGAATTTTGCATCTATGTGGATAAGTGATACTGGCCTGTAGCTTTCTTTGTGTGTTGTCTTCAGTTTGGTATCAGGGTAATTCTGGCTGCATGGAATGTATTTGGAAGCTTTCCTTCTTTTTTTGATATAATTTGAGGAGAAAGTATTGTTGTTTTTTTTTTTTAAGATTTTATTTATTTATTCATGAGAGAGACACACACACACACACAGAGATAGGCAGAGACACAGGCAGAGGGAGAAGCAGGCTCCAAGCAGGGAGCCTGACATGGGACTCGATCCCAGGTCTCCAGGATCACACCCTGGGCTGAAGGCAGCACTAAACCGCTAAGCCACCTGGGCTGCCCTATAGCTGTGTTCTTATTGCCATTTTGTTGATTGTTTTCTGGTTGTTTTTGTAGTTCTCTTTTCCTTTCTTGCTCTCTTGCTTTGTGATTGATGACTTTATGTGGTGTTATGTTTGCTTTTCTGTTGTTACTTTTTTCCCCCACATTTTTAAAGTTTGGCTTTTTATTAAAAAAAATTTTTCTTTAAGTGATCTCTTTGCCCAATGTGGGCAAAGATCTCACAATCCTGAGATCAAGAGTTGCATGGCTTTTATTTTCTGTGGCCCAGGGTAGATGAATCTCCATTGACAAACCAACCAAGAGCCCCTATTTTTAAAAATTTCTTATCTTTGCCTTTATTTGACTCATCACAACGTTATATTGGTTTCAGATGTACAACATATTGATTTAGCAACTGTAAGTTATGGTGTACCCATCACAAGTGTCAGTACCATTTGTCACCATGCAACACTCCTACAGTACCATTGACTATATCTATATACTGTACTTTTTCCCTTTATTTGACTTATTATAGGTTTTGGGTTTGTGGTTACCATGAGGTTCATATATAACATTCTGAGTATAAAGCAGTGTATATATTAGGTGATGGTCATTTAAGTTTGAACACATTCTAAAAGAACTTCTTTTTCACTCCCCCCCCCCCCACCATGGTTTATGTGTATGTTGCCATATTTTACCTCTTTTTATTGATAATTTCCTTATATCTAATTATGGCTTTTTTCTTTTCCACTTAAACAAGTCCCTTTAGCATTTCTTGTAAGGCCAGCTTAGTGGTGATGAACTCCTTTACCTTTTGTTTGGGAACTCTGTCTCATTCTTCAATTCTAAATGATAATCTTTTGGTATTCTTGATTTTAGGTTTTTTTCCTTTCAGCACCATGAATGTACCATGCCACTCACTTCTGGCCTAAGTGTCTGCTGAAAAATCAGCTGATGGCCTTACATAGTTTCTCTTGTATGTAACTTTTTGTTTCTCTCTTGTTTTTACAATTATCTCTTTAGCCTTTTAAATTTTAATTTTGTGTTGTGTGGACCTTCTTGAGTTCATCTTGTTACAGGTCTCTGTGTGCTTCATGAACCTGAATGTCTATTTCCTTTCCTAGGTTAGGGAAGTTTTCAGCTATTTCTTCAACTTTTCTGCCCCTTTCTCTCTTGTCTTTCTGGGACCCCTATAATATGAATGCTCACTTGATGTTATCTAACAGACCCTTCAATTTGTCCTCATTTTCTAAAATTATTTTGCTGTTCAGCTGGAATACTGCACATCATCCCAACTTCTGGATCACTGATCTGTTCTTCTCCATCCATTAATTGTTGATTCCCTCTAATGTATTTTGCATTTCATTTGTTGTATTCTTTAACTCTGGTTCTTTGTATTTCCCAATTCTTTGTTGAAGTTCTCAGAGTTTTTTCATTCAGTCCAGCAAGCATTCTTAAGATCATTAAACTCTTCACAGCTATATGAAGTTCTTTTTCTGAGGTTTTGTCTTGTTTTTTTTTTATTTGGAACATATTCCCTAGTCTCCCCATTTTCCTTGACTTTGTTTCCATGAATTAGAAAGAACTGCTATTTATCCCAAACTTGAAGGAATGGTCTTGGTGTGTAGTTGTCCCCTGTGTATGTAGACAATATATGCCTGGTGACTTTTGTTGGCTATCTGGAGCTGCGACTGGCATAGGCTGGGAGTTACTGGGGACCCTGCAATGGGGTCGTCTTGGTGGGATGACTGGAGTTTAAGTAGTTGTGGACTGAGGATTTCTGAGGCTCTTTGCAGAGGGCACCCTGGCAGGATGGCTAAAACCAAATTTATGTAAGCTGGGGTGTTCTGGAATGCATGGAAGGTGCCCTGGTGGGGGCAGCCATAGCTGAGGCGGCTTGCTGGCTGGGAAGGTCCCTGGGTGCTTTGTGCAGGGTGCAATCAGGAAAGCCAGTTACAGCTGATATGGGTGTGGGCTGGGATTGCCCCAGGGCTCTCTGCACAGATGGTGCCCTGAAAGGACAGCTGACATGGGTATAAGCCAGGGTTTCCTGGTAGGGCAGCAGGAGCTGAGAAAAGGCATCAGCTGGGGGTGCCCTAGAAAGCGATCTGAAGCCAAAGCAGTGCAGGTTTGTGGAACTCTCAGTGTTCTGAGAGGCTTTGTGCCTGCCTCAGTGTGGTGAGAGAGCTGATGCTGCAGTGAGCACTGACCAGGGGCTGTCCTCATGTGCCCCACGGTGGGGCTGCCTTGGTGGGACAGTGGGGGCTGGTGTGGTCTGGGGGCCTATAGGGCTTACTGTGTTGGGAGGCTGGTTAGGGTGCCTGGACCAGCTCCCCTCTATGCTGTCAAGGTGGTGGGGGAACATAAACTGTGGCACTCACCGGACCCTCGGACCCAAAGCTAGTTGCAGCAGCTCCCCTGCCAGTTAGCAGGGTTCAAGAGCTATTTACTTTATATTCTGGTTGTTCTTTTAAACCATGGCTTTGATTTTCTGTGGCCCAGGGTAGATGAATCTGCTCTGGGTACCTCATTACTATCCTCCCCCCTGCAGTTTGCAGCATCAGAGGTAGGGGCACCCTTTGTTACCACGGCTCAGTCTCTCCTGCTGTTTTCTGTGTGTCTATCTTGTTGTACAGAAGCTGTTCAGCCAGCCCTCAGTTCCTCTTCAGGAGGGACCACCTGTAAATAGGTGTAGATTTGGTGTGCCCACAGACGGGAGGTCAGGATCTTCCTGTGTCACCATCTTGGACTGGAACACTCCCTAGTTCATTGTTTTTAAATCTTTATAGGCTAATATATACACTAGGACTACATGGGGGCAATATTAGATCCCAAAGTGGATTAAGTAAGATGTGTATAGCATTTTCTAGATTTAAAAGTTAACAACGCAAGGATTTAAAACAAAGGTAAAAAAAGAAAAAGTGCTATGTGGATGCATATATCCTATGTTGCTATATTATAGGCATGTTAAATTTTTAAGAAGTGAAGGAAAGTTTAAATTCTTCTGAATAGTAATGCTATTATAAAGAAAAGGCTGGGAAGAGAAATTTAATGCAAAGGAGACTATAGTCAATCATTTTTGATCTAGATAATAGCTAACCACTCAGATACTAACTTAGCAGTATTATGGTGTATTTTAACTTTTTTCATCCTGTGTTGTGTCTGAAGAGCTGGACTAACCAGTTCTCTCTCACAGAGTTCTGATGTCTTGGTGGGTGAAGGTCACTATACTTTTAACTTTGCAGCTAGAGAAACTTTTATATAGAAGTTTATTATACTCTGTTATACTGACCACATTAGCAAGAGTCTGATATATAAATCAGGGTTCTGGAATCAATAATTAGGAGGATCACACCAAGACATAAATCACAGTACCAAGGAAGCCACAGTTTTCGGAATATTGCTCAATGAGCACAAATCAGGGAAATATGAATAGACCGATTCTCTTATAAGTCCCTCTCAGACATGTGGCAGACACTGGTTTCTAGAGCATACCCAAAAGCCTTCTGGTAACCAGCTTATTTTCTTTACTGTAAATTTAATAGTGTCTTACAAAGACTCTAACTTATTTTGGTGATAGACTTGAGGAATAGCCTAGTTCTAATGCAGAACCAACAGTTTGGGGGCTGAAGTTGAGGACTCATTTTAAACTACTACTATTAGTCCGTCCTTGTTGCAATTTCTAAATCCCAGTTGCCTGTCTCATTATAGCATGTGAAAGAAAGAATGTCACAGCACACTGCAGAGATCTAGTCAAGATCCTGAAGCAGGCAGAGGACCTGAATGAAAAGCTCACTCCACTGAAACTGATTGATTCTTGGATGGGAAAGGGTGCAGCAAAATTGAGAGTGGCAGGTGTTGCTCCTCCCAAACTTCCTCGTGAAGATCTAGAGAAAATTATTGCACACCTTCTTCTACAGCAGTATCTTAAGTATCTATAAATCTATTTCTTTTGGTGTTGTCTTGATGACTGTTTCTCATAACTGCAATGGAACAAGTGGTTTTCCAGTTCCATGTAAAACTCTTAAATGCCATATACAGTTTGCCTGATAAACTCTGATCACTGTATGTCAAAAAAATGCAATCTCTAGATGCTGTTGCTTTGTGCAAGTTTCATTTCATATCACTGTATTAAAATTACTGCATTTATGGTTTTTTAAAATGAATTTTGTTTTTTTTTTTAAATAGTTTCTGAAAACCTTTCTGATTATTGGCCTTTATTTTCCAGAGAAGACTACAGTTTCACAGCTTATGCTACCATTTCATATTTGAAAATAGGACCTAAAGCTAATCTTCTAAACAATGAGGCACATGTTATTACCATGCAAATGAAGAAGCCCACGCAGAGCTGTTTCAGGGTAACTGACTATTAATTTTTATACACTGAAAAAACTCATTAAAGCTTATAGGATGCTGGAACTAGTAATGTCCTAGGTCCAGTGGAACATAAGAGATAAGCAGTTTTCTTCTTAAAATCTGGGCATGGAAGAGAAAAAGCATACTTTTGCTTTCCGTAGAGATATTAACTAATAATTTAAACTAGTGTACCTTTTAACACAGACTAGAGTTTCAACCTTTTAGAATGTGAAAAATCAGTGTTAGTATTGTCTAATTTGTGATGCACTCTGCTCTCACAACATTGACTGTGATCAACACTGGTTGAGATGTCAGCCTGTGTGCAGCAGAGGTCAAGAAAATGACTTGGGCAGCCCTGGTGGCTCAGCAGTTTGGCACCACCTTCAGCCAGGGGCGTGATCCTGGAGACCCGGGATCGGGTCCCACGTGGGGCTCCCTGCGTGGAGCCTGCTTCTCCCTCTGCCTGTGTCTCTACCTTTCTGTGTCTCTCATGAATGAATGAATGGAATCTTTAAAAAAAAAAAAAAAAAAAAAAAAAAGAACAGTGACTCCCACACACTAAATACTCTTAAGGCTGCGAAAGCATGCCGCCCATGTACCATTGTGTCTCTGGGACACAATGTCTCTGTTCTCTGTCCCCTCTGGGACAGGGCTCGTATCTGAGGAGATACCTGAATATAAAAAAAAAAACCACACCACTGGACACTTAACTAATGGGCTGATATAGAAGGAACAATGGGATTATTAATCAAAAGAGAAAATGGAACAGCTGAGTTTTGACCAGAGTGTTTGTTTTTATTTGTAGATTGAATCATCTCAAACTTGTCATTCTGAAGGAGCTGATAAAAAGAGGGAAGAAAAAAATTCAGGTAACTTCCGGAAGTCTGCAAATACGGTTCAGCAACCTAAGAATACAGGGACTAAGAAAAGAAAAATTGATGATGCATGAGATGAATGTTTCTAAATTTTCCAAGAAAAGTTTATGTATACACCATTATTTTGTAGTTAAAAGATTAAGATAATTTTATTGATATTTTATACATATGGGACTTAGCTCTGAAGTACTGAAGACTTGAAAATTTAAGATCATGAACTCTATAAATTTACAGTAGGAAACAAGGAAAAAATTAATGTAAAATATTTAAGAAAGAATTAATGTAACCACCTCAAGCTCTTTAAAATTAGGTATGTCAAGGGATATTTTCTTTTGATAGCAGTGTTATTTTACGGAATATTTTACACAGGCTTATCACAGAAAGGAAATGATTTCAGCTCATAACAGCTGTAGAATCCAAATGTAAAAAGAATTAAGGTATCAATACAAAGGATATTAGCAAGCAAGCTATTAACCCTCGTTGACATCTCATAATCAAAGAATGATCCTGGCATATCAGACCCAAGTTGTTGTTAAGGAGATAACAACCTAGCTAAATCTGCTCCAAAGCTAAATCAGGAGTAACATTTACATATGTCGTCAGTTTTGTGTTGGAAAAATGTATTTGTAAATTATTTGATCTTTGCATTTAAAAAAATATTTTAATACACTCTTCTGAAATCATTATCACTTCTGTATTCTTACTTAATTAAATCAGTGCATTTGCCTTATTGTGACTTTGTTATTTGAAACTTCATTTTGATTAAAAAAGGCATTTCAAGAACTATATAATCGTCTAAATCGGTATTTGGATCTAGCAGATCTTCTCCATATGATGAAAGACTCTAAAATTAAGTTTTCAAATGTTTCTTCTAAATCAGTTTCACCAATTAAAATTGCCCATTCTGCATGATGACTTTGACATATTTTTGTCCTTCAGTACATCTCAGCATTAGTCCAGGTTCTGAACCTAAGCCCTGTGTGTTATATTTTCCCTGCAATACAAGCTATATACAGAGATGATAAAGTTCTTCTAGTGAGTACTAAAAAGGAAACATGATAAGCAGTTAACACTGTGTTATTCTAGAATGGCCAGCACAAAAATATATTCATAAAATTTTACAGCTAAGTGTCACTGGAGAGGGTCACAAATAAAACATTTGAATGACTGCATTTATTGTATAGATGACACCACCACACAATCTATATGATCATTAAAAATACCTAGTGAATTAAATATGTAGGATCTGGACTACATTAGCCTAGAGTCAATGACTTAAAGATTTAATAAGGAATAGAATTAGATCTTTCATGAGCAAATTAATTTTCTTAAATCTTGTGTATGTTCTTCCTCATGAGTAAATGATGAAGAAAAAACTTGACTCGGAGTAAAGAGGAGTAAATAATACATATGGCAAAGTACCTGGTTCATTCTTGAGTATGATAGCTATTCCCCTCACAAAGCAAGATTTAATCTCAAATAAATGTAGAAATGTGCCAAGAAGGATTTTTTTTTTTTAAGTTTTTTTTTTTTTTAATTTTATTTATTTATGATAGTCACAGAGAGAGAGAGAGAGAGAGGCAGAGACATAGGCAGAGGGAGAAGCAGGCTCCATGCACCGGGAGCCCGACGTGGGATTCGATCCCGGGTCTCCAGGATCGCGCCCTGGGCCAAAGGCAGGCGCCAAACCGCTGCGCCACCCAGGGATCCCCCAAGAAGGATTTTCAACAAATCTGAAAGAGATTCTTTTTCCCTTTACTATACAACAGTATAGCAGGACGGTAGTTAATGATTAGGAATTAAGACTAGCAATAATTGATTTGCAAGAACTGAGAAAACGTGATTTTTTTTCTAAAATGATGAAAACCATGTAAATTCTTATTCAATGAGAAACATCAGATAATTAGTTATAAGAGTAACAAGCAGAAAAGGTCACTAATTTGCTTATCTAGCTTACCTTATAGTTAAATTTTGTTACCTAAGTAAAAAGTTCAAAGCTGACGTCCATGTCAATAGATTCTTCTAAACTAGCTGCAGCCGTGCGCTTCGCTGCATATCATCCCATCTGTCTAGCCTGGGTCCACAGCCTCATCTGAAAGAAAAGCATGTTACAAGGTATTTTTTTCATTGTCCTTACTTAAAAAATGCTAGCACCTTAACCTTCCAAAATTCCTTAAAGGGGTTCAATACTGACAGTCCTTTAGATTGGCTAGATCTAGTGAGCTTGATGACTAGTTGGATTGTCTTTGCCATAGAAACAATCATCAGTCTACACTAACCAGACTGATTTTGGTATCTGATAATTCTTTTTTTTTTTTTTTAATTTTTTAAATTTTTATTTATGATAGTCACACAGAGAGAGAGAGAGAGGCAGAGACACAGGCAGTGGGAGAAGCAGGCTCCATGCACCGGGAGCCCGGCGTGGGATTCGATCCCAGGTCTCCAGGATCGCGCCCTGGGCCAAAGGCAGGCACCAAACCGCTGCACCACCCAGGGATCCCAGTATCTGATAATTCTATCCAAATTACTGCCTTTAAAATTAAAGGATGATACCAGCTCTATGTTTCAATACACTCTCCATTAAAAATAATTAAAACATTTCAGATTACACTAAGGTAAGCATACTATTAATTAACGAGTCTCCTCTTTCAAAGTTCATCATCAGCATGAAGTAGAGATGACAAATTATCACTGAAAAATTCATTCCTTTTCCTAATCCTTATTTTTTTGTGCTAGTTAGGGCCTCCCATGCAGTTAAACCTCAGTGGTCAGGTAGATCGATATAATATGTGATCTCCGGCTTCAGGATATCATACCTGATTTCAGCAACCAATGCTGGGAATTCATTTTAAATTCTTTCCTTACAACATTAGTAATTTCTCTCCTCTACTGTATTTTTACTGTATTTCTACAAAGATCTGAGAACAGAACACTTGCCTTGGGGGTCCAGAGATTTAAATACCAACTCTTGTACATATTTCTATTTAATTAACTGACCCTTGAATCCTTCACTTAAAAACATAAAGGTATATCACCTATTCCATGGCTATTGAGAGAATTAAATAAGCTAACCTACACTAAACAATTAGTTTTCCTTATATCCCTGTAACTAATGTCCTTTTATGTGCAAAAATACCACGACAATCATGGATGTGATTTTTAGGCATTTCTGGTAGAAGTGATTTTTTTTTTTTTTAAAGAGAGAGAAAGCATGCAAGCAAAGAGGGGCAGAGGGAGAGAATCCTAAGCAGGTTCAATACCCAGCACAGAGCCCATCATGGAGCTCGATCCCATGACCCTAAAATCATGACCTTGAGATGAAATCAAGTGTGTGATGCTTAACCTACTGAGCCACCCAGGTGCCCTGATAATTTTTTTTTTTTTTAATTCAGTCTCCTGTGTAAACAAGATAGGTTTGATGAAGTGAAAGGGAGTGTGTATGGTAAGGGAGCAGAGCAAACTGAGCACAATGCTTGAGAATGGCTAGTGGAGGCAGCCTGCAATATCACACTGCTGGACTGTTACTTAATGTATACCAGCCTCAGAGTCCTTCCAGTTTGGGTCTTGGATCACATAAAACTAATTATTGTACTTATTTATTGTTTCAAGGTCTATTAGATTCACTCAAACAAAAGGCACCTGTTTATTTTTGGATATTGCTTATAGCAGACTATTACACCAATTAAAAATAAAATTTTCCTACAAAGTTTAAAATATTAAAAATCCTACAAAATCTAGTTCCTAATAGACAGTTGATGACAGATTGCCACAGAAGTGACAGAATGATTGCAGAGAAAACTGAAAACAAGCTGGTAGTTTAGAAACAGGCTGAAAGTACTTTTCCTATGATTGTTATCTCTGCTGTATGTAAAAACATACAGAGAACTGAAGCTGCCTCTTAAAATACATCTAGCTCTTCTGCTACTTCACACTCCATAGTTAATCTGAGGAACTAAAACCTCCACCTATGGAGCTGGTCTCTCACCGAGTGTTGGCTGGCTGTTTTATCTGTGGTATTTACCTGTGTCTCTACTCTTCCTAAGACCACCTCACCTACGGTCATGGCCTGAGTATTGTCTTTAAGGACTTCTGCTCTGCCAAGGGGGGCCGGCAGCACTGAGGGCAGGAGGAAGTGGCCACCCAGTCGGACAGAGCTGTTCAGCTGAGGAATGGTGTTCACTCTAGGAAGTTTTTTCAGTCATAATTCCCACAGGAACAGAACTGGGTCCTCAGAATGGCATAGGGTCATCATTCATCTATACAGTTAGTTATTCATCTAAAGCTGCACTGTTCGGTCTGGTAGCCACTAAACACATGGAGCTATTGAAACTTAAATGTAAATAAAATTCAGTTCCTCAGTCACACTCAGCACATTTTAAGTGCTCAGCAGAGACCTGGGGCTAGTGGCTACCTGACTGGACACAGCAAAAGCACAGAACGTTTCTGTCGTCACATAAAGTTCCACGGACAGTGATCAAAGTATTTGAAGACAAAAAACAAAGTAATAGCCCATAATTCTTTTTAAATCACAAGACATCCAAGTCTGTTCCATCACTTTAGAATAACTTACCAAAGGGGAAAAATTCTGTTTTTAAAATGTCACAAAAAACTCAATGATAGCTTCCTACTTAAAGTAGCAAAGTGGGAAAAACCAGGAAATTGCACTTGCTGCTAGCAACTCCGTCACTGTCAGACAGAATCTGATAAAAAGGCATGATTATGGATGCTGGCTCACCTACTGCCAGACTGGGCTGGGCGGTCTGGACGCAGTGCAGATGTCACCCACAGCATGGACATCAGAAACAGATGTGTGCATGTGAGCATCTGCTTTCAGGCCACCATCTTCTCCTAGATCAAACTAAACAATGTTCCTGATCAGCATATGTGGGAAGAAAAATGAGAGATGACATTTTTGTTCTAAAATAAAGGAACAAGTCAAATGTTTACACCTTGGTATGTTGATATGTAGTGAGAAAGTAGAAAACAGCCGCAAAGACATCTCCGCTGCATCTCTAGGGAATATCTAGGACAGACCAACTAAAAAAATTCTTAGACTTTCATCAAGAACACTCAGTAAACCATATGACACACCCCGCTCATAACAACAGTATTTCTGTTTTGTTTCTTTTTTTAAAAAAAATCCTATTTTTTTAATTTTTATTTATTTATGATAGGCACACAGTGAGAGAGAGAGGCAGAGACATAGGCAGAGGGAGAAGCAGGCTCCATGCACCAGGAGCCCGACATGGGATTCAATTCCGGGTCTCCAGGATCGTGCCCTGGGCCAAAGGCAGGTGCTAAACCACTGCGCCACCCAGGGATCCCGTTTTGTGAGTTTCAAGTGCTAAAAGGCAGAAAATACCAGATAGTTTCTTTAAAAGAATCATTTGTAAGAATTCATCAACCTTTAGACAAATGAGTTGTGCATTATGTCCCATTAAGGAGGATTCTTACTGCTGGGATGTTAACTGCTTACGGACTGTAGGCAATATGAAATACTGCAGATCAAAACATGAATGTAAACTAAATTGTTTTCAGCTTCCTTAAGATAGATTTACACTAAAATAATGAACATTTAGGCTTGAGAATCAGGAATCTCATACTACTTTAAAAATATTCATAGCAGGACAAAAAATTTCACCTTACATTGTTGCCACAGAGAAAAAGCCTCTATATTTGGTATAAATCCTGTAGCACTGACAATGAAATCACAGCCATATATCTTTTCAGTAGTCAATTCCACATATACAGGCCATACCTCATTAAAAGAAACAGACCAACCCAACTTTATTTTTTAAATGAAATCCCCACCAGCTATCATTAGCATTATGTGAATATAATGCCTAGAAAGAAAAAGGCAGGAGAGGAATTTAAAGCGGACCTCTTAATTTTTATAAGGCACATTTGCTTAAACAATTATGCAATCAATACTCTCCTTATTTTGGGTATACTTACACAATTATGGCATTCTAAACATTTTCCTTCAAATTCAGACAAAGAACTTCTAACAAAGTGAATTTAAACTGATAATCACTTTATAAATTATGTCTTCAAAGATACTAAACAATTATACTCCACTGAGAGTTTAGTCCAAACAGATTACTCACTTTTCAGTGTTTTCCTACTATTCATATTCAAACTCTAACACTACTTTTTCCCATGGAAAATTCAATGAATCCAAAAACAGTGGACTATCTCATTTGCTGGTTTGGCTGAGCATATTTCTTCAAATGGTGGTAGTTCTCAAAAGAAGTGTGGAATAAGGATCAGATCTGTTTCCAAATCCCAAATTTATAGGCTTTTTAATCTGTTGGATTTGGGGGAAGTCACTTCACCTCTGAGAGCATAAAGGATTTTTTTAGTTTGTATTTGTTTTGATCTGCAAGATACTGTGATTGACTCACAGAACTGTGGTGGTCATAGCACCATGAGCCCCATGTAAAATGTAAAGCTGAATACAAATGATCAAGACTGTGAAGACTAATAAGCAATGAAAATGAAATGACTTCTATTAAATAATGGTTTCATTTTTACTTTTTATGTTTAAATTTCATATGGAAATTTACTTTTTTAATACAGTAAGATTAAGTTTTCTTCCTTTTAAATTGGTGGTATTGTATTTTTTCTTATTTTATTACTTGCCTTTATCAGTTGTGACTGATTATAGTGGTCTTTGGGGAAAAAGTAAGGACTTTTTCTTAGAAATTCTAAATTCTTCCTTAAGGTAGATTTTCTTTACTTCACACATAGTTTCAATGTGAATCTTATGAGAAAACTAAAAGAAATACTAGTTACCATAATACTTCTCCCCAAAATTACAATACACTTATAGAAACATAAAGAAAAAAATAATTCTTACAATATAAATGAAAACACAATGGATGCTCCAAAATAAGCCTCTCAATTTCTATGCATGAAGGGAGAGAGCAGAAATCCATTCAGAGCTTAAGAGAACAACTAGTTGTATTAGCAGGTAACATCAAGGGCATGATTTAAAAATATAAATAATAATATGAATATAAGCCTCACTGATAATTACAAATATAGTTTTTAAAAAATTAAACTGCTAGAGACTATAAAAACCTCGAGGGCAGGTCCATGCCCACTTACTGTTACATTCCAGAACCTTAGTAAAGTGCCAAGTACGTAAAAGATAATGTTTACTGAACCAAACTGCTTAAGTTCTCAGATTAAAAATATTATTAATCTTTGGATCTGAAAGTGCAGGAAGAAATGATTTTGTATAATTCCTATCACAAAAATTAGATCTGCCATGAAGCCAGCTCCCCTCCAAACCATCCAAGGCTGAAAATAAATCATACATAGTAATAAGGACTCCATGTATGCTCCTTAAAGTATTTAAATATCACAGCCCTTTAACAACTATTTAAAAACAAATATCTAATAAATGAGTAAAAGCAAGTCATCTGCTTATCCAGTTAGGGTGTTAAATATGTATTTTATTTAGAATTCATCCAATAACCAAATACTATAATGCATATGAAGTGACCTTTGAGAAAAGATTAAAAGATACGACAGCTATATTCACTGTAGGTCTGGAAATCTCTCTGCCTGAGGAATTAAAAATCTCTCTGGAGCAAGAGTCAGTTTTAGATGAACTAAGTACTCAACTTATCTTTAGTAAGGAACTGGGCCAAGTGCCATTGGTCCTGTCTATCCTAGCGCTTTGGATTTTAAGTAGAGTAACCTAATAATTATTTGACTTACTTGTAATCAGTCTTCAATGAATGGTTTAAGAATTTAAAATTGCATCTTAAACATGTTCTTTTTTTTAAAATTTTATTTATTTATTCATGAGAGAGAGAGAGAGAGAGAGAGAGGCAGAGGAAGAAGAAGCAGGCTCTACGCAAGAAGCCCATGTGGGACTCAATCCTGGGACCCCGGGATCACACCCTGAGCCGAAGGCAGATGCTCAGCTGCTGAGCCACCCAGGTGTCCCGCATCTTAAACATGTTTAATTAGTACATGAACACATACCTCTTTTGTACCTTTAAGATTCAAGCCTTTATGCCAATCTGGTCCTAAGGTACTGCCCATATTACCAGCATCAGCTTTGTTCTGTGCTTCTTTTTTCCTTCTAAAGAGATAAACTCAATTCAAAATTCAAATAATCTAAAAACTGCAAGGCAAGAAGTATGCTTCTGTTCTCAAGCTTTTAGGCAATATTATGATTCTCATACATGTATATGCAGCGTGCTGAGTTATATGTTTTGATCACTTTATTCATTATTTTAATATTTTGTGATACAGATATAAAATGGATCTTTTAATCAAGAGTTGAGTGTAAACATAATGTGTTTTTTGGATGTTATATATTTGGTTAATATGAAAGGTAAGATCTGTCTGATAAAAGGTTGATATCTAAAATATATAAAGTACTCCTACAACTCACTAACAACAAAACAAAACAACCAAAATTAAAAATGGGGAGAGGACCTGACCGGTATTTTCCCAAAGACATACAGATGGTAACAGACACATGAAAAGATTCTCAACATCACTAATCATCATCAGAGAAGTCAAAACCACAATGAGGTATTACCTTACACCTGTCAGAATGGCTAGAACAAAAAGGATAAGAAATGACAAGTGTTGGCAAGAGTATGGAGAAACAAGATCCCTCATGCACTGCTGGTGGGCATGCAAATTGGTACAGACACTGTGAAAAACAGTATGGTCGTTACTCAAAAAATTATTAGAATTATCATATGATTCTATAACTCCACTACTGAGTACTTATCCAAAGAAAACAAAAACACTAATTCAAAAAGATATATTCACCCCTATGTTAACTGTAGCATCATTTATAACAGGCAAGATACGGAAGCAATCCAAGTGTCCGTTCATAGATGAGTAAAGAGGATGTGGTGTGTAGTGTGTGTGTGTGCTATATATATGTGTGTGTGTGTGTGTGTGTATATATACATATATAAATATATATGTATATAGCACACACACAGGAATATTACTCAGCCATAAAAAAGAGTAGGAGCTTGCCATTGCTACACATGGATGACCTAGAGGCTTTTATGCTATATCAAATTTAAGTCAGACAGAGAAAGACAAGTACTATATGATTTTACTCCTGTGGAATTTAAGGAACAAAACAAGGAGACAAAAAACTAGACTCTTAAATTCAGAGAACTGTTGATTGCCAGAGGGGAGGTGGGTAGGGGGAAGGGTGAAATAAAGGGGGTTAAGGATATATTTATCTTGATGAGCACTGAGTAATTATTGAATTCTTGAATCACTATATTGTATACCTGAAACTAATATAACACTGTATGTTAACTACAGTAAAATTATTTTAAATACATGTAAGTTAAACTAGAAAAAATACTTAAAAACAACAAAATAAGTAAAACAAAGCAGAAACAGGCTCAGATATAGAGAACTGGTGGTTGCCACAGGGGAGCCACTGGCCTGCAAGCAAAACAAGTGAACACGAGTAAGATTTACGAACTTCCAGTTATAAGTAAGTCACAGGGCTGTAAAGTGCATCACAGGGAATACAGTCAATACTGTAATAAGTTTGCACAGGGGCTCAGTGGTTGGGCTTCTGCCTTTGGCTAGGGGTGTGATCTTGAAGTCCTGGCATCAAGTCCCGCATCGGGCTCCCTGCATAGAGCCTGCTTCTCCCTCTGCCTGTGTCTCTGCCTCTCTCTCTCTCTGTGTGTCTCTCATGAATAAATAAATAAAATCTTAAAAAAAAAAATACTGTAATAGGTTTGCACAGTGACAGAGTGGTAATCAAGCCTACTGAGATGACCACATCATAATGTATAAAAATATTCAATCACTATTGTATACCTGAAACTAATATAATGTCAATTGTAATTCAATAAAAAAATTAGCCACCAAATCTTTTAACATTTTGTCAATTTTTAGCACCCTCAAAACTTACACAATACTTTTAAAATTTTATAGGGTAAACGTTAAAAACAAACAAAAAGCTCTTTTAAAATAAAAAACTGAGGGGATCCCTGGGTGGGTCAGTGGTTTGGCGCCTGCCTTCGGCCCAGGACGCAATCCTGGAGTCCCGGGATCAAGTCCCGTGTCGGGCTCCTGCGTGGAGCCTGCTTCTCCCTCTGCCTGTGTCTCTGCCTCTCTCTCTCTCTCTGTCTATCATAAATAAATAAAAAATCTTAAAAAAATAAATAAAATAAAATAAAATAAAATAAAATAAAATAAAATAAAATAAAATAAAATAAATAAAAAACTGAGGGGTACCTGGGTTGCTAAGATGGTTAAGTGTCTGCTTTTGGCTCAGGTCATAATCTGGTCCTGGGGTGGAGCCCTGTTTTAGGCTCCTGGCACAGCACAGGGCAACGAGGAGTCTGTTTCTCCTTCTCCCTTTGCCTCTCCCCTGGCTCATGCTCTCTCTCTGTCTCAAACAAATAAATAAAAACTTTTTAAAAATTGGTTTAAAAAAATAAATGAGGTTTGTATTTCTTTTTTAACTCACTTGCATTTTCTGTAAAATTAACTTAAGCACTGTCCAACTGTAGCATGTTTGCAAAGGTGCAAATTCATTAAATTTCCAGTTTTAATTATACATATTTTTCATGCAAAAAAATACAAACCCTAGAAAATCTAAGTCATATAAGATATGCAAATAAATATATTTCATCTCCCCCAGCTATAATATTTTGCTCAGTGTTTTTTTATAGCCTTTTTCTATATAAAACTAAACAATTTCATTTGTGAATTAATGAACCAGATGCTATACCTTCAATTGTATATCTGGTTGTTTTATGTACAATTCTAGCCTCTGGTTTTTCAGCAATGAGCTCTGAAGTTAAGAACTCAGCTGCTCCTGCATCAAAATTTCAACTTCTAAAAAACCAAGAGCTGGCGTACCACATATCTTGAAACGGAGCCAGATGGGTAACCATATAAATGAGTGAAGCAGGATGGGTATAAACAATAAAAAGTGGTGGGGGCTGTGACTAGAAATCTCTAAAAGTGTGCATATTGAAATTGGTTTTCAATATAGTACTTAACAAACACATCTATGGGTTCCATCTATCTAGTCACCTGTGTATGACCCTTGAGACATAAAATATTTCCTGAACTCATGTTTTACAATGACATTTCTGCAACTATGAATTCCATGAAAACTAAAAATATAAAGTCGATATTTTCCTTGAAAATATATGAAAAACAATTACATTTATCTTTGAATTTCAGAATACCAAGATGTTTTCTAGTTTGCCAATCACATAAATCATAGAGCAGTGTTTAAATAGTATTTAAAAATATATACTTTACCAGTTCAAGTGCAATGCCGCCATTCCCTATGATCATTATTCTTTTAGCTTTAGTAAGCTGTTTCTGAAAAGGAGACAGTTTCGTAAATAGTGGGAAAAATGTGAAGCAAGAGGACTCACTGATAATATTCTTAAAATATAAGAATTTTACCCAATTTACGAAGGAACAAAATAAATCTAATTTTCCCAGTCTGCAGGACACACCCTCCCAATATTACAAGTGCTGTTTCATCCAAGCTGGTTTCAGAGCAATGCCTCTCCTGATTTTCCTTGCCGCTTAGGTCATTACATTTAGAGTAGTTCCAAATTTCAGCAAGAGGCAAGATGTCTAGTCCATCACATTCCCAACTACTTGATCAGATCAATTTACTAACAGGACATTGATTTGTATCCTGCATACAGAGTTATTCCTTTTCGTCAGTTGGCACTTTCCCTGGAGTCACTCAACACTCAAAACTTGCAGGAAGAGTCCCTGCTCTAGGAGTTAGTAAATTGGGCAAGTTGCCTCGGGTTCTGCAACTTTAAATGGAAACAAGAAGTGACTTGATCTCATTAAGTGTTTGTAAGCATTAAGATAATACAAATAAAACTGTTAGGAGAGGGCACAATAGTGTCTAACATTTATCAGAAAATAATGTTATGTTATTATTATTATTATAAGACAACTAATTGATGTCTCTACCACCTTCCTCTTCTGCCCCCTAAAAAAGATCACAACGAGCTTAGGGATGCCCTGGTTATTTTTATGGCACTTTTGAATGCTTCAGGATGACCTATGAATAGCTAAATTCCTCTTCCTACTATGTCAAGTTACCATTGCTATTACATTCATCCAAAAACGTATAATAGTCGATAAATAACTACTGAAATTGACTTTTTTCAACTTCTATAAGAAAAAGACCCTGAAGTTCATTTTAGTTTGTCCTTCACTGACAACAGTAAATAATTTAAGAAAGATCTATTAAAAGCATTGGACATGGAGATAAATGACATGAGTTTAAATTGAACTTCTGATAAACTCAGTAACTATTTTAGTATAGGTAAAAAATTAATTTCTCTATCAGAGTTTTGTATTTGTAAAGTGGGAGTAATACTGTCACAGGATTATCATAAGCAGTCAGCGAGCTCTTGTATTTAGAGGGTCTAGCTGGAACACAGTTATGAACTCAATCTTTGATAAAAGGATCCTGAAATGTTTACAATTATAATTAAAATTTATGATTTTTCTACTTTTCTCTAAATTCTTATTTAATTAAGAATACACTAAAAGAAAACATTATCAGTTTTTAAGAATATAAAATATTTTTAGTAATAAATGTAAAATGATCACCCTATGGGACAGAACCACAACAATGAGCTTGAGCTGTAAGACAGAATATTATGAAATCAGGAAGAGCTTCTTGGAAAGAAGGGTCCGTGAAGCCTGAAACCCTGAAATCCCTTACCAGAAGAAGTTGTATAAGGTTCCACAGACTCACCTTTTTGGGATAGTTTATTACTGTTTATTCCTGAGCAGAACAATAAACCAAATGAATTTTTCCATTCTGGGATTCTATCATGATTCTGTACCTCAAATCTTGCTAAGGGGTAAGTTCAAGTTTGGGATATGCTTTATGTTTTTGCAAAAAGATTGCTATATTATTTAGGTTGCAAATCACATATTCCCAAAGTACAATAATAAACATATGTATAATTTAAGTTATAACCTTCAGCTTAGTCATTTTATCTGGGATACATTGCACAATGGAAAAACACAGAACAGCAGCATGAACTAAAAATAAAAACAAAAATTATCAACCAAAGCTAAACTGAAACTGGCAATAACATAACTATGATCTGGTTTATGGATCATAAAACAAACTCTTCTATAATTTAATAATTAATGTATAAGTGGATACTTTGATTCAAATATAGAAAAATCTAAGAAATATTCATGTTCCTTTCCTATGACCCAACCCCAGAATGTTACCTGAGCACTGTCTGTATCACGGATTCCTAATACATAAGGATTTCCTTCACATATCAACTTTGGTTTAGCTCCAGCACACAGACAGTTTCTTATACACATGCTGACTGCCATCTCCTGTTAAAATGTACTGTAAAAACACAGAGCAAGGAAGGGGAGGGGAGAAACATTTATCCATGAGTAGGTACAATTTCATTTTAAATAAAAAATTCATTAAGACAAAAGCAAAAAATACATTAAGGTTGCCTCTTGGTGGCACTCAATACTTTGCTACAGCGATTGCAAATCAAAGTAAACATGAGAATGCAGTCTCCAGTCCAGTGATCAACCATCATTTTAGGGCCATGAAACATTCTGGGAATCTGGTTACAAGAAGTCTTTCTTCCCTGAGAAAAAAGGTACATTCATATCAGAATTTTGCATAAAACTTAGGGAATTTCATATTTAGGAAGGTATGTTGACCTCAGGCTAAAAACTAAACATTCAGAAATTTTAAAATTGAGCATTCTGATCATATTTTATATGTGGGACAGGCCTTAATGAGTTTTTCTGATCTCAGTAGAAGTTACTATAGGAATATCTAGTAATTCTAATATTATACTTTAGTAGCTGGTATGGGTAACAGGGAGTAGAGTGTGGTAGAAAAGGGAACATTATATAAAAACATTAGAAGTGCTAAAAACAGTACTTATATTCTTAAGTACAAATAACAATCACTTTACTGGCAAACATGCTCTTTGGAGATATTTTAATATAAGTGAAAAACGTGTTAACCTTAAATCCGAGCATCTATTGGCTAAATTATTCATATCAATATTTAATGACATCGAGTCTAAAACTGCATATCTGAGATCCATTGTTTTTGTTCCTTAATATTGAATGAAAACCTACATCTAAGTAGCAGCCTTTAGAAAGCACATATATGTAATAAGTATATATGAGTATGAGAGATGCCAGACTTTGCTATAGTGGTTTAGAAGTTAACATTGTCCCCTGTGTTTGATTTGTAAAACGTGGCAAATTTTAACTGTAGCACTTGATAACTACTGAGACATTTGTTACCCACTGTAACTCTCCAAATGCATAACAAATACATAAAGCTAATAATTCCACATAGCGTAATGCATATAAAAAATTTATACAAGTCTTCCTATCGATAATATGGTTAGAATTTTATCTGACAAACAGCAGTTATAGATACCGACCAAATTTATTTATTTTTGTATATTTTTATTGGAGTTCAATTTGCCAACATATAGTATAATCCCCAGTGCTCATCCTGTCAAGTGCCCCCCTCAGTGCCCGTCACTCAGTCACCCCATCCCCCCACCCACCTCCCCTTCCACATTTTACATTTCTTTACATTTTGAAAATTTCTTTAATGTCTGGTCTTAACAGAAGATCTGCCTCTGCATTCAAACTACTGCAATATGTTAATGTAGTTGAAGTATACGAAGATGGTTCAGCCTCACAAAGAAATGCAGCCTTTTCAGAGAACTGTATATTCTTTGTTGTTACACTAAAACTCAACAAGTGTGGTTTCTTAAAGATTAGTTGCAATGTAGAATTTGAAAACCGTATCAAAGAATTTTTCATACTCTGTTACTGTGAAATCCACTGGTCTATCCTGCACCTTGAATGGATCTTGTAACATCACATTTGTCATCTGGACAATAGTGGTTTCCTAAGTTATGGAGACCTTCCCAATGTTAACACATTTCAAATCACTACAATATCAAAAAATCACACTATTGTCACCAACAATCTCATCAGAGAAGTCTTACTGTGAGACTCACAGTAAAGAATATGGGTTTTCCAAAATTCTAATTCTAACTTGAAAGCTCTAATTTTGGGATGCCTGGGTGGCTCAGTGGCTGAGCGTCTGCCTTTGGCTCAGAATGTGATCCTGGGGTCCTGGGATTGAGTCCCACATCCGCCTCACCACATGGAGGCTGCTTCTCCCTCTGCCTGTGTCTCTGCCTCTCTCTGTGTTTCTCATGAATAAATAAAATCTTAAAAAAAAAGAAAGCTCTAATTTTGTCATATTGGCAACAAATGCTGTCATTTGTTTTCCTTGAAGTGACAGGCTCACTTTATTTTCCAAATATGAGTTACTTTAGTTTGTCAATTGTTCTTTCAAGTAAAGTTGGTGTCCATAAAAGAGGAACTAGTTCCTCTTGCAACTTGACAAATGCACAACTCCTTTTCCTTGAGACACTACTCCTGTGTGCAAAACAAGTGCTTATGCCTACATCCCATTCCATCATACAGAATATTAAGAAGATGCACAATTATGAGTCAGGATTTAATAAAATTAACATTTTTTACTGGCTTTAATTTGAGTGTGAAGAATATAATGACTCCTAGTACAGTTTTAGTTTTGAAAGAAATTTTCAAAAATGTAAAACATGCCATTCTTCTTAATTTCTCTTGTTTTGGAAAAATGGTTGTTTTTTAATTAAAAGGATATTATATCTCTTTAACATGTTTTGGATTTATTATTCTAGCTGAATCAAATATTTTAAATTTTTCTTAGTTTTCTTAGGTAATATAGCAGATATCACTGGGTTTAACTCACAAGGACAATAGTTCTTTGGAGTCCTCAGTTATCTGTAGGAGTATAAAAGAGTCTTGAGACTAAAAGGTTTGAGAATTACTAGGGCCGTGTAGTAGGATTTCCAAGTAGTATTTAAGCAGCAGCTGACATCAAATGCTATCTGCAAGGTGTGGTCCTTCCACGACAGACAGGGTATAGGACTGAAGAAAGCAGTAGTTGGATCTGTGGTTGCAGCTTTGCAGGGTAATGGTTCAAGATAAGAGAGCAAGGAAGTCCATCAGTGTTTAAGTGGTAAATATAGTGAGAACTCGTATTAAAAACTGTGGACACTTTTCTTCACTGAAATACGGGAAGAAAAGATTTACTTATTTATTTTTTTTGCATAGGCATTATAACATTCATAATTATAGCACGATCGTATATGTGTCTAGTTTATAAATATATAAATATACATATATTAGGATTTCAGTCAAAACTTTTTAACAGATGACGGGCCAGATCAAAACTGTTTAGAGATTGAGGCACCTGAGTAGCTCAGTCAGTTGAACATCCGACTCTTGATCTTGGCTCAGGTCTTGATTTCATGGTCCCGAGTTTGAGCTCTGCTTTGGGCTTTGGGTATGGAGACTACTTAAAAACAAAAGTCTGTTTAGAGATCACTCTTTTATGATACTATGACCCAAATGATCTTAGACCTCTAATGTAATGTTATAATGTGTGTAATATAAATTTACGGAATTACAAAATGTTCTTAGATGCTTATTACACATCTCAAAATTATCTGCAAGTGTGACTGAGGAACATTTTTCTGATTTGCAAACACACACATTTATACACATGTATCTATTTACAATAATGGCATACATATATATTTGTATCCATAGTTAGATTTATGTAGCATTTTTCCCCAAAAAAACTTTATTTAAAATTTTCTAAAAAGTAATTCTGAGTGGGAGGAAAAGATGGAAAGAAAAAAAAGAATAAATTCAACATCATTTAGGTACTTTTGATATTTAATATGATTGTAAACTTTGAGCTTTGATTTTAAAATGACTATCAAAAGAATATTTGTTACATGCAACTGATGAATAATTGAAAACTATATCTGAACTAATGATGTACTATATGTTGGCTAATTGAATTTAAACTAAAATAAACAGAAAAAAGAATATTTGTCATTTCAAACACTTAAAAACTATAATTACACTACATGCTAGTCAAGTTACTGAAATTTAAAAACTTTAATACTAAGAAAGTTATACAAAGGTTCTCACCTGCTTGAAATTTGTAATCACTTTAATAGCAGAAGCTGTTACTAGGAGAATATCTCCTAATAGAAAGTGAACAGCCAACTTACTTACTTATTTATTTATTGGTATATTTTTTATTGGAGTTCATTTTGCTAACATATAGTATAACACCCAGTGCTCATCCCGTCAAGTACCCCACTCAGTGCCCATCACCCAGTCACCCCCACCCCCCGCCCACCTCCCTTTCCATCACCCCTTGTTCGTTTCCCAGAGTTAGGAGTCTCTCATGCTCCGTCACCCTCTCTGATATTTCCCACTCATTTTCTCTCCTTTCCCCTTTTTTCCCTTTCACTATTTTTTATATTCCCTGTATGAGTGAAAACATATGATGATTGTCCTTCTCCGACTGACTTACTTCACTCAGCATAATACCCTCCAGTTCTATCCACGTCGAAGCAAATGGTGGATATTTGTCATTTCTAATGGCTGAGGAATATTCCATTGTATACATAGACCACATCTTCTTTATCCACTCATCTTTCGATGGACACCGAGGCTCCTTCCACAGTTTGGCTATTGTGGACATTGCTGCTAGAAACATCGGGGTGCAGGTGTCCCGGCGTTTCACTGTATCTGGATCTTTGTTTGTTTGTTTGTTTTTTAAGAAATTAAACATACAGTTTTATTGAAATACATAGCATTATAGAAACAATCTAAAATAGGTTTATTGAAAACAGAGCAAATAGCATTTTTTTAATAAATTAATTTTTTATTGGTGTTCAATTTACCAACATACAGAGTAACACCCAGTGCTCATCCCGTCAAGTGCCCCCTCAGTGCCCGTCACCCATTCACCCCCACCCCCCGCCCTCCTCCTCTTCCACCACCCCTAGTTCGTTTCCCAGAGTTAGGAGTCTTTATGTTCTGTCTCCCTTTCTGATATTTCCCACACATTTCTTCTCCCTTCCCTTATATTCCCTTTCACTATAATTTATATTCCCCAAATGAATGAGAACATACACTGTTTGTCCTTCTCCGATTCACTTACTTCACTCAGCATAATACCCTCCAGTTCCATCCAGGTCGAAGCAAATGGTGGGTATTTGTCGTTTCTAATGGCTGAGTAATATTCCATTGTATACAGAGACCACATCTTCTTTATCCATTCATCTTTCGATGGACACCGAGGCTCCTCCACAGTTTGGCTATCGTGGCCATTGCTGCTATAAACATCGGGGTGCAGGTGTCCTGGCATTTCACTGCATTTGTATCTTTGGGGTAAATCCCCAGCAGTGCAATTGCTGGGTCGTAGGTCAGATCTATTTTTAATTCTTTGAGGAACCTCCACAGAGTTTTCCAGAGTCAGCCAACTTACTTAAAAAAAAAAAAAAGGCTAGGAGAAAAAATAGAACAAATAACTTTAGGTGTTAGTATATATGCCACAGGAGGGGTGAGACAGGAATAATGCACTTTTATTAATGTTATTAACCCAGCTAGGAAACTATAAGTTCACTTTTCTTCATATGAAGGTCTCCATTATTCTGGGTCTTGTTCCTATTTATGGGGGTAGTGGTGGGTTATGTTTAACTCTGATATTGATAAAACAAACCATACATTAATACTAAACACGAACAAAGACCTCCTGAACAAGAAAAATATATTAAGAAGTATTCCTTACTTACTTGAGCTACCTTATACACCAATTTAAAGTTGTCATGCGGAGAATGAGAATAAAATATTTTCCTAATTACCAGTTAAACCAACTTCTATTTCTTTTAAAATAATGTTTTCATTTCCCTTCAGTGGGATGAAATTACAGCAAATCCTTACTAGTAAGTATTCAGAATCTTAGCCTGACTTTTCCTAAGTGCTTTGGCATCATTATTATGCCCCTTCTAAATGCCCAACCCCTATACATGCTGGGAAAACAGAACCATTTTAGTATTAGCTTCAACAAAATTTAGAGGCTTACTTGCCATTTTTTTTCATCATTTTCCTCTGGCTACAACCTCTCTCTCACTTTAAGCTTCTTGAAAGAATCTTCTTAAATCACACTCTGATTCTTCAAAACCACCATGTTCTATTTCTCCCTACAATATCATTAAAAACAGAGCATGTTCAACAACAACAACAACAAAAAACCTATTAGAATGAACAAATTAATGCAGCAGAACTGCACACTACAAAATTTACATACGGTTGAGTTTCTACACACTAATAACGAGCTATTGGGAAGAGAAATTAAGAAAATAATCCATTTGCAATTGCACCAAAAAGAATAAAATACTTGGGAATAAATTTAACCAAAGAGGTTAACTGGTGAAAGAAACTGAAGAAACTATACGTAAATGGAAAGATCTATCATGCTCGTGGATTGGAAGACTTTATATTGTTTAAATGTCCACACTACCCAAAGGCAAACTACAGAGTCAATGCAATCCCCATCAATATACTAAAGGCGTCTTTCACAAAACTGGAACAAAGAATCCTAAAATTTGTACGAAGCAACAAAAAGATCCTGAAGAGCCAAAGCAACCTTGAGAAAGAACAACAACACTGGAGGTATTATGCCCCTGATTTCAAACCATACACAAAGCTGCAGTAATCGAAGCGGTATGGTACTGGCATAAAAAATGGAGGGTATTATGCTGAGTGGAGTAAGTCAATCGGAGAAGGACAAACATTATATGTTCTCATTCATTTGGGGAATATAAATAATAGTGAAAGGGGATAGAAGGACGGGAGAAGAAATGGGTAGGAAATATCAGAAAGGGAGACAGAACATGAAGACTCCTAACTCTGGGAAATGAACTAGGGGTGGTGGAAGGGGAGGAGGGCGGGGGGTGGGGGTGAACGGGTGACGGGCACTTGATGGGATGAGCACTGGGTGTTATTCTGTATGTTGGTAAATTGAACACCAATAAAAAATTATTAAAATTTTTTTTTTTTAAATGGACACACACAGCAATGGAATGGAAGACAGAGCCCAGATATAAGCCAACACTTCGATGGTCAGTTACATACAATGGGGAAAAGAAAGTCTCTTCCTCAATAATGTTGGGAAAACTGGACAGCTTACGTGCTAAAAAAAAAAAAAAGTGAAACTGGACAACTCTCTTATACCATATACAAAAATTAATTCAAAATGGATTAAAGACTTGAATATAACACACGGAACCATAAAACTCCAAGAAGAAAACATAAGTAGTCAGCTTTCGACACCAGTCTTAGTAAAACTTTTTGAGCCATTTTCCTCAGGCAAGGTAAAACAAAAAGCTTAAAGGTAAAACAAATGAAATTACATCAAACTAAAAAGCTTTTGCAGAGACAAGGAAACCATCAACAAAACAAAAGACAACCTACTGAATGGAAGATGGTATCTGCAAATCATACATCCAGCAACAGGTAAATAACCAAAATATATATATTTTTAAAAAGGTATATACAACTTAATTTTTCAAAAAAAATTTTTAATAATGGGCAGAAATTGAATTGACATTTTCCCAAAGAAGACATGCAGACGGCCAACAGACACACGAAAATATATTGAGCATCACAAACCAGGGAAACCAGAAGCACAACGAGACACCACCTCACACCTATGAGACTGGCCGTCCACTCCTCCCTGCGTCTAAGGCGAAGCTGGAGAGGCCGGAGGAACTTCGTCCAACAAGGGCCACCGCGCAGTCGGTACCTGAGAGCAAGGAGGGGGGGAGGGGGCTAACGAGGGATCCGGAGGAAGGACCTAAGGAGGGGCAGGTGGATGCCTTGAGCGCCACCGCCCCCAGGCCGGGGAAGAGGCGGAACTGCGCGCCCGCTTACCTGCTCAGCACAGGTGACACCGCGATGCCTCCGCCGACCACCACGAACCTCCCTGCCGTCGAGGGAGGGCGCGCGGCCTCCATGCTCTCAAACTCCTTGGTGGTTTCCTAACAACCAGAACGCGAGCCCCGGGAGCGAGTGCTTTGGGAGCGGAAGTCAAGCTGGGCGGCCACTTCCGGTGCCCGCGTAGGAGCCTGGGAAGCTCAGCTACGGGTGCCCGGCGGCTCACACTTAGTGTCCTTGCGTTTGCGCTTCGGGCTGATTGAGGATCCCGAGGATGTCCCTTTGACTTCAGGGCTTTGTTGTACCGTCTCTACCCCTGGATGTGGTTTTTTCCACGCAGGTTGGATAAAGAGAAGACACGAAACAAAAGGAAAGGGAATGGGTCTCCACGAGGAGCTCGGCGGATTGTCTGAGCACAGCCCAGAGTTCCCACCGGCGGAGCGTTCTGGGATCCCACGAGCTGCCCGGAGCTGTCGCTGCTCGTTCTTGCGAGGAATTGGGCGTGGGCTGAGCCTGCAGACTCGGAGGCACGGGCAGTACCGGCCTCGCTGCCTTTCGCCCAGCAGTGCGGGATTTTGTATTTTGGAAGCGCATTCTTCGTGATGCATTCAAGCAAAGCAATACTGCTGAATTGTTCTCCAAGAAGTTCTTTCCATCTGCAATTTTGACCCCAGCTAAAATTCCCAGTAGTAGAGAGAGTTGCTCGCCATTTTGCCAAAATAAGTGAACATTCCTCCCAAGTTTCTGGGAAATGGCATGTGTGAAGCCTGAATGAAATATTCCCAATCTTACTGCTAATACCGTTTTGTTGTTGTTGTTTTGTTTTGTTTTTGGTGGCATTCATTTGTTCTGAAAAATGACTAAATTAAAAAAAATTATTCACATTATCACAATATTTACTATTTTCATTATTTTGCTATATACTCTTGCCTTTACTTTCTAACATCATATTTTTCCCTTGGGATTGTATTATAGTATTAAGAAGGTACAATTTCTCTAAATGCTCGCTCTAAAACTAGCAATTACAATCCCCCCCCCCCCCCCTTTAATTCTTTAAGCTCTGGAAATAACTATTCTATGTATTTTACAGGGAATATATTCTAACCATATAGCCATTCTATATATTCTATAGGAAAGCCTAGCATGTAATTACTGACATTTACTGATACTCTAATGATTATTGTGCTTTGATTTAATAAATTAATTAGTAAGCAGTTCAGTATTGATTCTAATTCCTATTAGTAGCTTAGACAACCAAACAAAATATTTCTAGGAGGAGGAAATAGTACTTTAAGCACACTGCAATCTAGTCCTGCTTACTTCTGCAGCTTATTTTCTTTTTTTTTCTTTTAAATTTTTATTTATTTATGAGTCCTAGAGAGAGAGAGAGAGGCAGAGACACAGGCAGAGGGAGAAGCAGGCTCCATGCACCAGGAGCCCGACGTGGGATTCGATCCCGGGTCTCCAGGATCACACCCTGGGCCAAAGGCAGGCGCCAAACCGCTGCGCCACCCAGGGATCCCTGCAGCTTATTTTCATGCGATCTCACTCACATTGTGCTCCATCTAGATTGAGCTACACTGCCAGCACCCAGGACGTGGTTATGTTCTTTCTCTTCTGAGCATTTGCATGTAACTTTTTCTATGATGCTCTTCTTCCAACTGATTTTCCCTAGCTAAATTTTCACGAACCTTTGGTTTCAATGACCCATCACTTCCCAAATGTCCTTTGGGTCATCAAAAATTATCAAATTATCAAATGTCCTTAAGACTGAGCTAAGTGTCTTCTCTACATTAACCTTCTCAAGGCTCCAATAGCGCCTTGTCATGCCCTGAATTTAGACTTATATCACCTTATTTTGAAACACCTACTACCCCATCTGACCCCCAACCCCCCAACATCATAAACTCCTTAATCTCAGGGATTATTACTAGCCTCCCTTTATACCCCCAATCTTCAATTAGTAGTGAGTCCTCAGTGTAGACGTCCTGAATGAATTAGTACTTAGGTGGAGCATGAGACTGTCTGAAGTCCCCAAAGACTTATAGATTCATTTTCCAGGGTCAAGATCTTCCTGTACATTATGAAAGCTAGCTACCCTTCAGCAAAGGCAAGGAGACGAACAACCTGGAACTCAACTACCCAGAGAAAGTGGAGAAATGCCACTGGAGTGGAATTATTGTTTAATTACATTGATGTTTGACTATTCTCCATTTTAGTGTATAAGGCAACATTTTAACTTCAGTTACATTGAAGATAAGAGAAATTCAGATTGTTTTCTGATAAATAAATAAAATATTTCCCACAGCTAGTTATACTAAGGGAAGAAAAAGGAACAATACTTTCTATTTATACTTTTAATTCATTGAAATCTCTCATAGCTACCATAAAATAAATTAAGATATAAAGAAGGTAAAGCATATTTTCTTCTAAATGAAAAGCAAAAAGTTATGGTATCAAATGGATGTGGCTAATTTATTTGAGTTGATAAAAAATACTGACATTAGAACTAGGTTGTATCAAAGAATTTTATCTGTTTTAAAAAGAAAAAGTTATGTTGTTTCAAATAATACCGCAAATACTGCAATTTCTTATCCATTACTTTTTTTAAATTCACACTAATCTGAGACAGATTTATATGAAAGTTTAAATATAATTTCTCCTTTTTTAGTTGTCAAAATACTTTCAGGTGTCAAATAACTTTCAATCAAATCATATTTGGTAGCAACAATGATTCACATTGAACATGCCAACTCAAATACATCCAGCTAAAAGTAAAAGGACATTTGCATTTCAACATTAAACTTGGGAAGCACAAGTTTTAAGCAATTTCTGGTGTAGTGCAGGTGAGGTCATTTATTGTATGGGTCTTATTTATATATTTATTTATTTATTTATTTATTTATTTATTTATTTATTTATTTATTTATGAGAGAGAGCAAGGAAGGAGGGGCAGAGGCAGAGGGAGAAAGAGAATCCTCAAGCAGATTCCCTGCAGAGTACGGAGCCTGACATGGGGGCTCAATATAATGACCCTGAGATCATGACCTGAACCAAAATCAAGAGTCAAACACTTAACGGACTGAGCCCCCCAGGGGCCCATGTATGGGTCACATTTTGAAGAACAGTTATTTAAAAAAACATTTTGCGTAACACCAAAAAATGTTATCATTGTGGCATTCACAGAGGGACAGTTTTTCTTCAGAAAGATGAAACATTTATTTAAAGGGATGCATCAGCTGGCTGTGCAGTGATTCACTTTTTTGACATGCTTGAAGTAATCTAATGTAATACCAGTTATAGAACAGTTGTAGTGTCTGGTATTTGTAAAGAGTTGGACACCCATTCATTTCTTCCTTTCTTTAGACCCAGCCATCTGCCCCAGGAACCTATACTATCTTTTTTTATAAAAAAAACATTCCATTTGAAAAGGAATATTAATGTCAATTATCAGATAGCATGACTTATGTAATCATAATGTAACGATTTTCCTCACATTACAAAGTAATTCAGAAATGTGTCAAAGTATTATTCAAACGTAATAATAATGCAAAACATAAGTAACTCTTTTAATAATATTCCTATTTTCCTTTTACATCTCCAGGTTCTTTTGCTCTCTGTATGATCCATTTTCTTTTGCCTACCCCTAAATGTACGCGTTTCTCAAAATCCTATGTGAAATTCTTTTCTCTTTCTATCCCATCTTTTTAACACATCTTTTCCTTGTTGACTATTGAATATACATTCTTTCATTATTTTTTACTAAAGAATTACAATTTTGTTTAAATCAATTGTGTACTACCAAAAAATATCTGTCTTTCCATACCTTTTTGCTGCTGAGGTGGCCAAATGACACAATTCTGGTGACTGAGTAAGTTTAAGTCAGTCAGGGATTTAGGAAACGTTTGTTCTCCTGACACAGGTACTACTAGTTCCTCCTTTTCTCTTTCTCCTTCTTCCTGCCTGGAATGTGGATGTGAGATTAAGGGTAGAGCAACCATCTTGCAACCATGAGATTAGAAGTATGAAGATGAGGAACACCTTGGTGGCTCAGCAGTGAGCCTTTGGCTTAGGGTGCAATCCCGAGGTCTGGGAATCAAGTTCCACGTCAGGCTCCCTGCGAGAAGCCTGCTTCTCTCTCTATGTCTCTGCCTCTCTCTCTCTCTCTCTCTCTCTGTTTCTCATGAATAAAAAAGCAAAATCTTTTTTTTTAGAAAAGAAGTATAAAGATGAAAATATATTTGCTAATGATATACAGGGGAGAGGCGGAAAGACTCTTCTCTAAGGCTTAATCGAGCCCCCTTTAAAACTCTGGATGGCTTACCTCCAGGCCTCTTGTTGCCTGAGACAAATAAATCTTTCAGCATTTAAGCCACTATTAGTTTTCTGTCCTTATGGCTGAACATAATCCTAACCCAGCTCCCTTTTATTTAATTACATAAGGAGTGAAACATCAGATTCACTCCTGTTATATCTTCAAACTATAATTATTCCTATTGCTTGTCTCAGATTTCCTTTCAATGTGCTATTTGAAAATGTACAGAACTGAAGACGATATTTTTTTATCATTTTCAAAGTCAGACAAATTGCTTTTAGTTCAAAGGAGTTCACTGATTTACAGTGGCATCTCTTGCTGTGATTTATCTGAAACATTTTGCTGAGGTATGATGTAATTTATAATTTGGGGAACTTGCTGATAATTTGATTTCCTTATGCCATTCCTGACCACACTGACATTAATTTGTGCTAATTGTTCCTGGAAATCCAATCCAAATTTATTTTAGTGAATATACTTTATGGCAGGGCATGACATATTTTATTAGACACAGATTTAAATTTCCTACCCTTTCTATATTGAGGTTGCTTAGCAGTGAGTAAACAGTAGGCGGCTGTGCAGATGAACTTCTAGTTAACACCTGTATGTGTATATATATGTATGTCCACTTCTGAATGTATATATGAATGTCTATATTTATGTCTAGATCTGATTGGGATATCAAATAGTTACATAAATTTAACTATTTCCAAGGCAATGGCTTTGTTTTCCTCCCAATCATCATGGATTCTATTTAATAATTTAACATAGCAAATTTCTAAGTCTGAATATATTTCTTCACTTTCATAGAAGTTTACATAAATCATAATTAGTCAAATATGCTTAATAAGTTCAATGATTTTTACTTGGTAATGAGAAATATAATAATAAAGTGAATTGAAAGAAGTAATTTAGGTTATGCAAATGCAAATCAGCATGATCATTCTAATGTCATTTAAAAGTTTAAAAATCATTACACTTTCACTGATTTATTCATTTAACAAATATTTACTGAGCATCTACTATGACCCAGACATTGTTTTGGGCCCTGGGATATATCTGCGAATCTGTGAATAAAACAAACAAAAATTTCTGTCCTACCAGGGAAAGACAGACAATAAAATAAATAAAGTATATAAGGTCATGTTTAAAAGTGCTTACATGTATAGAAAACAGAACAAGAAAAGTGGGATCTTATTGAAAAGATGATATTTGAGGTAAGACATGAAAGCAGGGGCAGCCCCGGTGGCTCAGTGGTTTAGCACCTCCTTCAGCCCAGGGCATGATCCTGGAGACCTGGGATCAAGTCCCACGTCGGGCTCCCTGCATGGAGCCTGCTTCTCCCTCTGCCTGTGTCTCTGCCTCTCTCTCTGTGTCTCTCATGAATAAATAAATGAAGTCTTTTTTTAAAAAAAAGGCATGAAGGAAGGGAAAGAGCCTTGTGGATGTCTGGGAGAAGAGTAACATAGGTGATGGGGCAAGGACAGTAAGGACAAAGGCTTTGAAATGAGAACATATCTACCAGAACAAGGTGTTGCTAGGAGGCCAATCTGGCTGGAGCAGAGCCCTGAAGGGGAAAGAGCAAGATACGAGGAGAGAGAATCAGTTAAAGATGAAGGGGAGCTCTGTAGGCCATGTGAGAACTTTGGCATTTATTTAATGAAATGAGGAGGGCTTTGAACATAAGAATGACAAACTTGGAAGGTAAGATCAAAACCAGAGAGACAAAGTGCAGCAGGTGAAAGGAGATGGTAGCTTGCGTCAGGAAGAAGCCTTTGGATTCTGGATATATTTTGAAGGAAGAACCAACAGGACTTCGGGAGGTTGACCATATACTTTTTATCATGTACACATTTCTAAAATGGAAAAGGGATACTATTAAGTACTACGCCAAGATAAGAGACATAAACCAGAACTGTCCTGGATAAAACTGGACATAAAATCATTTACAGATGTTAGTGATCTTGAAAGACTTTTTTTCTCCCTTTGCAGAATAATTTCTCCTTTTCTTTCCTCTTAAATCTGCTCCAATTAGGTCTTGCCTTGTAATTCATAAAAATTGATCTATTTTGCAATTGTTTACCCTGGGTCAGAGAAATGCCTTCTGGGAAAAATCAGCATTGAATGCTTGGAGAGATGTATTGGAAGATAAACAAGTATCCTCCAGAGTTTTTGGCTTAAGTAGCCCTCATTAGAGAAAACTATTTTTAACATTTTCATTATTTTTGTTTTTTCTGGCATCACTTTTTTTTTTAACTAACTGACTTTATGCTTTTTATCTCCTTCCTATGGAAGATATAACTCTCTGAAATAACCCATTATACATATATCTACATGTATAATAGTCCTTTTGATAGCACTCATCTCAATATAGTCAACCATAATTTTGATTAAATATGTATTCAAAGTTTATATAGTTATGACTCATAAATATTGTTCATAGCAACTATTATACTATTATTACATTTCTTGTGTAAATTTTTCATTTTCCCTGGAGTTAACAGTTGTCTCGCTTTTTTATTTGCTTAATTTTCTTTGTTCCTATCACTTACTTTCTTCCTAAACTGCCCCAAAAATGAAGCTATGACAGAAATATAGAAAATTAATATATTGGGTACTACTACGTGCTACATACTGCTCTCATGGAGTTAATATTCTAGATCAGTTAGTTCAAACACTTAATATTTCAACTCAATAACTTCAAACACATTAATAACATATTCCTTAGGATTTTCCCTCCTTGAGCTCTTCATTTCTCTGATCCAGTTGAATTGAACATTTTTTAAAGATTTTATTTATTTATTCATGAGAGACACACACAGAGAGACAGAGACATAAGCAGAGGGAGAAGCAGGCTATCTGTGAGAAGCCTGATGCGGGACTCAGTCCCAGGACCTGAACCAAAGGCAGATACTCACCACTGAGCCACTCAGTCACCCCCAGTTGAACTGAATTAATAAGAAAATTATTAAAAGATTAAAAAAATGAAGTAATGAATTAATATAGTAGTAGGTGATCTAAGTATATCAGTAATTAAAAGGAAATAAAATTAGATTGAACAGTTAAAAGATAAATTGATAAACAGGGTAAATAATCTAAATGTATAGTGTTTATAAAAGAAACATGCAAAGATCATGTATAAGATCACATGTATAAGAACATGCAAAGATCAAAAGTAAAAATATGAAAAAATTACATTAGGTGAATATTAGCCAAGATAAAGTTGGTACAGTTATTTATATCAGATAAAGGAGACCTTAAAGTAAAAAAATAATTATTAAGAATAAAATAAATCATCACACAATGATAAAGATTTAATACACTTTGAAAAAGATTTTTTTTTTAAAGATTTAATACACTTTGAAAATATAGAAATTTGTGACATCTGGCTGGCTCAGTGGTTGAGTGTCTGCCTTTGGCTCAGGGCTTGATCCAGGGTCTGGGGATTGAGTCCCACATCAGGCTCCCTGTGAGGAGCCTGCTTCTCTCTCTGCCTGTGTCTCTGCCTCTCTCTCTCTCTCATGAATAAATAAACAAACCTAAAAAAAAAAAAAGAAAATATAGAAATTGATCATAGTGAAGAAGCTCAGTTTTGATGATAGAGCAATGCATTATCATTGTCACCATAGGTGACTGAGATACTAAACTCAAGTATACCAGAGCACCGAGTACTAGAAATGTGTGAGACTTAAAGGATAGTGAAGAGCCCCAGGACATTATGTTTGAAAATAGCCACATTTAAGGTTTTGTTGAATTGTTGTATGAAGATGTTCATGTTAATAAACAGAAAGGTCCTCTCTACATTCAAACAGGCTTTAGAAGGCCAATCATACACTTGCAAAATTTTACCAGTTGTAGCTATTAGAATCTCCTGAGCATCCTGACATGGCTTTACTTTTTTCTTATTTTTTAATCAAAGTTCTTAGAATCAAGTTCAAATGTGAACATAGGAAAACTGTATAAGTTTTTAATGCTTCCTGCTCTGATCAAGGCTATATCCTGGAACTGAGTTAATAATAACCACAGCTAAAAGTTGTAAAATGTAGGATAGCCAGGTATAATTATATACTAAGTGCTTTTCATGCATTATCTCTATCCTTTTATCTCTCTACAGATAAAGCACTTTTATATTATATTACAGATATTATCTTTTTCATATATAAATAAAGGAATTGCAGCTAAAAGAAATTAAGAAATGTATGTAAAGTTTTGAAAAGAGCCTGGATCCTAACAAAGGTCAGCCTGGTTCTGAAGCTCATCCTTCCCACCATACCACCAGCCTTACTGTAGTAGCTTCCAATGTCCTGTTAATTTTTTGCTCTTCACCATGACAATAGGACATCCTTGAAATGCTTGATTTTATTTTTCTATTATGGAAATTGAACACACTTAGACAATATCACCTGGGTATAGACAGATACTAATTATAAACTCAAATCCAAAGAAAGCTCCAGAAACTGGCTTTGAATGTCCTGGTATTCAAAGCATTTGGTTTTGTTTCAGAGCTATTTACTTTCCTGTTCCATTTCTGTAGATGAGTGACTCTGGACAAAAGTGTTCCCAAGGACCCGATACCATATGAGGAAGCCTGAGGAAGCTTCAGAGAAACAAATGGTTTTCATTGTCTTATTCTTTTACCTGGTTTATCCTGCCAGCCTTATGTATCCTACTGATCCAGGCTACATTTAGGATCTTTATAACTAGAGTAGAATCAGTGCTTTCCACATTGTCGTGCCCAACTGTGGGCAAGGAATGGTTACAAATGAATGTAAGGCCCCAAACCTGACCAGAGAAACTGTAAGGTAATCAGGACCCCTTTATGACTTTTCCCACTGCTCCTTCTCCTTTCTCTTCCTTGCAGATAGAGTTCCCGCCCTGCCCCACCCCACCCTACCTCTTTTCTTATCTTCAGGTGTATATTCAATTCTCCAAGGATTGTTCTTAGTCAAAGTGTTAATGTACCTAAAGTAGAGTATTAGTTGATAGTAAGGATTTCCCTGCCAAAAGGGATTTCTCTTTTATTCAGAGACTTTTGAACTAAAAAGCCTTTAAAATGCAAAATGATGGATTTCAAATCATAGAAAGTTATGGGGGTTAATTGGGGTAGGAGTTTTGCTTAAGCAAGACCTCTTGCTTATTCAGATCATTCATGTTTCTGGAAGTGGAGGTGCATATTCAAGAAACAAAAATCAATTATCATATATAGTTTTATCACATTTATAGCTGGACACAGGACCATGGGCTCCTAGCCCTCAGGTGAGCTCACACTGTTTATTTCAGCATGTCAGTTACATAGCCCCATGGTTCACATGTCTATAGGATAATCAAAATGAAGATGAAAAAGAGATGTTTTTCCCTGTATCTACAATTTGTTGATAAAATTAATTTTCCTTTTTATAATGCCTGTCCTTGATTTCAATTTAAAAAGTATTGAATTTGTTATTATATAGATTTTTTATACGTATACAGTAACATTTCTGGCTACTTAAGTTTCATTCTTTCAAAATTTTAGAATTTGCTCTTACTCTTTTAATCTACTTCCAGCCCAGGTAAACTCAACCAGATGTGCTTTATCTATATTGTCTATAATTTCCTTGTAAGGATTTGTATGGCACTTCTTACTGTTTGTGACCTTTGTTCTAACTAACAAAAGCAAAGGACAACTCTCATATCTCAGTGGCTTCACATGACAAAGATTTATATACCACATAGTCCAATGTGGAGATCTGTGGTCAGGTAACTCAGGAATCCAGACCTGCTCAAGCTGTGGATCTGCCATCTCAAATATGTGACTTCAGGTGATGCAGGAGTCACCTTGCCAGCAGAGGAGAAGGCATGTGGAGAAGGCACAGCCACCCTCAGCTTCCTCAGCCTGGATGTGTATACTCCATTGGTGATAGCCAGTTGAATGGCCTCACCTCTTTGCAAAGGGGCTGGAGATCATGTTTAGCCGCTATCAACACTGAGTCCAGGTACATTCTAAAGTTGACAGAGTTAATAATCTGTCCTGGGAGAAAGATGCCTTTGGAGAGAATGATTCTAACCTGCCCACATGTTCATGCCTCCATGTATCTTTCATTCATCCCACCAGAATTCACAGAACACCAACTTTATGAGCCACTCATAGTCAAAGATCTCTGGCCTAAGAACAGATCGGAGCTCAGTCAATCAAAGTGTTGTGGGGCATCAGACCACACAGGCTGATTGGTGATGGCAGTAGTATTTTCCCTTCAAGAGGGTTTTGTTATTCCTATAGTTTTTCTTTATTTTTTTTTATTCTATTGAAAAGTCGGAAAATGTTTACATTATCACAAAATAAACAGATTTTTTTTGTCACAACTCCTGAAATTGGTTTCATGTACTTAACAATTCTATTATCTGTCCAGCAGTTTCAAAATACTTCTATCTGGGAAGCTGTGGTGGGCACATCCTATTTGCTTCCTGGGCCTCCTCAGTACAGGAGGAAAGGAGACGGTTAGCTCTAGAGCCTGGGAAACAGGAAGGAGGCAGTTCGGTTACCCTGCTGTCACACTCATCTGATAGAATGGGGCAAAGTGGATAGACTCTAGAGTTATTTAGGAGGTAGCCTGGGCAAGGTGTGGGAGGACAGGAGACAGGACATTTTGATTTGTGAAGTCATTTTGATGTTTGTGGATGTGTGACCCTAAAAACGTTCAACTTTTAGCTTTACAAAAAATTGTCACTTAAATTGCTTAATGCATGTAACAGAGTCCCTAACCGAGAGAGAAGGAAGAGTTATGGCTGATCCCAGATGCCTGGTTAGGTAGACAGTGGTGCCTCCTTGAGATGAGAAGATTTGGGGTAGGTGTGGGTGGGATTGGGATGGGGGAGGCTGGTCCTATACATTAGGACAATGAGAGTTTGAAGTACTTCCTTGTTTTCAGGAAACCATTCCTTGCGCTGTGGAGCTCAACTCTTCTGGCCATCTTTCTTTAGCTGCAAACTTTTTTTTTAGATTTATTCATTCATTCATTCATTCATTCATTCATTCATTCGAGGGAGAGAGAGAGAGAGAGGCGGAGACACAGGCAGAGGGAGAAGCAGGCTCCATGCAGGGAGTCTGATGTGGGACTTGGTCCTGGGACTCCAGGATCATGCTCTGAGGCAAAGGCAGACGATTTAGCCCCTGAGCCACCCAGGCATCCCATGTAGCTGCAAACTTGCTCTTAAAGAAGGTGAAGGATGGTTCAGAAATTCAGGTGCTGAGAGAAGCAGAGGAGTCATTGTTTTATTTGTCTGCCTTGGCTGCAGACCCGAGGGTGGGAGGTGAGGTGGGGAATGCTGCTAGTCAGTGCTCAAAAGTGTCTGTTGTCTGAAGAGATGAAATTATCTCTGCAGATTGTACTTCCATGGTGTGGGCCACAGTCCAGAGACTCTGGTGACAAGAAGGGAAGAATGCAGAGGAGCTCCAGTGTGGGCCTGGAAACTGGAAATAGGTGTCCTGTGGGTTTCCCTGCTTTCCCCTGGACATGCTAGCCCTCTAAACTCTAGAGGTCTGGGCTCTGCATCCATAGAAGGGAGGAATAGAGTGGTGTGTATGTGTGCACAGGTGTGTTTGATGAGTGTACAAGAGTGTGTAAGTCTGGGTGTGCAGATCTGTCTGTAAATATATGAGTTTGTGAGAACGCATCTTTGTGTTGCATACGTGTGAGAATGTGACATGTGGGTATGTATATGTGTGTATTTAAGTGTGTGTGTCTGTGTGTATGTATGAGTGTGAGTATCGTATCTGAGTCCTCAGGCTCAGATCTCTGTATGTGTATCAGCATGTGTATGCATGTGTGCATTGTGTGCTGTCCCAGGGGAGCTTGAGGACTCAGATATGAAGTTGTCTTCGATGTTATTTGTGCACATTTCCAGCAGGTTCAAAGCCTTGCTATATGGTGGGGGGAGGGGATGCCAGGAGAGGGAGGCTGTCAGTGCTGAGGTGGGGGATGGGAGCCTGAGCAAGGGGTGCCTCTGCCCTGCCAGGCACAGGGGGAGGGCATTAGGGTCATGAGCCTGAGGCTGGGTGCAGACTGGGGCCTGAGGCCTGCACTCAGGGCTGCATGGGAAGAGCTCAGAGGCCCTGCTCTGACCACGGAGGGCCATAAAGAGGTGGAGCCAGGGTAGAAGGGAGGCCAGACAGTGGGGATCCAGGCCTGCTCTCTCCCATTCTCCACTCCAGGATCGGGGATGAGGGCACCAGGCTGCAGGTCCTAACTCTAGGCTCCCCTCATTCTGCCTGAGGGCCTGAGGTCCCCAGAAGTCTTTGTGTGCCACCTTCTGAGGCTGGGATGACCTGAATCAGGGTGGAAACTTCTGTCTCAAGTCAGTACTACCCAGACAGGTCCAGAACAAGTCCTTGTCTCCTGGAGGCCTCTGGTGAGGCCATGTATGCATTTTTACTGAATTTCACACATGGTGAGTCTTTCAGACCCCTTGTTCTTACTGAATCTAACTCAAATCCTCTTGTTTCACTAGGTGCCCTATAAGGCCAGGGTCTGTTTGTGAAATTGAACCCTGGCACCCCAACCCCAGGATATAAGTAGTTTCCTCTGGATAGGGGAGTGAGTCCAAGGATAGGGACCCTGAGAGGATGTGGGGTAAAGCCTGGTGAGTCGCAGGGGTCAGACCTTTCCTGGGCAGGAGGGTGGTGATCAGCAGGGCAGATCCAGAGCACGGAGCTCAGAGACCACCAGCTTTCCCTCTGTTTCCCGTGTCTCCACAGGCAGGGCAAAAACTGGACACACCGGCTGTGGTAGGAGGGACCGGATTAGAGCAGGGGAAGTGCTTCCCTGTGTGCAGCTTCCAGGAGCCCCTGGACACACAGGGCACAGAGCAAATGAGGGATGGAGAGAAGCTCCTCTGGCAGCTCAGGAGGGAGGAGCAGAGGGCAGGGCTGGGGGAGTCTGAGGAGCAGAGGGTGTGGGTGCCGAGGCCGGGTGTGCACAGCAGGCGTGTGCGGCCCGCGGGTCTGTGCTGCGGGGTTCACAGTCCTTGTGCCCAGTTCTGTGTGTGAGCAGGTACCACCCGGGGCAGGGGTGGCTGTGACATCAGGTTATGGAAGCCCAGGGCTGCGAGCTGCCTTCCCACTGGGCCTACAGGGTGTGCTTTGCTTTTAGGAGCAGCTGTCGGCGCCCAGGGAAGACCCCTGGGTTGGGAATGGAGCCCGCGTGGGCTCCAGGGCTGGCTCTAGTGACCAGCGGGGCCCCTGGAGGCATCACCTCTGGGAGCTGCGCTGCCACCTGCTGTCCAAGCATAAAGGAAAAGCCAGGTGGAACTCCTGCCTCTCCTCACTCCTCTTCTCACAGAATATTCCAGACACATGGACTCAGAGACAGGAGAAGGACCCAGGCTCAGGGGGTGGGAAAGCCATGGACCCAGAGCCAAAGGCAGATCCCTGAACAGGGGGACAGGGTGAGGAGACACCAGAGAAGGGCCCACAGAGAGGGAGGGAGAGGGAGACAGGGGAGGGCGAGGAGGAGGTAGGGGCAGGGGGGAGGCAGGGAGAGGCAGCAGAGGGTGGGGTGCAGGCTCTGAGTCAAGGGCTCTGCTGGCCTCTCAGGACCTGGGGCTGTGGTGGGAAGAGGGGCTTCTGTGTGTGTGTGTGTGTGTGTGTGTGTGTGTGTGTGTGTGTGTGTGTGGCAGGACCCCAGCAGGCCAGAGCAGAGTCACAATGCCAGAGTCCTCTGGTGCTGAAGGGACCCCTGCACTCCCTCCCTCTGCAGCCCCTGCTCTGAGCAGAGGGGTCAGGGAGAGACACCAGATACAAGTCAGAGACAGTCTGAGCTGGGAAAGAAGTGGCGGCGCCGCCTCCCCCACACCCCGAGATCAGAGGGAGAGGACCTGAGAGTGGGGAAGGGAGCAGAGGAAGGGACAGAGGACTGAGGGGGACAGGGCTGGAGCAGGACACCTGTGGTAGGCAGGGGTTCAAGAGACGCAGGGGCGCTGGGTGAGCCAGGGCTGTGGGGAAGCAGGTCAGGGGCAGGGGGGAGGCCAGCAGGGCTCCTGTGTCCCCAGAGACCTGGGCTGGGTGGACACAACCCTGTGCTGAGGTGGGGAGGCCGGCAGGGCTGGTCTAGGCTGACCCTGTCCCTCTGCCCTGTTTTCCGTACAGTGAGCCTGTCCCCTGCCTGCCACCTGCTTCCCAGTGGCGGTGTCACCTGTCCCTGCAGGAGCCTGGCTCCTGCGGCCTCCTCTGTGGGGATGGCCCTCACAGCCTGCAGGGCCGCCCTGAGCGTCCTCACCAGGGGCCCGTGTGTCCTCCGGGGCGGATCTCAGTGTTGAGGATCGCCTAGTGCTCTCCGAGGCTGGGGGAGAAGGGAGGACCCAGCCGGGGGCAGGATTTCCAGTGAAAAACCAGGTGGATGTGGGAGACACAGTGGAGGATGTGCCTCCTCCCACATGGCTCTGAGAGGTCATTGTGAGGGAGAAGCTCCCAGCATGTGACAGAGGGGACATTCCTGGTGGCTGCTGGAGCCCCAGTCACCTCTCTCTCTTGCTTCTGAAGCAGGAAGAGCAAACCCTCACCAGGCAGGAGACAGCTGGGCTGGCCTGGGGTAAACAGCTGGATTGGGGACCCGGCATGAAGGGGACAGGGTGGGGGGCGGATGTTCACAGCCAGGCTGGGTGTCCCGAGGTTGCTAGGGTTGGGAGTGAGGCCCACGGAGGGAGCCCTGGGATGTGCCGGGCAGTGATGCGCACGTGCACAGGTGTCTGCAGAGGTGTGTGCCCCAGTTAGTGTGTCTTCTGAGCGTTGGTGTACGGGGGGAGGGGGAGAGGTCACATTCAGGTGACTTTGTGTCAAGTGACTCTGTGACCCAGGCTCCTGCCTTCCATCCGTGTGGGTGATGGCACGTTGGACTGTCTGAGCACCTTTGTTCATTTGTGTGTCTCCATGTGGTCATGTGTGAACAGTGTCTTGGTCTTCGGGTATTTTATTTGGCTGCATGTGGTGGAGGGCTGCGTGTGCAAGGTGTGTGTTGTGCGTGTGTGTGTGTGTGTGTTTGCGTACCTGCCCGTGTCTGCAGGAGGAGAACAGTCTGCAGAGCCCCGGCTGCCCCCGCATCACCTCCTGCTCTCCCTCCACTGGGTAGATCTGCCCCCGCTGAGGGCCTGACAAGGGGGCAAACAGCACAGTGGCAAAGTGCTCTGCCCACAGAGACCAGCACCGGGTAAACCTGTGCAGACGCTCCCTGCAGGGGAGGAACCCGGACGTAGGCCTCAGGGCCCCAGACCCACACCCAGTCCTGCAGGCACAGGCTGTTCACCAGAGCAGGTGCACTCACTCATACACACACACACACACACACACACTCTCAGGCACCCACAGGCCTGCCCCACACAGAAGGACACACACTCACTGGTCATAATAGGGGGTGCCTGCCAGGGTTTGGGGGGTGGGGTGGGGGCACACCCAGCCTCAGAGCCAAACACCAGACACTTGTTGCTTTTGTCTTGGATAGCGTGGGAGAGAAAGAGGGAGAGAGAGAGAGAGACTCCTTCACTCCTTCCCAGTCCTGCCACCTCACCCCCTTCTCTAATTCCTTGAGGCTACTCTCACACCCCCTCTGAGCACTGCCCCTACCCCTGGTCCCTCCCCTCAGTCCCTTGTCTCCTCCATGCTCTCTCCCTCCCTCCTGCTTCCATCCTTTCCCTGGACTCTAACTTTCCTCCTCCTGCCCCCTCTAGGCTCCTGCCCTGGCGCCCTGGACCCTGTAGCCCTGTTTCTCCACAGTATCACCCTTCTGCTCTGTCTACACCCGCCTTGGCCTCTCCCTGCAAGTCCTCCTTCTGCCCTCCCAGCCTCTGGCTTCTGCTGCTGCCACCTCTGTCACCTGTACTCATGGGTGTGTTTCTGTCTTGCTTCTTTCTAGCACTGTCCCTTCTCCACTGGGGTGCAGGTGTGCTCGCTGGGCTTTGCCCCTGCCCCTTCCATGGGGGCTCTCCTGCCCCCCCCGCCAGAGCTCCAGTGTGGCCTGTGTCTCCTGCCCTCCCTATGTTGAAGCTGCAGGCATGGCCTTTGGCTCACAGGCTGTGTCATCCCTCTGGTGTGGGATGGAGGTGGGGAAGCAAGAGGTCTGGGGCTGAGTTTGATCCCTGCCCTGTTCCTCCTGGTGTAGCCTCCTCACCTGGACTCACTCACCTGTAACAGGTGGGGAATACCTGTCAGAGCTGCAGGAAAATCTTCCAGGGTCTATAGTGAGCATCAGCGCTGTGGTAGGAATGCCACAGAGGAGCACAGTGTGTGCTCAGTAAATGTGCCCTTCCTCACTCTGCTCCCCTGGGCCTTAGCCTGGAGTCCAAAAAGTCTGTAGAAGGGAGAAGAGTGAGAGTAATAGACTGTGTAAGTCCAAACTGACTATCAGGGATCGCATATGGTTCAGCCTAACAAAGGCTCTAAGCTCTGAGCACAGGAAATGCCCTTGAGTGTGGACAAGAAGGGAGGAGGGGGCAGGATGGAACCACGGGACACAGGAAACCAAATCCAATTTGAATGAGCCAATTCACACGCAGGGAGGAAGGAGGCATGTCCACGGTCCACCTGCATCCATCCTACTGTGGCCACACTGAGCCCCTCCGTCCCTGCGCTCATGGGCCTGTGTGTGCTGGGAGCTGCCCTGCTCTGGGGTCCAGCTCCCCCATCCCTCTCCCCTCCACACAGGACCTGGACTCCTGGAGCCTCAGACCCACATCCTCCCTCCCCTCCCTGCATGGCAGGTGCAGACACATGCACACACACGCACACACGCACACAGAGGTGCCCTGGGATTTCTAAAGGAAAGCACTACCCCCCGGAGATGGGTTCCCTCCAGCTGCTGCTGCCTTGACCCTGAACCTCACAGGGCAGGGGAGGCTCAGATTGCTGCCTCTGCCTGGCTTTCTCTCTCACTTCCCTCCTGTCTCCTGGGGAGCAGAAGCAGTGGGTCCTACACCTACCCTCTCTGTGTGCTGGGCACCCAGGGGAGACCCAGAGGGAGGATCAGAGACCCTGCCCTGGGGGAGCTCCCTGCCAGCTGGGAAGAGGAGCCTGACAGCCAGGGTGGAGGGACACAGGGCTCTGGGTGCTCCCTCAGCAAGTGTGTGTGTGTGTGTGTGTGTGTGTGTGTGTGTGTGTGAGCGGAGTGGGTCAAGGCAAGTGGACCAGGACAGAGGAGTCAGATGATGGGAGCCTGGCAATGACCAAAGGAGGGAAAATGGAGGAGGACTCAGAAGTCTAGAAGGTTTCTAAGGAGACAAGGAGGATGATGCTCAGTTAGTAGCAAGGAGCAGGAACCTGGAGAGGAGATGGTCAGAGAAGTCACAGCTCTCAGGAAGTGCATGACCTTGGGGGAGGGGATGTGAGCCTGGGAGACACTTGAGGAGGGAGGGGGGGAGAGAGAGAATGTGTGTGGGAGGCAGAGGGATGGAGGAGGAGGGTCTGCTGGATGCAGGGCCACCATGTAACCTGTGCCAGGGCTGTAGCTCCATGGTGACCCTGGGCTGGGTGGGCAGGATGCTGGGAGTGACACTGACTTCCTGGCCCTGATGTGTCCTCCTGGGCTGTGAGGATGGTGAGCCTGGACCCCACAGGCTGGGGAGCCATATCTGGGGGGACACAGTAGCTGGAACTGGACGGGTGGGGAAGGGGCCCCTGGGGGTCAGGAGACAGAAAGAGAGAGAGGGAGATGGGGGTGTGGTGGGGAGGGTCATGGGAAGCCTGAAGGCTCTTGGACCTTTCTCCGGGCTCTCCCCATCACCCACCCCTTCCAAGGACAGAATTCTATGTTCTGGGCTCAAAGTCCTCCCATAAATGATGTGTATCAGCCTCTCATGTGCAGAGGGTAAGGTATTCCTGCCCCACTTCCCAGCTGAGGCCTCAGCTTGGCAAAGCTCTTCTGGGCAGGACATGCTGAGAAGGGCCCCAGGAGTGGGGTCTTTTGCCCTCTGGAGAGTCTCCTGTCCCTTCCACCCCTGGCCCCAAGCCTGGCTGCTTCTCAGGGCAGAGCCTGCAGGATGGGGCCCCACACGCAGTCCTGTGATTCTCTGCTCTGCCCTCACCTGCTTTGTGATTTGAGGCCAGTGACTTACCCTCTCTGTGCCTTAAAGTCATTATAAATTAGCAGCACTAACTTCTGCTTCTGGAGCCTGTTGTCAGAGGTAAAATGAGCTCCTGCCAAAGAACCGTGCGCAGTTGTAAAGAATCATACATCTGAGTGCATGAGGCGTTTAATCCATCCTCCTCATCAGCTCTGAGGTCTTCCTTCCCACTCTCCTCCTCTTCTGCCTGATGCTCTTCCTTCCTTCCTTCCTTCCTTCCTTCCTTCCTTCCTTCCTTCCTCTCTTTCTGTCTCTTTCTTTTTTTTCTCTACCAGAGTTTCTTATCTTGTGTGTCTCTCTTCTCAGATCCCAGAGAACAAGGACCTGTGTTCTCCCCTGGGGTGCTTTCCTTCCCTCTGGGCTTCACAGGAGAAGTCCAAAGAGTGGATGCTGAGACGTGCAGGGGGGTGAGATCCACAGGACAGGGAGGCCTCGGGGGACAGGACAGGTAACCGGGCATCTGCATGTGGGCTCTTCCCTCCAGGCTGTGTCATCCTTCCTCAGAACATTTGCCATGACCGGGGGAGGGGAGAAGTCATTCTCTCTTGCAACTCATGGTTAGACAGGAATCTATTTCCTAATATTTAGAGAGACTATTGTTTTCTCGATGTGGGATACATCACCTGGAGGTCCATCCCACAAACAAAGAAACAGCAGTGAACAGAGGCTTTCCTTTACCTGCGTGTGTGTGTGTGTGTGTGTGTGTGTGTGTGTGTGTTTCTCTGGTTCTGGCGTTTACCTTCCCTGGCTCTAAGGAAATCCTCTTCTAGGGTATTCTTTTTTTTTAAATAAATTTATTTTTTATTGGTGTTCAATTTGCTAACATACAGAATAACACCCAGTGCTCATCCCGTCAAGTACCCCCCTCAGCGCCCGCCACCCAGTCACCCCCACTCCCCTCCGACTTCCTTTTCCACCACCCCTAGTTCGTTTCCCAGAGTTAGCAGTCTTTACGTTCTGTCTCCCTCTCTGATATTTCCCACACATTTCTTCTCCCTTCCCTTATATTCCCTTTCACTATTATTTATATTCCCCAAATGAATGAGAACATATAATGTTTGTCCTTCTCCGACTGACTTACTTCACTCAGCATAATACCCTCCAGTTCCATCCACGTTGAAGCAAATGGTGGGTATTTGTCATTTCTAATGGCTGAGGAATATTCCATTGTATACATAAACCACATCTTCTTTATCCATTCATCTTTCGTTGGACACCGAGGCTCCTTCCACAGTTTGGCTATTGTGGCCATTGCTGCTAGAAACATCGGGGTGCAGGTGTTCCGGCGTTTCATCGCATCTGTATCTTTGGGGTAAATCCCCAGCAGTGCAATTGCTGGGTCGTAGGGCAGATCTATTTTTAGCTCTTTGAGGAACCTCCACACAGTTTTCCAGAGTGGCTGCACCAGTTCACATTCCCACCAACAGTGTAAGAGGCTTCCCTTTTCTCCGCATCCTCTCCAACATTTGTTTCCTGCATGGTTAATTGTCCCCATTCTGACTGGTGTGAGGTGGTATCTCATTGTGGTTTTGATTTGTATTTCCCTGATGGCAAGTGATGCGGAGCATTTTCTCATGTGCTTGTTGGCCATGTCTATGTCTTCCTCTGTGAGATTTCTGTTCGTGTCTTTTGCTCTTCTAGGGTATTCTAAATTTCTTTCTGAACTGAAACCCATCTCTAGTGGAGGCAGCTACTGATCCAGGATCTGGTTCATTGTGTTTTATAAAAGATGTGTGTCCCTGGGGGAGGAAGAGGGTTAAGTGTAGAATGTCGAGAGGTAATATGATTACCCACTCCTGGATGTAATTACCCATTAGCCCTGGATATTCAAACTTTATTACATTTATAAGTGTCCATGGAGGTGGGATAGACCTGGAAAGCTTGCTCCCTGGTCTTGTCTGCAAGACTTCTCTGGAAGGTTCCCTGTGCCACCCAGCCGGGGTGGGGAGAACAATTCTCCTTTAGGTTGCTTGGGTTAATGTTCTCAGGGTCTCCCCTGACCCTGAGGGGAGCTGGGGGAGCTGGTCTCTGCAGAGCCCCGAGAAAGCCTGGGTAAGAGGTGGGGGCCAGCTTGCCATGCTGTCTTATGTCTTCACATACTTGTGTGGTGGTTGCTTCATCACTGGTCCCTTGTAACCTAGATTCAAGCATGTACACTGGCCTCCAGGTCTCTAGTCTCTGCCTCAGTTTCTCCTTTTGTGGGTTTCATTAGTGTATTACTGGGGGCCTTTAGTGAGGAGCTGCTTGAAGGCATTGATGGTGGCTGCTCAGAGGTTGTCTACACTGCTGACCCCAAATTAATGGACAGTCACTAGTAGGTTATTTTGTTCTCACTGTGCAGGGGGCTTCCTTAGCTCTCAGTGCAGACACAGTCCGGGCCTTCTCTCTTCTCCTCCATGGGATCCCTAACCAAGCTATCCCAGTACCTTCTCCAGAGCTGGTCAGCCTCCCCTGCCTGCCTGCCTCAGTTTCTCTTTCTCCTTGTCCCCCACTTCCCTGCCCTGGGTGTACCAGGCTCTGAGACATTAGGGCTGAGTTCAGGCCTCCTTTGATGGCAGCATCATCGGGGGGGGGGAGTGCAGGGGAGGCCGTGTCCATATCCACATAGGGCCCCTGGGACCCCCAGGTGGGCACAGGAGGGAGCCTGAGGCAGCCCTGGCAGCAGGCTGGCCCTGTCAGCTCTCTGGGCCCATCCAGCAGCAGCAGGTCCTGAGAGGGGCCCGGGCTTAGCAGGAGCCAGGAGGGAGGGCAGAGGCTCCTGGAGCCACTCTGCAGCCCCCTCCCTGGCCTGGCTCCCCCTCCTGCTGCACACCTGCCTCCTTCTCTCTCCCTGTCTGCTCCCCCACCTCCTCCCTGCAGCCCTGGCTTCTTCCTTCCATCTTGGCCTCCTTCACCTTCACCTCTGTCAATGCATCTGTTTGTCTGGGGGGTCTGTCTGTCTGACTCCAGATGTCCTGTGCTCTGAGATTTCCCAGCTGGGTCTGCCCTCAGCTGGGTCTGTCCTCAGCTCCTCCCTCTGGCTGTCTCCCTGCCTGTGTCCCTCCCTCAGGGTCAGAGGGTCTCTCTTCCCCTCACATCTGTGTGAGTCTCACCCTGGGCGCCTGTCAGTGTGTCCCCCTGCATGTCCTGCTGTCTGTCTCCTGTGCTGCCCCCCATCCCTGGTCCCTCTCTGCCCTCCCTTCCAGGGCTCTCCCTGCTTCTCTCATCTCTGTGTCTCTCAGCTTCTCCCCCGGTCTCTGGCTCCTGAGACAGACACCCTGGCCTCCTCCCCTCTTCTCTCCTTCCCCCCTTCAAGTTTCAGATACTTCCTGTGACATCACTAGGGTGGGCTCCCCCCTCCAGGTTCCTGCATCTTTGCCTGAAGGAGGGACTTAAGATCTCAGCTCTGCACCCTCTATTTCCACGCAGCCCTGGGCCACTACTTTTCCTTTTTTTTTTTTTTTTTTTTTTCATTTAAAATTTAATCGTCCATGCAAAAGGAGGGATGAAGGGTGGGAATGGGCAGCGGACACAGGCCCAGATGACATGGCCAGGGCCACAGCTCCTAGGAGAGTGGGTGAAAAAAAAAGATGTGGGGTGGAAAAGGGGTGGTGGACACCGTGGCACCATTCTGCCCTTTTGCAGGAAGCTCCTTTAATTACTGAAACCCCTACTGTTTATCCTGGCACCTTAAAATTCCATCACTCGTTCTGTCTCTAGCACTAGTGGCTCCTTCTTTTGCTGCCTTTGGCTTATTTTACCCTGACAGAGCTTAGGTAGGATGATGTTTAGAGCCTGGAAACGCCCTGGCCTTATGAAGTTGGTACCCCATCTTCCCTGCTTCTGCTCCTTCTCCAATCTCACCTTTTCTGCACTTTAAGACAGATCTTTGATGCTTCTCTTCCTAACCTCCCTCCCCATGCTAAAATTAAACAAAACAAAAGACCCCCACCACATTCCGGGGGCGGGGGGCTGGTAGCAGACAGTGGTAGGGGGTAGGGTGGAAGGAGGGGGCAAGGACCACCAAGGCTCCCAGATCCCTGGAAGGGCAGGGCAGGGGGTCCATAGAGGAGAGGGGTGAGGGCAGCGGCCGCTCCTGTCCTCTCCCCACTGCCCATTCTTCAGGGGGCCTCAGCACAACGGAGGGAACAGGTGTGTGTGGGGTCAGGTGTGCCAGGCCACCATCACCACTGCTGCCCTAGGACAGACCTCACCTGTAGCTTTGTTGCGGAGCTCAACAACATGGTGAGGGCCTCGGCAGTGCACTTCTTGGCATCTCGCCACACACGTGTTGTCCCTTCTCTTGGTGCAGTACTATGTGCGCCCACAGTAGATCCTTAGTAGCAAAAGCTGCCACCCGTGTCCCATTCGAAGGCTGTCTGTAAAGCGCATATTTTGAGCCTAGTGTTGAGGTGACGTGGCAGGTGATGCTCTATCACACTGGGGGCCGTTGTGGGGTTATGCACTGCGCCCTATGTCCTATGCACATTCCTGGTAGCTCACGAGGTCCTTGTGCTTGCGGTGCTGCTGGCACACGGGCACGGGCAGGGCTCCTTGACTGAGTGTCACAGCTCCTGTCATTTTGGATGGGAGACGTTACTGAAGATAACGTTACGTTATGTTACTGAAATATAACTTGTGAGCTGCTCAGTAAGATAACTGGATTTTGCAAGGTTCAAGCTGTTCTGCTGATGTTTAATTTATGTTTAAAATGAAGGAACAAGGGAGGGCGCCTGGGTGGCCCAGTCAGTTTAGCATCTGCCTTTGGCTCAGATCTTAATCCCAAGGTCCTGGGATCGAGTCTTGCAACTCATCGGGCTCCCTGCTCAGTAGGGAGTCTGCTTCTCCCTCTATCCCTCCTCCCTTGCTTGTGATCTCTCTCTCATAAATAAATAAAATATTTTTAAAAATAATAAAATGAAGGAACAAAAGCATGAGGTATTCACTTTGCTCGGATTTGGGAGAATTTTTTGCAAGGTTCCTACTTTGTAATTTTGCCGTGAGAAAAATAGATTAAAGACCATTTCTCAGAGCCCCCAGATGATGAAGGAAAAGCTGTGGTCAAGTATCCTTCCTTTTCATCATCTCAGGTATGAAAGAGGGAGGCAAGTTGACTTGCTAAAAAAAAAAAAAAAAAAATGCCTCACCTCACAGGTGTGCTTCCCAAGGGTGTGCCTTCCAGAGGTGGGCGCTGTCACCTGCCTCCTATGGCCCCTGGGCCCCTGTGACCCTGTGGTCCTGCCTGCACCCACATTTCCCCCTCCCCCGCTGGATTCACTCAGCTGGGAACATGCAGGAGGCCCTGGGACACCACGGTGGGCATCTCCACAACACCCAGGAACCCAGATAGCCCGGATCCCATGTGGATGGCCTCCTGCCTCCAGAGACTGTGGCTGCTCTGAACTCCTTGGCACACAGGGTGCATGTGTAGTTTCTCTTGCTCTTTGTCTTCTTCTCAGAGGCAGATGTGACCCAGGCCATGGGGACCATCCAGATTGAGGCTATGAAGGCGGTGGTGGTGGCTGAGGCGATGGTGGAGGCAGAGATAGGGGTGCAGCTTGGTCATCTGGTTTGGACACAGGTGGAGGCTTCAGAGCTGCTCTGTCCACTGTGGAGGCAGCCAGGCCAGGGGCACAGCAGCAAGGGCATCAGTGGTGAGGCTGGAGCTCAGCCCTGACTTGCAGGGGGTTCTGGGTGTGCCCCTAGGGTGAATAAAAGGAGTTTAGGAGGTTGCTCACTCCACCAGGCAGATATGAGGGTAGCAGCATGCAAGGGAACACGGGGAATATGGCCTCAGCCTTGGTGGGGCCTCTAGAGCTCAGTGGGCTGGAGGCAGGAGTCCTGTAGAGCCCAGGCTCAAGGCACCACCCCTGGCCCGCTAGGCTTGGACAGGCCTCATGGTTCACCCGAGGGCCTCCAGGCTGCCAACACACCCCTGCTTCCCTGTGGGAGGGAGGGAAAGCTGTGCCTCTGCCAGTTTTTTTTATTCCCCAGTAACTGGGGACCCTGGCCTGTCCCCAGCCTCCCACCCTCTCCCCAGCAGGCAGTGAGTAGCACAAGGAGAAGGGGAAAGGATTGCTCTGGGGATCAGATGCAGGATACACAGACCCTCCCCTGCACCTGCCCTTCTTTCCCTCAAGCAGAGGCACATCTGGGACAATCCCAGCTTGAGGCAGAGAAGACCGCCTAGGACCTGGGAACAGACACAGATCACACACCCAGCTGCCCCTCCCCTACTGTCCTGTCATCACAGCCTTCCTGCCAATTGTACCCTGTTCCTTTGCCTCTGGGAATTCTGGCTCTGTGGTCTGGGCTGGGCCACTCACCCCCTCCCCAGCATAGTGCCTGGAACACAGGACCTGCCTCCTGGAGATGTATTAGGACAGGGGTGGTGGGATCTGTAGGTTTTCCTCAGGTGGAGGTTCTTCCTGAGATCTGGGGCAGTTCTTTCTGCTGCAAGTTCAGTGCTCTGCCTTCAGGTAGTTAGTATAGACTCTGTCCCCTTAAGGACCTGCTGCTCCCTTTCTCTCCCTTCCCTCCACCTGTACCCCAGGCTTTAAGGAACCTAATTTAGGGTTTAGAGGCATCTTGTCACTGTCAAGCACAGTGGTTCCACTTTTCCCGGAGATCCATGGTTTGTGGTCACATCATGAGTGGATTCGGCCCTGGGTGTCTAAGTAGGCCCTACCTTCTCCATCTTGGGATGTCTTGCCTCTGTTTGAAGATTAACATCTAGGAAGCAAGAGGCCCTTTCCATTGGCCACTGTTTCAGAGTCTTGGAAGTGCTATGTAATAAATGTCGAGAGCAGGAAACTCTGTAGGCAGGCACTGTATCTTTACTTCCTCTACCAGGATGCTCAATATACATTAGTCAGAATGTGCTATGAATACTAAGTGACAGTTTCAGGAAATCCCTTGGGGTAAAGATTAAGAAAGTTCCCTTTTAGTTTTATCCCTGGAGTAATTGGAAATGTGGTGGAGGGGTCATGATGGGTGGTGCTGGTAGAGGAACCTGTAGGAGATTCTGGGAGAAGCACCTAGGGTGGAGTGGGGCTGCTTCTATCCTTGTTACAGGACTGATGAATGGGCTTCTTAGCTGGATCTGGGACTGGCCACCAAATCACCACAGGCTGGACTCCAGCAGTCTCTCGCCTCTTGCTAGCCAGGACCTCCTCCATACCTAGGATGCTGGAGAGCTTGGTAACCTCTAAATTAATCTCTTCCTGACAACAAAGTCTCCAACAAAGTCCCATTTAAGCCCCTAGTCCACTTCCTCACCATGCAGGGCCCCACTAGTCTTCCATTGTCCACCACAGCTTTTTCCCAGGATTCCAGCTGAGCCACCTCCTTCCTACTTTCACATTCTTCCCAGGCCTCTTCTGCCCTTTGGTACCAGCTCCCTGAGTCCCAGCCTGGTTAGTTCTCAGACTCCTGAGGACCCACCCCCATGAGGACCTTGCCTCCCCAGGACCTCAACTTCCTGAGGGCACCCTGTGAGCTCTGCTCCAAGTCCTGACTCTGCTTGGCTAAGTTCCTTCTCTGTCCATAGGTTTGTTTTGCACATTCTTCCTAAGTGTTTCTCCTCTGAGATGAAGCAGCTCTTAGGTAAGTGATTTGCCCCATTTGTAGAGTTGGCAGGAAAACTGAGACAGAGCCAGAGAATAAGAAGTCTGGGCTTGGAGTGCCACTGGCTGTGGAAGCCCTGTGGGGTTTGAGCAGACGGTGTTTCATGGCATCAGAACTAGACTTTGATTTGACTGGTGTAGAACCACTGCCCTGTGAGATTGAAAATGGCTCATAGGTTTGCTGGGCTCAGAGGGATTTGGAGGCTTACACTCTGTTCACCTCCAGATCAGAAATGGTCTCAGCTCTGATGAGTAAAATCTGAGTTAGGGGAAGTTATTCCTGATGCTTCACCTCCAGCGTCCTTCAACCTGTTTGTCCTGCCCTCCTTCTCGTCTTTTCCTTTCTGACCTGGTATAGAGCCACCTTCTTTTCATTTTTGTCTCTCCTGCAGGGCCTACCACAGAGAATGTTAAGACATATTCTTTGAATGAGTGAATATTCTTCTGCCTGACTGCTGCCTCCTTCATATTTTGCCTCACTTTCTCGCTGGAGATTCTGGAAGTCTCTGTGTTACATCTTATGGAGGACATTGGTGCGGACTTTGAAGATGAACAGGTCCAGTTTGATAAGGTGGTCCCCAACACCAGGGAAGATTTGAGGGGCTTCTACTGCAGGCTGAAGGAGCTTAATATTTTTACAGCTGCTGAAGGTATCTCTCTGCCTTTCTTATCTAATTTAAAAGAGTTGTGGTGGGGATGGATTATAGGCCAGGTAAAGGTGTAAGAGGAAAGATTACTAAAGTCCCCTGGGGTGTGGCTGCCTAGTGGTCATTAAAACACTGAGTCACCAAGAGGCAGTTTGCTGTTATCACAAAACATATTGGCAACTCTTTCATTTTGAAGGCCCTTTGAACCTTATACTGTTCTTTACTCTTCTAGACTACCCACCACCATGTACCGTGGGTGGTAGGCCAACACTAGAAGCCCAGAGAACACTTATCTGTGCATGACACCTTTTTTCTTGATTATATGTGGAAAATGTTGATTTCTAGGTTGTCTTTCTCTTGCCCTCGGGCTACATTATCGGTTCATGGGTTTTATATGCTTCTGGATGACGGGTACATTTTAACTTTAGTTTAGGCAAAATCATGTGGAAAGGCCAATTTCTTCACCAAGTATTCCAAAGTGATAAATGGGATTTCTGAAATATATTCATTTGGTTTATCTTTGTCCCTTTTTTCTTTGATTATTGCAGAAATCACAAAGTAGAGTGGAGATAGGAAAGAACTAGGGAAGATGGATGCAGAGTGTCCCTTAATGGTGGATGGTCTCTTTTGTAGAGTATGTTGCCTGAACTGGGGTGAGGCAACTGTAGGTGGTCTTGGTGGGGAAGTCCTATATAGATCTTTATTTGGGGAAGAGCTCAGGACTTGATAGAATTTTCACTTCCCTGCAATTAAACAAAACAAAAACAAAAACAAAACAAAACAAAACAAAACATGGGTACCTCTATGACTCACTTGGTTAAGCGTCTACCTTAGGCATCAAGCCCCATGTCAGGCTATCGGCTCAGCTGAGAGTCTGCTTCTCTCACTCCCTCTGTTTCACCTCCTTGCTTGTGCAGTGCAGCCTTTCTCTCTCTCTCTCTTTTTAAAGATTTTATTTATTTATTCATGAGAGACACAGAGAGAGAGAGAGGCAGAGACACAGGCAGAGGGAGAAGCAGGCTCCATGCAGGGAGCCTGATGTGGGACTCGATCCCGGGACTCCAGGATCATGCCCTGGGCCGAAGGCAGGCACCAAACCGCTGAGCCACCCTGGGATCCCCAGTCTTTCTTTCTCAATCTCTCTAATAAATAAATAAAATTAAAAACACAAAACAAAGCAAAACAATTATCTCTCCAAAGAAGATGGTAGTGGTGTGAAGCAGCTCCCTAGGGCTATTTGAAGAAGGAAGCCAAGTCTGGTGATATAGGATGGAGAGACAGATAGCTGAGTGCTTACAGCGGACAGAGAGGCACATTTAAAAATATAAAGGAACATAACCAGAGAGACAGTCGGTCTTTCCTAAGCCACCTGGTGTGCAGTGTATTACTGAGATTGTATATTGGGAGAAGGTTCATGAAAGAAGGCGCCATGGGCTGTGACCCCCCCTCCACTGCTAGTCTAAATGTGGAAACAGTATAGTGACGGATGGGACCACCGGATGGATCTCTAGATTCTGTGCTTACGAGAAAAGGGAGGATTTAGGGGAAAAAACAAATTGTTTAGTAAGGCTTCTTGGTAAAAAGGACTGTGAATCAGTGCTCCCCTATTTTATAGATGTAGTTTGGAAAATGAAGTGGACAGGTAGATGGATTTCCTTCTACTTCTTTATCCTGAGGAGGATTTTTATTAGGTGTTCTGCATTGGCAGGATTCAGAATTGAGAAAATGGAGTGGAGAATCATAAAGGGAAGTAGAGAAGAAAGTGAATTTCACTGTTGACATTAATGAATCCCATCACTTTCTAATCCCTTAATTGCTCACCCTTCCTGGCTTTTCTGGTTCTCTTTCTGCTTCCTATTTGGATAATCTCATTCTGGTTCTACCTGGTAGCCCATCTTGTTTCTGAAGACTTCTAGGAGCAGAAGCCCAGGCTTTTCTGATTTTCAAGTTGATCATCTTGTTTTGGTGTGATAGAAATATGACGAATTTCCAGCACTGGATTCTGACTGAATCTAAACCTATAAATGTTTCAGATCATGAATGATGAATATTGCATTTCAATCTGTCTTTTCTAAAATGATTCCAGAGGGACTAAGAAAAGGCACCTGTTCACAACCACCCCAGAATGATACTAGATAATACGGAATCTCTACAGCTTCTAGAGAAGCCCTGGCTATCTGATTGTTTACCCAATTAATGGTGCAATGCTCCTAGCATGCTATTGCAGTTAGTGGGATTCCATATATCTTGTGGGAGGAAACAAAATGTTTAATCTCCATCTACAGAGAAATTAGGCTCAATTTGGGTGAGTTTGGTTCACAAACAGTTGGTGTTGAGCCTGTTAGTTTGTATCAGGATGTGTTTTTTCACTGTTGGAATTCAGCCTCTGCCAGGCTAGGATGGGATTTGAGAGGTGTAGTGCTGGAGGTGGTAGTGTAGGTAGGTGAGTTGGAGGAGGTGGCTGTATTAACTCTTGGTCTAATGAGCAATTTGGGGGATGCCATGCCTTCAGGTTCAAGTCTTGGTTGTACCTAGTAAAATTTACTTGCAGAATTTGGCTTTCTAGGTTCATGGTGAGAAGATGAAGAAGATGTACCCTAAAGAGTTTTTATTTTAGAAAGGGAGACTAAGGCTTCTTCCAAGTCACATGTAAACAGAATACAGTACAATGTAAGAACATAGGTGGGAGGATGCCTGGTAAGTGATCTGTTTAGAGAGGTTGTTTTCACAGGACTCCTGGGAGATAAGTTGGGATATTTATTTTCTTTAGCATGAGCTGAATTTGGTTATTTCAACTTTCTTTTCAACCTTTTGGGGAAGTTATATGACCTTTCCTTCTCTTTCCCTAGAGAGAAGTTATACATTTATTATTATAGCAATGGTTTCTCTCTTTCCTGCACAGGCCAGGATAGATAAGAATTATTATCATTAGCATTGATATTATATATTAGTATATTGATCTGTATTAGTATCTGTAGCAAATATTTAACTGGAACTGTCTATTTGGACAAACTGGATTTACTGGCTTAGGTGTGGTAGAATTTGTTTTGTGGTTTGGGGAGGGGCATAGAAGGAAGGCCTAAAGAAGCTCTACTTATTGGATCATGGTCCAAGTGAAGATGTAGCTTGAAGTGATGTTTTCTTTGGAAACAGTTATGCACAATATCAAGATGGTTATAGTTTTATACAATATCAATTCCTGCCTCTTCCACACAATCTTTTCAGGCTGACCCTCAATGCACAGAAGATTCTCAGTAGTGTTGCCAACACTGGAAAATGTGGTCCTTATACCGTTCCCTTTCATCTACTAGTAAGCCAAGTGGGATCTAACATGCCTTTGCCTTGACTGTTTATTTCTTACTTAGCAATACACTTTCTTGTTCATAGTTTGTGTATCTTTTACTTATTTCAGCAGGTGGGAAGGTGTTCATGAAATGCACTAAATTTTAAGTTCCCAGAGAGGGGAATTCTGTATATGCCACTATTGTCTTTCACTGTGTATAACTGAGTGTGTGATGATTTGAAGATAGTGGTGGTGGTGTCACTAAATTAGAGGGAAGAAAAAACACTGCTTTTGCTTGAGTTCTTCTGCACAAAGAATCACTGTGGTGCCTGAATTTTATTATTTGCCTTTGTATTCATTATACTTAGTTGAAATATGATCTTTGATAGGTTGAATCCAGTCTTTCTCACTTAGAAACTTGTATAGTTTCTCCTTGAGAGACCATCTAATTTCTGTTTAGACCCAATGCAAAGTATACTGAACGAATCTGTGTAGTTATTTACAGACATTATAGGAAAAATGGTAGAAAATCCAGAAATATATTCAATGTTGGAGAGGATGTGGAGAAATTGAACAGCTTGTGCATTGCTGATGGAAATGTAAAATAGGGCAGTTGCTGTCAGGAAACAGTATGGTGTTTTCTCAATAAATTATATATACAATTACCACGTGATCCAGGAATCCCACTTCTGGGTATATATTCCAAGGATTTGAAAGCAGGGACTCACAAGATATTTTTAGACCCATATATTCATAACAGGATTATTCACAGCAGCCAATAGGTAAAACAATCAGCATGTCCATCAGTGGATAAACAGATAACCAAGATGTGGGATATATTCACAATAGAATATTATTTAACCTTACAGAAAAGGACATTCTGACACATGCTGCAACATGGATGAACCTTGAAGACATTATGCCAAGTGAAATAAAGCTGTCACAAGAGGATAATATTGTACATTTTTCCACTTACATGAGGCACCTAGAGAAGTCAAATTCATAGGGATAGGAAGTAGAATGGTGGTTGCCAAGGGCTGCAGGGAGGAAAGAATGGGGATTTACTGTTTAATGGGTACAGAGTTTCAGGTGAGGAAGATAAACAAGTTCTATAAAAGGGTGGTGGTGATGGTTGCATAACTGTGTGAAGATGAGGCCATGTTGGACCATGTATTTTAAAATCTCAAAACCCACTCTGAAGCCCTCCTAACCTTTTCTTGCTTTCCTTTTCTAGGTAGCACTGATTGCTAATCTAACTCAATATATGTTCTTATTATTAATTTGGGTTTTTTTTGTTGTTTTTTTGTTTTTTTTGCTTTCTACTGCAAAAATGTTGGAATTCAGCCTCTGAAGCAACTTCAGTAAAGGGATGTGTATGTTCTACTTTGGTTTATCCGTAGTACAAAATAAATAGGGAGCAACTTGTTGAATGAATACATGAAGGACCATGATTGGACAGACTTTACACAAAAAGAGAAAAATGGGGAAATTACATATATCGTTTTATTTTGTGTACTACTTTTTTTACCCTTCAACTTGTGACTCAGATCCAGTTTTATGCTGGCTTTCATTCTGTTTACCTTTTCATACATATTCTGACCTGTTCCCAATACAAAATGGTTGGTTACACATACACCACACTTACTACTATTTCAAACTAATGCCCTGAACTCAAAGCTTTTACACTTATATTCCTGACTGCCCCCTACTAGAGTCCAGGGCTGCTTGAATTAGGACTTCAGAAACTCTGGGGAAGCCCAGCTCTCCAAAAGACTTTATACATGTTTATTTTAGAGCTCTGGTTTGATTGGCTCTGGAGCTTCATTGCCCTGAAATTTGAAGGAAGATGAGAGTATTTATACACTTTGGGATCAAGAAGGAGCTGTGCTTGGATACAGAGAATTAACGTAATCTTTGGAGATGTTGCATTTATAGTCCATGTTTCTGAAACTTTGAGAACTTGAAAACAATTATTTAATGGCACCATTAGCTTTCACCTCAAGTCTTTCTCAAACTTCTATCAACGCAACTCTTATCCAAACTACCTTTGAGTCTATTCAGGAGGAAACACAAGGCCAAATTCCTGTTTGGCAGGAGTATTAACGTCCTACCATGGAAAATAGTGGAAGTTACTGCCTTGTAAAAATGTTTTGAAAAATAAAAGTCCAGAGTGAGGGCAGTACCCTTCTCAGAGACAGGAAAGTGAACACAATGATCTCTAGGATGGAAGAGAGTTGGTGGGGCTGGCTGGGAAAGCAAGACAGCCTACAATTTAGGGAGTGGATTGTTGGATTTGACAGGAGTTCTTCCAGGCAACATGGGATGGAATTTTTGTTTTGAAGTTTGGAAGGAGCTCAGACACTGATACAAACACAGGGAGAAGGAGTGAAGGAAGGGGAAGCTGGAGGCATTATGGAATTTATATATGCTGCCTTTATGTTCCATGGCCCCTCTCTGCATTTCTTGAACCACCTCCCCTGTGGTAAGCACCTCCTTTGGGAGAAACTGTTTCCTACTTAAACTGAGATTCACAGGCCCAGGGCCTTCATTTGCAAATGTCCTCTGGATATTCTTGAAATAGATAATAGTGGACATTCTAGTCTCTTGTTTATACCTCTATTTGGCCCTTTCTCTCTTTCCAAAAAACCCCAAACAACCTTTCAGAAGAAAGATTCCTAGAAAGGAATCTCAAGATATAGTAGTTAATATGTACATCTATATATTCATTTTCTCTGTCCTAAATGCCTCTTTTGGTTTCTTGATACAATTATGAGCATATCCTTGTCCTGGGTAGTGAGGGTCGGAGATGGGAGTGTGGAATCCAGAATGAAGATGCGTATAGATCCTGGCCCATTGTTCTGGAAGCTTTTAGACTATTAAGGCATTTAAGGAACACATTAATGACACTAGCTGACAGAAAGCAAAAGTTAGTTTCAGGAGACCATCAGAACAGGCTATAAGTGCTGATGGGAAGGAGAGGAAGGCTGGAGATGAGGATCAGTTAGGACGGCTTAGGAAAGCCTTCAAAATGCAGGTTGGGGAAAGGTTGTAGAATATGGCTGAGAGAGTCTGCAAGGTCAAGATAGGACAAAAAGGAGTGAGGAGGGCATCCCTTTCTTTGTTCCCTGAAGTGAGAACCTCTGCCTTATGGCATCCTACTTGTATTATAGGGCTTGAGCATGACATCTTCCAAAAGTATGGACTCTCTAACTGGGCATGGGTGGTTGGTTGCCTATAATCCAAGGCATCCTGATATTCTTTTTATTATAATAAATTTATTTTTTATTGGTGTTCAATTTACCAACATACAGAATAACGCCCAGTGCTCATCCCGTCAAGTGCCCCCCTCAGTGCCCGTCACCCAGTCACCCCCACTCCCCTCCAACCTCCCTTTCCACCACCCCTAGTTCGTTTCCCAGAGTTAGGAGTCTTTATGTTCTGTCTCCCTTTCTGATATTTCCCACACATTTCTTCTCCCTTCCCTTATATTCCCTTTCACTATTATTTATATTCCCCAAATGAATGAGAACATACACTGTTTGTCCTTCTCCGATTGACTTATTTCACTCAGCATAATACCTTCCAGTTCCATCCATGTTGAAGCAAATGGTGGGTATTTGTCGTTTCTAATGGCTGAGGAATATTCCATTGTATACATAAACCACATCTTCTTTATCCATTCATCTTTCGATGGACACCGAGGCTCCTTCCACAGTTTGGCTATTGTGGACATTGCTGCTAGAAACATCGGGGTGCAGGTGTCCCGGCGTTTCATTGCATCTGAATCTTTGGGGTAAATCCCCAACAGTGCAATTGCTGGGTCGTAGGGCAGGTCTATTTGTAACTCTTTGAGGAACCTCCACACAGTTTTCCAGAGTGGCTGCACCAGGTCACATTCCCACCAACAGTGCAAGAGGGTTCCCTTTACTCTCCGCATCCTCTCCAACATTTGTTGTTTCCTGCCTTGTTAATTGTCCCCATTCTCACTGGTGTGAGGAGGTATCTCATTGTGGTTTTGATTTCTATTTCCCTGATGGCAAGTGATGCAGAGCATTTTCTCATGTGCATGTTGGCCATGTCTATGTTTTCCTCTGTGAGATTTCTCTTCATGTCTTTTGCCCATTTCATGATTGGATTGTTTGTTTCTTTGCTGTTGAGTTTAATAAGTTCTTTATAGATCTTGGAAACTAGCCCTTTATCTGATACGTCATTTGCAAAGCATCCTGATATTCTTAAACAAGTGTCCTCAAAGGCAAGCAATTCTTTATCACTTATGTGTGGTTTATACTTGCCATAAATTATGTATGGTCAAGGTTATCACAGTTATTTTCCCCTTCTCATTATCCATTTTGCTCACCTTCCACAAGAAATCTAGTTATGTATATCTTTACCTGATCCAGGTTTATAAAGTTTCCTTGGCTATGAAATCTTTATTTCAATGTGTAGTAGATAGGCATTCTGGATTACGGGCTCTTTCTTTCTCTTCTTGGTGTGGTCATTTGTTCCACAAATACTTATTGAGCACCTACCTCAAAGTCTGATGGAGGAGACTTGTAGCTGACCTGGAATTTGGATACAGTAGGATCAATGGAACATGGGGAAGCCCCAGTGCTCTAAGAACACAAACGAATGGCAGCATTAGGGTCAGGGGAGGTTTCTTGGGGAAGCACTCTTGAGCTGGGAACTGAAAGAGAAGTTGGGGGGCAGGTAAGTGAAGGGGCCACGAAGGTATTAGAGGGAAGAGAACAGAGTGAGTGTAGGATTTCACAGCTGGGGTAGGAACTGGGCAGGGGGAGAGGCTGGAGGAATAAGCACAGGTTGGATGATGAAGGAAGGAAGGGGTATGAAGGAAAGGTAGTAGTGGGAACCATGGAAGGGTCTGAAGCCTGGGGGCTGTGTGTGAGACACCTCAAATAATGTAGAAAGATTCCATAAGTTAAGAACTGAGCCTCCTTATCTATCTCATGTGCTTGTTGTTAATCATAACATTGGAACTGGTGAGTGGTAAATAAGGAGTCTAGATGGATTTGCAGAGAGAAGGTCTGACCCATAACCCAGGATCAATTTTGACTTGAATTTTCTGTCTTTAAAACCCTCTGACAGCATTTCCTAAAATTATCTCAAAATAAAAGGCTGAATAGAGAGGAGAGTGGAGGCTGCATGACTGTTCTTTCTGTTCTCCACTACTCATTTCTGGGGCTTTTCTGTGAATTGCTCACCTAAAACCTTGCTCCCCTTGAGAAGGGGACCATTTGAATAGCAAAAGGAGATAAAAGGGAATAGGGAACCACATTCAGGATTTCCTCATTAAGAAAACATTCAGACAACAGTTTGAGTGTTAACAATAACTCCTTGTGAAAATTAATAGTGACATGTGAGTGTCTTAATACAAGCTCACAGAGCAGGACAGGGTCTCCAGGCCCCTGGCAGCTGACATCATAGATGGCACAGGGTGTGTACAGAGAGCACAGTGTGGCCAGTGAGGAGAAGAAGTGAGCTCACCTCTCTCCTGGAACCCAGAGAGGAAGGAGACAGGGAATTGTTTAGGTTGTGAGCTACTGAACCAGGTGACTCATTTCTTTTCTCCCTAGCCATCACACTCATAATTGTGGACATAAAAATGGTAGTGAATTTTGCCTGGGTGCTTTGGGTGAGGTTTATTGAATGTTAGAATTCACAAAACCACCTTCCTGGCTCCTCTCCTTTCTCAGTCCCGGACCTGGGTGGTGCTGCCCCGATTTCTCCAGTGTTTCTTTCCCAGACAGCCTGGTCCTCTCCTTCTTGCAGGTGGTTATGAAGGCCCTGCTCCTTTGTCCCTCCTACTCTCTGTTCACAGCACCCTTGTGGTCCTAGGTGGGTAAAGGGAAGGGGTGGACTGTACATTCTTGGCCATCAGTACAGTTGAATGGATGATGCAAAATGAGGAGAAGTGAGGGCAAAATAACATCTAATCTTGGGTAGTACATTTTGAGGCTAAGAGCCTTAAGACCGAGAGACCAATATATATATTTTAAACTCTGATTATATATAAAGTGTCTGTAATTGCAACGAGGCCCTGTAGTCGACAATTAATGTGTCATAACTCATTCTTAAGCACTGTGCACACATCCTGAGTGTGAATCCTTGCACAATAGATACATGCCCTATTGTGTCTTACCTCCTAATTAGTATATGAAGCTACATGACTTATGAAATCAAATGGGATTATATCATGTTGTATGTAAAAAAGGAGAATGCTGGGATGCCTCAGTGGCTCATGTGAATGAGAGTATGAATTTTGATATAAGCTTAGGTCTTGATCTCTGGATTGTGAGCTCCGGCCCTATATTGGGCTCCACGCTAGGCATGGTACCTACTGAAAAAGAAAATTAAAAAAAAAAAGTGGAACATTGGGAGGTCTTTGGTACTTTTTCTGAGGGGAAAACAGGATTGATTTTTCTATGATATCTTTTAGTGTCAGTTCCTGTGATACTTGGGCTGTAACAAGTTACATGCAACTTCTGGGTTTTGGTTGGTTGATTAAACATCATTGTTCAGTACATATTTATTGCTTCCGTAGGCATTATGAAAGGATACCAGAAGAAATATGAAGCAGACGCTTTGAAGCCTGAACAATAGACCTCGGCAGCCCCAACCCAACTTGGCTTAATTCCGTCTCAATGAACCAAAGCCAATACTCTTGGCTCCCTGGCCTTGCTACAACTCTCTGATCCTTAGAATATTCTTCAATTCCAGCTAGAATGCTGTGTCAGGCTCTTCAGAATTTTTTTCAAAAGCTGGTGCAGAGACCTGAGGTGAAGAAACTGGGCGATAAAGATGAGCAAGTCAGAAGCTTGAACACTCTGGATTTAGTGGCCGTGGGTTTGGACTACACAGTGGATATAAGTGTGTATTTCCTGGCTAGTGAGGTGGCTAGAGATCAAGCAGGACCATCCATCATGATCAGCTTTTTGGTAGCCGGCCTAGCTTCACTGCTGGCTGGGCTGTGCTATGCAGAGTTTGGTGCTCGGGTTCCCCACTCTGGCTCTTCATATCTCTATACCTATGTCACTGTAGGTGAACTTGGGGCTTTTGTCACTGGCTGGAACCTCATCCTCTCCTTTTTTGCCTATACAGCTATTGTGATCCGTGTCTGGACCTTAGCTTTAAACAACCTTTTCAGGATCCAGAACTCTCAGACTCTGGATGGGAGCATCGTATCACATGTTTCTCGTTTCTTTGCAGAAAATCTAGGTCTCTTCTTTGTGGGCCTTCTGTTGTTGCTCGTGGAATTGCTAACCCAGAACGTTAGTCAGCTTTCCCTAGTTGCCAAAGTGTTCACATCATTGAACCTTTTGGTTGTCAGTTTTGTCACCATCTCTGGCTTCATGAAGGGGGACCTGCACAACTGGAAGCTCACAGAAGAGGACTACATAAAGGCTGGACTCAATGACACCTTTAGCTTGGGCCTTCTGGGCTCTGGAGGATTCGTGCCTTTTGGCTTCCAGGGGATTCTCCGTGGAGCTGCTACTTGTTTCTATGCATTTATAGGTTTTGAATATATTGTTGCCCAAGTACAAAAAGCTAAGAATCCTGAGCATTCCATCCCCATGAGCATTATGATCTCATTGTTGATCTGTTTTTTAATGCATTGTGGCGTCTCTGTAGCACTTACGCTTATGGTGCCTTACTACCAGCTCCAACCTGGAAGCACCTTGCCTGAGGCATTTCTCCATATTGGCTGGGTCCCTGCCTACTATGCTGTAACTTTTGGATTTTTCTTTAGTCTTTCTGACAGCTTCTTGAGCTATATGTTCCCCATAGGTGAGGTGATACACATGATGGCAAAGGATGGCCTCCTGTACCCTGTCCTTGCCAGGATCCAAACTGGCAAATACACACGCATTGTGGCCACTGTGATCATCGGCATTACTGCAGCAGTCATAGCATTTTTTCTTGGACTCACAGATCTTTTGGACCTCATGTCAGTTTTGGCCCTGCTAGATTACTCCCTGGTAGCTTTTTGTGTTCTCATTGTCAGGTATCAGCCTGAGAGGAAGAATGGGGAAAATGAAGCACAGGTGCAAGAGGAGAATGAGGGAAACGAAGTTACTTGTGGTCTCATCCCCAGGTGTCAGCCTGAGAGGAGAAATAAGGGAAATGAAGGAGAGATGCAGGAGGAGAATGAAGGAAATAAAGTGCAGGTGCAGGAGGAGAATGAGGGAAATGAAGTGCAAGTGCAGGAGGAAAATGAGAGAAATGAAGCACAGGTTCAACAGGAGAAAGGATCTGCAGCAGAGAAGCTAACTCCACAGGGACTATTTTTTCCAGGCAGCCCCACCCCCACCCCACTCTCTGGCCGGGTTGTCTCTGTTTGCTCCTCACTGCTTGCTCTGCTGCTGACTCTTCTCTGCCTGGTGCTGACCCAGTGGTCAGATCTGCTTTCTGGAGACCCAGGGTGGATCACAGTGGTTGTGCTGCTCCTGGTGCTCATCACTGGGATCACTGGGATCATCTGGAGACAGCCACAGAGCACTACTCCTCTTCACTTTCAGGTACCTGGTCTGCCTCTCCTCCCACTCCTGAGCATCTTTTTGAATGTTTGCCTTATGATGCAGATGACCGCTGGCCCCTGGGCTCTATCTGGTGTCTGGATGCTGATTGGGTTTGTTATCTACTTCAGCTATGGGATCCAGAAGAGCTTTAAGAATACAAACAGTAGGGACAGCCCCAGTGGTGCAGCGGTTTAGCACCTCCTGCAGCCGGGGGTGTGATCCTGGAGACCTAGGATTGAGTCCCCTGTCGGCTCCCTGCATGGAGCCTGTTTCTCCCTCTGCCTGTGTCTCTGCCTCTCTCTCTCTCTCTGTGTCTCTATGAATAAATAAATAAAAATTTTAAAAAATCATAAAAAAAGAATACAAACATTAGACCTTGAACTCGGCAGTGCCAATACATATTTGGCTTGACATCATCGCACCTGAAAGCAGTATGGTTCCCTACACAGTAATGGAAAGCACACCTGAACGTATGGAAATCTAGAGTTCCTATCAGATATTTGTGGGGAACACTAATAGAGCTCTATATTTATGATAGAAGGAAGGATGTGTCTTTGCTCTTTCTCTCTCTTTTTTTTACTTTCTACTTTTCAATTTTGTCTATAGCTGCTTATTGGCTTTTACAAAGTTAATGTTAAATGAAATTTGAAAAAGTGTTTTCTTTGAGAAACACTACCTATCTTACTAAAGCTGTTCTGAAAGCTAGAAAGGGATGGAATACTTCAAAACTCGTTCTATGAGGTCAGCATCACCTGAATTCCAAAACCAGACAAAGACCCCACCAAAAAAGAGAATTATAGGCCATATCCCGGAGGAACACAGTTGCAAAAATTCTCAACAAGATACTAGCCAATGGGATCCAACAATACTTAAGAAGATTATTCACCATGACCAAGTGGGATTTATCCCCAGGATGCAAGGCTGGTTCAACACTCATAAAACAATCAAGGTGATAGATCATATCAACAAGAGGAAAAAACAAGAACCATATCATCCTCTCAATAGATGCAGAGAAAGCATTTGACAAAATAGAGCATCCATTCCTGATCAAAACTCTTCAGAGTGTAGGGATAGAGGGAACATTCCTGAGCATCTTAAAAGCCATCTACAGAAAGCCCACAGAAAATATAATTCTCAATGGGGAAACACTGGGAGCCTTTCCTCTAAGATCAGGAACAAGACAAGGATGTCCATTCTCACCACTGCTATTCAACATAGTACTAGAAGTCCTAGCCTCAGCAATCAGACAACAAAAAGAAATAAAAGGCATTCGAATTGGCAAAGAAATCAAACTCTCCCTCTTCGCCAATGACATGATACTCTACATAGAAAACCCAAAAGACTCCACCCCGAGATTGCTAGAACTCATACAGCAATTCGGCACTGTGGCAGGATACAAAATCAATGCCTAGAAATCAGGGGCATTTCTATACACTGAGACTGAAGAAAGAGAAATTAAGGAATCAATCTCATTTACAAATGCACCCAAAAGCATAAGATACCTAGGAATAAACCTAACCAAAGAGGTAAAGGATCTATACCTTAAAAACTCCAGAACACTTCTGATAGAAATTGAAGAAGAGACACAGAGATGGAAAAATATTCCATGCTCATGGATTGGAAGAATTAATATTGCAAAAATGTCAATGCTACCCAGGGCAATTTTCACATTCAATGCAGTCCCTATCAAAATACCATGGACTTTCTTCAGAGAGTTGGAACAAATAATCTTAAGATTTGTGTGGAATTAGAAAAGACCCTGAATAGCCAGGGGAATATTGAAAAGAAAACCAGAGCTGGGGGCATCACAATGCCAGATTTCAAGTTGTACTACAAAGCCGTGTGATCATCAATACAGTGTGGTACTGGCACAGAAACAGACATATAGATCAACAGAACAGAAGAGAGAACCCAGAAATGGGCCCTCAACTCTATGGTCAACTAATATTTGACGAAGCAGGAAAGAATGTCCGCTGGAAAAAGGACAGTCTCTTCAATAAATGGTACTGGGAAAACTGGACAGCCATGTGCAGAAGAATGAAACTAGACCATTCTCTTACACCATACACAGAGATAAACTCAAAATGGATGAAACATCTAAATTTGAGACAAGAATCCATCAAAATCCTAGAGGAGAACATAGGCAACACCCTTTTTGAGGTGTTGAAGTTTGGCCACAGCAACTTCTTGCAAGATACATCTATGAAGGCAAGGGAAACAAAAGCAAAAATGAACTATTGGGACTTCATCAAGATAAGAAGCTTCTGCACAGCAAAGAAACAGTCAACAAAACTAAAAGACAACCTACAGAATGGGAGAAGATATTTGCAAATGACCTATCAGATAAAGGACTAGTATCCAAGAATAAAGAATTAAACTCAACCTCAAAGAAACAAACAATCCAATCATGAAATGGGCAAAACACATGAACAGAAATTTAACCAAAGAAGACAGACATGGCCAACAAGCACATGAGAAAATGCTCTGCATCATTTGCCATCAGGGAAATACAAATCAAAACCACAATGAGATACCACCTCACACCAGTGAGAATGGGGAAAATGAACAAGGCAGGAAACCACAAATGTTGGAGAGGATGTGGAGAAAGGGAGAAAGGAGAAACCCTCCTGTACTGTTGGTGGGAATGTGAACTGTGCTTATTGGCATATGTGCTTATATGTACAGCCACTCTGGAAAACCTCCTTTGTGGAGGTTCCTCAAAGAGTTAAAAATAGATCTGCCCTATGACCCAGCATTTGCACTGCTGGGGATTTACCCCAAAGATACAGATGCAGTGAAAAACCAAGACACCTGCACCCCAATATTTATAGCAGCAATGTCCACAATAGCCAAACTGTGGAAGGAGCTTCAGTGTCCATTGAAAGGTGAATGGATAAAGAAGATGTGGTCTATGTATACACCATGTGTGTAGATGAGGGGGGAGGAAACAAAGACGTCCTTTGAACACACACCTTCATTTAATGTAGCATTTAGATTAAAATGCCATTATTAATTTTTTCACAGAGGGAAATCTAAATGAATCATTTCAAAATTACATGTATATCAAATGTTTACTTTAAGAATCTTAACAGTTATGTCCATTGTACCTGAAGAAATCTGAAATAAGAAAATATCATACCAGTTATCTGTGTATCTTTCTTTTCTTCTTCTTCTTTTTTTTTCTTTTTTTTTTTGTTCCTGATTATAGTCATAGGTAAGGAGTATAACCTGTTCACTTCCTAGGGCATCCAGCTGGTGGCCAGGAATACAACGAGCATTTAATAAATTCATGTTAAATTAAATTGAGCCTTACATATTGATTGGTACCAAAAATTCTCCTTTTCCTTCAGACTAACATTGTGCTACTTCTTTAAGTCTATTCTCTGGGGGACTTCCTTGACAAACAGCATTTCTCTCCATTCAGAACCATATCCGTACTCAGCAGCTAGAACTGTCCCCAGACACTTGTAGTTTTGCCTTTGTGTGGCTATGCCTGAGTTCTGGTGACTGTCCTGTCTGTTTCATTACAGTGGAATCATGCTCAGGGCCAGGGATAGGTTCTCCCCTTCCTCTAGAACCAGCGGTAAGCAGAGTGTTCATTCGAAGAGCAACAGGGAAAATAAGTCCTGAGGCAGGAGGATGCCTGATATAACGTTCCTTGGTCCTGCTCTATCTCTTCCCATGGGATGTGGGAGGGGATCGAAGGAGTGAAATTGATAGAAACCCCAACCTACTCTACCTGGCTCCAGGGAGTCCCTGGAGATGAGACTGGCTCCAGTGTGAGCACAACAGGCATTCTTCTTGATGCATCAGTTTTATGCTTTGGTATATGAGAGCCAGTGTTTTTCTGCTGTAATTATGTATGGGGCCCACGCTGGGAGGGAGGGAGGGAAGCTACTTTCTTACTTGCTGAATTTCTCCTCTTCCCAACAGGAAGTAGGTGGTTGCAGGGAAAATCATTCGAGCCAGGATTACCCATATATTTACCTACTACTTTATTTTTTTTTTTTTTTTTTTTTGTTCTTTTTTTTTTTTTTTTTTTTTTTTTTTTTTTTTTTGCATGTGTCTGCCTTTTTATTGGTGTTCAATTTACTAACATACAGAATAACACCCAGTGCCCGTCACCCATTCACTCCCACCCCCCGCCCTCCTCCCCTTCTACCACCCCTAGTTCGTTTCCCAGAGTTAGGAGTCTTTATGTTCTGTCTCCCTTTCTGATATTTCCCACACATTTCTTCTCCCTTCCCTTATTTTCCCTTTCACTATTATTTATATTCCCCAAATGAATGAGAACATATAATGTTTGTCCTTCTCCGACTGACTTACTTCACTCAGCATAATACCCTCCAGTTCCATCCACGTTGAAGCAAATGGTGGGTATTTGTCATTTCTAATAGCTGAGTAATATTCCATTGTATACATAAACCACATCTTCTTTATCCATTCATCTTTCGTTGGACACCGAGGCTCCTTCCACAGTTTGGCTATCGTGGCCATTGCTGCTAGAAACATCGGGGTGCAGGTGTCCCGGCGTTTCACTGCATCTGTATCTTTGGGGTAAATCCCCAACAGTGCAATTGCTGGGTCGTAGGGCAGGTCTATTTTTAACTGTTTGAGGAACCTCCACACAGTTTTCCACAGTGGCTGCACCAGTTCACATTCCCACCAACAGTGTAAGAGGGTTCCCTTTTCTCCACATCCTCTCCAACATTTGTTGTTTCCTGCCTTGTTAATTTTTCCCATTCTCACTGGTGTGAGGTGGTATCTCATTGTGGTTTTGATTTGTATTTCCCTGATGGCAAGTGATGCAGAGCATTTTCTCATGTGCATGTTGGCCATGTCTATGTCTTCTTCTGTGAGATTTCTGTTCATGTCTTTTGCCCATTTCATGATTGGATTGTTTGTTTCTTTGGTGTTGAGTTTAATAAGTTCTTTATAGATCTTGGAAACTAGCCCTTTATCTGATATGTCATTTGCAAATATCTTCTCCCATTCTGTAGGTTGTCTTTGAGTTTTGTTGACTGTATCCTTTGCTGTGCAAAAGCTTCTTATCTTGATGAAGTCCCAATAGTTCATTTTTGCTTTTGTTTCTTTTGCCTTCGTGGATGTATCTTGCAAGAAGTTACTATGGCCGAGTTCAAAAAGGGTGTTGCCTGTGTTCTTCTCTAGGATTTTGATGGAATCTTGCCTCACATTTAGATCTTTCATCCATTTTGAGTTTATCTTTGTGTATGGTGAAAGAGAGTGGTCTAGTTTCATTCTTCTGCATGTGGATGTCCAATTTTCCCAGCACCATTTATTGAAGAGACTGTCTTTCTTCCAATGGATAGTCTTTCCTCCTTTATCGAATATTAGTTGCCCATAAAGTTCAGGGTCCACTTCTGGATTCTCTATTCTGTTCCACTGATCTATGTGTCTGTTTTTGTGCCAGTACCACACTGTCTTGATGACCACAGCTTTGTAGTACAACCTGAAATCTGGCATTGTGATGCCCCCAGATATGGTTTTCTTTTTTAAAATTCCCCTGGCTATTCGGGGTCTCTTCTGATTCCACACAAATCTTAAAATAATTTGTTCTAACTCTCTGAAGAAAGTTCATGGTATTTTGATAGGGATTGCATTAAACGTGTATATTGCCCTGGGTAACATTGACATTTTCACAATATTAATTCTGCCAATCCATGAGCATGGAATATTTTTCCATCTCTTTGTGTCTTCCTCAATTTCTTTCAGAAGTGTTCTATAGTTTTGAGGGTATAGATCCTTTACATCTTTGGTGAGGTTTATTCCTAGGTATCTTATGCTTTTGGGTGCAATTGTAAATGGGATTGACTCCTTAATTTCTCTTTCTTCAGTCTCATTGTTAGTGTATAGAAATGCCACTGACTTCTGGGCATTGATTTTGTATCCTGCCACGCTACCGAATTGCTGTATGAGTTCTAGCAATCTTGGGGTGGAGACTTTTGGGTTTTCTATGTAGAGTATCATGTCATCGGCGAAGAGGGAGAGTTTGACTTCTTCTTTGCCAATTTGAATGCCTTTAATGTCTTTTTGTTGTCTGATTGCTGAGGCTAGGACTTCCAGTACTATGTTGAATAGCAGTGGTGAGAGTGGACATCCCTGTCTTGTTCCTGATCTTAGGGGAAAGGCTCCCAGTGCTTCCCCATTGAGAATGATATTTGCTGTGGGCTTTTCATAGATGGCTTTTAAGATGTCGAGGAATGTTCCCTCTATCCCTACACTCTGAAGAGTTTTGATCAGGAATGGATGCTGTATTTTGTCAAATGCTTTCTCTGCATCCAATGAGAGGATCATATGGTTCTTGGTTTTTCTCTTGCTGATATGATGAATCACATTGATTGTTTTACGGGTGTTGAACCAGCCTTGTGTCCCAGGGATAAATCCTACTTGGTCATGGTGAATAATTTTCTTAATGTACTGTTGGATCCTATTGGCCAGTATCTTGTTGAGAATTTTTGCATCCATGTTCATCAGGGATATTGGTCTGTAATTCTCCTTTTTGGCGGGGTCTTTGTCTGGCTTTGGAATTAAGGTGATGCTGGCTTCATAGAACGAATTTGGAAGTACTCCATCTCTTTCTATCTTTCCAAACAGCTTTAGGAGAATAGGTATGATTTCTTCTTTAAACGTTTGATAAAATTCTCCTGGGAAGCCATCTGGCCCTGGACTCTTGTGTCTTGGGAGGTTTTTGATGACTGCTTCAATTTCCTCCCTGGTTATTGGCCTGTTCAGGTTTTCTATTTCTTCCTGTTCCAGTTTTGGTAGTTTGTGGCTTTCCAGGAATGCGTCCATTTCTTCTAGATTGCCTAATTTATTGGCGTATAGCTGTTCATAATAGGTTTTTAAAATCGTTTGTATTTCCTTGGTGTTGGTAGTGATCTCTCCTTTCTCATTCATGATTTTATTAATTTGAGTCTTCTCTCTCTTCTTTTTAATAAGGCTGGCTAATGGTTTATCTATCTTATTAATTCTTTCAAAGAACCAACTCCTGGTTCTGTTGATCTGTTCCACAGTTCTTCTGGTCTCGATTTCGTTGAGTTCTGCTCGAATCTTTATTAGCTCCCTTCTTCTCTTGGGTGTAGGATCTATTTGCTGTTTTTTCTCTAGCTCCTTTATGTGTAAGGTTAGCTTTTGTATTTGAGTTCTTTCCAGTTTTTGAATGGATGCTTGTATTGCGATGTATTTCCCCCTTAGGACTGCTTTTGCTGCATCCCAAAGATTTTGAACGGTTGTATCTTCATTCTCATTAGTTTCCATGAATCTTTTTAATTCTTCCTTAATTTCCTGGTTGACCCTTTTATCTTTTAGCAGGATGGTCCTTAACCTCCATGTGTTTGAGGTCCTTCCAAACTTCTTGTTGTGATTTAGTTCTAATTTCAAGGCATTATGGTCCGAGAATATGCAGGGGACAATCCCAATCTTTTGGTATCGGTTCAGACCCGATTTGTGACCCAATATGTGGTCTATTCTGGAGAAAGTTCCATGTGCGCTTGAGAAGAATGTGTATTCAGTTGAGTTTGGATGTAAAGTTCTGTAGATATCTGTGAAATCCATCTGGTCCAGTGTATCATTTAAAGCTCTCGTTTCTTTGGAGATGTTTTGCTTAGAAGACCTATCGAGTATAGAAAGAGCTAGATTGAAGTCACCAAGTATAAGTGTATTATTATCTAAGTATTTCTTCACTTTGGTTAATAATTGATTTATATATTTGGCAGCTCCCACATTTGGAGCATATATATTGAGGATTGTTAAGTCCTCTTGTTGAATAGATCCTTTAAGTATGATATAGTGTCCCTCTTCATCTCTCACTACAGTCTTTGGGGTAAATTTTAGTTTATCTGATATAAGAATGGCTACCCCTGCTTTCTTTTGAGGACCATTCGAATGGTAAATGGTTCTCCAACCTTTTATTTTCAGGCTGTAGGTGTCCTTCTGTCTAAAATGAGTCTCTTGTAGACAGCAAATAGATGGGTCCTGCTTTTTTATCCAGTCTGAAACCCTGCGCCTTTTGATGGGGTCATTAAGCCCGTTCACATTCAGAGTTACTATTGAGAGATATGAGTTTAGTGTCATCATGATATCTATTCAGTCTTTGTTTTTGTGGACTGTTCCACTGAACTTCTTCTTAAAGGGGAATTTTAAGAGGCCCCCTTAAAATTTCTTGCAGAGCTGGTTTGGAGGTCACATATTCTTTTAGTTGCTGCCTGTCTTGGAAGCTCTTTATCTCTCCTTCCATTTTGAATGAGAGCCTTGCTGGATAAAGTATTCTTGGTTGCATGTTCTTTTCATTTAGGACCCTGAATATATCCTGCCAGCCCTTTCTGGCCTGCCAGGTCTCTGTGGAGAGGTCTGCTGTTACCCTAATACTCCTCCCCATAAAAGTCAGGGATTTCTTGTCTCTTGCTGCTTTAAGGATCTTCTCCTTATCTTTGGAATTTGCAAGCTTCACAATTAAATGTCGAGGTGTTGAACGGTTTTTATTGATTTTAGGGGGGGATCTCTCTATTTCCTGGATCTGAATGCCTGTTTCCCTTCCCAGATTAGGAAAGTTTTCAGCTAGAATTTGTTCAAATACATATTCTGGCCCTCTGTCCCTTTCGGCGCCCTCGGGAACCCCAATTAAACGTAGGTTTTTCTTCCTCAGGCTGTCGTTTATTTCCCTTAATCTATCTTCATGGTCTTTTAATTGTTTGTCTCTTTTTTCCTCAGTTTCCCTCTTTGCTGTCAACTTGTCTTCTAGGTCACTCACTCGTTCTTCCACCTCGTTAACCCTCGTCGTTAGGACTTCTAGTTTGGATTGCATCTCATTCAATTGGTTTTTAATTTCTGCCTGATTAGCTCTAAATTCTGCAGTCATGAAGTCTCTTGAGTCCTTTATACTTTTTTCTAGAGCCACCAGTAGCTGTATAATAGTGCTTCTGAATTGGCTTTCTGACATTGAATTGTAATCCAGATTTTGTAACTCTGTGGGAGAGAGGACTGTTTCTGATTCTTTCTTTTGAGGTGAGGTTTTCCTTCTAGTCATTTTGCTCAGTGCAGAGTGGCCAAAAGCAAGTTGTATTGGGAAAAAGAGAAAAAGAGAGGAGAGAAAGGAGGAAAGAAAAGAGAAAGAGAAAAAAAAAGGGAAGAAAAAGAAAAAAAAACGAAAAAAAAAAAAAAAAAGAAAAAGAGAAAGAAAAAGAAAGGAGAAAAAAAGGGGGTGGGGGAAGGAAACAAATCAAAAAGCAAAACAAAACAAAACAAAACAAAACAAAAAAAAAAAAAAAAAAACCAAAAAGAAAAAAAAAAAAAAAAAAAAAAAAAAAAAAAAAAGAACCACGGGGAGTATCTTCTGATTCTGTGTACTTTAAGTCCCTTGGCTTCTCCTGGAAGTTGTCCGTCTAGCTGATCTTCTGGGGGAGGGGCCTGTTGTGTTGATTTTCAGGTGTTAGCAGTTGGGGGAGCTGCTGTGCCCCTGCCTGGTGCAGGGCTCGGTGGGGGTTGTTTACCCCGTGAGGCCGCAGGAGCAACAGCCCCAGTGGCGGGGCAGCTCTGGAAACCTGGATTCAGCTCCGGCAGGAACTCCGTCTGCAGGGCCTGGAGGCTCCGGGGCGGGGCCGCTGCTCTGCTCAGCTGGGGCAGGAGCGTCCTCGCTGTCCTGGGCCCTCCCGGCCTCTGCCTGTCCCGGGGGAGGCGGGATCCTGGGCTGTGTCCCGGCGCCCTGTGCTCCGGAGCCTGCGCTGGTGGATTCGCGCTCCCGGGCCGCGCAGCCCCCTCCGCGGAGCCGCCGCCCGAGCCCCTCCGAGCTGCTCCTGGAACCGCGCAGCCCCCTCCGCACGGAGCCTCTTCCTCTGCCCGAGCCCCTCCGAGCTGCTCCCGGGGCCGCGCAGCCCCCTCCGCGGAGCCGCCCCCGAGCCCCTTCAGCTGCTCCGGGTCCCGCCGTGCGCGCTGCAGCCCTTAGGGAGCTCGGCGCACTCTCCTGGGCGCAGGTGTCTGTTACTGTCCCAGGGAACCCGAGGGCATCCCCGCCCTCCTGGGTCCTGCTCCCACTCCCCACGAGCCCCTTCCGCCCGGGAAGGTCGGTGCAGCTCCTGCGTCTCCGGGACGGGGCTCTCCTGTCCTGGGGACACTCGCCCCGGCCTCAGCCCGGCTCCTCGCGGGCCCCTCCCCCTTGGAGGCCTTTGTTTCTTTATTTCTTTTTCCCCGTCTTCCTACCTTGATAGATGCGCGAACTCTTCTCACTGTAGCATTCCAGCTGGTCTCTCTTTAAATCTCAGGCCGAATTCGTAGATTTTCAGGATAATTTGAAGGTTTTCTAGGTAGTTTGGTGGAGACAGGTGATTTGGAGACCCTACTCCTCCGCCATCTTGCTCCTCCCCCCTCTACCTACTACTTTAGATGCTTCTTTGAGAGACTGGTACAAAAACCTTGTTAGAGCATCTATGATTCTTTAGGGAAAGATAATTGATACCCCACATATGTAGAAAAATGGACAAAATAGATGATAATTGGATAGGAATGGAGGCATCATTACTCTGGAAGGGAAGGTATGAGTAGAAACAGAGAGAGGTATTGGTCAAGAGACACTTCCTGGAGGTGGGTGCTTATGGAGTAATTTGGGAAATAGAAGAGGGGCAGGTGAGTTGGAAAGGAAAAGGGACAGTAATTCTAGGCTACACAGATCCTAAGAATCATGAAAGATGAGACTCTTGTGAGGGGTGTGTTTTCTCACATTTGAAGGGAATTTATGCTTCAGGTTTTATTGTGTATTGTGCCATGGAGCATGGTTTCTGACCCAGGAAAGATGAGATATGATTCTCACAGCCACCTGGAGGATAGACAGACAGTAGGTTATGGATAGGGAGACTCTTCCTGGGAGACAGTGGTAGCACCTGCTACAGTAATCGAGATCCCGCTCTTCGGAGTGTGGTCCATGGACCAGAAGCATGGGGGTCACCTGGGAGCTTATTAGAAACACAGAATCTCAGGCCCCAACCCAGACCTCCTGAATCAGAATCTGCATTATTAACAGGCTCCCAAGTGATTTCTATGCTTTTTCAGCTTTGGGAAGCACTGGCCTGAGATGATGGATGACAGGTGTCTGGGCTCAGATGAGCACTATGGGAGATCTGACAACTTTGGAATTGGGAGCATAGAGGAGGGTGCTAGGCTGCGGAAGTTGAAATTGGGGAAGAGAGAGATAAGTGTGGGGTCTGTGTCCTCTGTCCCCAGAATTCCCACTCCAGTCACTATGCCAGGGTATGGACTCTGACCACTCTGGGGAAAAAGCCTGTGGTGTCCTCTCTGGGGTCTGTCTGGTCCTCAGGGGCTCCCTGTGGTCAAGCGTTGGGTGATGGGGATGGCTGCCAATTCTTTTTTCCCATCCTTCATATGATGGACAGAAAGGGACTGAGGAGGTCATATTAGTCATGCCCCCGCCTCAGAGCTGTATTGTCGCTTCATCAAATGTGTTATAACATGATGATACTAATTGAGAGGCTCTGGAGGTTGGGGGATGAAATAGGAATTCTTAACTATCCATTCTGGAAAATTATGATACTTACATCCTCCAAACGCTTTCAGGAGAGACCAGATTTCTACATAAGGGGTTATACACTGGTAGGAACCAAATTAATGCTACTTAAGGGATCATTCGATGATTTTTAATGAATGAACAACAAAAATTTTAAACCCTATAAATAGAGACCTGGCGAGATTGGCAATGGAACAATGGTACCAGGTGGGCATTTAAGAATTTTCTTAGGCTTTTGAGGATTTGTGTACCTCATCCCCAATCAGAATGAGTGATAAATAGAGGTGAGTGTTAAATAAAATAGATTGAGATTGAGCAGAAAGAAGAATTTTCTGAGATTAGAGGGTGACCAGGGGAGATGCGAGGGCACAGGATCTCTAGCCCTTTGCATGACCGTCTCACTGGGGTGTGGAATGCCTCAGATGGGCTCCTGCTCAGAAACAGGACAAGGTACAAAATGAACTCTCAAAATCCTTGTTATCCAAGCATTATCCAGTCAACTTCTTAAATGAGAGGCTGTGGTGGATGTGTGGTGTGTGTAATGTGGTGAGGCATGGGGATGATGAGTGATAGAAGAAAAACACCGATCTTATTAGAGCACTGAAATCTGCTATCAACTCTCCTAATCCTATGGGACATTAGGGCTCGAATAGAGTTTTAAGTTTACAAGTTCTTCCTCTCCATGCATTTATTTTGTGTCAAGGAGATATTAAAATCTTCTAAGGGGAGGAAATATCCCTTTATGTATTACTTCTATCTCCACAGTCCCAAATGATGATGATGATGATGATGATTATATACCTACCATTTGCTAAGTATTCCAAACACTTTCCATCATCACCTATTTAATATAAAGTTGAATGAGGTGAGTATTGTTATGCTCATTTTGCAAAAGTTGAATGGAAGGCTCAGAGACGTTATTTGTGCAAAGTGAGTAGTGAAGCTCGGATTTGTACCAAGGTTGAGCAAAATCTTGTGCCTAAAACCCCTGAGCTATACTTTGCAGGGAGTAGTGGCTCAGTGAGGGATAGATGATCATTGAAACTTGATGGCACAGAGGTAATTAAAAGATGCTGGATAACTCCAAATAGTGAATAACAAGGAAACAATTCTTGTGTGTTTCATGGCGTGTTAATCAGAGGCACACTTAGTGGCACAAGCAGCTGATACTCACTCTCTCCTTTACCCTCACTGCCCCCCCACCCCCTGCATGCAGGAGCTTGAAATGGGGGAAAGGCTGGGTGCATATATTCATAAAGCACCTCACTGAGAGTCATCTGTGTGTGCCTAATATATAGACATATGTGTTTAAATTTGAGTGGAAATATCCACCAAAGGTGGGGCACATTTGTGTCGGTATGTCTATAAACACGAGCATATGTTTTAGACTTTTTGGGTATGGGATGTGTGTATGTGCACAAATCCTGAAGTAGTTCAATCAGCACTAAGGTACCAGCCCCTTTCCAGCCCTGTGCATGGTTCTTTATGAATTTCGTTTTACAAATGACCAGTTTCTCACAATCTCCACTGCAGAATCCTTAATCGGTATAATTTTAAATTCTCCTCTTCCTGGATGGCTCAAATAGAGAATCCCACTTGGAGGCAAAGATGCAAATAAAATGGCTTTTCTTAGACCTTCCGTGAGGGGTTTCCAGGAGAGGCCCTTGCTTACAAGGGTGGTGTACTTTTAAGGGGAGCTTGTATCAGGCTACAAAGTAAAAAAGAGGAGAGCATTGCCTTGCAGCTGCTGTTTCTCTTTCTCTGCAAACCCCTTTTGATTGTAGCAGATGTATGGGGGCTCCACAGCAACCCAGCATCTTGGCCATGAACTTCCTGAAAGGAAACTCATTAAAGTTTTCTTGAGAGAGAATGCCAAATAAATATCAGGATTTGATGGAAGCACACTATGGGCTCTGAAAGAAGCAAGGTTGTAAGAGGATTCAATGTTTCTGTTTCCTTCTTTACAAAGCTTGGAGCAAAGCTCCTGGAAGCAGGAGACAAGTGGACCCCTGCGTGGTTTGAAGGCAGAGACACAGCACAGGACCCCCCTCCTCCACCTTCCAAAGCCAGTGCCGGGGCCTGCTTTATGAAGGATTGTTTTAAAGATTTTATTTATTTGTTCATGAGAAACACAGAGAGAGAGAGAGAGAGAGAGGCAGAGACACAGGTAGAGGGAGAAGCAGGCTCCATGCAGAGAGCGCGATGCGGGACTCGATCCCTGGTCTCCAGGATCAAGCCCTGGGCCGAAGGCGCTAAACCCCTGAGCCACCCAGGCTCCCCCTTTATGAAGGATTTTTATGAGAAACTTTACATCTGACATTTCACAGTATCTCTTGTCCAGAAAATGAGGAAATACAGATATTTATTGACATATAGAGTCAGAAGATCTAGGAAAACTGACTATGGAGATGGCAGAAGTTTCTCCCTTTCCCCAGGCCTGCAAATTATCTAACTTAGTTTGTGCCTTTCTGTGTTTTGTGCTCTTCTCAGTAACAAGATTAGGAAATCCTTTCATTGTTAATAAAGAACTACTGGGGGGAGAAAGGAGATGCGAGGCATATAGATGGAGGCACAGAGGGTGCCCTGTCCCATGTGAACTGAACAATAAGATCAGGTGTAAGAGAAGTGAAGATAAATGGACCTTGAGCTGCGACCCAGGTCCTGGCTCCTGTCTTCTCTATTCAAAGCCTGGAGCTTCTACAGTTTTACCTTGAATTTCACTGGTCCTTGCATCTCACTCCCTCATGACGAATAGAAGTTCGATATCCAATGATGCCCAAAGTCAAGAAATCCTTCCCATTAGCTATGTCTTTCCTTGGAATTCCATCTTCCCAATCTCTGACTACTGAAATCCTTCACAATCAGTGGTTCAGTTTAAATATTACCTCCTGCCCACATGTTCCAGGATTACCTACCCTGAAGCAATTTATTTCCTCTGCCCTCCTCTAGTCCTTTGTGTCAGTCTCACCATAGCTGGCTCTCCACACACCTGTTCAGTTGTAGTTACCCTGTGTCTTCGCCTTGTTCTTTACTCATCTGTCAGCTTCTGCGGTGGGGAGACTCTGCCCCATACATATTTATATCCTCTCCACAGGGCTTGACACAGAGCTAAAGACTTGCTAAGATGCTTTCGCATAGTATAAAATAGAGGAAAAGACGCCATGGTGAGAAGATGTAGAAGTAGGGGCATTAGGAATATTGATTATAGATATTATTGTTAACATAGGTTCTCATGTGATACTTTCAGGAATGGGTCATATATTAGGAAATGTTTCTCTCACCAGTAAATTTATTCCTGCACAAAGTATTCGTCATTCATTCTTTCTCTAATTCAAATACAGAGTTTTTCCGAGTGGGAATAAGACAATAAGCAAGAAAACCAATGTTTAATAATTCCAGAGTGTGAAGAACCCCTGAAGGAAATAAATGGGGTCTTATCATAGACGAACACAAGGAATGTTCTTTAGGTAGAGGTTAGGAGCACCTTACTGCTCACTGTCATGTATCACACTAATGTGATTATGAATTAATTCAATTTCTAACCTGCAACTGTATCAATAACATTGATAATGAGAATAAAAGCCTTCGGACCAGGGTGTGTGTGTCGACCCAGTGTTAGGATTGGTTCCTACTTTGGTCCAAATTCCCGAACTCAAAACAAACAAACAAACAAACAAACAAACCCAACAAATTCCTGAACTCAACACTGCCTTGGGAAGAGGGGAATCAGGGCCCTCCCCTTGCCTCAGGATGGACCCTGACCCCTCCTCTCCAGCTGAGGATTCTGCAAGCAAAACAGGGCTTAAGAGCTTTGATCTTGCTCCAGACTTGGAACAGATCAAGGCAGAGGCCTCTAAAGTAATGCCCCAGGATATGAGGAGCTGGGGAAGAGATGGAGACAGAAGTTCACAGAGAGGCTAATTGCTGTCACAGAGACTCCCTTTCACCTCCCACCTCAGTCTTACTGAGTTCTGGGCTCCTTGGGGCAGCTTGTCAGGCTTTTGGACTTTTGAGAGAGGTAAGATATCTCCTGAGTGACTTTAGAGTCTCCCACCTCTCATCCCCATCATCCATGGATCCCCGCTCCAAGGCTGAAGACAACCCAGGCTGTGAGGAGCAGGCCGTCTGCCAGGATCCCAGCAGCCTCAGCCACCTCTGTCATTACCAGGGTTTTCCTTTAACTACTTGCCTGCCCCTTCCTCCTGGCACCAGTTGGTAGCATTCCTTCCTGTCTCTTGCAGAGCAGTGGTCTCATTAAGAAAGGCTTGGGAGGGGGATCCCTGGGTGGCGCAGTGGTTTGTCGCCTGCCTTTGGCCCAGGGCGCGATCCTGGAGACCCGGGATCGAATCCCATGTTGGGCTCCCGGTGCATGGAGCCTGCTTCTCCCTCTGCCTAGGTCTCTGCCTCTCTCTCTCTCTCTGTGTGACTATCATAAATAAATAAAAATTAAAAAAAAAAAAAAAGAAAGGCTTGGGAGGGCAGCCCAGGTGGCTCAGCGGTTTAGCGCCGGGTTCGGCCCAGGGCGCGACCCTGGAACCTGGGATCGAGTCCCACGTCGGGCTCCCTGCATGGAGCCTGTCTCTCCCTCTGCCTTTGTCTCTGCCTCTCTCTCTCTCTCTGCCTCTCATGAATAAATAAATAAATAATCTTAAAAAAAAAAAAAAAAAGAAAGGCTTGGGAGTAATCAGAATCTGAGACTGGGACCCGTAACTTTACACCCACTCATCCTTTCCCGACCCTGCCTCCTGTTGGGATAACACGTTTGCATTAGACATACTATAGGTGAACTAAGAACGATCAGTTAATCATGCTGTGGGCTAAGGGAGCTGGCTAAAGCTTGGAGACTACCACGTTGACAGCAGGGGCTGAGGGAGGTCACCTAAGTTTCTGCCAGGATGGGGGCATTCAGGCTGGGGTACAAGGTGAGTGCTCAGAGATCTGGAGCCCTGGCTGAAGAGGATTGTGTGTGTGGTTGGTGGGGTGGGGGAACAGTGGCTCGACTCCTGCGGGGGTTGTCCTGGTGTCCTGAGCTGGGCTGGGTGGAGGTGGATGGAGAAGAGGTCACCCCCTCAGCTTAGGGAGGACTCCAGGCTCAGGTCAGTCTTAGAGCATATTCTCTCCAGGTGGCCCAGAGCAGAAGGGAAGAGAATGGGGAGCAGACAGTTCAGACCAGTCCAGCCTCACTCCTGTCCTCTCCCCCTCCCTCACCTCCCCTTCCCAGCTTCTCATTGGGGCATTTCACACTCACTACACACCTGCTGTGTGCACAGAGCTCCAAAGTGTTCTCTGGCCTTTCTCAACCCAGACACCACTGCCTTCCCCGTGCAGCTCACAGAGATAGTCAGACTCCTCAGCATCTGGGTTGATGTCCACGGCCAGAAGCCTCCCTGAAGCCTGGGATCCGGAGTATACATATTTGGGACAAACCACGGAGAAGCTGAAGAAGTGGGGAGAAGGGGAAAGTTGGGAGAGAGCCTCACAGTTTTCGGGGACAATATGATTACTTGCAGCAGCAAGAAGGATTAAAGCAAGAGGAGAGGAAGAACTTCCCTTGAGCAGACAGCGCTGCTTGTTTTCTGAAGCACAAATCCTGGACCTGATACAGGGAGGAACAGGGTGAAAAGAGACCCTTAGAGGGATATTGTCTCCCCAGGAGTGTTGGGGTTCAACAAGGTGTGGCGGGGGAAGGAGAGACCACACAGAGCAAACCGGCAGAAAACAAGGTGACACTCTGTGGGGATCTTGGCTTCCAGGTGGAGGCGCCAGGCCTGTCCTGCACACACAGGGTCGCTGCTAAACCAGGAGCCCTCAGCTGGGCTCTCAGACCTCAGTGATCTGCGTGGAGGAAAGACTGAGTCTGAGCAGGGTCCTTCTCTCCCACAAACCTGCCCTGGGCGCGAGGGGGCGTCTCCCTCCAGATGGATTGGAGGCCGAGGTGGTGGGGCGACCCGAGGGGGTCACCTGTGGCTCTGTCTTCTCCTGAGACGGACTGGCTTTGGGGTGACCGGGTCATTAGGCCTTTCCAATGTCCCCGGGCTGTCAAGGGTGCCTTAGGACAGGGGGCAGGATGGAAGTGAGGGCTGACCCGTCCCCTCCCTCTGAGGCCACTGACAAGGGGGCGGGGCTGTGCTTAGTGGGCAGGGCTTACCCAGGTGGACTCACTGCCTTGTAGGTATACCCTGGTTTTGGAGTTCTGCGCAGCACCCCCCATCACTTGCTGATGAGGAGATGTCTTTTCAGCTCTCTAACACCTGACCAGGTCTGTCCTCAGGAAGGGAGGAGGGGACGACAGTCAGAGGACAGGAGGAGAGAAGGGGGCTAATGTCCTTCCTTCCACTGGGCCCTGAGCCCTGCCCTACTCCCTAGATTCCTAAGGGTGGAGGAGGTGTGAAAGCAGATGTAGAAATGACAAGAAATGGGGCAATGTGGTAGGATGCAGCAGGATGGAGAGATGGAGGTAATGGGAAGGTGGAGCCCACTGGGAGGTGGGGATGTCTGGGGAGGTGAGCCAGGAGGGGAGGGAGGCAATCTGGGTGGGGTGGGAGGTTGTCCAGGTGGGAGGGGACTGGATGGGAGGTGGGCAGGGGAGGGGTCAGAGGGATTGGGGGCCTGCATTTGGGAAGTTGGAGGCACCAGGATGGGGTAGTGCCAGGGAAACTCAGAGATGTTCAAGCAGGCCAGCTGTCTAGAAGGAGCCCTGGAGGAGGATCCCACTGGGAGGAGGGCAGACAGCAGCTCACAAGGAGTCAGAGCCTGGGAGGCTGCAGGGAGTAAAGGCTGTGGCAGGGAAAGCAAAGTTGTTTGTGGGTCCATGGAGCATCCCAGGAAAGTGAGGGTAGGACCTCAGAGTCACTTCCCATTCAGGCTGAGCCATGACTCTGCAGGGGAGCTGGGGAGGCCCCCTGAGCAGCAGGGGTAGGGGTAGGATCCCCACCCCCTTTCCTTATCCTGGGTCCCTTCTACCCACTCTCTCCTTGTCCATACTCTCTCCTGGATATTCAAGATCTTTAGAGCCTAGAGGACTGGGCTGTGGATCATTAGACCAAAGGAATAGGGTGGTGTGTATATATGGACAAGTGTGACAAGTGTATGAGTGTGTGTAGGTCTGGAGGTGCAGGTGGTCTGTTTGAGGGGATGTGTCTTTGTGTTGTGTACATGTGAGAAGTTTATAACATATAGGTGTGGTATGTGTGTATTTGAGGTTAAGTGTCTGTGTGTATGTAGGAGTGTGAGCATCGGTGCATGTGCACATGGATGGATGCAGGTGCCTGTGTGCATGTGTGTGCTGTCCCAGGGGCTCCTGGAGACTCATACCAGAACATGTGACTGATTTAATTTGTGCACATTTCCAGCAGGGTTGAGGCTGTGCTAGGGGGTGGGGGGAGGAGGAGCCAGAAGAGGGAGGCTGTGAGTCCTGGGGTGGAGATGGGAGCCTGAGCAGGGGTGCCTCTGCCCTGCCAGGCACAGGGGGAGGGCATCAGGGTCCCGGGTCTGAGGCTGGGTGCAGACTGGGGCCTGAGGCCTGCACTCAGGGCTGCATGGGAAGGGCTCAGAGGCCCAGCTCTGACCAGGGAAGGCTATAAAGAGGGGGGCTAGGGTAGGAGGGAGGCCAAGGGGTCCAGGCCTAGACCAGGGGGTCCAGGCCTGCTCTCTCCCTGCCCCCACCCCAGGATCTGGGAATGAGGGCACCAGGCTGCAGGTCCTAACTCTAGGCTCTCCTCATTCTGCCTGAGGGCCTTAGGGTCCCCAGGAGTCCTTGTGTGCCACCTTCTGAGGCTGGGATGACCCTAATCGCAGTGGAAATTTCTGTCCCTAGTCAGTACTACTCAGGTCCAGAACAAGTGTTTGCTCCCTGGAGGCCCTTGGTATAAATTCTTGCTGAATATCATACAAGGTGGGCCCTCAGACCCCTTGTGCTGGGAAGTTCTTACTGAGTCTAACTCAAATCCCCTTGTGGCACTTCCAGTCCAATCCACTGAAGCTGAGTTTGTCAAGTTGGACCCACACCCCACCCTCCAGCATGGAAGTGGTTTCTTCTGGATAGGGACATGGGTCAGAGTGTAGGGACCCTGAGAGGAGAGGATGTGGGGTAAAGCCTGGTGGGTCGCAGGGGGTCAGACCTTTCCTGGGCCGGAGGCCCTGATGAGCAGGGCAGATCCAGAGCAGGGAGCTCAGAGACCACCAGGAGCAGCACTCCCACCTGCAGACAGGAGCCGAGGCCCCCGGGGTGGGAACACTCAGTGTCCCCTGCTCGGTGATGGCCGCCTCAGGCAAACAGGCCCCGACCCTGGTCCAGGAGTCCTTCATGTGCCCCAACTGGAGGCCCCTAGACTCTGTCCTCTTCTATTGGCTTTATGGGACGGGAAGAGGGGACGAGTACTCCAGCTAGACTGGGGTACTCTCCCCCCTTCCTCCACCTCCAGTGACTCCTGCCCAGCCTTCGCAGCTGGGCTTCAGGGCCTCCTGCCCACTGACACCTGTCCCTGGTCCTTCCCGCCCTCCCTCCACAGGCTCCCTGCATCTGGTCTCTTAGCTCCCCCTGGCAGCCTCCTGCCCCCTCTTGGCCTTATAGCCTGTCCCCACTCTGAGCCAGACCAGCCTCTCAGCTCCTTGCAAACTCGCCCCATCCTCTCCTCTGGGAAGTCTTGCGGGATTAATTCCTCTGGTTCTGGACCCCACACTGTTTCTATCTGAACCACTGCCAGGGTACCTGCAGGCCTGTCCTGTTCCTCTGTCTTCTCCTTCCTGGCTGTGTGCCTGGGCCCTGCTCCCCCTCTGTCCTCACCCCCTCTACATACAGCTGTGCCCCCATAGGCAGGGCTGGGTTTCCCCTCGACCCCCTCCAGGCACCAGGAGGACCAGGACTGCCCTGGACAATTGCCTGGGCCCCTCCCCATGTTCTGTGTTAAAGGAATAGCAGAGAAGATGGTGTCCAGCGGGGCTCATTCCGAGGGGGGGCAGTATGGACCCCTTATTGGGGTGTAGGCCTACCCGACCCCCCCATCCTCCTGTCCTTGTCTGCCTCTGACCCAGTGCACAGGCCTGTGGAGACGGAGGCCCTTGACCCCCTGGGACGCTGGCCTGGGGTGGGGAGCAGCAGGCAGGCCCACTGACATTTCTCAACCTGGGCCTCAGCTGCCCCTGCACACCTGCTTCCTGGTTGGGGCTCTGCACACCTGTGCTCTCCCAGGCTCCTCTTCCAGGCTCCCTTCCTTCCTCCCCTCCCTCCTCATGCAGCCCACCTGTCCCCACTGCCTGGGCTCCTTCAGCCCACTCTGCCTCTCCTGAGACCCTTGGGGTTGGCCTGCTGCCTGGAGAGGAGGGTGAGTGGTGGTGATGCAGGTGGAGGGGAGGGGCCTGGCTCTGGGGAGGCATCACCCTAGCTTGAGGACTGTCTCTGTGTGGGTTGCTCCCTTGTGGCCTTCCCAAGAGCTGCAGGATGGGGGTCCCTGTGCTGAGATGGGAGGGGGAGGGTGTCTTCTGTGCCTGTTGGAGGAGGGGAGCAGGCCTCAAGGACCCTGGAGGCTTCCTCAGGGAGCCTTTCAGTTCCTGGGTGACAGGGGAGTAGAGACCTGGGGGGAGAGCCAATCAGCAAGGACACATCTACAGTGGGACATTGAAACTCTGTAAGTGACCTACCTCCTAGTCAAATTCTCCCTCCCCAAAAGAGCCCTAAAGGGAAACAATGTGAAACTACAGCAAGAGGAGTTGACATCTGACCTGAGAGGAACTTCCCAGGCAATCCTGAAGTGCATTTGGGCGCCACTGCTTCTGACAGGTGCACAGCTTTTGCAAAGCTCCCCAGTTTCCCAGTAGGTTGCCCCACCTCCCCCAGATGACTTGGCCCCATGCTCGGCTCAGGGGGCCTATGCAGAGAAGCCCAGGGTCCTCCCCGTCCCTACTGCAGCCTGTGTGTGGCGATGGCCAAGATGCTACTGTGGGAAGTCCCTTCTCTGGTCTCCCTGCAGTCCTTCCTGTGCGCTGGGAATGGGGGGATCCGCCAACCAGCTAGAAGAACTGCAGGTGGGAAGGTGGCTAGAGGACAACAATCTGTGTGAGGAAGGTCCTGGGGGAGGGCTGTTGTGCCTCACTTTCTCCACCACTCCCCCTCCTCTTCCTTGCCCCATGGGCCCGGGGAGATGAAGGCGATGGCACAGGTAGCTCACACACTGGAGAACGGTCTCTGCTTGGGCTTCAGGCCTCACAGGTGCTGGGGAAATACAGCTGAGTCCCAGTCATGGCCCTTGTTCTCTGCTGTGGATGGGTCTCTAGGGGAGGGCAGATGGGGCGGGGTCGGAGTCCATCATCCTGAGGCCCTTTGAAGCCCTTTCCGTTCCTGGCACCCACATTCCAGTTCCTCAGCAGCCCTCAGGATGGTATCTCCTCCTCCACCCCCACCCCCAGTCCAGAGTGGACAAGAGGGCACATGGGGGGCGGGAGGAGGGTTTGGTCTGTTCAGGTTCCTCTGTGGGATGAAAGTAGGAATAAGGTGTTTGAAAGCCCGGCAGGTTTCTCTGGTCTTCTTCTAGAATGAAGGGGTCCTGGACTGGGGAAAGGCAGGGAGATCATGTGGAGGGTGCTGTGGGGAAGGGGTGGGGGGCCCTCCTATCTGCGCCCATTCAGCCCATCAGCTCAGGAGTTTGTACCTGTGCTCCCCGCCCCAGTGTCTCCATTCCACTGAGGCAGTGCAGTCAGTGCAGCTGCCATCCCCTAGGGCAGCTCTTCAGCTCCAAGGAGAGGTGGGGGGAGGGAAGGACGAGCCAGGACCCGGGGTCACACTCACACCAGAACCTTCCAGTGGAGAGTCAAGGGATCAGGACAGAGCTGCTCCTGCTCTGCTTTAGGATTTCTTCCCTGTCCCCCCCCCCCCCCCCCCCCGCCACCTTCTCTCTCTTCAGTGCTCATTTCCAAGGTGACCCAGCTACTGAGGTTAGAAGGGGACCTGTGACAGCAGGAAGGATCTGGAGCAGGGGCAGGTGGGTCAGAGATGGAGGGGAGAAGGAGGGGCAGGGAGGGCTTGAGAGAGAGGATCCCTTGGAAGAGGGGGCTCAGCACCCTGGGTGTCCCCTCAGCTCCATGTGTCCAGGGCTGTGGTGGGAGGGACCCGATTAGAGCAGGGAGAGTGCTTCCCTGTGTGCAGCTTCCAGGAGCCCCTGGACACACAGGGCACAGAGCAAATGAGGGATGGAGAGAAGCTCCTCTGGCAGCTCAGGAGGGAGGAGCAGAGGGCAGGGCTGGGGGAGTCTGAGGAGCAGAGGGTGTGGGTGCCGAGGCCGGGTGTGCACAGCAGGCGTGTGCGGCCCGCGGGTCTGTGCTGCGGGGTTCACAGTCCTTGTGCCCAGTTCTGTGTGTGAGCAGGTATCACCCGGGGCAGGGGTGGCTGTGACATCAGGTTATCGAAGCCCAGGGCTGCGAGCTGCCTTCCCACCGGGCCTACAGGGTGTGCTTTGCTTTTAGGAGCAGCTGTGGGCGCCCAGGGAAGACCCCTGGGTTGGGAATGGAGCCCGCGTGGGCTCCAGGGCTGGCTCTAGTGACCAGCGGGGCCCCTGGAGGCATCACCTCTGGGAGCTGCGCTGCCACCTGCTGTCCAAGCATAAAGGAAAAGCCAGGTGGCCCTTGTGTGCCAGCAGCCCCAGGGCTGGGGCCAGGAAGGGAAGGGGCTGCCGCGGGGGTCAGGGACGCCGGTGGGGAGGGCGGCAGGAGGGCTTCCCTGAACTCGGAACTGCCTGGGTTCTCGCTGGAGCCCCGACTCCCCAGGCTGGGCGGCCCCCCCTCTCTCAGCGCCCAGGGCCCAGGGCGGGCTGTGCGGGGAGCGCCCTTCTCTGCCGCCCTCTGCTGGCCGCGGAGCGCGTCGCAGGCCGCTGCGGAGAAGGTGCCCCTCAAGTCCCCAGGGCCGGGTCCCTCCCCCCTGGTGGAAATTGCATTTATGAGGAGAAGCAAACTTGACTGTTCCCCTGCATCTCCCGGATCCCGGCCTGGCCCCTGCTTCCCAGGGGCAGTCAGGAGCTCCTTAAGGCTGAGAAAGTCTTCCTGAGATTTCAACCCCTTTGTCATTGCCTAAGTTTTCATTTCTTCCTATTGGGAATGTGCTGTGAGGACAAAGGGCTGAGATCAAGATATTGAGGAATGAGACCAATTTCTGCGCGTCCTTGGGGTCCATCTAGAATTTCACCTTAAGAAGGTCATTGAAGGGTTGCAAGGAATGATGGCAGAGGTAGTGACATTCCTGGAGAACATGGGTCTGGAGCCGACCAGGCATGATGAGTCTGGGCTTCTGTGCATTTGCCCCTGAGCTCAGCCCATCAGCCTCAGCAGGGAGATGGATGGGCAGGAGCCAGGAGGCAGGAGGCAGGGATGCTGGAGGAGATGGCAGATGGACAGATGCTGGCAGGACTCCTTATCTCTAGCTCTCGATGCCCTTCCCCACCAGGCTGTCCTGGGCCCTCCCCTCTAGTGCTCAGGGCTCATTAGGGACTGCCTGTCTTTGGGAGACACCAAGGAGGCCAAGTTGCATTGGGTGTGCAGGGGGGAGAGGAGGGAAGGGAACCCAGATAAATGAGGGAGGAGGAAGGTTTGGGATGCCTGGGATGTGAGCTGGGGTCCCCTGATCCCTGGGGCGTGGCAGGCTTGGCAGGGACACTGTGCTGGGCACACATACTGAGGTGCTGGGGGTGAGGGAGTGGGGGTGGGGTGGGAAGGGATATGAAAGGGATTGAGTTCCACTGATTTGGGACTTATTGTGGGAGACCTGGTGCAATAGGAGCCACTGACTTTATGAAGAGCTTCCTATGTACACAGAGGGGTTACAAGTGCCATGCTGGGATAAAAGAGGGACACACATATTTCTGTTCCCATTTCCTTATTTGGAGACCTCACACATGTCCTTGGTTTCTCCAGGTGTGACTATCTGTGATGCAAGGAGCTGCTGGGTTGTTCCTGCCCAGGGTGCAGAGCCAGAGCTCCCAGGTTTTCTGTTCTGCACACCCTGGTACTCCTCTGCCAAAGCACTTCCAGTGGTGTCTTGCCTCTCCTCACGTCTCTAATATGCTCCAGATATATAGATACCTGGTCAAGGGGAGCTGAAATGCCCTCCCAGTATTTCCTGTGGATCTCAGTGGATGGACTGGGAAAGGTCAGATCAAACCTTAAGGTGGGAGGAGAACTGCATTCGGAGTCATGGAGAATGTTCTGAGAGGAGCAGGATGTTGCAGTAGGATTCCAACCTGCATCCTAATCCACCAGCCATCTACCTGCCACAGAAATGGCTTCCAGGCACAGTTCCTCTGTGCTCTACAAGCCAGCCCACCCCTGCATGTAGGGGGCAGTTGTGGGGGGGGGGCAGGCCGAGAAGGAGGATATGGCTATAGGGACGGGGACAGAAAGGCCCAGGATATTCATGCCCAGACCAACAGATGAGACCAATACGACGGAGCTGGTCCCAGGACCTGGTGGGTCCTATAGACCCAGACACAGAATCACCAAAGACACAGTGGACTGTGGGACAGAGACACAAGGGGATAGAGCCAGACACAGGAGAAAGGAAAGAGAGGAGCCTCCATGGACCAGAGCAGAAGATCATGACAGACACAGAAATACCCCGAGGCCAGAGATAACAGAGACAGACATGGACTCAGAGACAGGAGAGGGACCTAGGCTCAGGGGGTGGGAAAGCCATGGACCCAGAGCCAAAGGCAGATCCCTGGACGGGGGGACAGGGTGATGAGACTCCAGAGAAGGGCCCACAGGGAGGGAGGGAGAGGGAGACAGAGGAGGGCCAGGAGGAGGTGGGGGCAGGGGAGAGGCAGGGAGAAGGGGCAGGGAGAGGCAGCAGAGGGTGGGGTGCAGGCTCTGAGCCAAGGGCTCTGCTGGCCTCCCAGGTCCTGGGGCTGTGGTGGGAGGAGGGGCTCGTGTGTGTGTGTGTGTGTGTGTGTGTGTGAGTGTGACAGGACCCCAGCAGGCAGGAGCTCTAGTCACAATGACAGAGTCCTGTGGTGCTGAAGGTGCCCCTGTCCCCCTCCCTCTGCAGCCCCTGCTCTGAGCAGAGGGGGGCAGGGAGAGACACCAGATGCAAGTCAGAGACAGTCTGAGCTGGGAAAGAAGTGGCAGCGCCGCCTCCCCCACACCCCGAGATCAGAGGGAGAGGACCTGAGAGTGGGGAAGGGACAGAGGACTGAGGGGGACAGGGCTGGAGCAGGACACCTGTGGGAGGCAGGGGTTCAAGAGACGCAGGGGGGCTGGGGGAGTCAGGGCTGTGGGGAAGCAGGTCAGGGGCAGGGGGGAGGCCAGCAGGGCTCCTGTGTCCCCAGAGACCTGGGCTGGGTGGACACAACCCTGTGCTGAGGTGGGGAGGCCGTCAGGGCTGCTTCTAGGCTGACCCTGTCCCTCTGCCCTGTTTTCCGTACAGTGAGCCTGTCCCCTGCCTGCCACCTGCTTCCCAGTGGTGGTGTCACCTGTCCCTGCAGGAGCCTGGCTCCTGCGGCCTCCTCTGTGGGGATGGCCCTCACAGCCTGCAGGGCCGCCCTGAGCGTCCTCACCAGGGGCCCGTGTGTCCTCCGGGGCGGATCTCAGTGTTGAGGATCGCCTAGTGCTCTCTGAGGCTGGGGGAGAAGGGAGGACCCAGCCGGGGGCAGGATTTCCAGAGAAAAACCAGGTGGATGTGGGAGACACAGTGGAGGATGTGCCTCCTCCCACATGGCTCTGAGAGGTCATTGTGAGGGAGAAGCTCCCAGCATGTGACAGAGGGGACATTCCTGGTGGCTGCTGGAGCCCCAGTCACCTCTCTCTCTTGCTTCTGAAGCAGGAAGAGCAAACCCTCACCAGACAGGAGATAGCTGGGCTGGCCTGGGGTAAACAGCTGGATTGGGGACCCGGCATGAAGGGGACAGGGTGGGGGCGGATGTTCACAGCCAGGCTGGGTGTCCCGAGGTTGCTAGGGTTGGGAGTGAGGCCCACGGAGGGAGCCCTGGGATGTGCCGGGCAGTGATGCGCACGTGCACAGGTGTCTGCAGAAGTGTGTGCCCCAGTTAGTGTGTCTTCTGAGCGTTGGTGTACGGGGGGAGGGGGAGAGGTCACATTCAGGTGACTTTGTGTCAAGTGACTCTGTGCCCCAGGCTCCTGCCTTCCATCCGTGTGGGTGATGGCACGTTGGACTGTCTGAGCACCTTTGTTCATTTGTGTGTCTCCATGTGGTCATGTGTGAACAGTGTCTTGGTCTTCAGGTATTTTATTTGGCTGCCTGTGGTGGAGGGCTGCGTGTGCAAGGTGTGTGTTGTGCGTGTGTGTGTGTGTTTGTGTACCTGCGCGTGTCTGCAGGAGGAGAACAGTCTGCAGAGCCCTGGCTGCCCCAGCATCACCTCCTGCTCTCCCTCCACTGGGTAGATCTGCCCCCGCTGAGGGCCTGACAAGGGGGCAAACAGCACAGTGGCAAAGTGCTCTGCCCACAGAGACCAGCACCGGGTAAACCTGTGCAGACGCTCCCTGCAGGGGAGGAACCCGGACGTAGGCCTCAGGGCCCCAGACCCACACCCAGTCCTGCAGGCACAGGCTGTTCACCAGAGCAGGTGCACTCACTCATACACACACACACACACACTCTCAGGCACCCACAGGCCTGCCCCACACAGAAGGACACACACTCACTGGTCATAATAGGGGGTGCCTGCCAGGGTTTGGGGGGTGGGGTGGGGGCACACCCAGCCTCAGAGCCAAACACCAGACACTTGTTGCTTTTGTCTTGGATAGCGTGGGAGAGAAAGAGGGAGAGAGAGAGAGAGACTCCTTCACTGCTTCCCAGTCCTGCCACCTCACCCCCTTCTCTAATTCCTTGAGGCTACTCTCACACCCCCTCTGAGCACTGCCCCTACCCCTGGTCCCTCCCCTCAGTCCCTTGTCTCCTCCATGCTCTCTCCCTCCCTCCTGCTTCCATCCTTTCCTTGGACTCTAACTTTCCTCCTCCTGCCCCCTCTAGGCTCCTGCCCTGGCGCCCTAGACCCTGTAGCCCTGTTTCTCCACAGTATCACCCTTCTGCTCTGTCTACACCCGCCTTGGCCTCTCCCTGCAAGTCCTCCTTCTGCCCTCCCAGCCTCTGGCTTCTGCTGCTGCCACCTCTGTCACCTGTACTCATGGGTGTGTTTCTGTCTTGCTTCTTTCTAGCACTGTCCCTTCTCCACTGGGGTGCAGGTGTGCTCGCTGGGCTTTGCCCCTGCCCCTTCCATGGGGGCTCTCCTGCCCCCCCCGCCAGAGCTCCAGTGTGGCCTGTGTCTCCTGCCCTCCCTATGTTGAAGCTGCAGGCATGGCCTTTGGCTCACAGGCTGTGTCATCCCTCTGGTGGGGGATGGAGGCGGGGAAGCAAGAGGTCTGGGGCTGAGTTTGATCCCTGCCCTGTTCCTCCTGGTGTAGTCTCCTCACCTGGACTCACTCACCTGTAACAGGTGGGTAATACCTGTCAGGGCTGCAGGAAATTCTTCCAGGGTCTATAGTGAGCATCAGCGCTGTGGTAGGAATGTCACAGAGGAGCACAGTGTGTGCTCAGTAAATGTGCCCTTCCTCACTCTGCTCCCCTGGGCCTTAGCCTGGAGTCCAAAAAGTCTGTAGAAGGGAGAAGAGTGAGAGTAATAGACTGTGTAAGTCCAAACTGACTATCAGGGATTGCATATGGTTCAGCCTAACAAAGGCTCTAAGCTCTGAGCACAGGAAATGCCCTTGAGTGTGCACAAGAAGGGAGGAGGGGGCAGGATGGAACCACGGGACACAGGAAACCAAATCCAATTTGAATGAGCCAATTCACACGCAGGGAGGAAGGAGGCATGTCCACGGTCCACCTGCATCCATCCTACTGTGGCCACACTGAGCCCCTCCGTCCCTGCGCTCATGGGCCTGTGTGTGCTGGGAGCTGCCCTGCTCTGGGGTCCAGCTCCCCCATCCCTCTCCCCTCCACACAGGACCTGGACTCCTGGAGCCTCAGACCCACATCCTCCCTCCCCTCCCTGCATGGCAGGTGCAGACACATGCACACACACGCACACACGCACACAGAGGTGCCCTGGGATTTCTAAAGGAAAGCACTACCCCCCGGAGATGGGTTCCCTCCAGCTGCTGCTGCCTTGACCCTGAACCTCACAGGGCAGGGGAGGCTCAGATTGCTGCCTCTGCCTGGCTTTCTCTCTCACTTCCCTCCTGTCTCCTGGGGAGCAGAAGCAGTGGGTCCTACACCTACCCTCTCTGTGTGCTGGGCACCCAGGGGAGACCCAGAGGGAGGATCAGAGACCCTGCCCTGGGGGAGCTCCCTGCCAGCTGGGAAGAGGAGCCTGACAGCCAGGGTGGAGGGACACAGGGCTCTGGGTGCTCCCTCAGCAAGTGTGTGTGTGTGTGTGTGTGTGTGTGTGTGTGTGTGTGAGCGGAGTGGGTCAAGGCAAGTGGACCAGGACAGAGGAGTCAGATGATGGGAGCCTGGCAATGACCAAAGGAGGGAAAATGGAGGAGGACTCAGAAGTCTAGAAGGTTTCTAAGGAGACAAGGAGGATGATGCTCAGTTAGTAGCAAGGAGCAGGAACCTGGAGAGGAGATGGTCAGAGAAGTCACAGCTCTCAGGAAGTGCATGACCTTGGGGGAGGGGATGTGAGCCTGGGAGACACTTGAGGAGGGAGGGGGGGAGAGAGAGAATGTGTGTGGGAGGCAGAGGGATGGAGGAGGAGGGTCTGCTGGATGCAGGGCCACCATGTAACCTGTGCCAGGGCTGTAGCTCCATGGTGACCCTGGGCTGGGTGGGCAGGATGCTGGGAGTGACACTGACTTCCTGGCCCTGATGTGTCCTCCTGGGCTGTGAGGATGGTGAGCCTGGACCCCACAGGCTGGGGAGCCATATCTGGGGGGACACAGTAGCTGGAACTGGACGGGTGGGGAAGGGGCCCCTGGGGGTCAGGAGACAGAAAGAGAGAGAGGGAGATGGGGGTGTGGTGGGGAGGGTCATGGGAAGCCTGAAGGCTCTTGGACCTTTCTCCGGGCTCTCCCCATCACCCACCCCTTCCAAGGACAGAATTCTATGTTCTGGGCTCAAAGTCCTCCCATAAATGATGTGTATCAGCCTCTCATGTGCAGAGGGTAAGGTATTCCTGCCCCACTTCCCAGCTGAGGCCTCAGCTTGGCAAAGCTCTTCTGGGCAGGACATGCTGAGAAGGGCCCCAGGAGTGGGGTCTTTTGCCCTCTGGAGAGTCTCCTGTCCCTTCCACCCCTGGCCCCAAGCCTGGCTGCTTCTCAGGGCAGAGCCTGCAGGATGGGGCCCCACACGCAGTCCTGTGATTCTCTGCTCTGCCCTCACCTGCTTTGTGATTTGAGGCCAGTGACTTACCCTCTCTGTGCCTTAAAGTCATTATAAATTAGCAGCACTAACTTCTGCTTCTGGAGCCTGTTGTCAGAGGTAAAATGAGCTCCTGCCAAAGAACCGTGCGCAGTTGTAAAGAATCATACATCTGAGTGCATGAGGCGTTTAATCCATCCTCCTCATCAGCTCTGAGGTCTTCCTTCCCACTCTCCTCCTCTTCTGCCTGATGCTCTTCCTTCCTTCCTTCCTTCCTTCCTTCCTTCCTTCCTTCCTTCCTCTCTTTCTGTCTCTTTCTTTTTTTTCTCTACCAGAGTTTCTTATCTTGTGTGTCTCTCTTCTCAGATCCCAGAGAACAAGGACCTGTGTTCTCCCCTGGGGTGCTTTCCTTCCCTCTGGGCTTCACAGGAGAAGTCCAAAGAGTGGATGCTGAGACGTGCAGGGGGGTGAGATCCACAGGACAGGGAGGCCTCGGGGGACAGGACAGGTAACCGGGCATCTGCATGTGGGCTCTTCCCTCCAGGCTGTGTCATCCTTCCTCAGAACATTTGCCATGACCGGGGGAGGGGAGAAGTCATTCTCTCTTGCAACTCATGGTTAGACAGGAATCTATTTCCTAATATTTAGAGAGACTATTGTTTTCTCGATGTGGGATACATCACCTGGAGGTCCATCCCACAAACAAAGAAACAGCAGTGAACAGAGGCTTTCCTTTACCTGCGTGTGTGTGTGTGTGTGTGTGTGTGTGTGTGTTTCTCTGGTTCTGGCATTTACCTTCCCTGGCTCTAAGGAAATCCTCTTCTAGGGTATTCTTTTTTTTTAAATAAATTTATTTTTTATTGGTGTTCAATTTGCTAACATACAGAATAACACCCAGTGCTCATCCCGTCAAGTGCCCCCCTCAGCGCCCACCACCCAGTCACCCCCACCCCCCGCCCTCCTCCCCTTCCACCACCCCTAGTTCGTTTCCCAGAGTTAGGAGTCTCTATGTTCTGTCTCCCTTTCTGATATTTCCCACACATTTCTTCTCCCTTCCCTTATATTCCCTTTCACTATTATTTATATTCCCCAAATGAATGAGAACATACACTGTTTGTCCTTCGACTGACTTATTTCACTCAGCATAATACCCTCCAGTTCCATCCACGTTGAAGCAAATGGTGGGTATTTGTCATTTCTAATGGCTGAGGAATATTCCATTGTATACATAAACCACATCTTCTTTATCCATTCATCTTTCGTTGGACACCGAGGCTCCTCCACAGTTTGGCTATTGTGGCCATTGCTGCTAGAAACATCGGGGTGCAGGTGTCCTGGCGTTTCGTTGCATCTGTATCTTTGGGGTAAATCCCCAACAGTGCAATTGCTGGGTCATAGGGCAGGTCTATTTTTAACTCTTTGAGGAACCTCCACACAGTTTTCCAGAGTGGCTGCACCAGTTCACATTCCCGCCAACAGTGTAAGAGGGTTCCCTTTTCTCCGCATCCTCTCCAACATTTGTGGTTTCCTGCCTTGTTAATGTTCCCCATTCTCACTGGTGTGAGGTGGTATCTCATTGTGGTTTCGATTTGTATTTCCCTGATGGCAAGTGATGCGGAGCATTTTCTCATGTGCATGTTGGCCATGTCTATGTCTTCCTCTGTGAGATTTCTGTTCGTGTCTTTTGCTCTTCTAGGGTATTCTAAATTTCTTTCTGAACTGAAACCCATCTCTAGTGGAGGCAGCTACTGATCCAGGATCTGGTTCTTTGTGTTTTATAAAAGATGTGTGTCCCTGGGGGAGGAAGAGGGTTAAGTGTAGAATGTCGAGAGGTAATATGATTACCCACTCCTGGATGTAATTACCCATTAGCCCTGGATATTCAAACTTTATTACATTTATAAGCGTCCATGGAGGTGGGATAGACCTGGAAAGCTTTGCTCCCTGGTCTTGTCTGCAAGACTTCTCTGGAAGGTTCCCTGTGCCACCCAGCCGGGGTGGGGAGAACAATTCTCCTTTAGGTTGCTTGGGTTAATGTTCTCAGGGTCTCCCCTGACCCTGAGGGGAGCTGGGGAGCTGGTCTCTGCAGAGCCCTGAGAAAGCCTGGGTAAGAGGTGGGGGCCAGCTTGCCATGCTGTCTTATGTCTTCACATACTTGTGTGGTGGTTGCTTCATCCCTGGTCCCTTGTAACCTAGATTCAAGCATGTACACTGGCCTCCAGGTCTCTAGTCTCTGCCTCAGTTTCTCCTTTTGTGGGTTTCATTAGTGTATTACTGGGGGCCTTTAGTGAGGAGCTGCTTGAAGGCATTGATGGTGGCTGCTCAGAGGTTGTCTACACTGCTGACCCCAAATTAATGGACAGTCACTAGTAGGTTATTTTGTTCTCACTGTGCAGGGGGCTTCCTTAGCTCTCAGTGCAGACACAGTCCAGGCCTTCTCTCCTCTCCTCCATGGGATCCCTAACCAAGCTATCCCAGTACCTTCTCCAGAGCTGGTCAGCCTCCCCTGCCTGCCTGCCTCAGTTTCTCTTTCTCCTTGTCCCCCACTTCCCTGCCCTGGGTGTGCCAGGCTCTGAGACATTAGGACTGAGTTCAGGCCTCCTTTGATGGCAGCATCATCGGGGGGAAGTGCAGGGGAGGCCGTGTCCATATCCACATAGGGCCCCTGGAACCCCAAGGTGGGCACAGGAGGGAGCCTGAGGCAGCCCTGGCAGCAGCCTGGCCCTGTCAGCTCTCTGGGCCCATCCAGCAGCAGCAGGACCTGAGAGGGGCCCGGACTCAGCAGGAGCCAGGAGGGAGGGCACAGGCTCCTGGAGCCACTCTGCAGCCCCCTCCCTGGCCTGGCTCCCCCTCCTGCTGCACACCTGCCTCCTTCTCTCTCCCTGTCTGCTCCCCCACCTCCTCCCTGCAGCCCTGGCTTCTTCCTTCCATCTTGGCCTCCTTCACCTTCACCTCTGTCAATGCATCTGTTTGTCTGGGGGCCTGTCTGTCTGACTCCAGATGTCCTGTGCTCTGAGATTTCCCAGCTGGGTCTGCCCTCAGCTGGGTCTGTCCTCAGCTCCTCCCTCTGGCTGTCTCCCTGCCTGTGTCCCTCCCTCAGGGTCAGAGGGTCTCTCTTCCCCTCACATCTGTGTGAGTCTCACCCTGGGCGCCTGTCAGTGTGTCCCCCTGCATGTCCTGCTGTCTGTCTCCTGTGCTGCCCCCCATCCCTGGTCCCTCTCTGCCCTCCCTTCCAGGGCTCTCCCTGCTTCTCTCATCTCTGTGTCTCTCAGCTTCTCCCCCGGTCTCTGGCTCCTGAGACAGACACCCTGGCCTCCTCCCCTCTTCTCTCCTTCCCCCCTTCAAGTTTCAGATACTTCCTGTGACATCACTAGGGTGGGCTCCCCCCTCCAGGTTCCTCCAACTTTGCCTGAAGGAGGGACTTAAGATCTCAGCTCTGCACCCTCTATTTCCATGCAGCCCTGGGCCACTACTTTTCCTTTTTTTTTTTTTTTTTTCATTTAAAATTTAATCGTCCATGCAAAAGGAGGGATGAAGGGTGGGAATGGGCAGTGGACACAGGAACCAGATGACATGGCCAGGGCCACAGCTCCTAGGAGAGTGGGTGAAAAAAAAAGATGTGGGGTGGAAAAGGGGTGGCGGACACCGTGGCACCATTCTGCCCACTTGCAGGAGCTCCTGTAATTACTGAAACCCCTCCTGTTTATCCTGGCACCTTAAAATTCCATCACTTGTTCTGTCTCTAGCACTAGTGGCTCCTTCTTTTGCTGCCTTTGGCTTATTTTACCCTGACAGAGCTTAGGTAGGATGATGTTTAGAGCCTGGAAACGCCCTGGCCTTATGAAGTTGGTACCCCATCTTCCCTGCTTCTGCTCCTTCTCCAATCTCACCTTTTCTGCACTTTAAGACAGATCTTTGATGCTTCTCTTCCTAACCTCCCTCCCCATGCTAAAAACAAAACAAAACAAAAAACCCCCACCACTTTCTGGGGGCGGGGAGCTGGCAGCAGACAGTGGTAGGGGGTAGGGTGGAAGGAGGGGGCAAGGACCACCAAGGCTCCCAGATCCCTGGAAGGGCAGGGCAGGGGGTCCATAGAGGAGAGGGGTGAGGGCAGCGGCCGCTCCTGTCCTCTCCCCACTGCCCACTCTCCAGGGGGCCTCAGCACAACCGAAAGAACAGGTGTGTGTGGGGTCAGGTGTGCCAGGCCACCATCACCACTGCTGCCCTAGGACAGACCTCACCTGTAGCTTTGTTGCGGAGCTCAACAACATGGTGAGGGCCTCGGCAGTGCACTTCTTGGCATCTCGCCACACACGTGTTGTCCCTTCTCTTGGTGCAGTACTATGTGCGCCCACAGTAGATCCTTAGTAGCAAAAGTTGCCACCCGTGTCCCATTCGAAGGCTGTCTGTAAAGCGCATATTTTGAGCCTAGTGTTGAGGTGACGTGGCAGGTGATGCTCTATCACACCGGGGGCCGTTGTGGGGTTATGCACTGCGCCCTATGTCCTATGCACATTCCTGGTAGCTCAGGAGGTCCTTGTGCTTGCGGTGCTGCTGGCACACAGGGCTCGGGCAGGGCTCCTTGACTGAGTGTCACAGCTCCTGTCATTTTGGATGGGAGACGTTACTGAAGGCCTTGCCTCACCTCACAGGTGTGCTTCCAAGGGTGTACTTTCCAGAGGTGGGCGCTGTCACCTGCCTCCTATGGCCCCTGGGCCCCTGTGGACCCTGTGGCCCTGTCTGCACCCACATTTCCCCCTCCCCCGCTGCCATCACTCAGCTGGGGACATGCAGGAGGCCTTGGGGCATCACTTTGGGCATCTCCACAGCACCCAGGAACTCAGATAGCCCGGATCCCATGTGGATGGCCTCCTGCCTCCAGAGACTGTGGCTGTTCTGGACTTCTTGGTGCGCAGGGTGCATGTGTAGTTTCCCTTGCTCTTTGTCTTCTTCTCAGAGGCAGATGTGACCCAGGCCATGGGGACCATCCAGAATGAGGCTATGAATGCGGGGGTGGTGGCTGAGGCGATGGTGGAGGCAGAGATAGGGGTGCAGCTGGGTCATCTGGTTTGGACACAGGTGGAGGCTTCAGAGCTGCTCTGTCCACTGTGGAGGCAGCCAGGCCAGGGGCACAGCAGCAAGGGCATCAGTGGTGAGGCTGGAGCTCAGCCCTGACTTGCAGGGGGTTTTGGGTGTGCCCCTAGTGTGAATAGAAGGAGTTCAGGAGGTTGCCCACTCCACCAGGCAGATATGAGGGTAGCAGCATGCAAGGGAACACGGGGAATATGACCTCAGCCTTGGTGGGGCCTCTAGAGCTCAGTGGGCTGGAGGCAGGAGTCCTGTAGAGCCCAGGCTCAAGGCACCACCCCTGGCCCTTGGGCTTGGACAGGCCTCATGGTTTGCCCGAGGGCCTCCAGGCTGCCAACACACCCCCACTGCCCTGTGGAAGGGAGGGAAAGCAGTGCCTCTGCCACTTTTTTTTTTTATTCCCCAGTAACTGGGGACCCTGGCCTGTCCCCAGCCTCCCACCCTCTCCCCAGCAGGCAGTGAGTTGCACAAAGAGAAGGGGAAGGGATTGCTCTGGGGACCAGATGCAGGATACACAGACCCTCCCCTGCACCTGCCCTTCTTTCCCTCAAGCAGAGGCACATTTGGGACAATCCCAGCTTGAGGCAGAGAAGACCTCCTAGGACCTGGGAACAGGCACAGATCACACACCCAGCTGCCCCTTCCCTACTGTCCTGTCATCACAGCCCTCCTGCCAATCGTGCCCTTTTCCTTTGCCTCTGGGAATCCTGGGTCTGTGGTCTGGGCTGGGCCACTCACCCCCTCCCCAGCACAGTGCCCTGAACACAGGACCTGCCTCCTGGAGATATGTAAGGACAGGGGTGCTGGGTTCTGTAGGTTTTCCTCAGGTGGAGGTTCTTCCTGAGATCTGGGCACTTCATTCTGCTGCAAGTTCAATGCTCTGTCTTTATGGAACTAGTATAGACTGTCTTTAGGACCGGCTGCTCCCCTTCTCTCCCCTCTCTCTACCTCCACCGCAGGTTAAGGAACCTAATTGAGGCTTTGGAATCTCATCACTATCAAGTAGAGGCAGTGGTGCCAACTTTTCCTTGAGACCCATTTTGTGAGTCCATCACATGTGCATTCAGCCCTGGTTGTCCAAGTAGGCCTCACCTTCTCCATCTCAGGAAGTCTTACCTCCATTTGAAGGCAAGGAGGAGGCCTCTTCCATTGGTGACTGTTTCAGGGTCTTGGAAGTGCTATGTAATGAATGTCTAGAACCGAAAACTCTAGCTGAGACCGTATCTTTCCTTGGTCCACACAGTGATTCAGTCAGAATGTGCTATGAATGCTGAGTGACTATCTAAGGACATCCCTCATGGCGAAGCTTAAAACAACTCCCTTTTAGTTTTATCCCTGGAGTGATTGGAAACATGGCGGAAGGACCAGGATGGATGGTGCTGGTAGAGGAACCTGTAGGAGATTCTGGTACATGTACCTGGGGTGGTGGGGTGCTTCTGTCCTTGTTATATAACTGCTTAGTGGGCTCCTTAGCTGGATCTGGGACTGGCCTCCATAGACCACAGGCTGGGCTCCACTGGGCTCCCCATACTCTCCTCCTACCAGCCAGGACCTCCTCCATACCCAGGACCCTGGAGGGCTTGGTAACCTCTAAACTCACCCCTTGCTACCAACAGAGTCTCCAACAAAATCCCATTTGAGCCCCTAGTCCACCTCCTCACCACATAGGGCCCCACTAGTCTTCCATTGCCCACCTCTAACCTTCCCCCAGGGTTCCAGCTCAGCCACCTCTTTCCTAATTCACATCTTCCCAGACCTCTTCGCCCTTTAGCCCCAACAAAATGAGGCCCAGCCTGGTTAGTGTTCAGACTCCTGAGGCCCCTCCTCCATGAGGACCTTGCCTCCTCAGGGCCTCAACTTCCTGAGGGCACCCTGTGAGCTCTGCTCCAAGTCCTGACTCTGCCTGGCCAAGTTCCTTTCCTGTCCCTGGGTTTGTCTTGCACTTTCTTCTAAGTATTTCTCCTAGAAGACAGATGAATCTCCTGGGTGAGTGATTTTCCTTGTTTAAAGACCTGGTAGGAAAACTGAGACAGAGCCAGAGAGGAAGAAGCCTGGGCTTGGGACACCATTGGGTATGGAAGCCCTGTGGGGTTTGAGCAGAGGGTATTTCATGGCGCCAGAGCCAGACTTTGGTTTAGGGGTGGGGTGTGGATCAGAGGCTTTGTGAGTTTGGGAAGGGCAGGTAGGTTTGCTGGGATCAGGGGGATTTGGAAGCCTACACATTCTCCTCCAGACTAGACAGGTTCTCAGCTCTGCTAAGGAAAATCTGAGTTAGGGGAGGCTATTCCTCGGCACTTCTCCTCCAGGGTCCTCCCACATGTTGACCCCACCCTCCTTCCGGTCCTTTCCTTTCTCACCTGGTGCACAGCTTGCTTTCCTCATCTATGTCTCTCCCACAGGGCCCAGCACACAGTGTGCTTAGACATTCTCTTTGAATGAGTAGTTTCTTCCCCCTGACTCTGCTGCCTCCATGTTTTGCCTCCTTTTCTCATCGGAGATCCTGGAAGTCTCTTTATCACATATTCTTAGGCAGGACATTGGTGTGGACTTTGCAGATGAGCAGGTCCAGTTTGGTAAGGTGGTTCCCCATCACCCGGGTGGGTTTGAGGGGCATCTTCCTCCAAGCTCAAGGAGCTAAATATTTTTATAGCTGCTGAAGGTATCTCCCTGCCTTTCTTATCTAATTTAAAAACGTTGTAGTGGGGATGGATTATAGTCCAGGTCAGGCTTAGGAGGAAAGATTACCAAAGTCCCCTGGGGTGTGACCACCTAGTGATCATTAAAACACTGACTCACCAAGAAGCACTTTGCTGTTATCACAAAATATATCAGCAACTCTTTAATTTTGAAGGCCTTTGGAACCTATACTGTTCTCTACACTTCCTACCTCTCCACCACCATGAACACTGTGGGCCATAGGCTAACACTACAAGCCCAGGGAACACTTACCCATGCACTCCTTTTATCTTGATTGTATATGGAAAATGTTGATTTATAGGTTGTCTTTCTCTTGCCCTCTAGCAGTTCTTAGGCCATGTCTCTCCATTATCACTTCAGGGGTGTTATGTGCTCAGTGAGATCAAGCCCCACATCAGGTTCCCTGCTCAGTTGAGAGTCTGTTCTGCCTCTGCCTCTGCCTTACCTCTTTGCTTGTGTTCTCTCTCTCTCTCTCTCTCTCTCTAATGGATATAATTGAAAACAAAGCAAAACAATTCTCTCTCCAGTGAAGATGGTGGTAATGTAGAGCATCCTTCTAGGGCTATTTTAAGAACCAAGCCTAGTCTGGTGAGACAGGATGGAAAGAGAAATAGCCAAGTCCTTACAGAGGAGGACAAGAAGACGCATTTAAAGATATGAAGGAAGAAAACCAGACAGACCGTCAGCCTTTCTGACCGTCAGCATATTACTGAGGGTGTGTGTTGGGAGGATGTTCATGGAAGAAGGCACCATAGGTCTGAACATCCACAACAACTAGTCCAAATGTGGAAACACTATAGTGATGGATTAGACCACTGGATGGATCTCATGATTCTGGGCTTCCTGACAAATCATAAAAGCCTGGGCTTCCCGCTCCTAGAAGTCTTCAGAAACAAGATGGGCTACCAGGAAGAACTAGAATGAGATTTTCCAAACAGGAAATAGAAAGAGAACTGGGAAAGCCAGCAAGGGTGAGTAATTAAGGGATGAGAAAGTGATAGGAGACATTGATGTCAACAGTGAAATTCGCTTTCTTCTCTACTTCTCCCTATGATTCTCCAATCCATTTTCTCAATCCTGAATCCTGCTGACACAAAACACCTAATAAAAGTCCTCAGGAGAAAGCAGAAGGAAATCCATCTACCTTTCCAGACTACAAGTATAGTGTAGGGGAGCACTGATTCACAGTCCTTTTTTCCAAGATGCCTTACTAAACACCTTTGTTTTTTCCTTATCCTCTTGTTTTGGTGTGATAGAAATATGAAGAATTTCCTCACTGGATTCTGACTGAATCTAAACCTGTAAATGAGTCAAATCGTGAATGAGGAATATTGCATTTCACTCCATCTTTTCTAAAATTATCCCAGAGGGACTAAGAAAAGCCACCTGTTCACAACCACCCCAGAATGATACTAGATAATACAGAGTCTCTACAGCCTCTACAGAAGCCCTGGTTATCTGATTGTTTACCCAATTAATGGTGCAATGCTACTAGCATACTGCTGCTGCTGGCAGGGACTCCGTGTATTTTGTAGGAGGAAGCAAAATGTTTTGGTCGCCACCTACATAGATTTTGGAATCTGTTGGGTGGATGGATTTGGTCCACATATAGTTGGTTTGGAGCCTATTAGTCTGCATCAGGATAGGTTTTCACTGTTGGAATTCAGCCTCTGCCAGAGTGGGTTGGGATTTGAGAGGTGTAGTGCTGGAGGTGGTAGGGTAGGTATGTGAGTTGGAGGAGGTGGCTGTATTTCCTCTTGGTCTAATGAGCAGACAGTTTGGGAGCTGCCATGCCTTCAATTTCAAGTCTTGGTTGCACCTAGTAATATCTACTTGGACAATTTGGCATTCTAGGCTCATGGTGAGAAGATGAAGCAGGTTGTATCTAGAAGTTTTTATTTTAGAAAGGGACACAAAGGCTTCTTCTAAGTTGCATATAACCAGAATGTAGTACGAAGTAAGATCATAGGTGGGAGGGTGCCTGGTAAGTGATACGTTTGGTGAGGTGGTTTTCACAGGACTCCTGGGAGATAAGTTAGGATATTATTTTCTTCAGCATGAGCGAATTTGGTTACTTCAGCATTCTTTCCAACCTTTGAAGGAAGTTATCTGACCTTTCCTTTTCTTTTTCTAGGAGAGAAGTTACACATTTTTTATTACTACAATGGTTTCCCTCTTTCTTTCCTGCATAGGCCAGTACTGAGAAGAATTATTAGCATCATTATCATTAACATTATATTTTAGTACCTGGATTTATATTAAAAGCTGTAGCAAATATTTAAGCGGATTTGTCCATTTGGGCAAACTGGATTTACTGGCTCAATGTGTGGTGGAATTTGTTTTGTGGTTTTGGTGGGGGGCATAGAAGGAAGGCCTAAGGGAGCTCTACCTATTGGATCATGGCCCAAGTGAAGATGTAGCTTGAAGTGATGTTTTCCTTGGCAACAGTTATGCACAATATCAAGATGGTTATAGTTATACACAATATCAATTCCCACCTCTTCTACACAGTCTTCTCAGGCTGACCCACAGTGCACAGAAGATTTTCACTAGTCTTGCCAACACTGGAAAATGTGGTCCTTAGTACCCTTCCCTTACATCTACTAGTAAGCCAAGTGGGATCTCACATACCTTTGCCTTGACTGTTCATTTCTTACTTAGGAATGTCCTTTCTGGTTCATAGTGGATCTATCTTTTACGTATTTCAGCAGGTGGGGAGGTGTTCATGAAATGCCCTAAGTTGTAAGTTCCCAGAGAGTGGAATTCTGTATATGCCACCATTGTCTTGCACTGTGTGTAACTGAGTGTGTGAGGATTTGGGGATATTGGTGGTGGTATTGATAAATTAGAGGGAAGGAAGATATTTCTTTTGCTTGAATTCTTTTGTGCAAAGAATCACTGTGGTTCCCGAATTTTCTACTTTGGAATTTGCCTTTGTATTCATTATACTTAGTGGAAATCTGATCTTTAATAGATTGAATCCAGTCTTTCTCATGTAGAAATTTACGTAGTCTTTACTTGAGAGACCATCCAATGTCTCTGTTTAGCCCCAATGCAAAATACATTGAATGCACCTGTGTAGTTATTTACAGATTATAGGAAAAAAAGGTAACAAATCCAGGAATATCTTTTCTCTGGGTGCTTACACTGTAAGGATACTTCCTTATTCTCCTGAAACAGGTGAAAATCCTATTCTACACCCCCTTCAATCCTTTGACTGTTGTACACTCCTCTCTTCTGCAGGCTAGCCCTACATGTACTTATTGAAGTTGGAGAATCATGTCATGTTGCCTAATGCTAAAGTGTTAGGTGACTTGTTTTATAAACAAAGTAACAAGTGGAAATAGCAAAACTCTGTCCTGTCTGTTCAGTTATCACGCATCAAGGAGATGACACTGGAGCAAATCATAAATGTCACAGGTAATGCACTTTGTGTCAACTGACTTGGGTTACTTCCCTTGTATTTTCACTTCGTGGTGGTGAAAGAGACTTGGACCTCAGTTCTTTGTCAGATTTCTGTCTTGGCCAAAATGGGCTTTAGAGTCTAGGGTCCTTCCTTGGCTGTAGCCAGTTAACTCTTTGTACCTCAGGCTCCATCAGGGAAAGGAAAGGCAAGCTGAGAATGTCATCACACAGAAGCTCTGCTCCTGTACTCCAACTCACTACCTACTACTCCTACCCTCTTCCCTAACTAGGAATTCTCCCAGTGCAGAGTTCCAGGCCCACTGGACATTAATGAGGGGAGATCAGGGAGCAAGTGGAGCTTCATGGAGAGACTGGATATCTATCTGGAGGTGTGCCCAAGCTATTTCTGGAGGTAGAGACATGTTGAACAGGGTTGGGAAGAATGTGTTCTAGGCAGTGTGAGGGCTGATGTTAACACCAGCAAGACATGCATGTGTGGGGAAAAATTTGTTCTGTTCAAGCAGGAGACACAGAAAAGTTTGTTAGCAGGAAAGTGGTAAAAACTGTGCAAAGAAAGACTTAAAATACCATCTTAGAAGTTTGGATCAGATAGAGAGGAGGAAACTCTCTGTGTGTGTGTGTGTGTGTGTGTGTGTGTGTGTGTGTGTGTGTCTTTTTAAGACTTGAAGAAAGTGTCATTTTCCAGAAAGACAGTAGGGAGTACTCCCACTTCAGTTTTCTGGGGCAATGTAGTAGTCAGGGAGAATGTGATTTAGGCCCTTGTCTTGTGAATCTGAGTGAGAGGTGAGAGTATCTTGTATTTAGAGTTACAAATTTTATGGACCAAGAGGGTGGACCACAGAGTATGGCAGGAGGCTGGCCCTGGATATGCAATATTGGCAAACCATAGGAACCTAGTAGGTAGAGGTTGTATGGACAAGGCGCTAAGGGTCCATGTGACTTCATGTCAGCTGAATTGAATTGAGGGTGAGGTTGGTGATCTCCAAATATCTGAAACCAATGGTTTCAGTTGGAATTCCTTAGATGTATTCAAAACTTTTATGTTATTATCCCGAATAAAGTCCTTAGAGGCTGCCTTGTCAATACCCTTGTTTCTGGTCATATTTAGGGTTGTCTTTGTTTTGAAGCTAAAATTTAAAGGCAATCCTTTATCTTCTTTATTGATCTTCCTAAGGTAATAGCATGTTCACAATGCCCATTGTTCCTTATGTCAAGTCTGTATTTTTAATAACTTAAAAAATACAGTGAGGTGATCCACAAAGAGACAAAGAATTCTGTAATGATGCTTGATGTCCATAGGTCCTAGTGATTATTTCTGAGTGATCAATAAATATTCTCAATGCTCTAGGTGCTATGGGCTTAGAGCTGGTGACAGACATGGGTCACAATGGGGAACACTACTGCTCATTTTTAGTCAAGGAGGGTGTCTTATATTGACTGATGACTCACTGACCTGCATCTCTGAAACCTATAATACATTACATGTTAATCAATTGTATTTAAATTAAAAACATAAAATAAAAATCTTAAACAAATTAACAAAATGTAATATTTCAGTCTGCAACTATTAATCATTCCATTAAGTGGAATGCCATAGAGAAGATAGTGGCAATTAATCCTTATAACAAGAGTATTCTGTTCGACATGCATTTAAAAATGGAATTCACATTTTCTTTGGAAATGCCAAAGGATTATTTCCAATTTTGCTTCATAACATACATTTTGAGTATATGACCACTCCGTTGAATCTGTCTTCAGCAGTTTTTTTTAAATTAAAAAGTATCATGGCACATTTATGCTGACAAAAATGTGTGAAAATGAATGAATGAATGAATGAATGAATGAATGATATGGAGATATTTTGGCCCCAAATTTGGTTTGGTTTTAGCAGGACATGTTTAGATAGAGCTCTCAGACTTAACATCACAGTACTTCCAGCTCTGGTCCATCACTATGTATATGAGAGGAGAGGGAGACATTGGCAGAGTGTGACCTGGTCTCAAAGAGAAGAATAATACTTAGGTCATGGGGTTGTTATGGGGGTTAAATGAAATAATGTTGCATATTACTTGCAGCTCAAATTCTTGTTCTCTTTCATGGCTCTGTCCATGTGGCCATAAATATTGCACATATAAGTGGTTCCCCTATATGCCAGACACCATTTTTCTCTACCTCCAACCTTTGCACATATTCCCCAATGCCTCTAGAGTTCAAGCCTAGGGCCCTGGTTTATTAGTTTGTGTCAGTCTCACAAAATAACAATAAAAGAGGATAGAGTTTTTATAAGCATGGTAACATGAGCCAAGGTTGTAGTGTTTTTCCAGTAATTTTTGCTTGCTGACAAATATGGTTGTAAGTCAAAGACATGGGAGTTCTATCTTCCTACTCACTCCTCTGATCTAATGTTCCTGATTTGGGGCTAGATCATTCTGGATAAAAATTGGTTCCATCCAAAAGTCACGGCAAGCTTGTTTATAAAGGACATCTAGGGAAGGAGAACCCATAACCTTTGCTACTGGGACATTGTTGTTTTCTTCCTACCCTTTTCGTTTCACAATTATCAAACCTACAGAAAGCTGCAAGAATAGTAGCATTAACATTCCTTTATCTTTCAATGACATTGAGCAGTTGTTGATATATTGGCACATTTTATTGCTCTCTCCACTATGTGTGTGTGTGTGTGTGTGTGTGTGAGTGAATATGGTCCATATTCAAAGATTAGTAATTATTCAATTTTATAGTAAAATATTTCTCCCTGATTGAGGTGCAGTCCAGGGCTCTGCATTGCATCTCATTGTCATGTTTCTTTATTTTCCTTTCATCTGCAACAGTTCCTCGTCCTGCTGTTCCTGCCATTCCTGACACTGACAGTTTTTGAACACACAGGTCAGTTGTTTTATAGAAAGTCAAGTTTTTGTGGAATGCACTGTTTGTAGACTGATCATTTTTATTTCAAATTTTTTGTTTAAATTCTAGTTAGCTAACACATAGGCTAAAATCGGTTTCAGGTATAGAGTTTAGTGATTCATCATGTACATACAACACACATTGCTCATCACAACAAGTACCCTTCTTAAAGCCCATCATCCATTTAGCTCATCTCCTACCACCTCCCTCCAGGACTCTCAGTTTGTTCTTGATCATTACGAGTCTCTTATGGTTTGCCTCACTGTTTGTTTTCATCTTATTTTATTTTTCTTTCCCTTCCCCTATGTTCATCTGTTTTGTTAAATCTCACATATAAATGCAATCATATGATATTTGTCTTTCTGTGACTGACTTATTTCACTTAGCATAATACTCTCTAGTTCCATCCACAAGGTTGTAGATGGCAAGATTTCATTCATTTTGATGTCTGAGTAATATTCCGTTGTATATAGATACCACATCTTCTTTATCTACTCATCAATCGGACATCTGGGCTCTTTCCATAATTTGGCTATTGTTGATAATACTGCTATAAACATCAGTGTGCATGTGCCTCTTCAAATCAGTATTTTTGTATCCTTTGGTAAATACCTAGTTGTACAGTTGCTGGATGAAGTGTAGTTCTGTTTTTAACTTTTTTGAGGAATCTCCCTGCTCTTCTTCAGAGTGATCTCATTAGTTTGCATTCCCACCAATAGTGTAGGAGGGTTCCTCTTTGTCTACATACTCACCAACACCTGTTGTTTTTTTTTGTGTTGTTATATTTAGCTATTCTGACAGGTATAAGGTTATATCTCATGGTGGTTTTGACTTGTATTTCCCTGATGATGAGTGATGTTGACCATCTTTTTATCTGTCTGTTAGCCATTTAGATGTCTTCTTTGGACAAATGTCTGTTCATGTCTTCTGACCATTTCTTGACTGGATTGTTATTTTTGTGGTGTTGCATTTGATATGTTCCTTATAGATGTTGAATACAAACCTGTTATCAGATATGTCATTTAGAAATGTCTTCTCCCATTCTGTAGGTTGTCTTTTAGGTTGGTTGATTGTTTTTTACCATGCAGAAACTTTTTATATTGATGAAATCCCTATAGTTAATTTTTGCTTTACTCCCCTTGCCTCTAGAGATGTGTCTGTAAGAGGCTGGTATGCCTGAGGTCAAAGAGGTTACTGTCTGTGTTCTTCTCTAGGATTTTGATGGATTCCTGTTTCACATTTAGATCTTTCATTCATTTTGACTTCATTTTTGTGTATGGAGTAAGAAAGTGATCCAGTTTCATTCTTCTGGATGTTGCTGTCCAGTATTCCCAACACCACTTGTTGAAGATGCTGACTTATTTCCATTGGATATTGTTTCTTGCTTTGTCAAAGATTATTTGACCATATAGTTGTGGGTCCTCTTCTGGGCTTTCTATTCTGTCCTACTGATCTATGTGTCTGTTCTGTGTCAGTATCATGTGTCTTGATGACTATAGCATTGTAATGTAGCTTGAAGTGCATACTTGTGATGTCTACAGCTTTTCTTTCTTTTTCAAGACTGCTTTGGCTATCTGGGGTCTTTTGTGGTTCCATAAAGATTTTAAGGTTGTTTGTTCTAGCTCTGTGAAAAATGTTGGTGATATTTTGATAAGGGTTGCATTAAGTGTGTAGATTGCTTTGGATGGTATAGACGTTTTAACAATGTTTGTTCTTTGAATCCATGAGCATGGAATGTTTCTCCATTTCTTTGTGTCATCTCAATTTATTTTGTAAGTGTTCTATAGGTTTCAGGGTACAGATGTTCAAAAATCATAAGATACATAGGAATAAGTTGAGACTGATCATTTTTTATCATTAGATTCAGGTTCACATTTGGGTAGGAATACTATATAAGAACATTGTTAAAAACAATTAGTGCCATGTAGACAGGAAACACCTCTTTTTTCTCTCTGTTGTGTACATAGGGTCAAACCCTAGGACTGGCATTTAGAAGGTACTTAATATTTATTGAATGAATGAGTGAATGATGAATGATGTAAGACTTTCACTGCTACTTAGGTCTATTATTTTTCTACTTGAGGACCGGAGAAAAAGCGGCCTTCTCCTATGTTCTAGTCCCATTTTTAGAATACATGTTTGAAAGTTAAATGTAATCCAGGACCTCTATAAAGAGTGCACAGATAAGTTAAATGAGATGGGGACTATGATGTGAGTCCACTATGATGTGGAGTCTGTTCACCTTGAGGTGGAGGGTGATCATACTATGTTGGGAGTGGAGGATGAATCAGGTGGTCCTCAGCTGGAAAGAAGCACAGCACAGAGAACCTAGGAGTACATAGCCTGTTTTCTTGCTGAGAGAAATTAGTTATTTAGGTTTCCAGAGTTTACTATCCTTCCCTCCTCTACCCCCATTTGAATCCTTTTTTTTTTTTTTTAATTTATTTTTTTTTATTGGTGTTCAATTTACTAACATACAGAATAACACCCAGTGCCCGTCACCCATTCACTCCCACCCCCCGCCCTCCTCCCCTTCTACCACCCCTAGTTCGTTTCCCAGAGTTAGCAGTCTTTACGTTCTGTCTCCCTTTCTGACTGTGAATGGATAAAGAAGATGTGGTTTATGTATACAATGGAATATTACCCATTTGAATCCTAAGAACGCCATTGACAGTGGTTGGGCAGCCATTCACTCCAGATTATTTTGTTGTTGAGAAGCTAATTCCTTGGACTTCTTATTTGGATGTAGAAGCTTTCAACCCATCAACCTGGTGAAGTGAGGTTATAAGAGGTATTCTTTGCCTTTCAAAAATGTATGTTTAGGCTTCCCTTGGGGGGTCTTTTCTCTCTCTCCAGCTCTGAGAATCTCAGACATTTCTGATAGTCCTTTCTGATGCATCTGGGGCAGGGGACTGGGTTCATCAATTTAATTCTGTAAGGCTTCTGAGTGCCTGATTCACATGGTTCCTGCTCCCTGTGTGAGAGTCTACTTACCCCTGTCCTTGCAATCTTTAATTTCACCAGGTTCCAGAAAAAATGCCCTGTATCTCCCTGTCAGCTCTATTACCCCAAATAGTGGTGGGAATAACCTAAAATAGTGACGGATATCACAATGCCTTTTGTTTGATAAAGTGATAGTGTCCTATGTAGAAACAATCCATAAAGTGAATAGCTTCAGGGAAAGAAATCTGTCATGTCATTGTCCCATGGGAGGCTATATGACATCTTTTCTTTGGCATCTAGAGAGGGAGGCAGATGGAAGCATGCAACTTGTTCAGTCCTCACTGTGTTTTCAGAAGCTCCAGGCAGCTATTGAGAGCTCTGCAAAACCTGTCTCCATGCCTTGTTTTCAAACTCTGGAGGAGGCCATTCCTTAGACCCCAATACTTAGTTCAAAGATCATGAAAATCGGTATACAACATGTGAAGCTCTGTTTTTCTAGGATTTCTATCATATCCAGTGTAACAGCCAAAGCTTCACAGTAACTCTCAGACTCTATGTGAAGCATCTGGCTTCCTGCTTTCTCTCTGACCTCATCCCTTACCTGTTCTCCCTCACTCATTCTGTCCTGGCCTTATAGGCCTCCTTGTTATTCCTCAAAATTAGCCAAGTGCCACTTCATACCCAGTAGGATGGCTGCTATTAAAAACAAAGAGGATAACAAGTGTTGGTGAGGATGTGGAGAAATTAAATGCTCAAGGGAATGTAAAATGGGGCAACCGCTTGGAAAAACAGTATAGTGATTTCTCAAAAAATTGCATATACAATTACCATGTGATCCAGCAATTGCACTTCTGGATATATATCCCAAGGAATTGGAAGCAGGGACTCAAAATATATTTGTATACCTGTATTTATCATAACAGCGTTACCTATGACAGCATATTCGTAAAACAAGCAGCATGTGCATCATGGATAATTAGATAACCAAGATGTGGGATATACACACAATAGAATATTATTCGGCCTTAAAGTGGAAGGACATTATGACACATGCTCTAACATGGAGGAACCTTGAAGATGTTATGCCATGTGAAATAAGCTGGTCACAGACGATAATATTATATGATTCCACTTATATGAGGTACCTAGAGGAGTCAAATTCCTAGGGACAGGAAGTATAATGGTAGCTGCCAAGGACTGCAGGGAGGGAAGAATGGGGAGCTGCTGTTAAATGGGTAGAGAGTTACAGCTCAGGAAGATGAACAAGTTCTGGCAAAGGATGGTGGTGATGGCCCCACAAGAGTGTGAATGTGAGGCCATCTTGGATCACCTATTTTAAAATCACAACACCCACTCTAAACACCTCCTAACCTTTTCTGGCTTTCCTTTTCTCTGCAGCAATGATTGCAAATCTGACACAATATATATTCTTATTACTTATGTGATTATTTATTTGCTTCCTATTGCAGAATGTTAGCAACTTCAGGGGAAGGGTGTTTATCTTTTACTTTACTTTATCCATGGTACAAAATAAATAGGGGCAGTTTACTTGTTGAATGAATAAATGAAGGACCATGATTGAACACAGTTTTCTACAAACAGAAAGAGAAAATGGGAAAATTACATTTTCATTTGAGTTTGTATACTATTTTTTTTTTTTTACCCTTGGATATGAGGTTCAGCCTGTTTTCATTCTGTTTGCATTTTTATACGTATTCTGAACTGTATCCACTATGGAAGTGTTGGTGAGACATGCACCATAGTTATTACTCTTTCAAACTCTTGCCCTTAACTCAAAGTCTCTATTCTTGTATTCCTAACTGCCCCCTACCAGAATTGCAGGGATGCTTGAGTTAAGACTTCAGAAACTCTGGGGAAGCCTAGCTTTCCAAAAGACTTTGTTTGAGAGCCACGGTTTTGATTGGATCTGTAAGCTTCATTGTCTCAAAATTTAAAGGTAGGGGATCCCTGGATGGCTCAGTGGTTTGGTGCCTGCCTTTGGCCCAGGTTGTGATCCTGGAGTCCCAGAATCAGGTCCCACATCGGGCTCCCTGCATGGGGCCTGCTTTTCCCTCTGCCTGTGTCTCTGCCTCTCTCTCTCTGTGTCTCTCATGAATAAATAAATAAAATCTTTAAAAAGATTTAAAGGTGGACGAGAGTTATTTATGCACTTTGGGATCAAGAAGGAGCTATACTTGGATATAGAGGATTGATATAATCTCTGGTGATGTTGCATTTTCAGTCCATGTCTCTGACACTTTGAGAACTTGAAAATCATCGTTTAACAGCATCATTAGCCTTTGTTTCAAATCTTTCTCAAACTTCCTGCAAAGTAGCTAGTATGCAACCTACCTTTGAAGCTATTCAGGAGGATCCAGAAGGCCAACTTCCTGACTGATATGAGTATTAACTTCCTACCATGGAAACCAGTGGGAGTTCGTGCTTTGGAAAAATGTTTGGAAAGGAAAGGTCCAGAGTGAGGTCAGTGCCCTTCTCAGAGGCAGAAGAGTGAACACAATGACCTTAGGGACAAAGGAGATTGGGGGTGGGGTGGGGTTGCTGGCTGGGAAAGCAAGACAGCCGGCAATTTAGGGAGTGGATTGTTGGGACTTGACAAGAGTTCTTCCAGGCAACATGGTATGGAACTTCTGGAGTTTGGAATAAGCTTAAAGACTGAAAGAGAGATACACATGGAGGAGGAAGGAGGGAAGGGGGGCCATTATGGAAATCGTAGAAGCTGGCTTCATGTTCCCTGGCCCCTCTCTGCATTTCTTAAACACCCCCCATTTATCAAGCACTTCTCTTGGGAGAGATTGTTTCCTAATGAAACTGAGATTCACAGACCCAAGGCCCTCATCAGGAAATGTCCTTGGGACACTTTGAAATAGGTGATGGTGTATGTTATAGTTTCCTGTTTATACCACTGTTTGGGATTTTTCTCTTTATCCAACAAAACAAAATGAAACAACCCTTCTTCTAGGAATCTCAAGATATAGTAGTTAATCAATCCATCTATGTATTCATTTTCTCTATCCTAAATGCCTCTTTTGGTTACTTAGTATAATTCTGAGCAGATCCTTGTCCTGGGTTGTAAGGCTTGGAGATGGGAGTGTGGAATCCAGAATGAGGATGTATATAGATCCTGGCACAATGCTCTGGAAGTATGAAGGAATCTAAGGAACACACTCATGATGCCAACTGACAGGGAAAATTGCTTTCAGGTGATCATCAGAATAGGCTGTAAGTGCTGGTAGGAAGGGGAAGAAGGCTGGAGATGGGGATAGCCAGGACGGCTTAGGAAAGGCTTCATACATGCAGGTCAGAGAAAGGTTGTAGAAAATTACTAGAGAGTCTGCAGGGTCAAGACAGGACAGAAAGGAGTGAGGAGGACCTCCCTGGCAGGGTAGGTACTTACCCAGGCCACAGGTTCATCCCAGAAAGGGTAATTCAGGATGTGATGAGCTGAGTTAGGAAGGAGCTGATGGGCCTGAGGGTAGGGGGAGAATTAGGGAGGAGCTCTGACAGCTGGGTCAGAGTTTGGACTGAGTATAAACCATTGGAATAATTGTAGATTATTGCATGAGAATGGGCATTTCTGAACCTGGCATTTGAGGACCATGTGTCTCTGTGTTGTTTGAAGCCGGACTTGTGGTAGGCTCTCTCAGAATTCCCCATAATGGATCTGCTTTCTCTTCTATATGTTTACTTGTTCATTTGTTTGTTTTGCCTGCTCCTGTTGGAGTCATAAAACATGGTTATTTAATTCCTAGAAGTTTTGTTCTTTGAGTTGCTTCTCTTGTGTCTTCATACTTTCTGTAGACCCCTCTCTCTCCTCTTCAGTAAAAGTGGGAAGAGCACAAGGACCACCTTGCACAACACAGTTGAGAGAAACAAATTATTAAAGTATTGCCCTCTTCAACCCTGCCATTCAGATGGTTCTCCTCTGGATCTCACTCAGGGTCCATGGATGGACTTCAGAATAGTGTAACACATTTTTTTTGAGGTGACCAACCTCAGGGGTCTCTGTGATTTAATAATGTGAAGAACCACTTTTGTGTCTTTGTTGGGAGGTATTTGGCTGGGGACTGTTCCCTAGAGAAAGAAACATGATACAAACATCCTTAGTGCTAAGTATAGGTGCCTCCAAGGATACTTAAAGGAGCTGAAGGAGAAAGAGGAATTGGGAAAAGGGAAATGGGTTCAGAGGGAATAGTATGAAGGGTGCCTCATGTTCCCTGCTCCCCCTCTCTTTGGCAGGTTCCTTCTTTGTATTCTCCGTATCCTGATGATTACAGAATTCTGGTTCCCCTTCATGTTACATCTTCCCGCCATTTATCAGGGTCTGTACCAGGTCCTCTCCTGGATTCCTGTGTTGAACCTGCCTTGCACAGAGTGGAGTCAGTCCCTTCTTCCATTATGGTATGTTAGGACCATCACTTCCTGTCAGGCTACTTTCAATGCATTTTATTTTCCCCTTTCATCCTTATCTCTATTCTCATTTCCCCTCCTGGAGGCAATTGCTTTAGTGTATTTAACAAATGCTCTTCCAGTCCACATTCTATATATGTTTTAGATACATTCACCCATTCAACAACTACAGTGCACAAGCGTGTGTGCATTCTTAATTCCACTAAGGTTGTGCTTCTAGATGGTCCCCCAGTGACATTCCTACCAGCAGTGTGTGATGGTTTATATCTTCTTATTGAATTCTCATGTTGATCCAGTGAGGGAAGTCAAGTCAATGGATGAGGAGCCTAAGGCTTAGAGAGATTAATCAAATTACCCAAGTTCATATAGTCACGATCCAGGATTTCTGTTATATGTTCATTGTTCTTACCTTCATAGTACCCAGTACTCCTTGTTCCAGATGGGCAAAGATATTATTATTACTGTTATTATTAATTATTATTATGTATTGAATCTTGCATTTCTCCACTCCTGGCCTAATGTAGTAAGCCTAGGACCCCCCCCCCCCATGTATTATCACCAGTATGTATGAGGGTGTCTAATTAGGGTGTCTAATGAGGGTGTCAAATGTCCTTAACATTTGAAGGTGAATCATATGGAATAAAACTGTTTTCACTGTCTTTGAGGGCTAGCTGACAAGCTTGAGTTTTAGTGGTTGGTTTTGAGTCTGCACATTTATACAGACTGATAGATTTTCAAAATTTGATTACTTTTGACCGGGTTTCAATATTAAATACTAGGTAATCATATTAAGTCCTGATTGTTTTCTAGGCACTGAGGTAAGTGCTTACAGGCATCATTTCACTTACTCCTCACCACTGTCTTATGAGTATTCACTTTTACTTCCATTTGACTGCTGTGGAAGCTAAGGCTCTAAGAGGTGATCTAATCTGACCAGAGTCACCCAGGTATGAGGTTGAGGTGAGATTTCAACCTGAACAGTCTACCTGCAGAACCTTACTCATAGCTATTCAACTATGCTGCCTCCTGTGAAGGAAGTTTTCAGAATCCATTTCTCTTGAACTTGAGGATGATTTCTTGTGTATTGGGGTGGTTTAGAACAGCTATGGGAAGTAAGGGCTAGTGGACAAGAATCTCCAGAGGGAGAAGATTGAAGTTTGAAAATGTCCTCAGGTGTCTTCATTATGCCTGCCTCTGTTCCCTGAAGTGAGAACCTCTGCTTTAGGACATCCTACCTGGATTATAGTGCCTGAGCCTATGCCTTCCAAAAAGTAGGGATTTTCAAACTGGGCATGGGTATCGGTTGTCTATAATCCAAAGCAGCCCTATATTTTTAAACAAGTGTCCTCAAAGGCAAACAATTGTTTACCACTTAGGTGTGGTTTATACCTGCCATGAATGATATGCATTCAAAGTTTCATCACAGTTGTTTTCCCCTTCTCACTATCCATTTTGCTCACCTTCCACAAGGAAGGTAATACCATGTTTATCTTTACCTGATCTATATTTATCAGGGTTGCTTGACTACAAAATAGGTATATTAATATCCAGTATATAGGAATTCTGGATAATGGCTTCTTGCAGGTTCTCTTCTCAGTGTGGTCATTTGTTCAAGAAATATTTATTGAACACCTAACCCACAGTTTGATGGAGGAGACTGGCAGCTGACCTGGAATTTGGATATATTAGGATCAATGGCACTGAGGCGAAGCCTGGTGCTGTGAGAGCACATAAGAAGGGCAGCATAGGGTCAGTGGAGGCTTCCTGGGGAAGTAACTGCTGACCTGGGAACTGAAAGAGAAGTGAGAGTTAGCTAAGTGAAGGGGCCAAGAGGGCATTAGAGGGCAGGGAACAGGGCAAGTGTTGAATTTCTCAGCTGGAACTGGAACTGGGCAGGGAATGAGGCTGGAGGAGTAAGGACAGGTCAGATGATGAAGAAAGGAAAGACTAGGAAGAAAGGGCGGTAGGAACCATGGAGGGGATGTGAAGCCTGGTTGTGGGTAGGGACACTTTAAATAGTGTAGAAAGAATCCATAAGTTAAGAACTGAGCCTCCTTATCTGTCTCACGTGCTTGTTGTTTAGTGATAAGAGCTTTAAGATTGATACACCAATATTTGTATTTTAAACTCTGATGATATATAAAAAGTGGGTCTGTAATTTCATCATGGCCCTCTAGTCCATGAATTAATGTGTCATAACCTATGCTCAAGCACAGCACACACTTTTCACAGCATGTGAAAAATCCCATGATACATACAAACTCTGTTATGTCTTAATTAGTATGTGAAGCTACATGACTTATGAGATCAAATGGGATTATATCACGTGGTGTGTAAAAAAGGAGGATTTTGGGGTGCTGGGGTGGCTCAGTCAGTTGAGAGCCCGAGTCTTGATACTGGTTCTGGTATTGATCTCAAAGTTGTGAATTTGGGCCGTGTGTTGGGCTCCATGCTGGGCATTGAGCCCTCTGAAAAATACATTTTTTTTTTAAAGCAGATTGTTGGATGGTATGTGGTACTTTTTCTCGGGGGGAAAGCAGGATTGATTTTTTTATGATGTCTTTTGGTGTCAGTTCCTGTGATACTTGGCCTGCACCATGTTACACGTGACTTTTGAGTTTCATTTGGTTGGTTGAACACCAATGTTCAGTATACACTTATTGTTTCCCTAGGCATTATGGAAGGATAACAGATACCAGAAGAAATATGAAGCAGCAACTGTGAAGCTTGAGCAACCCAACCTTTGCAGCCCTAACCCAACCTGGCTTAATTCAGCCTCACTGAACCAGATCTAACACTCTTGGCTCCCAGATGTTGCTACAACTCTCTGATCTTTAGGATCTTCTTCAATTCCAGCTAGAATGCTGCGTCAAGCACTTCGCAAGTTTGGTCAAAAGCTGGTACACAGACGTCCACTGGAACAAGATGTATATGAGTTTAAATATGGTGGAAGCCTGAGCACTCTGGATTTAGTGGCCCTGGGTGTGGGCCGCACAGTGGGGGTTGGTGTGTATCTCCTGCTTTCTGAGGTGGCTAGTAGTCAAGCAGGACCAGCCACTATGATATGCTTCTTGGTGGCTGGCCTAACTTCGTTATTGTCTGGGCTGTGCTATGCAGAGTTTAGCGCCCGGGTTCCGCATTCTGGTTCCGCATATCTCTATTGTTTTGTCACTGTAGGTGAACTCTGGGCATTCATCATCGGTTGGAACCTCATCCTCTCCTTTTTTATTGATGCAATCGTTGTGATCCAGGCCTGGACCTTAATTTTTGACTACCTGATCGTAAATCAGATCTCTGAGAGCATCTCAGAGCACATTCCCCAAGTCTTAGCAGATAATCTAGTCTACTTTACTATGGTCCTTTGGTTTTTTCTCTTAGAAATTCAAGATCTGGGTTTTCGTGGGTTCTTCAAGGTTTTCAAACTATTCACATTGGTGAAACTTTTGGTTCTCAGTTTTGTCATCATCTCTGGCTTCGTTAAGGGGGACCTGCACAACTGGAGGCTCACAGAAGAGGACTATATAAAGGCTGGACTCAATGACACCTCTAGCTTGGGCCTTCTGGGCTCTGGAGGATTCATGCCTTTTGGCTTCCAGGGGATTCTTCATGGAGCAGCTACCTGTTTCTATGCTTTTATAGGTTTCGCCGTTATTGTTACCAGAGTCAAAGAGTTGCACAAGCCTGAGCATTCCATCCCCATGGGCATTGTTATTTCACTGCTCACCTGCATCTTGGTGTATTTAGGTGTCTCTGCGGCAATTACACTTATGGTGCCTTACTACCAGCTCCGACCTGGGAGCCTCTTGCCTGAGGCATTTCTCCATATTGGCTGGGGCCTGGCCTACTATGTTGTAGCTGTTGCAATTTTCTGTACTATTTTTGTCAGCATGTATTGGAGCTTTACGTACCCCATACGTATTGTGATATCCATGATGGCAGACGATGGCCTCCTGTTCCCTGTGCTTGCCAGGGTCATCACTGGCACATACGCTCAGTTAGTGTTCAGGTTATTCATTTATGTTATTGCAGTAATCATATTATTATTCTTTGGATTTGCTGATCTCTTGGACCTCAGGTCAATTGCGACCCTGCTATCTTATTCCCTGGTAGCTTTTTGTGTTCTCATCATCAGGTATCAGCCTGAGAGGAGGAATATAGAAAACGAAGCAGAGGAGGAAGAGGAGAATGAGGGAAATGAAGTAGAGGTGCAAGAGGAGAACCCACCTGCAGCAGAGAAGCTAACTCTACAGGGACTACTTTTTCCAGGCAGCTTCACCCCCACTCCACTCTCTGGCCGGGTTGTCTATGTTTGCTCCTCACTGCTTGTTCTGCTGCTGATTGTTCTTTGCCTGGTGCTGGCCCAGTGGCCAGGTCTGCTTTCTGGAGACCCAGGGTGGATCACAGTAGTTGTGTTGCTCCTGGTGGTCATCACTGGGATCACTGGGATCATCTGGAGACAGCCACAGAGCTCCCATCTGCCTCATTTTAAGGTACCTGGTCTGCCTCTCCTCCCACTCCTGAGCATCTTTCTGAATGTTTGCCTTATGATGCAGATGACCGCTGTCACTTGGGTCCGATTTGGTGCCTGGATGTTGACTGGGTTTATTATCTACTTCGCCTATGGGATCCAGCACAGCCTTAAGGACCAAACCATAGACCTTGAACTCAGCAGTGCCAGTACATTTTCGGTTTGATGTCATCACACCTGAATTCAGTCTGGTTCCCTACACAGTAATGGGGAATACTCTTGAGCACATGGGAATCCAGGGCTCCTATGAGATATTGGTGTGAAAATACTAATAGATCTCCATATTTATGGTAGAGTGAAGGATGAGACTTTGCTCTTTCTCCTCTTTTTTTCCTTTCTACTTTTTAATTGTGTCTGTACTGCTTACTGACATTTACATAATTAGTATTAAAAGAAGCTTGAAGGCATTTTCCTCTTCTTTGGTTAAATATCCACTAGTGAAGGATGTAGCTGTCTCAGTCAGTATAGCATGATTCCTGTTCTTAGTCTGGTGAGTATGATCTCCACAGTGGCGGTAGTAATTAAGAAAATATCCAGTAGCAGAATTACCAGATCGCATGGTAGTTGTTTTTAAATTTTTTTTGAGGAAATTCCATACTTTATTCCATAATGCCAGCACCATTAACATTCCCACTAACAGTGCATGAGGGTTCATTTTTCTCCATATCTTCGCCAACACTTGCTTTTCTTCTATTTTTGATTTTAGATAAAGTGATATCTGATTGCAGTTTTAATTTGTATTTCCTTGATGATTAGTGAGACAAAGCATCTTTTCATGTGTCCATTGACCATCTGTATGTATGTCTGTTTAGAAAAATATTTAGGTCCTCTGCCCTTTTTTACTTGGATTATTTTTTTTTTTTTGGTAATGCACTCTATAAGTTCTTTATGTATTTTGAGTGTCAACCCCTTATTGATATATCACTTGTGAGTATCTTCTCCCAATCAGTAGGTTTCCTCTTTTTGTTGTTGATGGTTTCTTTTTCTGTTGGGAAGAATTTTAGTTACATGATTTTGAAAAGATATATGCACGCTATGTTTATTGCAGCATTATTTACAATAGGCAGGATATAGAAGCAACCCTTGTATCCCCTGATAGCTGAATCTATAAAGAAGACGTGATATATATATATCACGTGAGAAAAACAAATGCCATATGTATGTTTTCACTGTTAAATAGAATTTAAGAAATTAAAAAAAATTAAAAAGAAAAAAGAGAGAATAAAAAACCCACCCCAGACTCCTAAATAGAGGGCCAAACTGATAGTTGCCAAAGGGAAGATGGGTAGGGGAATGAGTGATTTAAATAAAGGGGACTAAGAGAACACTTATCTTGATGAGCACTGAGAAATATATGGAATTGTTGAATTCTTCTATTGTACACGTGAGAGTAATATAAGAACACTGTATACTCATTATATTCAGTAAAAATAAAGAAACTAGAAAAAGACCAAAAAAAGATGACATATGGCCTCTGCACTTAAGAAGCTGATATTCTAATACAAGGTGTAAAGCAAAGCTGTAACACAAAGTAGAAAGTGTTGTCATAAGTAATATACAAATGAAGTATTTTGGGAATTCAGAGTAGAGATGATCATTTGTGGCTGGCACAGTGGTGAGGGTTAATTGGTGAAATTAGAGAAGACTTTGTAAAGGAACGTACTTTTAGTTGGCTGTCTTCAGGGATAGGATTTACCACATATGGGCAGCAGGGAGAAGATGTAGGCAGTGGGAATACCAGGAGGAAAAGCAGAGGAAAACAAAACTGTTCAGAACACTGAGCAGGCTGTGTAGCCTGAGCCCTGGCTGTGTGAGGCGGCAACAGAGCCATGCACAGGTGGATTGCAGTCAGAGCTTTCCTCTGAGCACAAAGCACTTTGGCCTTGAACCCATTACCCATGCTGAGAACCCCTTTGTTGGTACTTAGGGACATCTGCATTCTTGGACTTTGAAGTTTTTCTACTGCAACAGTAGAAACCTGCTTTGGTCCACCTACTCAGAAAGCACACAGCTGAGAGCCATGTGTCCTGGGTCATGGTCTTGTTTCTACCACTAACTACTAATGTGAACTTGAAAAGTGCTCAGTCCCTCTGCTTGTTTATCTGTAACAGGAGAGATCAGGACTGATAGTTCCTCAAGTCTGTCTACTTAAAGAATTCTAGGATTTCCTCTGGTCCTTCTGTTATTCTCTTAACTAGGTCTCTTTACTGAACATAATCTGTACCCTCTTCCTGCCTACTTTTCACCACAACCCATTGTTGGAGCTGTAGAGGTCCAATAAATAACATGCCATTCCCCCCACCCCCACCCCATGTTTGGAATCTATTGATAATCATGATACAGAGACAGATGATTGAATCATCAGCTGTAGATGTGCAGCCTATTGCCTTGCTAATCCCGTATCACTAGATTAGACAGACTTACTCCTCATCACAAATACTGCTGAGTATCCCTCACTTGCCATCACGAGTCTGCTTTAATTAGTTTTTTTTCCTGTATGAGCAGGTTGGATTTCATGTGTCCAGTGGTCAGGTTTGTTCTGGACAAAATAAGAGAGCTAACAAAAAAGTTGAAAGAAGCTAAACTGAGTATGCTCCATGTTATGTCTTCATTAATCAAGGTCACAGAGAGCCAGGTGGAGAGAGGCCAGTTGCAGTACTCTGCTTAGTGGTGCTCAGACTTCATGGGGTGCCATGAAACCTGGAGGACTTGTGAAAAGAGATTGCTAGACCACTGTCCCCAGCGTTTGAAATTCAGGAGGTGGGGTGGAACTCAGAACTTATATTTCTAACAAGTTCCCATGTGATGCTGCTGCGGCTGGTCTAGAGACCACACTTTGAAAACCAAAGATCCAGCTGAAGCCCCTTCACGTGTATAGATGAAGGGAAGGAAACAAAGGTGTCCTTTGAACACTCACCTTCATTCAATGTAACATTTAGATTAAAATGCCATTATTAATTATTTCACAGAGGGAAATCTAAATGAATAATTTCACAATTACATGTATATCAAATGTGTACTTTAAGTATCTTACAGTTATGTCCATTGTACCTGAAGAAATCCGAAATAAAAAATAGCATAACAGTTATCTGTGTATCTTTCTTTTCTTTTTTTTTTTTTCCTGATTATAGTCATAGGTAAGGAGTATAACCTGTTCACTTCCTAGGGCATCCAGCTGGTGGCCAAGCATACGATGAGCATTTAATAAATTCACGTTAAATTGAATTGAGGCTTACACATTTCCTTGGTACCAAATATTCTCCTTTCCTTCAGACTAACACTGTGCTACTTCTCTAAGGCTATTTTCTGGGGGACTTCCTTGACAAACAGCATTTCTCTCCATCCAGAACCGTATCCTTACTCAGCAGCTAGATCTGTCCCCAGGCACTTGTAGTTTTGCCTTTGTGTGGCTATGCCTGAGTTCTGGTGACTGTCCCGTCTGTTTCATTACAGTGGAATCATGCTCAGGGCCAGGGATGCTTCTTTGAGAGACTGGTGCAAAAACCTTGTTAGAGCATCTATGATTCTTTAGGGAAAGAGAATTGATACCCCACATATGGAGAAAAATGGACAAAATAGATATTAATAATTGGATAGGAATGGAGGCATCATTACTCTGGAAGGGAAGGTATGAGTAGAAACTGAGAGAGAGGTATTGGTCAAGAGACACTTCCTGGAGGTGGGTGCTTATGGAGTAATTTGGGAAATAGAAGAGGGGCAGGCGAGTTGGAAAGGAAAAGGGACAGTAATTCTAGGCTACATAGATCCTAAGAGTTGAAAGATGAGACTCTTGTGAAGGGTGTGTTTTCTCACATTTGAAGGGAATTTATGCTTCAGGTTTTATTGTGCATTGTGCCATGGAGTGTGGTTTCTGACCCAGGAAGGATGAGATATGATTCTCACAGCCATCTGGAGGATAAACAGTGGTTATGGATAACGAGACTCTTACTGGAAGAGAGTTGTAGCACCTGCTACAGTCATCTAGATCCTGCTCTTCGTAGTGTGGTTCATGGACCAGAAGCATGGGGGTCACCTGGGAGCTTGTTAGAGCTCCTGTTATCGCAGGCACCAACCCAGACCTCCTGAATCAGAATCTGCATTATTAACAGGCTCCCAAGTGATTTCTATGCTTTTTCAGCTTTGGGAAGCACTGGCCTGAGATGATGCATGACAGGTGTCTGGGCTCAGATGAGCACTATGGTAAGTCTGACAATTTTGGAATTGGGAGTGATAGAGAAGGGTGCTAGGCTGTGGAAGTTGAATTCTGGGAAGAGGGATAAGTGTGGGGTCTGTGTCCTCTGTCCCCAGGATTCCCACTCCAGTCACTATGCCAGGGTGTGGACCCTGCCCACTGTGGGGAAAAAAGCCTGTGGTGCCTCACTGGGGTCTATCTGGTCCTCAGGGGCTCCCCGGGTCAAGCATTGGGTGGTGGGGATGGCCACCAATTCCTTTTCCCATCCTTCATATGATGGACAGAAAGGGACTGAGGAGGTCATATTAGTCATGGCCCCGTCTCAGGGCTGTACTGTCACTTCATCAAATGAGTTATAACTTGAGAGGCTCTGGAGGTTGGAGTATGAAATAGGAATTCTTAACTGTCTGTTATGGAAATTAGGATACGTACATCCTCCAAATGCTTTCAGGAGAGACCAGATTTCTACATAAGGGGTTATACACTGGTAGGAACCAAATTAATGCTTCATAAGGGATCATTTGATGATTTTTAATGAGCAAACAACAAAGATTATAAGCCCTATAATCCAGAGACCTGGCGAGATAGGCAATGGAACAATGTTACCAGGTGGGCATTTAAGTATTTTCTTAGGCTTTTGAGGATTTGTGTACCTCATCCCCAATCAGAATGGGTGATAAATAGAGGTGAGTGTTAAATAAAATAGATTGAGATTGAGCAGAAAGAAGAATTTTCTGAGATTAGAGGGTGACCAGGGGAGACGGGAAGGCACAGGATCTCTAGCCCTGTGCATGACTGTCAAATGAGGGTGTGGAATGCCTCAGATGGGCTCCTGCTCAGAAACAGGGTAATGTACAAAATGAACTCTCAAAATCTTTGTTATCCAAGCATTATCCAGTCAACTTCTTAAATGAGAGGTTGTGGTGGATGTGTGGTGTGTGTAATGTGGTGACACATGGGGATGATGAGTGACAGAAGAAAAACACCAATCGTATTAGAGCACTGAAATCTGCTATCAACTCTCCTAATCCTATGGGACATTAGGGCTCAAATAGAGTTTTAAGTTTACAAGTTCTTCCTCTCCATGCATTTATTTTGTGTCAAGGAGATATTAAAATCTCCTAAGGGGAAGGAATATCCCTTTATGTATTACTTCTATCTCCACAGTCCCAAAATGATGATGATGATGATGATTAAATACCTACATTTGCTAAGTATTCCAAACACTTTCCATCATCACCTATTTAATATAAAGTTGAATGAGGTGAGTATTGTTATGCTCATTTTGCAAAATTGAATGGAAGGCTCAGAGATGTTATTTGTGCAAAGTGAGTAGTGAAGCTCGGATTTGTACCAAGGTTGAGCAAAATCTTGTGCCTAAAACCCCTGAGCTATACTTTGCAGGGAGTAGTGGCTCAGTGAGGGATAGATGATCATTGAAACTTGATGGCACAGAGGTAATTAAAAGATGCTGGATAACTCCAAATAGTGAATAACAAGGAAACAATTCTTGTGTGTTTCATGGCGTGTTAATCAGAGGCACACTTAGTGACACATGCACCTCATACTCAGACACTCTCCTTTACCCTCACTGGGCCCCACCCTGCGGGCAGGAGCTTGAAATGGGGGAGAGGCTGGGTGCATATATTCATAAAGCACCTCACTGAGAGTCATGTGTGTGTGCCTAATATATAGACATATGTGTTTAAATTTGAGTGGAAATATCCACCAAAGGTGGGGCACATTTGTGTCGGTATGTCTATAAACACGAGCATATGTTTTAGACTTTTTGGGTATGGGATGTGTGTATGTGCACAAATCCTGAAGTAGTTCAATCAGCACTAAGGTACCAGCCCCTTTCCAGCCCTGTCCATGGTTAGTGTGCTTCCATCAAATCCTGATATTTATTTGGCATTCTCTCTCAAGAAAACTTTAATGAGTTTCCTTTCAGGAAGTTCATGGCCAAGATGCTGGGTTGCTGTGGAGCCCCCATACATCTGCTACAATCAAAAGGGGTTTGCAGAGAAAGAGAAACAGCAGCTGCAAGGCAATGCTCTCCTCTTTTTTACTTTGTAGCCTTAAAAGTACACCACCCATGTAACCAAGGGCCTCTCCTGGAAACCCCTCACAGAAGGTACTAAGAGAAGCCATTTTATTTGCATCTTTGCTTCCAAGTGGGATTCTCTATTTGAGCCATCCCAGGAAGAGGAGAATTTAAAATTATACCGATTAAAGATTCTGCAGTGGAGATTGTGAGAAACTGGTCATTTGTAAAACTGAATTCATAAAGAAGTAATGGGCTCTGAAAGAAGCAAGGTTGTAAGAGGATTCAATGTTTCTGTTTCCTTCTTTACAAAGCTTGGAGCAAAGCTCCTGAAAGCAGGAGACAAGTGGTCCCCTAAGTGGTTTGAAGGCAGACACAGCGCAGGACCCCCCTCCTCCACCTTCCAAAGCCAGTGCCGGGGCCTGCTTTATGAAGGATTGTTTTAAAGATTTTATTTATTTGTTCATCACACACACACACACACACACACACACACACACACAGAGAGAGAGAGAGAGAGAGAGAGAGATGCCATGGAGATGGCAGAAGTTTCTCCCTTTCCCCAGGCATGCAAATTATCTAACTTAGTTTGTGCCTTTCTGTGTTTTGTGCTCTTCTCAGTAACAAGGTTAGGAAATCCTTTCATTGTTAATAAAGAACTACTGGGGGGAGAAAGGAGATGCGAGGCATATAGATGGAGGCACAGAGGGTGCCCTGTCCCATGTGAACTGAACAATAAGATCGGGTGTAAGAGAAGTGAAGATAGATGGACCTTGAGCTGGGACCCAGGTCCTGGTTCCTGTCTTCTCTATTCAAAGCCTGGAGTTTCTACAGTTTTACCTTGAATTTCACTGGTCCTTGCATCTCACTCTCTCATGATGAATAGAAGTTCAATATTATCCAATGATGCCCAAAGTCAAGAAATCCTTCCATTAGCTAAGTCTTTCCTTGGAATTCCATCCTCCCAATCTCTGACTACTGAAATTCTTCACAACCAGTGGTTCAGTTTAAATATTACCTCCTGCCCACGTGTTCCAGGATTACCTACCCTGAAGCAATTTATTTCCTCTGCCCTCCTCTAGTCCTTTGTGTCAGTCTCACCATAGCTGGCTCTCTGCACACTGTGTTCAGTTGTACTTACCCTACGTCTTCCTCTTGTTCCTTACACATCTGTCAGCTTCTGCGGTGGGGAGACTCTGCCTCAGACATATTTATATCCTCTCTACAGGGCTTGACACAGAGCTAAAGACTTGCTTAGAAGCTTTTGCATAGTGTAAAATAGAGGAAAAGAGGCCATGCAGAGAGATGTAGAAGTAGGGGCATTAGGAATATTGATTATAGATATTATTGTTAACACAGGTTCTCACGTGATACTTTCAGGAATGGGTCATATATTAGGAAATGTTTCTCTCACCAGTAAATTTATTCCCATTCATTCTTTCTCTGATTCAAATACAGAGCTTTTCCTAGTGGGAATTAGACAATAAGCAAGAAAACCAATGTTTAAAATTCCAGAGTGTGATGAACCCCTGAAGGAAATAAATGGGTTCTTAACCCAGACGAACACAAGGAATGTTCTTTAGATAGAGGTTAGGAGCACCTTACTGGTCACTGTCATGTATCGCACTAATGTGATTATGAATTAATTCAATTTCTAACCTGCAAATGTATCAATAACATTGATAATGAGAATAAAAGCCTTCGGACCAGGTTGTGTGTGTCGACCCAGTCTTAGGATTGGTTCCTACTTTGGTCCAAATTCCTGAACTCAACACTGCCTTGGGAAGAGGGGAATCAGGGCCCTTGCCTCAGGGCCCTTGCCTGACCCCTCCTCTCCAGCTGAGGATTCAGCAAGCAAAACAGGGGTTAAGAGCTTTGATCTTGCTCCAGACTTGGAACAGATCAAGGCAGAGGCCTCTAAAGTAATGCCCCAGGATATGAGGAGCTGGGGAAGAGATGGAGACAGAAGTTCACAGAGAGGCTAGTTGCTGTCAGAGGCTCCCTCTCACCTTCCACCTCAGTCTTAGTGGGTTGTGGGCTCCTTGGGGCAGCTGGTCAGGGCTTTTGGACTTTTGGGAGAGCTAAGACATCTCCTAAGTGACTTTAGAGTCTCCCACCTCTCATCCCCATCATCCATGGATCCCCGCTCCAAGTCTGAAGACAACCCAGGCTGTGGGGAGCAGGCTGTCCGCCAGGATCCCAGCAGCCTCAGCCACCTCTGTCATTACCAGGGTTTTCCTTTAACTACTTGCCTGCCCCTTCCTCCTGGCACCAGTTGGTAGCATTCCTTCCTGTCTCTTGCACAGCAGTGGTCTTATTAAGAAAGGCTTGGGAGGGGGATCCCTGGGTGGCGCAGCGGTTTAGCGCCGCGTTCAGCCCAGGGCGCAACCCTGGAGACCTGGGATCGAGTCCCACGTCGGGCTCCCTGCATGGAGCCTGCCTCTCCCTCTGCCTGTGTCTCTGCCTCTCTCTCTCTCATGAATAAATAAATAAATAATCTTAAAAAAAAAAAGAAAGCCTTGGGAGTATTCAGAATCTGAGACTGGGACCTGGAACTTTACACCCACTCACCCTTTCCTGCCCTTGCCTCCTGTTGGGATAACACGTTTCCATTAGACATACTATAGGTGAACTAAGAAACATCAGTTAATCATGCTGTGGGCTAAGGGAGCTGGCTAAAGCTTGGAGACTACCACGTTGACAGCAGGGGCTGAGGGAGGTCACCTAAGTTTCTGCCAGGATGGGGGCATTCAGGCTGGGGTGCAAGGTGAGTGCTCAGAGATCTGGAGCCCTGGCTGAAGAGGGTTGTGTGTGTGGTTGGTGGGGTGGGGGAACAGTGGCTCGACTCCTGCGGGGGTTGTCCTGGTGTCCTGAGCTGGGCTGGGTGGAAGTGGATGGAGGGGAAGTCACCCCCTCAGCTTAGGGAGGACTCCAGGCTCAGGTCAGTCTTAGAGCATATTCTCTCCAGGTGGCCCAGAGCAGAAGGGAAGAGAATGGGGAGCAGACAGTTCAGACCAGTCCAGCCTCACTCCTGTCCTCTCCCCCTCCCTCACCTCCCCTTCCCAGCTTCTCATTGGGGCATTTCACACTTACTACACACCTGCTGTGTGCACAGAGCTCCAAAGTGTTCTCAACCTTTGGTGTTCTCAACCAAGGTTGGCCTTTCTCAACCCAGACACCACTGCCTTCCCCGTGCAGCTCACAGAGATAGTCAGACTCCTCAGCATCTGGGTTGATGTCCACGCCCAGAAGCCTCCCTGAAGCCTGGGATCCAGAGTGTACATATTTGGGACAAACCACGGAGAAGCTGAAGAAGTGGGGAGAAGGGGAAAGTTGGGAGAGAGCCTCACAGTTTTCGGGGACAATATGATTACTTGCAGCAGCAAGAAGGATTAAAGCAAGAGGAGAGGAAGAACTTCCCTTGAGCAGACAGCGCTGCTTGTTTTCTGAAGCACAAATCCTGGACCTGATACAGGGAGGAACAGGGTGAAAAGAGACCCTTAGAGGGATATTGTCTCCCCAGGAGTGTTGGGGTTCAACAAGGTGTGGCGGGGGAAGGAGAGACCACACAGAGCAAACCGGCAGAAAACAAGGTGACACTCTGTGGGGATCTTGGCTTCCAGGTGGAGGCGCCAGGCCTGTCCTGCACACACAGGGTCGCTGCTAAACCAGGAGCCCTCAGCTGGGCTCTCAGACCTTAGTGATCTGCGTGGAGGAAAGACTGAGGCTGAGCAGGGTCCTTCTCTTCCACAAACCTGCCCTGAGCGCTGAGGGGGCATCTCCCTCCAGATGGATTGGAGGCCGAGGTGGTGGGACGACCTGAGGGGGAGCAGTCACCTTTGGCTCTGTCCTCTCCTGAGACGGAGTGGCTTTGGGGTGACCGGGTCATTAGGCCTTTCCGAGGTCCCTGGGCTGTCAAGGGTGCCTTAGGACAGGGGGCAGGATGGAAGTGAGGGCTGACCCGTCCCCTCCCTCTGAGGCCACTGACAAGGGGGCGGGGCTGTGCTTAGTGGGCAGGGCTTACCCAGGTGGACTCACTGCCTTGTAGGTATACCCTGGTTTTGGAGTTCTTCTGCGCAGCGCCCCCCATCACTTGCTGATGAGGAGATGTCTTTTCAGCTCTCTAACACCTGACCAGGTCTGTCCTCAGGAAGGGAGGAGGGGACGACAGTCAGAGGACAGGAGGAGAGAAGGGGGCTAATGTCCTTCCTACCACTGGGCTCTGAGCTCTGCCCTACTCCCTAGATTCCTAAGGGTGGAGGAGGTGTGAAAGCAGATGTAGAAATGACAAGAAATGGGGCAATGTGGTAGGATGCAGCAGGATGGAGAGATGGAGGTAATGGGAAGGTGGAGCCCACTGGGAGGTGGGGATGTCTGAGGAGGTGAGCCAGGAAGGGAGGGAGGCAATCTGGGTGGGGTGGGAGGTTGTCCAGGTGGGAGGGGACTGGATGGGAGGTGGGCAGGGGAGGGGTCAGAGGGATTGGGGGCCTGCATTTGGGAAGTTGGAGGCACCAGGATGGGGTAGTGCCAGGGAAACTCAGAGATGTTCAAGCAGGCCAGCTGTCTAGAAGGAGCCCTGGAGGAGAATCCCACTGGGAGGAGGGCAGACAGCAGCTCACAAGGAGTCAGAGCCTGGGAGGCTGCAGGGAGTAAAGGCTGTGGCAGGGAAAGCAAAGTTGTTTGTGGGTCCATGGAGCATCCCAGGAAAGTGAGGGTAGGACCTCAGAGTCACTTCCCATTCAGTCTGAGCCATGACTCTGTAGGGGAGCTGTGGAGGCCTCCTGAGCAGCAGGGGTAGGGGTAGGATCCCCACCCCCTTTCCTTATCCTGGGTCCCTTCTACCCACTCTCTCCTTGTCCATACTCTCTCCTGGATATTCAAGATCTTTAGAGCCTAGAGGACTGGGCTCTGGATCATTAGACCAAAGGAATAGGGTTGTGTGTATATATGGACAAGTGTGACAAGTGTATGAGTGTGTGTAGGTCTGGAGGTGCAGGTGGTTTGTTTGAGGGGATGTGTCTTTGTGTTGTGTACATGTGAGAACGTTTGTAACATTTACGTGTGTATATGTGTGTATTTTAGTCTGATATAAAAAATGACTTGTACTGGAAAAAAGGAGGGGGGAAGGAGGGGTACCCTTCTAGTTCTATATACTGTAAATCCCTTGACTTCCCCTAGAGCTTTCCAGCGCTACTTGGGCGAGAACTTGCTCTTCCCCTGTCCCTCCAGCTGGTCTTCTGGCAGGGTTTTTTGTGCTGATTCAGGTGTGTGCACGGGGGGGGGGGGGGGGGGGGGGGGGAGCTGCCCCACCCCCTGCTGGGTGCCAGGCTCAGGGGGAGCTGTTTACCCCATGAGGCCCCCATTCCCTGGTGGCCTTGCCTCTGCGAGGCACAGGGTGACACAAGGAGGAACAGCCACACTGGCGGCGGCCAGGTCTCCCGCTCTGGAGTCAGCTCCCCGCAGTAACTACCTCAGTCTCCCAGTCTGCACTGGCCTAGGTGCTCCCAGGCCAGCGGGGGTGCTGACCTGCACAGCTTGGGGGCACCTGGCAGCAGGAGAGTCTTCACCGTCCTGTGCCCTCCCTGCCTCTGCCTCCGCCTGTCCTGGGAAGAGCGCAGGAGCATGGGCTGTGTCCCCCGGCGCCCCGGGATCTGGGACCTGCGCTGCTGGAATCACGCCCCGGGGCGCAGCTCCCGAAGTCAGCAGGGAGCCCTCGCCTGACCCACCAGCTTCTCCCAGAGGCCCAGCAGGCTGCACGCACCCGCCCTTCACCGCGCTCTCCCCTGGGGAGCACCTCCTCTGTTAGCGCCCGGGAAACTGGAGGCTCCACTGCCCCTCCTGTCATTCTGCCCAATTCCCTGCCGAGCGCCTTTGGGTCCAGAAAGAATCCGGTGTGGAATTTTTAAAGTTCCTGCTTCTCAGGGGCTGGGCTTTCCTGTCCTGGAGGCTCTCGCCTCTGGGATGTAGCCGGGCTCCTCGTGGGGCCCCTCCCCCACTTGCTTTTTTTTTTCCTCTTCTGCCTTTCTACCTTGTTAGCCGTGAAAACCCTTCTCCCTGTAGTGTTTCAGCTGTTCTCTCTTTAAGTCTGAGGTTGAATTCATAGGATTTCAGGATGGTTTGCAAGTTTCCTAGATAAATTGGTGGGGCCAGGTGAGTTGAGGACCCTACTCCTCTGCCATCTTCCTGAGTCTCGCATTTTTCTTTTTTCTTTGTTTTCTTTTTTCTTTTCTTTTCTTTTCTTTTCTTTTCTTTTCTTTTCTTTTCTTTTCTTTTCTTTTCTTTTCTTTTTTCTTTTTCCTTTTCTTTTCTTTTCTTTTTTCTTTTCTTCTTTTCTTTTCTTCTTCTTTCCTTTCCTTTCTTTCCTTTCCTTTTCTTTTCTTTCTTTCTTTTTTTTTTGAGAGAGAGGCAGGAAGCACAGAGGGAGAGGAAGAGAGAATTCTCAAGTAGACTCCCTGCTTTTTTTTTTCCACTTTCCTGAACTTTATCAATGAAAAAAAAACAATGTTGGTAAATCTTGAGAACATAGTCAATTTTCTAGGATTCGTCCCTTGAAAATGTGACATTTGATTTCCAAACACATGCCAGAGCGTACATGGTTCCCAATTGTACTAATCAGGTGAGAAGCTGAAATCCTAAAATGTTCATCTTCCAACTTTACCCAGTCTGTGGTCTGTCTTTGGATCAGCAATAATTGCCTGAACAGCTACTATGGCTTCATTAATTTTTGTCTGTAGCTCTCTGAGCTCTTCTATATGCAGCAATCGCAGAATTTGAGCAGCTTCATTAAGAACTGCATCTCCTGTGTCAAAACCAAGAACTCGCCTAAGGAACTTGCCATCCCAATTTTCCATTTTCAAATGTTCCGTCTTTAATTCAAAGTACATTTGCTTAGGACTTCTTTGTGAACTGACCCCACATCACCCAGCCTGGGAAAATACTAGATCTGGACCACTATGGGGGGCATGAGATACTTGATAAAGACAGAAGAAGAACAGGGGCCCCTAGGTGGCTCAGTTGGTTAAGCATCTGCCTTTATTTTATTTTATTTTATTTTTTTTTAAGCATCTGCCTTTAGCTCGGGGGATGATTCTAGGGTCCTGGAATGGAGCCAGCCCCTCATTGGGCTCTCTGGTTGGGGAGGGAGCGGGAGTGGGGAGGTTAGGCAGTCTGCTCCCTCTCCCTTTGCTACTCCCCTAGCTTGTGCTCTCTGGCTCTCAAATACAGAATCAAAAATGTTAAAAAACAAAAAAACAGCCTCAGAACTTGGAAATGTAAAAATTAACAAGATGTGGCTGTTGTACTCCAGGTCTCTGGGAGCTAAAGAAAAGTTAAAACGAATTACAGCACATTGTGTCCACATGCTGAAAAGGAGGTAGAATCAAAATGGAGTTGAACAGAAAAGCACCAGCCTGGAAGTTCAGTTTTGAGGCAACAACAACAACAACAAAAAATTAAAAAAAATTAAAAAAGCCCATTGTGGTGCTTGACCCAGGACTCTGCTCATGACCTGAGCCTAAATCAAGAGTCAGTTGCTTAACTGACTGAGCCAGCCAGGCACTTCAAGCTTTGTATTTTTTTTAAGAATTTATTTAATTATTCAGAGAGACACACAGAGAGAGGCAGAGACATAGACAGAGGGAGAAGTAGGTTTCCTGCAGGGAGCCTGATATAGGACTTCTTCCTAGGACCCCAGAATCATTACCTGAGCCAAAGGCAGACCCTCAAGTGCTTCACCTGAGCCAAAGGCAGACCCTCAAGTACTTCACCACCCACGTGTCCCAAGCCTTTTATTTTTTGATACCTGGTCTAGCTCATCCACCAACATGGATGAGTGTGGCTAATTAGAATCCTTAGGGTTTGAAGGCAAATTCTAAAGAATAAAACTGATTTCATTGTCTCATGAAGGCTAGCTAACAGGCTTGAGTTTTAGTAGGTAATTTTAAGACTAGACATTTATAAGGACTAATTTTTTCATATTTCAATATGAAATATTAGGTAGATGATATTTAGTCCATATTGTTTGCTAGGCACTTAGCTACATACTTTGTAGGCACATTTCACTTACTTGTCACAACTACCCTAGGAGGAATTTAACTCCCACTTGACTCTTGTGGAAACTAAAGCCCCAAGAGGTGAACTAATTTGTCCAGAGTCACTGGGTATGAGGCTAAGTTGTGATTTTAACTGGAACCATCTACCTGCAGATCCTTACTCCTTTTTTTAATTTTTTAAATTTTTAAAAAAAATTTGGCAGGTGCCAAACCGCTGAGCCACCCAGGGATCCTCAACAGCCTGATATTTTTTAAAACAAGTGTCCTCATGATGTGATGAACACTAAGTGTTATACTATATGTTGGCAAATTGAATTTAAACAATAAAAAACAAAAAAGGTAATTAAACAAGTGTCCTCAAAGAGAAGCAATTCTTTATCACCTGGTATGGCTCATACCTGCCATGAATGATGTGTGGTAAATGTATTTTCACAGTTAGTTTTCTCTCCACACGTTTCATTTTGATTGCCTTATGCAAGGAAGGTGATATCATTAATGTCTTTATCTGATCCAGGTTTCTAAAGGTTTCCTGTCAATGTCAAGTAGATAAGAATTCTGGATGGGCTTTTTCAGATTTCTCTTCTCAGTATAGTCATTTGGTTAACAAATACTTAGTGAGCACCTGCCTCACAGTCTGATGGAGGAGACAAGCAGCTGACGTAGCATTCAGAAACATTAGAATAAATGACACATGGGAGTAGCAAGGTGCTTTGAGAGCACATAGGAAAGGCAGCATAAGGGTCAGGGAAGGCATCCCGGGAAGCACTTTTGAGCTGGGAACCCAAAGAGAAGTAGGGTATAGGAAAGTGAAGGGGCCAAGAGCGCAGTAGAGACAAGGGAACAGGGTGAGTGCTGAATTTTGCAGCCAGAGCAGAAACTGGGCAGAGGATGGGGCTGGCAGAATGAGCACAGTTCAGAATATGAAAGAAGGAGGGACTATGAAAGAGGGCAGTGGGAACCATGGAAGCATCTGAAGCCTGGGGATGAGCAGGGTATACCTCAGTTACATTTATAGTGTAGAAAGTTTCCATGAGTTAAGAAATGACCCTCCCGGGATCCCTGGGTGGCTCAGCGGTTTGGCACCTGCCTTTGGCCCAGGGCACGATCCTGGGGTCTCGGGATTGAGTCCCGCGTCGGGCTCCCGGCATGGAGCCTGCTTCTCCCTCTGCCTGTGTCTCTGCTTCTCTGTGTGTGTGTGTCTATCATGAATAAATAGATTTTTAAAAATCTTAAAAAAAAATGACCCTCCCTTGGTGGGAATGTAAACTGGTATAGCCACTCTGGAAAACAGTCTGGAGGTTCCTAAAAAGGTCAAAAACAGCTATCCTACAACCCAGCATTTGCACTATAAGGTATTTGTCCAAGGGATATAAATTTAGTGATTCAAAGAGGGTGCATGTACCCCAATGTTTATAGAAGCAATGTCCACAATAGCTAAAATATATAAAAAAACTGAGATGTCCTTTGACAGATGAATGGATAAAGAAGATGTGGTATATATATATACATATTTACTCAGCCATCAAATAGAATGAAATTTTACTACTTGAAATGATGTGGATAAAACTAGAGTGTATTATGCTAAGTCAAATAAGTTAGTCAGAGAAAGACACCCTATGATTTCTCTCATTGTGGAATTTAAGAAACAAAGCAGATGACCTAAGGGAATGTAAAACAGAGAGATAAGCAAACCATAAGAGACTCTTAACTGTAGGAATCAAACTCAGGGTTGCTGATTAGGTGGGGAGTGGGGGGATGAGGTAACTGAGTGATGGGCATTAAGGAGGGCACTTGTTATAATGAGCACTGGGTGTCCTATACAGCTGATGAGTCACTAAATTCTACCCCTGAAGCTAATAATACACTATATTTTAACTACACTGAGTTAAAAAAAAAAAAAGAATCGACCCTCCCTATCTACCTCACTGCTTGTTGTTAAATACCCACCATTTGCTTCAACGTGGATGGAATTGGAGGGTATTATGCTGAGTGAAGTAAGTCAATCAGAGAAGGACAAACATTATATGGTCTTATTCATTTGGGGAATATAAAAATTAGTGAAAGGGAATAAAGGGAAAGGAGAGAAAATGGGTGAAATATCAGTGAGCATGACAAAACATGAGAGACACCTAACTCTGGGAAATGAACAAGGGGTAGTGAAAAGGGAGGTGGGGGCAACCCGGGGTGGCTAAGCGGTTTAGCACAGCCTTCAGCCCAGGGCCTGATCCTGGAGAGCTGGGATCGAGTCCCATGTTGGGCTCCCTTAATGGAGCCTGCATCTCCCTCTGCCTGTGTCTCTGCCTCATATTCTCTCTCTCTCTCTTTCTGAATCTCATTAATAAATAAATAAAATCTTTAAAAAAAGAAGGAAAGGGAGGTGGGCGGGGGGGGTGGGCAGGGGGTTGGGGCACTGAGGGGGGCACTTGGTGGAATGAGCACTGAGTGTTATGCTAAATGTTGGCAAATTGAACTCCAATAAAAAAATTAAAATAAAATATAACATTGAAACAGGTGAATGGCAAATCCGAGATAGATTTCTAGGTAGATGGCTAAGCTATCCATAATCCAAGGGTTCCTTTTGATCATCTATAGAGAAGACTTTTCAATTAGACTTGATCTTTCTGTCTTTCAATACCTCTGGCAACATTCCTAAAGTTCTCTCATAACCAAGGCTTGAGTAGGGAGGAGGGTGGGGGCCACGTGACTTTATTCTCTTCTCCACTACTCATTTCCAGGCCATTGCTGTGAATTCTATATCCAAAGCCTTGCTTCCCTTGAGGAGGGGACCATTTGAATAGCAGCAGAGGAGGGGGAAAGAAGAACCACATGTGGTGTTCCTTCATTAAAAAATTTTGCATATCAGACAATGGTTTGTGGGAGTTAAAAATAACTCCTTATGAAAAATTCATAGGGAGTTACAAGTGAGGGTTTAAATACAAGCTCAAAGAGCAGACCGTGGTCTCCAGGCTCATGGAATCTGACATTACAGATATTGCAGGTGTGTACAGAGCACAGAGTTGCCAGTGAGGAAACTGTTGCAGAAGTGAGCTCACCTTCTCTCCTGGAGCCCAGAGAGGGAGGAGACAGAAGGAATTGTTTAGGTCATGAGCTATTGAGCTAGGTGACATTTTTTTCTCCCTGCCCATCACATTCTCATAACTGTGGACACAAAAACTGTAGTGAATTTTGCCTGGGTACTTTGGGTGAGGTGTATTGAATGTCAGAATTCCCAAAACCACCTTCCTGGCTCCTCTCCCTTCTCAATCCTGGATGTGGGGTGGCTGCTGCCCCCATTTCTCTAGCATTTCTTTCCCAGGCAGCCTGGTCCTCTCCTTCTTGCAGGTGGTTATGAAGACCCTGCCCCTTCCTCCTCACTCCTCTCTGTTCACAGCACCTCTGCGGGACTAGGTAGGGAAAGGGAGAGGTGGACTATACACTCTTGGCCATCAGTAGAGCTGAATGGATGAGGCAGAATGAAGGCTAGGGGGCCAAAGTGCCATCTGATCTTGGCTAGGTGATGTAGGGGCTAAGGATTTTAAGGCTGGAGGACCAATATTTGTATATTAACAACAGATGATTTTTAAAAGTGGGTCTGCAATTACAGTGAGGCCCACTAATCCATGAATTAATGTGTCATATCTCATGCTCAAGCACAGCGCACACACCCCGCATGTGAATTATTGCACAATACATTCATGCCCCGCTGTGTCTTACAGCTTAATTAGTACATGAAGCTAGAGGTGTCAGACATACCCAAATTGGAATAAGTTATGTAGTATGTAAAAGAGCAGAATATTAGGGGGTGCCTGAGTGGCTTAGTTAGTTAAAAGGCTGCCTTGGGCTCAGGTCATGGTCTCAGGGGCCTGGGATTGAGCCTTGCTTGGAGCTTCTTGCTCAGCAGGGAGTCAGTCTACTTCTGCCTCTCCCTCTACCCCTGCCCCCCTTTTGTGTATGTGTGTGTGTGCGCGCGTGCATGCACACGTGCATATGAGTGCCCTCTCTCTCTCTTCAAATAAATAAATAAAATCTTTTTTTAAAAAAGCAGAATGTTGGAGATATTTGGTACTTTTTTCTGTAGGGAAAGCAGGGTTGATTTGTCTATGGTGTCCTTTAGAGTCAGTTTCTGTGACATTTGGGCTGCGACAGGTTACATGGGACTTCTGAGCTATGGTTGGTTGGTTTAACACCATTGTTCAGTAAATATTTACCATTTACTTAGGCATTATGGAATGACAGCACGTACCAGATGAAATATGAAGCAGCATCTTTGAAGCCTGAGCAAAGGAACTCAGCAGCCCCAACCCATTTCAGCTTAACTCAGCCTCACGGAATCAGATCACAGACTCTCTCCACTCTGGGCTTGCTACAGCGCTGATCATTGAATCCTCTTCAATTCCAGCTGGAATGCTGTGTCAGGCACTTCACAGATTTGGTCAAAAGCTGGTACGCAGACGTACATTGAAGCAAGATGTGACCCGGATCAGATATTTGAACACACTGGATTTAGTGACCCTGGGTGTGGACCGCACAGTGGGTATAGGTGTATATGTCCTGGCTGGGGAGGTGATCAGTAATCAAGCAGGACCTTCGATTGTGATCTGCTTTTTGGTGGCTGGCCTAGCCTCGTTGTTGGCTGGGCTGTGCTATGCAGAGTTGAGTATCCGGATTCCTCATGCTGACTCTGCATATGTCTACACCTATGTCACTGTAGGTGAACTTGGTGCTTTTGTCACTGGCTGGAACCTCCTCCTCTTCCTTGTTGCTGATGGAGTTGTGTTGGGTTGGGTGTGGATGTTAATTTTTGACAATCTGCGTGGGGACCAGATATCTGAGACCCTGACTGAGAACATTTCATCATATGTTTCTCGTGTCATTGCAAAATATCTAGGCTTCTTTGTTACGGGTTTTGTGTTCTTCCTCATTGAATTCCGGAATCTGTGGGTTTTTTAGTGTTCCCAGATTTCCAAATGGTTCACATTGGTTAAAGTTTTCTTTCTCAGTTTTATCATCATCTCTGGCATCATTAAGGGATCTGCGCAACTGGAAGCTCATAGAAGAGGACTACATGAAGGCTGGGCTCAATGACACCTCTAGTTTGAGCCCTCTGGGCTCTGGAGGATTCATGCCTTTTGGCTTCCAGGGGATTTTCCGTGGCGCAGCTACCTGCTTTTGTTGGTTTTGACAACATCGTGACCAGAGGTAAAGTAACCCAGAATCCCCAGCATTCTATCCCTATGGGCATTGTGATTTCACTGTTCATCAGCTCTTTGTTGTATTTTGGTATCTCTGCAGCACTTACACTTATGGTGCCTTACTACCAGCTTCGACCTGGTGGCCCCTTGCCTGAGTTATTTCTCCATATTGGCTGGGCTCCTGCCTTCTATGTTGTAACTTTTGGATTTTTGTGTATTCTTTCTGCATGCCTCTTAAACTTTACAATCCCCATATATAGTCATATAAAGATGATGGCAGACGATGGCCTCCTATTCTATGCCCTTGCCAGGACCTGTTTTGGCATATTCACCCAGGTTGTGGTCATCGTGATTATTTGTGTTATTGCAGCAGTCGTGACATTCTTCTTTGGACTCACTTATCTTGTGGACCTCAGTGCAATTGGGTCCCTGACACCTCACTCTCTTGATGCTATTTGTGTACTCATCCTCAAGTATCAGCCTGAGAGGAAGAATGAGTGAAATGAAGCACAGGTACTGGAGGAGAATGGTCCTATGGCAGAGAAGCTGACTCTATCTGGACTATTTTTTCCAAAAATAATGAAAGGGAGTAACAGTGAAAGGAGAGGAAATGAGTGAGAAATATCAGTGAGGGTGACAGAACATGAGAGACTCCTAACTCTGTGAAACGAGAGGTGGTGGAAAGGGAGGTGGGTGGGAAGTTGGGGTGACTAGGTGATGGCACTGAGGGGGGCCCTTGACAGGATGAGCACTGGTTATGCTACATGTTGGCAAATCAAACTCCAATAAAAAATATACAAAAAAAAGAAAGAGAGAGCTGGGAATGCTAGGAAGGGATTAGAGAATGATGTGATACATTGATGTCAAAAGGGAAAGTCAGTTTCTTCTCTACTTCCCGCTAGGACTCAATACCCTTTTTTTCCTCAACCCAGGATTCTTTCAATACACAACACCTAATGAAAATCCTCAAAGCAAACAGTAGAAGGAAATCCATCTCCTGTCCTCCTCATTTTCCAAATTACAACTGTAACATAGGAGAGCACTGATTCAGATCACTTTTTCTAAGAAGTCTTACTAAACATTTTGTTTTTCCCATATCCTTCCTTTCTTTGTAAGCACAGAATCTAAAAGTCCATCCAGTAGTCCCATCCATCACTACAATCTGTCTCCACCTAGACTTACAGTTGTGAGTGCTCAGAGCTCATGGCTCCTTCTTCCATGCACCTCCTCCCAACACATACCCTCAGTAATACACTGCACCCGGTGTATCTTAGGAAAGGCCAACCTTCTCTCTCATTATCTTCCTTCATATCTTTAAGTGCACACTGTCCTTCTGTGTAAGGACTCAGTTGTCTCTTTCTCTCTGTCCTTGTTCACCAGACTGTGCTTGGCCCTCTCACAGCCCTACATGCCTGCTTCACCTGCTCCCTTGCAAAGTTAACTTGTTTTGCTTTGTTTTGTTGTAGGAAAGACACCAAATCATCTGAGTCATATGAAAGTTGTATCCTGCCTCAGAGTCCTCAGTTATCACCCAAATGTAGACCAATACAACTTCTCCACGAAGACCCACCTGCCTCACCCCAACTCAGGCAACAATATCTATAACAGAGAACCTCTACCACCACTCTTTTAGGGACACTCTTTATCCCACTTCCCTAGTTTTTTCTAATCCCTTCTGCTTTGTGATTTCTGCAATTATAAAAGAAAAAGAGAAAAGGATAAACCAAAAGAATATAATCTAAAAATCACGATATCATACTTAAAGGATCTATCCAACAAGAGGACATAAAAATCATGAATATTTATGCCCTGAGTGTGGGAGCTGCCAAGTATATCAATCAATTAATAACCAAAGCTAAGACATACTTAGATAATAATATACTTATACTTGGTGACTTGAATGTAGCGCTTTCTACAATTTACAGATATTCTAAGCACAACATCGCCAACAAAACAAGAGCTTTAAATGATCCTCTGGACCAGATGGATTTCACAGATATTTACAGAACTTTACATCCAAATGCAACTGAATACACATTCTTCTCACGTGCACATGGAATTTTCTCCAAAATAGACCACATACGGGGTCACAAATCAGGTCTTAACCGATACCAAAAGATTGGGATCATCCCCTGCATATTCTCAGACCATAATGCTTTGAAATTAGAACTAAATCACAAGAAGAAGTTTGGAAGGACTTCAAACACGTGGAGGTTAAGGACCATCCTGCTACAAGATCAATCAAAGGGTCAACCAGGAAATTAAGGAAGAATTAAAAAGATTCATGGAAACTATTGAGAATGAAGATACAACCATTCAAAATCTTTGGGATACAGCAAAAACAGTCCTGAGGGGGAAATATATCGCAATACAAGCATCCATTCAAAAACTGGAAAGAACTCAAATACAAAAGCTAACCTTACACATAAAGGAGCTAGAGAAAAAACAGCAAATAGATCCTACACCCAGGAGAAGAAGGGAGTTAATAAAGATTTGAGCAGAACTCAACGAAATCGAGACCAGAAGAACTGTGGAACAGATCAACAAAACCAGGAGTTGGTTCTTTGAAAGAATTAATAAGATAGATAAACCATTAGCCAGCCTTATTAAAGAGAAGAGAGAGAAGACTCAAATTAATAAAATCATGAATGAGAAAGGAGAGATCACTGCCAACACCAAGGAAATACAAATGATTTTAAAAACATATTATGAACAGCTATACGCCAATAAATTAGGCAATCTAGGAGAAATGGACGCATTTCTGGAAAACCACAAACTACCAAAACTGGAACAGGAAGAAATAGAAAACCTGAACAGACCAATAACCAGGGAGGAAATTGAGGAAATCATCAAAAACCTCCCAAGACACAAAAGTACGGGGCCAGATGGCTTCCCAGGGGAATTCTATCAAACGTTTTAAGAAGAAACCATACCTATTCTACTAAAGCTGTTCGGAAAGATAGAAAGAGATGGAGTACTTCCAAATTCGTTCTATGAGGCCAGCATCACCTTAATTCCAAAACCAGACAAAAACCATACCAAAAAGGAGAATTATAGACCAATATCCCTGATGAACATAGATGCAAAAATTCTCAACAAGATACTAGCTAAAAATCATATTTATCAATTGGAATATACTTGGTGAAGGAAATTGGTCTTTCCACGTGATTTTGCTTGAATTAGAGTTAGAATGTATCTGCCTGCTGGAAGAGCATAACATATATCAATTGATAATGGAGACAAGTAGCTCAAGAATTGCTACAGGGCAGCATAAAGACAACCTAGAAAACAACATTTGTTGCATATAATCAAGAAAACAGGTGTTCTGCATGGATGAGTGTTGTCTGGACTTTTGGTGTTGGGGTGCTATATAGAGTGTATGTGGCAGAGTCTGGAAGGGGGGAGACAGTTTAAGACTGCAGGGCCCTTTAAAACTAAAGAGTTGCAAATATGTTTTGTGATAAAAGCAAACTGCCTCTTGGAGACCCAGTGTTTTCAAGACCATGAGACAGCCACCCCCCAGGGAACTTTGGTAATATTTCTTCCTACACACTGACCTGACCTATAACCTATCCCCACCATAATTTTTTAAAATTAGTTAAGAAAAGTAGGGAGATACCTTCAGCAGCTGTAAAAATAGATGTCTAGCTCCTGGAGCTTGGAGGAAGAAGCCCCTCAAACCCTCCCTGGTAATGGGGGACCATCTTATCAAACCAGGCTGCTATTCTGCAAAGTCCTCCACACTGATGTCCTCCCTAAGAAGATGTAATACAGAGACTTTCAAAATCTCCAGTGTGAAAGTGAGGGAAAACATGAAGGAGGCAGCAGAGTCAGGTAGAGGATATTCATTCAAGGAACATGTATAAGCACACTGTGTGCTGGGCCCTTTGGCAGAGACAAAGATGAAGAAAGCAAGCTGTGCACCATGTCAGAGAGCACCATGTAGGAAGGAGGGCAGGGGAAACAGGTGGGGAGATGCTGGAGAAGCATCAAAATTTCCTCATCAGAGCTGAGAACCCATCTGGTCTGGAGAACAGAGCGTAGGCCTCCAAATGCCTCTGACCCCAGTAAACCTACCTGCTCTTCCCAAACTTATCAGGCCTCTGGTCTGCATCCTGCAATCCAAAGTCTACCTCTAGGGCTCTGGAGTACCTTCTGCTAAACACCAAGGTCTTCCACAGCCAGCAGTGCCGCAAGCCCAAGCTTCGTCTCTGGCTCTGCCTCAGTTTTCTTGCCAACTCTATAAACAAGAGCTTGTCCAAGAAGAGTCAGCACTTGGAATGGAGCTCACAGGGTGCCCTCAGGGAATTGAGGCCCTTAGGAGGTGGAGCCCTCAGGGAGGTGAGGCCCTCAGAAGGTTGGGGCACTCCACAGAAGTGCCCAGGGGAAGGGCCAGGAAGGGTAAAGGAAGTAGATTAAGCAGAATCCTGGAGGAAAGCAGCCGGTGGGCAATGGAAGACCAGATGACCTCTGCCTGGGTGAAGAGGTGGACTGAGAGCTTAAATGGGACTTTGCTGGAGACTTTGCTGGCAGCAAGGTATGAATTTAGAAGGAAACAAGCTTCTCAGGGTCCTGGGTATGGAGGAGGTCCTGGTTGGCAAGAGGGGAGTGTGGAGAGCCTGGTGGAGTTCACCCTGTGGTGTATGGAGGCCAGTCCCAGATCCAGCTGAAAAGCCCACTCAGCAGTCCTGTAAACAGGGACAGAAACATCCTCTCATACCCAGGCTGCCTCTCCCAGCATCTCCCACAGTTTTATCTACCATCTCCATCCATCCTGGCCCCTCACCCTGATTTCCCATCATCCCAGAAATTAATCTAAAAGGGAACAGGCTGCAACTTCACCACAAGGGATGTTCTGAGACAGTCCGCTCAGTGTTCATACCATATTCTGACTCAATATGCATTTAGTATTGTGCTAGAAGTAAGAAAAAGATATAGTCCCTGCCTACAGATCTTCCTGCTGTAGACATTTAAAACATAGGTCTTCCAGGACCCTGAAACAGTGACCAAAAGAAAGTGCCGCTCCTTCCCAGAACACTGGTCTTCAAACAGAAGCAAGACTTGTCAGAGATGGAGAAGGTAGGACATACCTAGGCACCCAGGGCTGAATGCACAGGTGATAAATCCAAGTAGCCATGGGTCTCAAGGAAAAGGGGGCACTACTGCCTCAATTTGATAGTGCTGAGATTTCTCTAAACCATCAATTAGGTTCCTTAAAGCCTGGGCTGGAGGTGGAGGGAAGGGAGAGAAGGAGGGCAGCAGGTCCCTAAGGAGACAGGATCTGTACTAAATATATGAACACAGAGCATTGAAGTGGGAGCAGAAAGAGTGCTCCAGATCCCAGGAAGAACTCCCCCTAAGGAAACCTACAGATCCCTATATCTCCAGGAGGCAGGTCCTGTGTTCCAGGCACTGTGCTGGGGAGAGGGTGAGTGACCCATCCTAGACCACAGAGCCAGGATTCCTAGAGGCAAAGGAGCCTGGCAGGATTGGCAGGAGGGCTGAGATGACAGGACAGTAGGGGAGGGGCAGCTGGGTGTGTGATCAGCTTCTGTTCCCAGGGTCCTAGGCGGTCTTCCTGCTTCAAGCTGGGATTGTCCCAAATGTGCCTCTGCTTGAGGGAAAGAAGGGCAGGTGCAGGGGAGGGTCTGTGTATCCTGCATCTGGTCCCCAGAACAATCCCCTCCCCTTCTTGTGTTACTCACTGCCTGCTTGGGAGAGGGTGGGAGGCTGGGGGACAGGCCAGGGCCCTAGACAATTACCAGGTAAGGAAATGAACTGGTCCAGGTCCCCTTCTTCCCTGGAGGACAGCAGGTTTACACAGGGAGCCTAGGGGCCATAGGGCTATGCTTTAGGCTTGGCCCAGCTTGGCAGGCCAGGGTTGAGGCATGGAGCCTTGGCCCTGGGGGCTCCCTACGCATGGCTCCCTCTGAGCCCTGCCAGGGTCCCATTGTGGCTGAGGCCATATTCCTCATGTTCCCTTGCATGCTGCTGGCCCCACCTAACCGTGCTTGGCCTGGATTTCAGTGGGATCTGCTGCCTCATGATCTCCTTCCACTCACCACGGGGTCTCACCCAGAGCCACCTGCAGGTAATGACTGAGCTCCATCCCCCTTCTTTGTCTCCCAGGTCTGCTCCCAGAGTCCATTCCAGGATCTGCCAGTGCCCCCAGCGACACCCCAGCCCCCAGGTGCAGCCCCTCCAGGTGGACTTGTTCTCAGTTCCTGCTGGCACCCAAGAGTCTGCCATCACCACTGCTGCCCTTGCTACTGTGCCCTCAGCCCAGCCTCCTCCACCAAGGACAAAGTGGCTTTGAAGCCTCCACGTGTGTTTCTGCTGGCTGCATCCTGCAGGACCCTGTCTAGGCCAGGACCCTGTCTCTGCCGCCACCATGTCTGCAGTCAGGCCACAATCATTGTGTTAGAACCTCAATGGTCAACATGGCCCTGGGTCTCATCTGCCTGGGAGAAGAAGACAACGAGCAGGGCAACCTATAGGTGGGCCTGGTGTGCCAAGAAGTCCAGAACAGTTATAGCCTCTGGAGGCAGAGGCCATCCACAGAGGAGCCAGGCTGGCCGAGGCCCCTGGGGGCTATGGAGTTGCCCACTGCAGTGCCCCTGAGCCTCCTGAGTGTCCCCAGCAGCTGGGGCAAGGGGGAGATGTGGGTGGGGGTGCTGGAGCTGCCAAGAGGCCATGGTGGCAGATGGGAGGTGACCGCAACTGCCTCAGAAAAGCACATCTAGGAGAAGCACACCTAGGACACGAATGGCAAGACCTTCCACAATGTCCCCCTGGAACTGACAGGCTTGGCACTCAGACAAGGATCCGGCCAGTGCCCAGCGTGCCAGCGGCGCTGCAAGCCAAGGAGAGGAAGGCACAGTGCACAAGTCCTAAGCTGCTCCCAGTGTGGGAGAGCTTTTCCTGCCACTTCATCTCACCATGCTCCACAGTGCGCTCCACAGACGGCCCTTCAAATGTGACAGGTGTGGCAGCTTTTGCTACGCAAGTCGACCGTGGATGCACATAGTAGGATAGCAGAGAAGGTGCAACATGTGTGTGGCAAGATGAGAAACTCAGCTTATATTTTTGATGACGTGAAGTTGCAGCGCCAGGTCCCTCAGCATGTCTGTGAGCTCTGCAGGAAAGGTACCGTGAGGTCTGCTCTGGGGCAGCAGGGGCACTGGCACACCGTCACACGGCTGTGGGATCCCGGCCAGGGTAGAGTGCTTCTCCCAGGTGCCCCCTGATCTCCCAGCTACTCCCCTCCCAGCCCTGCTGAGCTCCATGCTGGTGGCAGGGAGAGTGGAAATTGGAGGACACTCCCTGCTACCCTCTCCTCTTCCCCTCACTTCCCACCATCACCTTACTGCTTCCCACCACCAGGAAGCCTCCAGAAGTAAAGGAGGAGGAGATGTTTCTCAGGGGAGTTTGCTAGGTTTTCACTCTTTGTTTCTCTGCTCCTCGCTCCTCCCTCTCAGACTTGACCCCCCACACACATCTGTTCCCCCAGTTGTGCTGAGGCCCCCTGGACACTGGGCAGGGGTGGAGAGGACATAAGCGGCCCCTGCCCTCACCCCGATCCTCTCTGGACCCACTGCCCTGCTCTTCCAGGGATCTGGGAGCCTTCTCCTGGATGGTCCTTGCTCCCCCTCCTTCCACCTTTCCCCCTCCTATTGTCTACTGTCCCTCTCTGGGGAAGTGGTCCTAGTTTTCTAGGGGGAGGGAGGAGAGGACTGAGGGGAACCCAAGATGGGGAAAGGTGAGATTGGAGAAGGCGCAGAAGGAGGGAAGGCAACCATAGCACCTTCAGCAGGTGGGATGTTTGGGCTCAAGTCCGAGAATCTGTCAGAATAAAACAAGTCAAGGAGAGCAAACTAAGGAGCCACTAGGGCCAGAGACAGGACAGAGATGGAATCCTAGGGTGGCAGAATGAAAGGGGGGATCCAGGGAACACAGGAGCTTCCTGGAGTGGGGAGAAGCAGCCACAGTGCCCCCATCCCTCTTCCACCCCAGATTCACCCTGGCTTTTTCTTCACATGCAATACCCCACGAGAGATGGTGGCCCTGGCCATGTCATCTTCTCCTAAGTGTCCTGCATGTTACATCCTCCTTTTAAGTGGTCCACACTACAGTGAATTTTTAAAAACCTGGAAAGGAAAATAACTGGCCTAGGTTGGGGGAATGCAGAGGATGCAGAGATGGGATCATATGTCTCCCCGGAGTAGGAGGATAGATGGGGGGACCTGGAAGATGCAGCCCACCCAGGCTATGACACAGGAATTGTCTGAACCTTGAGGGAGGGAAGAGAAGAGGGGAGGAGGCAGGGGAGTGAGTGAGGGACAGGGGGAAAGGCTGAGAGACACAGAGATGAGAGAAGCAGGGAAAGCCCTGGAAGGGAAGGCAGAGAGAGACAAGGGATGGGGGGCAGCACAGGAGACAGACAGCAGGACATGCAGGGGGAGACACTGACAGGCTCCCAGGGTGAGACTCACACAGATGTGAGGGGAAGAGAGACCCCCAGACCCTGAGGGAGGGACACAGGCAGGGGTCAGCCAGAGGGAGGAGCTGAGGGCAGACCCAGTCCTGGGAAACCTCAGACCACAGAACATCTGGAGTTAGGCCCTGAGACAGACATATCTGCTGACAGAGGTGAAGGTGAAGGAGGCCAAGATGGAAGGAAGAAGCCAGGGCTGCAGGGAGGAGGTGGGGAGCAGACAGGGAGAGAGAAGGAGGCAGGTGTGCAGCAGGAGGGGGAGCCAGGCCAGGGAGGGGGCTGCAGAGTGGCTCCAGGAGCCTGTGCCCTCCCTCCTGGCTCCTGCTGAGCCCAGGCCCCTCTCAGGAGCTGCTGCTGCTGGATGGGCCCAGAGAGCTGACAGGGCCAGGCTGCTGCCAGGGCTGCCCCAGGCTCCCTCCTGTGCCCACCTGGGGGTCCCAGGGGCCCTATGTGGATATGGACACTGCCTCCCCTGCCCTCCCCCCCGCCCCCCCGCCGGTGATGCCACCATCAAAGGAGGCCTGAGCTCAGCCCTAATGTCTCAGAGTTCATGCAGCACACCCAGTGCTGGGGCATGGGGGCCAAAGAGAAAGAGAAATTGAGGCAGGCAGGGATGCTAACGAGTTCTGGAGAAGGTGCTGGGATAGCCTGGTTAGGGATTCCATGGAGGAAGGGGGAAGATCTGAAGGTTTGGGAAGGTGTCTGCATTGAGAGCTAAAGAGGCACCACACACGGTGGGAACAAAATAACGTACTAGTGACTGTCCATCATTTTGGGGTCAGCAGTGTAGACACCTTCTGAGCTGTCACCATTCATGCCGTCAAGCAGCTCCTCACTAAAGGGCCCCACAAATACACATATGAAACCCACAAAAGGAGAAACTGAAACACAGACTAGCGACCTTGAGTCCAGTCTACCTGCTTGAATCTAGGTTATAAGGGACCAGGGATGAAGCACCCAGACAAGTATGTGAGGACCTAAGACAGCATGGCAAGCTGGCCCCCACCTCTTACCCAGGCTTTCTCAGGGCTCTGCAGAGACCAGCTCCCCCAGGTCCTCTCAGGGCCAGGGGAGACCCTGAGAACATTGACCCAAGCAACCTAAAGGAGAATTGTTCTCCCCGCCCCCGGCTCTGTCAGCCACATGTGAAGGTCCCAGAGGCCAGCTGTGTGGTTACAGCTGGAGCCCAGGGAGTCTCTGTAGCAGCAGGAGGGAAGGTACAGACGGAACCTTCCAGAGAAGTCCTGCAGAAAGACCTGGGAGCAAAGGCTATGAGCTTAATCTCAGTCCCATGAACACTTTGAAGTGTAACAAAGTCCAGAGCATTCTGGGCTTTCGGGAAATTCAAGCCAGGAGGTGGATAATCACATCTTCTCCAAGTTCTGCCCATGACTCTCCTCATCCCCCAGGGACATATCTTTTATGAAATCATTGAACCAGATCCTGGACTGTAGAAACTGCCTCCGCTAGAAAAATGGACTTAATTTTTTTGCAATAAAAATTAGAAGACATTTTGGAAAGGACGTTATTAGGACTATGTTTGGTAAATGTTAGAACCGGAGAAACACACAGGCAGACACACTCATCCCATCCAAAGCAGAAAGGAAAGACCTCACTTGACTGCTCTTTCTTTGGGTGTGGGATGGACCTCCAAATGATATGGCCCACGTCAGGGAACAAAACACAGTCGTTCTAAACATTAGAAAAGTAATTTCCCTCTAACTCGTAGGTCGAGAAGGGAGATGACAATTTCCCTCCCCCAGTCATGGCAAACATTCTGAGGAAGCATGACACAGCCTGGAGGGTCTTCCCTCATCTGCCCACATGCAGATGCCCAGGTTGCAGGCCTGACCCCAGGGCCTCCCTGTCCTGGTGGATCTCCACCTCTCTGCACCTCTCTGTGCAGAGAGGTTCCTTGGCCTCAACCTGTGAACCCAACCCAGGAGCAAGAAAAGCATCCTGAGGGAGGAGAGCACAGGGCCCTGTTCTCTGGCATCTGAGAAGAGAGATACATAAGAAACCCCAGTTAAAGAGAAAAAAGAAAAAAAAGCATATGAATTCATAGAATATGGCCAGATCCTCCAGTACTGAGGCACTCTGGAAAGGAGGATGGAAGCAGAGATGTAGAATACTAAGCAAGATCAGAGGGAAGAAGATGCCAGAATCAGAGGCTGGGGGTGCACAGGGCTTGGGAGACAGGAGGCTGGTGGCTCAGCAGGTCTATAGAGAAGAACTGAGATGTCATCAAAGATGAGGATGAGGGTGGTGTAAAGTGCCTAAGGCTCTCAGGTGTGTGAGTCTTTAAAACTGTGAGCAGTTTCTTTGCGTGACTCTCATTATCTCCTCTATAACCAGCTACAGAAGCAGGTGTTACTGCTGCTATTTTATAGATAATGAAACTAAGGCACAGAGAGGGTAAGTAACTCCTCTCAAGTCACAGCAGGAGAGGACAGAGCAGAGACTCCCATGAATTCATGTGGAGCCCCCTCCTGCAGATTCTGCCCTGGGAAGCAGCCAGGCCTGGGGCCCAGGTGTGGAGGGGACAAGGGACTCCTCAGAGGGGAACAGACCTGCCTCTGGGGCCCTTTCAGCATGTGCTGCCCAGGAGAGTTTTGACAGGTTGAGGCCGCAGCTGGGAAGTGGGGCAGGAATAGCTTAGCTCTGCACGTGAGAGGCTGAACCTCAACATTCATGGAAAGTCTTTGAGTTTCAAACAAAGAATTCTGTACATGGAAGGGGCGGTGAAGGGGAGAGCCCGGAGAAAGGTCTCAAAGCCTTCAGGCTTCCCATGACCCTCCCCACCCCATCCCTGTCTCCCTCTCCCTCTTTTGGTCTCCTGACCTCCAGGAGCTGCTTCCCCCGCCCCCGTGCAGTTCCAGCTACTGTGTCCCCCCAGGCATGGCTCCCGAGCCAGTGCGGTCCAGGTTCATCATCCTGACAGCCCAGGAGGACACAGCAAGCCCAGGGAGTCAGCCTTGCTCCCAGCGTCCTGCCCGCCCAGCCCAGGGTCACTGTGGAGCTACAGCCAAGGCACATGTTATCTAGTGACCCTGCATCCAGCAAACCACCATCCTCCTCCATCCCTCTGCCTCCCTCACACACACTCCCCAGCACACACACACACACACACACACACACTCCCTCCTCAAGTGTCTCCCAGGCTCACTCCTCCTCCCCCAAGATCATGCACTTCTGGGGAGCTCTGACTTCTCTGACCCTCTCTTCTCCATGTTCCTGCCCCTTGCTACTAACTGAGCATCATCCTCCTTGTCTCCTTGGACACTTTCTAGACTTCGCTATCTTCCTCCATCTTCCCTCCTTTGCTCATTGCCAGGCTCCCATCATCTGAGTCATGGGTCCTGGTCCACTTGACCTGACCCACTCTGGTCACACACACACTTGCTGAGCCCTGTGCCTCTCTGCCCTGGCTGTCAGCCTCCTCTTCCTAGCTGGCAGGGAGCTCCCCCAGGGCAGGGCCCCTGATCCTCCCTCTGGGTCTCCCCTGGGTGCCCAGCACACAGAGAGGGAGGAGTATGGGACTCACTGTTTCTGCTCCTCAGGAGAAAGGAGGGGGATGAGACAGAGAGGCAAGCAGGGGCAGCATTCTGAGCCTCCCCTGCCCTGTGAGGTTCAGGGTCAAGGCAGCAGCAGCTGGAGGGAACCCATCTCCAGGGGGTAGTACTTTCCTTTAGAAATCCCAGGGCACCTCTGTGTGCCTGTGTGCGTGTGTGTGCATGTGTTTGCACCTGCCATGCAGGGAGGGGAGGGAGGATGTGGGCCTGAGGCTCCAGGAGTCCAGGTCCTGTGTGGAGGGGAGAGGACTGGGGGAGCTGGACCCCAGACCAGGGCAGCTCCCAGCACACACAGGCCCATGAGCACAGGGACAGGGGGCCAGTGTGGCCACCACAGGATGGATACAGGGTGGACTGGGGGCATGACTCCTTCCTCCCTGCATGTGACATGCTCATTCCCATGGTTTCCTGTGTCCTGTGGTTCAATCCAAACCCCATCCTCCCTTCTGGTCCACACTCAAGGGCATTTCCTGTGATCAGACCTTAGAGATTTTGTTAGGCTGAACCCCATGGATTTCCTGAGAGGCCATCAGTTTGGGCTTACATGGTCTTATTCTCACTCTTCTCTCTTCTAAACATGTTTTGCCTCCAGGCTAAGGGCCCGGGGAGCAGAGTGAGGAAGGGCGGATACTAAGAGCTCACGTTTACTGAGCGCACACTGTGTGCTGGCCTGTGGCATGCCCACCACAGCGCTGATGCTCACTACAGACCCTACAGCCCCTGGAAGGATTTCCTGCAGGCCCAACAGGTATTCCCCGCCTGTTCCAGGTGAGTGAGTCCAGATGGCCACATGGGCTGGAACAGGGCCGGGATTAAACTCAGCCCCAGACCTCCTGCTTCCCCACCTCCACCCACCACCAGGGAAGTCTTGGCAGAGCCAGGCCATGCCTGCAGCTTCAGAATGGGGAGGAGGGGGAGAGGACAGGCCACTCTGGAACTCTGGGGGAGCTGGAGAGCCCTCATGGAAGAGGCAGGAGAAATGCCCAGGGAGCATACCTGCACCCCAGCAAAGAAGGGACAGTGGAAGACAGAACCAGGGCAGAAACAGCGATATCAGAGAGGAGCCTACGAGGTGGGTGGCAGCAGCAGAGGTCAGAGCCTGGGAGGGTGTAGACAGAACAGAAGGGTGGTATCAGGGAGGAACCAGGTTGCAGCATCTAGGGTGCCAGGGCGGGACAGGCATGGGGAGGAATGATAAAGTCCAGGGGAAGGATGGAAGCAGGGGGCAGGGAGAGAGACTGCGGAGGAGACATGGGACTGAGGTACATGGAGGGACCCAGGGGCAGGGGCAGTGCTCAGATGGGGAGGTAGAGTCAGCCCCAGAGAGAGGGTAGGGTGGCAGGACAGGGAAAGGAGTTGGGGGGCACACACACACACACAACTTATGAAGGCATAAAGAGCAAGTGTCTGATGATCGGCTCCCATGTCCCAGTTAGCACCCACAGCCCCATCTGCCCAAACCCTGACCCGCATTTGGAGGTGATGGAAGGCAGGGCCACAGAGCTTAGAGGAGGGGTGGGGAGAGGGGGTCATGACCAGTGTGTGTCCTTCTGTGTGGGGCAGGCCTGTGGGTGCCTGAGAGTGTGTGTGTGTGTGTGTATGAGTGAGTGCACCTGCTCTGGTGAACAGCCTGTGCCTGCAGGACTGGGTGTGGGTCTGGGGCCCTGAGGCCTATGTCCGGGTTCCTCCCCTGCAGGGAGCGTCTGCACAGGTTTACCCGGTGCTGGTCTCTGTGGGCAGAGCACTTTGCCACTGTGCTGTTTGCCCCCTTGTCAGGCCCTCAGCGGGGGCAGATCTACCCAGTGGAGGGAGAGCAGGAGGTGATGCGGGGGCAGCCAGGGCTCTGCAGACTGTTCTCCCCCTGCGGACACATGTGCGCACACACAGACCCTTGCACACCTGCACACATGCTTTCTTCCATCACAAATAAAACACAAAATGCAACTGAGACCCATTCGCAGGTGACCACAAGGAGTCCCACAAAGGAACAGACCTTGCTCTGACAGACCAACATGCCATCAACACACACAGGGAAAGACAGGGAATCTGGGACACAAAGCTTCTTAACACGATGTCACCTGAATAAGTCTCCCCCCAACATAAACACACGTACACCAATGCACAGAAGACACGCTAACTGGGGCACACACCTCTGCAGACACCTGTGCACGTGCGCATCACGGCCCGGCACATCCCAAGGCTCCCTCCGTGGGCCTCACTCCCAACCCTAGCAACCTCGGAGACCCTGCCTGACTGTGAACATCTGCCCCCCCCACCCTGTCCCCTTCATGCTGGGTCCCCAATCCAGCTGTTTACCCCAGGCCAGCCCAGCTGTCTCCTGCCTGGTGAGGGTTTGCTCTTCCTGCTTCAGAAGCAAGAGAGGTGACTGGGGCTCCAGCAGCCACCAGGAATGTCCCCTCTGTCACATGCTGGGAGCTTCTCCCTCACAATGACCTCTCAGGACCATGTGGGAGGAGGCACATCCTCCACTGTGTCTCCCACATCCACCTGGTTTTTCACTGGAAATCCTGCCCCCGGCTGGGTTCTCCCTTCTCCCCCAGCCTCGGAGAGCACTAGGCGATCTTCAACACTGAGATCCGCCCCGGAGGACACATGGGCCCCTGGTGAGGACGCTCAGGGCGGCCAGGCAGGCTGTGAGGGCCATCCCCACAGAGGAGGCCGCAGGAGCCAGGCTCCTGCAGGGACAGGTGACACCGCCACTGGGAAGCAGGTGGCAGGCAGGGGACAGGCTCACTGTACGGAAAACAGGGCAGAGGGACAGGGTCAGCCTAGAAGCAGCCCTGCCGGCCTCCCCACCTCAGCACAGGGTTGTGTCCACCCAGCCCAGGTCTCTGGGGACACAGGAGCCCTGCTGGCCTCCCCCCCTGCCCCTGACCTGCTTCCCCACAGCCCTGACTCCCCCAGCCCCCCTGCGTCTCTTGAACCCCTGCCTCCCACAGGTGTCCTGCTCCAGCCCTGTCCCCCTCAGTCCTCTGTCCCTTCCCCACTCTCAAGTCCTCTCCCTCTGATCTCGGGGTGTGGGGGAGGCAGCGCTGCCACTTCTTTTCCAGCTCAGACTGTCTCTGACTTGCATCTGGTGTCTCTCCCTGCCCCCCTCTGCTCAGAGCAGGGGCTGCAGAGGGAGGGGGACAGGGGTCCCTTCAGCACCAGAGGACTCTGGCATTGTGACTAGAGCTCCTGCCTGCTGGGGTCCTGTCACACTCACACACACACACACACACACACACACACACACACACACACACGAGCCCCTCCTCCCACCACAGCCCCAGGACCTGGGAGGCCAGCAGAGCCCTTGGCTCAGAGCCTGCACCCCACCCTCTGCTGCCTCTCCCTGCCCCTTCTCCCTGCCTCTCCCCTGCCCCCACCTCCTCCTAGCCCTCCTCTGTCTCCCTCTCCCTCCCTCCCTGTGGGCCCTTCTCTGGAGTCTCATCACCCTGTCCCCCCGTCCAGGGATCTGCCTTTGGCTCTGGGTCCATGGCATTCCCACCCCCTGAGCCTAGGTCCCTCTCCTATCTCTGAGTCCATGTCTGTCTCTGTTATCTCTGGCCTCGGGGTATTTCTGTGTCTGTCATGATCTTCTGCTCTGGTCCATGGAGGCTCCTCTCTTTCCTTTCTCCTGTGTCTGGGTCTATCCCCTTGTGTCTCTGTCCCACAGTCCACTGTGTCTCTGGTGATTCTGTGTCTGGGTCTATAGGACCCACCAGGTCCTGGGACCAGCTCCGTCATATTGGTCTCATCTGTTGGTCTGGGCATGAATATCCTGGTCCTTTCTGTCCCTGTCCCTATAGCCATATCCTCCTTCTCGGCCTGCCCCCCCCACAACTGCCCCCTACATGCAGGGGTGGGCTGGCACATAGAGCACAGAGGAACTGTGCCTGGACGCCATTTGTGTGGCAGGTAGATGGCTGGTGGATTAGGATGCAGGTTGGAATCCTACTGCAACATCCTGCTCCTATCAGAACATTCTCCACGACTCCGAATGCAGTTCTCCTCCCACCTTAAGGTTTGATCTGACCTTTCCCAGTCCATCGACTGAGATCCACAGGAAATACTGGGAGGGCATTTCAGCTCCCCTTGACCAGGTATCTATATATCTGGAGCATATTAGAGACGTGAGGAGAGGCAAGACACCACTGGAAGTGCTTTGGCAGAGGAGTACCAGGGTGTGCAGAACAGAAAACCTGGGAGCTCTGGCTCTGCACCCTGGGCAGGAACAACCCAGCAGCTCCTTGCACCACAGATAGTCACACCTGGAGAAACCAAGGACATGTGTGAGGTCTCCAAATAAGGAAATGGGAACAGAAATATGTGTGTCCCTCTTTTATCCCAGCATGGCACTTGTAACCCCTCTGTGTACATAGGAAGCTCTTCATAAAGTCAGTGGCTCCTATTGCACCAGGTCTCCCACAATAAGCCCCGAATCAGTGGAACTCAATCCCTTTCATATCCCTTCCCACCCCACCCCCACTCCCTCACCCCCAGCACCTCAGTATGTGTGCCCAGCACAGTGTCCCTGCCAAGACTGCCGCGCCCCAGGGATCAGGGGACCCCAGCTCACATCCCAGGCATCCCAATCCCTCCTCCTCGCTCATTTGTCTGGATTCCCTTCCCTCCTCTCCCCCCTGCACACCATGTGCAACTTGGCCTCCTTGGTGTCTCCCAAAGACAGGCAGTCCCTAATGAGCCCTGAGCACTAGAGGGGAGGGCCCAGGGCAGCCTGGTGGGGGAGGGGGTTCCAGAGTTAGAGATAAGGAGTCCTGTCAGCATCTGTCCATCTGCCATCTCCTCCAGCATCCCTGCCTCCTGCCTCCTGGCTCCTGCCCATCCGTCTCCCTGCTGAGGCTGATGGGCTGAGCTCAGGGGCAAATGCACAGAAGCCCAGACTCATCATGCCTGGTCGGCTCCAGACCCATGTTCTCCAGGAATGTCACTACCTCTGCCATCATTCCTTGCAACCCTTCAATGACCTTCTTAAGGTGAAATTCTAGATGGATCCCAAGGACGAGCAGAAATTGGTCTCATTCCTCAATATCTTGATCTCAGCCCTTTGTCCTCACAGCACATTCCCAATAGGAAGAAATGAAAACTTAGGCAATGACAAAGGGGTTGAAATCTCAGGAAGACTTTCTCAGCCTTAAGGAGCTCCTGACTGCCCCTGGGAAGCAGGGGCCAGGGCGGGATCCGGGAGATGCAGGGGAACAGTCAAGTTTGCTTCTCCTCATAAATGCAATTTCCACCAGGGGGGAGGGACCCAGCCCTGGGGACTTGAGGGGCACCTTCTCCGCAGCGGCCTGCGACGCGCTCCGCGGCCAGCAGAGGGCGGCAGAGAAGGGCGCTCCCCGCACAGCCCGCCCTGGGCCCTGGGCGCTGAGAGAGGGGGGGCCGCCCAGCCTGGGGAGTCGGGGCTCCAGCGAGAACCCAGGCAGTTCCGAGTTCAGGGAAGCCCTCCTGCCGCCCTCCCCACCGGCGTCCCTGACCCCCGCGGCAGCCCCTTCCCTTCCTGGCCCCAGCCCTGGGGCTGCTGGCACACAAGGGCCACCTGGCTTTTCCTTTATGCTTGGACAGCAGGTGGCAGCGCAGCTCCCAGAGGTGATGCCTCCAGGGGCCCCGCTGGTCACTAGAGCCAGCCCTGGAGCCCACGCGGGCTCCATTCCCAACCCAGGGGTCTTCCCTGGGCGCCCACAGCTGCTCCTAAAAGCAAAGCACACCCTGTAGGCCCGGTGGGAAGGCAGCTCGCAGCCCTGGGCTTCGATAACCTGATGTCACAGCCACCCCTGCCCCGGGTGATACCTGCTCACACACAGAACTGGGCACAAGGACTGTGAACCCCGCAGCACAGACCCGCGGGCCGCACACGCCTGCTGTGCACACCCGGCCTCGGCACCCACACCCTCTGCTCCTCAGACTCCCCCAGCCCTGCCCTCTGCTCCTCCCTCCTGAGCTGCCAGAGGAGCTTCTCTCCATCCCTCATTTGCTCTGTGCCCTGTGTGTCCAGGGGCTCCTGGAAGCTGCACACAGGGAAGCACTTTCCCTGCTCTAATCCGGTCCCTCCCACCACAGCCGTCCCTCCCACCACAGCCCTGGACACATGGAGCTGAGGGGACACCCAGGGTGCTGAGCCCCCTCTTCCCAGGGATCCTCTCTCTCAAGCCCTCCCTGCCCCTCCTTCTCCCCTCCATCTCTGACCCACCTGCCCCTGCTCCAGATCCTTCCTGCTGTCACAGGTCCCCTTCTAACCTCAGTAGCTGGGTCACCTTGGAAATGAGCACTGAAGAGAGAGAAGGTGGCGGGGGGGACAGGGAAGAAATCCTAAAGCAGAGCAGGAGCAGCTCTGTCCTGATCCCTTGACCCTCCACTGGAAGGTTCTGGTGTGAGTGTGACCCCGGGTCCTGGCTCATCCTCCCCCCCCACCCCCCCGCCCACCTCTCCTTGGAGCTGAAGAGCTGCCCTAGGGGATGGCAGCTGCACTGACTGCACTGCCTCAGTGGAATGGAGACACTTGGGGCAGGGAGCACAGGTGCAAACTCCTGAGCTGATGGGCTGAATGGGCGCAGATAGGAGGGCCCCCCACCCCTTCCCCACAGCACCCTCCACATGATCTCCCTGCCTTTCCCCAGTCCAGGACCCCTTCCTTCTAGAAGAAGACCAGAGAAAACACCAGCCTTTCAAACCTTTCAAACACCTTATTCCTACTTTCATCCCACAGGGGAACCTGAACAGACCAAACCCTCCTCCCACCCCCCATGTGCCTCCTTGTCCACTCTGGACTGGGGGTGGGGGTGGAGGAAGACATACCATCCTGAGGGCTGCTGAGGAACTGGAATGTGGGTGCCAGGAACGGAAAGGGCTTCAAAGGGCCTCAGGATGATGGACTCCGGCCCCGCCCCATCTGCCCTCCCCTAGAGACCCATCCACAGCAGAGAACAAGGGCCATGACTGGGACTCAGCTGTATTTCCCCAGCACCTGTGAGGCCTGAAGCCCAAGCAGAGACCGTTCTCCAGTGTGTGAGCCACTCTGTGCCATCGCCTTCATCTCCCCGGGCCCATGGGGCAAGGAAAAGGAGGGGGGGTGGTGGAGAAAGTGAGGCACAACAGCCCTCCCCCAGGGCCTTCTTCACACAGATTGTTGTCCTCTAGCCACCTTCCCACCTGCAGTTCTTCTAGCTGGTTGGTGGATCCCCCCATTCCCAGCACACAGGAAGGACTGCAGGGAGACCAGAGAAGGGACTTCCCACAGTAGCATCTTGGCCATCGCCACACACAGGCTGCAGTAGGGACGGGGAGGACCCTGGGCTTCTCTGCATAGGGCCCCTGAGCTGAGCATGGGGCCAAGTCATCTGGGGGAGGTGGGGCAACCTACTGGGAAACTGGGGAGCTTTGCAAAAGCTGTGCACCTGTCAGAAGCAGTGGCGCCCAAATGCACTTCAGGATTGCCTGGGAAGTTCCTCTCAGGTCAGATGTCAGCTCCTCCTCTGTGGTTTCACACTGTTTCCCTTTTAGGGCTCTTTTGGGGAGGGAGAATTTGACTAGGAGATCTGTCACTTGACAGAGTTTCAATGTCCCCCTGTAGATGTGTCCTTGCTGATTGGCTCTCCCCCCAAGTCTCTACTCCCCTGTCAACCAGGTATTGAAAGGATCCCTGAGGAAGCCTCCAGGGTCCCTGAGGCCTGCACCCCTCCTCCAACAGGCCCAGAGGACACCCTCCCCCTCCCATCTCAGCACAGGGACCCCCATCCTGCAGCTCTTGGGAAGGCCACAAGGGAGCAACCCACACAGAGACAGTCCTCAAGCTAGGGTGATGCCTCCCCAGAGCCAGGCCCCTCCCCTCCACCTGCATCACCACCACTCACCCTCCTCTCCAGGCAGCAGGCCAACCCCAAGGTTCTCAGGAGAGGCAGAGTGTGCTGAAGGAGCCCAGGCAGTGGGGACAGGTGGGCTGCATGAGGAGGGAGGGGAGGAAGGAAGGGAGCCTGGAAGAGGAGCCTGGGAGAGCACAGGTGTGTAGAGCCCCAACCAGGAAGCAGATGGGCAGGGGCAGCTGAGGCCCAGGTTGAGAAATGTCAGTGGACCTGCCTGCTGCTCCCCACCCCAGGCCAGCATCCCAGGACCTCTGGTGTCTCCACAGGCGTGTGCACTGGGTCAGAGGTGGACAAGAGAGGAGCATGGGGGGCCAGGGGAGGCCTACACCTCAATAAAACACAACGATAGAGAGAGGGGAGGGTCCACACTGCCCCCTCCCCCTTCGGGATGAGCCCAGGCTGGACACCATCTTCTCTGCTATTCCCGGAACACAGAACATGGGGAGGGGCCCAGGCAATTATCCAGGGCAGTCCTGGTCCTCCTGGTGCCTGGAGGGGGTCGAGGGGAAACCCAGCCCTGCCTATGGGGGCACAGCTCTATGTATAGGGGGTGAGGACAGAGGGGGAGCAGGGACCAGGCACACAGCCAGGAAGGAGAAGACAGAGGAACAGGACCGGCCTGCAGGTAACCTGGCAGTGGTTCAGATAGAAACAGTTTGGGGTCCAGAACCAGAGGAATTAATCCCGCAAGACTTCCCAGAGAAGGAGAGATTGGGGCGAGTTTGCAAGGAGCTGAGAGGCTGGTCTTCAAGAGAGGAGGAGAGAGGATGGCTCAGAGTGGGGACAGGCTATAAGGCTAGGAGGGGGCAGGGGTGCTGAATCCTGGGCTGGCCTTCCAGGGGGAGCTAAGAGACCAGATGCAGGGAGCCTGTGGAGGGAGGGCGGGAAGGACCAGGGACAGGTGTCAGTGGGCAGGAAGCCCTGAAGCCCAGCTGGGAGTGCTGGGCAGGAGTCACTGGAGGTGGAGGAAGGGGGGAGAGTACCCCAGTCTAGCTGGAGTACTCCTCCCCTCTCCCCATCCCATAAAGCCAATAGAACAGGACAGAGTCTAGGGGCCTCCAGTTGGGACACATGAGAAACTCCTGGACCAGGGTCAGGGCCTGTTTGCCTGAGGCGGCCATCACGGAGCAGGGGACACTGAGTGTTCCCACCCCGGGGGCCTCGGCTCTTGTCTGCAGGTGGGAGTGCTGCTCCTGGTGGTCTCTGAGCTCCCTGCTCTGGATCTGCCCTGAAATAATTTTGAAATAAATTTCAAAAAAAAAAAAATAAAGAGAACAGCTGTAATTCTAAAAAAAGAATAATAAAGAAGTAAACACAGAGTAAAACAGAGATTTCCAACTCCCATTACCATTGTTGCATCTGTCAAAGGTCATTCCTTTCTATGAAATTATTTTTCCATATGACCCTTTTCTCAACTAGATTCCTCAATTAATACAATTTTTATTTTTTTTTATTTTAAGCACAGATGATATTTTTGTGTTTTTTTAAATTTAATTTTTATTGGAGTTCAATTTGCCAACATATAGCATAACACCCAGTGCGCATCCCATCAAGTGCCCCCCTTAGTTCTCCTCTTTCTGGATTGAGGGGGTCACTTGATGGGATGCGCACTGGGTGTTATTCTGTATGTTGGCAAATTGAACACTAATAAAAAATAATTTTTTTATTATTAAAAAAACAAAGAAAGAGTCATACTTGGAAACAAAGAAGTAAATACAATGGCTTTTCTTAGAACCTCCCATTAACGGGTTCTATCAGAGGGGTTACATGGGGGGTATACATACAAGGGCAGCTGTGTATTAGGCTAGAAAGCAATGGACTGGGACACCTGGGTGGCTCGGTGGTTTGGCACCTGCCTTCAGCCCAGGGCGTGATCCTGGAGACCCGGGATCGAGTCCCACATCGGGCTCCCTGCATGGAGCCTGTTTCTCCCTCTGCCTCTCATGACTCCAGGATCATGCATTGGGCCAAAGGCAAGTGCTAAACCGCTGACCCACTCAGGGATCCCCTGGATAGATAAAATCTTAAAAAAAAAAAAAAAGAAAGTAATGGACATGAGGGCATTGTCTTATGGCTGCTATTTCTCTTTCTCTGCTAATACGTTCGGATTGTAGCAGATTCATGAGGGCTCCACAGCAGCCCAGCATCTTAGCCATAAACTTTCCAGAAAGAAAAATCATTGAGATTTCCTTGAATTGGGATAAAAAATAAAAATCAGGGTTGCTACAAATACACCATCCAGGGTCAGTGAAAGAAGGAAGCTAGTGCCTTATAACTGGTTGAACTCTCACAGGTTTTATGTACATACAACACACAACACACACACACACACACACAATCCATACTTAAGAAGTCTAACAAGTATGCTCATATTTATAGACCTATGGAAATAAACATACCCACACTGCAGGTTATGTTTCCATCCAAATTCAAACATGTATGTCCATATAGTATGTACACACACATGACTTTCAATTAGGTGCTTTATGAATATATGCATCCAGCTTCACCCCCTTTCCAAGATCCTGACTGCAGGGTGGAGCACAGTGAGGGTGAAGGAAAGAATGTCTGAGTGTGTGCTACATGTGTCACTAAGCGTCTCTCACTACATGCCATGAAATACATAGAAATTGGTTATTAATTATTCACTATTTAGATTTATTCACTGCCTTTCATTTAGTGTATGTCATCAAGTATCAATGAGCCACTATTCTGTGCAGAATATAGATTCACTCAAACTTGGTACAAATACTAGCTTCATTGCATTTGCACAAATGAACTTCTCTGAGCCTTAGTTTCAACTTTTGTAAAATGGGAATGACAATACTCACCTTATTAAACTTTTGCATTAAAAGGGTGATTATGTAAATTGTTAAGTATAAGACTTACTACTCAACAAATGGTAGGTAATATTTCCATCATCATCTTGTGAGCATTAGAGATATAAAGAAGTAATATATAAAAGAGATGTTCTCTTATGTTGAGCTCTGGATATTATATGTAAGTGATGAATCACTAAATTCTAACCCTGAAACCACTTTTACCATATATGTTGACTAAATAGAAATTGTGGTTTCTGTATACAATGGAATATTACTCAGCCACTAGAAATGACAAATACCCACCATTTGCTTTGACGTGGATGGAACTGGAGGGTATTATGCTGAGTGAAATAAGTCCATCGGAGAAGGACAAATATTATATGGTCTCATTCATTTGGGGAATATAAAAAATAGTGAAAGGGAATAAAGGGGAAAGGAGAAAAATGAGTGGGAAATATCAGAAAGGGAGACAGAACATGAGAGACTCCTAACTCTGGGAAACGAACTAGGGGTGGTGGAAGGGGAGTTGGGAGGGGGGTGGGGGTGACTGGGTGATGGGCACTGAGGGGGGCACTTGATGGGATGAGCACTGGGTGTTATTCTATATGTTGGCAAATTGAACACCAATAAAAAATAAATTTATATAAAAATAAAATTAAAAAAATAAATAAATTTGAAATTTATTTATTTCTTTTTTTTTTAATTTGAAATTTAAATATATATATATGCTCTTTTCCCTAGGGCACTTTTTTATTAATTAAACACTGTATTATCATTTTCTTTTTATTTTAAATCTTTGAAATAAAAAAAAATCTTTGAAATCCAGGAAGGTGTAACACTTAAAGAGCATCTCAATTCAGATGATCCACACTTCTAGTACTTGATAGCCACACGTTTCTGGTGGCCACCATATTGTACAGGGAAAATGTTGTATATCACCACTAAGAGTTTGACTCTCTGCTTCAAGGAATATGGGAGCTAATATTTGTTAGTGATTGGTCTTAAGGAGAATAAACATCCCATTGTGTGGGAATCGCCTCATGTGAAGTTTTGTAGGGTCTTCAGGGAAAAGGAAGAAGGGGATGCTCCCATTGGCAACCTGGGATTTCAGTTTTCCTAAATTCCATGAACTACCCCATATCTTTAATCAGTTATTATTATTTTTTACTTAAGTCAGCCAAAAAGTTTTCTGTTACTTGTTACTAAGGAACCTCGAGGAAGGAATTAATGATTCAGTCCTCATTGTTATGGTCTCTTGACCTAGTATGAAGCATCTACTGAAACATTCAGCTTTCCTGTCTGCTAATACATTTTATCATATCCTGCAACTTGATTATGTGCTTATTTCCTCTATCTTTATCAATATTGGGATGGGAGGGATCTAGCTCTTGAGAACACGTGGTGTTGTTGGATGCCTTTACTCTAACTTCTAGGATTTCTGATGGCCTTTAAGATAGTCAAAATAGCTTTTTAAATTAAATAGCTCTTTAGTATAACGAGCAGAACTAAGATAAAAATGTTGCAGAATAGGAATCTTTATGACTTTTTGGCCATTTCTTATTCTAATTTTAAAGGGATGCACTTTTATCCACTTTGGAGGACTGTTAATAAGAATAATGAATAAGAATAAGAATAATCCTGATGTCTTCAGGATGTCAGTAAATCTCACAACTAAGAAAATAAAATCCATTGGGAGATCAGTAATAAAAGATTAAATTAACTGAGCATAGAAGAATACAATTCAGAGAGAATAAAGACAGGCATATGAGGTCGACTTCCATTTATCTTATAGCTTCACTAATTTAACAGAAGTCTTAAGTGTCAGATGAAGTAAAACTGGTCACCAGAAGAAGGGAAATTGACTATGGCTTAAAAAAAAAAAGTTCAGCAACACTAGCCAAAAGCACATTTTTTTTTGTACTCCAGGACTATGAATACTTGTTTAAAATATTTTACTTATTTATTTGAGAGAGAGAGACAGACAGACAGAAGAGGAAGAAGAAGAAGAAAAAGGAAGAAGAAGAAGAAGAAGAAGAAGAAGAAGAAGAAGAAGAAGAAGAAGAAGAAGAAGAAAAAGAAGAAGAAGAAGAAGAAGAGGAAGAAGAAGAAGAAGAAGAAGAAGAAGAAGAAGAAGAAGAAGAAGAAGAAGAAGAAGAAGAAGAAGAAGAAGAAGAAGAAGAAGAAGAAAATGACAGAGGGAGATAGAAAACGAAGCTTGCTCCAGGCTGAGCTCAGAGGCAGATGCAAGTCCTGATCCCACAACTAGGAAATCATGACCCAAGCCAAAACCAAAAGTCAGACACTCAACTGACTATGCCACACAGGTACCCCCAGGACTATGAATGCTTTATTCGTTTCTAAATCTGGCTCACATTTCCACCTCATGATTCAAAAAATACTGTTTACTATAACCTAGGTATAACAATGAAGAATGTTAAGGGGCAGGCATGCTTTGAAGTGTGTATATTTAAGAACTTACTCTGAATGTTCCTGACCTATTTATAAATAAATTCCTTATTATTCTGCATAGAGTGATACATGGACAGAGTTTTGATCTGAGAGTCATAAGCCCTGAATTCTTGTGCAATTCATTTTGCATCCCTGAATCTCAGTTTCCTCTTCTCCAAAGCAAGAATAATTATCCTTGCCTTGCTGTGTCATCGGAGTGTTGGAGGATAATATACATAAGTCAATAAATAATATAGGACTCTGTACATTTCACATTATCTTATAAATTAACATATCATGCATGTATATTATTTATGCTAGCCCTATTCAAAGACAAGTTTAAGTGGATGACATCATCAAGTAGACCATAAAACATATGTTGAGATATGTTGAGTAATTAACGATGTTTAAGTATAAGAATAATAACTAGCTCATAGTGGGTGCCCAGTTAACATTTGTTGTATAAGTAAAAGAACTAATAGACAAGAATAAGGAATGCATGGGGAATATGTGAGAAATTACTAGGCATTTTGATCAAGCATAGTCTAAAATTAGTGCACAATGAGTGGCAAGTATTTTGGTGGCAGTTATATTGTTGTATAAATAAATGTCAACTCTATTTATGATACAGTAGGTAGTATTTATACCTGCATATTATTTTCTCAAGCAGCATCATAAAACATACTTATTGGGTTTTTCATAAGGTTCTGATAAAATTTTACTACAACATTTTACATTAATATATATGACACACATTTGGTGTCCGTTGAAGAGACATGATAGGTGGGAGTTAAATTTCATAGACACCTGCCTCAGACTTAAATGTAGGTCACAAAGGACAACCTTTTCTATTAGGGACCCTGGGGCACTTTTAAATCTCATTAATGAGACAAGATGAAGACACGGAGAGAGAAAGAATAGGAAACCTAAAACTCTTATTTGAGCCCTACCACGCAATTTGTTCTCCTAAATCCAAGCCCCGTTTCAAACATTTAGCAGGTGTCAACGTTCTAATAAGATTGGTTTTTCTTTCTGTCATTCATTATCCTCATGCTTCCCCACCTTACATACACCACACATCCACCCCGGCCTCTCATTTAAGAAGTTGATTGGAGAATTCTTGGCATAACAAAGATTTTGAGAGTTCATTTTGTACATTTCCCTGTTTCTGGGCAGGAACCTATCTGAGGCAATCCAAACCCAAGTGAGACAGTCATGCCCACAGCCAGAGAGCCTGCACCCTCCCATCCCCTCTGTCATCCTGTAAAAACAGAAAATTCTTCTTTATGTTCAATCTCCATCTCTTTTCCATCAATATTGACCTCTATTTATCACCTATTCTTATCGGGAATGGGATACACAAACTCTTGAAAGCTTCAGAAAATTTTCAAATGCCCACCTGGTAATATTGTTCCATTTGCCAATCACTCCAGGTCTCTGGAATATAGGACTCATATATTATGTCAATAACCCATTAAAAATAATTTAAAAATCCCCTAAAAAGCTTTAGTTTGGTTCCTACCCAGGTATAACCACTTATTCAGTCATCTGGTCTCTCCTTAAAACTTTTGAAAGATGAGAGGTGCCTCGGTGGCTCAGTTAATTAAGCATCTGCCTTTAGCTTAAGTCATGATCTCAGGGTCCTAGGGTGGAGCCTTCCATTGGGTTCCCTGCGCAGTAGGGAGCCTGCTTCTGCCTTTCCCTCTGCCTGCCACTCCCACAGCTTGTGTGCTCTCTCTTTCTCTGCCAAATAAATAAATAAGATATATTTTTAAAGCTTTTGGAAGATGGAAGTATCCTAATTTCCAGGACAGACAGTTAAGTACTCCTATTTCATCCCCTAACCTCCATAGCCTCCTCAATTAGTATCATCAAGTTATCACTCATTTGATTAAGGGACAGTACAACCCTGAGGCAAGGCATGACTACCATGACCTCCGAGTCCCTTTCAGGCCATCATATGAAGAAGGGGAAACAGAATTGGCAGTTCCAACCCAACCAATGCTTGTCCCACAGGAGCCCCTGAGCCCAGGCAGACTCTAGGGTAGGTAAGGAAGGCATTTTACCAAAATGGGCAGTGTGCCAAATCCCAGCATAATGACTGACACAGGAGGCCTGGAGACAGGAGGGCAGCCAAGACCTATGCATACTTCTCCTCTTCCCCAAATTCAATTTCCCCAGCCTAGGTCCCTCCTTTTGTGCTCCTAATTCCAAATTTTTCAGATTTTCCATAGAGCTCATCTGTTGCCAAGCAACTGTCATCCATTACCTAAGACCAGTTTTCTTTTTTCATCCAGAATCAACCTGACCACATGACACATGCATTCTAACCTGCCGATACACAAGAAAATCTAATAAAAGTGATCTCTCTCCTGTGTTGGAAGGCAGGCATGCTCAGCACTACATATGATGAGGAGTCAGTCAATCTGTCGGAGTGATGCATGATTAACAAAACGATTAGGCCACAGATCTAAAACTGAGGGATTAATAATCTATTTCTATGTCTTAATCCATCACTTGGTTCCAAACATAGTAGGGGGAAATGGGGTGTTACTTACTGGACCTCTACAGTTCCAACAATGGATTGTAAGGAAAGTGGGCAAGATGCAGGTTCAGATCACATGCAGTAGACAGATCTAGTTGAGAGAATAACAGGACAGAAGAACCAGAGGAAATCCTAGAACTTTGTTAATAAACAGATCAGATAAGTCAGAAATGGTCAGTTCTGATCCAGTTACACATAAATATAAGCAGAGCATGGAAGACACTGAGAGGCTTATCCAAGCCTACATTGTTGGTTAGTGGTAGAAACCAGACCAGGACCCAGGACACGTGGCTCTCAGCAGTGCACTTTCTGAGCTCTGCTGAGCAGACAACAATAGAGAAAGTTGAAAGTCCAAGAATGCAGATGTCACCAAGTGGAAGAAGCAGCCCCCAGGGTTTTCAGCATGGGTAGTGGGTTCAAGGTCAAAGTGCTTTGTGCTCAGAGGAAAACACTGGCTGCAATCCACCTCTGCATGCTCTGTTGCCCCCTCACACAGCCACAGCTCAAACTACACAGCTGGCTCTGTGTGCTCTGAACTCTGCTTCATTTTCTTGTGCTTTTCCTAGTGTTCCCTCTGCCTGCACTCTCTCCCTGCTTTCCCTGTGTGGAATATCCTATCTGTCTTTGGAGAGAACCAATTCAAATGCCATTCCTCTGCAAAATCTTCTCTGGTTTCACCAATCAATTCTCACCACTGTGCCAGCCACAAAAGATTTCCTCAACTCTGAATTTGCAAGACACATTATCTGCTTATTACTTATGACAATACTCTGTGTTACAGCTATGCTTTACCCCTTGTATTAGAATTTAAGCTCCTTAGAAATAAGTTAGAGAAAGATAATTATCATATGGTTTCACTCATATGAGGAATATAAGAAACAGCACAGAGGATCATAGAGGAAAGGAGGGAAAAACAGAATAAGAAGAAATCAAAGAGGGAGATAAACCATGAGAGACTCTTAACTATGGGAAAGAAACTGAGGGTAGGTCGGTAGGGGGATGGGGTAACTGGGAGATAGGCATTAAGGAGAGCACATGATGTGATGAGCACTGGGTGTTATATACAACTGATGGATTTCTTAACTCAACATCTGAAAATAATGATGTTCTATAAGATGGCTAATGGAATTTAAATTAAAAAAAAGAAAAAGCAAAAAGAATGAAACTAAGAATTTAAGCTCCTTAAAGTCAGTGATCATATTTCATATTTGGGGGGATTTCTTTGTTTCTTTTATTTTTATTGAAGTATAATTAACATACAATATTGTTATTTTATTCTTATGTATACAATATAATGATTCAGTGATACATATTCAGGGCTCATCAATATAAGTGTTTTCTTAATTCCTTTAATCTATTTCACCCGTCCCCCCAACCATCTCTCTGCTGGACACCACCAGTTCCCTATCTTTAATTCTGTTTTTTTTTTTCATTTATCTCTTCTTTTTCTATGTTTTTTTGTTTTATTTCTTAAGTAAATATATGAGTGAAATCATATAGTATCTGTTTTTCTCTGACTTACTCCACTTTACATAATAGCGTCTAGGTATATCCATGTAGTTATAAATGGAAAGATTTCATTACTGAATTATACTCCATTATATAAACTATGTAAATATGTATTTATATATATTAATACATACATACACTACATCTTCTTTATGCATTTATCTATCAATGGTCATTTGGGTTGCTTTCATATGCTGGCTTTTGTAAATAAGGATGCCATAAACATAGAAGTGCATATATCTTTTTGATTTCATGTCAATAAAACATTTTACAGCAAAGGAAATCATCAACAAAACAAAAAGGCAAAGTACCTAATTTGATATTATAAGACCTATCTCCAATAAGGGATTAATTTCCAAAACACATAAGTATTTTCCATAACTCAATACCAAAAACAACCAAATGATCCATTAAAAAATGGGCAGAGGACCTGAATAAACATTTCTCCAATGAGAACATGTGAGATGGGTAATAGACACAGGAAAACATGCTCAGCATCACTAATCATCAAGGAAATGTAAGTTAAAACTACATAAGATATCACTTTACATCTGTCATAACAACGAAAAAAAAGTCAAGAAATAAAAAGTGATGGTGAGGATGTGGAGAAAAGGAACCCTCATGCACTGCGAGTGACAATATATTGGTGCAGACACTATGTAAATGAGTATGAAAGTTCCACAAAAATTAAAAATAGGAGGCAGGGCAGGATGGCGGAAGACTAGGGTCCCCAAGTCACCTGTCCCCACCAAATTACCTAGATAACCTTCAAATCATCCTGAAAACTACGAATTCGGCCTGAGATTTAAAGAGAGAACAGCTGGAACGCTACAGTGAGAAGAGTTCGCGCTTCTATCAAGGTAGGAAGACGGGGAAAAAGAAATAAAGAAACAAAAGGCCTCCAAGGGGGAGGGGCCCCGCGAGGAGCCGGGCTGAGGCCGGGGCGAGTGTCCCCAGGACAGGAGAGCCCCGTCCCGGAGGAGCAGGAGCTGCACCGACCTTCCCGGGCGGAAAGGGGCTCGTGGGGAGTTGGAGCAGGACCCAGGAGGGCGGGGATGCCCTCGGGCTCCCGGGGACACTAACAGACACCTGCGCCCCGGGAGAGTGCGCCGAGCTCCCTAAGGGCTGCAGCGCGCACGGCGGGACCCGGAGCAGCTCGGGGGGCTCGGGGGCGGCTCCGCGGAGGGGGCTGCGGGGCAGGAGCAGCTCGGAGGGGGCTGCCGGGCGGGAGCACGAATCCAACAGCACAGGCCCCGGAGCAGTGGGCCCCGGAAACAGCCCAGGATCCGACCTCTCCCCGGGACAGGCAGAGGCCGGGAGGGCCCAGGACAGCGAGGACGCTACTGCCGCCGGGCGCCCCGAGCTGAGCAGATCAGCGGCCCCGCCCCGGAGCCTCCAGGCCCTGCAGACGGAGAGCTCAGGAGTTCCTGCGGGGGCTGACTCCAGGGCTCCAGAGGTGGCCGCCGCCACTGTGGTTGTTACTCCTGGGGCCTCACGGGGTAAACAGCCCCCACTGAGCCCTGCACCAGGCAGGGGGCAGAGCAGCTCCCCCAAGTGCTAACACCTGATATCAGTGCAGCAGGCCCCTCCCCCAGAAGACCAACTAGACCAACAGGGGAAAAACAAATTATTGACCAAGCAACACTGGAAAGTTCCAGGTGAACTCGAGGGATTTACAGTATACAGAATTAGAGGCTACTCCCCCTTGTTTTTTGTTTTTTGATTTCTGTTTGCTTCCCCCCCCCCCGTTTTTTCTTTTTTCTTTTCTTTTTTTTCCTCATTTTTTCTTTCTTTTTTCTTTTTTTTTTCTTTTTCTTTCTTTTTTCTCTTCTCTCTTTTTCTCCATTTCCCAATACAACTTATTTATGGACACTCTGCACTGAGCAAAATGACTAGAGGGAAAAACTCATATCAAAATAAAGAATCAGAAACAGTCCTCTCTCCCACACAGTTACAAAATCTGGATTACAATTCAATGTCAGAAAGCCAATTCAGAAGCACTATTATACAGCTATTGGGGGCTCTAGAAAAAAGCATAAAGGACTCAAGAGACTTCATGACTGCAGAATTTAGATCTAATCAGGCAGAAATTAAAAATCAATTGAATGAGATGCAATCCAAACTAGAAGTCCTAATGATGAGGGTTAATGAAGTGGAAGAACGAGTGAGTCACATAGAAGACAAGTTGATAGCAAAGAGGGAAACTGAGGAAAAAAGAGACAAAAAATTAAAAGACCGTGAAGATAGATTAAGGGAAATAAACGACAGCCTGAGGAAGAAAAACCTACGTTTAATTGGGGTTCCCGAGGGCGCCGAAAGGGCCAGAGGTCCAGAATATGTATTTGAACAAATCCTAGCTGAACACTTTCCTAATATGGGAATGGAAACAGGCATTCAGATCCAGGAAATAGATCCTCCCCAAAATCAATAAAAACCGCTCAACGCCTCGACATTTAACAGTGAAGCTTGCAAATTCCAAAGATAAAGAGAAGATCTTTAAAGCAGCAAGAGACGAGAAATCTCTAACTTATATGGGGAGAAATATTAGATTAACAGCAGACCTCTACACAGGGACCTGGCAGGCCAGAAAGGGCTGGCAGGATATATTCAGGGTCCTAAATGAGAAGAACATGAAACCAAGAATACTTTATCCAGCAAGGCTCTCATTCAGAATTGAAGGAGAGATAAAGAGCTTCCAAAACAGGCAGGAACTGAAAGAATATGTGACCACCAAACCAGCTCTGCAAGAAATTTTAAGGGGGACTCTTAAAATTCCTCTTTAAGAAGAAGTCCAATAGAACAATCCACAAAAACAGGGAGTGAATAAGTATCATGATAACACTAAACTCATATCCTTCAATAGTAACTCTGAACGTGAATGGGCTTAATGACCCCATTAAAAGGTGCAGGATGTCAGACTGGATAAAAGCGCAGGACCCATCTATTTGCTGTCTACAAGAGACTCATTTTAGACAGAAGGACACCTACAACGTGAAAATAATAGGTTGGAGAACTATTTACCATTCAAATGGTCCTCAAAAGAAAGCAGGGGTAGCCATCCTTATATCAGATAAACTAAAATTTACTCCGAAGACTGTAGTGAGAGATGAAAAGGGACACTATATCATACTTAAAGGATCTATTAAAGAAGAGGCCTTAACAATCATCAAAATAAATGCCCCGAAAGTGGGAGCTGCCAAATATATCAATCAATTAATAACCAAAGTAAAGATATATTTGGATAATAATACACTTATACTTGGTGACTTCAATCTAGTGCTTTCTACACTTGATAGGTATTCTAAGCACACCATCTCCAAGAACCGAGAGCTTTAAATGATACTCTGGACCAGATGGATTTCACAGATATCTACTGAACTTTACATCCAAACTCAACTGAACACACATTCTTCTCAAGTGCACATGGAACTTTCTTCAGAATAGACCACATATAAGGTCACAAATCAGGTCTGAACTGATACCAAAAGATTGGGATCGTCCCCTGCATATTCTCAGACCATAATGCCTTGAAATTGGAACTAAATCACAACGAGAAGTTTGGAAGGCTTTCAAACACGTGGAGGTTAAGGACCATCCTGCTAAAAGATGAAAGGGTCAACCAGGAAATTAAGGAAGAATTAAAAAGATTCATGGAAACTAATGAGAATGAAGATACAACCATTCAAAATCTTTGGGATACATCAAAAGCAGTCCTGAGGGGAAATACACCGCAATACAAGCAATGCTCCAAAAACTGGGAAGAACTCAAATACAAAAACTAACCTTGCACCTGAAGGAGCTAGAGAAAAAAACAGCAAATAGATCCCACACCCAGCAGAAGAAGAGAGTTAATAAAGATTTGAGCAGAACTCAATGAAATCGAGACCAGAACTGTGGAAGAGATCAACAAAATCAGGAGTTGGTTCTTTGAAAGAATTAATAAGATACATAAACCATTAGCCAGCCTTATTAAAAAGAAGAGAGAAAAGACTCAAATTAATAAAATCATGAATTAGAAAGGAGAGATCACTACCAACACTAAGGAAATACAAACGATTTTAAAAAGATATTATGAACAGCTATACACCAATAAATTAGACAATCTAGAAGAAATGGACACATTCCTGGGAAGCCACAAACTACCAAAAGGAACAGGAAGAACTAGAAAACCTGAACAGGCCAATAACCAGGGAGGAAATTGAAGCAGTCATCAACAACCTCCCAAGACACAAAAGTCCAGGGCCAGATGGCTTCCCTGTGGAATTCTATCAAACGTTTAAAGAAGAAACCATACCTATTCTACTAAAGCTGTTTGGAAAGACAGAAAGAGATGGAGTACTTCCAAATTCGTTCTATGAGGCCAGCATCACCTTAATTCCAAAACCAGACAAAGACCCCACCAAAAAGGAGAATTACAGACCAATATCCCTGATGAACATGGAAGCAAAAATTCTCAAGAAGATACTAGCCAATAGGATCCAACAGTACATAAAGAAGATTATTCACCATGACCAAGGAGGATTTTTCCCCGGGATGTGAAGCTGGTTCAACACTCCTAAAGCAATCAATGTGATTGAGCATATCAGCAAGAGAAAAAACAAGTACCTTATGATCTTTTCAATAGATGCAGAGAAAGAATTTGACAACATACAGCATCCATTCCTGATCAAAACTCTTCAGAGTATAGGGATAGAGGGAACATTCCTCAACATCTTAAAAGCCACCTAGGAAAAGCCCACAGCAAATATCATTCTCAATGGGAAAGCACTGGGAGCCTTTCCCCTAAGATCAGGAACAAGACAGGGATGTCCACTCTCACCAGTGCTATTCAAAGTAGTACTAGAAGTCCTAGCCTCAGCTATCAGACAACGAAAAGAAAAAAAAGGCATTCAAGTTGGCAAATAAGTAGTCAAACTCTCCCTCTTCGCCGATGACATGATACTCTACATAGAAAACCAAAAAACCTCCCCCGCAAGATTGCTAGAACTCATACAGCAATTTAGCAGTATGGCAGGATACAAAATCAATGCCGAGAAGTCAGTGACATTTCTATACACTAACAATGAGACTGAAGAAAGAGAAATTAAGGAGTCAATCCCATTTACAATTGCACCCAAAAGCATAAGATACCTAGGAATAAACCTAACCAAAGAGGTAAAGGATCTATACCCTAAAAACTATAGAACACTTCTGAAAGAAATTGAGGAACACGCAAAGAGATGGAAAAATATTCCATGCTCATGGATTGGCAGAATTAATATTGTAAAAACGTCAATGTACCCAGGGCAATTTTCACGTTTAATGCAATCCCTATCAAAATACCATGGACTTTCTTCAGAGAGTTGGAACAAAATATTTAAGATTTGTGTGGAATCAAAAAAGACCCTGAATAGCCAGGGGAATTTTAAAAAAGAAAACCATAGCTGGGGGCATCACAATGCCAGATTTCCGGTTGTACTACAAAGCTGTGGTCATCAAGACAGTGTGGTACTGGCACAAAAACAGACACATAGATCAATGGAACAGAATAGAGAATCCAGAAGTGGACCCTCAACTTTATGGTCAACTAATAATCGTCAAAGGAGGAAAGATTATCCACTAGAAAAGAGACAGTCTCTTCAATAAATGGTGTTGGGAAAATTGGACATGCACATGCAGAAGAATGAAACTAGACCACTCTCTTGCCCATACACAAAGATAAACTCAAAATGGATGAAAGATCTAAATGTGAGACAAGATTCCATCAAAATCCTAGAGGAGAACACAGGCAACACCCTTTTTGAACTTGGCCACAGCAACTTCTTGCAAGATACATCTATAAAGGCAAGGGAAACAAAAGCAAAATGAACTATTGGGACTTCATCAAGATAAAAAGCTTCTGCACAGCAAAATAAACAGTCAACAAAACTAAAACACAACCTATAGAATGGGAGAAGATATTTGCAAATGACGTATCAGATAAAAGGCTAGTTTCCAAGATCTATAAAGAACTTCTTAAACTCAACAGCAAAGAAACAAACAATCCAATCATGAAATGGGCAAAAGACATGAACAGAAATCTGGGAATGTGAACTGGTGCAGCCACTCTGGAAAACTGTGTGGAGGTTCCTCAAAGAGTTAAAAATAGACCTGCCCTATGACCCAGTAATTGCACTGCTGGGGATTTACCCCAAAGATACAGATGCAATGAAACACCAGGACACCTGCACCCCGATGTTTGTAGCAGCAATGTCCACAATAGCCAAACTGTGGAAGGAGCATCGGTGTCCATTGAAGATGAATGGATAAAGAAGATGTGGTTTATGTATACAATGGAATATTACTCAGCCATTAGAAATGACAAATACCCACCATTTGCTTCAACGTAAATGGGACTGGAGGTTACTATGCTGAGTGAAATCAGTCAGTCAGAGAAGGACAAACATTATATGGTCTCATTCATTTGGGGAATATAAAAAATAGTGAAAGGGATAAAGGGGAAAGGAGAGAAAATGACTGGGAAATATCAGAAAGGGAGACAGAACAAGAAAGACTCTTAACTCTGGGAAACAAACTGGGGGTGGTGGATGGCGAGGTGGGCAGGGGATGTGGGTGACTGGCTGTTGGGCACTGAGGGGGCACTTGACGGGATGAGCACTGAGTGTTATTCTATATGTTGGCAAATTGGACACCAATAAAAAATAAATTTATAAAAAAAATTAAAAATAGAACTACTTACCATATGATCCAGTATTTCCACTACTAGATATTAACCCAAAGAAAACAGAAACATTTTTTCTAGCTCTTTTATTAACAATTTTTCTAAAGCTAGTAAGCAGGTAAGACACAATTGTAAAGTAGACAGTTTGAAAAACAAGAAAAAGACCTAAGACACATCCGTCACTCTACAATAAATACACAGCTCTGTTAGTGTACCGTGGCCAACATCTCATGGAAGGCCTTGCTTTGCATGTGCTAGGAGTATTCCCCATTATCATTCAGGGGGCCACAGTGCATTCAGGTGTGATGATACCAACCAAATATGTACTAGTTGAGTTCAAGATCTACAGTTTTGGCCCCAACTTAAGTGAGATTAGCGACCAAGCTGCTCTGGATCCCATAGCCAAAGTAGAAAGTAGATAGCACACCCAATCAGCAACCAGACACCAAATAGGGCCCAGGTGCCAGCTGTCATCTGCACCATAAGATAAACATTGAGAAAGATGCTCAGGAGTGGGAGGAGAGGCAGACCAGGTACCTTGAAGTGAAGGGGAGTGGAGTTCTGTGGCTGTCTCCAGATGACCCCGGTGATCCCAGTGATGAGCAGCAGGAGGAGCACAACCACTGTGATCCACACTGGGTCTCCAGAACGCAGATATGGCCACTGGGCCAGCACCAAGCAGAGAAGAGTCAGCAGCAGAACAAACAGTGAGGAGCAAACAGAGACAATCCGGCCAGAGAGTGCGGTGGGGGTGGGGCTGCCTGGAAAGAGTAGTCCCTGTAAAGTCAGCTTCTCTGCTATGGGTCCATTCTCTTCCTGCACCTCTGCTTCATTTCTCTCACTCTCCTCCTGCACCTCTGCTTCACTTCCCTCACTCTTCTTTTTGGGCAGATACCTGATGATGAGAACCCCAAAGGATATCAGAGAGAAAATTACCAGAGACACCAGTGACCTGAGACGCATAAGGTCAATGATTCCGAAAAAGAAAGCCATGATTGCTGCAATAATAACAAAGACTACAATGGCTGTGATGTGAAAGCATATGCCAGTTTGGATCCTGGCAAGGACAGGGAACAGGAGGCCATCCTCTGCCATCTTGGATATCACCCGAAGGAAGAAGAATGTAAAGCCAAAGATGTTTAAAAAAATATTAGATAAAATTACAAAAGCTACAACATAGTAGGCAGGGACCCAGCCAATATGAAGAAATGTCTCTAGCAAGGTGCTCCCAGGGTGGAGCTGGTAGTAAGGCACCATAAGTGTAAATGCTGCAGAGACACTAGAATACATCAAAGTGGAGATGAACAGTGAAATCACAATGCTCATTGGGATGGAACGCTCAGGATTCTGGGCTTCTGCAACTCTGGTAATAATAATGGTGAAACTACTAAAAGCATAGAAGCAGATAGCTGTTCCATGGAGAATACCCTGGAAGCCAAAAGGTACGAATCCTCCAGAGCCCAGAGGACCCAAGCTAGAGGTGTCATTGAGTCCAGCCTTTATGTAGTCCTCTTCTGTGAGCTTCCAGTTGTGCAGGTCCCCCTTTATGAAGCCAGAGATGATGATAAAACTGAGAACCAAAATGTTCACTGATGTGAGAACTTTGGTAACAACCAGGAAAAGCCGTCTAATGTTTGAAGTCAGCCCTTCCATGAACACCATCACAAGGCCCACAACAAAATAGCCTAGAATTTGTATAAAGTTCTGGGAAACATGCAATGAAATGCTCCTGTGCAAGATCTGAGAGAGCTGGTTCCCAAAAAGGCTGTCAAAAGCTAAGGTCCAGGCTCGGAAAACTAATGCTATATTAGCAACATTGGTAAGGATGAGATTCCAGCCGGTGATGAAAGCCCCAAGTTCACCTACAGTGACATAAGTGTAGAGATATGAAGAGCCAGAGTGGGGAAGCCAGGCACTAATCTCTGCATAGCACAACCCAGCCAACAATGAAGTTAGGCCAGCCACCAAAAAGCAGATCACAATGGCTGGTCCTGCTATAACTCCAAACACCTCCCCAGCCAGAATACAAACATTTATACCCATTGTGTAGCCCACACCCAGGGCCACTAAATCCAGAGTGTTCTGAGTTCTGGCAGGGGCAGTCTCAGCCACAGATTGCTCCAGCGGATGTTTGTGCACCAGCTTTTTACCAAATCTTCGAAGTACCTGACGCAGCATTCTAGCTGGAATTGAAGAGGATTCTAGAATCAGAGAGCTGTAGCAAATCCAAGGGTCAAATCGCAGATCAAGTTCAGTGAGGCTAAGTTAAGCAGAGTTGGGTTGGGGCTGCCTCGATTGGTTGCTCAGGCTTCAAAGGTGCTGTCTCATATTTCTTCTGGTATGTGTCATCCCTTCACGATGCCTAAAACATAGTAAACAATAAATTTTTACTGAACTCATTATTCAACCCACCAACCAAAGCTCAGAAGTCCCATGTCACCTGTTGCAGCCCAAATACAACAGAAACTGACACCAAAGGACATCATAGCAAAATAAACCCTGCTTTCCACCCAGAAAAAGTGCCAAATACCTCCCAACATTCTCCTTTTTTTGCATACCACATGACATAAACCCATCTCAGTTCATTTAACTCGTGCAGTTTCATGTAGTAATTAAGCTGCAAGACCCAACAGAGTATAAATGTACAATAATTCACATATGGGATATTTACAAGGTTCTTGAGTTTGAGTAATGACACATTAATTCACAGACTAGATGTTTCATTGCAATTACAGAGCCATTTGTATATATCATCTGAGTTTAAAATATAAATATTAGTCTCCTGTTCTTACATCCTTGGGCACCAAATCCCTGGCCAAGGTCAGATGGTACTTTGATCCCCATTTTTCCTCATTCTGCATCATCCACTTAGCTGTACTTATGGCCAAGAATGTACAGTCCACCACTTCTGTGAGGAGGGGAAATGAAAATAGAGATAAAGATGAGAGAAGAAAACAAAATGCATTGCAAAGGGGCCTGACAGCAAGTGATGGTACGAACATGCTATGACTGAGGGAAGGACTGAGCCTACTCTGTGCATTGTAGATTGCACACAGGAATTGCAGGAGATAATGTTTTGATAGGACCTGGTAAAGACCCTGATAAATGGCAAGCATTCAGGAGATTTAACATGAAGGGAAACCAGAGTCCTGTGATTGCCAGGATATGGAGAATACAAAGAAGAAATACCTGCTAGGAAGAGGGGGGATAACAGGGAAGATAGAGCACCCTTCCTCTAGCTTCCTGTGAACCCATGTCCCTTTTCCCAATTCCTCTTTCTCCTTCAGCTCCTTCAAGTGTACTGGAGGCTTCTATAGTTAGCACTAACGATGCTTGTACCACGTTTCTCTCTCTGGGGAGCTGTCCTAAACCCCCTACCTCCCAACAAAGACATAACAGTGGTTCTTCACATTTGTTGAATCACAGACCCCTCTGAGGTGGGTCACCTTAACAAAATATCATACACTCTTCAAATTCCATCCATGGACTGAGCAGGATCGCAGCGGAGGACCATCTGAATGGCAGGGTCAGAGATGGTCAATGCTTTTGATAATTTCTGTTTCCCTCAATTGTGTTGTGCAGTGTGGTGCTTGCACTCTTCCTACTTTTACTGAAGATGGGGGAGAGTAGATCTACGGACAAAGTATGAAGATAACCAAAGAATCAACATAAAGAACAAAATGTATGGGAACTAAATAATCATATTTTATTTCTCCAACAGAATCAGGTAGAAGGCAGAACAAACAAATGAACAACCAAATGCACAGAAGAGAGAGCAAACCCATAATTGGGAATCCTGAGAGAGCCTGCTACAAATTCAGCTTATAACAACACAGAGAAACATTGTTCTCAATCACCATGTTCAGAAATGTTCTTTCTCCGTACACTAATCTGCGATTATTCTAATAGTTTTGTTTAGTCCAGACCCTCTGACCCAGCTTTCAGAGTCCCGCCCCTAATTCTTCTCCTATCCTCAGGCCCATCACCTCCTTCCTTACTCAGCTCATCACATCCTGACTTACCCTTCCTGGGATAAGCCTGTGGCCTGGGTAAGTATGTGCCCTGCCAGGGACGCCCTTCTCACTCCTTCTGTCCAGTCTTGACCCTCTAGTTCTTCTCAACCTTATTCTACAACCTTCCCCCTACATCTAAAAAGCCTTTCCTAAACCATCCTGCCTGATCCGCATCCCCAATCCTCTTCCCCTTCCCACCAGCACTTATAGCCTGTCCTGATGCTCATTTGAAACATTTTCCCTTTCTGTCAGCTGGTGTCCTGAGTGTGTCATTTACATTCCTCTACAGTCTAAAAGCTTCTGGAACGCGGGGCTACAATCCATGTATCTCCTCCTCCTTCGGATTTCCACACTTCTACACCAAACCTGCACTACCCAGGGCAAGGATCTGCTCATGATTGCAGCAAGCAACCGAAAGAGGCATTTAGGACAGAGAAAATGAATACAGATGTGTATTGATTAATCACTATATCTTAAGATTCCGAGAAGTAGGGTTTTTTTTTCTTGTTTTTTGCTTGTTTGTTTGTTTGTTTGTTTGTTTTGGAAAAACCATGTTTTGGAAAAAAAACCATGGAGGAAATAGGAGACTAAAACACACACTATTATTTATTTCAAGAGCATTTCCTGAAAACATTTCCTAATAAGGGCTCTGGGTCTGTGAATCTCAGTTTAAGTAGGAAACAGTCTCTCCCAAAGGTGGTGCTTGCTCAGGAGAAATGCTTAAAGAAATGCAGAGACGGAGGAGGGAACATGAAATCAGCTTATATGAAGCCCATAATGCCCCCAAGCTTCCCTCCTTCCTCCTCCCTGTGTTGCTCTAAGTCTCTCAGCTCCTTGCAAACTCCAAAACAAAAGTTCCATCCCAAATCTCCAAGAAAAACTGTCAAATCCAACAATCCACCCACTAAACTATAGGGATGTGTATTGTTTCACCTTTCCGTTGTTGTGAATAATGCTGTTTTGAATACAGGTATATAAATATCTTTTTGAGTACTTGCTTTCAGTTGTTTGGGATGTAAACCCAGAAATGGGATTGCTGGATCATAAATTATTTGCATATGTAATTTTTTTGTGAAATCATCATACTATTTTCCACAGCTACTGCACTATTTTACATTCCCACCAGCAATGGTTAGGCGTCCCACTTTCTCCATATCCTCATTCTCTCTCTCTCTCTTTCTCTCTCTCAGTCAGATAAGTAAAATCTTTAAAAAAATGGATGGAAAATTTTAAAACAGAAGCAAAAGTATGTTACTCTCCTGCTTAAAAACCTTTGACTTTCCTTTGTGCTTCTCCACTATTACAACTTCCATGCTTTCCTTACACACTAGAGTGCTGCTCATGATCTCTCCCCCATCCTCACCTCCACAGGTCATGTGGTCCCCCCCCCCCAACACCAGCTACACTGGTCACCTCTTAATTCCTGAAAGTGAACCTTTGTGCTCATGCTATTCCTTCTGCTTTAACTGTTCTGATGTTCCTTCCTTCTTGCAGTCTACATCACTTCCTTACCAGGTTGAATGTTTGCCAGAGATGGAAATCTCTTCTTTATCCTTAACTCGGAAGAACCGGAACCAGAAAACTGAGCCCAACAGTCAGTTCAAATATGATTAACCAATTTCCAGAGCTAAACTGGCAGAGTTATGCTGGAAAAAATACTTCAGTCATATCAGATTAATCATTCTGGCTCGGTTGTTGTTGACAACCAGAGGTCTGACATAGTAGACTATAAAAAAATGGGCATTTGTGTTTTCCATTATGATCCATGTCTGTGACCAGCTCTGAGCTCACAGCATTAGAGCATTATTAGTATTTATTAATCATTCACAGAAATAAGCACAAAGACCAACGGACATCAGGCATCAGTACAGACCTCTTTGTCTAATATTGGATCTCTTCATTATTTTTTGAAGTTATTAAGGAATATGGGCTAGATATAAAGAATCATGGATATTCTCAACATGCTATTACTAAAGGAAGATCAACAGACAAGGTAAAGGATTGTCTTTCTGTTTAGTTTCAAAGGGAAAAAAAGCCAAATATGTTCAGAAACAAGAGGATTGACAAATCAGACTTTGGAGCCTGACTTTATTCTGGGACATTGCATAAAAGTTTAAAATAAACCTAAGCAGGGAGAGGAGGGGCAAGATGGTGGAAAAGAGTAGGGTCCCCAAATCACCTGTCCCCACCAAATTGCCTAAATAACCTTCAAATCATCCTGAAAATGTATGAATTTGGCCTGAGATTTAAAGAGAGCACAGCTGGAATGCTACAGTGAGAAGAGTTCGTGCTTCTATCAAGGTAGGAAGATGGGGGAAAAAAGAATTGAAGAAAGGAAAGGCATCCAGGGGGGGGGGGCATGCAAGGAGGGGGGGTAAGGCCAGGGCGAGTGCCCCCAGGCCAGGAAAGCACAATCCTGGAGAATCAGGAGCTGCACCAATCTTCCCGGGCGGAAAAGTGCTCACCGGGAGTTAGAGAAGGATCCCAGGAGGGGCGGGGATGCCCTCAGGCTCCCTGGGACACTAACAGACACCTGCGCCCCCGGGAGAGTGCGCCGAGCTCCCTAAGGGCTGCAGCGCGCACGGCAAGACCCGGAGCAGCTCGGAGGGGACTCGGGGGTGGCTCCGCGGAGGGGGCTGCGGGGCGGGAGCACGAATCCAACAGCGCAGGCCCCGGAGCACTGTGCGCAGGGGACACAGCCCAAGATCCGGGCTCCCCGCGGGACAGGCAGAAGCCCGGAGGGCCCAGGACAGCAAGGACACTCCTGCCGGGAGCTGAGCAGATCAGCAGCCCAGCCCCAGAGCCTCCAGGCCCTGCACGGAGTGCTTCAAAGTTCCTGTGGGGGCTGAATCCAGGTTTCCAGAGCTGGCCTCCACCACTGGGGTTGTTCCTCCAGGGACCTCACGGGGTAAACAACCCCCACTGAGCCCTGCACCAGGCAGGGGGCAGAGCAGCTCCCCCACGTGCTAACACCTGAAAATCAGCACAACTTGCCCCTCCCCCAGAAGACCAGATTGACGGACAAGTTCCAGGGGAAGTCAAGGGACTTAGAGTATACAGAATCAGAAGATACTCCCCCGTGGTTTTTTATTTCTTTTTGGTTTCTGATTGCTTCCCCCACCCTTTTTTCCCCCTTTCTTTCTTTTTCTTTCTCTTTTTCTTCTCTTTTTTCCTTTTTTTCTTCCTTTTTTCTCTTGAAAAGATCTCTTGATCTTTTTCTCTTTTCTTTCACTCTCTCTCTCTTTTTCTCCTTTTCCCAATACAACTTGTTTTTGGCCACTCTGCACTGAGCAAAATGACTAGAAGGAAAACCTCATCTCAAAAGAAAGAATCAGAAACAGTCCTCTCTCCCACACAGTGACAAAATCTGGATTACAATTCAATGTCAGAAAGCCAATTCAGAAGCACTATTATACAGCTACTGGGGGCTCTAGAAAAAAGCATAAAGGACTCAAGAGACTTCATGACTGCAGAATTTAGAGCTAATCAGGCAGAAATTAAAAATCAATTGAATGAGATGCAATCCAAACAAGAAGTCCTAACGACGAGGGTTAACGAGGTGGAAGAATGAGTGACATAGAAGACAAATCGATGGCAAAGAGGGAAACTGAGGAAAAAAGAGACAGACAATTAAAAGACCATGAGGTTAGATTAAGGGAAATAAACGACAGCCTGAGGAAGAAAAACCTACGTTTAATTGGGGTTCCCGAGGGCGCCGAAAGGGCCAGAGGGCCAGAATATGTATTTGAACAAATCCTAGCTGAAAACTTTCTTAATCTGGGAAGGGAAACAGGCATTCAGATCCAGGAAATAGAGAGATCCCCCCCTAAAGTCAATAAAAACCGTTCAACACCTTGACATTTAATAGTGAAGCTTGCAAATTCCAAAGATAAAGAGAAGATCCTTAAAAGCAGCAAGAGACAAGAAATCCCTGACTTTTATGGGGAGGAATATTAGGGTAACAGCAGACTCTCTGGTAACAGGCCACAGAGACCTGGCAGGCCAGAAAGGGCTGGCAGGATATATTCAGGGTCCTAAATGAGAAGAACATGCAACCAAGAATACTTTATCCAGCAAGACTCTCATTCAAAATGGAAGGAGAGATAAAAAGCTTCCAAGACAGGCAAGAACTGAAAGAATAGGTGACCTCCAAACCAGCTCTGCAAGAAATTTTAAGGGGGACTATTAAAATTCCCCTTTAAGAAGAAGTCCAGTGGAACAATCTACAAAAACAAGGACTGAATAGATACCCTGATGACACTAAACTCATATCTGTCAATAGTAACTCTGAACGTGAATGGGCTTAATGACCCCATCAAAAGGCGCAGGGTTTCAGACTGGATAAAAAAGCAGGACCCATCTATTTGCTGTCTACAAGAGACTCATTTTAGACAGAAGGACACCTACAACCTGAAAATAATAGGTTGGAGAACCATTTACCATTCGAATGGTCCTCAAAAGAAAGCAGGGGTAGCCATCCTTATATCAGATAAACTAAAATTTGCCCCGAAGACTGTAGTGAGAGATGAAGAGGGACACTATCTCATACTTAAAGGATCTATCCAACAAGAGGACTTAACAATCCTCAATATATATGCCCCGAATGTGGGAGCTGCCAAATATTTAAACCAATTAATAACCAAAGTGAAGAAATACTTAGACAATAATGCACTTATACTTGGTGACTTCAATCTAGCTCTGTCTACCCTCGATAGGTCTTCTAAGTACAACATCTGCAAAGAAACTAGAGCTTTAAATGATACACTGGACCAGATGGATTTCACAGATATCTACAGAACTTTACATCCAAACTCAACTGAATACACATTCTTCTCAAGTGCACATGGAACTTTCTCCAGAATAGACCACATACTGGGTCACAAATCGGATCTGAATCGATACCAAAAGATTGGGATCATCCCCTGCATATTCTTAGACCATAATGCCTTGATTAGAACTAAATCACAACAAGAAGTTTGGAACGACCTCAAACACGTGGAGGTTAAGGACCATCCTGCTAAAAGATGAAAGGGTCAACCCGGAAATTAAGGAAGAATTAAAAAGATTCATGGAATCTAATGAGAATGAAGATACAACCGTTCAAAATCTTTGGGATGCAGCAAAAGCAGTCCAAAGGGGGAAATACATCGCAATACAAGCATCCATTCAAAAACTGTAAAGAACTCAAATACAAAAGCTAACCTTACACATAAAGGAGCTAGAGAAAAAACAGCAGATTGACCCCATGCCCAGCAGAAGAAGAGAGTTACTTAAAATTCGAGCAGAACTCAACGAAAACGAGACCAGAAGAACTGTGGAACAGATCAACAGAACCAGGAGTTGGTTCTTTGAAAGAATTAATAAGATCCATAAACCATTAGCCAGCCTTATCAAAAAGAAGAGAGAGGAGACTCAAATTAATAAAATCATGAATGAGAAAGGAGAGATCACTACCAACACCAAGGAAATACAAACGATTTTAAACACATATTATGAACAGCTATACGCCAATAAATTAGGCAATCTAGAAGAAATGGACGCATTCCTGGAAAGCCACAAACTACCAAAACAGGAACAGGAAGAAATAGAAAACCTGAACAGGCCAATAACCAAGGAGGAAATTGAAGCAGTCATCAACAACCTCCCAAGACACAAGAGTCCAGGGCAAGATGGCTTCCCGGGGGAATTCTATCAAACGTTTAAAGGAGAAATCATACCTATTCTACTAAAGCTGTTTGGAAAGACAGAAAGAGATGGAGTACTTCCAAATTCGTTCTATGAGGCCAGCATCATCTTAATTCCAAAACCAGACAAAGACCCCATCAAAAAGGAGAATTACAGACCAATATCCCTGATGAACATGGATGCAAAAATTCTCAACAAGATACTAGCCATTAGGATCCAACAGTACATTAAGAAAATTATTCACCATGACCAAGGAGGATTTTTCCCCGGGACACAAGGCTGGTTCAACACTCGTAAAACAATCAATGTGATTCATCATATCAGCAAGAGAAAAACCAAGAACCATATGATCCTCTCATTAGATGCAGAGAAAGCATTTGACAAAATACAGCATCCATTCCTGATCAAAACTCTTCAGAGTGTAGGGATAGAGGGAACTGTCCTCGACATCTTAAAAGCCACCTACAAAAAGCCACAGCAAATATCATTCTCAATGGGGAAGCACTGGGAGCCTTTCCCCTAAGATCAGGAACAAGACAGGGATGTCTACTCTCACCACTGCTATTCAACATAGTATTGGAAGTCCTAGCCTCAGCAATCAGACAACAAAAAGACATTAAAGGCATTCAAAATGGCAAAAAAGGAGTCAAATTCTCCCTCTTCGCCGATGACATGATACTCTACATAGAAAACCCAAAAGCCTCCACCCCAAGATTCCTAGAACTCATACAGCAATTTGGTAGTGTGGCAGGATATAAAATCAATGCCCAGAAATCAATGGCATTTCTATACACTAACAATGAGACTGAAGAAGGAGAAATTAAGGAGTCAATCCCATGTACAATTGCACCCAAAAGCATAAGATACCTAGGAATAAATCTAACCAAAGAGGTAAAGGATCTATACCTAACTATTCTATAGTGTTCTAACTATAGAAGACTTCTGAAAGAAATTGAGGAAGATACAAAGAGATGGAAAAATATTCCATGCTCATGGATTGGAAGAATTAATATTGTGAAAATGTCAATGTTACCCAGGGCACTTTACACGTTTAATGCAATCCCTATCAAACTACCATGGGCTTTCTTCAGAGAGTTAGAACAAATTATTTTAAGATTTGTGTGGAATCAGAAAAGACCACGAATAACCAGGGAAATTATAAAAAAAGAAAATCATAGCTGGGGGCATCACAATGCCAGATTTCAGGTTGTACTACAAAGCTGTGGTCATCAAGACAGTGTGGTACTGGCACAAAAACAGACACACAGATCAATGGAATAGAGTAGAGAACCCAGAAGTGGACCCTCAACTTTTGGTCAACTAATATTCGATAAAGGTGGAAAGACTATCCACTGGAAGAAAGACCGTCTCTTCAATAAATGGTGCTGGGAAAATTGAACATCCACATGCAGAAGAATGAAACTAGACCACTCTCTTGCACCAGACACAAAGATAAACTCAAAATGGATGAAAGATCTAAATGTGAGACAAGATTCCATCCAAATCCTAGAGGAGAACACAGGCAACACCCTTTTTGAACTTGGCCACAGTAACTTCTTGCAAGATACATCCACGAAGGCAAAAGAAACAAAAGCAAAAATGAACTATTGGGACTTCATCAAGATAAGAAGCTTTTGCACAGCAAAGGATACAATCAACAAAACTCAAAGACAACCTTCAGAATGGGAGAAGATATTTGCAAATGACCTATCAGATAAAGGGCTAGTTTCCAAGATCTATAAAGAACTTCTTAAACTCAACACCAAAGAAACAAACAATCCAATCATGAAATGGGAAAAAGACATGAAGAAAAATCTCACAGAGGAAGACATAGACATGACCAACATGCACATGAGAAAATGCTCTGCATCACTTGCCATCAGGGAAATACAAATCGAAACCACAATGAGATACCACCTCACACCAGTGACAATGGGGAAAATTAACAAGGCAGGAAACCACAAATGTTGGAGAGGATGCGGAGAAAAGGGAACCCTCTTACACTGTTGGCGGGAATGTGAACTGGTGCAGCCACTCTGGAAAACCGTGTGGAGGTTCCTCAAAGAGTTACAAATAGACCTGCCCTACGACCCAGCAATTGCACTGTTGGGGATTTACCCCAAAGATTCAGATGCAATGAAACGCCGGGACACCTGCACCCTGATGTTTGTAGTAGCAATGTCCACAATAGCCAAACTGTGGAAGGAGCCTCGGTGTCCAACGAAAGATGAATGGATAAAGAAGATGTGGTTTATGTATACAATGGAATATTACTCAGCCATTAGAAACGACAAATACCCACCATTTGCTTCAACGTGGATGGAACTGGAGGGTATTATGCTGAGTGAAGTAAGTCAATCGGAGAAGGACAAATAGTGTATGTTCTCATTCATTTGGGGAATATAAATAATAGTGAAAGGGAATATAAGGGAAGGGAGAAGAAATGTGTGGGAAATATCAGAAATGGAGACAGAACATAAAGACTCTTAACTCTGGGAAACGAACTAGGGGTGGTGGTAGGGGAGGAGGGCGGGGGGTGGGGGTGAATGGGTGACAGGCACTGAGGGGGACACATGAGGGGATGTGCACTGGGTGTTATTCTGTATGTTGGTTAATTGAACACCAATAAAAAACTAATTTATTTTAAAAATCTTTTAAATTTTTTAAATAAATCTAAGCAACTACAACTGAATTCACTGGTTTCAGATATTTGGGCATTAGCAACCTAAGCCTCAATTCAATTCAGCTGACATGGAGTCACTTAGACACTTACCACTGTGTCCACGCTAGACTTACATCTAGTTTGTTCCTACAGTTTAGAAATACTGCAAATTCAGGGTCAGCCTGCTGCCATACTCCCTAGTCCACCCTCCTGGTCCATAATATTGGTAACACTAACGAATGAGATCCTCTCAGCTCTTACTGGATTTACCCAGTAGCCATCAGAGAGTGCTGGCCTTGAAGCAAGATAAAGCCCTAAATCCTATTATTCCTGACTACTACATTGCATCAGATAAATAAAGTATAAGTACTCTCTGCTCTCCTGGAAAATGATAATTTCCTCAAGTCTTAAAGACTCACTCATACACACACACACACACACACACACACACACACCTGTAGTTTCCTGCTCTCTATTAAATTCAAACTTCTTTTTTTCAAATATTTTATTCTTTTTTTTACAAATTTATTTTTTATTGGTGTTCCATTTGCCAACATATAGAATAACACCCAGGGCTCATCCCATCAAGTGCCCCCCTCAGTGCCCATTATCCAGTCACCTCCACCCCCTACCCACCTCCCCTTCCACCACCCCTAGTTCGTTTCCCAGAGTTAGGAGTCTCTCATGTTCTAAGATTATATTTCTGTCTATCTTCTCACTGCTCTTCTATCACTTACTGCTAGTATTAACCTTTTCTGTGGTTCCTACTAAAACAGGACAAATCTTTCCCCACACATGCCCATCTTGCTGGCATTATCATCAGCCTCCACACAGACTGTTCCTATCTGCCTAGAATATGCTCTTTCCAGGCCCTGTTCATCATAGCCCTCCTTCCTTCCCAAAGCCTCTCTGGCCACACCAACATACAGATATCTGATCTCCCCAGTATGTACTCCTTGTCCCTGCTCTGTGCTCTTCAATGCCCAGTGGCATAACTCACTGGCCTAGATATTTCCATAGGCAGGACACCCAGTAGGGAAGAGGATAGGAGTAGTAGGTGGTGAGGTGGAGCCCAGGAGCAGAGCTTCTGCCTGATGGTGCTTGCCTTACTTCTCCAGCTGAAGCCCGAAGTACAAAGAGTTAATTAGCTAGTTAATTCCACAGGTGTGGAAGTACCCCAAGATACACTCAGTTTGGGAATATCAGGGATCCAACACAAGAACTGAGAACCAAGTCTCTTCCACCACAACAAAGTGAAAGTTCAAGGGAAGTAACCCAAGTCAGCTGAGACAAAGTGCATTATGTGGGACATTTATGATTTGCTCCAGTGTAGGAACCTACTAAATAGAAGTCTAGTCATCTCCTTGATTAGTGACAACTGAACAGACAGACAACACTGAGTTTTGTTACCTCCACTGCTTTACTTTATTTGGAAAATAAGTCATTTAATGCTTGGGCATCAGGCAACATAACTTGAGACACAAACTACAATAACTACATGTAAGGCTAGCTTGCGAAAGTGGAGAGTAGGACAAAAGTCATTTGACTGGTATGTAGAATAGGATTTCACTTGTTTCAGGAGAATGGGGAATCCTTATAGTGTAAGCTCCCAGAGAAAAGACTTTGCTGTATTTGCTACCATTTTACCTGTACTGTCTGTAAGTAACTCCACGGATGGGTTTGGTGTACATTGGGTTGGATCTAAAGTGAGAAATTGAATGGTCTCTCAAGTAGAAGCCAGAAAGTCTCTGAGTGAGAAAGACTGGATTCAATCCCTACGACCCAGCAATTGCACTGTTGGTGATTTACCCCAAAGATACAAATGCAATGAAACGCCGGGACACCTGCACCCCGATGTTTCTAGCAGCAATGGCCGCGATAGCCAAACTGTGGAAGGAGCCTCGGTGTCCAACGAAAGATGAATGGATAAAGAAGATGTGGTTTATGTATACAATGGAATATTACTCAGCTATTAGAAATGACAAATACCCACCATTTGCTTCAACGTGGATGGAACTGGAGGGTATTATGCTGAGTGAAGTAAGTCAGTCGGAGAAGGACAAACATTATATGTTCTCATTCATTTGGGGAATATAAATAATAGTGAAAGGGAATATAAGGGAAGGGAGAAGAAATGTGTGGGAAATATCAGAAAGGGAGACAGAACGTAAAAACTTCTAACTTGGGAAACGAACTAGGGTGGTAGAAGGGGAGAAGGGCGGGGGGTGGGAGTGAATGGGTTACGGGCACTGGGGTTTATTCTGTATGTTAGTAAATTGAACACCAATAAAAAATAAATTTAAAAAATCAATTAAAGATTAGATTTCAACTAGGTGTAAGGAATACAAAGGCAAAATTCCAGAGTACAAAATGTAGGAACCACAGTGATTCTTCGTGCAAAAGAACTCAAGCAAAAGCAACATTTTTATTCCCCTTAAATTATCAAAACCAGCACCATTACCCAAAAAATCATCACACAGTTATACACAGTGTAAGACAATGGTAGCAAAGAGCGAATTCCCCTCTCTGAGAGCATACAACTAAGAGTGTTTCATAAATACTTCCCCACTTGCCAGAATAAGTAAAAGATATACAGACTGTGACCAGGAAATGTATTCCTTTTTTAAAAGATTTCATTTATTTACTTATAAGAGGCAAGAGAGAGAGGGAGACATAGGCAGAGGGGAAAAGCAGGCTCCCCATGGGGAGCCTGATGTGGGACTTGATCCCAGGATTCGGGGATCATGACCAAGCCAAAGGCAGATGGCAAGCATATTCCTAAGTAAGAAATGAACATTCATGGCAAGAGTATGTGAAGATCCCAAATGACTTCCTAGTTAATGGAAGGTAACAGTAGTAAGGATCTCATTTTCCAGTGTTGGCAAAGCTAGTGATTATCTTCTGTGCACCATAGGTCAGCCCGAGAAGGCTTAGGGAAGAGGAGGGAATAACTTCATCTTGATATTGTATACAACTGATTCCCAGGAGAACATCTGTTAGGTATGTCTTCATGATTGGACGTGATTCAATATATAGAGCCTCTTTTAGGCACTTCTTCCTTGCTCCCCACCAAAAACAAAAACCAAACTCTAACATACTTTGAACCAAAAAATCCAATTTACCCAATTAGACAGATCCAGTTAAATATTTGCTACAGATCTGGATACTAAGATGATGATGATGAGGAGGAGGATTATGATGATGATGATGATGATGGTAATAATAATAATAATAATAATAATAATTAATAATAATAATTCTCCATCTTGATCTGTGCTGAAAAGAGAGAGAAACCACTGCAGGATTAATAAATATGTAACTTTTCTCCAGGGGAAAGAGAAGGTCAGATAGCTTCCCTGAAAGATTGGAAAGAAAGCTAAAGTGCCAAATTCAGCTCATTCCAAAGAAAATTAATGTTCAAACCTACCTCCCAGGACTCCCCTAAGAACAACCTCAACAAACAGATCACCTACCTGGCATCCTCCCACCTCAGATCTTATTTGGCATTATATTCTGATTGCATGTTACTTGGAAGAAGCCTTTGTCTCCCCTTCTAAAATAAAAATTCCCTAGGGTACAACTTGTTTCATGTTCTTTCAATGAGACTTGAAACTCTAATTCTGCAATTAAATATTACTATGTGCAAACAAGACTTGAACTTGATGACATGGCAGCCCCCAAGCTACCCTCTCATTAAACAAGAGGGAACACAGCCACGTCCCCCAACTCACCTACATAACCTATCACCCCCAGGCCTATGCCTCTCAAATCCCATCCCAGTCTCTCACCAGCTGAATTGCAAGTCACCGAAAACCGATCCTGAGGCAGATTAGCACACCAAGACCAACTGTATGTAGAACAAGTCTATCCAACAGATGTAGACCAAAATCTATGTAGAAGTAGAACGAAACATTTTTACTTCCCCCCTACAATATCTATAGAGTCTCTACTATATGCACACATCATATAGGATCATTGCACCATTATTTTGGTAAACAATCAAATAACCAGAACTTCTCTAGAGACTGTATAGACTCCAGATTGTGTAGTACCATAGTGGGATGGTTGTGAGCAAGGTGGCTTTTCTTAGTAACCTCAGAGGAGATAGAGTTAAATGCAACTTTCTCATTCATGGTTTGACACATTAACACATTTGGTTTGAGTCAGAATCCAGTTTTGGAACTCGAAACATTTCTATCACATCAAAACAAGATGAACTGGAGGGTATTATGCTGAGTGAAGTAAGTCGATCAGAGAAGGACAACATTATATGGTTTCACTCATACGGGGAATATAAAAAAATAGTGAAAGGGATTATAGGGGAACAGAGAGAAAATTAGTGGGAAAAATCAGAGAGGGTGACAGAACACGAGAGACTCCTAACTCTGGGAAACAAGGAAGAAGTAGTGGAAGGGGAGGTGGGCAGGAGGTTGGGGTGACTGGGTGACAGGCACTGAGGAGGGCACTTGACGGGATGAGCACTGGGTGTTATACTATCTGTTGGCAAATAGAACAGCAATAAAAATATACAAAATAAAACAAGATGATAAAACTGACAAATCTGAAAAGCTTGAGCTTCTGCTTCTAGAGATCTTCAGAAACCAGATAGGCTACCAGAAAGAATCAGAATGAGATTTTCCAAACAGGAATTAGAAAGAGAGCTGGTTTGGGTAATATAAAAAATAATGAAAGGGAATAACAGTGAAAGGAGAGAAAATGAGTGAGAAATATCAGTGAGGGTGACAGAACATGAGAGACTCCTAACTCTGGGAAATGAACGAGGGGTGGTGAAAAGGGAGGTGGGTGGGAGGTTGGGGTGACTGGGTGATGGGCATTGAGGGGGGCCCTTGATGGGATGAGCACTGGATGTTAAGCTATATGTTGGCAAATCAAACTCCAATAAAAAATATACAAAAAAAAAAAAAAAGAAAGAGAGAGCTGGGAAAGCTAAGAAGGGATTAGAAAATCATGTGATACATTGATGTCAAAAGGGAGAATGAGTTTCTTCTCTACTTCCCCCTAGGACTCAATACTCTTTTTTTCTCAACCCAGGATCCTGTCAATACACAACACCTAATAAAAATCCTCAAAGGAAACAGTAGAAGGAAATCCATCTGCCTGTCCTTCTCATTTTCCAAATTACAAGTATAACATAGGAGAGTACTGATTCAGAACACTTTTTCTAAGAAGCCTTACTAAACATTTTGTTTTTCCTCAAATCCTTCCTTTCTTTGTAAGCACAGAATCTAAAAGTCCATCCAGTAGTCCCATCCATCACTATACTCTGTCTTCACCTAGAATAACAGTTTTGAGTGCTCAGAGCCCAAGGCTCCTTCTTCCATGCACCTCCTCCCAATACACACCCTCAGTAATACACTGCACACAGTACATCTTAGGAAAGGCCAACTATCTCTCTCATTATCTTCCTTCATATCTTTAAGTGTGCACTGTCCTCCTGTGTAAGGACTCAGTTGTCTCTTTCTCTCTGTCCTTTCTCACCAGACTGTGCTTGGCCCTCTCACAGCCCTACATGGCTGCTTCACCTGCTCCTTTGCAAAGTTAACTTGTCTTGCTTTGTTTTGTTGTAGGAAAGACACCAAATCATCTGAGGCATATGAAAGTTGTATCCTGCCTAAAAGTCCTCAGTTATCATCCAAATACAGACCAATACAACTTCTCCATGAAGACCCACCTGCCTCACCCCAACTCAGGCAACAAAATCTACAACAGAGAACCTCCACCACCACTGTTTTAGGGACACTCTTTATCCCTCTTCCCTAGTTTTTTCTAATCCCTTCTGCTTTGTGATTTCTGCAATTAGAAAAGAAAAAGAGAAAAAGATAAACCAAAAGAATAAAATCTAAAAATCACAATATCATACTTAAAGTATCTATCCAACAAGAAGACCTAATATCATTAATATTTATGCCCCGAATGTGGGAGCTGCAAGTATATCAATCAATTAATAACCAAAGTTAAGACATACTTAGATAATAATACACTTATACTTGGTGACTTGAATGTAGCGCTTTCTACAATTGACAGATCTTCTAAGCACAACATCGCCAAAGAAACAAGAACCTTAAATGATACTCTGGACCAGATGGATTTCACAGATATTTACAGAACTTTACATCAAAATGCAACTGAATACACATTCTTCTCAAGTGCACATGGAATTTTCTCCAAAACAGACCACATACTGGGTCACAAATCAGATATTAACCGATACCAAAAGATTAGGATCGTCCCTTGCGTATTTTCAGACCATAATGCTTTGAAATTAGAACTAAATCACAATAAGAAGTTTGGAAGGATTTCAAACACTTGGAGATTAAGGACCATCCTGCTAAAAGATGAAAAGGTCAACCAGGAAATTAAGAAAGAATTAAAAAGATTCATAGAAACTAATGAGAATGAAGATACAACCATTCAAAATCTTTGGGATACAGTAAAAGCAGTCCTGAGGGGGAAATACATCACAATACAAGCATCCATTCAAAAACTGGAAAGAACTCAAATACAAAAGCTAACCTTGCACCTAAAGGAGCTGGAGAAAAAACAGCAAATAGATCCTACACCCAGCAGAAGAGAGAGTTAATAACGATTGGAGGAGAACTCAATGAAATAGAGACCAGAAGAACTGTGGAACAGATCAACAAAACCAGGAATTGGTTCTTTGAAAGAATTCATAAGATAGATAAACCATTAGCCAGCCTTATTAAAAAGAAGAGAGAAAAGACAAATCAAATCATGAATGAGAAAGGAGAGATCACCACCAATACCAAGGAAATACAAACGATCTTAAAAACTTAAAAACTTATTATGAGCAGCTATACGCCAATAAATTACGCAATCTAGAAGAAATGGATGCATTTCTGGAAAACCACAAACTACCAAAACTGGAACAGGAAGAAATAGAATACCTGAACAGGCCAATAACCAGGGAGGAAATTGAAGCAGTCATCAAAAACCTCCCAAGATACAAAAGTCCAGGGCCAGATGGCTTCCCAGGGGAATTATATCAAACTTAAAGAAGAAACCATCCCTATTCTACTAAAGCTGTTTGGAAAGATAGAAAGAGATGGAATACTTCAATACTTCCTAATTTGTTCTATGAGGCCAGCATCACCTTAATTCCAAAACCAGACAAAGACTCCACCAAAAAGGAGAATTACAGACCAATATCCCTGATGAACATGGATGCAAAAATTCTCAACAAGATACTAGCTAAAAATCATATTTATCAATTGGAATATACTTGGTGAAGGAAATTGGTCTTTCCACATGATTTTGCTTGAATTAGAGTGAATCTGCCTGCTGGAAGAACATAACATATATCAATTGACAATGGAGACAAGTAGCCCAAGAATTGCTACAGGGCAGCATAAAGACAACCTAGAAAACAACATTTGTCGCATATAATCAAGAAAACAGGTGTTATGCATGGATGAGTGTTGTCTGGGCTTTTGGTGTTGGGGTGCTACCCAGAGTGTATGTGGCAGAGTCTGGAAGGGGGGAGACAGTAAAGACTGCAGGGCCCGTATGTTGGTAAATTGAACACCAATAAAAAATAAATTTATTAAAAAAAAAAAAAGACTGCAGGGCCCTTTAAAACTAAAGAGTTGCAAGTATGTTTTGTGATAAAAGCAAACTGCCTCTTGGAGACCCATGAGACAGCCACCCCCCCCCAGGGAACTTTGGTAATCTTTCCTCCTACACACTGACCTGACCTATATCCTATCCCCACCATAATTTTTTTAAATTAGATAAGAAAAGTAGGGAGATACTTTCATCAGCTGTAAAAATAGATAGCTAGCTCTTGGAGCCTGGAGGAAGAAGCCCTTTGAATCCTCCCTGGTGATGGGGGACCATCTTATCAAACCAGGCCTGCTATTCTGCAAAGTCCTCCACACTGATGTAATACAGAGAAAACGTAATACAGAGACTTTCAAAATCTCCAGTGTGAGAGTGAGGGAAAACATGAAGGAGGCAGCAGAGTCAGGTAGAGGATATTCATTCAAGGAACATGTATAAGCACACTGTGTGCTGGGCCCTTTGGCAGTGACAAAGATGAAGAAAGCAAGTTGTGCACCATGTCAGAGAGCACCATGTAGGAAGGAGGGCAGGGGAAACAGGTGGGGAGATGCTGGAGAAGCATCAAAATTTCCTCATCAGAGCTGAGAACCCATCTGGTCTGGAGAACAGAGCGTAGGCCTCCAAATGCCTCTGACCCCAGTAAACCTACCTGCTCTTCCCAAACTTATCAGGCCTCTGGTCTGCATCCTGCAATCCAAAGTCTACCTCTAGGGCTCTGGAATACCTTCTGCTGAAACACCAAGGTCTTCCACAGCCAGCAGTGCTCCAAGCCCAAGCTTCGTCTCTGGCTCTGCCTCGGTTTTCTTGCCAACTCTATAAACAGGAGCTTGTCCAAGAAGAGTCAGCACTTGGAATGGAGCTCACAGGGTGCCCTCAGGGAGTTGAGGCTTTTAGGAGGTGGAGCCCTCAGAGAGGTGGGGCCCTCAGAAGGTTGGGGCACTCCACAGAAGTGCCCAGGGGAAGGGCCAGGAAGGGTAAAGGAAGTAGATTAAGCAGAATCCTGGAGGAAAGCAGCCGGTGGGCAATGGAAGACCAGATGGCCTCTGTCTGGGTGAAAAGGTGGACTGAGGGCTTAAATGGGACTTTGCTGGAGACTTTGCTGGCAGCAAGGTGTGAATTTAGAAGGAAACAAGCTTCTCAGGGTCCTGGGTATGGAGGAGGTCCTGGCTGGCAAGAGGGGAGTGTGGAGAGCCTGGTGGAGTTCACCCTGTGGTGTATGGAGGCCAGTCCCAGATCCAGCTGAAAAGCCCACTCAGCAGTCCTGTAAACAGGGACAGAAACACCTTCTCATACCCAGGCTGCCTCATCCAGCATCTCCCACAGTTTTATCTACCATCTCCATCCATCCTGGCCCCTCACCCTGATTTCCCATCATTTCAGGAATTAAAAGGGAGCAGACTTCAACTTCACCACAAGGATGTTCTGAAACAGTCCACTCAGTGTTCATACCATATTCTGACTCAATGTGCATTTAGCATTGTGCTAGAAGAAGTAAGAAAAAGATATAGCCCCTGCCTACAGATCTTCCTGCTGTAGACATTTAAAACATAGGTCTTCCAGGACCCTAAAACAGTGACCAAAGGAAAGTGCCGCTCCTTCCCAGAACACTGGTCTTCAAACAGAAGCAAGACTTGTCAGAGATGGAGAAGGTAGGACCTACCTAGGCACCCAGGGCTGAATGCACAGGTGATAGATCCAAGTAGCCATGGGTCTCAAGGAAAAGGGGCACTACTGCCTCAATTTGATAGTGCTGAGATGTCTCTAAAACATCAAATAGGTTCCTTAAAGCCTGGGCTGGAGGTAGAGGGAGGGGAGAGAAGGAGGGCAGCAGGTCCCTAAGGAGACAGGATCTGTACTAACTATATGAACACAGAGCATTGAAGTGGGAGCAGAAAGAGTGCCCCAGATCCCAGGAAGAACTCCCCCTAAGGAAACCTACAGATCCCTATATCTCCAGGAGGCAGGTCCTGTGTTCCAGGCACTGTGCTGGGGAGAGGGTGAGTGGCCCATCCTAGACCACAGAGCCAGGATTCCTAGAGGCAAAGGAGCCTGGCAGGATTGGCAGGAGGGCTGAGATGACAGGACAGTAGGGGAGGGGCAGCTGGGTGTGTGATCAGCTTCTGTTCCCAGGGTCCTAGGCGGTCTTCCTGCTTCAAGCTGGGATTGTCCCAAATGTGCCTCTGCTTGAGGGAAAGAAGGGCAGGTGCAGGGGAGGGTCTGTGTATCCTGCATCTGGTCCCCAGAACAATCCCCTCCCCTTCTTGTGTTACTCACTGCCTGCTTGGGAGAGGGTGGGAGGCTGGGGGACAGGCCAGGGCCCTAGACAATTACCAGGTAAGGAAATGAACTGGTCCAGGTCCCCTTCTTCCCTGGAGGACAGCAGGTTTACACAGGGAGCCTAGGGGCCATAGGGCTATGCTTTAGGCTTGGCCCAGCTTGGCAGGCCAGGGTTGAGGCATGGAGCCTTGGCCCTGGGGGCTCCCTACGCATGGCTCCCTCTAAGCCCTGCCAGGGTCCCATTGTGGCTGAGGCCATATTCCTCATGTTCCCTTGCATGCTGCTGGCCCCACCTAACCGTGCTTGGCCTGGATTTCAGTGGGATCTGCTGCCTCATGATCTCCTTCCACTCACCACGGGGTCTCACCCAGAGCCACCTGCAGGTAATGACTGAGCTCCATCCCCCTTCTTTGTCTCCCAGGTCTGCTCCCAGAGTCCATTCCAGGATCTGCCAGTGCCCCCAGCGACACCCCAGCCCCCAGGTGCAGCCCCTCCAGGTGGACTTGTTCTCAGTTCCTGCTGGCACCCAAGAGTCTGCCATCACCACTGCTGCCCTTGCTACTGTGCCCTCAGCCCAGCCTCCTCCACCAAGGACAAAGTGGCTTTGAAGCCTCCACGTGTGTTTCTGCTGGCTACCGAGGCCAGGACCCTGTCTCTGCCGCCACCATGTCTGCAGTCAGGCCACAATCATTGTGTTAGAACCTCAATGGTCAACATGGCCCTGGGTCTCATCTGCCTGGGAGAAGAAGACAACGAGCAGGGCAACCTATAGGTGGGCCTGGTGTGCCAAGAAGTCCAGAACAGTTATAGCCTCTGGAGGCAGAGGCCATCCACAGAGGAGCCAGGCTGGCCGAGGCCCCTGGGGGCTATGGAGTTGCCCACTGCAGTGCCCCTGAGCCTCCTGAGTGTCCCCAGCAGCTGGGGCAAGGGGGAGATGTGGGTGGGGGTGCTGGAGCTGCCAAGAGGCCATGGTGGCAGATGGGAGGTGACCGCAACTGCCTCAGAAAAGCACATCTAGGAGAAGCACACCTAGGACACGAATGGCAAGACCTTCCACAATGTCCCCCTGGAACTGACAGGCTTGGCACTCAGACAAGGATCCGGCCAGTGCCCAGCGTGCCAGCGGCGCTGCAAGCCAAGGAGAGGAAGGCACAGTGCACAAGTCCTAAGCTGCTCCCAGTGTGGGAGAGCTTTTCCTGCCACTTCATCTCACCATGCTCCACAGTGCGCTCCACAGACGGCCCTTCAAATGTGACAGGTGTGGCAGCTTTTGCTACGCAAGTCGACCGTGGATGCACATAGTAGGATAGCAGAGAAGGTGCAACATGTGTGTGGCAAGATGAGAAACTCAGCTTATATTTTTGATGACGTGAAGTTGCAGCGCCAGGTCCCTCAGCATGTCTGTGAGCTCTGCAGGAAAGGTACCGTGAGGTCTGCTCTGGGGCAGCAGGGGCACTGGCACACCGTCACACGGCTGTGGGATCCCGGCCAGGGTAGAGTGCTTCTCCCAGGTGCCCCCTGATCTCCCAGCTACTCCCCTCCCAGCCCTGCTGAGCTCCATGCTGGTGGCAGGGAGAGTGGAAATTGGAGGACACTCCCTGCTACCCTCTCCTCTTCCCCTCACTTCCCACCATCACCTTACTGCTTCCCACCACCAGGAAGCCTCCAGAAGTAAAGGAGGAGGAGATGTTTCTCAGGGGAGTTTGCTAGGTTTTCACTCTTTGTTTCTCTGCTCCTCGCTCCTCCCTCTCAGACTTGACCCCCCACACACATCTGTTCCCCCAGTTGTGCTGAGGCCCCCTGGACACTGGGCAGGGGTGGAGAGGACATAAGCGGCCCCTGCCCTCACCCCGATCCTCTCTGGACCCACTGCCCTGCTCTTCCAGGGATCTGGGAGCCTTCTCCTGGATGGTCCTTGCTCCCCCTCCTTCCACCTTTCCCCCTCCTATTGTCTACTGTCCCTCTCTGGGGAAGTGGTCCTAGTTTTCTAGGGGGAGGGAGGAGAGGACTGAGGGGAACCCAAGATGGGGAAAGGTGAGATTGGAGAAGGCGCAGAAGGAGGGAAGGCAACCATAGCACCTTCAGCAGGTGGGATGTTTGGGCTCAAGTCCGAGAATCTGTCAGAATAAAACAAGTCAAGGAGAGCAAACTAAGGAGCCACTAGGGCCAGAGACAGGACAGAGATGGAATCCTAGGGTGGCAGAATGAAAGGGGGGATCCAGGGAACACAGGAGCTTCCTGGAGTGGGGAGAAGCAGCCACAGTGCCCCCATCCCTCTTCCACCCCAGATTCACCCTGGCTTTTTCTTCACATGCAATACCCCACGAGAGATGGTGGCCCTGGCCATGTCATCTTCTCCTAAGTGTCCTGCATGTTACATCCTCCTTTTAAGTGGTCCACACTACAGTGAATTTTTAAAAACCTGGAAAGGAAAATAACTGGCCTAGGTTGGGGGAATGCAGAGGATGCAGAGATGGGATCATATGTCTCCCCGGAGTAGGAGGATAGATGGGGGGACCTGGAAGATGCAGCCCACCCAGGCTATGACACAGGAATTGTCTGAACCTTGAGGGAGGGAAGAGAAGAGGGGAGGAGGCAGGGGAGTGAGTGAGGGACAGGGGGAAAGGCTGAGAGACACAGAGATGAGAGAAGCAGGGAAAGCCCTGGAAGGGAAGGCAGAGAGAGACAAGGGATGGGTGAGGCAGCACAGGAGACAGACAGCAGGACATGCAGGGGGAGACACTGACAGGCTCCCAGGGTGAGACTCACACAGATGTGAGGGGAAGAGAGACCCCCAGACCCTGAGGGAGGGACACAGGCAGGGGTCAGCCAGAGGGAGGAGCTGAGGGCAGACCCAGTCCTGGGAAACCTCAGACCACAGAACATCTGGAGTCAGACAGACAAGCCCTGAGACAGACATATCTGCTGACAGAGGTGAAGGTGAAGGAGGCCAAGATGGAAGGAAGAAGCCAGGGCTGCAGGGAGGACGTTGGGGAGCAGACAGGGAGAGAGAAGGAGGCAGGTGTGCAGCAGGAGGGGGAGCCAGGCCAGGGAGGGGGCTGCAGAGTGGCTCCAGGAGCCTGTGCCCTCCCTCCTGGCTCCTGCTGAGCCCAGGCCCCTCTCAGGAGCTGCTGCTGCTGGATGGGCCCAGAGAGCTGACAGGGCCAGGCTGCTGCCAGGGCTGCCCCAGGCTCCCTCCTGTGCCCACCTGGGGGTCTCAGGGGCCCTATGTGGATATGGACACGGCCTCCCCTGCCCTCCCCCCTTACACCCCTGCCGAAGATGCTGCCATCAAAGGAGGCCTGAGCTCAGCCCTAATGTCTCAGGGTTCATGCAGCCTGGCACACCCAGTGCTGGGGCGTGGGGGCCAAAGAGAAAGAGAAATTGAGGCAGGCAGGGATGCTAACGAGTTCTGGAGAAGGTGCTGGGATAGCCTGGTTAGGGATCCCATGGAGGAAGGGGGAAGATCTGAAGGTCTGGGAAGGTGTCTGCATTGAGCTAAAGAGGCACCACACACGGTGGGAACAAAATAACGTACTAGTGACTGTCCATCATTTTGGGGTCAGCAGTGTAGACACCTTCTGAGCTGTCACCATGCATGCCTTCAAGCAGCTCCTCACTAAAGGGCCCCCACAAATACACATATGAAGCCCACAAAAGGAGAAACTGAAACACAGACTAGAGACCTTGAGTCCAGTCTACTTGCTTGGATCTAGGTTATAAGGGACCAGGGATGAAGCACCCAGACAAGTATGTGAGGACCTAAGACAGCATGGCAAGCTGGCCCCCACCTCTTACCCAGGCTTTCTCAGGGCTCTGCAGAGACCAGCTCCCCCAGGTCCTCTCAGGGCCAGGGGAGACCCTGAGAACATTGACCCAAGCAACCTAAAGGAGAATTGTTCTCCCCACCCCCGGCTCTGTCAGCCACATGTGAAGGTCCCAGAGGCCAGCTGTGTGGTTACAGCTGGAGCCCAGGGAGTCTCTGTAGCAGCAGGAGGGAGGGTGCACAGGGAACTTTCCAGAGAAGTCCTGCAGAAAGACCTGGGAGCAAAGGCTATGAGCTTAATCTCAGTCCCATGAACACTTTGAAGTGTAACAAAGTCCAGAGCATTCTGGGCTTTCGGGAAATTCAAGCCAGGAGGTGGATAATCACATCTTCTCCAAGTTCTGCCCATGACTCTCCTCATCCCCCAGCGACATATCTTTTATGAAATCATTGAACCAGATCCTGGACTGTAGAAACTGCCTCCGCTAGAAAAATGGACTTAATTTTTTTGCAATAAAAATTAGAAGACATTTTGGAAAGGACGTTATTAGGACTATGTTTGGTAAATGTTAGAACCGGAGAAACACACAGGCAGACACACTCATCCCATCCAAAGCAGAAAGGAAAGACCTCACTTGACTGCTCTTTCTTTGGGTGTGGGATGGACCTCCAAATGATATGGCCCACGTCAGGGAACAAAACACAGTCGTTCTAAACATTAGAAAAGTAATTTCCCTCTAACTCTTAGGTCGAGAAGGGAGATGACAATTTCCCTCCCCCAGTCATGGCAAACATTCTGAGGAAGCATGACACAGCCTGGAGGGTCTTCCCTCATCTGCCCACATGCAGATGCCCAGGTTGCAGGCCTGACCCCAGGGCCTCCCTGTCCTGGTGGATCTCCACCTCTCTGCACCTCTCTGTGTCCATTCCTTGGCCTCAACCTGTGAACCCAACCCAGGAGCAAGAAAAGCATCCCAAGGGAGGAGATAACAGGGCCCTTTCTCTGGCATCTGAGAAGAGAGATACATAAGAAACCCCAGTTAAAGAGAAAAAAGAAAAAAAAGCATATGAATTCATAGAATATGGCCAGATCCTCCAGTACTGAGGCACTCTGGAAAGGAGGATGGAAGCAGAGATGTAGAATACTAAGCAAGATCAGAGGGAAGAAGATGCCAGAATCAGAGGCTGGGGGTGCACAGGGCTTGGGAGACAGGAGGCTGGTGGCTCAGCAGGTCTACAGAGAAGACTGAGATGTCATCAAAGATGAGGATGAGGGTGGTGTAAAGTGCCTAAGGCACTCAGGTGTCTGAGTCTTTAAAACTGAGCAGTTTCTTTGCGTGACTCTCATTATCTCCTCTATAACCAGCTACAGAAGCAGGTGTTACTGCTGCTATTTTATAGATAATGAAACTAAGGCACAGAGAGGGTAAGTAACTCCTCTCAAGTCACAGCAGGAGAGGACAGAGCAGAGACTCCCATGAATTCATGTGGAGCCCCCTCCTGCAGATTCTGCCCTGGGAAGCAGCCAGGCCTGGGGCCCAGGTGTGGAGGGGACAAGGGACTCCTCAGAGGGGAACAGACCTGCCTCTGGGGCCCTTTCAGCATGTGCTGCCCAGGAGAGTTTTGACAGGTTGAGGCCGCAGCTGGGAAGTGGGGCAGGAATAGCTTAGCTCTGCACGTGAGAGGCTGAACCTCAACATTCATGGAAAGTCTTTGAGTTTCAAACAAAGAATTCTGTACATGGAAGGGGCGGTGAAGGGGAGAGCCCGGAGAAAGGTCTCAAAGCCTTCAGGCTTCCCATGACCCTCCCCACCCCATCCCTGTCTCCCTCTCCCTCTTTTGGTCTCCTGACCTCCAGGAGCTGCTTCCCCCGCCCCCGTGCAGTTCCAGCTACTGTGTCCCCCCAGGCATGGCTCCCGAGCCAGTGCGGTCCAGGTTCATCATCCTGACAGCCCAGGAGGACACAGCAAGCCCAGGGAGTCAGCCTTGCTCCCAGCGTCCTGCCCGCCCAGCCCAGGGTCACTGTGGAGCTACAGCCAAGGCACATGTTATCTAGTGACCCTGCATCCAGCAAACCACCATCCTCCTCCATCCCTCTGCCTCCCTCACACACACTCCCCAGCACACACACACACACACACACACACACACACACACACTCCCTCCTCAAGTGTCTCCCAGGCTCACTCCCCCTCCCCCAAGATCATGCACTTCCAGAGAGCTCTGACTTCTCTGACCCTCTCTTCTCCATGTTCCTGCCCCTTGCTACTAACTGAGCATCATCCTCCTTGTCTCCTTGGACACGTTCTAGACTTCGCTATCTTCCTCCATCCTCCCTCCTTTGCTCATTGCCAGGCTCCCATCATTAGAGTCATGGGTCCTGGTCCACTTGCCCTTGACCCACTCTGCTCACGCACACTTGCTGAGGGAGCACCCAGAGCCCTGTGTCTCTCTGCCCTGGCTGTCAGCCTCCTCTTCCCAGCTGGCAGGGAGCTCCCCCAGGGCAGGGCCCCTGATCCTCCCTCTGGGTCTCCCCTGGGTGCCCAGCACACAGACAGGGTAGAGTGTGGGACTCACTGTTTCTGCTCCTCAGGAGAAAGGAGGGGGAATGAGACAGAGAGGCAAGCAGGGGCACCATTCTGAGCCTCCCCTGCCCTGTGAGGTTCATGATCAGGGCAGCAGCAGCTGGAGGGAACCCATCTCCGGGGGGTAGTACTTTCCTTTATAAATCCCAGGGCACCTCTGTGTGCCTGTGTGCGTGTGTGTGCATGTGTTTGCACCTGCCATGCAGGGAGGGGAGGGAGGATGTGGGTCTGAGGCTCCAGGAGCCCAGGTCCTGTGTGGAGGGGAGAGGGATGGGGGAGCTGGACCCCAGACCAGGGCAGCTCCCAGCACACACAGGCCCATGAGCACAGGGACAGGGGGCCAGTGTGGCCACCACAGGATGGATACAGGGTGGACTGGGGGCATGACTCCTTCCTCCCTGCATGTGACATGCTCATTCCCATGGTTTCCTGTGTCCTGTGGTTCAATCCAAACCCCATCCTCCCTTCTTGCCCACACTCAGCGGCAATTCCTGTGTTCAGAGCTTAGAGATTTTGTTAGGCTGAACCCCATGGATTTCCTGAGAAGCCATCAGTTTGGGCTTACATGGTCTTATTCTCGCTCTTCTCTCTTCTAAACATGTTTTGCCTCCAGGCTAAGGGCCCAGGGAGCAGAGTGAGGAAGGGCGGATACTAAGAGCTCACGATTACTGAGCGCACACTGTGTGCTGGCCTGTGGCATGCCCACCACAGCGCTGATGCTCACTACAGACCCTACAGCCCCTGGAAGGATTTCCTGCAGGCCCAACAGGTATTCCCCGCCTGTTCCAGGTGAGTGAGTCCAGATGGCCACATGGGCTGGAACAGGGCCGGGATTAAACTCAGCCCCAGACCTCCTGCTTCCCCACCTCCACCCACCACCAGGGAAGTCTTGGCAGAGCCAGGCCATGCCTGCAGCTTCAGAATGGGGAGGAGGGGGAGAGGACAGGCCACTCTGGAACTCTGGGGGAGCTGGAGAGCCCTCATGGAAGGGGCAGGAGAAATGCCCAGGGAGCATACCTGCACCCCAGCAAAGAAGGGACAGTGGAAGACAGAACCAGGGCAGAAACACAGCGATATCAGAGAGGAGCCTACGAGGTGGGGGGCAGGAGCAGAGGTCAGAGCCTGGGAGGATGTAGACAGAACAGAAGGGTGGTATCAGGGAGGAACCAGGTTGCAGCGTCTAGGGTGCCAGGGCGGGACAGGCATGGGGAGGAATGATAAAGTCCAGGGGAAGGATGGAAGCAGGGGGCAGGGAGAGAGACTGCGGAGGAGACATAGGACTGAGGTACATGGAGGGACCCAGGGGCAGGGGCAGTGCTCAGATGGGGAGGTAGAGTCAGCCCCAGAGAGAGGGTAGGGTGGCAGGACAGGGAAAGGAGTTGGGGGGCACACACACACACACAACTTATGAAGGCATAAAGAGCAAGTGTCTGATGATCGGCTCCCATGTCCCAGTTAGCACCCACAGCCCCATCTGCCCAAACCCTGACCCGCATTTGGAGGTGATGGAAGGCAGGGCCACAGAGCTCAGAGGAGGGGTGGGGAGAGGGGGTCATGACCAGTGTGTGTCCTTCTGTGTGGGGCAGGCCTGTGGGTGCCTGAGAGTGTGTGTGTGTGTGTGTGTATGAGTGAGTGCACCTGCTCTGGTGAACAGCCTGTGCCTGCAGGACTGGGTGTGGGTCTGGGGCCCTGAGGCCTACGTCCGGGTTCCTCCCCTGCAGGGAGCGTCTGCACAGGTTTACCCGGTGCTGGTCTCTGTGGGCAGAGCACTTTGCCACTGTGCTGTTTGCCCCCTTGTCAGGCCCTCAGCGGGGGCAGATCTACCCAGTGGAGGGAGACAGGAGGTGATGCGGGGGCAGCCAGGGCTCTGCAGACTGTTCTCCCCCTGCGGACACATGTGCGCACACACACAGACCCTTGCACACCTGCACACATGCTTTCTTCCATCACAAATAAAACACAAAATGCAACTGAGACCCATTCGCAGGTGACCACAAGGAGTCCCACAAAGGAACAGACCTTGCTCAGACAGACCAACATGCCATCAACACACACAGGGAAAGACAGGGAATCTGGGACACAAAGCTTCTTAACACGATGTCACCTGAATAAGTCTCCCCCCAACATAAACACACGTACACCAACGCTCAGAAGACACGCTAACTGGGGCACACACCTCTGCAGACACCTGTGCACGTGCGCATCACGGCCCGGCACATCCCAAGGCTCCCTCCGTGGGCCTCACTCCAAACCCTAGCAACCTCGGACACCCTGCCTGACTGTGAACATCTGTCCCCTTCATGCCGGGTCCCCAATCCAGCTGTTTACCCCAGGCCAGCCCAGCTGTCTCCTGCCTGGTGAGGGTTTGCTCTTCCTGCTTCAAAAGCAAGAGAGAGCGGTGACTGGGGCTCCAGCAGCCACCAGGAATGTCCCCTCTGTCACATGCTGGGAGCTTCTCCCTCACAATGACCTCTCAGGACCATGTGGGAGGAGGCACATCCTCCACTGTGTCTCCCACATCCACCTGGTTTTTCACTGGAAATCCTGCCCCCGGCTGGGTCCTCCCTTCTCCCCCAGCCTCGGAGAGCACTAGGCGATCCTCAACACTGAGATCCGCCCCGGAGGACACATGGGCCCCTGGTGAGGACGCTCAGGGCGGCCCTGCAGGCTGTGAGGGCCATCCCCACAGAGGAGGCCGCAGGAGCCAGGCTCCTGCAGGGACAGGTGACACCGCCACTGGGAAGCAGGTGGCAGGCATGGGACAGGCTCACTGTACGGAAAACAGGGCAGAGGGACAGGGTCAGCCTAGAAGCAGCCCTGCCGGCCTCCCCACCTCAGCACAGGGTTCTGTCCACCCAGCCCAGTTCTCTGGGGACACAGGAGCCCTGCTGGCCTCCCCCTGCCCCTGACCTGCTTCCCCACAGCCCTGACTCCCCCAGCCCCCCTGCGTCTCTTGAACCCCTGCCTCCCACAGGTGTCCTGCTCCAGCCCTGTCCCCCTCAGTCCTCTGTCCCTTCCCCACTCTCAGGTCCTCTCCCTCTGATCTCGGGGTGTGGGGGAGGCAGCGCTGCCACTTCTTTTCCAGCTCAGACTGTCTCTGACTTGCATCTGGTGTCTCTCCCTGCCCCCCTCTGCTCAGAGCAGGGGCTGCAGAGGGAGGGGGACAGGGGTCCCTTCAGCACCAGAGGACTCTGGCATTGTGACTAGAGCTCCTGCCTGCTGGGGTCCTGCCACACACACACACACACACACACACACACACACACACACAAGCCCCTCCTCCCACCACAGCCCCAGGACCTGGGAGGCCAGCAGAGCCCTTGACTCAGAGCCTGCACCCCACCCTCTGCTGCCTCTCCCTGCCCCTTCTCCCTGCCTCTCCCCTGCCCCCACCTCCTCCTTGCCCTCCTCTGTCTCCCTCTCCCTCCCTCCCTGTGGGCCCTTCTCTGGAGTCTCATCACCCTGTTCCCCTGTCCAGGGATCTGCCTTTGGCTCTGGGTCCATGGCTTTCCCACCCCCTGAGCCTAGGTCCCTCTCCTGTCTCTGAGTCCATGTCTGTCTCTGTTATCTCTGGCCTCGGGGTATTTCTGTGTCTGTCATGATCTTCTGCTCTGGTCCATGGAGGCTCCTCTCTTTCCTTTCTCCTGTGTCTGGCTCTATCCCCTTGTGTCTCTGTCCCACAGTCCACTGTGTCTTTGGTGATTCTGTGTCTGGGTCTATAGGACCCACCAGGTCCTGGGACCAGCTCCGTCGTATTGGTCTCATCTGTTGGTCTGGGCATGAATATCCTGGGCCTTTCTGTCCCTGTCCCTATAGCCATATCCTCCTTCTCGGCCTCCCCCCCCCCACAACTGCCCCCTACATGCAGGGGTGGGCTGGCACGTAGAGCACAGAGGAACTGTGCCTGGAAGCCATTTGTGTGGCAGGTAGATGGCCGGTGGATTAGGATGCAGGTTGGAATCCTACTGCAACATCCTGCTCCTCTCAGAACATTCTCCACGACTCCGAATGCAGTTCTCCTCCCACCTTAAGGTTTGATCTGACCTTTCCCTGTCCATCCGCTGAGATCCACAGGAAATACTGGGAGGGCATTTCAGCTCCCCTTGACCAAGTATCTATGTATCTGGAGCATATTAGAGATGTGAGGAGAGGCAAGACACCACTGGAAGTGCTTTGGCAGAGGGGTGCCGGGGTGTGCAGAACAGAAAACCTGGGAGCTCTGGCTCTGCACCCTGGGCAGGAACAACCCAGCAGCTCCTTGCACCACAGACAGTCACACCTGGAGAAACCAAGGACATGTGTGAGGTCTCCAAATAAGGAAATGGGAACAGAAATATGTGTGTCCCTCTTTTATCCCAGCATGGCACTTGTAACCCCTCTGTGTACATAGGAAGCTCTTCATAAAGTCTTTGGCTCCTATTGCACCAGGTCTCCCACAATAAGCCCCAAATCAGTGGAACTCAATCCCTTTTAATATCCCTTCCCATCCCACCCCCAATCCCTCACCCCCAGCACCTCAGTATGTGTGCCCAGCACAGTGTCCCTGCCAAGACTGCCGTGCCCCAGGGATCAGGGGACCCCAGCTCAAATCCCAGGCATCCCAAACCTTCCTCCTCCCTCATTTATCTGGGTTCCCTTCCCTCCTCTCCCCCCTGCACACCCAATGCAACTTGGCCTCCTTGGTGTCTCCCAAAGAAAGGTCCAAAGACAGCACTAGAGGGGAGGGCCCAGGGCTGCCTGGTGGGGGAGGGGGTTCCAGAGCTAGAGATAAGGAGTCCTGTCAGCATCTGTCCATCTGCCATCTCCTCCAGCATCCCTGTCTCCTGCCTCTTGGCTCCTGCCCATCCATCTCCCTGCTGAGGCTGATGGGCTGAGCTCAGGGGCAAATGCACAGAAGCCCAGACTCATCATGCCTGGTCGGCTCCAGACCCATGTTCTCCAGGAATGTCACTACCTCTGCCATCATTCCTTGCAACCCTTCAATGACCTTCTTAAGGTGAAATTCTAGATGGATCCCAAGGACGAGCAGAAATTGGTCTCATTCCTCAATATCTTGATCTCAGCCCTTTGTCCTCACAGCACATTCCCAATAGGAAGAAATGAAAACTTAGGCAATGACAAAAGGGTTGAAATCTCAGGAAGACTTTCTCAGCCTTAAGGAGCTCCTGACTGCCCCTGGGAAGCAGGGGCCAGGCCGGGATCCGGGAGATGCAGGGGAACAGTCAAGTTTGCTTCTCCTCATAAATGCAATTTCCACCAGGGGGGAGGGACCCGGCCCTGGGGACTTGAGGGGCACCTTCTCCGCAGCGGCCTGCGACGCGCTCCGCGGCCACCAGAGGGCGGCAGAGAAGGGCGCTCCCCGCACAGCCCGCCCTGGGCCCTGGGCGCTGAGAGAGGGGGGGCCGCCCAGCCTGGGGAGTCGGGGCTCCAGCGAGAACCCAGGCAGTTCCGAGTTCAGGGAAGCCCTCCTGCCGCCCTCCCCACCGGCGTCCCTGACCCCCGCGGCAGCCCCTTCCCTTCCTGGCCCCAGCCCTGGGGCTGCTGGCACACAAGGGCCACCTGGCTTTTCCTTTATGCTTGGACAGCAGGTGGCAGCGCAGCTCCCAGAGGTGATGCCTCCAGGGGCCCCGCTGGTCACTAGAGCCAGCCCTGGAGCCCACGCGGGCTCCATTCCCAACCCAGGGGTCTTCCCTGGGCGCCCACAGCTGCTCCTAAAAGCAAAGCACACCCTGTAGGCCCGGTGGGAAGGCAGCTCGCAGCCCTGGGCTTCGATAACCTGATGTCACAGCCACCCCTGCCCCGGGTGATACCTGCTCACACACAGAACTGGGCACAAGGACTGTGAACCCCGCAGCACAGACCCGCGGGCCGCACACGCCTGCTGTGCACACCCGGCCTCGGCACCCACACCCTCTGCTCCTCAGACTCCCCCAGCCCTGCCCTCTGCTCCTCCCTCCTGAGCTGCCAGAGGAGCTCCTCTCCATCCCTCATTTGCTCTGTGCCCTGTGTGTCCAGGGGCTCCTGGAAGCTGCAGGCAGGGAAGCACTTTCCCTGCTCTAATCGGGTCCCTCCCACCACAGCCCTGGACACATGGAGCTGAGGGGACACCCAGGGTGCTGAGCCCCCTCTTCCCAGGGATCCTCTCTCTCAAGCCCTCCCTGCCCCTCCTTCTCCCCTCCATCTCTGACCCACCTGCTCCTGCTCCAGATCCTTCCTGCTGTCACAGGCCCCCTTCTAACCTCAGTAGCTGGGTCACCTGGGAGGTGAGCACTGAAGAGAGAGAAGGCCGGGGGGGGGGGGTGGGGGGAGGAAGAAATCCTAAAGCAGAGCAGGAGCAGCTCTGTCCTGATCCCTTGACCCTCCACTGGAAGGTTCTGGTGTGAGTGTGACCCCGGGTCCTGGCTCTTCCTCCCCCGCCCACCTCTCCTTGGAGCTGAAGAGCTGCCCTAGGGGATGGCAGCTGCACTGACTGCACTGCCTCAGTGGAATGGAGACACTTGGGGCAGGGAGCACAGGTGCAAACTCCTGAGCTGATGGGCTGAATGGGCGCAGATAGGAGGGCCCCCCACCCCTTCCCCACAGCACCCTCCACATGATCTCCCTGCCTTTCCCCAGTCCAGGACCCCTTCATTCTAGAAGAAGACCAGAGAAACCTGCCGGCCTTTCAAACACCTTATTCCTACTTTCATCCCACAGGGGAACCTGAACAGACCAAACCCTCCTCCCGCCCTGCATGTGCCTCCTTGTCCACTCTGGACTGGGGGTGACGGTGGAGGAGGATCTTCCATACTGAGGGCTCCTGAGGAACTGGAATGTGGGTGCCAGGAACATAAAGGGCTTCAAGGGACCTCAGGATGATGGACTCCGACCCCGCCCCATCTGCCCTCCCCTAGAGACCCATCCACAGCAGACAACAAGGGCCATGACTGGGACTCAGCTGTATTTCCCCAGCACCTGTGAGGCCTGAAGCCCAAGCAGAGACCGTTCTCCAGTGTGTGAGCCACTCTGTGCCATCGCCTTCATCTCCCCAGGCCCATGGGGCAAGGAAGAGGAGGGGGGGTGGTGGAGAAAGTGAGGCACAACAGCCCTCCCCCAGGACCTTCCTCACACAGATTGTTGTCCTCTAGCCACCTTCCCACCTGCAGTTCTTCTAGCTGGTTGGCGGATCCCCCCATTCCCAGCGCACAGGAAGGACTGCAGGGAGACCAGAGAAGGGACTTCCCACAGTAGCATCTTGGCCATCGCCACACACAGGCTGCAGTAGGGACGGGGAGGACCCTGGGCTTCTCTGCATAGGCCCCCTGAGCTGAGCATGGGGCCAAGTCATCTGGGGGAGGCGGGGCAACCTACTGGGAAACTGGGGAGCTTTGCAAAAGCTGTGCACATTTCAGAAGCAGTGGCGCCCAAATGCACTTCGGGATTGCCTGGGAAGTTCCTCTCAGGTCAGATGTCAGCTCCTCTTGCTGTAGTTTCACATTGTTTCCCTTTAGGGCTCTTTTGGGAAGGAAGAATTTGACTAGGACCTTGGTCACTTACAGAGTTTCAATGTCCCCCTGTAGATGTGTCCTTGCTGATTGGCTCTCCCCCCAGGTCTCTACTCCCCTGTCAACCAGGAACTGAAAGGCTCCCTGAGGAAGCCTCCAGGGTTTTGAGTCCTGCTCCCCTCCTCCAACAGGCCCAGAGGACACCCTCCCCCTCCCATTTCAGCACAGGGACCCCCATCCTGCAGCTCTTGGGAAGGCCACAAGGGAGCAACCCACACAGAGACAGTCCTCAAGCTAGGGTGATGCCTCCCCAGAGCCAGGCCCCTCCCCTCCACCTGCATCACCACCACTCACCCTCCTCTCCAGGCAGCAGGCCAACCCCAAGGGTCTCAGGAGAGGCAGAGTGGGCTGAAGGAGCCCAGGCAGTGGGGACAGGTGGGCTGCATGAGGAGGGAGGGGAGGAAGGAAGGGAGCCTGGTAGAGGAGCCTGGGAGAGCACAGGTGTGCAGAGCCCCAACCAGGAAGCAGGTGTGCAGGGGCAGCTGAGGCCCAGGTTAAGAAATGTCAGTGGGCCTGCCTGCTGCTCCCCACCCCAGGCCAGCATCCCAGGGGGTCAGGGGCCTCCGTCTCCACAGGCCTGTGCACTGGGTCAGAGGCAGACAAGGACAGGAGGATGGGGGGGTCGGGGAGGCCTACACCCCAATAAGGGGTCCATACTGCCCCCCCTCGGAATGAGCCCCGCTGGACACCATCTTCTCTGCTATTCCTTTAGCACAGAACATGGGGAGGGGCCCAGGCAATTGTCCAGGGCAGTCCTGGTCCTCCTGATGCCTAGAGGGGGTCGAGGGGAAACCCAGCCCTGCCTATGGGGGCACAGCTGTATGTAGAGGGGGTGAGGACAGAGGGGGAGCAGGGCCCAGACACACAGCCAGGAAGGAGAAGACAGAGGAACAGGACAGGCCTGCAGGTACCCTGGCAGTGGTTCAGATAGAAACAGTGTGGGGTCCAGAACCAGAGGAATTAATCCCGCAAGACTTCCCAGAGGAGAGGATGGGGCGAGTTTGCAAGGAGCTGAGAGTCTGGTCTGCAGGACAGGAGGAGAGCGGATGGCTCAGAGTGGGGACAGGCTAGGAGGCTAGGAGGGGGCAGGAGGCTGCCAGGGGGAGCTAAGAGACCAGATGCAGGGAGCCTGTGGAGGGAGGGCGGGAAGGACCAGGGACAGGTGTCGGTGGGCAGGAGGCCCTGAAGCCCAGCTCGAAGGCTGGGCAGGAGTCACTGGAGGTGGAAGAAGGGGGGAGAGCACCCCAGTCTAGCTGGAGTACTCCTCCCCTCTCCCCATCCCATAAAGCCAATAGAACAGGACAGAGTCTAGGGGCCTCCAGCTGGGGCACATGAAGGACTCCTGGACCAGGGTCCGGGCCTGTTTGCCTGAGGCGGCCATCACCGAGCAGGGGACACTGAGTGTTCCCACCCCGGGGGCCTCGGCTCCTGTCTGCAGGTGGGAGTGCTGCTCCTGGTGTTCTCTGAGCTCCCTGCTCTGGATCTGCCCTGCTCATCAGGGCCTCCGGCCCAGGAAAGGTCTGACCCCCTGTGACCCACCAGGCTTTACCCCACATCCTCTCCTCTCAGGGTCCCTACACTCTGACCCACGTCCCGATCCAGAAGAAACCACTTCCATGCTGGAGGGTGGGGTGTGGGTCCAACTTCACAAACTCAGCTTCAGTGGATAGGACTGGAAGTGCCACAAGGGGATTTGAGTTAGACTCAGTAAGAACTTCCCAGCACAAGGGGTCTGAGGGCCCACCTTGTATGATATTCAGCAAGAATTTATACCAAGGGCCTCCAGGGAGCAAACACTTGTTCTGGACCTGAGTAGTACTGACTAGGGACAGAAATTTCCACTGCAATTAGGGTCATCCCAGCCTCAGAAGGTGGCACACAAGGACTTCTGGGGACCCTAAGGCCCTCAGGCAGAATGAGGAGAGCCTAGAGTTAGGACCTGCAGCCTGGTGCCCTCATTCCCAGATCCTGGGGTGGGGGCAGGGAGAGAGCAGGCCTGGACCCTCTGGTCTAGGCCTGGACCCCTTGGCCTCCCTCCTACCCTAGCCCCCTTCTTTATAGCCTTCCCTGGTCAGAGCAGGGCCTCTGAGCCCTTCCCACGCAGCCCTGAGTGCAGGCCTCAGGCCCCAGTCTGCACCCAGCCTCAGACCCGGGACGCTGATGCCCTCCCCCTGTGCCTGGCAGGGCAGAGGCACCCCTGCTCAGGCTCCCATCTCCACCCCAGGACTCACAGCCTCCCTCTTCTGGCTCCTCCTCCCCCCACCCCCTAGCACAGCCTCAACCCTGCTGGAAACCTGCACAAATTAAATCAGTCACATGTTCTGGTATGAGTCTCCAGGAGCCCCTGGGACAGCACACACATGCACACAGGCACCTGCATCCATCCATGTGCACATGCACTGATGCTCAAACTCCTACATACACACAGACACTTAACCTCAAATACACACATACCACACCTATATGTTACGAACTTCTCACATGTACACAACACAAAGACACATCCCCTCAAACAGACCACCTGCACCTCCAGACCTACACACACTCATACACTTGTCACACTTGTCCATATATACACACCACCCTATTCCTTTGGTCTAATGATCCAGAGTCCAGTCCTCTAGGCTCTAGAGATCTCTGGAGAGAGTATGGACAAGGAGACAGTGGGTAGAGGGCACCCAGGAGAAGGAAAGGGGGTGGGGATCCTACCCCTACCCCTGCTGCTCAGGGGGCCTCCCCAGCTCCCCTGCAGTCATGTCTCAGCCTGAATGGGAAGTGACTCTGAGGTCCTACCCTCACTTTCCTGGGATGCTCCATGGACCCACAAACAACTTTGCTTTCCCTGCCACAGCCTTTACTCCCTGCAGCCTCCCAGGCTCTGACTCCTTGTGAGCTGCTGTCTGCCCTCCTCCCAGTGGAATCCTCCTCCAGGGCTCCTTCTAGACAGCTGGCCTGCTTGAACATCTCTGAGTTTCCCTGGCACTACCCCATCCTGGTGCCTCCAACTTCCCAAATGCAGGCCCCCAATCCCTCTGACCCCTCCCCTGCCCACCTCCCATCCAGTCCCCTCCCACCTGAACAACCTCCAACCCCACCCAGATTGCCTCCCTCCCCTCCTGGCCCACCTCCCCAGACATCCCCACCTCCCAGTGGGCTCCACCTTCCCATTACCTCCATCTCTCCATCCTGCTGCATCCTACCACATTGCCCCATTTCTTGTCATTTCTACATCTGCTTTCACACCTCCTCCACCCTTAGGAATCTAGGGAGTAGGGCAGGGCTCAGGGCCCAGTGGAAGGAAGGACATTAGCCCCCTTCTCTCCTCCTGTCCTCTGACTGTCGTCCCCTCCTCCCTTCCTGAGGACAGACCTGGTCAGGTGTTAGAGAGCTGAAAAGACATCTCCTCATCAGCAAGTGATGGGGGGCGCTGCGCAGAACTCCAAAACCAGGGTATACCTACAAGGCAGTGAGTCCACCTGGGTAAGCCCTGCCCACTAAGCACAGCCCCGCCCCCTTGTCAGTGGCCTCAGAGGGAGGGGACGGGTCAGCCCTCACTTCCATCCTGCCCCCTGTCCTAAGGCACCCTTGACAGCCCAGGGACCTCGGAAAGGCCTAATGACCCGGTCACCCCAAAGCCACTCTGTCTCAGGAGAGGACAGAGCCAAAGGTGACCCCCTCGGGTCGCCCCACCACCTCGGCCTCCAATCCATCTGGAGGGAGACGCCCCCTCGCGCCCAGGGCAGGTTTGTGGGAGAGAAGGACCCTGCTCAGCCTCAGTCTTTCCTCCACGCAGATCACTGAGGTCTGAGAGCCCAGCTGAGGGCTCCTGGTTTAGCAGCGACCCTGTGTGTGCAGGACAGGCCTGGCGCCTCCACCTGGAAGCCAAGATCCCCACAGAGTGTCACCTTGTTTTCTGCTGGTTTGCTCTGTGTGGTCTCTCCTTCCCCCGCCACACCTTGTTGAACCCCAACACTCCTGGGGAGACAATATCCCTCTAAGGGTCTCTTTTCACCCTGTTCCTCCCTGTATCAGGTCCAGGATTTGTGCTTCAGAAAACAAGCAGCGCTGTCTGCTCAAGGGAAGTTCTTCCTCTCCTGTTGCTTTAATCCTTCTTGCTGCTGCAAGTAATCATATTGTCCCCGAAAACTGTGAGGCTCTCTCCCAACTTTCCCCTTCTCCCCACTTCTTCAGCTTCTCCGTGGTTTGTCCCAAATATCTACACTCTGGATCCCAGGCTTCAGGGAGGCTTCTGGCCGTGGACATCAACCCAGATGCTGAGGAGTCTGACTATCTCTGTGAGCTGCACGGGGAAGGCAGTGGTGTCTGGGTTGTTCCAGAGAACACTTTGGAGCTCTGTGCACACAGCAGGTGTGTAGTAAGTGTGAAATGCCCCAATGAGAAGCTGGGAAGGGGAGGTGAGGGAGGGGGTGAGGACAGGAGTGAGGCTGGACTGGTCTGAACTGTCTGCTCCCCATTCTCTTCCCTTCTGCTCTGGGCCACCTGGAGAGAATATGCTCTAAGACTGAACTGAGCCTGGAGTCCTCCCTAAGCTGAGGGGGTGACCTCTTCTCCATCCACCTCCACCCAGCCCAGCTCAGGACACCAGGACAACCCCCGCAGGAGTCGAGCCACTGTTCCCCCACCCCACCAACCACACACACAACCCTCTTCAGCCAGGGCTCCAGATCTCTGAGCACTCACCTTGCACCCCAGCCTGAATGCCCCCATCCTGGCAGAAACTTAGGTGACCTCCCTCAGCCCCTGCTGTCAACGTGGTAGTCTCCAAGCTTTAGCCAGCTCCCTTAGCCCACAGCATGATTAACTGATCTTTCTTAGTTCACCTATAGTATATCTAATGCAAACGTGTTATCCCAACTGGAGGCAGGGTTGGGAAAGGGTGAGTGGGTTTAAAGTTACGGGTCCCAGTCTCGGATTCTGATTACTCCCAAGCCTTTCTTTTTTTTTTTTTTAAGATTATTTATTTATTTATTCATGAGAGGCAGAGAGAGAGAGAGAGGCAGAGACAAAGGCAGAGGGAGAGACAGGCTCCATGCAGGGAGCCCGACGTGGGACTCGATCCCAGGTCTCCAGGGTCGCGCCCTGGGCCGAGCCCGGCGCTAAACCGCTGAGCCACCTGGGCTGCCCTCCCAAGCCTTTCTTTTTTTTTTTTTTTTTTTAAATTTTTATTTATTTATGATAGTCACAGTGAGAGAGAGAGAGGCAGAGACCTAGGCAGAGGGAGAAGCAGGCTCCATGCACCGGGAGCCCAACGTGGGATTCGATCCCAGGTCTCCAGGATCGCGCCCTGGGCCAAAGGCAGGCGACAAACCGCTGCGCCACCCAGGGATCCCCCTCCCAAGCCTTTCTTTTTTTTTTTTTTTAAGATTATTTATTTATTTATTCATGAGAGACAGAGAGAGAGAGAAGGAGGCGGAGACACAGGTAGAGGGAGAGGCAGGCTCCATGCAGGGAGCCCGACGTGGGACTCGATCCCGGGTCTCCAGGGTCGCGTGGGACTCGATCCCGGGTCTCCAGGGTCCTGGGCCGAACCGGGCGCTAAACTGCTGAGCCACCCAGGGATCCCCCTCCCAAGCCTTTCTTAATGAGACCACTGCTCTGCAAGAGACAGGAAGGAATGCTACCAACTGGTGCCAGGAGGAAGGGGCAGGCAAGTAGTTAAAGGAAAACCCTGGTAATGACAGAGGTGGCTGAGGCTGCTGGGATCCTGGCGGATGGCCTGCTCCCCACAGCCTGGGTTGTCTTCAGACTTGGAGCGGGGATCCATGGATGATGGGGATGAGAGGTGGGAGACTCTAAAGTCACTTAGGAGATGTCTTAGTTCTCCCAAAAGTCCAAAAGCCTGACCAGCTGCCCCAAGAAGCCCAGAACTCACTAAGACTGAGGTGGGATGTGAGAGGGAGCCTCTGTGACAGCAACTAGCCTCTCTGTGAACTTCTGTCTCCATCTCTTCCCCAGCTCCTCATATCCTGGGGCATTACTTTAGAGGCCTGTGCCTTGATCTGTTCCAAGTCTGGAGCAAGATCAAAGCTCTTAACACCTTTTTTGCTTGCTGAATCCTCAGCTGGAGAGGAGGGGTCAGGGTCCATCCTGAGGCAAGGGGAGGGCCCTGATTCCCCTCTTCCCAAGGCAGTGTTGAGTTCGGGAATTTGGACCAAAGTAGGAACCAATCCTAAGACTGAGTCGACACACACACCCTGGTCTGAAGGCTTTTATTCTCATTATCAATGTTATTGATACAGTTGCAGGTTAGAAATTGAATTAATTCATAATCACATTAGTGTGATACATGACAGTGACCAGTAAGGTGCTCCTAACCTCTACCTAAAGAACATTCCTTGTGTTCGTCTATTATAAGAACCCATTTATTTCCTTCAGGGGTTCTTCACACTCTGGAATTATTAAACATTGGTTTTCTTGCTTATTCCCACTAGGAAAAGCTCTGTATTTGAATTAGAGAAAGAATGAATGACGAATAAATACTTTGCGCGGAAATAAATTTACTAGTGAGAGAAACATTTCCTAATATATGACCCATTCCTGAAAGTATCACGTGAGAACCTGTGTTAACAATAATATCTATAATCAATATTCCTAATGCCCCTACTTCTACATCTTCTCACCATGGCGTCTTTTCCTCTATTTTATACTATGCGAAAGCTTCTTAGCAAGTCTTTAGCTCTGTGTCAAGCCCTGTGGAGAGGATATAAATATCTATGGGCAGAGTCTCCCCACCGCAGAAGCTGACAGATGAGTAAAGAACAAGGCGAAGACACAGGGTAACTACAACTGAACAGGTGTGTGGAGAGCCAGCTATGGTGAGACTGACACAAAGGACTAGAGGAGGTCAGAGGAAATAAATTGCTTCAGGGTAGGTAATCCTGGAACATGTGGGCAGGAGGTAATATTTAAACTGAACCACTGATTGTGAAGGATTTCAGTAGTCAGAGATTGGGAAGATGGAATTCCAAGGAAAGACATAGCTAATGGGAAGGATTTCTTGACTTTGGGCATCATTGGATATTGAACTTCTATTCGTCATGAGGGAGTGAGATGCAAGGACCAGTGAAATTCAAGGTAAAACTGTAGAAGCTCCAGGCTTTGAATAGAGAAGACAGGAGCCAGGACCTGGGTCGCAGCTCAAGGTCCATTTATCTTCACTTCTCTTACACCCGATCTTATTGTTCAGTTCACATGGGACAGGGCACCCTCTGTGCCTCCATCTATATGCCTCGCATCTCCTTTCTCCCCCCAGTAGTTCTTTATTAACAATGAAAGGATTTCCTAATCTTGTTACTGAGAAGGGCACAAAACACAGAAAGGCACAAACTAAGTTAGATAATTTGCATGCCTGGGGAAAGGGAGAAACTTCTGCCATCTCCATAGTCAGTTTTCCTAGATCTTCTGACTCTATATGTCAATAAATATCTATATTTTCTCATTTTCTGGACAAGAGATACTGTGAAATGTCAGATGTAAAGTTTCTCATAAAAATCCTTCATAAAGGGGGAGCCCGGGTAGCTCAGGGGTTTAACGCCTTCGGCCCAGGGCTTGATCCTGGAGACCAGGGATCGAGTCCCACATCGGGCTCTCTGCATGGAACCTGCTTCTCCCTCTACCTGTGTCTCTGCCTCTCTCTCTCTCTCTGTCTCTCATGAACAAATAAATAAAATCTTTAAAACAATCCTTCATAGGGGATCCCTGGGTGGCGCAGCGGTTTGGCGCCTGCCTTTGGCCCAGGGCGCGATCCTGGAGACCCGGGATCGAATCCCACGTCGGGCTCCCGGTGCATGGAGCCTGCTTCTCCCTCTGCCTATGTCTCTGCCTCTCTCTCTCTCTGTGTGACTATCATAAATAAATAAAAATTAAAAAAAAAAAAAAAACAATCCTTCATAAAGCAGGCCCCGGCACTGGCTTCAGAAGGTGGAGGAGGGGGTTCCTGTGCTGTGTCTGCCTTCAAACCACTTACTGGTCCATTTGTCTCCTGCTTCCAGGAGCTTTGCTCCAAGCTTTGTAAAGAAGGAAACAGAAACATTGAATCCTCTTACAACCTTGCTTCTTTCAGAGCCCATTACTTCTTTATGAATTTAGTTTTACAAATGACCAGTTTCTCACAATCTCCACTGCAGAATCCTTAATCGGTATAATTTTAAACTCTCCTCTTCCTGGGATGGCTCAAATAGAGAATCCCACTTGGAGGCAAAGATGCAAATAAAATGGCTTCTCTTAGTACCTTCCGTGAGGGGTTTCCAGGAGAGGCCCTTGGTTACAAGGGTGGTGTACTTTTAAGGGGAGCTTGTATCAGGCTACAAAGTAAGAAAGAGGAGAGCATTGCCTTGCAGCTGCTGTTTCTCTTTCTCTGCAAACCCCTTTTGATTGTAGCAGATGTATGGGGGCTCCACAGCAACCCAGCATCTTGGCCATGAACTTCCTGAAAGGAAACTCATTAAAGTTTTCTTGAGAGAGAATGCCAAATAAATATCAGGATTTGATGGAAGCACACTAACCATGCACAGGGCTGGAAAGGGGCTGGTACCTTAGTGCTGATTGAACTACTTCAGGATTTGTGCACATACACACACATCCCATACCCAAAAAGTCTAAAACATATGCTCGTGTTTATAGACATACCGACACAAATGTGCCCCACCTTTGGTGGATATTTCCACTCAAATTTAAACACATATGTCTATATATTAGGCACACACACATGACTCTCAGTGAGGTGCTTTATGAATATATGCACCCAGCCTCTCCCCCATTTCAAGCTCCTGCCTGCAGGGGGTGGGGGGGCAGTGAGGGTAAAGGAGAGAGTGAGTATCAGCTGCTTGTGCCACTAAGTGTGCCTCTGATTAACACGCCATGAAACACACAAGAATTGTTTCCTTGTTATTCACTATTTGGAGTTATCCAACATCTTTTAATTACCTCTGTGCCATCAAGTTTCTATGATCATCTATCCCTCACTGAGCCACTACTCCCTGCAAAGTATAGCTCAGGGGTTACAGGCACAAGATTTTGCTCAACCTTGGTACAAATCCGAGCTTCACTACTCACTTTGCACAAATAACGTCTCTGAGCCTTCCATTCAGCTTTTGCAAAATGAGCATAACAATACTCACCTCATTCAACTTTATATTAAATAGGTGATGAAAGAAAGTGTTTGGAATACTTAACAAATGGTAGGTATATAATCATCATCATCATCATCATCATCATTTTGGGACTGTGGAGATAGAAGTAATACATAAAGGGATATTCCTTCCCCTTAGGAGATTTTAATATCTCCTTGACACAAAATAAATGCATGGAGAGGAAGAACTTGTAAACTTAAAACTCTATTCGAGCCCTAATGTCCCATAGGATTAGGAGAGTTGATAGCAGATTTCAGTGCTCTAATAAGATCGGTGTTTTTCTTCTGTCACTCATCATCCCCATTCCTCACCACATTACACACACCACACATCCACCACAGCCTCTCATTTAAGAAGTTGACTGGATAATGCTTGGATAACAAGGATTTTGAGAGTTCATTTTGTACATTACCCTGTTTCTGAGCAGGAGCCCATCTGAGGCATTCCACACCCCAGTGAGACGGTCATGCACAGGGCTAGAGATCCTGTGCCCTCGCATCTCCCCTGGTCACCCTCTAATCTCAGAAAATTCTTCTTTCTGCTCAATCTCAATCTATTTTATTTGACACTCACCTCTATTTATCACTCATTCTGATTGGGGATGAGGTACACAAATCCTCAAAAGCCTAAGAAAATTCTTAAATGCCCACCTGGTACCATTGTTCCATTGCCAATCTCGCCAGGTCTCTGGATTATAGGGTTTAAAATTTTTGTTGTTCATTCATTAAAAATCATCGAATGATCCCTTAAGTAGCATTAATTTGGTTCCTACCAGTGTATAACCCCTTATGTAGAAATCTGGTCTCTCCTGAAAGCGTTTGGAGGATGTAAGTATCATAATTTCCAGAATGGATAGTTAAGAATTCCTATTTCATCCCCCAACCTCCAGAGCCTCTCAATTAGTATCATCATGTTATAACACATTTGATGAAGCGACAATACAGCTCTGAGGCGGGGGCATGACTAATATGACCTCCTCAGTCCCTTTCTGTCCATCATATTAAGGATGGGAAAAAAGAATTGGCAGCCATCCCCATCACCCAACGCTTGACCACAGGGAGCCCCTGAGGACCAGACAGACCCCAGAGAGGACACCACAGGCTTTTTCCCCAGAGTGGTCAGAGTCCATACCCTGGCATAGTGACTAGAGTGGGAATTCTGGGGACAGAGGACACAGACTCCACACTTATCTCTCTCTTCCCCAATTTCAACTTCCGCAGCCTAGCACCCTCCTCTATGCTCCCAATTCCAAAGTTGTCAGACCTCCCATAGTGCTCATCTGAGCCCAGACACCTGTCATCCATCATCTCAGGCCAGTGCTTCCCAAAGCTGAAAAAGCATAGAAATCACTTGGGAGCCTGTTAATAATGCAGATTCTGATTCAGGAGGTCTGGGTTGGGGCCTGAGATTCTGTGTTTCTAATAAGCTCCCAGGTGACCCCCATGCTTCTGGTCCATGGACCACACTCTGAAGAGCGGGATCTCGATTACTGTAGCAGGTGCTACCACTGTCTCCCAGGAAGAGTCTCCCCATCCATAACCTACTGTCTGTCTATCCTCCAGATGGCTGTGAGAATCATATCTCATCTTTCCTGGGTCAGAAACCATGCTCCATGGCACAATACACAATAAAACCTGAAGCATAAATTCCCTTCAAATGTGAGAAAACACACCCCTCACAAGAGTCTCATCTTTCATGATTCTTAGGATCCGTGTAGCCTAGAATTACTGTCCCTTTTCCTTTCCAACTCACCTGCCCCTCTTCTATTTCCCAAATTACTCCATAAGCACCCACCTCCAGGAAGTGTCTCTTGACCAATACCTCTCTCTGTTTCTACTCATACCTTCCCTTCCAGAGTAATGATGCCTCCATTCCTATCCAATTATCATCTATTTTGTCCATTTTTCTACATATGTGGGGTATCAATTCTCTTTCCCTAAAGAATCATAGATGCTCTAACAAGGTTTTTGTACCAGTCTCTCAAAGAAGCATCTAAAGTAGTAGGTAAATATATGGGTAATCCTGGCTCGAATGATTTTCCCTGCAACCACCTACTTCCTGTTGGGAAGAGGAGAAATTCAGCAAGTAAGAAAGTAGCTTCCCTCCCTCCCTCCCAGCGTGGGCCCCATACATAATTACAGCAGAAAAACACTGGCCCTCATATACCAAAGCATAAAACTGATGCATCAAGAAGAATGCCTGTTGTGCTCACACTGGAGCCAGTCTCATCTCCAGGGACTCCCTGGAGCCAGGTAGAGTAGGTTGGGGTTTCTATGAATTTCACTCCTTCGATCCCCTCCCACATCCCATGGGAAGAGATAGAGCAGGACCAAGGAACGTTATATCAGGCATCCTCCTGCCTCAGGACTTATTTTCCCTGTTGCTCTTCGAATGAACACTCTGCTTACCGCTGGTTCTAGAGGAAGGGGAGAACCTATCCCTGGCCCTGAGCATGATTCCACTGTAATGAAACAGACAGGACAGTCACCAGAACTCAGGCATAGTCACACAAAGGCAAAACTACAAGTGTCTGGGGACAGTTCTAGCTGCTGAGTACGGATATGGTTCTGAATGGAGAGAAATGCTGTTTGTCAAGGAAGTCCCCCAGAGAATAGACTTAAAGAAGTAGCACAATGTTAGTCTGAAGGAAAAGGAGAATTTTTGGTACCAATCAATATGTAAGGCTCAATTTAATTTAACATGAATATATTAAATGCTCGTTGTATTCCTGGCCACCAGCTGGATGCCCTAGGAAGTGAACAGGTTATACTCCTTACCTATGACTATAATCAGGAACAAAAAAAAAAAAAAAAAAAAAGAAAAAGAAAAAAAAAAGAAGAAGAAGAAAAGAAAGATACACAGATAACTGGTATGATATTTTCTTATTTCAGATTTCTTCAGGTACAAAGGACATGACTGTTAAGATTCTTAAAATAAACATTTGATATACATGTAATTTTGAAATGATTCATTTAGATTTCCCTCTGTGAAAAAATTAATAATGGCATTTTAATCTAAATGCTACATAAAATGAAGGTGTGTGTTCAAAGGACGTCTTTGTTTCCTCCCCCCTCATCTACACACATGGTGTATACATAGACCACATCTTCTTTATCCATTCACCTTTCAATGGACACTGAAGCTCCTTCCACAGTTTGGCTATTGTGGACATTGCTGCTATAAACATCGGGGTGCAGGTGTCTTGGTTTTTCACTGCATCTGTATCTTTGGGGTAAATCCCCAGCAGTGCAAATGCTGGGTCATAGGGCAGATCTATTTTTAACTCTTTGAGGAACCTCCACAAAGGAGGTTTTCCAGAGTGGCTGTACATATAAGCACATATGCCAATAAGCACAGTTCACATTCCCACCAACAGTACAGGAGGGTTCCCCTTTCTCCACATCCTCTCCAACATTTGTGGTTTCCTGCCTTGTTAATTTTCCCCATTCTCACTGGTGTGAGGTGGTATCTCATTGTGGTTTTGATTTGTATTTCCCTGATGGCAAGTGATGCAGAGCATTTTCTCATGTGCTTGTTGGCCATGTCTATGTCTTCTTTGGTTAAATTTCTGTTCATGTGTTTTGCCCATTTCATGATTGGATTGTTTGTTTCTTTGAGGTTGAGTTTAATTCTTTATAGATCTTGGATACTAGTCCTTTATCTGATAGGTCATTTGCAAATATCTTCTCCCATTCTGTAGGTTGTCTTTTAGTTTTGTTGACTGTTTCTTTGTTGTGCAGAAGCTTCTTATCTTGATGAAGTCCCAATAGTTCATTTTTGCTTTTGTTTCCCTTGCCTTCATAGATGTTTCTTGCAAGAAGTTGCTGTGGCCAAACTTCAACACCTCAAAAAGGGTGTTGCCTATGTTCTCCTCTAGGATTTTGATGGATTCTTGTCTCAAATTTAGATGTTTCATCCATTTTGAGTTTATCTCTGTGTATGGTGTAAGAGAATGGTCTAGTTTCATTCTTCTGCACATGGCTGTCCAGTTTTCCCAGTACCATTTATTGAAGAGACTGTCCTTTTTCCAGTGGACATTCTTTCCTGATTCGTCAAATATTAGTTGACCATAGAGTTGAGGGCCCATTTCTGGGTTCTCTCTTCTGTTCTGTTGATCTATATGTCTGTTTCTGTGCCAGTACCACACTGTATTGATGATCACAGCTTTGTAGTACAACTTGAAATCTGGCATTGTGATGCCCCCAGCTCTGGTTTTCTTTTCAATATTCCCCTGGCTATTCAGGGTCTTTTCTGATTCCACACAAATCTTAAGATTATTTGTTCCAACTCTCTGAAGAAAGTCCATGGTATTTTGATAGGGACTGCATTGAATGTGAAAATTGCCCTGGGTAGCATTGACATTTTTGCAATATTAATTCTTCCAATCCATGAGCATGGAATATTTTTCCATCTCTGTGTCTCTTCTTCAATTTCTATCAGAAGTGTTCTGGAGTTTTTAAGGTATAGATCCTTTACCTCTTTGGTTAGGTTTATTCCTAGGTATCTTATGCTTTTGGGTGCATTTGTAAATGAGATTGATTCCTTAATTTCTCTTTCTTCAGTCTCAGTGTATAGAAATGCCCCTGATTTCTAGGCATTGATTTTGTATCCTGCCACAGTGCCGAATTGCTGTATGAGTTCTAGCAATCTCGGGGTGGAGTCTTTTGGGTTTTCTACGTAGAGTATCATGTCATTGGCGAAGAGGGAGAGTTTGATTTCTTTGCCAATTCGAATGCCTTTTATTTCTTTTTGTTGTCTGATTGCTGAGGCTAGGACTTCTAGTACTAGCAGTGGTGAGAATGGACATCCTTGTCTTGTTCCTGATCTTAGAGGAAAGGCTCCCAGTGTTTCCCCATTGAGAATTATATTTTCTGTGGGCTTTCTGTAGATGGCTTTTAAGATGCTCAGGAATGTTCCCTCTATCCCTACACTCTGAAGAGTTTTGATCAGGAATGGATGCTCTATTTTGTCAAATGCTTTCTCTGCATCTATTGAGAGGATGATATGGTTCTTGTTTTTTCCTCTTGTTGATATGATCTGTCACCTTGATTGTTTTACGAGTGTTGAACCAGCCTTGCATCCCGGGGATAAATCCCACTTGGTCATGGTGAATAATCTTCTTAAGTATTGTTGGATCCTATTGGCTAGTATCTTGTTGAGAATTTTTGCAACTGTGTTCCTCCGGGATATGGCCTATAATTCTCTTTTTTGGTGGGGTCTTTGTCTGGTTTTGGAATTCAGGTGATGCTGACCTCATAGAACGAGTTTTGAAGTATTCCATCCCTTTCTATCTTTCAGAACAGCTTTAGTAAGATAGGTAGTGTTTCTCAAAGAAAACACTTTTTCAAATTTCACTTAACATTAACTTTGTAAAAGCCAATAAGCAGCTATAGACAAAATTGAAAAGTAGAAAGTAAAAAAAAGAGAGAGAAAGAGCAAAGACACATCCTTCCTTCTATCATAAATATAGAGCTCTATTAGTGTTCCCCACAAATATCTGATAGGAACTCTAGATTTCCATACGTTCAGGAGTGCTTCCCATTACTGTGTAGGGAACCATACTGCTTTCAGGTGCGATGATGTCAAGCCAAATATGTATTGGCACTGCCAAGTTCAAGGTCTAATGTTTGTATTCTTTTTTTATGATTTTTTAAAATTTTTATTTATTTGTTCATAGAGACACAGAGAGAGAGAGAGAGGCAGAGACACAGGCAGAGGGAGAAACAGGCTCCATGCAGGGAGCCGACGGGGGACTCAATCCTAGGTCTCCAGGATCACACCCCGGGCTGCAGGCGGTGCTAAACTGCTGCACCACTGGGGCTGTCCCTACTGTTTGTATTCTTAAAGCTCTCCTGGATCCCATAACTGAAGTAGATAACAAACCCAATCAGCATCCAGACACCAGATAGAGCCCAGGTGCCAGCGGTCATCTGCATCATAAGGCAAACATTCAAAAAGATGCTCAGGAGTGGGAGGAGAGGCAGACCAGGTACCTGAAAGTGAAGAGGAGTAGTGCTCTGTGGCTGTCTCCAGATGATCCCAGTGATCCCAGTGATGAGCACCAGGAGCAGCACAACCACTGTGATCCACCCTGGGTCTCCAGAAAGCAGATCTGACCACTGGGTCAGCACCAGGCAGAGAAGAGTCAGCAGCAGAGCAAGCAGTGAGGAGCAAACAGAGACAACCCGGCCAGAGAGTGGGGTGGGGGTGGGGCTGCCTGGAAAAAATAGTCCCTGTGGAGTTAGCTTCTCTGCTGCAGATCCTTTGTCCTGTTGAACCTGTGCTTCATTTCCCTCATTTTCCTCCTGCACTTGCACTTCATTTCCCTCATTCTCCTCCTGCACCTGCACTTTATTTCCTTCATTCTCCTCCTGCATCTCTCCTTCATTTCCCTTATTTCTCCTCTCAGGCTGACACCTGGGGATGAGACCACAAGTAACTTCGTTTCCCTCATTCTCCTCTTCTTGCACCTGTGCTTCATTTTCCCCATTCTTCCTCTCAGGCTGATACCTGACAATGAGAACACAAAAAGCTACCAGGGAGTAATCTAGCAGGGCCAAAACTGACATGAGGTCCAAAAGATCTGCTTTTTCCCCAGAAAAAAGGTCCAAATACTTTCCAACATTTACCATTTTTACACACCACACGTGTATCATCCCACTGCATTCATCTAATTCCTGTAGCTTCATGTACTAATTAAACTTTAAGACTTAACATGAAATGAATGAATGTATAGTGCAGGAGTTCACATACAGGAATATGCATGGTGCTTGAGTGTGAGTTATGACACATTAATTAATCAGCTGGATGCCTCTTTGCAATTATGAATTCATTTTAAAATATCATCTAGCTTTAACATACAAATGTTGATCCTTCAATCTTAAAACTCTTAGCCTCGGGATGCCTGGGTGGCTCAGAGTTTGAGTGTCTGCCTTTGACTCAGGGCGTGATCCTGGGGTCCAGGATTGAGTCCCACTTTGGGCTTCTGCAGAGAGCCTGCTTCTCCCTCTGCCTGTGTCTCTGCCTCACTCTCTCTGTCTCTCATGAACAAATAAATAAAATCTTAAAAAAACAAACTGAAAAACCCTTAGCCTCTATATCAGCTATCCAAGGTCAAACGGCACTTTCCCCCCCCTTTCTCCTCATTCTGCCTCATGCATTCAGCTCTACTGATGGTCAAGAGTGTATAGTCCACCCCTTCCCTTTATCCACCTAGGCTCTGATGTGAACAGAAAGGAGAAGGGATAAAGGGGCAGGGCCTTCATAACCACCTGCAAGAAGGAGAGGACCAGGCTGCCTGGGAAGGAAATACTGCAGAAATGGGAGCATCAGCCACCCCAGGATCCAGGACTGAGAAGGGAAAGAAGCCAGGAAGACAGTTTTGTGAATTCTGGCATTCAATACATCTCACCCTAAGCAACCAGGCAAAGTTTGTTATAGTTTTTATGTACACAGTTATAAGAGTGTGATGTGTAAAGAGAAAATAAATGAGTCACCTCATTCAGTAGCTCACAACCTAAACAATTCTTCCTTCTGTCTCCTCCCTCTCTGAGTTCCAGGAGAAAAGGTGAGCTCACTTCTGCAAACAGTCTCCTCACTGGCCACACTGTGCTCTCTACACACCCTGCGCCATCTGTGATGTCAGCTGCCAGGGGCCTGGAGACCCTGCATGTTTTTCTTCCTACTCCCTCCCCCACCTGCTGCTATTCAAATTGTCCCCTCCATTTGAGAAAGGCTTTGGATGAATAATTCACTGCAAAGCCCCAGAAATGGAGAACAGAGAACCCCAACTCTCCTCTGTGCTTAGGCTTTGGTTTTGAGAGAATCACAAGAATATTATCTGAGGTTTTAAAAGACTGAAAGATCAAGTTGAAATTGAGAGGTCTTCTCCATAATTAAAAGGGACTCTTTTTTAATTTTTATTTTTTTATAATAAATTTATTTTTTATTGGTGTTCAATTTGCCAACATACAGAATAACACCCAGTGCTCATCCCGTCAAGTGCCCCCCTCAGTGCCCATCACCCATTCATTCCCACTCCCCGCCCACCTCCCCTTCCACCACCCCTAGTTCGTTTCCCAGAGTTAGGAGTCTTTCATGTTCTGTCTCCTTAAAAGGAACTATTGGTTTATGGGTCAGCCCCATAAGATGTCTACAAATCCATCTAGACTCCTTATTTGCCACTCACCAGTTCCAATGTTATGATTTACCAACAAACACCCAAGATATATAAGAAGGCACAGTTCTTAGCTCATGGAAACCTTCTACACTATATATGTGACTGAGGTGCTCCCTCCCCCTACCCCAGGCTTCAGACCCTTCTGTGGTTCCCACTGCCCTTCCCTCATAGTCTTTCCTTCCTTCATCATGTGAACTGTGCTCATTCCTCCAGCCTCATCCCCTGCCCAGTTCCTGCTCCAGCTGCTAAATTCTACACTCATTCTGTTCCCTTGCCTCTAATGCCTTCTTGACCCCTTCACTTAGCTAATCTCCACTTCTCTTTCAGTTCCCAGCTCAAGAGTGCTTCCTCAGGAAGCCTCCCCAGACCATTATGCTGCCCTTCCTATGTGCTCTCATAGCACCTGGGCTTCCCCCATGTGCCATTTATCCTAATGTATCCAAATCCCAGCCATCTTGCCTGTCTCCTCCTTCAGACTGTAAGTTAAGTGCTCAGTAAGTAGTTGTTAACCAAATGACCACACTGTGAAGAGTAACCTGAGAGAGCACATAATCCTATCTACCTGACTTTGAGATACATACTTTTAGCCAGGCAAGCTTTATATACCTGGATCAAGTAAAGATATAAATGCTATCACCTTCCTTGTAGAGGGCAAGCAAAAGAAAAGTGTGGAGGGAAAACCAATTGCAATAAAACCTTGACTGCCCATTATTCACACATTATCCATAACTGTGTGTCAGTTATGAGCCACATAAGATGATAAAGAATTGTTTACCTTTGAAGAAGCTTGTTTAAAAATATGAGGCTTCCAGGGGTTATAGGCAACCAACCATTCAGTTAGAGAATTCCTACTATTTTGAAGGCATCATGCTCAAGTGCCATAATCCAGGTAGGATGTCTTAAGAAGAGATTCTCACTTCAGGGACAAAAGGAGGCCTAGTGAAGACACCTGGGGACATACTCAAACTTCAGATCCTCTTCCCCTGGAGATTCTTGTCCACTAGCCCTGGACTTCCCATGACTGCTCTAAATCATCTCACCTGAGTAGAAACTGTCCTGAAGTTCAAAGAGAAGAAATTGTAAAATTCACAGAAGGGCAGCACAATTTATTAGTAAAGAGTAAGGTTCTGCAGGTAGATGGTTCAGGTTCAAATAACAATTAAACCTCACAGCTGTTGACTCTGTACAAATTAGTTCACTTCTTGGGGCTTTAGTTTCCACAATAGTCAAATGGGAATAAAAGTAAATTCCTCCTACTGTAGTTGTGACGATTAAGTGAAATTATGCCTGCCTGGAAATTACTTAACTCAGTGCTTAGCAAACAATATGGACTTAATATCCAAATCCCCAAATTGAAAAACAATTAGTCTATAAGTGTTTAGTTACAAAATCATTCACTAAAACTACAGCCTGTGTGCTAGCCCTCATTTTCTGTATAATTTGTCTTGAAACTCTAAGGATTCTAAGTCTCTAATTAGACATCCTCATCCATGCTGGTGCTAAACATGTGGGAGGTCCTAGGCTCACTGAGTTAGACCAAAAACTGAAAAATATAAGGTCAAGTTCAATGATAATGATGATGATGATGATGATGATGATGATAAATTGGCCTATGGATGCCTCATCTTATTTCTGGGAAAAGCAGTGCTGGGTGCTACAGTGTTAAGAACAGTGAATACTATGTCAGAAATGCTGCATGTGAGCCCTGGCTCTTCTGTGTGACCACATGAACTTGGGGAATTTCCTCACTCTCTCTAAGCCTCAGTCTCCTTAGCCACAAGGGCCCTCACCTGACCTCCCTCACTGGGTCAGCATGAGAATTCAGTGAGAAGATACAAACCATCATGTACTGCTGGGGGGAGTATCGCTGGGTCACCATCTTGAAGCACAATCCCATTGGAATTAAGAATGCACATACCTTCCCACCCCACAGGGTGCCAGGTGTACACCCCTAGGAAACAATTTTCTGAGTCCATAAGGAGCCCATGTGAACACGTTCATCACAGGACTGTTTGTGACAGGAAGTGGGGATTGTGCCAATGTCTGTTCCTAGAGAAATACATAAGTAAAATGTGCTGTGTGCACAATAAAATATGACACAGCAGTCAGAAATAATACAACAGATTTACAGATACCAACTTGGGTATATCTCAGAAACAACATTAGGGAGCAAAAGTAAAAGCAGGTGAGGTATACACAAAATGCCATTTATATACAATTTAAAAATATCCAAAAAATGCTATGTATTTGTCAAGCATCCACATGCATCTGTTAAAAAGGTCACATCATTTCTCTCATGGAAACCTTCCTCTAGTTTCCTTTTTTAGTCAGAGTAGAAGCCAAAGTTTTCATTTGCAATAGCTTACAGAGTTCTACACTATTAGTCACTGACTCAGCTACCTCTCAACCTTTTCTTTCTCTTCCCACTCATCTCTCTCTAGCCACTGGTCTTCTAAGCTTTTAGACCTTCTAATATACCAGTCCAGATCCTACCTCAGGGCCTTGGTACTGGCTGTTCCCTATAACAGCACTACTTCTAGCCCAGATATCCACATGGCAGCTTCCTTCACTACCTTTGGTGAAATAGCACGTTTGTAGCACAGCCTTCCTAAATTACCCCACATACAACTGCAGTCCCCTCCTAAGCATCCACAACAGACCTCTTTTCTGTAGCACTGATCACTACATGTTTTACTTATTTGTTCACTTTGTCTCACTCCAATAGAATGTAAGCTCCGTGAAAGCCAGATTTTTTAAAATTTTTATTTATTTATGATAGAGAGAGAGAGAGGCAGAGACACAGACAGAGGGAGAAGCAGGCCCCATGCACCGGGAGCCCGACATGGGATTCGATCCCGGGTCTCCAGGATCGCGCCCTGGGCCAAAGGCAGGCGCTAAACCGCTGCGCCACCCAGGGATCCCCAAAAGCCAGATTTTTAAAACTGTTTTTCTCCTGGTTGTATTCTCTGCACTTACATCTGTACCTGACGGAGTCAGCACTGTATTTGTTGATTAATTTATCTAAATACATATGTAGAGCATGGACTGGAGGAGCATTTGTTAAATACACTAAAGCAAGCACCTCCAGGGAGGAGGGGAAATGAGAATAAAAATAAGGATGAGGGACGCCTGGGTGGCTCAGTGGTTGAGTGTCTGCCTTCGGTTCAGGGTGTGATCCTGGGGTTCCAGGATTGAGTCTCACATCGGGCTCCCTGTGGGGAGCTGCTTCTCTCTCAGCCTATGTCTCTGCCGTCTTTCTGTCTCTCATGAATAAATAAAGAAAATCTTAAAAAAAAAAAAAGGATGAAAGGGGAAAATAAAATGCATTGAAATGGGCCTGACAGGAAGTGATGATGCTAACACACCATGACTGGGAGAGGGACTGAACCCACTCTGTGCATGGCAGGTTCCACACAGGAATTGCAGGAGATAATGTTGTGAGAGGACCTGGTAAAGGGCCTGATAAATGGCAGACATTCAGTAGATTTAAATAGAAGGGGAACCGGAATCCTGTGACCACCAGAACATGGAGAATACAAAGAAAGAATATGTGCTAGAAAGAGGGTGAAGAACAGGGAAGACGGGACATCCCCCTACTAGTTCCCTCTGAACGCATTTCCCTTTTCCCAATTCCTCTTTCTCCTCCAGCTCCTTCAACTGTCCTTGGAGTCTCCTAATGTTGGCACTAAGGATGCTTGTACCATGTTTCTCTCTTTGGGAAACTGTCCACAGCCACCTACCGCCCAACAAAGACACACCAGTGGTTCTTCACATTTATTGAATCACAGGCCCCTCTGAGGTGACCAACCAAAGAAAATGTCATTCACTCTTCTGAACTCTATCCATGGACCCCAAGCAGGAATCTCAGAGGAGGACCATATGAATGGCAGGGTCAGAGATGGGTAATGCTTGATAATTTCTATTTCCTCTGTTGCTTTCAGGGTGGTCCTTGAACTTTTCCCACTTTTACTGAAGATGTGGGACAATGAGCCCACAAAGTGTGAAGATACCAGAGAAGCAACTTAAAGAACAAAATATCTTTGGATTAAATAATCATATTTTATGACTCCAACAGAAGCAAGCAGAACAAACAATGAACAAGCAAACTTAAAGAAGAGAGACCTAATACATAATTGGGAATCCTGACAGAGGCTATCCCAAAATCAGCTTGTAACCATACAGAGAAACATCATTCTCAAACACCATGTTCAGAAATGCCCTCTTTCTGTGCAGTAATATGTGATTCTTCCAACGGTTTCCCTTCAGTCCAGATCTCTGACCCAGCTATCAGAGCCCTGCCCCCAAAACTCCCCCTGCCTTCAGGCCCATCACCTCCTTCCTAACTCAGCTTCTCACATCCTGATTCACCCTTCCTGGGATGAGTCTGTGGCCTGGATAAGTTACCTGCCCTGCCAGGGACGCTCTCCTTACTCCTTTCTGTCCAGTCTTGACCCTCTAGCTTTTTCTCAATCCTATTCTACAACCTTTTCACATGATCTAGGAAGACTTTCCTAAGCCTTTCTGACTGATCCCTGTCTCTAACCTTCTTCCCCTACCTTTCTGGACTTATAAGCCTTCCTGGTGTTGAGCTGAAATAATTTTCCCTTTCTGTCTGCTGGTGTCCTGTGTTTATCATTTAAATTCTTTCATAATCTAAAAGCTTCCAGAGAGCAGGACCAGACTTCATGTACCCCCTCCTTCTGATTTCCATACTTCCACACTAACCCTCACTACTCAGGACAGAGATAGGCTCATAATTGTACCAAGCAACCATAAGTGGCATTTAGGACAGAGAAAATGAATATATAGATGTATTGAATGACTTCTATATCTTGAGATTCCTAGTTTTTTTTTTTCCTCTGGAAGAAAGAAAGGGCCAATCCCAGATAAAAACAGGAGATTAGAACATGCCCCATCATTTATTTTAAGACTGTTTCCTTAAAACATTTCCCAATGTGGACCCTAGGTCTATGAATATCAGGTTAATTAGGAAACAGTCTCTTCCAAAGGAGGTGCTACTTAGGCGAGGTGCTAAAAGAAATACAGAGGGGGCCTGGGGACATGTAGCCAGCTTGTATGAATTCCCTGATGCTTGTGGCACCACTTTTCTCCCTCTCTTGCCTCTGTTTCCCTGAGATCCTTCCAAACTCTAAAACAAAGTTCCAAACCAAGTCTACCAGAAGATCTTCTGTCAAATCCAAAAATCCACCCACTAAATTGCAGATAGTCTTGCTTTCCCAGCCAGCTCAACCTACTCTCCTTGGCACTGGTGGTCATTGTGTTCATTCCTCTATCTTGAGAAGGGTACCCTCATTTTGGACCTTTTCTTTTCAAAATATTTTTCCAAGGCAATAAGTCCCATTGGTTCCTGTAGTTGGGTGTAAACACTCCTGCCAATCAGGAAGTCGGCCTTATTTCTCCTCCTGAATTGTTTCAAAGATAGTTTGGATGCTAGTTGCTTTGCTAGCAGTTTGCTATAGATATGAAAGAAAGGCTAATGAAGCTGTTAAAAGCTATTTTAAGTTCTCAAGGTGAACCTTAAATGCAACATCTCTAGAGATTACAGCAATCCCTTTGTATCCACACACAGCTCTTTCATGATTTCAAATTATATAAATTCTTTTGTCCTTCTTAAAATTTCCAGACAATGAAAACTCTAGACCCAATCAAACTAGTGGCTCCCAAGCATAAAAGTATAAAGCTTTTAGTTAAGTTTTGCTTCTTCAGAACTTCTGAAGTCCTAATTCAATCAGCCCTGTAACTCTGGTTGGGGGCGGTCAGGAGTACAACAGTAGGGGTTTTGTGTTCAGGGAAACAGCTTAAAATAATAGTAAGCGTGGTGCATGTGTACACCAACACTTCCAAAGTGGAAACAGGTCAGAATACATATGAAAAGGTAAATGGAGCAAAGGCCACCTGAATACTGGGTCGAATCTCATATCCAAGGATAGAAGAAATTAGTTAACAAAACCAAATGAAGAATGGAATCTTCCCAATTTCTCTTTCTCTTTGTTCCTTCTCTAGAAGCTGTTTTCAATCATGGTCATTCATTTATTCATTCAAGAAATATACTGCTCCCCAAAATATTTTTTAATTCAATTAATTAACATGTAGTGTATCATTAGTTTCAGATGTAGAGTTCAATTATTCATCAGTTGCTTATAACACCCAGTGCTCATTATATCCCATGTCCTTCTTAATGCCCTTCACCCAGTTACCCCATCCTCTCACCCACCTCCCCTCCAGCATTCTTCATTTGGTCTCCAAATATTAAGCATTATGGGTAAAGCAAAGGAAAACAAATATCCATCCCTCCACTCAAGTTGCTTACATTCCTACAGTGGGAAGCAAAAACTAACAAATATTTAACGAAAATCTACATTATGTTGGATTTGGAATCAATGCTGCAGAGAAAAGGAAAGCAAAAAAGGTGAGGATGTGCTGAGCGGCGTTGTGATTTTAAAATGGGTGGTCCACGGGATGCCTGGGTGGCTGTGGTTGAGCATCTGCCTTCCACTCAGGCCGTGATCCTGGGGTCTGGGGATCAAGTCCCACATCAGGTTCCTTACAAGGAGCCTCCTTCTACCTATGTCTCTGCCTTCCTCTCTGTGTCTCTCAAGAATAAACAAAATCTTTAAAATAATAAAATAAGATAAAATAAAATAAAAGTAAAATAAAATGGGTGGTCCAAGAAGGCCTCACCTTCACATTGTTATGCAGCCATCACCAGCATCCATCTCCAGAACTTGTTCATCTTCCTCAGCTGAAACTATACCCATTAAATAGTAGCTCCTCATTTTTCCCTCCTTGCAGCCCCTGGCAACCCCATTCTACTTCCTGTCCCTATGAATTTGACTACTTAAGTACCTCATGTAAGTGGAATCATAATAGTTTCCTTTTGTGACCAGCTTATTTCACTTAGTATAATGTCTTCAAGGTTCATCAAGTTGTAGGATGTGTTAGAATGTCTTTCCTCTTCAAGGCTGAATAATATTCCATTGTGTATATATCCCATATCTTGTTGATCCATCCATACACTGATGACCATGCTGGTTGTTTCACCTATTAGCTGTTGTGACTAATGCTGTTATGAACATGGATATACAAATATCTTTTGTAGACCCTGCTTTTAATGCCTTGGAATATATACCCAGAAGTGGGATTGCTGGATCATATGGTAGCTATATATAATTTTTTAAGATATCACCATATAGTTTTCCACAGTGGCTGCCTTGTTTTACATTCCCACCATCAATGCGCAATTGTCCCAATTTCTCCACATCCTCACCAACATTCATTATCCTCTGTTTTTCAATTGCAGCCATCCTACTGGGTGTGAAACAGTATTTGGCTATTTTTGAGGAATAACTTGGAGACCTGTGGGGCCAGGACACAGTGAGTGAGGGGGAAGTTCAAAGGAAGAGGTCAGAGAGAAAGCAGGAAGCCAGATCCTTCATGTAGGGTCTAAGAGTCACTGTGAGGACTTTGGCTGTTACTCTGGATGTGTTAGAAACCTTAGAAATACTGAGAGTTTCACATGTTGCCTACTAAATTTCATGTTCTGTGAACAACATATTGAGTTCTCACACTAAATAGAGACCTCCTCCAGAGTTTGAAAACAAGGCATGGAGACAAGTTTTGCAGAGCTCTCAGTAGATGCCTGGTGTGTCTAACAACACACTAAGGGCTGAACAAGCTTCATTCTTGCATTTACCTCCCTCTTTAGATGCCAAAGAAGAGATGGCATACAGCCTCCATGGGGGAGTGACATGACAGACTGCTTTCACTGCAGCTGTTTAGATTTATTTCTAGATTACCTCTAGGCAGGGCTAGATCACTTAAAATTCAAAAGAAAGTCACTTTAGTATTGTTCACTATCTTGGTTATTCCCACCATTACTCTGGGTAATCAAGAGCTGCCATGGAGATAAAGGGCATATTTCTGGAACTTAGTGAAATTAAGGACCCAAAGACAGGTTAGGGTAGAATATTAGATTGGGGAAAGATCCATGAGAATCTAGCAATTGTAAGTCTTTTTATGAAGTGCAACCAAGACTTGGACTTGAAGGCATGGTAGCCCCCAAACTGTCATCTCATTAGAAAGAGAGAACACAGCCACCTCCTCCAGCTCATCTACCTACCCTATCACCCCCATTACTACACCTCTCAAGTCCCATCCCAGTCTGGCAGAGGTTGAATTTCAAGTCACTAAAATGCATTTAGATGCAGACAAACATAGACCAGATCAACTGTATGTAGACCAAATCCATCCATCCAAACGCAGGCAAAAATCTATGTAGACATAGAAGAAAACATTTTGCTCCCTCCCCACAATACATATGGAACATGCAAACACTACACTAGTATCATTACACTATTATTTGGGTAAACAATCAGACTTTCTCTAGAGGCTGTATAGACTCTATATTATCTAGTATCATACTCAAGTGGTTGTGAACAAGGTGGCTATTCTTAGTCCCTCTGGGATAACTGCAGAGAAGACAAAGATAAATGAAGTGTTCCTCATTCATGATTTGACAGGTTGACATGTTTAGTTTCAATCAGAATTCACTTCTGGAAATTTTTAACATTTCTTTCACACCAAAACCAGATAGCCTGGCAAATGAGAAAAGCCTAAGCTGCTGCTGCTTTTAGATTTGTTCTTTCTACTCCCCACTCTGCTTTGTAATTTCTGTGATGATAAAAGAAAAAAAAAAAGAATGAGAATAAACCAAAAGAATATAATCCAAAAACCATAGTTATCAATTTTGGATATATGTGGTGACAGAAATTGGCCTGTCCACATGATTTCACATAAACTAAGGTTAAAAGTGAACTTGCCTTTTGGAAGCACATATCAATTGATAATGGAGAGAAGTTGGCCAAAGACCGCTACAGGGCAAGAGAAAGATAACCTAGAGATGAACATTTGCCACATATATTCAATAAAAAAGGTGTCGTATGTGGATAAGTGTTGTCTGGGCTTCTGGTGTTGGAGTACTGCCCACAGTGTACACGGTGGTGGGAAGGGAGGAGAACAGTTTAAGATTATAAAGGCCTTTATTATTATTTTTAAAATATTTTGTCTATTTATTTGTGAGAGAGTGAGAGACACACAGAGAGAGAGGCAGAGACACAGGCAGAGGGAGATGCAGGCGCCATGCAGGGAGCCCGATGTGGGACTCAATCCTAGGACTAGGATCACACACTGAGCCTGAGGCAGGAGCTCAACCACTGAGCCACTTAGGCATCCCTCTAAAAGCCTTTAAAATTAGAGTTGTAAACAAGTTTTCTGATAACAGCAAACTCCCTCTTGAAGACCTAGTATTTTAAAGACCACTAGGCAGCCACACCCCAGGGGAATTTGGTAATCTTTCCTCCTACAGCTTGACTTGGCCCATAATCCATCCCCACCACAACTTTTTTCAATTAGATAAGAAAGGTAAGGAGATACTTTCAGCAGCTGTAAAAATAGATATCTGTCTCCTTGAGCCTAGAGGGAGAAGCCCCTTAAATCCTGCCTGGTGATAGGGGCCTACCTTATTACACTTGACCGCTGTTCATCAAAGTCCACACCAATGTCCTCCCTAAGAAAATATGATACAGAGATTTTCAGACTCTTCAGTGAGAAAGTGGGGCAAAACATGAAGGATGCAGCAGAGCCAGGTGGAAGACTCTTCATTCATTCAAAGAACATGTGTAAGCACATGGTGTGCTGGGCCCTGTGGGAGAGACAGAGACGAAGAAAGCAAGCTGTGCACCAGGTCAGAAAGGAAAAGCTGGGAAGGAGGGCAGGGCAAACAGGTGGGAGGATGGTGGGGAAGTGCCAAGGAATAATCTTCCCTAACTCAGATTTTGCTCATCAGAGCTGAGACCCTTTTTGGTCTGGAGAAGAACAGAGTGTAAGCCTCCCAATCCTTCAGATTCTAGCAAACCTACCTCCCTTCCTAAACTTACAAGGCGTCTGGTCTACACCCCCTGATCCAAAGTATAGCTCTGGTGCCATGAGATACCCTCTGTTCAATCCCCCACAAGACATTGGCTTAATTAATGAATTAATTAATTAATTCATTAATTAAGCCAGTGACACTCCAAGCCCAGCCTTCTTCCTCTCTGGCTCTGTCTCAGTTTTTTTTCCAACTCTATAAATAGAAGAAATTACTTACCGATGGGCTTCATTTTTGCCTCAGAGGAGAGAGACCTGAGAATAAAGTGCCAGCCAAACCCAGGGACAGGGAAAGACTTGGCCAAGCTGTCAGGACTTGAGAGGAGCTTAGCAGAAGGCAGCAGCAGGAGGGGCACTCGGGGAGGTGGAGCCTCTGGGAGGCGTGGCTTCAAGGGAGGCCAAGGCTTTGGGAACAGTGGGAAAGTGTGAAGGAGGTGGCTTAGCCAAAATCCTGAAGGAAGGCTAGAGGTGGGCAATGGAAGACTAGCGGGGCCTTGTGTAGGTGAGGCGGTTGACTGAGAGCTTAAATGGGACTTTGTTGGAGACTTTGTTGGCAGCAAGATGTGAATTTATAAGTAAACAAGCTCTCCAGGGTCCTGGGTTTGGAAGAGGTCCTGGTTGGCTAGAGGAGATTGTGGGGGGCCAGGTGGAGCCCAGCCTGTGATTATTTGGAGGTCAGTCCCAGATCTCCTGAAGAGCCCGGTCAAGAGTTTCTTTCTTCCTTCCTTTTTCCCTCCCTCCCTCCCTTCCTCTTTCCTTTTCCTTCCTTCCTTCCTTCCTTTCTTTCTTCCTTCCTTTTCTTTCTTCCTTCCTTTTCTTTCTTTCTTTCTTTCTTTCTTTCTTTCTTTCTTTCTTTCTTTCTTTCTTTTTCTTTCTTTTCTTCTTGCTTCTTTTCTTCTTTCTTCTTTCTTTCCTTCTTTCCCTCAAGGGAAAAGTGTGAGCCGGGAGAAGGGTAGAGGGGGAGAGAGAGAATCTCAAGCAGGCCCCATCCTCAGCACAGAGCCCAATAAGGGGCTCAATTTTATAACCCTGAGATCATGACCTGAGCAAAAATCATGAGTCTGACATTTAAGTGACTAAGTCACCTAGGTGCCCCTCAAGAGTTCTTTAAACAAGGAGAGAGCACAACATCCTCTTGCTGCCTCTCCCAGAATCTCCTATGGTTTCTCTACCACTTACATGTATCTCAGCACCGTCACCATTTTTTCCTATCATTCTAGGAATAAAACAAAAAGGAAACTGTCTTAGGCTTCACCATGAGGGATGTCCTGAGACAGTCACACAGGTTCCACTCAGTGTTCATAGCATATTCTAATTGATTGTGTGTTGAGCATTGCGTGGAGGAAGTAAAGTTATAATCCCTGACTACAGAGCTTCCTGCTCTAAACATTTAAAGTGTATGTCTTCCAAGATGCTGAAAGAGTGACCAAAGAAAGGTGCCTCCTCCTTCCCAGAATGTTAATCTGCAAACAGAGAAAAGACTCCTCAGAGATAGAGAAGGTGGGACCTACTTAGAGACCCAGGGCTGAGTGTGCAAGTGATGGACTTAAGAAGCCTTGTGTCTTAAGGAAAGGGGGCACCACTGCCTCTACTTGATAGTGCTGAGATTCCACTAGACCCTAATTAAGTGCCATAAATCTGGGGTGGAAGTGGAGGTAGAGGGCGGGGAGAGAAGAGTAGCAGCAGATCCCTAAAGATACAGAATCGATACTAACTATACAAAGAGATAGCATTGAACTTGGAGCAGAAAGAAATTCCCCAGATCTCAGGGAGAACCTCCACCTGAAGAAACCCACAGATCCCACTGCCCCCACCCTAACACATCTCCAGGAGGCAGGGGCCAGAGGCACTGACTGAGCACCTTCTGTGTTCCGGGTGGGCACTGTGCTGGGGAGGGGGTAAGTGGCCCAGCCCAGACCACAGAGCCAGGATTCCCAGAGGCGAAGGAGCCTGGCAGGGTTGGCAGGAGGGCTGTGATGACAGGACAGTAGGGGAGGGGCAGCTGGGTGTGTGATCTGTGCCTGTTCCCAGGTCCTAGGCAGTCTTCCCTGCCTCAAGCTGGATAGTCCCAGATGTGCCTCTGCTTGAGGGAAAGAAGGGCAGGTGCAGGGGAGGGTCTGTGTATCCTGCATCTGGTCCATAGAGCAATCCTTTCTGCTTTTTCCCCATGCTACTCACTGCCTGCTGGGGAGAGGGTGGGAGGCTGGGGGACAGGCCAGGGCCTTAGATAGTTACAAGGTAAATAATTGGCCCAGGGCGGGGGCTAATACAGAAGATGCAAAAGTGGGGCCATAAGTCCCTCAGAGGGTACAACATGGGGGAAACTGTTGATTATGGCCCATCTTTTTTTTTTAATAAAATAATTTTTATTGGTGTTCAATTTACCAACATACAGAATAACACCCAGTGCTCATCCCGTCAAGTATCCCTCTCAGTGGATTATGGCCCATCTTGATGATTTCTCCTAAAGTATCTGAATCTTGGAGGGTGGGAGGAGGAAAGGAGGGAGGAGGTGGGGCTGTGAGCCAGAGACAGGGGAAGAGGCTGAGAGAGACAGAGGTGAGAGAAGCAGAGAGTGCTGGAGGGGAGGGCACAGAGGGACGAGGGGTGGGGAGACAGCACAGGAGACAGCAGGACATGCAGGGGGAGACACTGACAGGCTCCCAGGGTGAGACTCACACAGATGTGAGAGGAAGGGAGACCCTCTGACCCGGAGGGAGGGACACAGGCAGGGGGACAGCCAGAGGGAGAAGCTGAGGGCAGACCCAGTCCTGGGAAATCTCAGACCACAACATGTTTAGACCAATAGACAGACAAAACTGCCAGACAATGCTGAAGGTGAAGGAGGCCAAGATGGAAGGAAGAAGCCAGGGCTGCAGGGAGGACATTGGGGAGCAGACAGGGAGAGAGAAGGAGGCAGGTGTGCAGCAGGAGGGGGAGCCAGGCCAGGGAGGGGGCTGCAGAGTGGCTCCAGGAGCTTCTGCCCTCTCACCTGGCTCCTGCTGAGCTCGGGCCCCTCTCAGGACCTGCTGTTGCTGGATGGGCCCAGATAGCTGAGAGGGCTAGGAGAAATTGAGGCAGGCAGGCAAGTGATGCTGACCACTTCTAGAGAAGGTGCTGGGACAGCCTGGTTAGGAATCCCATGGAGGAGAGGGGGGAGATGAAGGCCTGGGACCGTGTCTGCATTGAGAGCTAAGGAAGCACCATGAACTGTGTGAGCAAAATGACATGGCAGTGACTGTTCGTTAATTTGGGGTCAGCAGTATGGACTCATTCTGAGCAGTCGGGATCAATGCCTTCAAGCAGCTCCTCACTAAGGGCTCCCACAAATACACATATGAAACCCACTTAAAAAAAAAAAAAAAAAGAAACCCACTTAAGGAGAAACCAAGGCAGAAAATAGAGACCTTGAGGTCAGTGTACAGGCCAGGTTTGAATCTCGGTTTCAAGGGACCAGGGATGAAGCCACCAGCCAAGTGTGTGAAGATCTAAGACAGCACGGCAAGCTGGCCCCGCCTCTTACCCAGGCTTTCTCTACAGCAGTGTAGACACCTTCTGAGCTGTCACCATTCATGCCTTCAAGCAGCTCCTCACTAAAGGGCCCCCACAAATACACATATGAAGCCCACAAAAGGAGAAACTGAAACACAGACTAGAGACCTTGAGTCCAGTCTACTTGCTTGAATCTAGGTTATAAGGGACCAGGGATGAAGCACCCAGACAAGTATGTGAGGACCTAAGACAGCATGGCAAGCTGGCCCCCACCTCTTACCCAGGCTTTCTCGGGGTCTGCAGAGACCAGCTCCCTCAGCTCCTCTCAGGGCCAGGGGAGACCCTGAGAACATTAACCCAAGCAACCTAAAGGAGAATTGTTCTCCTCACCCCCGGCTCTGTCAGCCACATGTGAAGGTCCCAGAGGCCAGCTGTGTGGTTATAGTTGGAGCCCAGGGAGTCTCTGTAGCAGCAGGAGGGAGGGTGCAGAGGGAACCTTCCAGAGAAGTCCTGCAGAGAAAGACCAGGGAGCAAAGCTCTCCAGGTCTACCCCACCTCCATGGGCACTTATAAGTATAGTAAAATTCAGAATGTCCAGGGCTTGCATGAAATTAAAGTCAGGAGCTGGGTAAATACATTTCTTCTACAAGTTGAACCCTTTACCCTCCCAGTCTGCCTTGGACACATATCTTTAGGAAACACACTGAACCAGAACCTAAAATCTTTAAAAACTTACAGTTGTTTTGCATGAATTTCATTTTATCCTTAACATCAGGCTATAGAAGCATGCACTAGTACTATGCTATTTTATAGATAATAAAACTGAGTCACAGAGAGGTTAATTAACTCACCTCAAGTCATAGAGCAGGTGAGGACAGAGCAGAGAATCATAAGACTGCATGTGGGGCCTCCTCTGGCAGGCTCTGCCCTGGGAAGCAGCCAGGTTTGGGGCCAGGTGTAGAAGGGGCAAGGGAGTCCCTAGAGGGCAAAAGACCTGCCTCCTGGGGCCCTTCTCAGCATGTGCTGCCCAGGAGAGCTTTGCAGGTTGAGGCCTCAGCTGGGAAGTGGGGCAGGAATATCTTACCCTCTGCACAGGAGAGGCTGAACCACATCATTTATGGAAGGTCTTTGAACTTCAAACACAGAGCTCCATCCACAGAAGGGGTGGGTGGAGGGGAGAGCCAGGAGAAGGTTCTCAGAGCCTTCAGGCTTCCCATGACCCCTCCCCACCCCACCCCTAGCTCCCTCTCCATTTTTCTGTCTCCTGACCTCAAGGGCCTCTTCCCCACCTGTCCAAACCCCAGCCACTGTGTCCCCCCAACCATGGCTCCCCAGCCTGTGGGGTCCAGGCTCACCATCCTCACACCCCAGGAGGACAGATCAAGGCCAGAAGTCAGACTCCCTTCCCGAGACCTGCCTGCCCAGCCCCCGGTCACCATGCCATGGAGCTATAGCCCTGGCACAGGTTCCACTGTGGCCCTGCATCCAGCAGACCTTCCTCTGTCCCTCTGCCTCCCTCACACACATCTCACCTGGACTCACTCACCTGGAACCGGTGGGGAATACCTGACCCTTCAATACACACACACACACACACACACACACACACACACACACACACACACGCATACTCCCTCCCCCAAGGCCATGCACTTCCCGAGAGCTCTGACTTCTCCGACCCTCTCTTCTCCATGTTCCTGCTCCTTGCTACTAACTGAGCATCATCCTCCTTGTCTCCTTGGACACTTTCTAGACTTCGCTATCTTCCTCCATCTTCCCTCCTTTGCTCATTGCCAGGCTCCCATCATCTGAGTCATGGGTCCTGGTCTACTTGCCCTTGACCCACTCTTCTCACACACACTTGCTGAGCCCTGTGTCCCTCTGCCCTGGCTGTCAGCTTCCTCTTCCCAGCTGGCAGGGAGCTCCCCCAGGGCAGGGCCCCTGATCCTCCCTCTGGGTGTCCCCTGGGTGCCCAGCACATAGAGAGGGTAGAGTGTGGGACTCACTGCTTCTGTTCCCAGGAGAAAGGAGGGAAGTGAGAGACAAAGCCAATCAGGGGCAGGATTCTGAGCATCTCCTGCCCTGTGAGGATCACTGTCAGGGCAGCAGCATCTGGAGAGAATCCATCTCCAGGGGGTAGTGCTTTCCTTTAGAAATCTTAGAAATCCCAGGACACCTCTGGTGTGTGTGTGTGTGTGTGTGTGTGTGTGTGTGTTTGCACCTGCCACGCAGCGAGGGGAGGGAGGATGTGGGTCTGAGGCTACAGGAATCCAGGTCCTGTGTGGAAGGGAGAGGGCTGGGGGAGCTGGACCCCAGAGCAGGGCAGCTCCCAGCACACACAGGCCCATGAGCGCAGGGACAGGGGGCCAGTGTGATGATCACAGGATGGATGCAGGGTGGACCGTGGGCATGCCTCCTTCCTCCCTGTGTGTGACCTGCTCATTCACATGGTTTCCTGTGTCCTGTGGTTCAGTCCTCTTCCTCCCTTCTCTACACTTGCAGGCATTTCCTGTGTTCAGAGCTTACAGCCTTCCCTAGGCTGAATTCCTGATAGTTGCTTTTTGCTCATACAGTCTGTTATTCTCACTCTTCTCTCTTCTAAACATTTTTTGACACCAGGCTAAGGGTCAGGGGAGCAGAGTGAGGAAGGGCAGATACTAAGAGCTCACGTTTACTGAGCGCACACTGTGTGCTGGCCTGTGGCATGCCCACCACAGGGCTGATGCTCACTACAGCCCCTACAGCCCCTGGAAGGATTTCCTGCGGCCTTGACAGGTTTTCCCCACCTATTCCAGGTGAGTGAGTCCAGGTGAGGAGGCTACACCAGGAAGAACAGGGCAGGGATCAAACTCAGCCCCAGGCCTCCTGCTTCCCCACCTCCATCCCCACCAGGGAAGTCTGGGCAGATCTGTGAGCCAGAGGCCATGCCTGCAGCTTCAGGACAGGGAGGGCAGGGAGACACAGGTGACATTGGAGCTCTGGGGGGGCAGGAGAGCCCCCATGTAAGGGGTGGGGCAAAGCCCAGGGTGCACACCTGCACCCCAGTGGATAAAGGAAGGATATGAGCAAGAAGAGGAGCAGAAATACAGGGAAGGCTTGGGGGGAGACTGGGTGGCAGCAGGCACAGTAGGAACAGCAGAGAGCACAGGAGGGCAGGAGGACCTGCAGGGGGAGGCCAAGGTGTGTGTGGGTAGAACAGAAGGGCAGTAATGGGGAGGAACCAGGCTTCAGAGTCTAGGGCGTCAGGACAGGAGCCTAGAGGGGGAAGGGGGAGGAAAGATAAATTCCAGGGGAAAGGATGGAAGCAGGAGGGAGGGAGCGACCGTGGAGGAGATGAGGGACTGAGGCACATGGAGGGACCCAGGGGTAGGGGCAGTGTTCAGAGGGGGAGTGTGAGAGCAGCCACGAGGAATGAGAGAAGGGGGTGAGGTGGCAGGACTGGAGAAGGATTGAAGGAGGGGACACACACACATACACACACGCACACACCTGCCAACGCAAAAGGAGCTATTATTTGGTGATTGGCTCTGAGGTCAGGGTGTGTGCCCCAACACATCATCCCAAACGCTGGCAGCTTTTGGAGCTGATGGAAGGCAGGGCCCCAGGGCTCGGAAGCGGGGGGATGACGGAAGTCATGAGCCAGTGAATGTGTGTCCTTCTGTGTGGGGCAGGCCTGTGGGTGCCGTAGTGTGTGTGAGTGTGTGTGTGTGTGTGTGTGTGTAAATGAACCTGCTCCTAGGAGCAGCCTGTGCCTGCAGGACTAGGTGTGTGTCTATGGCCCACAGATGCGCGCAGCCCTCCACTACACGCAGCCAAATAAAATACCCGAAGACCAAGACACTGTTCACACATGACCACATGGAGACACACAAATGAACAAAGGTGCTCAGACAGTCCAACGTGCCATCACCCACACGGATGGAAGGCAGGAGCCTGGGGCACAGAGTCACTTGACACAAAGTCACCTGAATGTGACCTCTCCCCCTCCCCCCAATACACACATGCACAGAAGACACACTAACTGGGGCACACACCTCTGCAGACACCTGTGCACGTGCGCATCACGGCCCAGCACATCCCAGGGCTCCCTCCGTGGGCCTCACTCCCAACCCTAGCAACCTCGGGACACCCAGCCTGGCTGTGAACATCTGCCCCCCACCCCCCTGTCCCCTTCATGCTGGGTCCCCAATCCAGCTGTTTACTCCAGGCCAGCCCAGCTGTCTCCTGCCTGGTGAGGGTTTGCTCTTCCTGCTTCAGAAGCACAGAGAGAGGTTCTCCTCCTCTTCTCCTCCATTCTCTGCCCTGCTGGGTTCCTCCTTCTCCTCTCACTCATGACTCCCCTCCTCCAGGCAGGCTTCCTTGATGAACTAACTGGCCCTGATTCTGAATTCGCCCTAGCCGTTTGCACTTGTGGTCTGTGCTGGGTGAGTGTCACCAGGTGACTGCATATCAGTAGGCAGGGAGGGGACTGCAAGCTCCCCAAGGGCAGGAGATCCGCCCCGAAGGACACACGGGCCCCTGGTGAGGACGCTCAGGGCGGCCCTGCAGGCTGTGAGGGCCATCCCCACAGAGGAGGCCGCAGGAGCCAGGCTCCTGCAGGGACAGGTGACACCGCCACTGGGAAGCAAGTGGCAGGTCACCACCTGAGCCTGAGTCCAACTGTGTCTCTGAGTCTGTGTCTCTGCTATCTCTGGCCTCTGGGTGTGTCTCTGTGTCTGTCTTGGATCTCTTGCTCTGCCCTCTGTAGGCTCCTCTTTTCCTCTCTTCTGTCTCTGTCTCTGTCTCTGTCTCTCTTTTCCACAGCCTGATGTTTGTCTCTGGTGACTTTGTCTGCATCTCATAGACTCTCCAGGGTGCTCAGAATGTACTGGCTCTGTCTTCTTGCTCCACTCTGTTGATCTGGGGTCGAATTTACTGGGTCTTTCCGTCCCTATCACTGTGTCTGTCTCTTCCCTTCTCTGCCTCCCAGCACTGCCCTGTGGTTCGGTGTGTGGTCAGGCATGGAGGGCACAAAGGAGAGCAGGCAAGCAGCCCTTTGTGTGGATGTTTCTGTGCTCTCCCATCCAAAATGTTGTCCCATTAGAACGCCCCATAGGCTGGGACTGCAGCCTCTGATCCTCACCAAATACTGTTCAGGTCTCCATATACGGGTCCTTCCTGCTTGCTATGCTGGCCAGTCAGGCCCTCAGGCTTGGCCCCATTCGGTCTGTTAACTGAGGTCCACTGGAAATTCTAAGAGGGTATTTGTGGTTCCCTTTCACAGGTATCTATGTGTCTGGAACATTCTGTGAGAAGAGGAGGGAGGAAAAGTAGGAGGCACACTGGAGGTGCTATGCCAAAGGATGGAGGGGTGTGCAGAACAGAAAGCCTGGGATCATAGCCTCTGGATCCTGGGCAAGTATTGCCCAGTGAGTCCTTGCAACCCTCAGACAGGCACACATGGTGCAATGAGTCCAGAGAATAGGTGTACGCATCTTCAAACACAGTTAAGGGGAACAAAAAATGTATGTCCCTCTTTTATCCCCTTATGGCACCTGTAACCCTTCCTTGCACACAGGAAGCTCTCAGTAAAGTCATTGGCTCCTATTTCACCAGGTCTCCCAAGACAAGCACCTAGATCAGTGGGACTCAATCCCTTTCAGTATCCCTTCCCACCCCACCCCCACTCTCTTACCCCACCACCTCAGTATCTGCCCCCAGGATGGTGTTCCTGCCAAGACTGCCCAGCACCTCAGTGATCAGGGGACCCCAGCTCAAATCCCAGGCATCCAATCCCTCCTCCTCCCCCATTTATCTGGGGTCCCTCCCACCTCCACTTCCCCCTGTCCACCCAATACCCCCTGGCCCCCTGGGTGTCTCCCCAAAGACAGGCAGTTCCTAATGAGCCCTGAGCACTAGAAGGGGAGGCCCAGGGCAGCCTGGTGGGGGAGGGGCTTCCAGAGCTAGAGATAAGGGGTTCCTGTCAGCATCTGTCTGTCTGTCTCCTGCCTCCTGGCTCCTGCCCATCCATCTTCCTGCTGAGGCTGATGGGCTGAGCCCAGGGGCAAATGCACAGAAGCCTAGACTCATGATGCCTGGTGGGTATTAGACCCATGTTCTCCAGGAATGTCACTACACCTGCTGCCTTTCTTTGAAAACTCCCGACGACCCTGGGAAGCTGAGGTTGTAGACAGAACCCAAGTAGGAAAAGAAATTGCTCTCTCAGCCCAATATCCTGTTTTCAGCCCCTTGTCTCTATAGCACATTCCCCAAACCACAACTTAACACTTTAGGCAATGGCAAAGGGGGTGAAATCTCAAGAAGACTTTTCCAGACTTAAGGAGGTCCTGAGTGCCTCCTGAAACCAGGGAGATGGGGGGAGGGGCGGGAGGAATGATGCAGTTGGAGAAACAAAATTGCTTCTCCTGGTATATGCAATTTCCACCAGGGGGGAGGGACCCAGCCCTGGGGACTTGAGGGGCACCTTTTCCGCAGCGGCCTGCGACGCGCTCCGCGGCCAGCAGAGGGCGGCAGAGAAGGGCGCTCCCCGCACAGCCCGCCCTGGGCCCTGGGCGCTGAGAGAGGGGGGGCCGCCCAGCCTGGGGAGTCGGGGCTCCAGCGAGAACCCAGGCAGTTCCGAGTTCAGGGAAGCCCTCCTGCCGCCCTCCCCACCGGCGTCCCTGACCCCCGCGGCAGCCCCTTCCCTTCCTGGCCCCAGCCCTGGGGCTGCTGGCACACAAGGGCCACCTGGCTTTTCCTTTATGCTTGGACAGCAGGTGGCAGCGCAGCTCCCAGAGGTGATGCCTCCAGGGGCCCCGCTGGTCACTAGAGCCAGCCCTGGAGCCCACGCGGGCTCCATTCCCAACCCAGGGGTCTTCCCTGGGCGCCCACAGCTGCTCCTAAAAGCAAAGCACACCCTGTAGGCCCGGTGGGAAGGCAGCTCGCAGCCCTGGGCTTCGATAACCTGATGTCACAGCCACCCCTGCCCCGGGTGATACCTGCTCACACACAGAACTGGGCACAAGGACTGTGAACCCCGCAGCACAGACCCGCGGGCCGCACACGCCTGCTGTGCACACCCGGCCTCGGCACCCACACCCTCTGCTCCTCAGACTCCCCCAGCCCTGCCCTCTGCTCCTCCCTCCTGAGCTGCCAGAGGAGCTTCTCTCCATCCCTCATTTGCTCTGTGCCCTGTGTGTCCAGGGGCTCCTGGAAGCTGCACACAGGGAAGCACTCTCCCTGCTCTAATCGGGTCCCTCCCACCACAGCCTCTGTGTTGTTCCCTGGCACTGGCTGTGGAGACACGGGAAACAGAGGGAAAGCTGGTGGTCTCTGAGCTCCCTGCTCTGGATCTGCCCTGCTGATCAGCATCCTCCTGCCCAGGAAAGGTCTGACCCGACTGTGCCCCACCAGGCTTTACCCCACATCCTCTCAAGGTCCCTACACTCGGACCCACTTCCTTATCCAGAAGAAGCTAGTTTCATGCTTGAGTCTGGGAGTGTTGGACTCTACTTCACAAACTCAATCTGGGCTTATTGGGGACAAACTGAAACAAGGGGATCGAGTTAGACTCAGTTAGAACTTCCCTGCACAAAGGGTATAAAATCCTTAGCTTCTGTGAAATTCAGTAAGGATGCATACATGGCCTCATCAGAGGCCTCCAAGAGACAAGGACTTGTTCTGGACCTGTCTGGGTAGTACTCACTAAAACAGAATGTTGTATTGTGATTCAGGTCATCCCAGCCTCAGAAGGTGGCACACAAGGACTTCTGGGGACCCTGAGGCCCTCAGGCAGAATGAGGGGAGCCTAGAGTTAGGACCTGCAGTCTGGTGCCCTCATTCCCAGATCCTGCGGGTGGGGGCCGGGAGAGAGCAGGCCTGAACCCCCACTTTCTGGCCTCCTTCTCACCCTGGCCCCCCCTCTTTATGGCCCTCCCTGGTCAGAGCAGGGCCTCTGAGCTCTTCCCATGCAGCCCTGAGTGCAGGCCTCAGGCCCCAGTCTGCACCCAGCCTCAGACCCGGGACGCTGATGCCCTCCCCCTGTGCCTGGCAGGGCAGAGACACCCCTTGCTCAGGCTCCCTATACTCCCCAGCACTGACATCCTCTCTCTTCTAGCCCCCCTCTCTCCACCCCTTCCACAGCCTCAGACCTGCTAGAAATTTCCACAAATCAAATGAAAAATATCTTCAACTATGAGTCTTCAGGCTCCCTGGGGACAGCACACATACATATACACGTGCACACACACACCTGTACCCATGCAGACACACACACACAGATGCTCACACTCATACATACACACAGATACCCTCAAATACATACATATACACACCCATTGTCATAAACATTCTCACATGAATTTAACACAAAGACACATCCTCACAAACTCTCACATTTACAGACTGTCTGCATTTACAGACAGGCCTCACACCCAGACTTTCTCAGTCTCATACACTCTTCAGACACGCCTGTGCACACATACACACCATTCTATTCCTCCCTCCTATGGACCCAGAGCCCAGTCGTCTAGAGTCTAGAGGTCTAGAATGTCCAGGGGAAAGCAGGGAAACCCACAGGACTCCTATTTCCAATTTCTAGGCCCTCATTGGAGCTCCTCTGTTCTATCTGCTTTCCTGCCCCCAGGGTTTATAGGACAGTGGCCCACAGTGTTGAAGTAAGCCCTGCAGAGATCATTCATTCCTTCACACAACACACACCCTTAAGCACCTACCTGCCACCTCCTATCTCACTCCCCACCCCCAGGCCTACAGCTGAGGCAGACACATAAAAGAATAAGACCCTCTGTCCAGTGGTATGGTAGAAAGAGCAAGAGCTTGGGAGTCAAAGACCTGAGTTCAAATTCTGACTTTGCCTCTTAATAAATGTTATCTTGGGCCCTTCACACAGCTTCTCTGAGCCTCAGTTTTAACACTGTAGTTGAGATTAACATATTTATCTAATAATTGTTGAAATGCAAGACATGGAAAGCTTCCACCAGCAGCAGTCTACTGGTGGAAAGTGACCCAATTCCATTCCGAGCCTCTCTGGTGAGCTTCTCCCCAACACCCTTCCTGTCCTACTGTCTCTGAAACAGAAACCCCGTCTTTCTCAGCCTCAGACCCCCAAGTGCCCAAACCTGAGGAAACTATCTCAGACTTGGCCAGCTCAGTTCCACTCCACTCCCCCTCCTGCTCCATCAGGCCTCTTGCCCATTTATAGTTTGCATTTCCATAATAACCTTTACTTGCTTTTATTTTTTTACATCATATGAGTTACTTACTCTTTATGTAAATTTGAAAAAAAGAGAAAAGAATCATATATCCAGAAATTGTAAGTGTGAATATTTTATTAGATCTGGATTTTTTTTTTTTTTTTTAGAAAATATAACATTATAGATCCAGTTGAACTTCCTCTTTGATTGCAAATCTCAACTTCTGTCTGTCTCCCCTCCTCCCAGTGGGATCCTCCTCCAGTCTGCCTTCCAGACAACTGGCCACTCTGACCATCTCTGAGTTTCCATCTGGCACTGCTCAATCCTGGCGCCTCTCCCTTACCACCACCTCCCCTCCCTCGCCCATCCCTCTGACCCCCTCTCCATCCTACCTCCCCTTCTGTCCTCTCCCTCCTGGACAACCCTCCACCCCACCCAACCTGCCTCCCTCCCCTCCTGGACCACCTCCCCAGATATCCCCACCTCCCAGCGGGCTCCACCTTCCCATTACCTCCATCTTTCCTCCCTGCTGCATCCTACCATTTGCCCCATTTCTAGTCATTTCTACATCTGACTTCACACCTCCTTCACCTTTCAGAATCTCAAGAGTAGGGCAGGGCTCAGAACCCAGTGAAAGGAAGGACATTTGTCTCCTCTCTCCTCCTACCCTCTGCCTGCCGTCCACCCTCTTTTCTTGCAGGCAGATCCAGTCAGGTGTTAAGGAGAGCTGAAGGAGCGTCTCTCCATTAGCAAAGTGATGGGCGAGGTTACACAGAGGTAAGAGAGTGACCAGGAGAAAACCTGGCAGGCACTTCAGTCCCACCAGGGGAAGTGTTGCCCACCATGGTAAGCCCCACAATGGTATAATATTGAACTTCTTCTTTTCTCTGTTAGAAGACAAAGTTTTCTTGGATTGTTGGTCTGCTCTAGATAAGAAATTGTAAAGAAAGGGGTTTTGCTTTCTTTTCCTTATCTGCCCAGAAAACCAAAGTTGAAGTGTTTTGTCTTATCAAGTTTTTGATTACTTAAGAGAACTAAAATTTCTCAGTATTAAAGGAACTAAGTTTTGCTAACACTATATTACCTCTTGTAGAATCTCTTACTGACAGCTTGATTAAATAGATAATTAAATATTAAGTTTTTAATGATCTGTAATCCTATTTAAGCATGTGCTTTACAACTTTCTGAGGATTTTAACAAATTTCTCAAGATTCAAATTCTAAATGAAAACTTTTTGATTGTTTAGACTTGTTTGTTTGGTATGTTAAATTACATGGAAAGTATTATCAAACACAATGATAATAAGCCTCTTTAGGTTGTACTCTATGGTACATGTTGTAACACTAAAAATATATGGAATTCCTGAAGTGTTAATATGTCCTGTTACAGGGTCATTACTTGACATTCTCATTGTTGAAATACTGTGTGTCAGAAAGAACTAGATTTCCTCATTAACTGCATTATAGCGAATTTTCATCAGATCTTAAACCATCTCCATTTTTTTAGTCTTTTGTTGTTTATAGTTTTTAATATGATGCTCTTGCAAAATATGTTTCCTTTTCAAGGAGATTCATGGAAAGGACAGGATTTTGATATCTTTAAAATCATAAAACTAAACTGGATAATAATTTCTGGAACTAATGGAAAAGCTGCATTCAAACAATATAAATTAGTAACATGGCGCTGAAGGCATGGAGCAAGATGATCATAGTTTTTAGGACTCTTATTTGAAACATTACTGGTTCTCTACTGTTGGCTCTTCCTGATTTAAGGAAATTTTTATTAAGATATCTATGGCTTATAGAAACAGGATAAAAAATTCCTTTGTGAAAAATTGAAACATTTAACTTTTCTCTCTATCTGAACCCTCCAGTTTTAAGAAACTGTGAGGATTCTTTATTTCATGGCAATTGCTGTTGTTCATGCAGTTTGATAAGAATCTGTTCTCCTTGAACAGGACACCATTGAAAACATTGGCTCTGACTGGAATCTCATATTTAAGAGAGACCTGAATAGACTCAGATATGACCAGACAGTGTTAAGGAACTCAGGTTGACCTTACTGAGTGAATAAAGCCCCTTGGAAATGCTGGCCAGATCCCTTGCTTACAGAGCTCCCAGCAGCCTTACCAGGTGAGTAAAGAATGTCACTTTCTGGTAAGTGCAGGAAACTCAGTATATTTGGGGAACTTCAAGAAGAGGACTTCACTCAAATCTACAGGTATTGCAGGCAAGCCTGGTAGCAGGTTTTTGGCTTTGGTTTCTGGCCTCAAGAGGTTACTAAAAGTTCAATCTAGATATTCCCTCTGAAAAGTTCCAGCAAAGGAAGTTTGGAAGAATCTGTAAGATCACTACTATTGCTGAACTTATGTAAATAATTAGGTCAACTTTGTTGAAATGCACTTGCTTTTCCCATGAATTAGTCTCAATTTGCTTCTCTTTAGAAATAAGGATAATCTTAGAAGAAAAATTAAGTTTCAGTAACATACCTTTGCGGTTGTTAAATTCTAGTTCTGATTGTCTCTAAAGTTTGTTGTTTGCCTAGCTAGACAACTTGAGGTAAATGTCAGAGATACCGCCATGATAGCTCATACATAGACAGTCTTCATGCTTGTCATTCTGTGGGGATAATAACAGGACCCCATGGATATATGATGCCTTGAACAACTGAAAATTAGGATGGACTCTCAGTTTCTACTCATACCTTCCCTTCCAGAGTAATGACACCTCAATCTATATCCATAGACTAATCTACCTATATCAGTCCATTTTTCTTCCCATTTGGGGTATAAATTCTCTCTCTCCAAAGAATCTTTGATGTTGTCGCAAGGTTTTTTCACCAGTCTCTTAAAAATTATCTAATGGAGTATGTGAATATATGCGTAATCCTGACTCTAGCAGGCTTCCCTGGAGCCACAGACTCACTGTTAGGAAGATGAGAAATTCCACAAGTAAGAATGTAGCTTCTATCCTTCCCTCCCAGGGCTAGTCCCTTACACAAGTAAAGTAGAAAAACTCTGTGCCTGCTATTCCAACTGTAAAATTCTGGCTGCATCAAAAAAGATGCCTGTTGTGCCCATGCTGCAGCCTGTCTCATTTTTAGGGATTCCCTGGAATCAGATAGAGCAGGTTGGGCCTTCTATCAATTTCACTATTTCTGCCCCCTCCTCGAATCCCATCAGAATAGATGGAGCAGGACCTGGGGAGATTGCATCAGACATTCTTCTTCCCTAGGCCTGGATTCTCCATTCTGTTTTTTGAATAAATAACACTGTTATTACTGTTGGGTCTAGAGGAAGGAGACAACCTACTCCTTGCCCTGAGCAAGAGTCCAGTCTGATGGAACAGTCACCAGAACTCAAGCATAGCCACACAAAGGCAAAACTAGAAGTATCCGGGTACAGGTCTAGATGCTGAGTACGATTTATAGTTCTAGATACACTTCTGTATGGCTCAGAGAAATGCTATTTGTCAAGGAAATATCCCAGAAGGTAGTTTTAAAGGAGTAACACAGTGCTAGCCTGAATGGAAGGATAATTTTCTGCACCATAGAAACTTCTAAGGCTCAATTCAATTAGACATGAATTTATTAAATGCTCATTATGTGCCTGGCCCCTACCTGGATGCCCTGGGGACTGCAGAAAATATAGTCCTTACTTATGATCTACAATCAGGTAACAGAATAAAGAAACTAAAGACACAGATAACTGAAGTATTGTATTTTTTATTTCAGCTTTATTGATGTATAATTGGCATAAAATTATAATATATATAAGATAAGATATATAAGATATATAAAGTGTACATTGTGGTGCATTAATATACATATTCATTGTGAAATGATTCACTATGATTTCCCCACTGTGAAAGGATTAACGATAGTATTTTAATCTAAATGTTTCATTACATGAGGGAAATGTCAAAGTGCACCTGTTTCCCTCGCCTCATCTTTACTCATCGAAGGGCTTCAGCTGGAGCTTTAGTCTTCAGTGTGAGGTCCTTGGAGCAGCAGCAGCAGCATCACCTGGGAACTTGTTAGAAGGACAAATTGTGAGCTCCACCCAGACATACTGAATACCAAATGCCAGGGGTGGTGAACCAGCAATCTGTGTTTTCACAAGCCCTCAAGGTGAGGCGGCACCTTTTGAAGTTTCAGCATCACTCAGCAAAGAACTATTCTTGGCCTCTATCCAACCACCTGCATCTCTCTGTGACATTGATTAGCGAGTGGGTTGAAGAGATAGTACCGAGTATGCCCAGTTCAGCCTTTTTTGTTTTTTGTTGATTTCCCTTTTTTATCCAGAACCAACCTGCCCACAGGACACCTGCATTCTAACCTGCTCATACCAAAGAAAAACTAATAAAATAGACTCTCTCCTGTGTTAGAGACAGAAGGTGCTTGGCACTACTTATGATGAGGAGTAAGTCTGACTAACAGAGCGATGTGGGATTAGCAAGCCAATTAGGCTTACAGATCTAAAATTTATGGTTTAATTATCTGTCTCTATGTCTTGGTGATCAATTGATTCCAAACATAGGAGGAGGACATGGAGTGTTATTTATTGGACCTCTACAGCAACAACAATGGGCTGTGGTGAAAAGTGGGCAGGATGCAGATTAGATTGAGTGCAAGTAGAGACCTAGTTGAGAGAATAACAGGACAGAAGAATCAGATGAAATCTGAGAACTTTTTAAGTACTTAAATGGAACTTTACAAATGATCAGTTCTGACTTCACATGTTACACATAAAAAAGCAGAGCAAGGAAGGCACTGAGAGGCTTGCGAGCTCACATTGCTTGTTATTGGTGGGAAACAAGATCAAGACCCAGGACAGGTGGATCTCAGTTGTGCACTTTCTGAGCAGGTGGATCAAAGCAGACAATAGTAGAGAAACAAAGTCCAAGAATGCAGATATAGCCAAGTAGAAGAACCAGCCCCAGGGATTTTCAGCATGGGTAGTGGGTTCAAAGCCAAAGTGCTTTGTGCTCAGAGGAGAACTCTGGCTGCAATCCACCTGTGCATGCTCTGTTGCCCACCCCCCCCAACCGCCCCCCCCCCACATAGCCATGGCTCAAGCTACACAGCCTGTTCTGTGTGCTCTGAACATTGCTTCATTTTTCTGGTGCTTTTCCTGGTTTTATTCTCTGCCTATAATCTCTCCATATTGCCCACATATGGCAAAAACATATTTTTCCTTGGAGAAAGCCAGCTCAAATGCCAATCTTCTAAAAAGTCTTCTCTGATCTCATCAATCAATTCTCACCACTGTGCCAGCCACAAATAATCATCCTCTACTCTGACTTCCCAAGATACTTTATTTGTATATTAATTATGACAACATTTTCTACTTTTTGATACAGCTATGCTTTACCCCTCATGTTACAATATAAGTTTCTTAAGGGTAGGGACTATATTTCCACTTTTTTGGAGTCTTTTTCTACTTTTTATTTTTGAATTAAAATATATTTTTATTTAAATTTATTATGCCAACATATAGTACATCATAAGTTTCACATGTAGTTTTCAGTTTTCAATAATTCATCAGTTGATTGTAACACCCAGAGCTCAACACATCACATGCACTCATTAATGCCCATCATCAAGTTACCCCATACTTCATCGACTTCCCTTTCAACAGCCCCCAGTTTGTTTCCCAGAGTTAAGTCTCTCATGGATTGTGTCCCTCTCTGATTTCTACCCATTCAGTTTCTCCTCCTTCCTTTATGGTGCTCTGCATTATTCCTTATATTCTGCATGTCAGTGAAACCATATGATTGTCATTCTCTGATTGGTTTATTTCACTTAGCGTAATATCTTCCAGTTCTATCAATGTCAATGTAAATGGAAGGTATACATCCTTTCTGGCGGCTGAGTAATATTCCAGTGTGTGTGTGTGTGTGTGTGTGTGTGTGTGTGTGTGTGTGTGTATGATGTGTTTTATATATATATATAAAATGCATCTTCTTTATCCGTTCATCTGTTGAAGGACATCTCATCTCTTTCCACAGTTGACTAGTTGACTATTGTGGACTTTGCTGCTATGAATATTGGGGTACATGTGCCCCTTTGTTCCATTACATCTGTATCATTACGGTAAATACCCAGTAGTACAATTGCTGGGCCATAGGGTAGCTCTACTTTTAACTTCTTGAGGAAAATTCACACTGTTTTCTAGAGTGGCTGTATCAGCTAGCATTCCCATGGATGATATAAGAAGACTCTTCCTTCTCAAAATTCTCATCACCTTTTACTGTTTCCTGTCTTATTAATTTTGGCCATTCTGACTGGTGTAAAGTAGTATTGTAGTTTTGATTTGTATTTCCCTGGTGACATGTGATGTGGAGCGTTTTTTTCATGTTTCTGTTGGCCATTTGTATGTCTTCTTTAGAGTAATGGCTATTCATGTCTTCTGCCCATTTCTTGAAAGGATTGTTTGTTTCTTAGGTGTTGAGTTTGATAATTTCTTTATAGATCTTGGATACTAGACCTTTATCCGATACGTCATTTGCTAATATCTTCTCCCATTCTATAGATTTTCTTTTAGTTTTGTTGACCTTTTCCTTTGCTGTGTAGAAGTTTTTAATATTGATAAAGTCCCAATAGTTCATTTTTGCTTTTTCTCCCTTGGCTTTAGAGATGTCTCTAACAAGAAATTGCCATGGCCAAAGTCAAAGAGGCTGCTGCTTATGTTCTCCTCTACGATTTTGATGTAATTCCTGTTTCTCATTTATGTCTTTCATCCATTTTGAGTTTATCTTTGTGTATGGTATAAGAGAATGGTCTAGTTTTATTCTTCTACATGTGGCTGTCCAATTTTCCCAGCATCATTTATTGAAGAGACTGTTTTTGTTTGTTTGTTTGTTTTTTGTTTTTTTTTTTGCATTGGATCTTCTTTCCTGTTTTGTTGAAGATTAGTTCCCATAGAGTTGAGGGTCCATTTCTGGGTTCTCTATTCTATTCCATTGATCTATGTGTCTGCTTTTGTGCCAGTACCATGGTATTTTCATGATAACAACTTTCTAATACAGTTTGAAGTCAGGCATTGTGATGCCCCCCGCTTTGCTTTATTTTTTATTTTTATTTTATTTTTAACATTCCTCTGGCTGTTGGGAGTCTTTTCTGGTTCCATACAAATTTTAGAATTATTTTAATAGGGATTGCATTGAATGTACAGATTGCACGGGATAGCATAGATATTTTCACATTATTTATTCTTCCAATCCATGGGCATGGAATATTTTCCCAAATCTTTGCATCTTCCTTGATTTCTTTCATAAGTGTTCTGTAGTTTTTAGAGTACAGATCCTTTACTTTTATTTTTTAATAAATTTATTTTTTTATTGGTGTTATATTTGTCAACTTATAGAATAACACCCAGTGCTCATCCCATCAAGTGCCTACCTCAGTGCCCGTCACCCAGTCACCCCACCCCCCGCCCACTTCCCCTTCCAACACCCCCAGTTCCCAGTTCGTTTCCCAGAGTTAGGAGTCTTTATGTTCTGTCTCCCTTTCTGATATTTCCCACACATTTTTTCTCCTTTCCCCTTTATTCCTTTTCATTATTTTTTATATTCCCCAAATGAATGAGACCATATAATGTTTGTCCTTCTCCGATTGACTTATTTCACTCAGCATAATACCCTCCAGTTCCATCCAGGTCGAAGCAAATGGTGGGTATTTGTCATTTCTAATGGCTGAGTAATATTCCATTGTATACATAAACCACATCTTCTTTATCCATTCATCTTTTGATGGACACCGAGGCTCTTTCCACAGTTTGGCTATTGTGGACACTGCTGCTATAAACATCAGGGTGCAGGTGTCACGGCATTTCACTGCATCTTTATCTTTGGGGTAAATCTCCAGCAGTGCAATTGCTGGGTCGGAGGGCAGATCTATTTTTACCTGTTTGAGGAACCTCCACGCAGTTTTCCAGAGTGGCTGCACCAGTTCACATTCCCACCAACAGTGCAAGAGGGTTCCCCTTTCTCCACATCCTCTCCAACATTTGTTGTTTCCTGCCTTGTTAATTTTCCCCACTCTCACTGGTGTGAGGTGGTCTCTCATTGTGGTTTTGAATTGTATTTCCCTGATGGCAAGTGATGCAGAGCATTTTCTCATGTGCTAGTTGACCATGTCTATGTCTTTCTCTGTGAGATTTCTGTTCATGTCTTTCGCCCATTTCGTGATTGGATTGTTTGTTTCTTTGGTGTTGAGTTTAAGAAGTTCTTTATAGATCTTGGAAACTAGCCCTTTATCTGATATGTCATTTGCAAATATCTTCTCCCATTCTGTAGGTTGTCTTTTAGTTTTGTTGACTGTATCCTTTGCTGTGCAAAAGCTTCTTATCTTGATGAAGTCCCAATAGTTCATTTTTGCTTTTGTTTCTTTTGCCTTCGTGGATGTATCTTGCAAGAAGTTACTGTGGCCAAGTTCAAAAAGGGTGTTGCCTGTGTTTTCCTCTAGGATTTTGATGGAATCTTGTCTCACATTTAGATATTTCATCCATTTTGAGTTTATCTTTGTGTCTGGTGCAAAGAGTGGTCTACTTTCATTCTTCTGCATGTGGATGTCCAATTTTCCCAGCACCATTTATTGAAGAGACTGTCTTTCTATGGCCATATCACCCTGAATGCACCCGAACTCATCAGATCTTTTACTTTTATGGTTAGATTTATTCCTAGGCATCTTATTCTCTTGGTACAATTTTATTTTTTTTATTTTTATTTTTTTAAAAGATTTTATTTATTTATTTATTTATTTATTTTTATTTTTATTTTTTAATTTTTTATTGGTGTTCAATTTACTAACATACAGAATAACCCCCAGAGCCCGTCACCCATTCACTCCCACCCCCCGCCCTCCTCCCCTTCTACCACCCCTAGTTCGTTTCCCAGAGTTAGCAGTCTTTATGTTCTGTCTCCCTTTCTGATATTTCCCACACATTTCTTCTCCCTTCCCTTATATTCCCTTTCACTATTATTTATATTCCCCAAATGAATGAGAACATATAATGTTTGTCCTTCTCCGACTGACTTACTTCACTCAGCATAATACCCTCCAGTTCCATCCACGTTGAAGCAAATGGTGGGTATTTGTCATTTCTAATAGCTGAGTAATATTCCATTGTATACATAAACCACATCTTCTTTATCCATTCATCTTTCGTTGGACACCGAGGCTCCTTCCACAGTTTGGCTATCGTGGCCATTGCTGCTATAAACATAGGGGTGCAGGTGTCCCGGCGTTTCACTGCATCTGTATCTTTGGGGTAAATCCCCAATAGTGCGATTGCTGGGTCGTAGGGCAGGTCTATTTTTAACTCTTTGAGGAACCTCCACACAGTTTTCCAGAGTGGCTGCACCAGTTCACATTCCCACCAACAGTGTAAGAGGGTTCCCTTTTCTCCGCATCCCCTCCAACATTTGTTGTTTCCTGCCTTGTTAATTTGCCCCATTCTCACCGGTGTGAGGTGGTATCTCATTGTGGTTTTGATTTGTATTTCCCTGATGGCAAGTGATGCAGAGCATTTTCTCATATGCATGTTGGCCATGTCTATTTTAAATAAGATGGATTTCTTAATTATTCTTTCTCCAGTCTCATTGTTAGTGTATTAAATGCAACTGATTTCTGTGTTTTGATTTTGTATCATGTCACGTTGCTGAATTGCTGTATGAGTTCTAGGAATTTCAGAGTAGAGTCTTTTGGGTTTTCCATATACAGTATCATGTCATCTATGAGGAGTGAGTTTGACTTTCTTTGCCAATTCAGATGCCTTTTATTTCTTTTTGTTGTCTGATTGCCTAAGCTAGAACTTCTAGCACTAGGTGGAACAACAGTGGTAAGAGTGTTCCTGATCTTAGGGGGAAAGCTCTGTTTTTTTCCCATTGAGAATGTTTTTCACTGTGGGCTTTCATAGATGGCTTTATGATAATGAGGTATGTTCCCTCTATCCCTAAACTTTGAAGAGTTTTAGTCAAGAAAGGATGCTTTTTTTTTTTTTTTTGGCCAAATGTATTTTCTGTATCAATTGAGAGGATCATATGATTTTTTTTCTTTTTACTAATGTAGTGTATCACATAGATTGATTTGTGATTGTTGAACCAAATTTGCATCCCAGGAATAAATCCTACTTGGTTGTGATGAATAATCCTTTTAATGTACTGTATGATCTTATTGGCTAGTGTCTTGTTGAATATTTTGGTATCCATATTCATTAGGGATATCAATCTGTATATTTCCTGTTTGATGGGGTCTTTACCTGGTTTTGGGATCTAGATAATGCTGGCTTCACAGAAGGAGTTTTTCTTTCCATTTCTATTTCTTTGAAACAACTTCCATAGAATATGTATTAAATGTTTGGTAGAATTCCCCTGGAAAGCCATCTGGCCCTGGACTTTTGTTTTGGGGAGAAGTTCTAGCTAGGGGTTTATCTATCTTATTCTTTCAAAGAACCAGATTCTAGTTTTGTTGCTCTAGTCTACTGTTCTTCCTGTTTCTATTTCATTGATTTCTGCTCTAATCTTTATTATTTCTCTTCTCCTGCTTGGCTTAAGCTTTATTTGCTATTCTTTCTCCAGCTGCTTTAGGTGTAATTTTAGCTTTTGTATTTGAGATTTTTCTAATTTTTTGAGAGAGGCTTATATTGCAAGGTACTTCCCTCTTAGGTCTGTCTTCGCTGTATTCCAAAGTTTTTGAACACTTGTGCTTTCATTTTCATTTGTTTGCATTAATCTTTTAAATTCTTCTTTGATTTAATAATTGGCACATTCATTCTTTAGTAGGGTGCTCTTAACCTCCAAGTGTTTGAGTTCCTTCCAAAATTTCTGTTGTAATTGAGTTCAAGTTTCAAATTATTGTGGCCTAAAAATATGCATGAAATGATCCCAATCTTTTGGTAGTGGTTAAGACCTGATATTTGACCCAGCATGTGATCTATTCTGGAGATTGTTCCAAGTGCACTTGAAAAGAATGCGTATTCTATTGCATTAGGATGGAATGCTCCATATATATCTGTGAAGTCCATCTGGCCCAGTGTGTCATTCAAAGCCCTTGTTTCCTTGTTGATCTTCTGCTTAGATGATCTGTTCATTGCTGTGAGTGGGATGTTGAACTCCCCTACTAGGATTGTGTTATTATTAATGTATTTCTTTATTTGGTTATTAATTCCTTGATGTAATTGTCTGCTCCAAATTGGGAGCATAAATATTTGTAATTGTTAGATCTTCTTGTTCGATAGAACCTTTAATTATGATATGCTCTCCCTCTTCATCTCTTACTATAGTCTTTGGATTAAAATCTAATCTATATGATATAGGGATTGCTACCCCATCTTTCTTGAGCTCCATTTGCATGGTAAATAGTTCTCCACTCATTTTCAGTCTGAAGATGTCTTTAGGTCTAAAATGAGTCTCTTGCAGACAGCATATGGATGGGTCCTATTTTGTTTTGTTTTTAATCCAGTCCGATACCCTGTGTCTTTTGATTGGAGTAATTAGCCCATTTACATTCAGAGTAACTATTGGAAGATATGAATTGACTGCCATTGTATTACCTGTAAAGTCCCTGCTTCTATAGATTGCATTTCCGATCTAGGTTACTCTTGGGCTCTCTCTTCGCCTAAAGGATCCCCCTTAATCATTCTTGCAGGGCTGGCTTGGTGGTCTCATATTCTTACAATTCCTGTCTGTCCTGGAAGCTCTTAATTTTTCCTTCCATTCTGAATGACAGCCTTGCTGGAGAAAGTATTCTTGGATGTGTGCTTTGCTCATTTAGTACCCTGAATATATCATGCCACCCTTTTTGGGCCTACCAGGTCTCTGTGGATAGGTCTGCTGTCAATCTCATACTTTTCTCCCTATATGTTAGGAATCTCTTGTCTGGAACTGCTTTCAGGATTTTCTCCTTATCTCTGAAATTCACAAGCTTAACTATTATATATCAGGGTCTTCTTCTCTTTTTATTGATTTTGGGAAGGGTCCTCTCTACCTTTTGGATATGAAAGCATGTTTCCTTCCCCAGATTAGGGAAATTCTCAGCTATTATTTCCTCAAATATACCTTTTGGCTCTCTCTCTCTCTTTGTACCCTTGGGCACTCCAATAATTCTGATTTGTTTTTCTTCATGGCATCATTTATCTCTTTTGTTTTATTTATTTTTTCATAAGAGACACAGAAAGAGAGAGACAGAGACATAAGTAGAGGGAGAAGCAGGCTCCATGCAGGGAGCCCAACACAGGACTTGATCCTAGGACCCCAGGATCATGCCCTGAGCTGAAGGTAGATACCTAACCACTGAGCCACCCAGGCATCCCACACCATTTATCTCTTGGAGCCTCTCCTCATGTGCTATCAGTTGTTTTTCTCTCTTTTCCTCAGCTTCCTTTCTTTCCATTAATTTGTCTTCTATGTCACTTATTCTCTCTTCTGCCTCATTTACTCTGTATGTTAAAGCATCCAATATAGCCTGCATATCAGAATATTTTTAATTATGGCCTGATTAGATCTTATTTCTGAAGAGATTAATCTAAGAGATTATCTGAAGTCTTCTATGCTTTTTTCAAGCCCAGCTAGTAACTTTATAATTGTTATTCTGAACTCCATGTCTGACATTTTACTTAAATCCATATCCATTAGATCTGTAGCAGATAGTATTACCTTGATTCATTCTTTTGTTGTGAACTTCCTTCTAGTCATTTTGTCCAGTGAAGAATGGAAGAACAAGTGAACTGAATCAAAAATATCAATCATGACTCAAGCAAAACACAGAGTAGACAAATCTGAAGAGGTCAAAAACCAGAAAGGAAAAGAAAAAGCCAAAGAAAAAGACAAAAAGAAAAAGAAAAAAGGGGGAATATAATCTCACAGAGTGGACAAAACAGGGTGATCCATTTGGTCCTGAGTGCATTTGTATATTTTGGTTTATTTCTAGAAGATACTAAATTCTAAAAGTATAAAGAAAGTAAGTAAGTAAGTAAGTAAGTAAATAAATAAATAAATAAGCTTACATATACAAATATGTATTCCAGTCCTTTGCAGGGTCCCAACACAGAGAACTGTCATCCAATTGGGTCACAGTTGGTGGTTTATGGCAACCGGGGCTGAAAGCCCCCTCTTGGGCTTCTGAACTAAACCAATTTCCTGGCTACAATGCTTGGGAACTTTGTCGCTCTGGAGTCCCTGTTCTTTCAGTGCCTCTGGGGATCTTGAACCACACTGTCCCACCTGGCATTCTTCCCCACTTCCCCTGAGCACCTTTCAGGCAGAGAAGTCCTTTTCTGGAGCAAAGCTCTAAAGGTCCGTATTTTGAGCTCCAGGGCTATATATCACTTTTTGGTAGCCGATTCATAGAGGCTCCTTTCCCCCACCATTTATCTTCTGGTATATCCCCTCCGTTTCTCTTTTCTGCACTCCCACCTTGCAAAAAGTGGTCACTTTTCTATTTGTACATTTCCAGCCTTTCTTTTCTTATATCTCAGATTGAATTCATAGATGTTCAGGATGATTTGATAGTTACCCAACTAAATTAAAGGGACCAGATGAAATGAGGACCACTAACTACTCTTTCACCATTTTCCTGATAGAAGCAAATTAAAGTATAACTAATATACAGTGTCATTATATTACTCTCAAGTGTAAAATATAATGATTCAACATTTCCGTACATTTCTCAGGGTTTCATCAAGGTAAGTGGACATTTAATTCCTTTTATCTATTTTACCTTATTGGCCCACCCACCTCCCCTTTGGCAAACATCAGTTTGTTCCTTGTATTTAAGAGTCTGGAGTGGGTTTCCTCCCTTTGTTTGTTCATTTGTTTTATTTCCTGAACTCTGCATATAAGTGAAATCATATGGTATTTGTCTCCCTTTAATTGACAGGTTTCACTTAGCATTATTCCCTTTAGGTCTACCCATGTTGTTATAAATGGCAAGATTTTTCTTTTCAATGGCTGATTAATATTACATTATCTACACATAACACATCTTCTTTATCCATTCATCTATTTGTGGACACATGGGTTGCTTCCAATCCTGGCTCTTTTATATAATGCTAAAATAGCCCTATGTGTGCATATAGCTTTCCAAATTCATGTAAATAAGAAGCTTTTGAATAGTAAAGGAAACCTACAACAAATGCAAAAAGCTACCTACTAAATTGGAAAAGATATTTGCGAATGATATATCTAATAAGTGCTTAATATCCAAACTATATAAGGAACTTATACAACTCAACACCAAAATAAAAAAAATCCATTTAAAAAATGGGCAGGGGCCCACAGGTACATGAAAAGATGCTCAGCATCACTAATCATCAAGGAAATGCAAATTAAAAATACAATGAAGTATCACTTTACACTTCTCAGAATGGCTAAAATTTAAAAGACAAGAAATAACAAGTCTTGGCTAGGACATAGAAAGAAAGGAACCATCATGCACTGTTGGTATGAATGTAAATTGATGTAGCCACTACAGAAAACTGTGTTCAGGTGCCTAAAAAAAATTAGAAATAGAATTACCATATGGTTTTTGTATTTCGACGACTGGATATTTACTCAAAGAAAACAAAAACACATTTTTTAGTTTCCTTTAATAATTATTGTTTTAAAGCTAATAAGCAGCTACAGACACAACTGAAAAGTAGAAAAGTTATTAAAAAAAAAGAGGAGAAAGCAAAAGACACATCCTTTACTCCACAATACGGAGCTGTATTAGTGTCCTCCCTCACCAAATCCCATGGGAGGCCGAACTTTCCATGTGCTCAAGAGGACTCTCCATTTTTTGTGCAGGAGGATGATACTGCATTCAAGTGTGATGATATCAAACCAAATATGTATTGGCAATGCTGAGTTCAAGTCTAAAGTTCATGCCCTAACTTCAGTGGGGTTAAGTGACCAGGCTGTGCTGGATCCCATAGCCAAAGTAGATAGCAAACCCAATCAGCATCCAGGCACCAAATAAGGCCCAGGTGCCAGCTGTCAGCTGCATCATTAGGTAAATATTCAGAAAGATGCTCAAGAGTGGGAAGAGAGGCAGAAGAGGTACCTTAAAGTGAAGGGCAGTGGAGCTCTGTGGCTGTCTCCAGATGACCCCAGTGATCCCAGCGATGAGTACCAGGAGGAGCACAACCACTATGATCCACACTAGGTCTCCAGAAAGCAGACCTGGCCACTGAGTCAGCACCAGGCAAAGCAGAGTCAGCAGCAGAACAAGCAGGGAGGAGCAAACAGAGACAACCTGGCCAGAGAGTGGAGTGGGGGTGGAGCTGTTCGGAAAAAATAGACTAGATAGAGTCAGCTTCTCTGCCATAGGTCCATTCTCCTCCAGTACCTGTGCTTCGTTTTCCTCATTCTTCCTCTCAGGCTGATACCTGAGGATGAGTACACAAATAGCAACAAGAGAGTGAGATATCAGGGACCCAACTACATCGATGTCCACAAGATAAGTGAGTCCAAAGAAGAATGTCACGACTGCTGCAATAACACAAATGATCACGATGACCACAACCTGGGTGAATATGCCAACATAGGTCCTGGCAAGGGCATAGAATAGGAGGCCATCGTCTGCCATCATCTTTATATGACTATATATGGGGACTGTAAAGTTTAAGAGGCGTGCAGAAAGAATACAGAAAAATCCGAAAGTTATAACATAGAAGGCAGGGACCCAGCCAATATGGAGAAATACCTCAGGCAAGGGGCTACCAGGTCGAAGCTGGTAGTAAGGCACCATAAGTGTAAGTGCTGCAGAGATACCAAAATACAACAAAGAGCTGATGAACAGTGAAATCACAATGCCCATAGGGATAGAATGCTGGGGATTCTGGGCTACTTTACCTCTGCTCACAATGCTGTCAAAACCAACAAAAGCATAGAAGCAGGTAGCTGCGCCACGGAAAATCCCCTGGAAGCCAAAAGGCATGAATCCTCCAGAGCCCAGAGGGCTCAAACTAGAGGTGTCATTGAGCCCAGCCTTCATGTAGTCCTCTTCTGTGAGTTTCCAGTTGCGCAGATCTCCCTTAATGATGCCAGAGATGATGACAAAACTGAGAAAGAAAACTTTAACCAATGTGAACCATTTGGAAATCTGGGAAAACTCAAAAACCCCCAGATTCCGGAATTCAATGAGGAAGAACACAAAACCCATAACAAAGAAGCCTAGATATTTTTCAAAGACACGGGAAACATATGATGAAATGTTCTCAGTCAGGGTCTCAGATATCTGGTCCCCACGCAGGTTGTCAAAAATTAACATCCACACCCAACCCAACACAACTCCATCAGCAACAAGGAAGAGGAGGAGGTTCCAGCCAGTGACAAAAGCACCAAGTTCACCTACAGTGACATAGGTGTAGACATATGCAGAGTCAGCATGAGGAATCCGGATACTCAACTCTGCATAGCACAGCCCAGCCAACAACGAGGCTAGGCCACCCACCAAAAAGCAGATCACAATCGAAGGTCCTGCTTGATTACTGATCACCTCCCCAGCCAGGACATATACACCTATACCCACTGTGCGGTCCACACCCAGGGTCACTAAATCCAGTGTGTTCAAATATCTGATCTGGGTCACATCTTGCTTCAATGTACGTCTGCGTACCAGCTTTTGACCAAATCTGCGAAGTGCCTGACACAGCATTCCAGCTGGAATTGAAGAGGATTCAATGATCAGCGCTGTAGCAAGCCCAGAGTGGAGAGAGTCTGTGATCTGATTCCGTGAGGCTGAGTTAAGCTGAAATGGGTTGGGGCTGCTGAGTTCCTTTGCTCAGGCTTCAAAGATGCTGCTTCATATTTCATCTGGTACGTGCTGTCATTCCATAATGCCTAAGTAAATGGTAAATATTTACTGAACAATGGTGTTAAACCAACCAACCATAGCTCAGAAGTCCCATGTAACCTGTCGCAGCCCAAAAGTCACAGAAACTGACTCTAAAGGACACCATAGACAAATCAACCCTGCTTTCCCTACAGAAAAAAGTACCAAATATCTCCAACATTCTGCTTTTTTAAAAAAAGATTTTATTTATTTATTTGAAGAGAGAGAGAGGGCACTCATATGCATGTGTGCATGCACGCGCGCACACACACACATACACAAAAGGGGGGCAGGGGTAGAGGGAGAGGCAGAAGTAGACTGACTCCCTGCTGAGCAAGAAGCTCCAAGCAGGGCTCAATCCCAGGCCCCTGAGACCATGACCTGAGCCCAAGGCAGAATTTTAACTACCTAAGCCACTCAGGCACCCCCTAATATTCTGCTCTTTTACATACTACATAACTTATTCCAATTTGGGTATGTCTGACACCTCTAGCTTCATGTACTAATTAAGCTGTAAGATACAGCGGGGCATGAATGTATTGTGCAATAATTCACATGCGGGGTGTGTGCGCTGTGCTTGAGCATGAGATATGACACATTAATTCATGGATTAGTGGGCCTCACTGTAATTGCAGACCCATTTTTAAAAATCATCTGTTGTTAATATACAAATATTGGTCCTCCAGCCTTAAAATCCTTAGCCCCTACATCACCTAGCCAAGATCAGATGGCACTTTGGCCCCCTAGCCCTCATTCTGCCTCATCCATTCAGCTCTACTGATGGCCAAGAGTGTATAGTCCACCCCTCCCTTTCCCTACCTAGTCCTGCAGAGGTGCTGTGAACAGAGAGGAGTGAGGAGGAAGGGGCAGGGTCTTCATAACCACCTGCAAGAAGGAGAGGACCAGGCTGCCTGGGAAAGAAATGCTAGAGAAATGGGGGCAACAGCCACCCCACATCCAGGATTGAGAAGGGAGAGGAGCCAGGAAGGTGGTTTTGGGAATTCTGACATTCAATACACCTCACCCAAAGTACCCAGGCAAAATTCACTACAGTTTTTGTGTCCACAGTTATGAGAATGTGATGGGCAGGGAGAAAAAAATGTCACCTAGCTCAATAGCTCATGACCTAAACAATTCCTTCTGTCTCCTCCCTCTCTGGGCTCCAGGAGAGAAGGTGAGCTCACTTCTGCAGACAGTTTCCTCACTGGCAACACTGTGCTCTGTACACACCTGCAATATCTGTAATGTCAGATTCCATGAGCCTGGAGACCAAGGTCTGTGCTTTGAGCTTCTATTTTAACCCTCACTTGTAACTCCCTATGAGTTTTTCATAAGGAGTTATTTTTAACTCCCACAAACCATTGTCTGAATATGCAAAATATTTTAATGAAGGAACACCACATGTGGTTCTTCTTTCCCCATCCTCTGCTGTTATTCAAATGGTCCCCTCCTCAAGGGAAGCAAGGCTTTGGATATAGAATTCACAGCAATGGCCTGGAAATGAGTAGTGGAGAAGAGAATAAAGTCACGTGGCCCCCACCCTCCTCCCTACTCAAGCTTTGGTTAAGAGAGAACTTTAGGAATGTTGCCAGAGGTATTGAAAGACAGAAAGATCAAGTCTAATTGAAAAGTCTTCTCTATAGATGGATTATGGATAGCTAGGCCATCTACCTAGAAATCTATCTCGGATTTGCCATTCACCTGTTTCAATGTTATATTTTATTTTAATTTTTTTATTGGAGTTCAATTTGCCAACATTTAGCATAACACTCAGTGCTCATTCCGCCAAGTGCCCCTCTCAGTGCCCATCACGCAGTCACACCAACCCCCCCCCCCCGCCCACCTCCCTTTCCTTTTTTTTTTTTTAAAGATTTTATTTATTTATTCATGAGATACAGAAAGAGACAGAGTGAGGGAGAGAGAGAGAGAGAGAGGATGAGGCAGAGACACAGGCAGAGGGAGATGCAGACTCCATTAAGGGAGCCCAATGTGGGACTCGATCCCAGGTCTCCAGAATCAGGCTCTGGGCTGAAGGCTGTGCTAAACCACTGAGCCACCCAGGGCTGCCCCCACCTCCCTTTTCACTACCTGTTGTTCATTTCCCAGAGTTAGGTGTCTCTCATGGTTTCTCACCCTCATTGATATTTTCACTCATTGTCTTTCCTTTCCCTTTATTCCCTTTCACTAATTTTTATATTCCCCAAATGAATAAGACCATATAATGTTTGTCTTCTCCGATTGACTTACTTCAATCAGCATAAGTTCCATCCAAGTTGAAGCAAATGGTGGGTATTTAACAACAAGCAGTGAGGTAGATAGGGAGAGTCGATTCTTTTTTTTTTTTTTTTTAATTCAATGTAGTTAACATATAGTGTATTATTAGCTTCAGGGATAGAATTTAGTTGTATAGGACACCCAGTGCTCATTATAACAAGTGCCCTCCTTAATGCCCATCACTCAGTTACCTCATCCCCCCACTCCCCACCTAATCAGCAGCCCTGGGTTTGTTTCCTACAGTTAAGAGTCTCTTATGGTTTACTTATCTCTCTGTTTTACATTCCCTTAGGTCATCTGTTTTGTTTCTTAAATTCCACAATGAGAGAAATCATATGGTGTCTTTCTCTAACTTATTTGACTTAGCATAATACACTCTAGTTTTATCCACATCATTTCAAGTGGTAAAATTTCATTCTATTTGATGGCTGAGTAAATGTGTATATGTATATATGTATATGTATATATATATATATACATATACTCCACATCTTCTTTATCCATTCATCTGTCAAAGGACATCTCAGTTCTTTATATATTTTAGCTATTGTGGACATTGCTTCTATAAACGTTGGGGTACACGCACCCCCTATGAATCACTAAATTTATATCCCTTGGACAAATACCTTATAATGCAAATGCTGGATTGTAGGATAGCTATTTTTGACCTTTTGAGGAACCTCCAGACTGTTTTCCAGAGTGGCTATACTAGTTTGCATTCCCACCAAGGGAGGGTCATTTCTTTTTTTATTTTTTAAAGATTTTTAAAAATCTATTTATTCATGATAGACACACACAGAGAGAGAGAGAAGCAGAGACACAGGCAGAGGGAGAAGCAGGTTTCATGCCGGGAGCCAGACGCGGGACTCGATCCCGGGACCCCAGGATCGTGCCCTGGACCAAAGGCAGGTGCCAAACCGCTGAGCCACCCAGGGATCCCGGGAGGGTCATTTCTTAACTCATGGAAACTTTCTACACTATAAATGTAACTGAGTTATACCCTGCTCATCCCTAGGATTCAGATGCTTCCATGGTTCCCACTGCCCTCTTTCATAGTCCTTCTTTCCTTCATATTCTGTCCTGTGCTCATTCTGCCAGCCTCATCCCCTGCCCAGTTTCTGCTCTGGCTGCAAAATTCAGCACTCACCCTGTTCCCTTGTCCCTACTGCCCTCTTAGCCCCTTTACTTTCCTATACCCTACTTCTCTTTGGGTTTCCAGCTCAAAAGTGCTTCCACAGGATGCCTTCCCTGACCCTTATGCTGCCTTCCTATGTGCTCTCAGAGCACCTTGCTATCCCCATGTGCCATTTATTCT